>NC_135001.1:15543895-16793895 GCF_051020985.1 Nomia melanderi | reverse complement strand
ACTAATGATCTTAGTACCAGATTCCCTCGGCAGATGTCCTTTTCGCCATGATTAAACCTAATTAAAGAATAATAACTCTAGACAGATGATCGATATCCACGTTTTTCAAATTAAAGCTGGAGTTCTAACACTAATGGTACTCATTAATTTATCATTAAGCTTCACATAAGAAAAGAAACAGCAGATATTAAACTGGACAAAATATCTGTAACTTTCTTCACTAAAGTATTTCTATTATGACACAGTATCGAAAATTTTAAATAAATAAGTACACCAAATGATAGAAGAAAATTGTCGAAGAATATACATAATTTGTTATAATTTCACGGTAAATAAATTGAAAATACTATCCAGTTCTGCAATATTCCTCCCTGCAAAGTTAGCTAGTTAACAAGTACATGAATTTAATTAACCCTTTGCTTTATAATAATGCGTAGGTCTCGTGATGAATTCACTTCTCGTAAATTCAAATTAAATATTATTCTTCTCGCACTAATTATTATACTTCAGAGCAAAAATAAGCATGAAATGTACCTACAATTTTCCTCTTCCATACAATAAATGGTTAATGCCGAAATAGTCGTATCGATCATAGCTGAGAAAGAAACCATAGTGCAAGAGGTTAAACGCCCGACGTATTATAAGCAATTCAACTATTCGAAATTTTATTTCCATTAACGCGCTGGCCAAACGCCTCGGTACACGCCAGTCCAGCGACGCGCAATATATTCATAAGCTGACCCGATGTTATTCGCAAGTTCCAACGTTTCGATTTATGCAGGAACGTGGACAAGGTTCGTCGGTGGTTGTTCCGCGAAATACTATCCCGGTGCGATCCCTGGTTCGACGGAAATGGCCGAGGAATTTTGTTTCCGGTCCCAACGCGAACAAACGGCGCGGCCGATAAATTATAAAAGCCCGGAGACTTCGGGAACGATTTTTCACATATCTTCGCCTATATCCTGAGGGCGGGCACCAAGGAGGGGAAAAAGTGGAATAGGATTTTCCTTGGGGATACTCCAATATCGTGGGTGGAATACGTATATCCATAGCGCGCCCCTTTCAACTCTCGAATTTTATTAACGTATCGGCCGATGGTGGTACGGACGCTGCAGCAGCAGCAGCAGGCGGCGGCGGCGGCGGCGGTGGTCGTGGCGGTGGCGGAGCGAAGGGATGCGGCGCGAGGCTGTAGAAACGGGCAGAGGGTGGAGAGGGAATTGGAAGCCTCGCGCCGCATAATGTATAACATCATCTTTTACGATATCTCTTTCTGGGGCGCACCAGGGTATAGGTAATGCACGGTATTGTATTTTGCGATTGCATTTTCAGAGACGTCCGCCTGCGCTTTGAATATAAAGTGGCTTGAGCCGAGCCTGTTTCACGTGCGGCGCACCGTTGCTGCCGGCAGCCCTAGCAAAACGATAATACGGCACTCCTACCAGCTGTGCCAACCTGGTAACCGAACGTTATTATCGTACTCTCGGAGTCTATAGATGCTTTTAGCGAGTGCTGCGTTCAGAAAGCACTTTTGTTTCTCTCTGCGCCGCGCGATACGCTCTGCCTCGAAGATACCGCCCGGACAACTTACGGTTCCGAACGGGCGCAATCGTTTGCGCATTGTTAATTCCTCGCGAATAGCGGCCGTTGCTCGCCGGGGATGAAAAACTGAGTTCGGATACGGAGCTGCATGGAAGAGTGTTCTCAGGTTTCAACAGCGAACAGTTGGTTTCCATTTTCTTTGGTTTCGAATTTTGTAAGATTCCTCTGGGGGAAGTATGCGGATTTGTTTTAGGGACGTTCTTTAAATTGGAAAAGTTTGAAGTGTAGGGCGTACGTCGATATAGAATTGATTTAGTGTTATGTATTTGTTTTCGAGTTTTTATTCTCTCTTTAGATTTGATTAATTTCATGTCGACTTAGAATTACAGGTAACAGCAGAGATGCGAGTAACAATTCTTTATAGAGTTCGTGGAAAAAGAAGTAGAGTACTTGCAACAAAAATCGAGAATAATCCATCGCTTTATGCGTAGATGCTTTATCGAAAATATAAGAAAAATGATGTAGTTCTAGCTCCAGGAACTTGTAAAATTTGTTTGTTTCTCATTTCAAATAGATACGAAGGACACAATCGTTTCCATTAACACCGAACTTCTTCAAATGTATCTATCTTAAGCTATAGTTTACATACATCGTATCTGAAGTAAAAAAGAGCAAACTGCAACACGATTGAAGACATGCAAAGTCATTTTCTATTAAAAAAGAACCTCGAAAAGTGTTCACCCCTGAAGTTTTCAAACAAAAGTATCTCCTTAATTTATTGAAACCTCTTATAGCCAACTGTAGTTCCATTCCCTTCCGTTCCACTCACGTTTTCAGTTCTCCAAACGCGACTCCGTAGATATTTCTAAAGAGTATAGCGAAATCGTTACAACCACGCGTGTCTCCGCCATCAGAGCATCGTTTCAAGTATCCAACTCCGCCGAGCTGAAACACATATACATTGCAGATAATTTTAACCGATGAAAATCGATAAATAAGAGGGGAAACCTCGGGACCATTCAACTTTGCACGATCCACATTTGGGATGGAATACTAAAGACAAGGGTGGGTGGGAGTGCGCGTCGCGGCGGGAAGGGGCATCGGGAGGGGTGTAGGGGGTGGGTAGAAGCGGAAGGAGCAAGAAGGAGGGAAGGAAGGAGTCGGAGTGGACATTGGAAGAGAGACGAGGATGTTGATGGAGCGGGCGGTAGTACTTCCGTGATAAATTAATCGTCGATTTCCGACGATTACAATTTGGTATGCTTCCAAATCGCTCGCACCCTTTTTGCGGCGGTGAATTTTAGCCGTGTGCATTTTTCATCTGGCACGGTGCGGCCCTCAGAAAGAGGATATCTATCTTCCCTAGAGGCTGGCCTGGCCCTCCGTTTCTCGGTATAACCCGTGCGCCCCCATCCTTCTCCGCGTTTTCCGGTCCGCGCCTCGCTCGGTCTCTATCCCCCTTTAACGGCGCGCGCGCGCCGCGCGGTTGGGCTGCCTCCCGCCGAGCGGGACTGGCTCGCTTCCAAAAATATTATAAAATTCCCAATTACGTGGCATAGATTGGTGAGGTAAATTGCCCCCGGAGCATGCCGGGTGGCGAGACGGTGGTTGCCTCCGCCGCGCAGCCCCCTGAGCTGCTTCGCCTCGCTCCGCTCCGCTCCGATCCACTCCGCTCACGGCCCGACGCTCGGGCGACCGAATCGAACGGGGAACCAGATCCTCCGGTTCTCTCCAATCGGTAATCCATTACCGTGACGCGATTGGGTAATTGCAGGTGAGGGGCCTATCTAGAGACGTGCCCACCAGTCTCTAACCTCTTCCTCTCTATCCTCGAACCGGTCTCTCGCCCCGTCCAGCCGCCCCGAACTCACCCTCAGCCTGCAGCCCCCTCCCCCCTCCCGCCTCTTCACCGACGTCCCCTTTCCATTCCGGTCGATATTCCCTCTAATTAAACACTGGGGGCACAATGACAAACCTACCTTGTACCGGGTCCTCGCCACCATTGTCGGTGATGCCGGATACCAGCGTTCCTAGTTTCCAGGAGATCCACGTTCGTCCGCTCCCCGGATCCGGTAATTCGGTTAATCTAAGGTGGTTGTTGCGTAACGCGACTTCGGATAAATCACTCGTCCCTTGGCTGCCTCCGGTGTGCCACCGCGATCCCGTTCTGTTCCGCTTCTGCCCCGTTCTCGGTGTCTGGGGGACGGAGCTCGGCCGAGAACCGTTCCACGGCCCTGTGTCTACCACTGACGCACGAATAAGCTTCGAGTTATCGCGGATGTCTTGTATCGCGGGCAAACGAGGAAACATTACGCTGTTCTCGGCGTGTTTCGGGGTGGATCTGCCCTCGTTGCGGCAATTCTAATGGTTTTCAGCGTTTTCGTGCTTCTTTGGATTTTGGGAGAGACCCGTGGTGCGTGCGAGTTTGTTGACACTAGAACTACCTACGCTCTATTTGTTTTCATCCTCTTTTTATGTAAACTGTGAAACTTCATTCACTTGTATTTTAGTTTAACTGTTACTGAATTAATTGGCCTAGCGATTTCTCAGAGAAGCACTTGCTTCGTTTCGATGAAACTGTAAAAGAGAGAATCCGAATTCGGCTAGTTTGACACATTTTTCGAAATTTTAGTTATTGCGGAAATGGCTAGCGTTTGAAGTGCGGAAACTTGTTTTTACTTCAAAAAATTAGCTTCAGATGCTTATAAAGAATTAAGTAATTGTGATATCGAAAAATCCGTACGCTATATTTTAGATAATATATTTTCGTTTATGAATCCACAAAAATTGTTGTCTTTGGATGTTTCAGTTGTTTGCAATCAAGTCGGGGTTAATGGATGTTTTATAAAAACGGGTTCCGGAGCTAACGAATAACTTCGCCATTTTGTAACATTTTGGCTTGGAAAAAGTATAAATGTAAAACAAAAAGTTACAGTTATACAACCAGAAAAAATCACAAGTTTTCACTTGATAGTTATTAACAAAAAAATTCCTAAAGTTTCCCTATATTTAGGACGTCTCTAGACGGTGTCCTCCTTTAATAATACATAATTTCTGAATGTTAACAAAGATAACTAGTAATTTCACTTTTGCGCACAGCTATATTTCTCATTCAATGCGCAATACACCTAAAATTCTATGCAATTGGCAAAAATTCGTTTAATACTTCTGCACCGCTCCAGTCATTTTGACTCAAAATGTACATTTAACTTCTGGCATTTTTCAGATTTTAATTTTGACACAATTTAATGGAGAGGGCACGAATATGGCTATTCCATGAACAGAAGAACATGGCAATTAAAATACATTTTTGGAGTTTTATAGAGCATAACGTAACATTGAATTTTCTTGCACTGTCAATTTCAGTTTAAACTTTCTTCCGTAAATCTGCGCAGTTTTAAGAGAATCATATTATAATATTTGGATATTCGTCAAATTGAATACAAACATAATCCGTATTCACAAATACCATCATGATTAATCGATAACATAGCAAATAATTCAGAATTGAAATAAATAATACAGTTCGCTTAAACGAATGCCACTGTTCGATATAGAAACGCTAAATGGTATTAATAGAAAGACTGTTCACGAGTTCCGCAAAAATGTCATGCAGCAAAATCGTACCAGATTTCTGTATAATTGACGTCACGTTCAGCGTAACTTTATCTACGTGTATGGCATTACGGCTGAATGATACAACGAGCCATTTGCATATTCCCACCCCTCGACATTATCTATTCGCGGTTGCGCCATTTCGCGGGCCAAGGCACTGAAATTGAGCGAGATCGTTATTCAGGAGCCGCGCTGACAGATATAAAGCGAAAATCTGAGCAAACAACTGATTCAATGGTCAGAATCTCTCACGGTATCATTAATTGATATGCCCACATCTGCGCAGGTGTGTCTTATAATTCATCGAAATCAATTCAGTCTCATAAATTTCCATTAATGTAGGATACGTCTATCAAATATATAATTCAATGCATGAAATACACATAATGGCGATATTTTTGAAGCGTCTATGTTAGTTCTTCAAACAGATAAATGAGATTCATTTGAAATATTTTTATTAATCATTCAAAAAGATAATTTCATTTCTAATTAGAAAATTTTTCATCACATTTTACAAATAGAAGAGACAAATAATTTGAAGTGGTTCTCATTAACGATTTTAACCAAAGTCCATATAATGCAGTTTCGAATAGAACAAAATATTTACGAATGACAACAATTTAATGATTTGGTTGAAGATAAAGTAATGATATCCAAGTGTAATCAATGCAATGATTCATATTATGTAATATTTAAAAATAAAACTGACTGTATAAACGGTACATATAAACGAATTTTCGCTTCTTTATGTTTTAATAAATTTGAACTCCTATGAACAAACCATGAGACTCGTGAAAATATTACGGTATCATTATTATTATTTCAATAATACAAAAAAAAATTAATCGAAGATTACAATTGATGAGAGATGAAAAGAAAAAGTGTGTTCAGAGGCAATATAGCAATCTCAATCGCCATAAAATGGACGTATAGTTTTTTCTGGCGAAAAGGTGATCTGTGACCTCCCTATCACGTTGCAGATCGAACAACGTCCTTTTCTTTTTCTGGGCTCGCCTAACTCGATAACGGTGTCTCGCTTATAAAGAATTAAAGTAACTACCCCACGCACGTGCCAAGTGGCAGGCCGCTTCTACGGGTCGAATCCCCACGAGGACAGTGTCTGCCTTATCCTTTGCTCCGGTCAGGCTCCCTGGATTGGACGATCCCTTTGCACGCTTTGGAACCCGTGAGCATGGTTAGCAAGGGGAGACGAACGCGGTGAAAATACAAAGATCGACTTACATGATTCAATCACCAACATTAGCGGGACTCTTGTAAGATTAGTTTGCAAACCTTGTTACCTTTGGTATTAAAATTTTATACCTAAGGTTTTTTAACAATATCGACGAAGCCAGAATCTTTAATGTCATTCAAGAATCTTATAATGCTTTATATACCAAGATTATTTTCTACGATTATGATGTCACTCATGACTTTTATTTTCTTGTAACGTATATAAAGCCACTGCCAAAAGTATACTTCTGTCAACTGCTCAGAGATTAATTGAAAATAAGCAGTTTTAGGTAAGCATTATCATGAGAAAATTGGATCCAAAGAGACCCACTGACGACCGTCCACATTCTTCTTATTTACCGTTAATTATGCGAGTGTTAATAAATCCATACATTTTTATATAGTACTTTTTTTATATTTGATATATATTTATATTCGAATTTATTATATTTACATTTAATTAAAAAAGCACGTGTATTCCGCTTGTATTTATATTTTAATTTTAGAGGATGTAACGTTTTCCCATCATTACGAAGCCAATATGTGTTTATTACTTTATTGAAAATTGTTTATTCAACACAATATTGCAAACTTGTATGAGCGTACATGACCTACATATACGTGGATTAAATCCCAAGCAAAGTGGTTAATTATTTTCGTTGTCGAGCCAATTCTCCTTTATTTTAAGTCTCTTAATTTTAAATAATTAATTCAATGCTTAAAATTATACATCGCCATCGAAATTCTTCGATTTCCACAGACGCATAGTAAATTGAACTCTATAATATATCGAACTGTCAGTTAAAATATCTCTTTACCTATCAATATATAATTTGCTCAATTTGCAATTGTTCTGCCCAATTTTCATAAAGCTAAATTCACTTGTGACTTGGATGATACATATCCCGTTACTTGCTAAAGAACGTAGGATTTAATAAGCACAGGAGTGTAAGGTATTTGGCAGAAACGATTCTTCTAACGTTACCCTAATTGGCTCTATTAATAGTACCAATACTAATTGGATCACGAAATCATATTCGTAGCTACCGATATTCCGAGAACCCATGCTGTCGAGTACAAACTGTTGTAGACGAATTTCTGTAAACGAATTAAGTAAACAGGTTCATTTAAGCCATTCTTTTTTTTAATGAATAATATTCACCAGGGAATGATTAATATAGGTACTTACAAATATAACATTACAAATGTTTCAATTTATTTCCAAATACTTTAAAAACTTTAGTATATAAAAACAAAACGAAATCCCCTTGGATTTTATTCCTTACGCCGTAAATTATTTTGATTATATATACAATTATATCATATATATTTTTAATATAATAAATATAATTAATATACTTATAATAATATATAATTAAGTAAATAAAAGTAAAATGAAAACCACGTTTAACTTATACGTATCTTTCTTTCATTATTTTATTATTCCTATAATTTTCTTACTCATGATGAATATACAAAGGAATATAAAATAAAATAATATATACATACAAAACATTTATTTTTTTCATTACATATGTAACACCGTAATATTCTACGTGATATATATATTTCAAATATATATTTTTTCACAATCGATAACTTACATTTGAATTGACACTCGTTACACGATGAAGTTTCCAAAAATATATTATTATATACTATATTACATAAAGTACTCAAGCGTAGTATTAAAGAAACTGAAATCTCATATGTGCATACAAACTAGGATGATCAAAGTGTCAGTCAAATATTTTAATGAAGGGTGGAGAAGTACTGCTAGAATATATAAGTATATTTCTTTCTTTTTTAATGCATCAGTGAATGCATTATAGTGGTTGAAAACTGTTGGTGCAGTTCGTTTGGGTTAAAAAGAAAGTTGCAATGTGTATTATTCGAAGCATAGCAATCTAAAAGATATTCCGGCCTGATAATAGCCGAAAGGGCATCGCGCACCTGGTGCATTCGCCATAGCCAGGAAAACATAACCTTCAAAGTTGCCGGCAGGCGGCACAGGTCCCGAAGTTACGCCGTTCAGAGACTCGTAAACACGTAGAACGCACCTGGGACTCGATGTCTTTATCGATAATGTGACACCTATATACGCGCCAACGTAACTCACGAATTTAAATTTTTAACGCGGCTACTCTTTGGTTCTTTGTCCCCCTCTAGGCCTTTTCCGCTCTTTCTCTCTCGCCCCGCACTCTTTATCGTTTACCCCTCTACCGTCAATGTCGACGGTGCGAATGCATTCGCTCGCACGTTGGTATGTACGATTTGCAAATCATCGGCTATGCTCACTGAATCGCGAATCAACAAACTTTACGCTTGATCAGCAGTGTAATTAATTTAAGACTTTGTTGAATTGCGAAACAGCCGCAATTGGATCCATATAGAGCTGCCGTAAAATGGCATTAAAGTAAAAAATGGATTCTATGTAAATCGCGCGGTATATATTTCTGTTGAATGTTTTCTGTATTTTATTAGTCTGAAATATTTTGCGCCCTTTGTTGTCGCCGTCACACCTGCAAAGTTATGTTATATTTATTGTTGTCATCTGTGTAGGGCACTTTAAACGATAGTAATTATTTGAATATTGTTTTGTTAATGTGTTTTGAAAATCTTGTTTGTTAATTGTAGTGGGCAAGTAGACAAATAGGTTTTCAAACAATGATGTTTATTTGTATAATCGGTCTTAAATGAAAGAATGCAATATTCTCATAAAAAATGTTTCAACACTTCAGTATTTCTACTTCACAGTAATGACTTCAATGTTTCGTTGATTGTCATCTTTCCATTTTTATTTGATCATTTCGGTGTCATTAAAATAATTTCATTCAAAATATTATACAGACTGCCAGAGCAACATTTTTCTTCCAAGCTCATTTTTAATTCTAATTATAAAACTATTCACGTTTTTTTTTTAATTTTGATTTAATTCATGTTATAGGTATATTTTTCGTAAGCTTCAAACTGGGTAATTGAATTTGAGTTCTTTTACTTACTAAGTAGTTTACAGAATGTAAGTGTACAAACAGTTTTACAATGTAAAACTGTAACATTTTTTCATAATACATACGTAACACAATATTTATATAATTCTTCTGTATACCAGTTACTAATTGCATATAAAACGCAGCGGTACCTGAAACAATGTCTAAACTGACTTTATAAAATATTAACAAATAAGAAAGTTGGTATAGATCTGAATGACATACGAATTAGGTATCTATTATTATCCATGAAATGATTTAAAATCACTTTATGTCCATCTAGTAGACATAAAACAAATATTTTAAATAAATTTCCTACTCCAACGGCGCTTTAAGAATCTTACATTGCTTATAATGTACTACAATACAGTGATAGCCATTAAACTGAAAAACTAGAAATTAACACTAGAACTAACAAATTAACACTAGAACTACCGAGCATTTAATACGATTAGTATGCAATTCCTATAAAAACTGTAACAATAGATTATTTTCAGTTTCTTCAGACATTCATTATAGTACTCAAATGAAACTATTTATTTTCAAAATCATTTCGAATATTCAATGCTTCGAAGATATCAATAATTGCTAAACAAAAAACTCGAAACCAGTCATTTTGACTGGTACGGTAGTTCTAGTGTTATCCAGTGAACTGCGTTCGGCGAGTGAACACGTCATCTTAAAACTCAAAACAATACTAACTCCTTTAACGATAAATTATTTATTTTTTCAAAAAAACGTATAATTCTTCTTCGTTTCGCTGTAGTTCTCCATTAGAATATATCATAGACGCATTTGCTCTTCGTTTGCCGAGTATACACTTCATTAAAAATCTCATTGCGCGCGCAATGAGATTTTTCAAAGTAAATTCCACAGTTAACTGGTTAAGCCTTTGTCCATTTGAACAAAACATTCCAATTTCACTCACTCCGAAGCGAACGCTCAGATTCGACCGTTAAATTAACTAACCGCAAATTACCGGTTGATTTACCAAGAATACAAGCCGCACATGATTAACCGCGCGATTCCGTTCGTGGAAAACGGAAAGTAGAGTACCGGTACGCGCGAATGTTCAGAAGAAAAGCGGTGACATCGATTTTTTGTCTGGTCCCGATTCGAAGAATACGGACCAGCATAAGCCGGCCCGTGTCCAATAGAACCCCGTGCTCCGGAGCTAATCGTTATTTTGCGTGGACAGTACCGGTGATCGATGCGGGGAACGGCTCGAGAATGGCGAGCGGGTCGCGGAGAGCGGAATAAGGACGGCGCGCGAGGCATGAAGGGGGGTAAAATCAATGATGGCCTCTTGAAAATTTCACCAGTCAAAACGGTAGAAATAGTCAATTTTCTGGCCTTCTCTCGCCCGTCGCTTTAAGGGAGCCGGATACCTTCGCGTCTCCTGGGCGTTCTCGGGAACTTATAAATATGCATAATACATTGATGCGGGAGTTCCACCAATGTTCCCGCCACTGCATGTGGCCATCCTCTTTCTTGCTTTTCCTTTTTTTTTCCCCCCTCCCTCTTTCCGACGCCCACTGTTCCGTGTACACCGGTGTACAAGTACGTCCGGATTTTTCGCGCGCGCGACGCGCACACAGGCGCACGGATAGATTTCAAATATGCAGAGATTGTTCTTTGGAATGGAGTGCAGCTGCGACCCCTGGGGTGTCGCGGATCCGGGTAAAAACTGGATGAGAGCCGAATAGAAGAGTAAGCAGACAAGGGTGTATCCGGTGATGTGTTGGGGAACGCGCGCGACTGTTTCCCGAAGCATCGGCGAGAGGACGGCCGTGCGCTAACGTCTGATCCCACGGGACTCGCCTGGCTATAAGGAAATTCAATTTCTCGTAATCCGGATGCTAGAAACATTTCCGGTCTGTCGCGATCTATTTTGACTGCCTCCGCCGATCGGGGCTTTTAATTTCCCAGCTATTTACGAACGGAACGGTGTTTCTTTGCCGGGAATTGTACGCGTGCGTGGTGACCTTTTTGTTCGGGGATTGTTGCTACTTGCATGTACATTGCCGCGTTAAATTGTTTGATCATTTGGTAGGTTCACGGTTTAAGGGAGAAGGAAAAGATTATCTTGTGTTATTGCTTTAATTTTGACTTTACCGCAGATTTGGAGTCAGAGGTGATAGTTTGTGCTTGTGATGTGTTTTTATTGTTGGATGAATACTTAGAAATAGAAGTGAAGTGTGCAATGAGCAATATTTTATTGAAGGAGATTGACACTAGATTTACGGACGTTTATTCTACACTTTCCTATTGTTCCTAGAAAACTACGTGTTCCTGTATATAAACCGCGAAGATTGTAACTTCAAAACCTGAGTATTGCAAGGCGTAAACTGTTACTAAATAATATTTAAAAAATTCAATATCCGTAACGTTGATGGGTTCCGTAAATATAGTGTTAAGGAAGTAAGTAAGAACAACATTTTTAACGATTTATTATATATGATTTAAATCTAGATTTAAGTATTTTAGAAGAGAAAACAACTAATGATAATAACTTAATAAATGATATGTTTCTCATAAAAATTGAGTTTCATAAGGTTTTTCATTGGTAGATTACTTTCTTGGATGCAACCTATTTTCATAGTAAAATATCTAGAAAGTGTAACTAATTGTAACAAGGGTTATCATTTCATGGATATAACACAGTATATTCTGATATTAAAGAATAAAATAGCTGAAATTAATTTGATTTTCTATACGAAAACTACTAGAGACGTATCTTTGTATTAACCTTTTTATATCCTAAACTGTTAATTTGTCGATCATTCTTATCACGTTTACGATACTGGTAATTCAATAAATAAAATTTCAGAAGCCATTTTAGTTAAAAGTCAAAAAGTCTCGAGTAAGTAAAAGTACTCCAATATTTTCTATCATCAGACCGGTTTTTATTTCCTCTAAAGGTCTCTTACGAAATGATTAAGTGAAGGTAAAAACGTACCGTCTACCATACCATTCAGTATCGATTACACGGACCAAGAAAATGCGGTCACATTGTAAAATATTAAGTTACATAAGTATGAGAAATCTGAAGAAATGAATGAATATTTTACAATATAATGGCCACGTTCCATTTTCGATCGTATTTTGGCAAAAAATTCCTTGGAAGGGGAATATCTGATTACACTTAAACACAATCAATGAAACTTTCGTGTCTGCACGAGACGAAACGAATTCCAGTTGTACGAATGGACCAAAATGAGAATAACTTAATAATGAATGAGAATAACTTAATAAAAGACTTGTTTTCCGAAATCTCAAATATATTTCAATTCATTCATTGAATTCAAATCCAATTCAATCAATAATCTCAAAAGTTCGTGTTCTAAGTACGTAAATTACTACATACCAACGTAAACTCGCAAGAAATAGGAACAGTAACTCACGAACAGACAGAATAACCGAATCTTATTCAACAAAGCTTGTCCTCCGGAAATTTCCAAACGCGACCCCTTCGAGAACAAAGTATCGCATAAAACCATCGTACAGCGCATAGCCGACTTATTCATTCAAACAGAATCACCCCCATCGAGGTTGTATTACTCGATTTCGGAAACACCTCGCGCCGGCCGAAGTGAACGGGGCATTTTTTTCCGTGGGATTGCGTTTGATCTCCAACGGCAGTATCGGAGCTCTCGGCGAAATTGCATTACAACCTCTGGCAGATTACGATTCGAGTCACGTGATTAGAGGAACATACGTTTGTATGGTTCATTTCCCGGGAAATCGCGTTGAAGCGGCGTGGAGTAGCTCGGTCGGTGGGACGGTATAGAAATAGCGTGTGCGGCAACGGGCAGAAACGCGAGCACGAGCACGAGCAGGGCAGAGCAGAGCAGAGCAGAGCAGAGCAGAGCAGAGCACGGGCACGGCCGTTCGCTTTTCAACGGAAATTATCGGACCATAGTGAATGTAATCCGTGTAACTGTCCCCGAGAGGATGAGAATGGAATCGAGCACTTATCGGGGTCCACACCAGTTCCCCCTGGCAGCGTAACACAGAAAGATGGTGTCACTACAGTCCTGCGACAACCATTCTTCTGTACATGCGCGGCCTGTGTAAGTGTGATAGAAACGAGGAACGGAGAGGCAGATAGAAAGAGGAAGATAGAAGAAGAGAGTAGAACCGAAAGGGAGAGAAATAGCGAGAGAAGGGTCAAGCAATGACGATCGCCAGGGGTGCTCCCGCCGCACTTTTCCGACTCATTTTCCTCGTCGATATCTCAGTCTCTTTTTCGCGCTCGTAAACGTGAACGGCCCTTAGGCGTCGGCATGTCTGTCGTTACCGCGGGTATAACGGGAAAGAGCATTAACGAGGGAAAAGAAGAGGAAGAGAGCGAGAAAATTAGAGAAAACGGAGAGGAAAAACGAAGTGAACGATGTTATCGGGATTCCGTGATCGATGCTTTACGGATGGATTTAATGGGTGTCCCATATGACGAGCAACGCGATCGATCGACGGGCGGGATCGGTTCATAAACACGTGAATTTTCTGTCGAATTGCACGTTTAGGTGTTAACGGTTTAATCAGTTCGTAGATTGAAGGTGGTTACATGTCGGAGTTCGAGTGTATCGGTAACTTGTTCATTTGTGTACTTTTTTAAATGGTTTAGTTGATGTGCCTGGATATTGTTTGGTGTTTCTACATACTGAATATTCATATTGACATGTAACGCGTGGATTGCCTGCGGATTTTTATGAAATTAGTGTATTTCCTGAAGTGATTTAAAAAAAAAACAAAATTTACTTTTTGATGAACTTTAACATGTTGATAATAAAGTAACAGTGTTCCTAAATTTTCCTAAAGCTTTTCGTTTGTTATATTTCTCGAATTCATATTTGTTGTAATTGCTTATGTCTATGTTTGAACGTCTAAACATGATTTTCTTAAAAATTGAGCCATGTAAAAGATACTTTACTTTACATTTATTTAAATTTGACTTCGTTGTTCATGTAGATTTATCCTACAATTTTTACGCTTATTATTTAATACAAGCAATTTTTAGTGTTCATATAAGATAAATCGTTAATTTTTATTCATTTTAATTTATTTTTGTAACAAACAGCATAGAATAAACCACATTATTTTTTTTAATAATTAAGGCGTGACAAACATCAACGCAAGCAGTCGTCGCTATGTTGTCTTAAGATAAATTAATTCCTGACAGTGAATGTTTACATTTCGCCATGCTATTAACTTGTACCGCAAATATTTGCATTCGTTTAATAGATACGTCGGTCGTGCAAATAATGTGGCGAACTGTCTCGAACATCTACGATTTCGGCGCAGCGGTACGTAACAGTTACAGACAGCCGAGTAATATTCTAGGTTTACTAGCTCGTGTTTATCCGCAAAGTTGTCTGGCCACTGACAAGATATTAGAATAGACCTAATATCTAATGTATTTTCCTTGATCAATTTGTTACGGTGCAGATATCCCATTATCGCTGCCATATCGCTGACAATGCTACCAAGAAAGCGTTAATAAATAAAAATGAATTAACACGAAATAAAATTTTGTATATATTCTTTCAGCAGAAATATTAAATTGAATTTCATGTATAAATACCCTACGTCTGTTTAATCAAATAACTGAACGAAAGAAAACAAAAAAACTAGGTACCGCTTACGATAGATTACACATGCTCGCATGCATCATTTCTATTCATTCTTTGCTTTACTTTTATTTTGAATTAATTTGTATTTGGTGTGATCTGATACGATGATATAAGTAGTATGTCTCAATATAAGAGAGAAATTTTAGTTACAATTTATATCTGTGACCTAGGAATTTTATTCGAGGTATTATATTAATATCTTATATGCTATACATGTGTAGCTATATACATGTATGTCTAATACGATACATATACACAGTGTCAATGTTACAAAAGTACACATTTTATGGCGTCGTTTGTCCATTGAAAAATATTTTTGTTAAGAAAGCTAAAAAGGAATAAAATATTATGAACTTATTTCATATAAGTTGATATACACGATAAGAAACTAATTAAATTATAAATATAACAGAGAATAAAGCTAGTGATCTGTAATAAGCATTGATATTGACGTGCTACCCACAGAAAATTCAGCAGAAGGTAATAATGTATTGAGATTCTTTATTCAAACCAAATGAATAAATATAATTTAAATAAATTTGTAATCTACAATAAATTTGTGCTAATGTACTTAGGTTTAAAGGTAATTCATCGTTGTTTCATGGCAAGACATTTCGAAACTGAGAATGTTCATCAGTGTGTAAAATCATATCCAGCTAAAACACTTTGAATTAAAAGAAATTATCATATGTTAAGTACAGGTGCTGAATTAAAATCAAGAAAAGATGAAATATATTAACATTAAAATAGTTGGATATATATTAAAGCTGTGAATGTTAGTAAAGTAAGTGTTAGTTAGCAAACAAACTTAAATATAGAATATATGCCTTACCCTAATGAAATCTTGAGATGAAATCCTGAAGATCTAAAAAATAACCAATAAAACAATGAAATGCAGGTAATGCAAACTTTATTGAAAACTCAGGTCTAGAAACGCGATTTCGAATTTTGTAATATCTGCGATTCAATGAGCTCTAATAAATTTTACTATTTGAAATACGTGAATTATGATTTATAGCTTTGTGCGCAATCTTTTATTGGCGCTTCTAATTCAATTTATGTGCTGAGGTTTGTCTAAATTCTAAGTATCAATTCCTAAAACACGAAATCTAAAAAGTTATCTAAAAAGTTACGATTATTTTCAAGTTACAGTATTTTTACTTTCGTCTCAATTTTTTACTCAAAGAATTTACAAATATTTCTCTTCAACTGACTGCGGTTCAAAGGAAGAGGACCTTCTAATTATTCTTGGACTGTTAGATCGATAAAACAGTCGATTTGAACAACGAGGGGTTCATTAGACAACTAGTCGTACATTTCATTTGCCCTTTGACTGAGTATAAACGAGCATCGCGCGTAACATCCGCCACGTTGGATCGTCAATCTTGGATTAGGAACTACGCTGCTGCTCTCATATTATTCGCTGTTTTCATACGGCAGCCGGTCATAAAGTTTACGCAGTTACGCCGACAGATTTCGAATGCTAACCGCGCGGACGGGTTGTAAAACGTTTCAAATGATTCGGAACTCCGCTATATCGCGACAAGAGACCGATGAAATGTAATCTCCGCGATCGATCGACAAGGGGTAGAAAAGCACGTGCTGCCCTCTGTAGGCCGCGGCAAGGAATGCCGTAAGAAAGGGTGCTCGGTTGGATGTCCGGTCGTGACCTTGAACTGCCGTCGGATATCCTATCGACGTCATCGTTCGTCGATAGTCATCGTTTGCTCAAGATGTTGACCTTCGGACGTGAATCGCTCGTTAAGAAACCAGACACGAAGGTACTTGTGTCAGTAATATTCCTCTCGTCGGATTTACGCCCTTGTATTTTTAGTATCGCTTAATTGCGAGCGACGATAAATACTCACTGAAGATAATAAAATAAAAGTTAGCGGCAAAAAACTGTGATTTATCCATTGCTGAATTTAAACGTCGAAGATTCTAAAATCGTTCTATATTTTGCGTATCTTCGAATGATATTGTGCGAACAATCTAGATGAATCGAATAAAAGGAACAGGAAACTGTAGATATGGTTATCGAATTGTATGAAAAGGATTGATTTATTCGAAAGGAAAATTTTAGTAGTAATATCTTGGTCAATGAGACTGTTCGAAGCACTGAACTCGTTGATTAGAATAGGGTTAGTACCGTTTCAATTTAGGATCCCGAAACTGATAAGCACTGCCTGATAACGGTTTCCAGAGCTTTCTGTTAGGTGGCGCCACATGTTGCAAGCTCGAAAGCTCCCACCGTTAATGTCAGAGATGCTGCCGCCTATCGGAACTGAAACTGCAGCTCTGGTCAAATGTACTCCGGTGAACAGTGACCAATACTTCCGGTCACGTGAAGGATGTTACCCTCAGTCGAATAAATCACCCTCCCGCGTCTTCAGCGGAAATCTAAACGAATCCATTCAACGCTGCGCGTACCAGTTGAAGAATTTGCTGGTTCAGTGCTAGATAGCGCGAACATTGACATATCTGAATAAAATATGTTAATACTAATATTATCGATGTTTAGACACTTATTTGGACACTTTGAATGAATCATTTGCTAACGTCTACACTTCTTTAATTGTCTAACATTGATAATAACACGATAGTAGTGTTTAAAATAATTCGTAATACAGATTTTATTTACAGATGAAAGTTTTGTTCTCTAGATTTCGTCCATTGATCGACGAGAATTTCTACTTGCGTAAAATGCACTCGTTTTATTCTAGCAATGAATACTTTGCAATTATAAAAAGGTCCCGCCCTCTTTGAATTCTATCTTCTTTATCCTTTTATCTTGTGCTTCTTCGCGCTATTTCACCCGTACTTCACGATGGAGAATGCAAATCGAACAGCAAATGGAGGATGGGGTAGATCAACGTGGAATAGTGCACCCATTGGAGTGGCTAGCGGTATTAAAGAGGGGAAGGGTTGTTGAACTTCAGACCCTATTTCTTCTTTGTTTGTTTTGGTCTGTTACATGGTCTTTTTTAATTACGTAGCCGCCTAATGAGCAAAACTCGGAAAACTGTAAGAAGTACTCGAACGATTAATTCACCATACCAAGGGTATATTCCATGTTATCAATCGTTAGAAAACCTGGAATATATTATGGGTATCAGAAAATCTATATCTATATCTTCCATAATTTGAGCGTAATTTCAATTTATTATCATTGTTTGTTTAAAACTCCACTCTAATTGTGATAATTGATAGTAACATTGTTCCGTATATCAATATAATATTTTTATATTTTAAAAGAATATTTTTATATAATGCTTATTGATTCATTCATTTCTTGTCTTTAATAATATGTTTAATAGAAACGTGTTATCATTATTATTGTTACCGTGAAGTACATGTGTTACGATTGATCTTGATTATTGAATTTAATTGAAAGCGAGGACATTAAATGAAAATGAATACAGAAATATTGTCTTCTGCAATTAAAAAGTGTAGTACAATTTTTGCGTAAAGGTAACGAGAAAGGAGGGTTTTTGATATTCTTCCGCGTGAGTAAAATCAAAGTAACAAGCACTTCATTAAACGAAAAACTGTATTCAAGATATGTTTGAAAATAAGCATCTTTTGTAAATTAATAATGTATAAAAATACCACTAACGTTTTCAACTAATCCAAATATTATTTGGCATTGTGTTATTCTTGCTGTTTTTCTTTTATCTTAATTAGCGATTTTAATACTACTACGCTTTCATATTATTCATCTTCAATGTACACTCTACCAATTATAATTCCCCGAAGTTCTTATATAATTCCAATTGCAAGAGTATCTTCGTAATTTTAAAACATTAATTCGTGATTTAACAGCCTTATTACCTTGACACAGTTGCTGTGGATGGAAAAATGGTCTTTCGCGGAAGATAGCATAGCCTTGAAGTAATTCTACATTAGTATTTCTCCGAATGAACGTTCTACAACCGCGAATGGGTCAAGTACCAACCGCACTATGACCATCTAAGTCCTTACCTTACAAGGGTTAATTCTAAAATTAGCTTCCGAGGTATATAACAACATATAATACTTCCTTAAGATATCGTAGGAATTTACTACTAGCTTTTTACAACGTGTTCAAAGATTCCTTGCAGAAACTGTAAAGCTATTTTATTTATTATAAATAACATTTATTAGAATTCAAAGATCTTGTATATACACAGTTCGATTCTTTATTAAAAAATATTTTTGCCACCTAACATATTCTTTCAGCTACTTCCCATCTTTTAGCTACTTCTTGATTGTGATGTGATGAATGTGATTGATTAAGTATGTAAAATGATCCCAACCCGTTATATTTATTTATTCGTGTTGCGAAATATAGACATCTGATTCTTTGTCAAATCGTGTATGTTTATCTCGGTTATAATGACCGAGACTATTAAAACAGTGATAACAAAGATACGTATGGTTTTGATTTTATTGTGACAGGACAATAGTTGACAAACTTCCTTGTTTACCTTTATACAGATACAACGGTATTTGATAAAGAAAAACGTCATTTTTCCATGTATATTTAAACTTTAACATGTTGATTGCGTTGGGAGTCACCGTTGACTCCCGACCAAATCGAATGACTATAGTTCAATCAATTAAACGATGATTATTTGCAGAGATTTGTATATTATAAATAATGCTACTTAATGCAGTGACATTCGTGAAGATACACGTGCAATAATAATAAAACAGCTCAATGGAAATAATTTAATATTATATTTCTTTCACTTTGCATATTTTTCTACCTGAAACTGTGCGACATCCAACGTGTTAAAAGACTGAAACTCTTCTCACTAGTTTTCCAGTTATGAAACGTGATGTAGTGTAAGATTCCACGAATACGGGCAGATTCGCCAGACCGAAGGACTTGAAATGGACAAATAACTTACTCTTACCACACATCTCGCCCTTGTCCTTTTCCCCTTCCCCGGCGCGCCTTTTCCAACGAGCCGGCGGCGCCGCATCTCTGAGTAATTGCGATTTAACCGGACGCAAGTAGGGAGAGGGCAACCGCAGACCGACGATGGCATTAAGTGCAGGAAAGAGTGAAATCGCAATTAATTACGTCCAGGTTCAGCCCTTCCCGGCGTCGCCAGTGTCCATCGAAAGGTTGGTCAGAAATGTTGAAAAGGGTAGGAGACAAGGCAGAAAGTCCAATAGCTTAAATGCGCTTATGTGTACGACCGAGTGCGCTTCAAAGGAATCAAGATTCCTCGATCGTGCCCGTGGCTCTTGTTACTTCCCTTCTGTCGCGTTTAGAGCATTTTTTAGGGAAACGCTGGCCAGGGAAGTAACGTACGGTAATTCCCGGAATTGAACGCTTCGAATGTCACGGATAAAGGGCTCGTGGGACTCGCGCCGGGGAGGCGATCCGCAAAACGGCAGGATAAATCAGGTAATATGAATTTGTTAGATAAAAGAATTCGGTCGGTAAACACCGGTTAATTGAATTTGGTTCATAAGTGCTTCGACGAGATTGGTCGCCCGCTCATCGCTCGATGGAATTTCGTAATCACTTTAAGATGCACGCATACACTTCGTTAAGCGTGATGTAACCTTCTGTACTTATTGAAGCGATTTTAGGGGTGTTATTAAATTTCCCAATTATTATGGAGATTTCGATGTAATCTACGGAAAATATTCTGAAATCATGAGCAAGGTACAGCCACATTGGATTTTATAAAAATCTTATATTGTATCTTTTTATCTAAATATTATAAAGAATTTCTGAATTTATTTATTGTACGATGCTTGATAAGAATATATTATTGCGTGAGTATATTGATAATATGGTATGAAGTATTCGAATGAAAAATTACAGATACTACAGTTTTTTCAGAGGTTATGAAGTGTGTTATTGAAGCTGTTGAATGTGCTATTAAAAATGTCATTAAACATTGTGAAGCCATAAGTCATATACAAAATAAACAATTGGACTTATTCTTGTTAACTATGTTAATAGCGATCAGGTAGAAAAGAATGCTTTAAAAAATGAAGTAATGTTAGATAGTTAAATAAAAAATTGTTTCCTTCTGAAGATTATAACCATCTTCTCAGAAAAAGATTAGCAGATGTGAAATCTTGATAGTAGACTGTAAATCTGTATGTTTTTATGTCATTTATATTATCTTTATAAAATACAGCAAAACAATAATAAAAATTAATTACTGTTTTACTCTATTTTTACTATAAGGAATCTTTTAATGAACAATATAAATGTTTCGCTCATTCTAGCTCTTACAAATAATCCCTGAAAATGGAAATCAGAATAAAAATCGGTACTTATATTATTAAAAATTCGGACGCCGAAGGAAACAATTATTCCATTGTAAAAGAAACGGGCGAAATATAAAGTTACCTAGATCGTTTCCGCACCTAAATCTCTTAATAATATCTCTAGCGCACGAATATACAGAAATATGTAAAAAGAAATAAAGTCTTTGAAATATTCAAACGGCTATTCCCCCTTAGAGCGCTAGGCTATCAAGTGTATGAATCATCGGTGCCATTCGGTCTGTGAAATTTTCATTTGAAAAGCGTGTGCTTTTTTCTCGATCAATTTGCCCGCGACTAGGTCTCATCGATTCTTCGTCCGTTTGAATTTTCGATGAATAATTGACGCGACCGAAATTATTTGAACGACGCCGGTTGATTGGTTTACTTTGAAGAGGCGACGCATACATACCGATTAACGATGAATTCCGTGGTAGCAATTAAAGGGTTGAGAGTGGTCCACGAGTGTGGTAACGTGATGTAATATAATTCGTAGGCACGACGCCCTCTGCCCAGGACCTACAAAGCATTCACTGCGACCAACTTCAATTCCATCTCAATCCGCTTACCTTCCCGCGTGAAACCGGTGAATTCGTATTCCAAAAGTAAAAGGGGGATGAAGTATTGTCGGATGGAAAAGGCTATGAGGATCGTGTAATTGGTAGGCCCGCACGATCGATTTTGCTCGATGAAAGATCCGTTCCTCCTAGTTCATCGACTGCGGCTAGTTGATTCGACGAAAACCAAGGGTACGAGCAATAATTGATAAATCAATGTACCTATATCTTCATGATGAATATATAATCTCGAACATGTCCTTTGTGTGGGCGTAAAAGGAATTTACAAGAATATACATGAAATATTTCATATTTTTTAAATTACAGTCAAATTTGATAGTTCCATTATACATTTTATTAGTAATTCTTATTAAAATGATTGTTTCCAGAATATTTTTCTTTGAATCGTTGTTTTTAGTTTATTTATACTGCATCGCCAAATATTTCTTTTCCATACTTCATATTTTAATGATTCTCCTTTACAACGTAAGTTACTACGAAACTCGCTGGAATGTTCGGTTCGTTTTACGGCGTTCAGTGCTACGTAACATAACTTTCAAAACTCGGGAAACGTAAATGGAAGGTAGTTTCCCTCCACTAGTGCGTTTTTACTTTCTGTAAATATCCGGGTAAGATTATCTTTAAATGCCAACTATTTCTCCATTCCGTTTGGTCTTCAAGATGGATGGTCCATACAGCGGAGGATGCTTCCAGAGTAATGCCACGTGTCTACGGGAAGTCACGTTTTCTCGTATAAGAGACAGTGTACGTAATACTCTATCAAGTCATGTACACACCGATATGCTTAAACATCGTGAGATTGAATATAAGTAGAACAATAAGTATTATAAGATTCATCCTTCAATTTACGATTGTACTGTCCACACATTTGCTATCGATTCTGATTGATACACTGTTACTGTTATTTCATGTTCACTCAAACAACACTTTGAAAAAGTAACAGAAGCACGAATTTATAATTAATACGATGCTTTTTAATTAAAACATTGCATTTAGACATAATATAATGCATTCGAAAGTTTGTATTTTTAATTACAACAATATTAAATCGTTCACAGAAACTGAATAATTTATTTTATTACGAATCAGCGAGTATTTGTACGCAGTGCATGTACCTATATTATTATTACATATTTTATTTAACATATTATAGATTTGATATTTCGGTGATCGAATATTCAACCAATTTCTACATATTTTCCCCATGTTCCCGTTCTTCATTTCGCTCTTCACTTCATGTTTAACATCCTGTATACGTGTAGCATACGATATCTACGATGATTTACATTACATACTTCAGTTGTAAAGTTTCTCTTTGTGCGTTCCTGTTATGAAGCTGCCTTTGATGCAAATTGTGGTCGGTCGAACATGTCGTTATCATATCTTTTCTCGTTTCATACGCACTTTCCTCGCATCCCGAATTTCACCGAAACTTTTGATATCGCGATATCCCGACACGGGGAAAAGTGCATCTCCAGATATGAAAGAAACAGTCGAGCTTAAGGCAAAGCGAAATAACTAACAGTTTAGTGGAGAATGTGTACAATAAATCAGACATTATTGTGCAGTCGAGAACGGTTGTGACAGGCTTCGTATTATCAATGACAGGATATTGAAATGTACCTGACTTTGTAAGTAAATAGATGTCTAACATATTATATATTATTTACCTATATAATAGAAAATAGGTAGTAAAAATTATTTTGTTTTAACGTTTCCAATAGTTTCGTTTAATTTCCTCGCAAACAGCATGACAACATATCCTAAACAATGTTGCCTTTTTCAAATGCAATACGGTTCAGTTCGTGTCGGTTAATATCCTCGCTTATTACAAAATTATAAATTCATATTAATTCATAACAAGATGAGTTTCTGTTTTCCTTCCTATTTTCAGTTTGAATAAATTTCAGTCATTCATTATAAACTCGTTGTTTTGATGATTTTATTAATGTGTGCATAATGGTTTGAATAATTTCGTATGCTAGATTATTAATTAGTAAATGTGTAATATTCCATACCTCCGTCGACATAATTACAATATTTGATTATTTATTAAGCTTACGTAACATCAATCGTAGTTTAATGAGATCCGTTATTAAGTTATTTGTTAATATCATTCGTCATTAGTATCACTTGTAATGCAGGTATTTTTGATACCTTCGACTGATCAGCATTAAAACAGTTACATCTGTTAATTACAAAATGTTCCCATTATGAAATTTACAATATATTATGAAAGACGAAGGGTATTAGAATAGATGGCGAAAGCCAGAATCTGATGATTCATAAAATCGAATTTAACAGTCCGTCGGATATACAGACACCTAACACTAAATTTGCATTTTGTCATGAATAATTTCTTTAATATTCACTCGTGTTTATGTTTATAAACATAGTCTGCGACTTTTTAATATAACATTATTATTTCATGTAATTTATTTATTTAATAACGTAAATGTAATGATTATTTTATGTAATAACTTGGTATGAGATAATAATTCATAGAAAGTGCAATAAAACTATACAATGTTCGGTACATATATAGTGTTCGTTTATACATTTGTTAGAAGCATGTTTGAATCTCATTTTTAAAACTATGCATTTCACACAGAATATTTTTATTTGGAATATTATTATGGAAAGGGATAATATCCTCTGAAATGTAGATGTTAGAATGACATATCTTCTTCAGTCGAGTCGACTTATTGTGCTTTCAAGTTTGTTAATAGACAGATAGTTAATAAACTGCTCCTTTAAAAGGCGATTCGAATCTTGCCGGGAAATATAAAGTTTTTCATAAATGTGAGATTTTTATCGTTTAAAATAGAATGTATTACCAGTAATATTAATCAACAGCTTTGAACATAAATATCGTAACTAACTAAAAGACAGTATGTACGTCATGGGCGGTGCTTCGTGACTCAATGACGTCTGTGTGGCTGTTCGCGAACTATATTCAGCCGCATCGATGGCAACTTCTCGTACAGTTCCGTAATAAGATTATTGCAGAATTACTGATTTCATTAGGCGGTTGAGAACTCGAACTTGTATTACACGAACCCCTGATTAAATACGATTTAACAAATTAATAAACAAATCCGGGAACCAAACTAGTTTGATTTATTTTCCATTTGAGTATAACTCTCGTCCAGGATTTTCAGGGAACGTATAAACATGAATCACCGAAACACGAAATTCTAGCAAACTGTAAAAATCTTTAATAATTGATGCGAATTTATATTTCGAAAATCCATCTTCCTGTAAAGGCAGTACTTCACGGAAAGTTTCAAGTTGAAAATATTTATGACAACTTTCAAGTTCAACCGATACGAAACTTCTGTTCTGAATTGAATTTTTAGAACACGTTTAGTAATAAAAATAGTAGACACTTGTTGATACTACGAAATGAACTCTTTTCTTATTATTATCCCGAGTATTACAGTGCAATATCGCTGTTGATAATGTATTTTTTTATAAATCCGGAAACAGACTTCCGGGGAATCAAATACTTTGGCTAACAGTTAAATGAATTGTAAATACCGGTCGAACGCATTGAACGCAAACATTATAATAGCAGTAATTAATCGAAAATTGTTCAGGCACTGTTTATCCTTGCGAGAAACAACCCCTGCAGTATTTACTTGCGATAAAATCATTCAATGTAATTCATATTGTGCATTTATTTAATATTCATTTATTCTTAATTATGTTTAATTATACCCCTTCTTTGATTATCATATCCGTAAATATTCATGCGCCTCTTAATTATGATTTATTGTTACTCTCATTAACATTAGTTCTATCGGAAGCTGACTTATCGATTATCAAAATGAAAATAATTAGTTCCGGTAGAATGGACACGCGCCATTCATCATCGATTGATACACTCTTTCTGCTTTAATTAAAAATCAGTTCATTCATCCCAATGAAGACAGTACGTTCAGTTTATCCACCGAACAATATACTCACACATTCCGCTACCGTATCCCAATACATCCATCCTCCCAAAGGATACAATTGTACACTCGCAATTCGCCTAAGTACTTCAAACGGACGGTAAATCTCTGACAATCAAAATCACCTGTTAACCCCACGCATTTGAACGCAGCCGTAGAACACTCACGCATACACACAACTTAGCCCAGATATATCATCAATATATTCGTCGGTGTGTTTTCGTTCCTGCCAACTACTTGTCTACTTTGATCGTCCGTCCACCACCGGTTTCCCTCCAACCACTGTTTCCTACCACCCCTCCTTCACGGATCCCATAGTCTTCGTTTTATCTCTTCCTCTCTTTTTCGTAGCCCAGCTTTCTCGTCCATTCTTTTCCTTCCACATAGATTCTCCATCTCTTTTCTACTTCCGTTTGTCTCTCTTTTCCATCATACATCTCTGCCTCTCTTTTCGACCCTTTCTCCATTTTCCCTCTCTCTGTCTCTTCAACTCTCGCGTGCGCTCTCTCTCTCTCTTTCTCTCTCTCTCTCTGCTTCTCTTTCTCTCTCTTCGCAGCTTTGAGCGCCACCCTACGTTTCCATAGCGATAGGTAAATGGAAGCCGTGGTGAAGCCGTTGCCATGGCGATTCGCTCCACAGCCTCACCTCGGCTCACCTTACCTCACCTCGTCCCTACGCTTTCATCCCTCATCCCGCTTGCTCCTTCGACCTGATCAAAACGGGGCTGCGGACTCGTAGGCATCGTCTTCTCGTCTTCATCGTCCTATACAAGCGTAGCTCTAGCCTTTTCTCTTCAACCCGTTTTCTCGCGTGTCTTGCCCGTCCTCCTTCTCCCCGGCTGCTTCCTCTTCCCCTCCGTTTTCATTTGCCCGCCTTCACGGCGTTTCCGCGTTCCTTTCCTTCCTCCTCTTTTTCCTTTCTCTCCCGCGACTTCTCCTCGCCATTCCTTCCTTCCCATCCACTTCCAGACAGTTGGACGCCTTTCTAACGACGCGGCGTACTCACCCGGAAGAAACAACGGATAGAACTTTATTCTGTCGCCGCGGCCGACCATCGTTCCGTTCCTAGCAGATAGAACCTACGTGCGAGATAAACAACGCCCGATATAAACGCGGGCTTGTTCCTCCTTTTCACTTCTGCCTCACGTCGAACCTATTACGACGCCGCCTCATGAAAGAGACATGAAGCGATCGTCCGTGGCGGCGCGCCGCGGACAGAGGGGCGGCTGAAAGCGTAGGGTCTTGTGTCACGTGTGTTGACACGAGGACGTTCAACGTGTACCCGATGGATCGGGCTTTAACGAGTCGTTAGATTATACTGATGCTTGGTAAATCACGAACTTGCTTTTCGAGAACTGTTTGTTGTCTCGGAATTGCGCGTGAATAATAAATAATTCCGTGGTTCCTCCGAATCACGACTTTTTTTTAAACGATAATAACGCGAATATTCGATTGCGAGAATAACAGCTCTTACGGCGTTTGTAATTGTATCGTTTGTGTTTGCGTCGTTTGGTTCTATGCAAAGCAACGATGTAAGAAACTTAACTCAATTCTAATAGAATCGGAAGCAAATTTGATTCAGACTTAACTCAGAACCAAAGAACTTCTTGATCGACGAAATCAACGTCCCCTTTGTCCTGGTTTTTGTAAAATAATCTGCGAATATGGGAATTCACATGATGATCTGCACTGTAGTTATAATATTTGCACTAAAAACTTAGTTATGCGAAAAGTTTGCGCGAAACTGGTTTCAAAGGACCACATTGAGCAGCAGAAAGACGATCGGAAGGCTACTTGCCTCGACTTTTCTCGGAGTATGCAAAATAATACAAATTTTCGGAAACATGTCATCATAGACCACGAAATACCACTGTTTGTATGCCATGCGAAAGTTAAACATTAAATATTAAAGTGAAATTCGGTAGTGAAGAAGTCCATTGCATTCGAAGAAAGTAATTTTAATTTCTGCTCCACTTGTTATCAATAGAATCCTTTGTTAACTTACAGACTATACTTTATCCCGCATTAATAACATTGAAAATAAAAAGCAATAAGAAACAATAATTTTAAAATGTATAAAATAAGTTAAATAACATGTACTTTATATTTAGTCTCTTAGTCTTTCTAGATTAGACACAACACGTGCTGTAATTAATAGTTAACAAAATGTCATTCAAAATATTCTATCCACACAATTCAAATTTTCATTCATAATAGTCAATATAAATATCTCCAAAATACAAGTAAATACTTACCCAGACAAATTTACATTCGATCCACGCCTATTCAGTGCCACCGAAGACCATTTCGTTCCAATAAAACTTATTTCCGTCTATTATCCGTTTCGTAAATAAAATGTGACAACGCTATCAGTCAATAACTATAGCCGTAATCGTCTCGCTCTTAACGATTTCGAGAAAACTTCATTCGAACTGGGTTTAACGTCGCGGCAAGGGGAGCGCATTTCGCCGGTACACTTAGCAAAACGCGACGACACCGATGTTTTTCCCTTAAGTAGTAATTAACAGTGCTTTTAATGAGGAAGCTCAGTGGTCCAGAAGTAACAATACAGGAAGTTAGTACTTGCAACAGCTGTTTATACGCCGAACGACGTCGGGTGCGGAGAAGAGGCGCAGGGGGAGGGGGTGCAGGCGAAAGAGGTGGTGGGAGGAGAGCCGGGTCGCATACCACGACGTGCTCGTACAGTGCCTAGTTCGGTACGTAGCTGGTACATCATGTCGAAGTTAGACGGCAGGAATTAGTTGCGCGCAGCCCCCTAACGACATGACGTATACCACAGCCAATTAGGAGTTTGAGTCGATAAATTACGCGTTTCTCGAGATACGATTATACGTCGGTGACAGCGTTAATTGCCAATTCCAGGTCGCGAATCTGTCATGCCGTATATCGTGCTGGGAAAGCAACGTAAAGGAAATCTTCTGTCGGAACAACGCAACAACAATTTAACGTTTCTGGGGGGACAGGGTGGCGGAAGGCGGTGAGACTCTAGGTGGGATTGTTTAGAAGTTTGTTTCTTGAAAATAAGTTACTCTGACGCTTTATTGTATCGAGCACAGCAGAGGCGACTGTAAAGTATGCTGGTGATTTTACATCTGCAGAAAATTGTTCCTCTAAAGAATTCATGCGACGCGACGTTTGATGTCGATCTTTCTTCGAGTCGCGCCGGGTGCCGTTCCTATTCGCAGTTACAATTTTGCCGTCGCGGAGTCACGAGTTGCGCGAAAGTTCCCGGGGATGGCATACTTGCGTCTAATTTCCCCAAAAGACATGTTGCAAGTGCTCCGCACTCTGTATAATTTATAGGCGGTATTCACTTCAGTGGCGTGCGCTCTCTATGTTGCCCTCAGCAACTTTACTCATTACCAATAATTTGATTTGGAACTCCATTAACCATTAAACGGTGCCTGAACGACAGAGTGGATACCCATGCAATTTCATCGTCATTCGCTTGAATAGCTTAAACTTCTTTAATGGTCGTAGACCCGGCACTATCGGCACCGTACGACGAGTAAAGATCGATTTGATGGCTTCGGGAGCAATACGAAAAATTCGGAGGTACATTTTCGCCACTCTTTCGCGAAACTATGTATTACTTTTCGAACGTAACCGGCGTCGTTTCTCTAATCAGAGTATTACCGTTAAGAGCCATTTTACAAAGAGAAAGTGTATGCCCGTTAAAAGCCTTCATCTAGTACCGATTGATTCCTGACATTTTTAACTCCTCGCCCTACGATTTCTTTCTGAACTACGATCGACGCACCTACTTTGTTATTAATAATTTATTGAAAAAAGATAAGAACTCTGTGCATATTCTATGTCTACGTTTTCTGTAAACTATAATAATTCATGACAGAAGAGTAATATTTAATTTGTATTCACGAAAATTCAGTAATATTTATGTTTGTTAAAATCATTGTCGGAATGTAGAGTGTTATTTAATATTCGCGACAAATATGCTTACAAGTTATTTATTTGCGTAGATGAGTGTTCGGAGGCAGAACGGGTAATGTGTCGTAATGTAAAGTAACGTAATGTAAAAAGGTCCTTCCTCGCGCCTTTCCGCTTTATTTATACTAGCCTTCGGAAAGGCGTTACCCCTTAGAAACTTCGAGGGTGGAGCTAGTTTCCTTCTCCAACGTCGCCTCGATTTTTGGTAGGGGAAAAATTATGCATTTCTAATTTGCAATGTTTTTTCCGAGCCGCGCTGACCGTGCGGCCGAAGAAGCCTTAACGGGACATGGCTGGCAGCGTTTATGGTAGGGTAGCCTATTCAGCTACGCACGTGTAAAAAGTGTAAAATATTTTCGCCGACTTACAGACTTTAGGGTAGGCCTAATTGCCTATACCTAAACGTCTGTAAGCGGTCAATGCTATTTTCTACCAACGCTGCGAGCCACGTACCGCTACATCACCCCCTTGCCAGTGATAACGCTATACAATATGTGTAAAATATATATACAGTATTAACATGTATTCTTACAAACTATTATGCCTTATACCTATCGGTAAACCTAATGACTCGCCCATAACGAGTTTTAATCGGCGCAGACTGTTTTAAAATACCTTTCGTTTTTTTATTTGTATTTGTTTGATTGGCTGCGCTTGATGGTAGACTCGGAAGTGTAGTTTCGGTTTCTGATTCGGAATGTTCTATGTCTATATGCGCCGGTTTGAGTCGATCGATTGATACTGTTCTTTCCTGTGATCCTATTATAATAGTAAAATGTTTATCACTTCGCCTAATAACTTTGTATGGTCCGTCATACAACGGTTGTAATGATCGTTTTGTTGCATCCTGTCTTAAAAATACATGTGAAGTTGTTTTCAGGTCTTTGTGTACAAAGGTTGGATGTGTACCATGTCGTGACGCTTTACATGGCTGTATATTTTTCATGCTCTGCTTGAAACGCGAAACAAAATCGGATGTTACTGGATTATCTTGGTTGTTTTTAAAAAATTCTCCGGGCAATTTAAGATTGCATCCGTAAACTAATTCGGCTGGGGTTGCATGTAAATCTTCTTTGTAGGTAGATCTTATGCCTAATAAAACTAACGGCAGTACTTCGGACCACCTGTCTGTTTCGTGACAACGGATTCCTGCTTTCAATTGTCGGTGTAATCTTTCTACCATACCGTTTGCTGCGGGATGAAAAGCGGTGGTTCTAATGTGCCGGGAACCCAAACATTGTGTTAATTCTTTGAAAAGTTGAGATTCAAACTGTCTACCCTGATCCGTAGTAATAACCGCTGGAACACCGAAGCGTGATATCCAGCCTTTTAACAGGGTATTTGCTATTGTTTCTGCAGTTATGTCTTCGATCGGCCAGGCTTCTGGCCAGCGGGTGAAACGGTCGACACAGGTAAGGCAATACCTGTGTCCTTGTGAAATGGGTAATGGTCCTACTATGTCAATATGGATATGATGGAATCGGGCAGCCGGTACTGGAAAATTTCCTAACGGAGATGTGGTGTGTCTTGTAATTTTGTTTTTTTGGCACGGTATGCATTCTTTAGACCATTTATTGCAATCTTTGTTGGCAGAAGGCCAAATAAAGCGATCGGTGATGAGTTTACGCGTTGCTTTAATTCCCGGGTGAGACAATCCGTGTAGAGTATTGAAGACTCGTTTACGCAGATTTTTTGGTATGTACGGGCGGATAGTAGAGGTGGAGATATCGCAAAAGATTTCTACATCGCCTTCACTGGTTGGAAAACGCATTTTCTTTAATTTAAGGGCTGTCTCAGACAGTAAGAGGCTTTGAAGCTCTTCATCTGCCTGTTGAGACAGAGCCATTTCTGTATGGTTGACCACTTTGCTAATTTGGTCAACTCGTGATAGTGTATCAGCGACTATATTATCTTTCCCGCTTACGTGCTGTATGTCAGTTGAAAATTGTCCAATGAAATCAAGATAACGGAATTGTCTAGGCGAAGCTTTTTCCGGGCGTTGTTTAAAAGCAAAGATTAATGGTTTATGGTCAGTGAAAATAGTAAAAACGTGACCCTCTAATTGGTATCTGAATCTTTTAACCGCGGAGTAAACTGCTAAAAGTTCTCTATCGTATGCGCTATACTTGCGTTGTGCAGATGACAGAGTTTTTGTAAAAAATGCCAACGGTTGCCAGGTATCATCTACCCATTGCTGAAGCGCCGCTCCCATTGCATAATCTGATGCATCGACACTGATGCAGAGTTTCGCACCAGGTAGTGGATGCGTTAGGAGGGTAGCTTCCGCCAGGGCTTCTTTTACCTGCTTGAAAGCTATTGTTGCTTCGGTTGACCATATAATTTCGGGATTACCGCGAGGAGGTGCACCTTTGAGTAAATCTGTTAACGGAACCAGTAATCTAGCTGCATTTGGAATAAAACGGCGATAAAAATTGATCATTCCCAAAAACCTTCTCAATTCCTTTACGTTTTTGGGCTGTGGAAACTTTACGATTGAATCTACTTTTTCAGAGTTGGGACTTGTTCCTTTTGCGTTAATAGTATAGCCTAAAAATTCTATGGTATCTTGACCAAATATACATTTTGCAGGATTAATAACAATACCGTAATCTTGAAGTCGTGCAAAAAGTTGACGGATGTGAGAAAAATGTTCTTCTTCGCTAGAGGAAGCTATAAAAATATCATCTAAATACGCGTAACAGAAATCTAAACCATGTAAAACCTCGTTTATAAATCTTTGGAATGTCTGAGCGGCGTTCATTAAACCAAACGGCATTTTCGTATATTCGAACAGGCCAAAGGGTGTGGTAATTGCTGTCTTCTCTATATCTGACGGTTCGATCGGGATTTGGTGATAAGCTTTGACAAGGTCTACCTTTGAAAAAATGCGTTTTCCAAACAGTGAGTGGGAAAAATCTTCTATGTGGGGTAATGGATACCGATCGGGAACTGTACGTGCGTTTAAAGCTCTATAATCACCACACGGTCTCCAGCCTTGATCCTTTTTAGGGACTAGGTGGAGAGGTGAGGCCCACGGGCTCTTCGACGGTCGGATTATGCCTTCTGACAACAAATACTCGAATTCCTGTTTGACTATCTTTAACTTATCGGGGGTTAATCTGCGCGGTTTTGCGAAAGCTGTGGGACCCGGTGTTACTTTAATGTGATGGGTGATTCTATGTTTCGCGACTACACCTGCGCGCGTTGGAATAGTGATATCTTTATATTCGGCAAGGATCTTATGGTACGGAGAGTCGCCGGCAATTGTTTTGATACAATTTAAATCCGCGACACCCAATTGTCCTTGGATCGATAAATTTGTCGTGTTGTCGATCAATCGCTTATTTCTAATATCTACCAACAAGCCGTAATATTTTAATAAATCTGCGCCAATTATGGGTTTTGAAATATCCGCGATAATAAAAGTCCATTTTATAACGCGCCGCAATCCAAAATTTAGATTTAAAACAATATCGCCATACGTCGAGATGGTCGAATCGTTCGCGGCATATAAAACAAATGTCGACTTTGGGGGTTGTCCCCTTACTAAATTACGCGGGTATACACTTATGTCGGCGCCGGTATCAATAAGGTACTGTACCTTACTTTGCTTGTCGGTTAAAAATAAGCGGCTCGTAGAGGGATCGACAGGCTCTGCCGCATCTAGCGTCGATCGGCTTCGTTTCCCTGTTGTTGTTGGACGTATGTGCAGGGCGTCGTACATCTCGTCGACTTGTCTCCGAACCTCCGGTGATACCAGCACACACCTGGTTGCGACGGGCTAGGGCTGCGGCTGCGGCTGCGGCTGCGGTGATGCCATCTTCTTCGTCCGCGAAAAGTGGATGACCTTTTATGATGTTGCGTCGTGGAATTGTTTTTTGTCAGCTCCGCGACTTGCTGCGTTAGCCTCGCCATTTGTTCACAGAGCATCTCGAACCGTGTGTCCGTGGCGATAGTGGCACATCTACCGATAGGAGTAAATTCATTTACTTTATCGGCCAATTCCGCCATCTTGTCGAGCGATGCGTCCATTTGTGTTACGAGGATAGTTCGCATAGATGCTGGAAGACGATTCATCCAGATCGTACGCAAAAAATTTTCCGGCACTTTTATGTCACCCGCCAAATTTCGGAGGTGCCGCAGAAATTGTGAGGGTGTTCTGTCACCTATTTCCTCGTGCTCCAGGAGTTGTTGAATTCGCTGCTCCTGCGATCTCGACAGCCTCCGAATTAATTCCTCCTTAATTTTCTCGTATTTACCCGTAGCGGGAGGATTCTGTATTACGTCTTCTACCTCTTGTAAACATTTCATGTCAAGAAATGACGTGACATAATAAAATTTGGTTGAGTCTGCCGTTATGGAGTTGAGTGCAAATTGCGCTTCCAGCTGATGGAACCAGAGAGCTGGATTGCTGGACCAAAAGGGTGGAGCACGTATACCCACACGGTCAATGTTCAGCACTTCGAAAGGGTTTGCACCTTTTTCAGGGCTGAAGAAAACATCTGTATTTTCGTTGGCCATCACTATTATGCACTTATCACTTGTGTCTGTACTATTACTGTCACTAAATGTTTTTTTCACAAAATCACGTCGGGGTCACCACTTGTCGGAATGTAGAGTGTTATTTAATATTCGCGACAAATATGCTTACAAGTTATTTATTTGCGTAGATGAGTGTTCGGAGGCAGAACGGGTAATGTGTCGTAATGTAAAGTAACGTAATGTAAAAAGGTCCTTCCTCGCGCCTTTCCGCTTTATTTATACTAGCCTTCGGAAAGGCGTTACCCCTTAGAAACTTCGAGGGTGGAGCTAGTTTCCTTCTCCAACGTCGCCTCGATTTTTGGTAGGGGAAAAATTATGCATTTCTAATTTGCAATGTTTTTTCCGAGCCGCGCTGACCGTGCGGCCGAAGAAGCCTTAACGGGACATGGCTGGCAGCGTTTATGGTAGGGTAGCCTATTCAGCTACGCACGTGTAAAAAGTGTAAAATATTTTCGCCGACTTACAGACTTTAGGGTAGGCCTAATTGCCTATACCTAAACGTCTGTAAGCGGTCAATGCTATTTTCTACCAACGCTGCGAGCCACGTACCGCTACAATCATGATTAATAAAATTTTAATTGAAAATTATTGTACTTTATTGTTTCATTGTTGTATTGTTTTTTGTGAAATTTATTTTTAAGATATTTTTATTTCTTACGAGTAATATTAAATGATTTATGTTATTAACTACGTGTTGTATTAGCGTATAATGTTGTATGGAATGGATAATTTTAGTATTTAAGTTTTCGGTCGTACATCCTCTTTCTTTCTAATTTTTTCTTATCTATGGAGCAGGCTCTTCAGTTCGCGAACACGCTTTCTATATCGTCGCCATTTTACCACAATTCCCTTTAACTCCGCATCGCATAACCTCGCAAAGTATAAAAGAGCTTAACGCCCCGAGACATGTTTTACACGGGGTACACTGTCGTTAATTAGAGAGTGGTAAAAACTGCGGCTGCAAAGATAATTTACCTTGGCGAACCTTAATGTAAAGGAAACAATGCGTAATAATGTCCACTACAATTAGACAGTGCATTTTTCAGCAAACATAAGACTTTAATGTAGCGAGAGTAAACTGCTTTGAGAAAAAATCGAGGTCCGTCCCGCGGAAAATTGAAGGACTGGAAACGGAGGATTATAACGTTGAGCTCTCTCCATTAGCATGTTTTATGAAAAATATTTAACAACAACGCGGTTAATGCATTCGCAGGAAATTATTATAATGAAACGCGTTCGAATAAACTTTAATTCTTGATGTTGCTTTAAAATAGTTTATTAGCATGTTAATAGAATTTTACATATTGTTCTGAAAATATTACAAATAAAACGTTACAAAGAGTATCCAAAGTTTCCAGGTGTAAACTGTGTCCATTAGAAATTGTTTTCCGACGTTTCGCTAGCATTGCAGCTATCAGTGGGTTTAAGGATTCACTGACAAATGAAATATTGTACAAATTTTGAGTATGAATAGTAGCCTGCGTACATAACTAAGTAAAATCGTGGACTATGATTATTCAATGAAATGGACATAAGTTTTATGTAGAAAAATAGCTTCATGGAATAGTGATTGTTAAGACATACTAAACTGAAAGTTCAAAGTATCCCAGGTATTTATTATTATCGGATAGTCCCCTTATCCTTGAACATCCTAAGACGATTACAGGATCCTGCACGTGTGTTTGATCCTGTCAAACTCCGCATGTACTTGTAAGCCGCTTAGCCTCATTATCGGCATAGAATTATAATGAATCTACCCAACGTGTCTGGCAGTTGTTAACTCGAAAGGTGTGATATGAGCTGCTTTCCAAAAAATCTATGACCAGTCGCAGATCAAATTGTTATGGAAACTTAGCGCAAAATTAATCTGTTCTGAAATGTACAACACAACAGAGAATTTGGATTTTGATGAGATTTACTGTGTAAATAGCGTCTCCTTCCAAAAATTAACATTTAAAATTATAAATTTTTTCTTAATCTTAAAGGATGATTATCATAAACAAGCATTTTCTTATTTAAACTATTCCAAAAGTTTTTACTGTAAAACACATTACAACAATAGCTTTTAATTGTTAGTGTAATTTAATTAAATACCGCCGTACAGCCTTGTACAATATATCGCATTTACTAAACTGACAAATACACTTGTTCCCATCTATATCACAATGAATCTTCAATTAGTATTTGAGTTGAGTGGAGTCCGCGGGCTAATAGAAACGTTAATGAGCTGTCGAACTGTGATTAACGTCTCATCTTTACATCTACTACTTAACCTGACTGTTCGCTTACGTCCTTTCCGCCCGTTTTTTCATCATTGACGGTTTAAGCATAACTTTGAAAAATGTTTTACCAAATGTTTTATAAATATAATATAATATAAGAAATCGTATTCGATGGTACTGTATAAATGTTAGTGAGATTGAAATTTATTCAAATAATTATTTAATTGTTTTTCGTTATTTTATATATATATATATATATTGACTTGTTTAAAATAATATACTGTGTTATTTAAATAAATAAAAACATGTTAGTACGATAAATATATAGATACAAATGTTATTCCAATAAAGTATTCGAATAATAATAATTCATTTAATAATTTATATATTGAAAAGTATGCAATTAATTTTTACAGTCTCTTTTAATTATTCCTCTTTTTGTTTCAGGTAAGTAGTTTGTACGAATTTTACTACATCGCCTGAATTTCGAAGTAGGAAAATAAACACGTTGGGTAAGTAACAGCAATATATTACTAAACGAGAGTGTTGTCGTTAGAACCTATAATTACGAAAATTAACGTAAATTTGTACTTGATTCCATTTATTTATTGTTGTCCTGGTAAAAATGAAACACACGCTTCCCAGTGTGTGTACATTCTAGCATCTTCTTAATTACAGTAAATAAAAAGCATAGTCTATTGTGTATTTTAACGACAATAAATCTCTTGTCCGGTAAATAAAACGTCAGTTGTCTCTAGATAAAAATATCCGCCAGAGGATATTTGAACAGAAATGAAATCGATTATCGATTAAAAGTAAATAATATCCTCTCCGTCTCATGAAAGTACGCGAATTAATATTAAATTCATTCATTCGAGAAAAATAAATCGTCAATACAACAATAATGATTAAGGCGTAAAAAATAGTTGAGAAACACATCTAATAACTAAGTATCGATTAAGTAACTAATAAAACATCATTAAAAAAAGTTTATAGTATGCAGTACACTATGCAGAATGCACAATGAAATTTTGAATTTTAATTATCCGCATTTCGGTCGAAACAGATTTATCAAGGAATGAGGGAGGAGACCAAAAATTAAAAAGTTGAAGCCAATAGTTGGAACTTCGCGGGTAGCTAATTCGTTACGTGGTAGACTTTGAAAGATTTCCCTATTCCAGAGCGTAGTCTCGAAGCACCGTAATCGTTGAATCGTGCTCGTCCACCAAATTAATTAGCAGAAATTAATGTGAATGTTCGGCCGGCGGGGTGGACAATTTTTCAGGGCCCGGATTGATCTCTTTAGCGAAATATAGGCGGCGCATATCGATGAAGGCGCCTTGCCGCTGCTTGATGCTTCTCAATGCAATCTCAATAACGAATTTATTTCATGGTGAATGACATCGCTGCAGGGTATTGTGTGTCACTAAAAGGAGGGATTATATAATTATTGTGTACTTTGCATAATCTTCCTGATGAACGTAATCTTCGTTACGAACACAACATCGTGGGAAATTTGCATAAAAGGCATTAAAGCGTTTCAACAGATGGTTCTACAGTAATCACAGCGTAATCCTCACGGTACGACGCATGCTGTACGCCAGTAATTGATTGATTTCGTTGATCCGCTTATATACTGCCCTATGCAAATCATCGTAGCGAAACGGACGTCAACCACGGATTTCTTGTTTCGTTTCGACATGTACGTTCGATAAGCTCTGCCGCCATTCCGCGTGTGCGAGGGCAGAAGCCTTTCGGATCATAAAACTTTTACCGTGTTACTCCCATTTATAAACCTGGAATATTAAAAATCCTCGCATTTTCGTTCGCGGAACGCTCGCTCGCACGGAACGTACGTCGTTGATAAAGCGTTTAAACAACATCCACGGTAAATCTACTCGAAAGACGTGAAATTTGTATTTTTTGTTTCGAACGACGTTGAGATTATTGATTTTTATCCTACCGTCAAGATGGAACTTTTCCGTTGAAGAAATTTCACTTTGAACAATGTTGCGTGCTTAATTTTTTATTGGGAAAGTTCGTAAGCAGTTTCGAAAGTCTTGTGCATAAAACGTCTTGCCATTTGCTTGTGCAACGGGAGGCACGACTCGCGGCGTTTTTAAATTTCTAAATTCGGAATTTAACTTCGAAAGTAGAAGTCAGCGCCGTGTAAAATTTCCTTGGCAAAGTCATGCACGGAATAAGGGTCACCGGTTAGCTCTGGTTTCCCTGTAAAACAACCTAAAATCTCAAACTTTGGGACCCCTGGCTGTTGCGAAACTTATAATGCCGTAATCTGAAACTGTCATTGTGTTACGAACCGTCATTATATCACAAACTCCTGCGCGACCTGGACTTTGGTATTGCACGACCAGGGATCTAACATGCAAAATACATAAATATGCCCGGGAATCTGTAAACTACAAATCACTGTCTCAAGTGCAGTCCCATGTGGATACGCGAAACGTTTTCATACGCTTTAATGTCTCTGCTGTTTGTTCTCAGTCACCGGACTGCCGAGTTTACATTTGTTCAGACGTATTTAAAGATACCCTTCTGAAACAGAATTTCATCTTTTCTGCTCATTGTTTTGTTGAATACTATTTTAATATATATATATATATATATATAATATACACGTTTCTATTAATTTTCAGACGCTAAAGTACATAAAGTTTCTCAATAGTGACGACAGATAAAGGCCTTGCAATCGTTTAAAGCAAGAATAATTTCCTTGTAGTTATAATAATAATTATAGCAAATTATATTTAATCCATAATCTTTCTTAATTGTCATTTTGATACGATGTTCATTTGCACTGTATAGAAAATACAGTATGAGTCACTTTAAATTAAAATCTAAAACGTTTTTTTCTTCCTCAGGAAAGTAATTACTTTCAAATCATCAATTCTAATATATTCATTCCATTACTTTGTAGTCTCAAGATCTACTCGGTACAGATACTCGCGATAGTTACTTGTTGTTAAACCTGAATTTTATTATTATTCATGATTACCATACATACGACATTATACACTCATTGTACAGGTCCATTCACTGAAAGGATTAAATGTCCATAAACCCTAAACGGTATTACGCTCCGACTTGCACGAGCTATATAACATTCTGATTTATTAAATCCAATTAGAAAAACTTCAATCCAAGTCGGCGTCGACATTACAGGAGGCAAGGGGTTAAAACTCACATATCCCCGGAATAGCGTCCGCGTCCATTTGCATTCACATAATTCCCTCATTTCGTATAATAAATCTAATATCAAACATGACGTAAAATTTCAATAATTTCATTCGACGCGAAGCTTTAATATTTCGAAAGTCTTTCCGAGCAATTACGGGTACCATAGATTCGCCTTATCGATTCATCCCCGGCCTTGAACGTCCCCCTTTTTTTTCCTAGGGTCAAAGGGGCGGGGGAAGCGAGGGAATATCTCTCTTTTATGATTGCAAAGGGATGACAGTAGTGAGATAGAAGCCTGAGAATCATCTTTTGAAATTGTCTGTACGTCAGCCTGGAGAACGTATCGATTACACGATGTCCGAATTATCTTGAGGGACAGGGATCCCAGGGTTGCGCAGGATTTGGATTGGGGTAGACATACCCCACGGCTAGCGTGTCACCACTTTAATTACATCCATCCTGCGCAGTGCCCGCCCCGTTTGCCCCACGTACCCCGTGGCCCTCATCAAACTGTTAGCGGGCTATTTTCCATGTAACGCGGCCTCTCTGAAACGTTCAGGTCCAGGTATTCGCGTTCAGGCGGTTTTCACCGTTCAGAGGCGCGGCGTATGGCGCACTGCGCGCAACGGCTCGTATCCGCCCCGGCTTTCCCTATATTTCATCAATACCAAAATAAATAAAAGCAGCCCGGAAAACTGTTTTTAATACGTATCTTCCCAAACGTTCCTACGGGTTCCTGTTATTCCGATACCGCCCGGTGATATCATATCCGGGAATTTAATTCGAGCATGCTGGAAAATGTTCGCTAATATTTAACGTTTCCGCTCAAATAAAATACGGAGGGAGGCAATATTATACGACATGCGTCATATTCCCAACAATATTTCATTCCGGCACCGAGAAGACGAGCGAACCCCGGCCACCGCCGTCGTCGCATCCGTTCAAGGGGGTTGTATCGATTCGAGAAATAAAAAAAACTTACCGCCGTAATGAGCCGGTTTAATCATGCAAGAACCGAGAGCGAAAGGCGGGCATTCCGATGGAACATGGCAACGTTCCGCCGCTGCTCGGACAAGTAATGAAGTCTTTAATTACACGAAATGCACGGGTATGACGCTCGCTCGCTCGCTCGCCCGGCGAGCGCGACCAATTCGTACCCGGCGTAATGATACCGAATAAATAGTCTACTTTGTAAAAACGCTCATCCCTTTAGTAACCGGGCTACCCACTCGTCCCCGGGCTTTCATCGTCTCGTCGATCCGCCAAATAATTTTAGTACTTCGTTACATTCGCGTATGATTGGCCGGTTTCGATATTAAATGCGAGCGAGCAAATAGTCGCGCTCGCCGGCTCGCTCGCCTGCCTTTCTCTCCGTCATCCCTTCTATCTGTCCATCTCGCTGTTCCCACGTTCATCTCCCCTTCCAACCCCATATCCCGGTCCGCCCTCTCTTCTCCCCCTACCCCGTTCGCCGTCCGTCTCTCTCGCTGCTCGTTCCTCTCCTTCCTTCTCCCTGCAATCCAGCCCCGATCGTTTCCGGCAGTCGTGTATTCTTTCCTTTGCAGGCTACTTTCATTTCACGTATTAATTGGAAGCTACTCGAAAATTATATCCCGCCGCGTTGCTTTGCGCGTACAAATATGCCGGCTGGAATTTAATATCGAGCGGGGCCGCGCCGCGCCGCGCCGCGCCGGACTGCGGGACGTCTCACGCGCGAGGCGCGAAAACACGCGCGCTTCTAGCGCTTTCACACGGTGTGCACGCGGCGCGGCGGCGTTCCTGCGATCGGCATCACTGCAGGCATCGCAGTTAGTGGACAGTTCGTTTTACCGGCCCGGTTTTTTCCCGTGCCCGCTATTTTTCGCGTATTTTTTCGAGCGCCGCTCGTACACCCGCGTTACCGTCCAGCTATCGATCGCCGCATGCTTTCCCGTCCGCGTAAATAACGCGAATAACTCTGTCGATAATAAAGGCAGATTAAACAGGGACGTGTCCGGCAACGTCGACGCTTTCTTCTAATCGAGTTACTGGCTTTTATCAATTCAATGCCCGAATATGTGAAGTATCTGCGGAGACAGTAACACACCGCTTAATTAGAAATGTTAGTGTTCCCTTCGACTATAGAATTCTTCGGATGATTAACCCTTACGCTGGCTACATAAATTCTGCGTTTATCCAGACTTCAGTGCTACAGTGTTTGTTGCGGATATTCAAAACGCGCGGTAAACTTCAGGACATTCATTATTTGGTTTTTAATCTGAATTAAATTAAAATTTCGGATTGTTAACTCTTGCTATGGAGAGGAAACGTATGTGTTCTGGAAGATATGTGTATCTTAAAATATTCTGTATGTATATTTGCTCTTAAGTATAACAATTGATTACAGAAGAATGTTTACTTTGAACTCGAATGAATCGAGTAATAACATACCTTATCAATAGAGAAACAAAAATAAAATAGCACTGCGGGGGTTAACTAAAATAACGAAACGCGGAATGGTAATAAATATTTCGTAGTTCAGAAATATCAATTTTGGTCCTCGAAACAGATCGGAAATTTCTGAAATCCGTGAACAAACGGTATACCCATCGAACCGCTCGGTTCGCCGCGCGGAACTTAGTTATGCATTCGAAACCGAGTTTCAGTAAAGTATGTTGAACCGTGGTCTCTCTTCGATGTATCTTTTCGCGAGGAGTTACGGCACAAAACGAGCGGAGGAGTACGTTGTTAGGAAAGTTTCCGCACTAGTTAGCCAGCGTCTTTCACGCAACCCTTTTGCGCGACATAATTGAGTGTCACCTGGGCATAACAAATGGACCCGTGAGGAGGAGGTGGAAAGATGGGTGGGGAAAGACGGGGAGAGAGGAAGGGAGAGACGGAGAGGGAGAGAGCCGTCTCCAACCTTCGTTGCTGGAAACCGACCCTATGCCATCGCACCGCGTGGGTCAAGTTACTTGTGACTGGGCCCTGATTAATGGACGTACTTGTTTAACATGCTGAAGCCAGGTCGTGCTTGTCCACTAAACACCGGTGTTAATGCCTGGACGAAAATGTCACTGCGTTCTGGCGACACTCCCTTACCAAATGTGCTCCTGGGGATAGCAATTCCAAAGATCGAGCAATGCATCACTAAAATAACATTCAGTACAGTATTATTCTGTTATTCATCGTGTAGCTTCCCTATTCTCGAGGATGTTACTTGCAAAATGTTTCTTCGTACTTCTCGTTTGTTTGGCTTTTCACTAGATACTTATGCGAATATCATTTTTCTTGGGAAAAGTGTTTTGTACGTGGGACAATGGTGTCAAGACAGCCTTTGAAGTAAAACAATAATATTGTTATTGTATTAGTGAGAGAGAATGTTTGCTCCGAAAGGTTTCAAAATAGGAACGTTTAAACAATTCTGTTGGATTTAAAGAGAAGTTCGCGAACAACTGCGTAAACATGTACATGTTTTAAAGGATGTTACGATGGAACGGTCTTTTTACAATGTTACATTTTTCAACATTTCAGGGTGATCGATAGAGTACTTTTGCTGCTGAAGTATTAAAGCAACTGAGAACACAAAGTTAGAGAAGTTTATAAATTTATTTATTTAATATTACTAAATATTCGAAGATTGAGTATTGTGAAATACGTTTAAATTGTGACGGTCTACAATACTTGTATCTCCTGGTGCGTAATGAACGTTGCAAACATTACCAAGAATTACTGGTCCATTGATGTATACTTCATTCTTTAGTTATTCTATTATTACTAAGTACTGAACTTCCAGAGATAACCATGATATTTTGACAATATTCTAATATTTATATTGCATAGGAGTTCTGGTAGGGTAGAGTGAACACATACATCATCTCCGAGCGTTAAATTATGATCTGACAGGAGCAATTCCGACGGAAGTTACGTGATGATCAATTATTATGCATGGTTAAACTTAGCTTTTTCTGACTTTAATAATAACGACACCCCATTTAAAAGTCATCGACGGTCTTGAAATTTCAGAAAATAAGGCTTCGGAAGTAACTTTTCTTTACCTCAGTATCCATTTAATTTAAAATAAGCATCGTTTTCAGTAAAAACATTGTGACATTATTAAAAATTACAATAATTGCTTCGTTTCTTGTTGTAAGTAACTAACCATGCATACATATTGACGATAATTATTTTGCTAATCAAGACAACAAACAATTTTAGAGACTAAGTCAGACATAATACTATTTAAATTAAGATAAAACAAACACAAGTATAGTACTTAAAAAAAGATAACGGTATGCAATAATAATCATAGTGAACTACAAAAAGTTATGTCGTTTAGTAAACTGTTGGCACAAAACAAACTAAACAAGTGATTTTATTAACTGCTAAACTGACCATGTATCCGAAGTTTAATTTTCGAACGGAATATCAATAAAATCGGTCCGTATCTGCTCGACTAAACTTCCCGACGTTCCGCGAGGCTTCCGCATATGAAAAAAATGTTAATAAGGCAAGTTTTAACGAGCTGGAAGCCCATCTCTGTTCTACCGATCGAAGACCAAGTTTCGCAGTGTACCTTCGCCCCTTTACCGGTTCCTTGCCAACTTGGTTCTTTATTAACTGACTTCACCGGCTCTTCGCTTTCTGGCTGAACGGGATTTTATTCCTAATGGAAACACCTCATAGTTTATTACGAGATCAAACACACCGTTTCACGGATACCGTCAAATATTTCCGTTTCCTTAATTTATTTGAACGTAATCGAATATAAAAGTCTTATAAAACTCGGGAGCGACGGTAGTAACTCGGGACGGCTCTCGTCGGTCCCAGGAGTTTATCAAAATCAGCTGGCGAGTTTGCACCTCGAGGAAAAGAATTAGTGAAACGTCGTTAGGCAACGCAAACTTCGGAGACCCACCTCGAAACATGAACCCTCCCGCCTTCGAATGGAGCTTAAAAAAAATAAAAGGAAAACAGGAAAACACCTTCGATTTCCTAGCGGATGCCACCTCGCCCCTCGCCCAACACTTTTATTGGCTCCTAAAGGTTAGATATTGCATTATCCGCTCAAACAAACCCCCAGTGGCTCCAGTCGGGCCAGCTTAAAGATGAGCCGACTCAGGGTTCAAGCAAAGTCGATAATAGTCGCCGGCGAGGTGTGAGCGGTGTGCTAGATTAGGAAGGTGAAAAAGCTCGGCTTGCGGGACGGGAGAGGAATCGGAGGGTGTGATAAAGTCCTTATACGAGCGACACCTGCCCCCTGTCCTCGTCCTCCTTCCGCTCGCCCGCCTCCTACGATTCACTCCTCACACTTCAACCTCCCCTTTAGTCCCTCTTCATCCTCCCTATTACGGGCACAATGTTAAAGGGACTCCGAACGAGATTGAATTTGCTAACGGAAAACGCGAGTGAGTGAAACGTATTTGCTTTTTATCCCTCACTCCATTGAGAAGTCCTACGCTCCTCTCTTCTTTCCTCGCCCCCTCCCCTTCGCCAGAAGTTCGAGTCGGTCCGCCACCCTGCGCCCGGGTACCTTCACCCTTCCATCGGTTCCAAATCTCCAGATCAACTCTCTCTGTCTCTCTTTCCCTCTCTGTCTCCCTCCTCTCTTCTTTTCTCGCCTCGTCTCTCTCTTTCTCTCTCTGTTTCCCTCTCCCTTCTGCCTCTTCCTCCCCCTACCCCTCTTCGCACGCCACGACACATTTGTTCGACGTTAAGAAAGTGACTCACCATCGAAATCCCACGAAGCTGATGCGTTCTGGCACGTTCTGGGAACTGATGGGAGCCAAGATTTTTCCGAGGCATTTCTCTCCGCTGCCATCGCCGCGAGACGGGGAAACCGAAGCCACCGGAATCTTTATCAGCCGCCAATCGCACGGCTTATTAAACCCTGCAAATTTAAATGCCCCCGATCCGATCGAACGAATCAATTTCGAGCATCGCGTATATTTCAATTTCTGCCGTCGGTGATCAGTTCCTCGGTGCCGCGGCCTGAAAGTGTGTCGCAGATTTCTGTGTCGTCGTCTCTTCTTTTTACGGTAGCTGCTCGTTATCTGAGGACGTTGAAATTGGTTATGGTTCAGTGGGAAATGTATTTCGGGATTTTAATTAAACTCGCGCGGCGCGAAGATATTATTTAAAACGTAAATTGTCAACGGTGGAAGGAACAGGTTTGTTAATTCAATTTTATTGGCGGAGTAATAAATTAGATGATCACCTTTGCTGACAAGGAAACGTTGTTTCTATGATTTTAAGTAAAATATATATATGCTTCTCAACCACGTTGTATCTTGATACAATTGTTATCATCGCTATCTTCTAATGATCATACTTATTTCTTGCAAGTTATTGTTTTTTGACACGTTTCTCACATAATATCATTTACACGTTTCTTTCTTTAATGTTGTTTCACTATTACACTGAATTCATGGAGAAGCAAAATTAACTGAGAAGTCGGAGCATCCAAATTGCACTGAAGCGAAGCATCTGCCGAAGAAAATCTTATCGAACAATTTTGTCAACATTTCCTTTTTCTCATAAAACTTTGAATAAATATATATAATACTTACAACTGTTTTTTAAAATTTTCTCTGGATTAAATATTATCAAGAACATGAGAAATACTGCATGGTGGATATAAAACATCTCCTCACGCTGGTGCGATGGATAACATTGTAAATATTTCTTCATAATTGTAAGCGTGACGCCATAACATTTTATGGATGCAAACGCGGTAGATAGCGACACAACGTTCTCCTGAAAGAGCTAATTGCTCTTTAGATCGGATCACCAGCCTAGTGCGAAATTAATTTATCGCAACGGTGCATCTCGAACGCCTCAAAGTAATACCGTTTTTAAGTAAGTAGAGTCGAATACGATGTCGCAGAATTATCCGCCTGGCTGGATTCGCGAGTGGCAGAGACATCGGAGTAAGTAAACTGAAAATTAATATATAATTATAAATATTTTCATTCGTAACGATGGATAAATAAATAAACTAGATGTACCGGTATTCAGTAACAAGGGAAATAATTAGAAGATTGCTCGCTATTGCAGTAGCAGTTATTCTATAGGTATCATTTAATAAAACAAGAACTTCATTCTGAAACTCTGTAAAATCCTTGGAATACTTTCATTGGAATCGTTACTTGCGAAGCTCTGGGAATTTATTGTCTACAATTTTCATGCCCTTAAATTATTGTCTAATGTTTTAATACTTATGCATTAGGATTTGAAATTCTGAATTTATGTGTACATACGTAATATAACAATTTCTTGTATCATTAAATTTTGTAAATAATGAAGTTGACTACTTGTTATACATGTTATCCACAAATGCAAGGTGCTCTCCAAATTGTAATACGTTCAGAAAGTGAATCAATTAATGTGAAAAAGAGATAGAAAACGTAGAATAGAATTTTCGCAGTAGAAACTTTGATTCTGAAATAATCGATTTCAAAATTTTATATAAACATGTATGCACCAATTCTTTGTGTGAAGTAGAAACGGTGCGTCATGAACAGACACAAAAGTTTTATTCCTCATTTGATTTATTCTTTCACATGGAATCTTCCTTTCTCAGACTTTTCGATGATTTCAGAAGCACCATGAGTGCATGTGTGTTAAACGTGTATATTCATATAAATACACAATATAAATCATGAAATTGAATACACTTAAATATTTGTGTTATAACTGGAAATAGGAGAAAATCTCTAGAACAAAAGTCGTGGGACTCAAATGGGTAAATATGATGAAAGAAATTCTGTGCTTAATGGCATCTTCGAGACTATTCGAAAATTATCGTACATTTTTAAATAGCTTCATGTACCTTCACCTTTCAAATTTAATGTTTAATGTATTTAATCCATCTATTCAGTATTTATCTCCATGTATTTTTTCTATCCAATTTCAATGATCAAGATACTAAATCATCACCTCATTTTATCGTTATAAACAACACAATCATTTAAAAAATGCCTGCTGTCGCTTCAGAAAACATTGATTTAAGAATAACCTAAAATAACTGAAAATAACCAAAAACGACTTAAAAGAACTTGCAATAACGTCGAATAACCTTAACAGCAACATTGGACGAACAATCCGTTTACATCACCGCATTGGTCCCTTCGGACAGTACAACTTTTATCCGAGACACCTCCCTGTGTCTTAAATCGCAACGGAGATGTTCAGGTGTTCCGTTCCCGGCGACTCACCCCGTATAGTTGTCAATGTACGGTTAGGGTAAGTGGTAGGCTGCGCGCGCTGGGACTGTATACCGCAGTCGCTCACTTTCTCCGCGTCCTGATGCGTCAAGTGCACCTAACCCCGGCCCTCCCCACCTCTGCGACCCGGTCTCGCCTCTCGGTGTCTGCCAGCATTCCTTCACCTGGACTGTCTTCTCTCTCTTATCCACGATTCCCCCTTTAAACACTTCGCCCAGTGGCATCGCCAACAGGTCAATAGCGCAAGTAGGTCACGTCTGTGCCGGGCGTCGCTGATGACGACACCAGAACGAATGTACTTTCACGCTCGGTGATAGTGAACGAAGAAATCGAAACGGGGAAAGGAAGCGGCGTAATGCGTTTGCATCCACCTAAATCGGCGAAACGAAAGAAACCTTTTAAACCGAATGAATGGGACCGCGGCAAAGGTGACTCCTCACGAATATCCTACTCGATAAGCACTTCCGTAATTTAAATCGAGAAAAGCTTAGTCGGCCGTCACGTAAATCGAATCCTATATTGGTCAGCCCATTAAGAGATAAAGAATCTTTCGAATATTGATGTTCGTAGGCAGTCCTCGATGTTTCCGGGCGGAAAAATTGAAATTCGTTCGACACTCCTCGAGTTTGAAGATTAACGCTCGTAGCGTCTTAAAGGAAACGTCAGGCTCGTCAGGCGGTCGGACATGATTTTCATGAAGGGAGAAAGTATCACGAAAGAAGGTAAAAGTAATAGATGATAATCAATTTCCGATAGGTCCTTTCAGACAGGGCGTATATATAACGGGAATATACAAAGTAGGTCGAAATCGCGTCTGCTCGGTGTCGACCATGCTCCGCCCCAGACATGCACTCATTGGCGACGGCTTGCGTCGGCCTAGTGCCGCGGCCTATGCCAGAACCTGGGTTGGAAAATGCGGGGGTCGTGGGTCGTCCCAGAGCACGAGTTTCTGGCACGATGCCGCGTCGTCGCGCTCGTACAGGCCACGGTTATTCGCCGCTCTATGCTGCAATGTCCTATCGGGATCGTGACCAGGGGGTGGGACCCGGCCGCAGCGACGATCTTAACGTTTCCCGGCTGTCGCGAAGGTCAACGCAGTCGCCCGTTCCGTGCTCAGCTTTCACGCACGCTATCATTCGAACTGGAACACGGATCTTTATTGCGTCAGGCGTCACGACTTTTTGCTCTCCTCTTCCCTGGAGCAAAGAGGAGAGGAGTGTTAACCGACAATGCTAAAAGTAGACGCGTTTTGACCCAGATCAGGAATTAAATTCTTTTACGGTGTGATTCCACGCGTCCCGGAAATAAAAGAAATATTATGGACGTTTATTCGAGGGATCATGGGGAGTTATAAAACATGCGGTTAGATGGAAACGTTCGAACGCGGTTATAACTCGATAAGTTGTGATCCCACGGTTTTATTTCGCTTTGGCGACGATCTATTGGTAAAATAATCGTTTGATGGATTGTGCTGGTGATTGCTTGCGGCGATTTGTAGATTCATGTTTAATGGAGATTATTTGGAATTGAAACTTGGCGAATTCGTATGGTCTTTGCAATTAGGAACTAATAGTTTTCAGTCTGGTGGCAATACGTATTTATGATGGAATGAACTACAAGGCAATGACGCGATTGTGCTTTTGTTATTTCTTAATTTTCTAGAGGCGATCATTTGTTTCTAAAGTAACTGATTAAATAGTTTACTGACTAATGGACGAAAAATTTATTTCGAGTTGATGCTAAGTACTAAATCAATATCCTTCAAATCCTTCAGCAGTCTTTTGTCAGCATAATCTATAAATATTATTAATTGCAATTTGTATGTTCATGTTTGACGTCTTAAACAATTATTTCGTATATCTCATATTCTTTAACAATCTAACCGTTTTGTTTACAAGTTTCCTATTATATCTGAAATAAATGAATATTACATTCTGTATTTCAGTATTCACCGGTTTTCAATATTTTTTGTAAAAGTATCAAACACTCTACTTCATAATTCGCATTTTTTCAGAATCTATTGAACTATACGACGCAGAAACATCCCAAAAATTTATCAGAGAATTTGTAATCTTGTGCATTAACAAAATATCACAGTGTCGTTGTAAGCGTTCGTAAATGATTGAAAAATGTATACTCATTCAAGCGTAAACCAAACACACAAATGCACATTTCGTTTTTCACGATACACAATCAGATGGCAGAAAGCATACATGTGTTTCAATTTATGAAACGAGTGAATTTTCCGCGAGACAGTTGCGCCAGCAGTACGTCCTATCACCCTTTCAGTGGCTCCCTCTCGTGGCGAAGAGATCCGTAATTTCCGTTCCGAAGTAAATCTTCGTTTGCATTCGAGGAAAGATGGAAGCACGGGTCTGTTTAAAATTACATCAATATTGAATCTCAATTTCACAGTATCTCCCATATTTTCCTCAAAACCTCTTGCCATTACAAAAACATTCAAACTTCATACTCGCAAATCTAAGAAAACTTCCAAAAAACGTACAATCCTATTAAAAACAAACGCAGCAATAGAATCATAATATCCAATTTCTCTAAAATTTAACCAGTCAACTGCGGAATTTCGTTGGAAAAATCTCATTGTGCGCGCAATAAAATCAAATAATAAAGCATATACTCATCAGACACAGGATAAACGTATCTATAATATATTCTAACGAAAAACAAAAGCGAAACGAACAAGAATTGCACATTTACCTGAGAAAACAAAGAACTGATCATAGAAGAAACAGTACCATTTTGCGTTTTAAGATGACATCTGTACTCGTCGAACGTTAACCGGTTAATTCTGGAGCATCGCAATTTGTCGGCATTATTTTCACCGACCAGAAAATAGGATCTATCGATCTACTCGAAGAAGAGCACGGATATCCTTTTTTCGCGTCCGCAATAAACTTCCGAGACGTATCCGCGTTCCAGTAGTTATATCCAAGAACAGTCAGCCACGGTGGGCACGAGACACATATGTTTATGCATCGTAGCCGTGCGATACACATAATCATCATGGTGCGAGTACATATTCGAACATGCAGACGTGCATCGCGTACGTCGGTCCCGGTGCATATGTACGTATGTAACCACGTACCTACTAGATGCAGTGCTCTCGGTCCTTCTGCTAGGCAGAATTCCGCTCAGCCCTATTACCTTCGATTTGTCAGCTGGCTGCAGACGATAACGCATTTCCCTCGTTCGTCCCGTCTCCCACCCTTCCGCCGTCCTGCCGCCCCCTCCATCGTCGGCTTTTCCGCCCCTCGCTCCACCCCTGCCAGCTCTCGCTCTCGGTTTATATCTCTTGCACAGTCCCTTTGTCTGTCTCTTTTCCTTTCTCTTCAGTGGCTTCCTCCCCCGTTCCCATTCACTCTTTCGTCGTTTTGCTCTTATTCGCCGGCCGCCTCCGCCCTCTTCTTTCCTCTTTTCCCCGGTCACTCTTCGCTTTCCCTTTATGACCGTGCACCGTGCGCAGTTGCGTAATGGTTTCATTATTGAGTTACCATCAGGCATGAATTTAATTCTATTTTGACAAAATACAGGAACACGTTTCCCGCCGCGCTCCGTTCGCCCAAAGGAGGCGACATCTATTTAACCAGTTAACTGCGTTTGACGAGTACACACTTCATTTTTTGATTCTACCGCGCGCGAAACAGGAGATTTTTCAAATTAAATTCCACCGTCGACGGGTTAAACAATTGCGACGGTTGAAGCATAACAGCGCTGTCGATTGGAGTGTTAAGGATTAAATTAATTATTTATCGCTGTGCGTGATTCTTCCGCCAATACATGCCTCAGTATTCCCGTGTCGCAGGATTGTTTTAATTAACAGAAAGGTTGAACTTTATTATATTTTAATCGCAAGTATATTTAGCAAAAGAGTTTCTACTTGATCTGAAAAATCTCTTTTCACGATTCATCCTCTGTCCGACGCTCATTAAATTTCCGAGCACTCGAGGAGGAATGGCAAGGGTTTCGAATGAAAATATTGGCGATCGAAGATGTCGCGTATCGGAGGACAAGGGGCTTTCACAAAACATTTGATTCGTATAATAAATTCTCATCAGATAAGACAGGTGCCGCGCGATCCAATTACTCGCAAGACGTTGAATACCTATTTCAAAAACGTCTCCCCTGCGTTTTATTCTCTCTTTCTCGCCTTCTACCCCCTTTCGCGTGCCTGTTGGGCGGATACTCTCGCGATCCTCTGCAATCTCTATTCCTTTCTGCTTCGCGTTTATCCCAGCGACGGGACCACGGTATCTCTAGGTGATTCCGCCGCGAGCAATATGTTTTATTTATACCTTACTTTGTTGTCTACCGCGTCTGCACCCCAAAGTAACCTGCATTGATTAATAATCAAAATACAACATGATGAGACGAGAAATTTAACCGAGGATCGCGGCTTCCATAGTTCCAGCTCGCCTTTTTAGTCGAAATTAATTTCACTCTTACGGCTAAGTTATTGAACGCGATATGCATTCTTGTTTAGAAGTATTATCGGAACTATTATTATAGTTTATTATACTTCAGGTGTTACGATGCTATGCTACGGGAAACATGTATTCAGATATATGTGGGTACTATGCATATTTACGTAATTGTTTTTTTGATATCTATAATTAGATAGTTTATCAAAACGTTCTTATTACTAAACTCACGAAAATATATAAACATTTTAAAATCTTTGCCTTGTATTTTTGTAAACTTCTAATTCAAATCATTTCGATATATTAAGTTTATGGTTTAAAATTAATATAATACCTTACTCTGTAAACACGTTTCCTCCGTACCAGACAACTACCACACCATTTAAAAAACTATTAAATTTTATTAGAACTGATTGCTGGTTTAATACTCATGAAATAATAACAAGATATTTAAATATTTTGCATATAGTGATGTATCACGAAATTATGAATTGATCTCATTGCAAAATCGGCCAGTTTTCTAAGAATTAACCGGTACGCGATGCATTAACGACCCTTCGAGTTCAGTGTTCCGCGAGCATCCGAAAACTTACGAATCCGAATGTGCTCGTCTATTTTCCAATCTCCGGTCGCAATTACAATACCACGCGAATGCCCGCGTTGATACGTTCCCAATGAAATCGATTTCAATGATTACGCGCTGCTAATGGAGTCGATTTTACAGAAGTGACAAATTAACGCTTAACGATAATCATTAACGATTGTGTACGGGAGGGCGGATAGTAGCGTCGGCCCCCGAGTGTGCGGAGGAAAACGTTTCGTAATCCCAATGAAGTTAATACCGGTGCCCGTAATTAAGGACGCGCGGCATAATACGCCGATTCATAGCCGGAGTTTCAAGGACGTCGATACACCTTGTTTTCCCGACATTTCTTGAAAGGGCCGCGCGGCGTTCCCCGATGCATCGCGGCAATTTGTCTAGAAACGGGTCATGATTGCGATGCGCCAACCGTCAGCGGAGCACTTGAAGTTCGCCGGGAAAGTTCTGGGCGAAACTCCTCGTCCCGCGTATATATATACGTTAGTAATGTCGGTGCTTTTCAGGGAAGAGGGGAAGGAACTGCGCCAAAGACGTAGGGGTAGCTTCCCCAGAACTTCGCAAGGAGAATGCATTCACGTCTCATAGAGTCATAGAATGTAATGAATTACTGTTTGTCGAACAATGCCATTCGGTCGGCTATGGCTCCCGGAGAAAGTAGGATCAACTGATTTACCGTTCGTATCGTGCTCTATCGTCTTCACCCCCCTCCCTCGTCCGCTACCTTCCCGGAAGAAAAGGGGAAAGAAGATGTCCGAACAAGGAAAATACGAAGACAAAAGTGAAGAAGAAAAGAAGCCGATAGCATCTGCCTTCAGTCGCGTTCATCTACAAAGAAAGAGCTCCCGCGCAAATACACCTTGCGTCTGGCGCGCTTCGCCGTGCTCACGTTTTCAAATACCGCCACGAAATTCTTTATCGGGAAACTTTTCCAGGTTTTTAGCTGAAAATTCTCTGCAGTTTCTCTCGAGTGCGATTCCCATTGACTTTTTAAATTAATATTATCTCGGTTCTCTGACTTTTGAACTAGTTATTCCGGCCTTTTTGGTATTGGCGTTTTGTAAACTGGAATTTATAAGTTTAAATACCTATTTCGAAACTGGAACTGATGTTAATCGAGCCTCCATGTATATATTTATTGTCAAGTATGAGTATGAACGTGATTATAGAAACGTTCAACCTATTCTTCAGTATACGAAAGCTGTGAAAGATTGTCGGATTATTCGAATTAACAAATTTCACAAATAAAATTTGTTAAACAATTTACATGAAGATTAGAAGCAGGGTATGTTTTCTTATTCACTATTGTTTCTATATTAAATTAACCTATATTTGAATTATTCACAAGGTTAAAGTGCCTAAGTCCATTATTTGAATGTTTTCAAATTCTAATACTCATTTGATTTTGCATATACATCTATATAAATTCTTCAAACTTTTTTACTTCTCCTTTTACGGAGTTAATCGCTTTGACATATGAACGACTCATTTAATAAACCTATATTCCACGTAATCAAAAATTCCGATTTAGCTTTAATATTCTAAATCGTGTTACGTTCTAATTTCCAGCCTGGCACACAGCACGCTCGTGAAATTGCTGCAGTAATTGCCAGAATGTCGTGTTTCCGAAGAAACACTCGATTATAATTTATTTGCAAGTGCAATTTATTAAATCCTGAAAGTACCGGGAAGTTAGCTCCTCTTATCTACTTAGGGGATTTGGAAACCCATACGAGTTGTACGACTGTCGAAAGTCGAAAGCAGTTTCAGACTCGGAGGGAGTTTACCGTGCCCGCCCCCTTTGTCGAAAAATTTGTAAACAGTCCCTTGGAAATTTGCCCGTTCGCTTCTTCCACAGAGTTTTGTAAGACAAGAGCTAAATTTACCGAGTCGCATAGTGTGTCGAAGGATGCGAAACCTGGGAATGCGCCACAGACCACGATCGTTTATTCCCAGAAAAAGACAAAGCGGGACGCATTTATTATCATTAGGCTGCGGATCATTATGCGAACTCACAGTTTTAAGAGTATAATTAGATATGTCAGATTACGATAGAAAATCGTTCTTCCCAAGGAATATTATAAAAAGCATTATACTTTTGAAATTTCATATATTCTTTCGTATTGTGTGCATTCTGTGCAATTTTCCACTTTCAAATTACCTGTAATATATACAGAACTACAGTTTAATTACTATAAAATAGTCAACAAACGGTATTCCCGAAAACCTGATACAACCAGGAAGAGGATGAATATACATGAAAACATAAGTGGATAATATGTTATAGAAGTTTTTTAGGAGACATCGTTTCCAAGATAATCCACTATGAAAGTTTATGTTACACTAGTTGATATTTTTGTACAGCAGAAACGGCCGCTAATGAACAGTCACGTTAACTATATTTAATTCTTGCAATCGAAGTATCATATGAAAAAATTTGTAAATAGAATCATCTTCTTCTGGATTATATAGTTTCAGGTACATCTTACGTAAAAAAAAAGTTATAAAAGGTTCATTAAAATTTAGGATTATAACAATTTGTTATAACAGAGTTTCGATAATTCTTACTATGTTTACTACCTTTAATCGATTATATTCGAGCAATAATTATTTGTTTAAACAGACACGTGAAAGCTTATGAATTAACCAGTGAGTTTGAAAAATCCTTGGTAAGATTTTTTCTATTCCTTATTATATCATTAGCATTTACTTGGTTGTCTGGCGAATACAGATGACGTGTTATTTATTTCTGGCCAGCACTCGCCCCTGATTATTATCTCTCTTCTTCCTAGACAAGAGACCGTCTTACAAAAGTGTCTGGAATGTTGGAGCGCTAGGTAAACTCAATTAAAGCTCGAGGGTTTGTGGATCTGTGACGGTTCCTTTGAAAACTATCATCCTAAATGTGAACATTACTCTTCCGGTATGACACTTTATACACCAATCCATTTCACCAACGTTACTCAAAATCATGCTACATTGTTTCCTACAATTCCGGTCGATCTCGTAAGCACCAGCAATGCTCTCAAAACTCTTGAACATGTAATAACATTTCTCGTGAATGACAAGTAGTAATTTATTTCAACTTCTATGCATAAACAATAGACGAGAATACGTGGAATTATGTTTATCAGTTTAAATTACATTTTAAGTCCTTGTTATTATCAAGCTCTTGAATAATATGATATATTAAATTCTATTAAATTGTCTTTGTGTATTGAATTGCAGAATGTAAAAGTTAATTTCACAAAGTGAAACACAAATTCGATGCTCATCTTCCTCTGTGTATTATTTCCCCCCATCTCCTAGTGTTTCCGTCTACCACGTTTCAATTAAACGTTCACAGAATAATGCGAGTAAGATGATAGAAATGTAATTCCGCTCGTAATGAATCTATTCAAATCATACGGAACGGGCCATTGAATCATTCATTTCGGGTTGTTTGAAGTTTTTGGGTTCCAAGTGTTCAATAGGCGGTCCGACTTTCGGAGACTGAATTGGTGTGTCCGTATCAAAGACAAAATCAATATTACGTTGGTTTGAAATACGAGTGCCACGTGATATGGCAAACCAGTTACACGTGATGCCCATCGTCAGGTTACGTAAGTATAGATTTCTATAGCGACGAATGTACATTGGACATTGGCTTTTTGATCAACCACGAGCCTTTAACGACACGTTCTATGTTGTAGGCTATACTAATAAAAAAAAAAAAAAACAAAGCCAAGTTTCGGGTATAACGGATAATTCGTTGAATATAAGTCTCTAATAACTGATAGTCTGTACTAATAGTTAATTTCACGGGCGAAATGAAAATGAATAATTACTAAAGAGACGCGGAACGTTTTCATGAGCACTGATCCGGAGAGAATGGGTGCAATTATTCCGATTGAATCCTCAATGAAAATAACTGATCTGAAAGAACGAAATTATTGATGATAAACTGCAGACGAATACGAACAAAGAAATGGCAATGTCGGAAACTTTGGTGTTTAATGAGCGTGTGCGTTTTCAAGATCCGATTTTCAGTTAACACGTTGACTGTCACGAAGTATTGAGCAGTTCATATATTACTTGCTTTTTCTTTCATACCAATGGTAAATGGTATCAGAATTAATTATTCGTGATCTGGTATAATAACACTTGTGTTACACTAGGTTATTAACCCCTTGCCCTATGATCTCTTTCTTAACCATGATCGATAAAACTACTTTATCGTTAACAATTTATTAGAAACAGAAAAAATACTAATGCTTATTTTATATCCATGTTTGCTCCAAATGGTAACGATTGATAATAGAAAATTAACATTTAATTTAAGTTTAAAAAATAAATAACACTTAGATTGGTCAAATTCAATTTAAAATTTTCATCACGCGTCTGACGCAATGTTGTAGGTCAGAGGGATAAATATTTCATTAAACGTTACGAATCATTCAAAATTATGTTAGGTGATTGAATATTTTTAATCGATATCAATTTTCTTACTGTAACTGGTTTCAAGTAATTTGGCAACATAAATTATCAATGACCACCGTGGTTATCGTGTTAAGATATATGATTACATCCTTGCACTACAAGTGCTTCAATGTTAAGTCGCAATAAGACATTTTTAAATTGTACCGTACTATTTTCAATATTATTATTAAAATTAATTATTTACACTGTTCCTCATCTACCGATCGCACTTTGAAGTACATTCTAAATAAAACGCATAAAATAATATAAGGTTGTTTAAAAAAACATGTACGAGAAATGTAGAGAGCGAAACATTAAGAGATACTATAGTCGTGATTATAATTTTATATTAATATATTTCATGCTTGATATGATATAAAAGGGAAGAAAATGAATCTACATAGAAAATTACGAGTAAATTACGCAGTGAAATTATTTGATGTAATTCTTCGTTTCAAAGATAATCGCGTTCGAAATTCGTTACGAATAGTGAACAGAGACCGGTTCACGACTTACCTGTTCTACTTTCTGTAAGCACCTAATTCGCGCGTGTCAGTTATTCAAAAATCAATTGTCTCGAAGGGACAATCTGCCGCGAACAAAATTTTAATGCGCGTTTTCAAGTAATTCTTTTATATAAATTCATTGTACATTAATTACTAAAGAACGTACCGGAAGGTTACGATTATCATCTAAAGCGTGCAGTGCAGTAACTTTTTATTAACATAATGCGTATAGATGTTCGCTAACTAAAATTATTACACGAGTTATTTAATATCTGACAATTATTACAAATCTATCGGATGTACAAATAGGTGTCAAACGAATATTCTCGTAATACTCGTGATTCTTTTCTGTAAATAAATTGTTTCCGTTATATTAAATATTTGAACGATAATGTGCAATGTACAAGCATACATTTTTAAAGAATACGTAGAATGCAATTCGTGAAGTACAGTCGGAAATGACTTCATAGAATCGAATATATCGACACAACGGCAGCCAGTACGCTTCCGGTAGCTCTCCGTTCCGTTTCGATAAAGGAAAAACAACGCCTACTCTGTTTTTCTCGTTGAAAAAACATTCCACGCTTTTACAACGCGCGAAATATTTTGATGCTGATGAGATTCGCATTGAAAATTTTTACGGTACGAGGGCAGAGCGTGAAACGTTTTAACGTTGATGGGAAAAGCGCCGCGGAAAGTCTGCGCCGCTAGTTGACTGAGCGCTCGGCCTTTCCTGTGGTCAGTCATAATATTATCTGTCACAGCACTGCCTCATTTCCATTTGCACGTTTCATTATCCAGTTCGATGACCCTCGACCGCAAGACTGTCGCGTTTAAGAAACTAAAAAATACTTAACCCAAATAAAAAGGACAGTATCGAGGTGTATCACTGTTTAGAAATACCATATTAAACGAGTTCAACGCACCAATTCAACTTTACGTACGATTCTGAATAAATAACAGTTGCATGTGTCCCTTTTTTAAAGAGAGTCAAATTAATTTTATGACTCCTTCTTTTTAAAATTATAATTTCCTATATTACAATATATTATATTATATATAATGTTACAATATTCAGGATTTTAGTGATTCAAAAAATAATACGACGGCGAGGGCTGTTAACCAACCAAATATAAATAAACCATCAATTATTTACAAACTAAAATTTACCGGTTCTTCTTAAAATTACCACATCAATCAAATAATTTCGTTTATTGTATTTTACACGACAAGACACGCCGCAAACGTAAACATTCCGCAGCCTAGTTAAGAAGATTAAAATCACAATCAAATTTCACAAAGACCACGGACGTCGTTTACTATCACGAATCAAACGGATAATCAAATCCAAAGAAAACAACGAGAAAAGAAGTACCCGAATCCAATCACCGAAATCGTTACAGAGGCTAAAGAAACGCAGCAGAAAAGAAACACAAGGAGCAAAGAAAAAAGGAAGTACGGCGTCTAGTCCCGATCATAAACTTTACCGACGCTTCAGCCTACAGGGAGTTTGGCCGGCAATAGTTATTGGCTAATCTGCTTCTGACAGTGCAACAAGAACAGTCGGAAAGAGAGACGGAGAAAATGAGAAAGGGCAGGAACGTGCGCAAACTCAGTGGTGAGCACGTCGAGGGGACCTCGTACCGTCAGCGGCCGACCGGATAGCCTTATAACCCTCCGGCTATATCCTAAAAGTTATCTGAAAATTTCATTTACGACGAGAGAGTTAATAAATGTAAATATTAGCCGTAGAAGCAGTTTGGTGGGAACTACCACTACACGGAGGGGGGATGCGAGCTCTAAAATCATTCGGAGGGCGGAGGGTGCCGCCTTTCGCCGCGGAGAACGCGCGAGAACGGGCGGGGCGGGAAGGGGGGCGGGGGCGGGATAGACTTTGAGTTCGTTAAAGCGTGGATCGATCCGCGAACGGTGGCTCAACAAAAAGGCAAAAATCTAATCTCTTCCCTTGGTATTCTATCATGTCTTCGGTGAACTTTCTGATGCGCGCCGCCGAGGGGCGGGGAAATGAGATACGGCGGGCTCCTCGCGCGAATGAAAAAAGTCGCGGAAAGTGGGACGAATTATCGCGAAGATAAGCCCGGCCGTTCGGCGCTGGGTCTTCAAAGGGAACATAGGTTCTCCCCTAGGGCAAATATGTAGAATAGATGGGATTTCAATGTAATACGCGGAGTTTCTGCTTGAGGTGGCGAGGACGTGTTTTAACTGAAAAAATTGATTTTTGCTCTTTTTTCCACGTGAAATTAGTGGTAATTATTGAACGTGCGAAAGTAGGTGTTTTTATATTTGCATATTCGAATGTTTGCTTGGGATAACGATCGTTGGGAACGTTGCACTTTCGGTTTTCCGAGTGAATCAATTTCTGAGTGTGATTTGTTGATTTTTAAATGTGTTTTCGCTACGTTGACCTATTTATGTTTTATACCAATTGCCTTATTGTCACGTGTATTTCTGTATTTTCTCTTATTACAGTAATGATGTCAATGTTGTACTTTATTAGTATTTGTCTGTTCTGGAGTTAATAAATAATTCTTGAGTTTATATTAACTATATATATTGATAAATACTGTGATAGCAGAATAATATTTACTTCGTTGTTTTCACATTTTGATGAACATATAAGTATCTTCATCGGGTATTTTTTGAGAATTTGTTTAAATATCGATAATTTTGGAAGTGGTGAAAATTTATTAGCCAAGTACTAGCCGAAACGAGATTCTGATTCGTGTTTTATGATCTCATTTGATTTGCACACTAAACTACTGACTTCCAGGAATTCTACGCAAAGAATAAAATACTATTGTATTTTATTGATCTAATTTGTAATAATTTTTTCACCTGAATATTATAATGAATGCCTGAAGGAACCGAAAATAATCTATTGTTACAATTGTCATAGAAATTACATATTAATATAATAAATAACTTATTATCAATCTTCGCTACATAATTTAACCTTTTTTAATTTAATCTCTACTTCATATCTGTTGATAACATTTACCCCTCTTCGCAATATCTTAACTTCCATTCTATTCCTTAATTACCATGTATAATTCATTTATAATATTTAAAGTTACGATTACTTCTTTTAACATTTATGATTAATATTGTTGTTCTTAAATGAATCTCTAGTTTCAAACGAAATTTTCCATCCAGTCGAAACTTCGTTAAATGTTATTTAATTAGATTCAGGATTTTATTTATTTGAGTTCTAAGCACTTCGGGGATTGTTATACTTAAAGTATTAGCAATTAGAACTTTTAAACTGATTCAAGCGACACCCTGTAAAATCACTTCTGAACAGATCACAGAGGGTAGAGAGCTGAAAGTTGAGGGCCAAGGAGTGAGATGGAACTGACATTGCAGGTTAGTCTTGGGTGCGGAGAACCTGATAGTTCTGTAGGAAGCAGCTGACGGTCTAAGGAGGAAATGACCCGTCATTCACTGGATACCGGAAGACTTTTCAGCTTCTTAGAGCTGAAATAATTGCAGGGTATTCAAATATTGTATAGCATGAGTCTGTAGTGTTATTATAAGATTCACGAGAGCGATCTATAGATACTTCCATGTTATTAAAAATCTCACATGCTATACATTCACATACAATTTTCTGTTAAAATTGATTTAAATGGAGATGTAATTGAAATTTCTTTAAATAAATTATACTTAGTTAAGATAAGGAAGATAAACAAATTACGAGGAATTTTATTTAATTTTGTTGTATTGTTAAGAGACATAATAACTACGTTTTAAATATTATGCTCATACTCGTATAAAGATACTGATTTCCTTCGTTCCATGTTTCACAATATATATTTATAGAACTAGAAGTTAATAATAATTGATATGGACATTTAAATATTTTACGAACATTTATTTTTTCATTTCGTCTGGACGTACTGGTAATATGAAAAGAAAAATGCAAGGTACGCTACCTTCAAAAGTGATATGGATGATTATTTTTTTAAAACACGCTGATTATACAAATGCATTCATCATGTTAACTCGTCTAATGGATCGGCGAGTTCACAAGAATAATGCATCATGCGTCATTCCGCATCTGTGGGATCGAATTCTACCAAATGAATTGTGCGATCAATCAAAACACTACAATTAGCGGTATAATCATGCGTACGGTATTACAGTAACTGAACTTAATTTGGTGGCATTGAATGGTTTAAAAATAAAAATATACTATTATTATTCTTGTTATTTTTATAATTATCTTTGCTATCGTGATGATTATTATTATTTTTATTTTAATTTATTTTAAGGTTTTCACTTTAACGTTAGGGTTAATTAGTGACCACCAACGGTAATTTATTAAATTCATTTGGTTGAAAAATTGTAATGTGTTGTAGATGCTGTTAGCATCGTCTGTCTTCATATTAGATTTGAAGAACGCAAAAGTACCAGAACCTTTACCGTAGCACTAAAAATTAAAAATTTAATAGATGTATGTAGAATCAATTTAACTAAACGTTTGAAAGTCCATCATTTGTCTCAGAAAATTGATTATCGTCTTATAACATTATTGCATTTATAAAAACTACTCATATTTTCATTATTATACCAATATTAAATAGAAGAATGCAATACTCGTCGAAGTATCTAATTCTTTGCTCGGTATATATTAATAAATATATCTCAATATCAAAAAGAAGAAATATACAGTTGTCAGCAATGTGATTTGCTTTAACATTTTTCAATTTCCCAAGTACTCATTAAAAGATGAAATCATTATCTACACAGTACTGATACGGCAAGATATAATCTCGATGCTATCCTTAATAATAAAACAACGGAAAGTGTCTTGACCAAATGCCAATAAGCCGGTTATTCCTCAAGGTCTTAAAAAGCATAGAACGGGAAGCTATAAAGGACCTTTTATGGATACATAAAAACCGTAGTTTAATTACGACTATCAGTGACGATATCGATGATGACTATCGACTTTGAGCTCACGCAATCGCGCGAAAGCTAACTCGGAATGCGTTCTTTAAACATCAAGCTTGAAGTATCGACATTGTCGCCTAGCACAATCTGTGTCCGATATTTCACTTCGCGATTCATTAATCTCCCCGACAGTTGGATGTAGCAATTTTTCGAGTTTGATTTTGTACGTTTCACCGGTAGCATATTCTTCGTTTTTTTCCCCTGTCTACCCAAATTAACTCTGTGTCGATGAATTTTCTAGTCTATTGTGTTGTAACGTGTACAAACGTCATAGAAAGTACCAACTGACGTGTTATCGCAGCGCGCAGCGCAATATCGAGACACATTTCAACAATCACTGTACAACAGCGCACAGATTAACGTTGACCATTGGTCGGCAAACCTGCGCGATAAACCTGGCTCGTAATTCTCGCTGCAAGTCGTTACGACAGCCACACATCATGGAGAACGAGTTTAGTTCAAACCATAATGCTCGCACCGAAGTGATTTTATGCTACGGTTATTTTTCATCGAACATTTCTAGAAACATTCTGGCAAGCTTGCCCTTTTTCCCTATCGAAAAATATTTCATGACTGCAATATATGACAGCGAAATCTTATACCTTTACGTGACAAATTTTGAAAATAAAATTGAATATTTTAGGATTTCATATTATACGCGTAAATATATTATAAACATATGTACGTAGCAAATGAAATATTTACATTGTTTTTTAAGATCTTTATAACTGTTGATTAAAATCGAGAGAAAAATATGAAAAATGAAATTTCAATATGAAATTAGGAATGTAACGTGACTATATCCAATAGGATGTACTGAATATTTTCAATTTTATACAAAGATACTCATATGAAATAACAGAGGTTTTTTATACCTTAAATGTCAGTATTCTGGATAAGAATATGAAAGTTAGAAACATGATTCGAATACACCACAATCCAAAATTCGATATGAACTCACTGATACGATTACAATATAACTATCTCACGAAGTCTCAGTCCATTTTCGCCCCGAATCGTACGAAATAAATCAAAAGTTCGCCCCGAACTTGTTCCCTGGTTCATAAAAAGAAACTAGTAATCGAATCAAGACCTCCGCCGACTGTAATGGTTCATAACATTGCGGAAAAGTGCGTGTGGCGGACGTAAAGTTAAATCTCATATCTGTAGTATTTCGTTTAGCCGCGTAGTTCGCTCGTAAAGTTTCATGGGGTCCTTTAGTCTCTCCGCTTCTCGTCCAGGAAAGGACGCAACAAAGTGTTGCGAGCACTTTCGACGTCGCCGCCTGGAAGGTCCATCGACGTCGATCCACTTGGAAGTTGAGATTTTTGAGGGTCGAACGACTTTGGGATCGGTCGTTCGAGGATTCTTATCTCGAACGCGGTAGAATGATTTCGGCGTTGCCGGACGGGGCTACCATCGAGTTTAAGGAAGGACACCGAGGGCTCGGATCGCCGCTGGAACTGCACAATGCTGGCCCGGGATACGATAATGGTGGCAAACAGTTTCGTTCACGGAACATTAGTCAAAACTGCCCGATTCCGATGCCGTGCTGTCGTCACCGCTATGCGAAACCAGCCGAAATTGGGGGAGGATACGGCCGCTAGGTATATCTGCTCAATAGCCCACTAACCGTTCAGTTTTGTTCTTCAACGACTACAATCTCCGGCAATTTGAGTTTAATCTTTTTCAAATACGTTGTCAGAGGTCGGGGACGATACCCTCCGTTCCCCTCACGAATTTTTATAGTTTCGTACGAAACGTAATGGTGAAGAGGGATAAGGAAAGGTATGTCAACCTTCGTACCTTTTTATGCTGGAAGATAATTATTGGGACAACAAGATAAATAGATATCGTCTTTCGATGTTTTCCATGAGCTTTTATAATTCATTCTTGAGACCTAGAGTAAATTGTTATTTGGCAAATTTCTGTACTCTAACAAGTCAAATTTTTAAGTTTTGCTTTGATGATTGAACATTCCGATATGTTTGTGTGTATATCGAAATGAGACAAGTACAATTGTGTTTGTAATCAATTAAATTATTATTTGGACTATCTTTGATTTGAAAAGTTTGAAAAGAGACTTTTTCAAAGCTTTTTGTGGTTACCTTCGTTGTAACTTTTTTTCTTAATTATTAGCTACTGATGGGTAAACCTGTCCTTGAATCTTCTGTTCTTGTTTCGATTTTTCCAATTTTTTTATAGTTTCAACTTTTTCAACGGCATCGATAAGTTTATAACCTTCATCACGGTTAAGAGGAGTTTGAATCCCTCATTAAAAATACAAATCGCCTGGTGGTCTGCAATTTCAACCGTATTTTCGTATGAATGAAGGTGGTCGGGACGTAAGTCCAACTGAATGAATTGAAATTTTGAATGTTATTTTGGATGTTGCACACTGAACGTCCCATCACGAATTCATCGCATGATAAATCTTCGTAAATGAGTTTAAACCTTTTTAGTACTTTCTGATGTTTCCAATTATAGATAGTAGATGAATTCTAGTCAGCTTCGAATGTTTAATAAATTATTCTGTAATAGCTAAAGTCTAGTATCTACATCCTGACGCAGATTTGAAGCATTCATCCTTATTTTTATCGTTTCTCCACTTCCCTCTCCTATAACAATTTTCTTATTGTTTTCTTTTTTGTTTCACAACAGCACAGCCATTCTTAATTTTGTGGTTAGTGAAAAGAAATTCTAATGCCAACTTCAAATTCTCATAAATCTAACACATTTCAATATTTCTTTATGTACTTTTTACGGTGACTCGTAAAAAATTAACACGATAACAAAAAAATTGTTTTTTGGACTCTACAACATCAATGTGACGTTACTCTTCTCAAGTCTATTACACCAAATCAAAATACTAATTTTCCACAGCTCTTGCCAGACGAACAAATTTTCTAACAATAAAACCAAATAAACAATACAGAGGTGATACTGAATATATTAGTTACCAAACCAAGAATATGTTTGTTCCTACAAACACCATATACAGGAGACTTCAAGAAATCGCACAAATGAATGACAAATTTTGAAATAAACTGTACGATCGTCGAAGCACCAAGAAACAACCAGTAAACACGAACCAAGAGAGAACAAACGAAATCTAAGTACACATTCTACAAAAGGCAAACCCACAAAATATGCCGCAACTAATAACAAACAATTACACACTCGTTAACTCGCTCTCTTGTTTCTTCGCCAACGAACTTTCCTCCCATCGCACTGAAACACGTAAGACTAAAAGCCAATGGAACGTACCGCGGTCCACCGCAGTGAACATCTCTCGCCCATGGTATCGAGAAACGTTCAGCAGAACGTCCAACAAAACGGTCCGCGAAACGTCGCATACGAAATCAGCGATCTTATCCCCAAGCCATAGTTTCGCAGAGGCTCGCGCCCTCTTATTCATACACCGCGCACGGAGCAAACATTTGCAACAGCCCCACTAAACGCGGCCGGTACGCGAAACTTTCCTCGTTTACCCGGCATTTTCCCGGTGCACGCGTACTAATCCGTTACTCGTAATTAGAGTCGGATTGGCAATGGTTTAATCCTTCAACGTCAGGGCTCGGTACCTTCGGACGGAAAAAGGAGGACGGAAGGAGCCGCGAACGCGCGCAGAACAAGGAAGGAGAACGGGAGAGAGGATATCGGAGAAGAACATAGAGACGGAACGATAGAATGATAGGGAATCAGAGAGAGAGAGAGGGAAGGAGGGAGTAAGTGGGAGAGAGAGACGAGGTGCGGGACGAGAGGGAGAAGGGTATAGGTGTACGCAGTACAAAGGGAAACTGCTGTTGCAACCTCCTTTAAGCCCTGGCCGACACTTTGAGTAATAAGATTAGGAGGCGGCGTCTCTGCTCAGTCCGAGCGGGCGAGATAACGTCATTGCGAATCAAATGGACCAAGATATAGATAAGGGATAATTAGAGGAAGGGAGATAGTTCGCGCGGATGTCGGGCGAAGAGGAAACGAGAAGCTTGAAGAGGAACAGGCAGATCCAACGGAGGGACGGAGGGAAATGACGGTCGACCGAGGTGGCACAAGAATGACGTCGGACATTTATTACTAAGGATTCTACAGTGAGAACTTCCTTCCCCTCTATATGGCGCCCGCTAGGAGCCGGCTTCTCGCGCATTCCGCAACCTCCCTGTAAACTCGTTCCCGCTCCCGTGAACATCTACATGGAATCGATGTCACGCGATCGAAACGCTCCTGGGTATTGGATACCAGCTCTCTCCCCCTGTTTGTCGATAGACGCGTTAATATAAGAAAATCTGACGTTTCTGGGCAAGTAAATTGGAACGCTTTGCGCGCGTAACGCGGGACGGTGACAGAATGGAGCTATCCTTTCTTGAATTAAATTATTGATCCTGCGATCGTTGAATAATGTTTGCATTGTTTTTAATTCATTTGGAATACTATGATTTTTGCGTGGCGAATCGAATTGGATGTTTGTGGAATCTTTCTGGTGTATTGGGATAATTGAATATAATTGATAGACGAGTATTTGTTGTGGCAATACTTATTTGGAAATGAGATTGTAGAATGAAGAAGACAAATCTGTATTTACATGTTAATAGTTAACGAATTATTTCTATGCCTAACGAATTTGAATATAATAATATGAATAATAATAGATATATAGCTTTAAGAATAAAGCTTTAACTCTTTGCCTTATAACGTGTTAGACTCACGGTGAAGATTTTCAGCGTGATAACAAACGTAAATATTACTCAATTCAATTGAATGAAAAATAAACGTCAAAATCGAAAGCAAGCATAAACATAGAAAATACCTAGAATTTTTCTCTTTTACCAATAAATTATAATTTATTAGTGATTATTAATGACGAAATAGTCGTATTGATCGTAGTCGAGAAAGAAATCCTAGGGCAAGGGGTTAACATTTAAAGCATTTACTTCGAAGGGACAGACACCAGCATGGACGCTGTTTATTTCGAAATGTTTACTGTACCATCAAGGCTTTTTACATTCGCGGTTTTTATTCTGCGTGCTAGATGTTCGTCTAGATATTGATGATTCCGCCAATAATACGCCTCGTGTACAAACGTTTCATGCGCCAAATTTTTATGATACATGTAAAGCGTCGATGTTATTGAAGTAGAGGCGGTCGGTATCGCTGCATACAGGATATCGCGTCATTAAATTGCATTTGCATATCACTGATCCGATGAATAGGGCCTAGCACGCCTCGGTGAAGCCAATTAAAGTTGACAGGTCTGCCCGACGGAACTTCACTTTTTCCTGTTGCAAGCGCGAGCGCACTGTTATCGGTGCGTTACAGCTTGTGGGCTTAAACGGCTTCGTGGATGCGCACGTGGCATGCCACTTCGATGTATCGAACTTCGTGCAGTATTGCCCATAAAAAGACACTTTCCTGGTACAAATAGAGCCACGATTCGCGACACGGGTTAAACAACAACCGCGCCCGGTAAACGATAAATAATCAAAGCGTGACGTTGCATATTCATGTTTGCGTTTTGACGCGTGCGGTTTCTTTTTTTCCCTCTTTTTTTTCGCAACACAGTTTTCCCGTGATTATGGAAAGTCACGCGTACCCATTCACATCTGTCATCGCTCTATGATCCTCCCCCTCTTCGAGGTATCGGCGCATCAATTCTCGAATAAACACGATACACCTCGCGAACTTCGCTATCTGCGTGGATTAATGCCTTTGAAGGGGCGTAGGAGCGTATTTATAAGGCAACCTGGGAGCTTTTCGAAGAATTCGATGCAGATATATTATAAATACGACGCAAATATTTTTCAATACAGTTGTAAATACTCATTATCGATGCGTGTTGCGACTATCATGGAGTTTATTTCCTTCGTTAAGGTTAGAGATTTATCTTATACATTATTTATCTCCTTTATTGGAAATTAATAGAACAGTTGTTTTATTTGTTACTATGTAGTGCGATTATGCTTGGAAGTATAATTGTACATATTGAAAGAATTTGAGGAACTGTTGAAATTAGAAACAAGGGAAGGGGAGTAATACAACTTTCACTGTATTTTTTTTGCATATTAAGGTAATTATAAGATACAAAAATAATGCAGTTTACAAATTTTAAAATTTAAGAAAAATTACTATTGTTTTTTGATCTTGAGAAAACTAATGTTATAATTTTTAATATTTATTCTAACGACTTTATTTACTTCAGACATTATAGTTATATGTTAGTACAAAGAAATGTTTAGTTGTTCGAACTCTGTAGCAAAAGTAAATATTCGCGGATATGAAAATAAATAGAAATAATTATAAACTTCGCTTATTTGAATATCTAGAAAAATGACTTTCTTAATGCCATATCGCATAGCAACATTTCATAATTAACAGATGACTCAAGTATTAAAGAGAACATTGCTAAATTGTTCAATTAGTCCAGTAAACGCAACATCATTATACATTTTTGAGAGGAAAAGCTAAAGAAAATCCTTTGTGGACAGCATTCTGCAGTTTCAGGACGGCCATTACGACCAATCTAACAATTTACGGATTTTCTGTTTAACATTTGACTGTCTGTCCGTGAATAACTGCCTGACTAACCTATGTTCTAAAAGACATTTCATATCAATCCACTACTTCGTGAGACATGAAAAATTGTATACAGTAGAAACCCCTATAACGCGATTAAAAAAATTGTCGGAAAATAACTATGGAGGTGAGATTTTCTATAACAAACTGATACAAGCAGATAACCAACTCAATAAAAAGTTGGACCAGGATTCCTATAACACGGAATATTTCAATCGCGATATGGGGCCAAACCAACTATATTCTCTATGATAAAGATACGAATGACCTGAGCAGACAAACTGTTTAAATAAGATTTTTCGAAATAATTCAAATTACGTTTCAATCATTCCCCACGTTGCTAAACACACAGAAAACATCGAACTAACGTTTCAAGTTTCGATCATCAACCACTCAATGGCTCATTACACTATCTCCAACTTACCCGCAGCCAGCATTAAGATCAACGAAAAATCCTCCGCGTAACCGTGCCGCGTACAAATAACGCCAGCCATATTCATAAAATCGAAGACTTCGCCGCGCTCATTTCATACATAATTTCAGACAAGTTCCCCATTGCGCGTCGTCCGTAATCGCAACGATCGCCGCGAACCTCCGTTAACCCATTTCTCCATTGAAGGCTCCTCTCGTTCCTCGTAACGCGTATCCTTACAAGTAAACTTTCGCGGGATCGATCGACGTAACCGTAGGTTGTCTGGAGGATTGGACGAGGTATTCGCGAGGATGCGAAAGGGGGAGAGAAGTTGCCGGTGCCAGGGGGGGTGGGTGTATTCGCGCGGCTGCAGCAGCATACTGGTTGATCTTGCATAGAATATCCTCTCTCGTTTACTCTTCTTATTATGGTGGCGGATCGATCGTGCTGGCACGAATATATTCTGGCCTGGTAAGACGGCTCGTCTACTGCGGCAAGGTGGGCCACATTGCTAGAAGGGGGCGCGAACAGTGGGCGATGAGGCTGGGGGTGGTGGGCGAGATGTAAGCAATGGGGCAAAGTAGGCAGGGAGTGGGAAGTGGGTATGGTTTGTAGCTAGAACGGTAAGCCTGTCCGTAGGACTAGCGGCACGTCCTCCCCAGGGAATCCGGTGTATCTGCTTCGCGGCACGGGCAAACACGTCGGGATGAAGGAAGTCTGGCTTCCATTTCGCAAGACGCGCCGCACCGAAGCGGAGTAAATATTGATACAGATCGAACATCTAATCGCTCCGGCCCGGCCGTTTACCGACATGCCACCCATACACCGCCCCCAAGACTTGCACGTGCATAGCGCCGCGAATCGGTGTCGGCGCGACTCCCGCGTATTTTTATAGTCGAGGAGCTGGGACTGATGATCGACGCAACGAGAAACGGAACGACGCGCCGCGTCGCGTCAGACGCAACAATTCGCTCGTCACCGTTCCCTTGATCTGTTAGGCCGGATACATACCGTACGGTCGCACACTCGAGACTAGATTGCTTTAGTGAATCGAAACCGCGATGTCCGGTGTGCTCAATGGCAAATTAACACTAGGTTTACGGACGTTTACTGTACGGTTCATTCAATTGTTTCTAGAGAAAGTGATGTCCGTTTGCTTAGATCTTGGACACACGTACACGGATTATGTCAGTTCTTGACCCCCCTCGATTCGATAGAATATTATTCAGTTTAGAATGTATGCGTTCATGTTGTGAATCCTGGAATTGGTTCAATGTCACTTTGTCTTCGTTCATTGAAAGTTATAGACGAGTAAAGAATTTCGTCCGGATAGATAATTTATATTTAAGCTCTTCTCCTATAATATAGAGTCAGATATATCTAAATGTTATTTATTTATTTTTTATATAAATGAAATATCACTTGTTTATTATCAATCTTTAATCTTTAAAGTAAACGGAGCCACAGAACAAGCATCAAACTCTGTAATTAGTGTGCTAAATTATTAACGATAAAGTAGTTTTATGAAGTACAGTTATAAAAAAAATCATAGGGCAAGGGTTAAGTGGCGCGTCCGTCAGTCTAGGTTATCCTCCGCGGCTGAGGATTCGTTGAGCCCGGGAAATCGTTGGGAAATGTAAACGGGAAATATGGAATAATGAGTGCGACGCTGATAAAAAATGTTTGATTACTCACCGTAATCACTGTCTTGGGAAAGAAGGGGATAAGACACGCCGTGGTATAATATTTTATCATTACTGGTTTATCGTTATTAGGTAAAGTGGAGATCATCGTTCATCTAATCAGTGATCAAGCGTTTTTAAAGTGTAGTAACTTGAGAAACACAATTATGCAAAAGCAATTTATGTATCTGGAATGACTATACTGTTTGCATGTGAGAGATAATGTAAATCGTTATTACAATTTTTCATTTTTCATATAGAAAGTCTATTTCTTTTAAAAATTCACCATCTCATTCGATATTTTTAACGTGGGCACATTTACATATTATAGACATACTTTAGCTGCATTCAGTATTTCATTACCTAGTAGCAACCGATTACTTCATGTATTTTCAGTTCAACACGAATATGTAATTGTTAAAACAAATGACATGTATCTGATACATTTACTATATGTATGAAATATGTTTGCGTACTTGACGTGGGAGATTTATTTCCTTGAAGAAATCTTAATTTATTGTACGGTATACTTTATGCTTAACATTGAGTGAAATACCGTTCAGTGTTTTAGTTGCTTCTTGCGCGTTAAGAAGAAGGAATGAAGTAAAGTATGTTTTTATTAAACAGCTCGTCTGGTTTGACAATGATTGATGATTACGCGAAACTGCTACGAATTTGAAAAGGCAGGGGAAACTTGAAGTTAGAAGCCGTTTACGGCAACCTCTCTACTTACAAGTCCTTTTGCCTGTGGATCTCATAATGCACACATGATTGGGCAACTTTGTCAGCGAGATACCGTACGGCAGGTCGGTAGCCGCACGCTTCTATGAACGCGCATTGCCAGAAATGCTTCACTCCAGGGACTCGAGGGAAATCATGTATGTAGGTCCTCTGTTCCTACTCCCGTTTCGACGATCCCTTACCATCTGTACCCTCTGCCTACTCCGATTTCCTTACGGGAAATCCCGTTTTGTGATGTACAATTCGGCAGGCCGATGAAAAGGCAAAGAGAAAGGGGAAGAACGAGCTGGACCGACAAACAATCTAGCGAAAATGAACCACGTAACTAAGTCGATACATTTCTTCCCTTCCCTTCTCGTTTAGACATTTCTTTGTTTTCTTTTTATTTGTGTATGTATGCGTGCGTGCGTGCGTGCGCGCGTGTGTGTGTTTTTTCAATATTCCAATTTTGTAAATCGTCTAGAATTAATACTTACAGTAATGGTAATATGGACCACTTTTACAAAATAGGACGCAACGTTATTGCAGTGAAGATTACAATTGATTAATTTAAACAAAATAGTAGATTTTTTGCAATTTTCTTGCTTCCATGGAAACTTTGATGATGAAATCAAATCGAACTCTGAGTCACTGCACTGTCGTCTTTTTTTAAATTTGCGCAATTGTAAGAGAAAAGCTTTGTATTTATTATTAATACATATGTTTCATAAAATTTGTTACAGATAAAGTGTCAGTATATCGCTTGATTGTAAATGAAACATTATCGAATTAAAGAATTCAATTATTTTTTAGACTCATAGAGTAACGACCAATCTAAAAGTTAAAAAATAAAATTAATGCGTAAAATTTATTGCAATCAAATATGTTCAACTTGTTAGAGTTATTGAAATTTAACAATTTTATATATTGTTTTTGTATGACAAAAGATATAGCATATATGACAACATAACTATTTATACATATTTGAACATACATTTCTTTAGCTTTCTAGTTATATTATATAGTTAAAAATATAACTGTAACATCCTTGAATTATTTTGCACTGAAGAAGTTTAAATGTGTAATTGAATTCAAGACTGTAATGGAGTTCGATAAGTGCAATCCAAAACATTTAAAAGAAACGAATGAACGTCGAAGTAATATTTGAAAGTAGGTGCATTCTATGCCTATCGAAGCTTCTATTTCTTCAGCGAATTTTATAAACCAGTTCTATTTTCATCTGCAATTCGAACATCTGTGTTATGGTAAAGTGAACTCTCATCGAATACGAAAAAAAGGCATGTATGCTAGTGTTCGCCGCGTGTGTTTTTTATAACGACGCACATGTGACCACCAGTTTCTACCCCGTTGTATTACGTGTTACCAGTCCATTAGGAAAGCTCTTAATGGACAGGATTTTCGACTGGAATAACCAGAACTGAATCCACTTCGTTTCTACTCGCTTCCAAACGCGAAACGAACATTCGATGACATATTAGCCATTTCTTTTTGTTTCCTTTACGATTATCCGTTATCGTAACATAAAATTCTGCGAGAGGCGAGGGAAATCTTTCTTTTATAGCGTATAAAAAACTTTCATATGAATCAGAATTGAACAAGTACCCATACCCTCGTTAACAAGTTTGAAGTACTGTTTGACTCTAACAGATGAAAACATTTTGCAAAAAGAACAAGTTTCTCATCTTTCGTCTGTTCTGACGATTGTTTACGGTAGAATTATAGTTTGTTATTTTTGTTCGTTCATATATACATCTCGACTTTTCCATATCTATAATTTTGATTTTAAAAAATATTGAAATAACTCACTTGAAAAAAGGTAAAATATTGCAAATTATTAGATAATGATATAAACAATAATGTAGCAATCTTTATACAACGTTTGCATTAACTTTGTGACCCATTAATTTTTCAGTTCCGTAGAAATTTCAAAGTAGGTGCATTAAAATATAAATAGTTATAAATAGTTATAATAATTAAAATATAAATAGTTCCAGTGCTTCTTATACTCCATCAATTGTAAAAAATTGTTTATATCTAATACTGGTACGCGTCCTAAATGAAACGTCTAAAACGGAAATAACGGGAAAATAAGAACCACACAATTCAAAAGGAAAGGGGTCGAACAATATTATTCTTTCACGCTTCGGACGTTATTTTCCAAAAAGTTCCGAATCGCAGCCACTAGAAAATTGTTTAGCCCGGCCGGGAAGAAATATATGCTCGCGTCGTTAGCGAAAAACAGGATGCCCGCTCGCCACGGTGATATTTATTGTTCAATAACCGGAATTTCGCATTCCGACGTGCCGGCGTGTGCGTGTGTTTGTCAGGAGTGATCGGGGCCAAATTCGGTGTCCATCTTTCATTGTTATCGTTAATGGAAGAACTTCTGCTGCAACCGGAGCACTCACTCACGACTCTGTCTTTATGTACGAAAGAAAGAAAGGAAGGGAAAGGTAAAGGAAGCTTGAAAGAGAGCGGCTGAGCGGAGGGTGAGTTGAACGAGGGTGAGAGGGACACTAAAGAAGACAGGAGAAAGGATCGATGTACGGAGTGGATACGCGACTTTCGTGCGAGTTTGAATTGAAAAAGGATGTGGACTCGACTGGCGGCTCTTATCTGGCCTACATTTTAAAACTTCAAACTTCCTTGAGGCATCGTCCGGTCCGCGTTGATAATGGCGACGCGTGTCTAACGACGCATCGTCTTTCGTTACATCCCACATTCTTACGCGTTGAAAGTTGTATTTTTGATCGATCGTTGAACTCACTCTTGTCAGGACAGTGTAAGCTTTATTCTATTCAATTGCCCTTTTTATTTTGCACCTTTTGTGGCATTTTTCGATTATGATTGATTTACTTTCTACATTTCAAGTTTCTAATATTGTAAAACAAACACAGAACAGAAATACGAATATGAATGTAAACACGTCACATTATAACTGGACAATGAAGAAAGAAACGCTCGTTGCGTACAAATTTGAAATAATTTCTATGTAAATTTGTTCTTATTTATTGGAACAATGAAGCAAAGATAAATGGTTTCTGTTTATACACGATTGACATCGTAAGCTTTTATTTTGAAGTGATTATTGCAAATTCTATTGCAACTGAGAATAAAGAATTGCAAAGCTTCTTTCTCAGCGGTAAAATGGAAATTAATTCAAAAACCTCTCATTTTATTATAAGCAATTGAGGAAACTGAAAGATCAACATTAATATTTGTATTTTATTATAATTTAATTTTATCGTTATTTTATTGTGATATTTGTCAAAGACACAAATAATTATATCAGAATAAAATTAATGGCACAAAGACCGCGAGAGCCCACTGCTTTCAAATGGAATGTTAAAGGTCAGCCTGACGCTCTCATCGATATCATTTTTCCGTCAACGAGGGTTCGAAGGGGACTCTCTTTTTTTCAGAATCTGTCCAATTATCAAATAAACAAGCCGGTGCATGTGCCATCCAACTGATTCGCCAGTTCTCAGCTTCCATTGTGTCCGTTTTGGTATCGAAGAGTCGACACTTTGCTAACTGGAAACCCGTCAGGAGTATTATACCAATTAGCGTAATTAGTCTGGTACTCGTATTTGATTTTAAGCCTCTCAACCCTTCGGATACGTACAAACCGGTGTGAGAGGAGATCGCTTTTCGCGTCGACGGTATTCATCATCGTCCACAAACGTTCTCGAGCAATTCATCCATGGAAAGGATACAAGAGCCGCTTAAATCTGGTTTATCGGTTAAATCTTGCAACGCGTTTCAGTCATGGCTTTCAACCTTTCTAGTCCACGGTTAAAGGCACCATGATCCGTCTGTGTGCTCTCGAATTAGCCAGAGTATCCGGCGAGGCATCGGGAGAATCGGTTTAGATGCTTCAATAAACCTTATATGATAGAAATGTGAAAGATTCCCAGATTTTCCGTGTGATTCGAGTATCCCGTAATTCCTTCTGCTTCCTAAGAACCGATTCTCAATACGAGTGTCTTCGTTCGCGTCGAAAGAGTATGTAATACGCTGATTAAAATGTAGTACGTTAAAAAAGGTTACGAATTTAATTTTATTATTTAAAATACACTACTTGCAGTTATAGAAATACATTTTTAATTCGTATATATTAATTTAACTTAATTTACCTATATAGGATTATATATATAGGATTATTTAACTGATTATAATAAAATAAGAGTGTTAATTGGATTAAATATTGATTTATCAATATATATATATATTGTTATACATACCAGCATTTACTTGATTTCAAAAGATGAATAAAAATGTATCTCTATAACTGCAATTAGTGTATTTTAAATTATAAAATTAAATTACTCAAAAATTTCTTCTTTATATATGGACACATGTTACAAGGATTTATACTTGCTCTTTTAAAAAATCATCATATTCCAGAGGAGGTATTATATTGCTGAAAATATTCGGCGAGCAGAAATAAAATATCACCTTACCGCAGCAAGAACTTTCGTTTTATAACATTTAATGTAAGTTCAGGAATGTTCCCTTGTACACTGTCTTTGAAGCGAATACGCTTAATGTTAACAGAAATATTAAAGCAAGTTAATTAGTATTTGATTGTGCCCTATAACGATACAAAATGAACATTTCATAGGAATTATTAACATTAAGAAGCAAGACTAATTTTTAATATAAAGTTTCCAGAATGTTTCAACCACGCGTGGAAATAATTTTATACATGGTAAAGAAACTCAAACAAGAACAAAAGTGTCTTCTGACATCACGTTCCTCCTACTTTCGTTTTAATGTAATAATACCTTGATATTTTACATTTATACTCGTGAAGTTTTTCTAATTTCATAAGTTTCTTATCAAATAGGAATAAAGTAAAATAACTTAAAATACACGGACAAATTTACTTGCAATTGGTATTATTTAATTATAGTTTAGCAACGACTAAAATATTTCATGACTTTTAAAATATTTCCTTGTAAGTCGCAAAAGATTAATTTTCCTTGTAAGTCACAAAAGATTATTAAAAGGGAATTTTATATCCCTAATCATTCTTTTATAGTATTCGATCTATTCATCACTCACTAAATCACCTTTTCAGAAAAAACTAAGAAAGTCTGTATTAACTATTAAGATCAATGTTCCCCAACATATCCAAAAAGAAGGAAAAGAAAAATTACTCGATACTTCTTTCGAAGTCTTCCACGAACCCGTAAAGTTTCAAAGGAAGGAGCTCAAGATATTCGAATTATTGAAGTTTCTGTACAAGTTCAACACCTTTTTCAATCCAAGTGTAGACTCCCACACACCATAAATACAGCGCACGAAATTTCAGTTGACCATCATAAAGCATCAACTTAACTTGCCCTACAACATCGTGTCAGACTCGTGATGAAGATTTCAAATAGAATTTAACAGATATAAATATTATTCAATTTATTTCAATGCAAATTACATATTATTCCTCGGCTACCAATGATTGTATCTTACAGCACACATTCACATAGAATAAGACTGGAATTTTCTCTTATTTTCAATAAATTATTAATAACAAAGTAATTAGATCGCAGTTCAGAAAAAAATGATAAGTCAAAGAGTCAATTATAAAGTAGGGATATTGGAATTGAAATAGAGTTTTAATTATTGAACTAACTTCTTATGTTTACATCTTTAACTTCACCCCTAAGCATTTCAATTTCATTTGATTCGATTGGAAATATTTCTATCGTTATTAGTTGTTGTTGGTTTATAGGTGGAATAATTATGGAACAGGGTTGTTGGAAGTGAAACAGAGTTTTAATTATCGAACTAATTAATCCTTCTTCGGATAGAATGTTCAGAAGGAAATCGTACGGCAAGGGGTTAATCCTACTTCTTCATTCTACGCGCAAGTGAAATTCGAAACGCGGCATTCGGAGATTTCTCATCGAAAGGTGAACGGGAATCCTCGAAGGACGACGTATCTTCGGTAGCCAAGGAGAATCTTCGTAAAGCCACACGTATGGCAGATATTCGCCGAAAGAAATTAGAAATATGCATCCTCGTGTACCGGCACAAAAGAATTAGACATTCCAGATGCGTATCAGAGTTAATGCAGGAAGCTGGAAGGACTCTGAAGGATCAAGCGAAGGAGAAGGACATGCCAGCAGAAGGCGGTGGATTCCGGTGGTCGGAGTAGCTGAGCAATATCGAGCGTCTTGAGATGAATCTTCGACGTCCCTCGAGAACGTCCATGCGGATTAACTATACAGCGCTGTATAGCTCTCTCCACGGTTTCGAGGGTAGGGGGTGGCGAGCCCCGGAACATGGATAGGGTACTCAAGATGCTAGGCCACGTCGAGCCTCTTCATATAGCTTCCATAATCAACTGCATACCGCAGTGTTACCAGCGTCAGTGGTGCTATGGTCGCCCGTAGCATATGAATTGCGTCTGCGAGGCGCTCTGTTTGTCTTGATGTTACTCAACGAGGCTCTTTTCAGTTACTCGTTGCTAAATAATCACTTTTCCCGTTCTTTAACCTGGCAGAGGCTAGCAAGAGGTACCGCACGAATTGATAAACCGACAATCGGCCAACAGGCACGTTGTAGCTCTGGAGATATTAATTGTATTTATGGAAAGGAATGTTTTGTGTATTATGTTTTGAGTATACATGAGACATGTATTTTCTTTATTCAGGAAATATTAATCTGTCGAACATAGGTGAACAAGGTTTTGCTTTTAATCTTGACACTTGGAGTATTTGGTTAAGTTTCAAGTTAAACCTTATCTTTCTATTTCAAAGAGATGTTAATTTTCAATTGATTAATCAGTATCGAAACTATGTAAACGCAGGTGTTTATGAACTATTTTATCCTTTCTGGAATCTGTATATTTGAAAAGTTGTGCAGTAATTAATTTCCTTTTTGAAGTGTGTTTATACAATAGACACGTGACATTTTTATTTCTTTGTATTAATAAATAAGGAAAAAAGTAATTATTCGTTTCTAACATATTTTTCAAGAATTAATACTTATATCGAATTGATAATCATTTTACTGTATGTAATTCTAACGCTATAAACAACAAGAAATTATTTTGTTTACAATATTCTTCAGAAGATGAATAACACAGACTCAACATTTTGTAGTTGATGCATCGAGAAGTTTCACCCCCAGTCTCCTTCGGATTAAGAGTTACAAGATCTTGATATCTATATCTCGTTCTATATTAATTGAAATTTACCGATCGTCCATTATTAGTTACTGTGATACTCGAGGTAAATAGTTTGGAGGGGTCGATGCATTGATTAATTTGTCTGGCAATAGTTACATTCAACAAGTAGAGTGGTATTTGACCTGGACAAATAGCTATGATGGTACATTATAGAATACTTGCTTAACGTTATGTTTGCTCTCGAGATTCATCAATTTACCGTGATATTTAAAGTATGGAAGGTGCGTCGAAATCTGTATTAACCGTCATGTTTGACTTGTTTGCTACAATATGATATGCAGGGAACGTTTCATCCCAGCAGAACACTGATCAATTTGAAACATTTATCTGGATGAAGCTTTCGAGCTAACGAGTCGAGAATTGAAAAAAATATTTCGTTCTGTTATTGATGGAGTAATGTCAAGAAATTCAATGTGAAAAGTAGAATGCAAAAGCATCATTTCAATTAACAAACGCAAACGATTTTTACGTGGTATCTTTCTAACAATATTCGGTTCAAATTCTCAATTTGAATTCGTTACATTTTCAATCTTCTCTGTTGAAAGTAAATATAACAGCTATAATCTATCTGTTAATTATTTTTACGTACTGTTACTGTTTTTAAATGAAGTGAACTTTTTCTGTGCGCTGAAATATTCATTTCAACAATAGTTGTTGTCGGATCGAAAATACGCAATACATCGACGAACGCAGCGTATTTCGCGCACGTTATTTCTGAGCAAATGTTGCTGTTTTCGGAGTGTCGTTAAGCCGTGAACCTCGCAGAGAATGAAGAGGAATACGTTGAAGGAACCAGAAGGGAGATCGGACACGGCGGCGAAGCCTGAAAATCAATTACCAATCACGCCTTTGGGTAAAGCCCCGACGCCTCGTGTTCATCCAACGGAATATAATGGGAGTTACGGTGTCGTGCTCCGAGACGGCAAGTGAGCACGAAGTTTGTCGTAATATCGTAATATCGATTTTCCGAAATTCAAAGAGAGATCGGATTTAATATTATTGGTATTAACATATCGAGATGTGGAATTATTAACGCAATATTCTTCTCGGTTCATTACAATTACAAATTTAATGGAAATTATCAATTTTTCATAATTTTAATGCCATCGGATAGTCTCGAAGAGACAGTTGCATCGAACGACGGTAAAGATTGACATATTTGATATATTCCGAAAATAACTTGTCCTGCGATTATGAAGCATTTTTCTAATATATTAAAAATCATGTTGGTTATTAAGGTGCCTTTTCGTAGCGGGCGGTTCGAGATCGCGCAGGTTCAGTTTGTGCTTCTCGTTCGTTGGTTGGTAAACGTCAAAGGAAAGCGAGCTCATTTCGTGCTTTTGACGTTTATCGACAACAGACAGGAATCACGGACCGAACCTGCGTGATTACGGGCCGTCCCTTCTCATAGCGCGTTGTTTGCCATCAAATGAGTTATGTATGGCGAACCACGAATCGCGGGTGAGCGCCTTTAGATCATCATTTAGGCGGGGAAAAATTCAGGGTAATTTGCCACATGATGGAGAATGTCCTACAAGCAATTTTCGACGAATATTACAGACATCAATGCTCTTCGCTGTTGAAAGTAAAATTAAAATGTTGCATAACGAAAAATCAATAATTGTTTTTATTAAAAGGTAGCAATAGTAACATGAAACGTGAAGTGAATAGAGTATTCCTATTTGGATTTCGATGCGATTTGACGTTCGGTTTATTGTGAATCGAATATCGAATGGATTTTGTCTATTTTCGTTGCATGCAATATTGATTCTACCAATTATTTTGTTTCATTAATTTCGATTAGTTCTGTTAACGTGCGTCTTCATTTCTCTAATTACTTGGATGTAAGTTTTTTACTTTATAGAATAAATGATGACAATGAAAATAATCAAGAAGATCTGAATAATCAAAAAATGATAGTAATATCTGTAACAGAGACGGAAGAATTTGGAAGAATTGAAAGAAACTGGGAATTGGACGTCATCCTTGAAGCTTAACGTGATTTCCTTTGATAGCAGCTCCTAAGGGTTAATAAAAACACCCAGTAAAATAACCATAGAATACTGTCCTAAAACACGTTCCATTTGATATCCATAGTCGGTTATATCGAAAGCAATCTATATACAATCCCAGGACAAAGAAGTTTTGTTCAGGCAACTGTTAGAGTGTCCGGGGGTTTAGCGAGCACTATGCGTGATTTTCAATAAAACTAACGGTAACGGCTGGTCGCGAAATGAAAAGGAAACATCTTAAGCTTTTCACTTATCAAAGCAATTCAGGGAACAATGGCCAACATTGGACATGGCCGTTACGTCACGGGAATACAATCTCAGCTTCGTCCGCGAAAGAACGGGAATTCACTCCATTTTCATCGGGGAACTTCGCCACGCGATACAACATTTCGAGGATAGGGTCAGCGACAGAAACATCTCCAACGAAATTCGCACTACTAAAGGAGGGATAATTTGCTGCCGTCGTGTCACATTTTCTGTATATCTTTTTACTAATCAATCCGTATATAATTTCGAAAAAATTCATTATTGTCCCATGTAACGTTCTTTGGTGTATTTCCATATTAGTGCGCGTCTCGCTCCTCAGTGAACTCATAGTGAAAGCAAAACAGCATCAAAAAATGCGAAATACAATAAATTGTGTAAAACCACAATGATCTTAAGGTTATGCAATAGGTAGACACGTGAAAAATATAGTAAAAACAGTAATTTGCAAAAACTGAGAATTGTTATCAGAAGATAATGATAGTATAATTGTATCACTTAACAGATTACTTGGAAAATGAATAAAAAAAGGTTTTCTTGATTATTTAACTTGCTTAATTAATTGTAGCTACTTATTTAATATTGACATATTAATTAGTCAATCGAACTTAGTTACCAAAGTTACTTCTTAGAAATTCGTAAAAAATGTCCCATCGTTGATGGCGTTTTAAAAAGTACCTAGTAGTGTAAGGGTTGACACTAGAACTTACGAGGCCGATCGAAACAACCCTTTTTGTATTCCTTTGTCAACAATTATCGAAAAGATACAACCACTTATTGAGAATTCTTTTTATTAATTTATTCGCTAATGAGCATTACGCTTTTATACTATCTGTGAGAAGGTACACACTCAGCAGTTCGACTGCTCGATAATTTTAATGTTACATCTCACTTCCTGCAGTGACGTTTTCAAAGGGCAATCATTATATTCCGCGTTTGTGGAAAGACTCGCAGCTCGCCGACCCTTCTGTCGCGTGTTACGCGAAAAACGGACGAAAAGGAATCGAGATCGCACGCTTGCGAAAGAGTGAGAGAGAGAGAGAGAGAGAGAGAGAGAGAGAGAGAGAGAGAGAGAGAGAGAGAGAGAAGGGAGAAGGAAAAGGAGAACAGGATAATAGAAATCTGGCATGGCGGGGTGGGGGGCTGCAAAAGAAAGTAGAAAGTAAAAGAAATGAGAGCGGGAGGGTCCGCGAGAGGAGAAGCATAGCGCGCAAAGTGAAAAGGAAGTGAAAGGGCGTGGGCGTAATCGTGACAGGCAAGGTGTCCCATTTCTTTATGAATTTTATTTGTGACATTAAATTCCAATTGCCAAGACGTGAAGACCGGTTCGTCCGTTTTACGCGACTAGTTGGAATTTCTCCACGAATCATAGAGAGCTTGGTATTTTTTTCAACGGATATTCTTATAATTCTGACTAATTGACAGCGCTAAGAAATATATTGATTTATAATATTTCCTGCGTCAATGCTTCCTATTCATTAATAATAACCTGCGAACTGTATTGAATTGAATTGTCGTTAATTCTTTCATTGTGTTTCTTGAATTTTTATTTGAAACATACAACAATTTGTCATTTCGTGATGTTGCCCTTGTCAAATGATTTTCCACAGAAAGATTAATAGAAACCTAAATCAATTTATTCGTATATTAGAGAATTTATAATCCTGATTAGAGAAGCCGTAAAATCTCAGGTCCACGTGAATCACGACAAAGATTTCTATTACGCTCGCGCTATGTTCCTCTAAAACAACATTTATTCAACCATACCGAGGCCATGTTGCGAATAATATTGAAACCGATAGTTATTACGCGATCCCGCGGGTTCAACCGTCCCAACTAAAACAATATTAACTAAATACGCGCACTTAATCCCGTTCACTGTCAAATTTTCATGGAGGGGAAGTGTGGCCCGTAACGCGGCAAGTAACAAAGTTGATGCGAATGTACGACTATGCCGATTAAAGGGTTAATTCCAGCGGCGTAATCGTCAGCGAAAGAGGCTGTGGGAGTCTAATGAGATCGGAGAAGTTGGCCGTATAAGGTTCTGATGGACGCCCAGGAACCTCGACCTCGAAGAAGCCCGTAGCGGCAGAAGAACGGGCGGGGGAAGGAGGGATCACGCGGGCGGCGGAGGAGGTAGGAGGAAACGTAGGGAGGGGGAGGGGGTGGAAAGGCTGGGGTGGAGATACAGCCTCAGGAAATGATTATAAATGAAGCCATCCTCGTGGCTGGGGTTGAGACCGCGGCAAAAGCGGAAGAAGAGGAACTCGGCTGCCAAGGCGACAAAGTAAGAAGAATTGAAGACGATGTCAAAAATAAGAGAAGCGTATTTACAATGGTGTGAAATTGGACTGCTAGCCGGCGAGAGAAATGAGGGTCTCCGACTGTGCCGGGAAAATGATATTGTATGTTACGGGCTGTATCGTGAAGGTGACAGGGTAGCTGCGACTCAAATTTTTACTGCACGCAACGCCCGGATGCTATTCGATATTTATAATCCGTGGGAACATTCTTCGTCTCCGGGATACAGGTGCGGTGTACTCGTAAAAAGGACGCTTAAATGATGGGGGAACAGGGAAACGAATATCGTGTTAAATTTATTTAATGGCGACGTTCGGCGCGTACTCGCTGTGCAACTTTTCAACCGAACGTGACAAATATGATAGTGCAGAATTAGGCACAGTTAGTTATGAGATCGATAATGGTTATGACGTTTACTTAACTGATTAAGATGATTAATGCGACGTTTATTAATCGATTAGTCATCGTTGGTGAATTGCCAGCCCATTATTGGGTTTATTAGGACGCCTTTATTACTCTGTGACATGAGTTGAATGTGATCTAATGTATACGGCGTCTCACTTGTTGGTAACGTCTGAATTATTCTGGTTGTTACTAAAAATAAGGAAATACAGTTAAAAGTGTTTATTACAGAATAATGAATAAGTTTAGTGTTCAGCTTGGTGCGCATCGGCTGGCATTAGTATTTAGTTTCGTACTTAACCTCTTACCTTAACGTGTTAGACTCGCAATGAAAATTTTAAATTGAATTCAACAAATCTGAATGTTATTTATTTACTTTCAACGTGAATTAAATATTACTTGTCTACGATCAATTTTTAATATTTGCAGTAAACGTAGATACAGAATAAGCATAAAATTCTGTTTTTTATCTACTAAATTATTGACGATGAAGCTGTCTCATTAAGTGCAGTTGAGAAATAACTGTGAAATAAATGTTTGCTTCGGAAAATATTCTGCGCAGTAAATCTCGCACAATGATCAGTGACAAGAAAACTATAACGTGAATATTGAGGTTCCACCTTATTTGATGTGCCCCCGATAAATCGATTCTTTGTCGAATAACCATAATTCATAATGCACAGATTATACGTTCTATAGATTTATCCATCAAGCAGGCCACACGTGTGATTCAATTTTCAGGATGTGAATATGGACGCGTATTACATCCGCCATTCGCTTGTAACGGAAAGTGGGGTCACGGGTGGAAGCGATTTGTGTCGCGATTATGAAACAACCCTGGACTGCCATTCGTATATCTGGCTGCGATAGTAAATGTCTACATGCATTGTGGTGTCAGCAGCAGCCGCAACAACGCAAATGCAAATTTATTGTTATTCGATTATTCAGTTCGTGCCACCCTCGCTTCGTGTGAACGTTAATACTATATAACGTCGGAGCTAGTTTCACGAGCCGATATCAAGGGTACCATTCGATTTCCATTGGACCTTCTTCTTAAGCCTGGAACAAACATGCGAGACGATAATATATTTTGGAACTCTGCAGTCTATGCATGAGCGCATTTCGTACACGCGTGCCGTTTCAATATTTCACGGTTAAATCGGTTGAGGCGCGCGCTGATGAGAAATGATTTAAATTGCTACCACTTCTACGAATTCAATTGGTCGAGCCGAATGGAATTTTCAATTTCCGCTTCAATTAAATAGCTGTTTGAAAATACACTGTGTCCTATAGTCTCCGAAAGCAAAATGTTTCTTGCAAATGCGTAATATGGAATTGAATTTAATGCGAAGTAAATAAAGTGAATAGTAAATGTAATAGAAACAATGATAATAATGATGGAATGGTAAACATAAAGGAAACAATGCTAATAATAATGGAATAGTAAATCAAATAGGAACAGTGATAACGATAATAGTATAGTAAATATAATAATTTCCATGTTTGATCATGAAATCCGTAGAATCACCCAGAATCATAGTCGGCACTTTCATTGATACAGATCCCTGTCTTTTCTTTCGAGACTATTACGATGGGTACATTTCGCCGGTGCAATAATTCAGGAGTGTTTACGACACGGGAGCAAATTGCTTGCTTAATCCCAAGATTGCACGATGATATTTGAAGGAAATATTAGCGGCGCGTCACAACAACGAAAAGAATGAAGCAGTTGACACCGGCAGTACTCTAGTTACAGCCTTATCCGTGCTCCCAAACATTTCATTCCGCGCCGCTTTCACTCGTAAAGCAGAGACTTGATAAGAAAAGCAGCTTACGGTACTTCTAATTTTCCCGCCAGCTCGGCAAATATTATGCATACACCGTGAATCTATGTCTCCGCGGGAAGATGATGTATTGTCGACCTCGACCTCCGCTAAAACTTATAGTCAATAACCACCGTACGGGTGAAAAGGAAGATAGAAGAGGAACGGTGAACAGGGTCGCGTTTTATAAGCCTTCTTATGAGTAATATATACTATGGATATCGATGGTCTCGCCACTTGTCATTCGTGTCACTATTCGCCGAAAGTTTATGCTCTTACGTTGCTATTAATGTAGGTACATTATTCTACTTCCTGAAAACTGATTACGAGTGCAAAGGAGTGTACATAAGCGAACGGGCGACTAAAAAAAAGGGGTTTGATATAAATTTTTCAAAAGTTCTTTTTTGTGAGATAATGACAGAATATGTTTAAATGAAATTCTGTTTCTTAATTGTTATTCCAGGTGTTAGATATTGCGTGAAAAGAGGAATGGACATTGACAATTGGACAAATTTCCCATGTTATAAATTTCGTGTGTGAAATAATAAATTACTTTTTAATTACTGAATTTTTATTTTTATTCTTCTATTTGGAAGAAGCGAGCAACAATTTGTTTCTCCGACGTTTTCTAAGATTTATGAAATGTAATATATGTAGAATCTTCTTATAGATTCAAGTTCTTGTACATTCGAACATTATTATTAACAAATTGCAGTACTTTTTTCCCCTCGAAATTCATTTTTCTTCTTAATTACAGCAATTAAGAGTTTCTGATATTTTTATTTTGATTTTTTAAGGAAAGGAACTTCCCTTTTTCTAAAAACTTCTTCAGTTCTTTCTTAACCCTTTGCACTCGAAAAGTGTTTCACTAGAAATATTAAAAATTTTCCTACGAAATGTGGACGATATCCTTTGAATTTAACGAATGAGAGAACACATGTAAACTAAGGAACAAAACTATTTTATTTCAAGATTTCACGTATCAATGCATGGTACAAAGCTTAATATTCTATATAAGACTTTTTAATTTTGTTGCATCGAATCAAGTGCTGAAAGAAAGTCACCTCTCGAGTGCAAAGAATTAATAGTGTTATTAACTTCAAGTCAAATTATAATCAATTTCGAATTTCTTATTACTTGTACATTTATTACTGAAAATTACACTTTATATACTTATTTATATATACACTACTAATAAAAAATAAAAAATAAATAAAGAGCAATTTGAAATCTTAAATTTCTATTAAAAATCGCAGCTAGTAATAATCAATTTTCGATGTTTCTTTCGATGATTTTCATTTAAATTTAAACAGCATATTTCAAAATTATGTTACTATTGGAAATAAACTTGTTTAGGTATAAGCATGATTCCAACTTCATTTTGTAACAGAGTTGTGCTTCTGCGAGAGATACCGATGTAAGCGCTACGCTGTCGCACTCGACGTATCTCGTGTCTAGTTAAATTTCACGGCTTGGATTTAACTTGCACACGCAGTTCGAAATTGTATATATTAACAAGTCTTGTAAACTTGTAACAATATTCGTGTATCGCATGAATTACTGTAATGTATATGTTGGCATTCTGAAGATTATTTCGCCGAAATTTCTTTTAATATGCTCGAGCACGAATAAAGTTTTATCTGATAAAAGCCAGAAAAAATAATTTTTCTTAAGACACCTTCTGATGTACGTTAAACTTAATTTTGTTAAAATCTATTACTTAAGATTACAAATTTGCATGATTTTCACTAGTCTACGCACGATATATGTATGTACTATTCGAACACATTCCTTATAATAGAGATTTAAGACGGAGATACAATTAAATTTTATTAAATGCTATAGAAGGAATATCATATCAGAGAAAATAAAATTTGTGAAGAGCAACAGGTCGCGTTTATAGAGCCTCAAACAATAGAATAATTGTACCACCTATAATTTTTTATTTCTTAGGAAGAATAATAATCCTTTAAAGCATAAAATCACAGCTGATAGTACTGGCATAATAAAATTTGCCACAAGCAATTGCAGTCTGTAAATGCATAAATTTTTAAAAGCAAATACTGTAATATATTCGTGCCAATATGTTATATAAAGAAATATAAGATATTAATATGAAATATCCGGAAAATCTAAGTTTACTCGAATAGAAATTGACTAGCTCAAAATAATACATAGTGGTTTAACTACTATTTCTGAGTTCTCGGGGAAAGAAGCTTTTGTGAAATGCCCATGGATTAAATAAATATTAATATTACAATTATTAATTGTAATATCAGTATTTAATCTACTCATTAACATTTCACAGAAGCTTTTTATTTCGAGAACTAAAAAACACGAAGTAGACCATTATTATTCTAATCTTTTGAATATACAACATTGTAATATTTTTGGTGGATGAAAGTAGTATTCCTATTAAAAATTGAAAACTATTATAATAGTAGTTTCCGTTCTCAGTCAATGAGAATTGAAAAATATCCATAATTGTTCTGAACATGTCAGTTTTGATTCATTACCAGGCATGGTTTCGATATTTTAGAATCAATGTTAGTTCGGTTCTATAAATGGTTTTTTTTTAGTTTTGCGTCGGTTATTTCAATGCAGAATATAGCCTTAACTAATGCAAAACCGAAAATAGCCGTTATGGAACCGGTATAGTATCGGTTTTATAGAACCGAAACTGATATGGGTCAGTACCTGTACTTCCATAATGGTTATGAATATTTTTTCGTTTCCCCCAATTGTTTCAGTTCGAATCAATATATAGAAGTAGTTATTTGAAACAGTTATTTTCAGTACTGTTTCAATCCCTGTTTCGTATGGTATCAAACTTGTTACTGAATACAATAATCATGATTAATAATAAATAGATCAAATAATTGGATTCAAATTATTCAGTAAGTTACAGAACACAATATGTATCTGTTTTGTTTAGCTTTTATCTGTTTATACTGAATATTCATTTAAATGTTGCACAAAACTCAACGAAACAAATGATTCGATATGTAACATTTTAATAACTCAATAAATAAATAAGTTAATACTAATAATTCGATACAATATACAAATCTATACTGTGAACATACAATATTCAATGAAATACACAAGAAGAATTATTTAATAATAATTATGATTCATAATCTTTTTAGGAATGTTCTTACCACATGAACAATTTTGTTTGTTACTGCATACTACGTACATATATTTCTTACTGTTAAACGAATCTAGCAATAACTGACACCATAGAATCGGGAATGTTTTTTTTTTAGAAATTACGTGGATATCTCATCGATATATGGATCTGTTGTTTTGAAACCGAGTATCGGGAAAGTCTTGTTAGTGTGGCCTTGCGTTCGGTGTTGCTGGCGAGTGTGGGAAGGAAGTTATGAAGTGCGAGCATCCGTAGTGCGGCGCAGCACTGCTTTATAAACGACTTTTCGTGCGAAGTTTACCAGCATTCATCACTGACGACTCGACCTAAACCCCCGCGACCCTCCCACTTTCCCCGCTTTGCACTCCTTCATACTTCCCTGACATCAACTCAGCCACGGACGGTCGAAATAACACAGGGGCAGGAACATGCGGGGTGAAACAATGAAAACTGACCTCGTATGGCTATGTTTTTCTTATGAATGATAAATAAACTTGGGGTTCAAATGCATTTTTAAACGTAAAGTTTTAATATTCACATAGATAGTTTGCTATCCATTGAAATAAATATATTAATATGATAATTCATCTTAAATGTATTTCATGTAATTAAAAATAAATTCGAATGTTAAAGCGTGAATGTTCGTTTTGAATAGTTAATGCTTAAAGAAGTTTTTACTGCGATAAGATTTTTATCGGCATTTAATTAGTATTTAAGCTTATACCTTTATTTGATTATTGTCTTAAAATTTCATTTATTTCATGCTTTTAACAATTCATCATTTGGACCAATTTACTGTTTTACTAACAAAAGACACGGAGAGAAATGAAGTATGTTTTTATCCCAGTTAGTTAAAGTCGTTTATTTATTTAGACGTACCATCACCGAAATCCTAGCAGTAAATATTGCCCGATTATCCGGATTACAAACGGTTTACGTCAAATCGTAAGGGATTTGACAATACATACGCCAGCTTTTTCATACGATGAGACAAATTTGTGGAAACGTTTATCTTGAAAAAGTGGTTACCCTCACATTTACTGAAAATGCGGCTTTGTATCTCGAAAATTAAATATAAGATTTAAAAGCATAAATATAACCTGTTAATTTAAAGAAATATTGAATTAATTAATGTTTACAACATTTTTTCATTCCATTTTGGATGCTGTAGACATTACATGATTTTAGTTAAAATTTACTTTTCTTTTTAACTGATCAGGGAATTGGCATAATTATGTTTTACATGAATGTAGTGTCTTCTCAAAATAAAGCCTAATATGATAAAATGACGATATTTTTAAAATGTAATCTGGAACAATCCCGCGAAAATTATTTTTATTATCCACACATATCTTGTAACGATATTGAATCTATGCATTTATTCGTCGTTCCAACAATACCAAAGGAATCACAACTGTTGTATATTATATTATATGCACATGCTTTGTTTGCATAATAAAACTGTCTAATGACCTGATTTTTATAGGTAACAGCTTCTCTGAAAAATAAATTTTCTTTTAACTCCTTATTCTATATCATGGTGTTAGACTCGTTATGAAAATTTTAAACAGAGTTGCACAAATCTAAATGTCATATACTTTTTTTAAAATATAAATTAAATATTATTTTTCCATTATTAATCGTTATCCGTTACAGTAAACACAGATATAGAATAAGTATCACATTCCTTTTTTTCTTAATAAACTATTAACAACAGTCTGATTTTATGAAGCACAGTTATGACAGGAATCACAGAAGAAGAAATATTCCTTGTTTGTCCTTACCTATCATATAACTAATGCAAAAATCTTAATTCTCACATTTCAAACTTCCCAGGCTCTCTCTCTCTCCTCCCCTCCCCCTCCATCTTAACATTAAACCTACCCAGCAGTTAAATTGAGTTTCTGAAATTTCTCTATAGCGACTTCTAGAGTGCACCTATTGAGAGCTTAATTAACTTAAAATTCAGTTTGCTTGGTGCTAAATCAATTTCTTTAATAATTCCCCGGAGAAACATTTGTCATCTTTTTAATAATTGCAAATAGGACACTTCGGGAATGAGTCACTGCGACCTGCCCGGTAGTTTTAGTGTTAAAGTCTCCACGTAATTACCTCTCGCATTAATGAACAACTCCCAGAAGTACCAGCGCTCGCGCGCGGCGCGAAGCTAACAATGCATTCGCGTCAGAATTATCTCGCCGTGACAAACCAAACTGATTCGTTCACCGTTTAACGCAACCCTTATTAAACTCGGCGCTGTTGCTGCATCGGTCGCGTTGTTTACGCCGTCACTCGCAATTCAGGGCGTTCCAGACGCAGCGGGCTTCGATATACGAATACACGATATACATACGCGGCGCACGACGAAAATAACGCGACAGCAGTGCGCGGCTTCAAAGCCAGGTTACAGGGGTTGGGAGCGGGAGGACGGTTTCGGCTCGATTTGCCGGCGAGGGGAGACGATAGCTGCGGAGCGGTTTGAAAGCACGTACCAAATCTCGGCTAATTCGGTCTAATTTGTTCGCAGTTAGATTGGAGCGCCAAGAATTATTCACAGGCTGAAATTGTTGGCGGTTAAGCGAGCCTCGCAAAATCGCCGGCCAACCCTGCAGGTAGAGGGGTTAGAAGTGCGCCACGCCGCGCCACGCCGGGAAGGTCGAGGGTGAACCGATGGAGTATTGGGCGACGCGGGGGGACGTTGAAGGGGCGGCGATAGGTGGAGGGGAGGGGGGGAAGGAGGCATCGTCCAACCAAACTCGATTCAAAATTGACCGTATTATTATATGTCCTGACCAGGCGCGGAGGGTTAGACCGCAACGCGTGCTACCTCCCGTTTTCCGCCGTGTTCCCTTCACCGCCTCTCCACTCTTGTTACGAGCTGGAGATGAAGCAGGAGCAGGAGGAGAGAGCGTTTCGGGAAACGCGGTCGGCCGACCTCCGCGGAAACTATGGCGAATTGTAGCAGAAAGCTGCCGCGTCGAATTATTTCCGACCGCAGGCCACGACCATTTATAATTTAATTACCATGGCAATTCCCGGAGCAACGTGCCTCTTTGCCATCTATATACCATACGTACCCGAGCAATCGTACATACCGCCATGTAACGTCGGATTCGGTTCATCATACGCGGCAGTTTCAGGATCCATACCGATCGACAGAGTTTCCAGGAATCCTTTGAGCCTTTATACAATTCCCGGTCTTGTTAATTTATGGCTTCGGAAGCCCGGTTTAAAGGCACGCGTAAACAACCTCGGTCTGGCGAAAACTTCTATTGTTGCTTCAGTCGTTGTTTGTTGCGTCCCGCGCTGTACGATAATCAAGGATATTTATGTTTACGATCGTTTGCCTACTGTATCCGTGCATTCTGGTTGTGTTTCGAGGGTGTACGCTGTGTTGCCGAGTTTTTTCAGTGGTGCTGCGGTGTTTGAAACTCTTTGAATGCGCGGCGGTGATGATTGTTAAGCGTTTGGTGTTTCAAAATTTAACCATGTACCTTACATTGAAAATAAGGGGAAATTCTAGTCTTGTTTTATGTGAACGTGTGCTCTAAGGTATCATCGTTGATAACGGAGAAATAATATGTAGTTTCCATTCAAACAAATTGAATAATATTTATATTTGTTGATTCTATATTTAAAATAATTACTTGGAGACTTTAACGCTAAAACTATCAGACGGATCAAACTGGCCCATTCCTGATGTCCTCTTTTTGCCATTACTAAAAAGATAATAAATTGATTTAGCAATACAGAAACTGAATTGTAAATCAATTGTCTCGATAAATGCACTCTTAGAGTTTCTATAGAGAAATTTCAAAACGTCAATTTAACTGCTCGATAGTTTTAGTGTTAATAATAGAAGTTAAGTATAGTTCACTTTCATTTGAGTAAATGTATGAGTAGTTGTACAAGGCACGTTTCAACTCAAAATACCTCCACGTCCGTGGGATACATAAGATTCCTAGAGTAATAATCCAGGATGTATAAACCGAAATCGTTGTGTAAACTCGAATTCTTCGAACAACTTACGGCTGGCGGAGCGTACTTTTAGTTTAGGGGCAAAAGGCTGGTCGCACTTGTACATACATGCGTCTACATATGCACATAAACTTCTGGCACTATAACCCGCCACGCGATAGTGGTCGTTTCACAGGTTTCCCTATACCTTCACGAGCAGATGTGTGCGCCGCCGCGTTTGTGTGGGCGGGACATTAGAAATAAAAAAGGAAAGGAAGAAAAGGAAGAAACGAAAACGACGATAGGTATCCTCCGCGAAACTTTGAATATAAACTCGGAATCAGGCGGCGTCTCGCGTCGATTTATTCACGTGTTTGTTCACGGTGGAAAAAGTTTTGCGGTTTGTCAGCGCTTTTAGATTAAGGGTAAGGAAAGAAACGGTGGGTAGGGAAAGTGGCAGAGGACGAGGGAGGGGAGCATGGGAACCTCATAAAGTCCTTACAAATGTCTTCGTTTGGTACGATCACGTCGCGTCTTGATAAAATAATAAAAGCCACTTAACTCGAATTTCATCCCTTGCCGTGGGACGCTGATGACTGTCCGAATCGATCAACCTCAAAATTTCACTTAACGAACCCCCAGCATGAGTTTATTATAGCTGTAATTGCCTGTAGAACAGATATTATAGAGGGTGGTCCGAATCACAATCGATAAATAAAAATTATTTAAGGCGTTAAGATTAATGACAATTTGTAAGTAAAAGTACTTTCGGTGTTAAAGGATTATAAAATTGTAGGAGGTACAATACATTTTTCAATCTAAGAAGGAATTTTATGATTTAGTTTAATTTATTTTTTAATTTTTTTCAAATCAAAAACATGGTGCGCTTCTAATTGTTTTGTGGGTATCAGCTGTGGTGTCAATAACATTTCTTTTGATTTTTATTTTTTATTCTTGAAAATGGATAAATAAAGTTAGTCATCGTCGTGGTCGATTGCTGAAAATTTGTATTTAAGAGGAAATTAATTCATTGAGGTTGGATTACAGAGAAAACTTTATTATGTAGTATTTCGTCTACTAAAAAAGCATTTAAGAATAACATTTAAAAGTTTGAGTTGTAAAACGAAGTTTTTTTTTTAATGGAAAGGGAACATTTTGAACCGTTCCATTCGTGTCTTCAAGGTTATAGTCCTTGCCAATTGCATTTTTACAGCTTTCCTGGTTCTTTGGATGAACTGGACGCTATGTGTCTGACGGAACTTCACTGTCTATTATCTTCTAACAAAGTAATCTAAATAGTTTATATTATTTCTAACAGTAAGTTTGAACTTTCATTACAAGAAACAATTTTTGTACATAAGCTTCATTATAGTTAAAACTTCTATGAAGAATTGTACAATTCTGAGGAACTAGGATTTTGACAACCATGTAACATCGAAGAAATTGCTTGTTGACAACTACATATAATTTCACCAGTTTCAAAATATTTTTCAACAATTCATTTCATTGTCCCGCATACGTGCGCGCAACGAACTAAACTAATAATCGAGCGAACTAAGTTTCTTCTTTAGCAAACATAATAAACATTATTTCCTAACATTTCACTGCGAAAATACTGTACTCCTTATCCCGTGATTATGCAGATTAGTCGGAGGCGAGAAAAGTAACGATCAGCGTTTGAAATAACGTCTCGTTTTCCTTGAGGGGTCCTTACACATTTTCACCTATTTATTGTCACCTTTCCCAATTCCACTGTTCCGGAGACGTTTATTGGCATTCCCACGATCCATTTTTCCCTTTTACACCCATCATATAACCCCATGGCGCAGGCGATGAATTGACAAGAACAGAACGACACGAGGCACGTTTCAATTCGAATTCAGGATAGCCAACGACGTCGTAGCTTTACGGCGCAATATGGTGGAATTCCTGACAGTCGGTGAAACTGGCGGTCGTAACTCGTAAATAACGAGGAACACGTGAAAACGGAGGATGAGCGTTTACTCTAAAACCGTTTTAATATCCGAGTTATTCTTAATAATCCCGAAAGCGGAAAAAGAACGTAATTTCGCAATGGCGCGTAACATAGTTCGATCAACGGTATGCTGCAAAGGAGCTTTGTTTCAATCCCCCCTTCTATCCTCGCCGTCCCCCTGCCGCCGCCCCACCTGGTATCTTCCGGCTAGGTAAAATTCACCGTGAGATGATGGAAAAATATTTCATTAACCCCTTGATAACCTTCGAAGTAGCCTTAATACTTTCTTCGGCATAACTTTCTATGAGATTCAGCTCTATGTGCTTCATACTTCAAATTGCAAAGTTCCTTTGAAGCATTTTTATTCGTATTCTTTTTTTGCGCCGTGTCCGCGCTTAAGAGGTATGAAATAAATTCTCGCAATTTAACAAGAAATAGTAAATATAATCAAATTTCACGGATAACACGAATTTCTCGCGATCTTAGAGGTGATGCAAATATACTGCAGTCTAGTGAAGGCCGCTACATTTGCAAATACGAAAGGTTATCAAAATTCTGTGCACCAAACTAATACTACATTTATTCAAATTTTAGAATTTATTTGTTTATTATCTCTGCTTCCTATAGAATAGAATAAAATTCGGAGTAAGATTTCATCTATGATGGTATTCAGGAGTTAAACAAACCACATTGCAACTTTGTAAAAATCTGAAGCATCCAAAATCTCATCTAGTACATAAGCATCGAGTAAAATTACAATACAAACATCAATAATTCTGTAAAAAAAAAACTAAAAATATATTACTTATTAGAATAAAGAACAACTACAAACCGCCATCTAACATTTATTTACGATGCAAAGTACTCGAATCGCCATACAAAGCACTGCTAGAGTGACCGAAATAAAATTTAAAAACAGAGAACTCCATAAAAATGACAAAAATTGGCATTTTAAAAATTCTTCCGACGTGAAAAGTGTCCACGTACCGAATAGTTGAGTTGTGAACGTGGTACGAATGTTTTCATCGTATTACTATAAATTCGATCAGAGTTCTTACAGCATGCATCGAAGGAGAGGGCAATAAAGCACACCTAGTCACGTCAGTCCAACATAACCGGAAATCCAATGTTTTCGTTTGATGCCGGCACAAGAAATAAATTTCACTGAATTCCCCGGTTTTGCAGTGATGGACGGATTTTACAGCCCTCTTACGTGTCCGATGTTCAGTCCCGCGCGTTTCTTCCTCTTACATGCCCCCTTCTCATCTTTCTCTCACGCCCCCTTTAGCTTTTAGAACAAATACTTAATCCGAATAGCAGGCATTTGCCTAAGTAAGTACCCGCCATTCAAAGCAGCCTCGTTTTATGCCCGATGCAGCACTCGGCCTTTTCGATCGTCCAATCTTCTCTTTCTTTTCACTTTTCAAATAATGTCTTCTCCCTCACCGCTCAATCTGAATTTCGCATAATCCCTAGCGCCGCGCCAATTAAACTTTCAGCTGGGAAACGAGCGCAATTAGCCAAGAATCACTTGCTACATGAACATTTATATCATGTACGATTCTTACGAAATTACCGTGAAAGCGCGGGTATCATTGGAGTATCGGCATTTAAATTCCTAACCGGTTAACTGCGTCCGTCGAGTACGCACGCCATTTTAACACGCGAAATGGTACTAATTTCTTCAACGACGAATTACTTATTTTTTCAGATGAACATGTAATTGTTCTTCGTTTCGTTTCAGTTTATCGTTAGAATATATTATAGGTGCATTTGCTCCGCTTTTGACGAGTATACACTTTATTGTTTGATTTTATCGATGAGAGATTTTTTAAACTAAATTCTAGAATTAACAGGTTAATTAGCTACTTCTGAAAAAATTCCAGGAGCACGCACGATTGTTTTCGACGTGTTACGTAGGAAATAATTTAGTGAAATATCAGTGATTTTTCTAACTCCTAATTTCGAAAATATACTTCGGGTACAGTAATTCTCAAATTGGAACTAAAACTATTCAAACACATTCCAGGATGCTACATTTGTTTAAATAATGCATTAAAAATTAACTGTTTACTCATTTTTCTGGTTACATGTGAATACAGTTTCTTGTACATTCATAAATGAGAAGTAAATGTCGAAGTATAAATTATGGGCAAACTGAAATTTGTATTCTTGCATTAGTTCTTCTTGTAATGTAAGCAATTGTACTGTACATGTAGAACACTGCAATAATTGGCATTTAAATTTTTCTTAGCTTTTATCATTTTTAAGGTATTTAACCAAACATACTTCTTACTTCTTTAATATGAATGATGACAAAAAACTATCTGTCAGTATTGTATGAACTATGATCTGCCAAAATTCGCAAAAATCAGTGAATGTTGTTCAGTCATGTAACTCTTGTAAACTGAAGACTAAGTAAAGCCACCTGTGGCAACTTTCTAAAAAATGGTTAAAGTTGAAACTCTTCCTTGACTATTAACCTATAACTAAAACCACTCTTCACTATCAATCTTGAACGCAACAAATAATACTTTTTTTCTAATATTCTAAGTAACATGCATAACATGTTTTTTTAATATTTCTTCACCTCGATGCTCAATTTATCTGTCTAAGAATAAATGAGTATTAGCTGTACAAAATAACTGGTCCCAATTATTAAATCGTGTATGTTCGATAATACTGTATTTGATGAATTTTGTGAACCGCTGATTAGCCGAACTTTCCTCGGAACACGTACACGCGCATTTACAAGAAATTAATGGCTTATGCACGATATTACTGTCCGGTGAAATACGTTTCGCGTTATTTTAAGGCCTTTCACGAAGCTAGAGAGCGCACAAATGAATAACATGAGCCAGTTGCCATAGCACTATAGGTCGGCACGATTTGAAAGCCGCTTATGCGCGCTCTTCAACATTGGCGCACAATACCATGGATTGCCATTAAGTATAATCCCGCGTTTATTCGTGGTAGAGGTCCAGTGCATTATTTTGGACCATAACGGGGAGAATCGCGGGGCCCTTCGCCGAGCATTTGAATAATCTCCTTTAATTTTCATTATAATGACCTCTTTGGAAGTTAGAAACTACTTAAATCAATTGTGATAGAGTTTGACTGGAACTCCGCTGAAAATTTTATGATAATTTCCAGCCTACGCAAACTTCGGGAGCAGCATACGTCGTCGGCTTGAAAAAGAGGGACGTTCGATGTGTACACATTTAGGGGCTTGCCGTGCTCTTCAGAGTGCATTAGATCGATGAACCTACTGATGCATTACTGCTTCTTAAGATTGATGGATAGGAACCACAAAGATTGGCGTGCTCAGCGATATTTATAATGCATACGCAGACTCGGAATTACCGATGCCCGGGAAATCACGATATGTCCAGTAGAGGATAAGAATAAGTAGATATTTGTATACTACAAATGGTAACCTATCAAATTCAGTTTCCTTCTGCATCAACTTCGATCCAGAAATGTTGTCATCCTTTTTAGTGCAACTTTCTACTTGTTCCACCTTTTTTTTCTATGTGATTGTTGAAACTACGAGGTGTGGTACTTTGAATAATTTCTGTTTTGAATGAAGTGGCATTTTTACATAAAGTTGGCGGTTTTAATAAATAGTGTAATACAACGTTTGGGGACAATATTCGTACAAAACGGTGTGATCCGAAATATTAACTATTAGGTTATCATAAGCTAAACAATGACAGTTTTGTGTATTACGTATTCAATAAGACGTAGACTTTTACCACTTTACGGTAGCAGAGAAACGAAAGTGAACCTTACTTATTGCATGAAATTTATTTAAACGGAAATGTAGATATTCCAATTATTGACTGAATAATAAATTCACTATAAGAATGTATAATATTAAAACTAAGATTTACATATATAACTACAAAAAGGGAATCTGCAGTTACTTGTTGACAACAGTTACATTACGCATTATCTGGAGACAAATGAAATAATATAAATACTGTTCCGCTTGGAACGCTAATGTAAAGAGACATAAATACCTGCCAGAAGCTCATGGCAGCATTCGAGACCCTCGCTCACAGATCTAACCGGTGAACAGCACACGTCAGGTTCTAAGTTATGATATCAAGATAAAGGCGACAAAGGTATAATGGGGGGCTCGGGGCATACAAAATGCGAATATGGAAACAATTACGGTGGAACAGCGAGCAACAGCAGAAACCAGCTGCCAGACAATTAACGGGCCGCATTAGTTCCAAGTACTCCACTTTGGCCTGTTGGAAATGAAAAATCGAGGCTCGCGGGGGTTTCGATTTTCGAAAGGCTGCAGAAGACCTGGAAATGGAGCATCTCATTTAGCAAGCTGTCCAAACTATCATTTCGTCGCTAAGCTGCAGGCTTCAAGTGCGACCATTGTTTGGGAATGGCGCTCGGGAATGAGCGGCGAAGTGAAGATAGACTCAGACACGGGAGCCGCGTCATTACTAAGGTTGTTGATGCCGGCAGTTCATTTCCACCTTCGAATCTCCAGCGAACACTCTCTCTCTCTACCTCTTTCTCTTTCTCCGTTCCTCCTCTCTTCCTCTCTTCATCGCCGCGTCTCGTTCCCTTCCTGGCTTTCCTCCTTCCTAGTTGCCTCGCCGGGAAGGGCTTGAGAACGGAAGTTGGATCCGAGGCTCGGAGACAAAACGGAGAGCAAGCATCCAGGGTAATCCTGCAGGAGAATGTGACGTAGTCTGGTCCTTTCCTGTCACCTCCTCCTCATAAAAATAATTAGGATTCTTGGAAAGAAACACAGCCAACCGTGAAATAGACAAGCCAAGATGCGCGGTGTTTTTGCTGGAGAGTAGCCCAGTGAAGTAGTTCTTCGACGAACTGGTCTTATTAATGTCACCTGACACGTGGATGCGTACAAAACTTCATTTATGTGGCTCGAAAACGAGATATCAATTTTATTTAACGTTTATTACGTTCGGTTTTCATCTACATTTAAATATTGTATAACAATCACTTGTATGGAAACAGGGAAAACATCGAACTGAATGCAATTCAAACTTTTCTATCGTATGCGCTTCATTACGCTGTGTATAGAATAAATATTATCGTTTTTGACAGAGATAGGGAGATCATTAATTAAACGTAATAAAATCTGATTATCGTAAAATATTGGAATTTGTGTCTCGAACGAAAGATATTACGATTATCATAATAGGAGTAATATTAGTTCAATATCGTTAATTATGAAGTTTGCAACATATTGCAGCAACTTTACCCAAATTAAAACGCGCCCGTGTTTTCATATAATTGATATTGATCGAATAAGATGTCCCATCCGTTTAATACGGTTGTTTGTTACAGTTCATTATATCACCGCTCGTAATTGATCTACTACGACCAGAAACATTTTAAATTCGCTTTTACTGAATAAATATATTTACTATTTAAAAAAGTGTAAATTTTAAATGGCTTTCGCTCAAAAATTTATGTTTTCCAAGTTCTGCCACTATCAGTGTGATATCGTTAATGAACATTCAATTTGGACACTGATTTTCGTTAAGGTGCAGATACACTAGCGGGTAATTTGCGACATTTTTCTGATACCGACTCTCCTGACGTGTGTAAACCCATTTGACGTTGCTTTCAGCAAGTTTAATTTACTTGCAATAGTAATGAATAAAATAAACTAGAAACGTGGATTTCCTTCAAGCCACCACCTTAACAAAAACCAGTGTTCAGCTCGTGTATTCATTAATGATATAAATTCACACTTTCGAAATGAACCACTAGACTGTTTCCTTAGCTTTCTGAGCATACAAATTAGTTGCTTCGAATGTAAACATCCAGACATTTATTAAGCAAGGAGTCTTATCACAGAAAGTAAATTGGATTAAAATTCTCAGACACTTCAAGTGTATGCACCTCTGCAGTTCGTCACCAGGAAAAACGTCGAAAACTACTTCCCAATGTACCTGCACCTTTAGACTGACTGACAAACGTCCAGCTGACGCGGGAGATTCCATTGACCGTGGACGAGATCGCGATCAATATTCCCGCGCGACCGGACGCGAAAACTCGACGGCAAATAGGAGGACGAGTAGAGTGGGATCTTGCGAGGGCTTTTTGCTTTGTGTCCCAGTAGTAGGAAGGTCTTGTTTAACGACGCCCGGGCGAACGGAAACCGGTCGAACGAAATCGTAATTAACCACAGTGAATAAGCTTCCGAATTTAATTAAGGATATTGAATGGTAGCTGAGGAATAACAGGCAGCTCGACTATATTGGCTGCGGTGTCACAAAGCTAGGCAGGGTACGGCAACGGCGAAGCACAGCACGGCGTATCATGCTCAAAGCTCGTTCAACCAGCGCTTTGATGTGGTCGCGGCCAGTGCGAAAGCGTGAAGCACAAGCAGACAGTGTACGAAAGCCAAGGGAGGGAACCGATCTGCTAGGACCACATAGGGCTTGCTCGCAGACTTCAACGCGAACTTTGCCGAAGAAGTGGCGCAACTTCTATGTTCCCTGTACACGGTTCAAGCTGACCCGCGGATATTCATCGATGAGCATGAACGCCGCTCCAGTTCTTCGCGCTCGCTCGTCCGCTTCCGCTTTACCAGGGGCCGTCTTTAGCTAACTGTCGCAGAGAACTGACCGAAGATTTTCGGTAACCCACACATGGAGAATAGAAGCTCGAAACTTGGGACTGGGGTCATCTTATCGCGTTCGTTATCGTTGTGATTGACGTTAACATACCACCGGTTGATTTAATATTGCATATTAACCCGTTGCCTTGTAATATCATATCAGATTTTAAACACAATGTAACAAACGTAACTATTACCCGATTCTTTTGAATTCAATTTAAATATTATTCAATTGTTGGTAAGTAACACGAGTTAAGAGAAAAAGAGAATGCGTATACTATAGAAATTATGTACGTTTGTTTAATTTATTACTTAATTATACTCATTAAATTTATCAAGCAATCACATTCATTGGAATTATTATATAATTATAAAAATTCTAGAGATGTAAAAAATTTTGAAAATATAAACATTGTGAGAATAAAATAAACGCATCCAAGACAATAAAGTCTACCGAGCATTGTAGTAATGCAACGTACACATATTTTTTGAAAAAATCCGATATGCTACGAATAATATGCTTACCGAAGTAATATTCAACAAACGTTTCACTCGGGAATCAATTACGAAGATTTAAACGCACCTCCTAATACCACCACGTTATATTGGCCCGTTTTTCACGGTAGACTTTGCAAGCATATTCGTATTTCTCTACTTTGTGAAATATCTGTGATGTTGCGTAATACGATTTGCATAATATCATTGACCTGCACCTTACCCCGCGCGCGCTGACTCCGTCGTATTCATTCGTCCCAACGTAATGCCTCTTCACATGTTACGTATTATGTGTCCGCACGACGTCATTGTAATACTTCAATGGCATAATCCTCTATTGTGAAAGATACGTACGCGATTTCGTCGTATTTCCACCAGCCGCGTAACCTACTTAACATTATTAACGCTTCGTGCATTTGACCCGACACTCATCACGGGAAACCACTGTCATGAATGAAAAAGAATATGACAAGTTGTCACACAGGTTCATTTCAGCATTAATCAGTCTGTCGCGAAACACGAATATGTTACAAATTATGAAGCCGTGACTGTTAATCAACTTGTTTCTAAATAATCTGGAGTATAATATTGAACAAATATTTTCTAATATTTTTCTGATTAGAAAAACTGCGAAATAAGTTAGTAAATTTTTCTCTTATTCCAAAAGGAAAATGCGTTTCACTCAAAATGTTACTGGCTAGTAAAAATATTATCTCTTATGCATTACATTTTGGTTTATAAAAATATTTTCTTCAGAAAGCTTTTTAACAGATTTACTTAACAATCACAGTAGAAACCATTTCCATTATAACTACAGAAGAAATGAAAATGGTTAATGTATGAATTTATTCAAATATCATTAAAATGTATAATAATTAATACATTGGCTGCCATATAGTTTATATTATGCAATATATTATGAAAAAAGTGAGTTCGCCTTTAGAGTTAATACTTTATACACAATAACAGTAGCCAATATATTAACACTAAAACTACCCAGCAGTTAAATTGACTTTTTGAACTTTCTCTATAGAAACACTAAGAGTGCATCTATTGAGACTTTAATTAATTTATAGTTTACTTTGCGTATCGCTAAATCAGTTTCTTGAACAATTTCTCAGAGAAACATCTGTTATCTTTTTAATAACTGCAAAAAGAAGAAATCCGGAATAGGTCATTTGGATCCGTCTGGTAGTTGCAGTGTTAATGTTCTGAAGCTTCAACTAACCTCTCCCCAATACGCAAACCAAGGAACTTACTTATTTATTCGTACATTTCGAAAAACGATTCGCATGCATTATTCGAGAAGAAATGGGCGCAGACGAGTCGTCGGTAGCGTTTAAAAGGAAACCGTTCCCGGTGGCAATATTCGCAGGAAAAAGGGAGGTGCATGTTCGTAAATTTTAAACATAATTTGCGGGACCCACAATGAAATCCGAAGTTCTGATTCGCCGGGGGCCCATCTCCGAGTCGTGCGAGTTTCGTAAGGCAAGAAAAGCTTGCCCTCGGAGACGTATGGGAACAATTTCCGGACGAAGCGGATTCATCAATGCTGGAGGACTGGATTTAAGATTCCTCTCGCATCGCGGAGGGACGAGTGGAGGTTGAGGTAAGTAAGGAAAGGACTGAGGTAAAGGTTGGAACGAAGATCCACGGGATGCACCTTAGAATCCCTGCAGACTGACGCTCCGCTGTAAAGAGTATAAATGGTACGTATAAGACGCTGTCTTCCTCTTCAGCGCCGCGGACGCTCCAATAACGGCGCGCGAACCTGAAAATTAATTTATTGGAATCGTAATGGAAAATGCTGGGGCTGCGCGCAAAGAATGTGCCGGAGAAAACTGCCGGAACTCGCAATTACAGAAATGTATCTCCTCTCTTGCCTGCCTATGATTTCGCATGTGTCTATATGCAGGAAGAGGACATTAATTTGTTTAATTTCGCTCCTTGTTAGAATGAAATTAGAACAACATATATATAGATATATACCAGTATATATCCGTGCGAAAAATGACAGCGAAACGAAGAAGAATCACATGTTTATCTGAAAAAATAAATAATTTACTGTTCAAGAAATTCATACCAGTTTGCGTTTTAAGACGACGCGTATACTCGTCGAACGCAGTTAACTGATTAGTAGCGATTTCATTCGTTAAACTAGGGAACTACTGATTGACATCATACCTCGATTCATTATTAACAAGAAAACCGCACCAACTTCTTCTTGTACCTAACGTACAAAGTACAGTAAAATTGCAATGTATGCACGTTGCATAAGAAGCAATTAATATGATCCTCCTTTCAATTTCAACGGAACTCCCACGTTACCGTAGCATCGTTAAAGGCATTATCAGAAGCGTATGAATTTATCGTGATATTATACGAAACTCGACAAACGCGAAGTTTAACAAGGACCTAAGGAAACGGCTCAGCGTTTCATAGCGAAGGCAAGAGTTCGCATTATGAGATATCAATCACGAGCATCGTATGAGGAAGAATAGTTAGAAGAACAAAAGATCCAGGCAAAGGGAAGACGCAGTTTGACTGAGGATGCGCCGTACCGTGCGCAATAAGACTTCAAGGGAAATGGAATTCCAAAGGTCCTTGTTGATTGTACAGGAAGCTAAAGTCGTTTAGCCGGCGCGGATAAAAGAGCGGATGGTAATAAGATGCGAGACGTGTACGCGATTACGATTATATTAATTCCAACGGTTATCTCGTTCGCCCTCGCTCGATCACGGTAAGCAGATATCCCGGACATCGATCGAGGACGGCAATTAGCCGGTAAGAACGGTAAATTCGGTGGAAAAAGGGGTTAAGATAATAGCGCGGCACCGTCGCTAATTTGCACCCACGGCCACTCCGATTCATTCCCCGACGCGAACAGTAGCTAGGAATCCTCTGATTAAAACGTTATTTATTGCGTCGAATTCTTAATTTTGTTGAAGGCGTGGCCGTAATTAAAGGCCGCCGCGGTCTCGTCGGTGGAAAGCGACAGCTGATGGAAGCGAGCGAGCGCGCGAGTTAGCACTGGACTAAAATTAGTTCTGGAATGTAAAAGTCACCTTTACGGCGAGCGTCGGGCATACATAGGATAATTAAACGATTTCGCGCGGAGCATTAACCCTGGCAATATTTCCGGGCCGTGCGAGCCCGGCGAATTCTTGCGTTTTAATATAGCAACAAGATTTGACTGATGCTTTACAGAGCGTCGAAGCGAGACTTCGCCTCTCTTCCTTGTACCATGCGCCGGGAATTTCTCGTAAACAACTTCTTCGCAAACTTCTCTCCACGCCGGGGTACCTTCGGCTAGAATTTCGAATTTCTAGCTGACACCCCGCACCCCGGTGTCCCGCATTCTGAACACCGCCGGCGCGTCAACTTCTGTCGCGTTCTAGACGTTTCTTCTTCTCCCCCCCCCCCCCCTCCACGCACAATTACTGTTAGAACACGATACTGTTTTCAGTTTTAATGCCTCCGCGTCCCGCGATACCGTCACCTCTTTGTCGTGAAGTTTTGCAACCTGCGGCTAATGCGGTGTAATATGTGTACCTTGAGACGGAACATAAACTACAGCTCGTGAGGGTACCTTTAATTAAGGGAAGTGCCGATTTTCGGGGCGGCGCTTATTCAAGAATTATGACGCGGAGGAATAATTTCTTATGTAATATATGTACACGCTGGATTACCTGCAGTTGGAAGTTGAAATCTCTATATGGGTTTTAACGACAGGAGGAAATTTGCGAGGAGAGAGTCGTTGCTTTCGCGGAGCGAACATCGTGACGGAATGATTTCAAGATTGTGTTTTCTGAAATTGTGAAGTTACTATCGTGTTCTTTAGTGAAATCTTAGTTTTTAATGAATTAATCGTCGCAGTTTCTCAGCGTTGAGAATATCGATTTTAGGGAAGTAAATGTTCTAATCATCAGCAGCCATTTTGAAATGTAGGATGTATATGTAAAATTTCATTTTTGAGTATATTATTGTATAAGTTAACCGTTTATCTTGATTTTTATATAAAATATTTACCTCGTCCACTGTAGTATATAAAATAATAATATTCTACTACTTTCAGAATTCGTTTCATGTAAAAAAATAGAAACTTCGTGGTTTACGTTTCATCTACGGTTACACCAGGTTTATTTAATTATTACGTGCCAATATTGAATATAATTAAGTTTACAAGTACTTCAGTGTTCTTCGATTTTCAACGCAGGATTCAAAATCACGTAAACACATTCACTCTCACGAGTAATGACCTGCGTTTCTAGAAAATATTGTTTCACGGACTTACATTTTCGTCAGTAACATTTTGTTTATCGGGGTGCACGAAAATCTTCGGTAGCATCACTTAGAACGGCTTAAAAGTTATTTTATACAGTGGCATTTCGTATTTCCGATGTTTTTGTAGCAGACACTCGAAAACCTCTTCACTTTTGACACGTATGCGTATCCCATATTACCGCACTCGTGATATCGAGCATGCCGATAGAGGGTCGGGAACCGATGTACAGGTATTTTATGCGTTTGTTGATTTAATTGCAATTAACCGGCTCTTTATTATTCGGCAATATCGGGAACGGGAGATATAGCGATCCGGGGTGTAAAACGTGAAAAAGGGAGATAGTATCAAAAGCGAATGAACCTGGGGAGAGAGTGTTATTTGTTTGCACGGATCTGCCTACCAATGTTAATTAAATAGGATTTATATTTCTACGCTTTGTTCACCATGCTGAAAAACACAGCTGCCTGTTAAATTAAAAATCTGCCCGAATAAAAACAGGGTAGTGTTCACTCACGTGATAGAAAATGTAGTGGTACTGTTTCAAATAGGAATCCTACGATGTAAGGGATAAAACGTAAAAAGGAAAGCAACGAAATTCCCCTGAAATATCCGGAATAGTTGATTTTAAAAGTGTGCCTGGCACGTGTACATTTCACTTACAAATGTGTAAATCTAATTTACGCAAGGCATGCAGGACAAAGGAAACACTCAAATTCATATTTCAGCGAACGCGTATTTTATTATAAAAATTGGAACTGGAAACATCTCGTGTATTCGAGTCGCAGACGCTTTCAAACATTGACATAAATTCATTGGCGTGTAGTCGCTGAGGCATTGAAACAAACATTACGAAGGAAATTTCTCTGTCGTGAAATCACGTAGTTCTCTTTTTAACAGTACAGCGTTTAATTTTCATTTTATTTGTATCTCATATTAATGTATATAAATAAGGTAAACCGTGTATACTGCCGGTCAAAAGTTTGAAACCACTTGATATGTGGCGTTACAAATTGGAAATGATATATCCTATACATGTATAAAATAAAATAACAAAGATTATATATCTCTATATTTCATTAATACACATATGTCCATGTTCGTTTATCATACAGCAAAATTCTCCGACAAAAGTCGTTTAGAAAAAATAGAAGTTTTCCTGTTAACCGATGTACTGCTCTCAAACTTTTGACTGACAGTGTATGCTACACTTCTTGGCGAATTAGGAACATAAGAGAAGACAAATATAATTTACATTTATATTTCACGAGATACTCGAATAATCTCCGTTAGAAGAACTTGCAATAAATGTTCAGTTATACAGTTAAAGAAGTGCACAGGGCAATTAGAAATCGAGGACGATCGCTAATAACACGCGCACACGCGATAATAGCGGGAAAAACAATCGAAAACTTCGAAGTGACAGGAAGCTGTCGATTATTAACAGATCTTTAGACGAGGCGATTCGACGTGAGAAATGAAATAACGCATTAAAAGCGAAAAACATGGGCTAAAAATTAATGTCAGTCCGTGCCGTTCCAATTTATTTCAACGAATCGAATCGACATAAAAGTACTTATCAGTACCCGCGGACAACCAATTAAATTTGCTCGACGGAGCGAACGCGAAAAATGGAAATGATGGCGTTCCGTCGAACACGAAGAAACGAATCGCCGATAAACGCCGATTGTCGTCGCTGGCACAAAGCCTCCTTCCTTCCTTCCTTCCTTCCTTCCCGTCCCGTGATCCCCCGCCGAACGAGTCGCTTGTGCACGGGCGCCCGGCACAGAGGCGCAAATTATTTACACACCCCTCGGCGTCGCGTTGCGTCGCGTCGCGCCGCGTCGCCTCGCGGGTAAAGCAGCCGAAGACGTTTCGTTCCCGTCAATCACATGCACCGTGATCGCGAGCACGCGCGGCACCATCAGGAGCCAATTTTCCGCGGTAGATTACAATGCGATTTGTTACAGATAATTTCACGGTGAATCCAAAATTAACTGGATTACCCGCCGCGAACAGCTCCGGAGACTAGGGGTAGGCGAGCACGCGCGCCAATTTAAATGCCAAAGAGATTAATAGAGCATTCCGTGGTCTTCATTGGTCGCGGAGATCCGGCGTACGAGGTTGAAGCTTTCATCAGTTAAGCGATGGCGAGTGTTCCGCGGTTCGATCAGCCGGTGGAGGGGAGCCGACCGGGGAAAAATAGAGGAAGAATGAATATGACATGGCACAGATCGTATCGACGAATCGCGCGGGGCTGAACGGTCGGGTACCGGCGACTCCACTTAGTCGAATGGTTTTGCGGTCAACCGTTGGTCGTTTTTCGAGGGAAACGAAAGTATTCGGATCGCGCGGATCGGAGAGGCACGTTCGCGGAAATACGTGCGTACGCCTGTCCGTCCAGTCGCGCGGCGCGGTATTCAACCTCACTTTGATATTCCGTGTTTGTGCAATTACGCGCGACCCGTTTCCAAGCGGATGTTGATCAAATTAATATGCATTATGATAATCTGATTCGGTACTGCGATGCCGCATGGACACATTCCGCATTAATCATAGCTGCCGTTTCGCGACACCATTTTAACGAACGATTTTGAACGAGCACGTACTCGCGCCGCTCTTCCAGCCGCTCGAACTTTCAACTTGGCCTCGTCGCAATTAAAGAATCCTTTTTACGCGTTTTTCCACCTGTCGTGTTTTCCGTTATTTGCGCCCGAACACGATGAATTTTCGAAATAAATTGTTTGAGAAATGAAGTGTCCGCTACGAGAACATGGCTCGCGGAATTACTTTGTTGTATACTTTATGAATAGTTATGTGTTCAATTATGCGCTTTACTCGGTTATTTTCATCGGCTCTTTGTTATACAGTGCTGGTTGGAATTACGACGGTTTGGTCAGTATGACTATTTGGTGATCTGTTTATAGAGTATTTTAAATATATGTTTCTTCTGTGTAGGACTATGTAATAGTGATTTCAGATTTTGATTTCCAAGTGAATATACATCGAAACACCCTTTCTTGATAAAGGAAAATGAGAAGTGAAGATTCTGCGTAACGATTGCTGTAGTATCTTTCTTGTATGTCATACATCCAACGCGATTCGGTTCATTCGACGCATCACCAAGAATCACAAATGAAACGTACTATGTAAGAACCTAACTAGTACTTGTGCATTAACCTGTTAACTGTGGCATTTATTTCCAAAAATCTCTCGTTTTGCACGTAATAAAATCAAAAAGTGAAGTGTGTACTTATCAAACGCAGAATGAATAAGCCTAGGGTATATCTTAATGAAAAACAAAACAAAGAAGAATTGCATGTTTACCTGAAAAAATAAAGTATTCATCGTTGAAAGAATTAGTATCATCCCAAGCTTCAATATTTATTTACTTAGGAATAATGTAGATTTTGATTCTTCCTATTGTCATAGTCTCTTAATATGGCGTTGCTGAATCATATTGACATTGCAGTTCTGAGTGTTAAAAAAGAGTGTTGCCGGATAAGAGAATTAAAAGTGCTCTTAAATTAAATTAAACTGACGACGGAGCTTTCAATAGTTTATCAAGAAAACACATGCTGTACAAAATGTTTATCTTGTATCTCGTGCAGGAAAGTAATTATAGAGATAAACCGGATTATTAGTTTGCGTCGTGTCTTTCCTATGTAATCGCACGTAAAGATTATAAAAACAGTCTGGCGCTTTGTTACTACCGAGGCACATTTTAAGAGGCTTTCCCCAACTTTTGTGTTGAAAATTCTAATTATAAAATACTGAAATCACTGACGAATTTCGATAAATACTAATTTTTTATTAATTTTACAGCCACTTTAATCTTTACATTATTAAGATATTGTAGTCTACATTAATTTGAATTTTGTTTTAGATTTTAAAAAATACGCCGTAGAAACCAAAAATGGAAGATAAAATGATCTTGACACGATTTTCGAGCGTTGAAATTAATTTTTCTTTAATTCTAGCGATCGTTTTATTTAAGAGGTACATTAAATGTAAAACATTTCTGCGTCCAGAGATACAGTACGTAGACTGAAACAATTTAAAAAGTAACAAAATAAATTTAAGGTTAATCGGATTGATTTTCTTAGCTTAGCTGACCAGCTTAGTCGCCGGATTTAAATCCGTTCGAACATTAGTGGGATGAAATGGAATTAAAGCGAAAAGAATTCGAAGAATCCCATGTTCTTTATGCGACTATCAGCGCATAAAAGCGTCAAAAAATAGTCTATGTTACTTACAAGAACAATAGAACATTTAATTTACATGACGTATTCTTACTTTCATTTACATATGAGTAATAAGTATTTACTATAATCAGAACCATAAAAGAGTGTGTTGCTTTATTTTCATCTATTAGAATTGTCAAATGATTTAACATACATTTTAATAATTATTGCAATTTCAATGACGTTTTAATAATTTTTGTTCAGTATTAAATGGAAGGGAATAACATTTATAGAAATCGGTGCTTCTTATATTTTAACAGGATAAGAAATTTTATTTTCAAGAAATTAATATAATCAATGATTATTTGTTAAATGTTAAATCTAATGTTAAAATGAATTTCAACAGTATCCAACGCTGGACTTACAGTCATTCACACACATTGCTTATTTTATCAAATTTCTGCAATAAAATTCTACACAAAGTAAGTAGGTATCTACTCATTACTAAATTCTTAATTGAAACAGGTTACGAGTAGTTATCAAGGACAATTTAGAATTGTTTTCAATTCCAAAAGTAACTTAAAATACGCGACAACTTGAATTACCGTTTAACATGTCGACTGCCAAATATATACTCACGAAATTGCAATCAAAGCAATTTTCCTAATAAAACACAAACTGAAATGTCAAGTGTTTCCAAAGCGACTGCTCTAACCTTCTTGCATCTCACAGATCCAACAAAACTCGATTTGTTCGATGTCTCGCCCACAAAATTAAGTTTCAAACCTACACAAAAAGTTGTCACCAATACTCTGTAACGTAACAAGACGATCAAAGTGTCAAAAATGAACCTTTTACCTACTACACGCTACTATAGTGTCTTTCGTGTATATTATCACTATAGCGGCTCAATTCTTTCCCCGTCATCGATATTTGTACACATTATAGTCTAAATCTAACGTAATTACACAGTGAATACTTCTATAACTCTAAAATCGTAGTGCTATACTTATAATACACAGACCGCGTCAAACCTCGCCGTACATAGGTATAGCCTCATGGCTAGCCCCGCCGTAGTTAAAAGGTTAATCAGCAATTACGAATGTAAAAGAAAGAATAAAGAGCCACTCGGAAAGGTCGATGTCAAAATGCAAACCAAAGTTCCGTAGTATGTCGCGCGGCGGTCGCGCAGGAAATATCAACGCCGCTTATCTGGTTCTTTCAATTGGATTCGTGCAGCATCGCCGCGCGGAAACGATTGTAACCTCCGCCGACGTTTTAAAAGAAACCACGACTGTCAACACAACACACGTCGCCGCATTCCGTATCGAAACACTTTTCGCTGCGAAATGGACGAATTTCCATTCACGGCGGCGCGGCCCGGCTACATCTACATGATATTATGCGTACGGTGAAACAAAGTAGTACGCAAAAGTAGTTTCTTGTACGGCGGAGGAGCATCGCGTGGCTAGGGGGCGGAGGGGAAAGGGACGCCGTGGAAGTTCGGTCGGGTACCGTCGTAGCTGGCTCTTATACCCCCGGGCTTGCTAATCTAAATTAAATGAGGGGATGGTAATGATCCGTTACCCTGAAAGGATACACCGCTTCGACGGCACCACCCTTTAATCGATTCAGTACGAGGAGGACAACGTGGAAAAAAGAGAAGTCACCACCTTCGCTTACGAATGGCTGGTGGCTTTATGTAATCGTGTAGAACATTTACCCTCCGCTTCTTCCTTTTTCCGCTCTTTCTTCTCTTCTCCCTTCTTGTTTTCTTTTTCTTTTCTTTCCTTTCCACTTGTTTCCGGATATCGGAATGACGGGCGCAGATAGTTGTTATTCTATAATTTTGTTTGCTTCGCGGGTTGGGAGATACTTTTTCACGCCGTGTTTATATAGTGTCCGGAAATAAATTGATATTCTTGATGCTGTTTGAAGGAGATTTTATAATTGTTGCCATTAGGCTGTGGATTTTTATGCAAATTTGAATACTTCAGAATGTCATTGGAAAAATGGAATTGCGACAGAAAAAGATTTTTCCTAATAAATGCTGTGGAAAGTGTTATACTTTGAATGTTTTATATTTTTTCTTTGTATCATGTGCATTTTGTGCAATTTTGCACTCTCAGATTTCTTATAAATGTAAAACAATCTAGAATCTTATGTATTACAATCATATGTAATTTTGAATGTAATTTTCAGTACAAATTTCGTATTTTCGATAATCGCATTTTTATCGTTATTATTTCATTAATGTCTGATTTTATGATTTCCTTTCTTATTAAATTGATGAACTTCATGGTTAATGATTTTCCGAAAGAACAATGAATATATGATCATTACAAGAGTAAATATATTGATTCGTTCATAATTACGGTTTTAATTTATCAGGGGAAATCAATTATTTCCTTTAATTAATATAAACTGAATAATATTCGCATTCGTTATATTTTATGTGGACTCCCTACCACGAAGGTTACATTTCAGTTATTGTAAATTTATATATAGTAATATAAAACGGCGGTTGGTATCATTTCAGTTACTCAATGTTAATTGAACACTTTAGAAGTAACAGACATAATTCTTTTTAGAAAAAATGTATCGCCGCTTCCAGGTGTTCATAGACGATTACACACACATATATATATATATAGTGGATGAAAGTATAATATTAAATGATTTGATTGAATTGAGTTATTATTATCGCACGTTCAACTAATTGAATACCACCGCATTAGGTAGCATTATTTATAATATAGAAATATTTTCAAACAATCATCGTTTAATCGAGTTAACAATAATAATTCAATTTGGTTGAGTGTCATCGGTGACCCCCATGGCATTAAACGTGTTGAATATTTTATTATCTAAATAATTTTTACTTCTAGATAGTATAAATAATATTTTAATATTTATTTGGGATTAAATATTAGCAATATACGTTTTGATCAATAAATAGAGGTATCAATGATAAAACTTTCTGCTTCGAGAACGATAATACAAGGAGCTATTCAATTTAGCAAGGAAGTCGAGATCGGTGCAACAGAATAAACTTAAATGTGTATTAAATTCTATAGGCACGCGCCTCCGTTAAATAGGTCGCAGTGGAGATATGCGAGCTGACAAACGAGAGGAATTTCATGCTACATAACTTGAGATCTCTAGAAAGAATATAGTTTCTATGTGCTGAAGCGTGTATCTCTCGGTCCTGTGTGCGCTGCAACTTGCACAGAGCATACCGGTAGACATGGAATTTCATACGAAATCAAAGCGTATCCGTTACTTTTTTGGAATACTGCTTCGAAAAAGGTTAGCGCCACAAGGTGTATGCATACAGATCCACGGTCTATCGGTACCGGCCATTGCATTTCATCCGTGAATATGTGCGTCCCTACTCGATCGACATCGCTAGCCGACTGCTCGTTCTTTTAATGCTTGGAGAAACTTTATTCGAGTAACGGATTAAAAATAAGAATAAAAGTGAATTCAATTTTATTCGTATAGATTTGCATTTGATGCTGATGAATACGCAATCAATTGGATACAAATTCGTATGGAAAATTGTTCATTTATCGATCAAAGTGTCTGCATTCGTACAGTGGACATTCGTTCGATAATGTTTGCATTCTCATTCGAGTAAATAAAGATGCATTATTTGAATAACAGAAATCAATTCATCTAATTTCGTCAGCGAATTTAAGCAGATTTGATACGTAACATCAGAAACGTGTTACAAGATAACATAAGAATAACGAACTGTTTTTTTATTTATTATGCAACGAATACATCCGAAAAGTTTGCATTTTCTTTATAATCGTGTTGAATATTTTATGGCAATTTTGTAACGTAACGTGTAATTTGAAGTTTAGTAACACTTTAAGTAGAAGGAAACTCGGAAGTAAAATACGGTAACTTTTGTATGGACTCGTATTTTTACGAAAATAGTAAAAACTAAAAAAATGTAATAAACTTTACGATATGGTATATCACTTCGATCCGTAATCAAGAGTCTGACACGTGATCGTTTCGGCTAACCTTTATAACTTATTTTCTCTAGCTAAATGTAATTAATGGAGGGCAGTACTTTGCTATTTAGTTTCTGTTTCAGATAACAATGTTCATCGATCATTCTAATGCAATTCTTTTCTCGTGTAATCGGCTCCAATTCTATTCCATTATCTTACTCGACAGATTTCCTCCGAGGCGAGTACGTAGTTCAACGTTTACGCCAATGACGAATGATACACGCCCGTATTTATGCTCGCCTTTTTTCAGTAGTACATCCATTAATCAAGCTGTGGGAATGACCACACTACTTTCTCAATTTCCTTCTTCGGAGTTGTGAATTTCATATTCTTCGAGTCGGGTAACATTGTTCAGCCCTTTACTTTTCTGAATTATTAATTAAGACTTATAATACTGCTTCTATACAGAATATTTTTAGATTGTTTAAATAATATAATATTAAAATAATCATTCTGATATAAATATATTCAATCGTACAATCAATTAAACTATATACTTTATTAAATTTAATTACAAAATCTAAATATATGTGGTACGTAGTAACATTTTAATGACAATGATTCATTGAAACATGTTTATTAGTAAGAGATTAAAGCAAAACTTAATGTTATTATCGACATGTTTGTATAAAATTAATTAACCTTTGTCAATTTTTTTCAAGTTTTTCTCCAATCATTTATTATAAAATGAAGAATAATTCAATATTTCATTACATCTTCGAATGACATTAGTGTTCCATACAAATGGATGAATTTATGAAAATAAAGAGACAACAGAGTAAATTTTTTATTCAATTTTAAGTTACACGGTTTACGATGAAGTGGCAAAACTAAATACATACATTCGGTAGAAGTATTTATGTACTGCGCCAATGCCAACAACATTATCGTATTAAAAATCGTCGAAAAACAAATTATCGAACAACAAATTATTAAACAATTTGAGAGGAACGATTGAGAATATGCTACTATCGGAATGTTGAGGTTGATAGGATGCAGTGATAGATATGAAAAATTTCCTACTTCTTCAACCATTCAAACTTTCAGAATGGTCTGCTAGAGTCTCGATTTAAACTCGACAGTTTTATTTTAAAAATTAAATTATTAGATAAACATGTTCCTTTATAGTGTAAACGCTAAACAGATACAATATTACACCATAATACTAAAAAAAGTTAGGATTAAATATGCCAAAACAAGTTCAAACCATCATTGAAGCTAAAGGGTTGTGAGTCAAATATTAAACCGATCCAAAAAATAGGGATTCAATATTTTTTATGAAAAGCCAAGGCATATGGAAACGCAAGGTACGCAACACAGCACCTTTTGTTTTTTTATGTTCTATACTTAACCCATAAAAGCTATCATCAGAGGAAAACACTTTGATGTTGCCATTGTCACGTTTATACCAAGAGTGAAAGTATGTCTACCAAGATAATGTTATCGCTACTGATACTGTAAAAAAAAAATACCTAGAAAATGAACGCTGCAGGTCGTCACGTTTATCAATGACACCGAGAACCGTTTGAATCATTGAAAACATTACATGAAACATTGATTAAAAATGATTAATTGCACTACAACTTCATTGTCACCGTTATCGTTAATACCGTAAATTCGTGGCGAACAGTAAACTCCCAACAATTCCAGAAATAATTGCGCTACAGCGTTCTCCTTAATCGAAAGATTCTAATATGCCCGGGAAAAATGTTCAGCGACAGAAAGTGTCAGCGCACAACGCAACATCTATGCAGTAATAGTGAAACGGGAGCATAATGCTATGACGTAGGAGGCAACATTATTGAGAGAGCGCAAAAAAGGGGGGTACGGAGGGTGGGCTGAAGAGAGAACGGCATGCGCGCGACATGTCGGCGAACACAAAGCGGGGAGCGGTGCAGAGGACGAACGGCTCAGCCAGGAAGGATGCTGAAACGGAACGAAGCATGGACAGTGGTGGATAAAGGAATCCAGGGGATGAACCGGAGGCACCAAGTGCGTGAGAGGGAAGTACAGAAGCCGGCCACGAAAAAAAACGAGTGACAGAGAGAGGAAGAGAAAGAGAGAGAGAGAGAAAGAGGGAGAGAGTGTGATGAGGGGAGGAAGAGAGAAAGAGAGAAAGAGAAACGCCAAAATAATACGGCCGGCAGCAAGTCTCAAACCCTGACACACACAGAACCTCCACGGGCGAACACCCAAGCGCGCGCTCGCGCGTTTAGGTGGCCGGGAATGCCGGACAATTTTTCAATGGCTCTGGCCGAGCTTGAATTCTCGTTAATTTTTACTTTCTCTCGCCATCCGCCACGGGGATCCGGCATTGTCCGCGCGGCTTCGCTCAGACCCCCTACAACGATAACAGAGAAAATGCAGCGAACCGCGGCAGAGTATACCTACCTACCTACCCCTAACAACCCAACGGCGTGAGGCTGTCGATAGCAACACTCTCCAATAAAGCGGATCCCTCCGCCCTGGACGCGCAGACCGTGCCCGTACCGTGCCGTGGTGTGCCGTGCCGCGCCGTGCCACGACTCGCCTTTACCCGGTTCCCTCTCGCTCTCTCCTCCTCTCTCCGTAGTTTCTGGCCATTCTACACTTCTCTGTGGCTCTCTCTATAGGGTACAACCCCGCCGCCGTGGCGGCTGCTCTCAACAGTAACGCAATTTTGGTACTCGCCGTGGAGGCAGATGACAAGGAATGGACGTGCGCCACGAACAAAAGCCGGGCGAACTTTTACTACGGCACTTCGGCTTGAAAGTCTCCCGCTTTGTCCGCGGGGAAATAAAACCGGGAAGAACGTTCGCTTGATATCGCATGATTTTCCGGGGTAATATTCGATTAGCGATGATACGCGCGCGATTCCCGTCGCGCTTTCCAGATTTCCACGCTGATTTCCTTTTCTGTTGCTCGACCTGAGATCTCCGGCTACTGCGAGACCGGGCTGAATAGCTTTGCCTTTAGTTTTATGAAGATGGGAGGGAAATATGAATTTTTGTGGAACATAGTGAATAGAAACCTTCATTCTTTAATTCTAACCTGTGAACTGTGGAGTTTAATTTCGGAAATCTCTGATACTCGCAATGAAATCAAATAATGAAGTGTACACTCGCCTGACACAAGCTAAATGCAGCCTTTATGCAGTCGATGTACTTTAACGAGAAGCTAAAGCAAAAGGGAAAAGAATTATATGTTTATCTGAAACAATAAATACTTTATCGTTGAAGGAATTAGTATCATTTTGATTTTAGGATGACGCTTGTACTCGTCGAACGCAGTTAACTGGTTAAAGGTGTGTCATTATCGGTTTTTTAATCTTGATTTCTGTAGACGTTCAAATATGTATGATTACTATAGAAGGTTTCTCGAACTGTTAATGTGTATTACTGATTTTCAGTTATTTTAGTAATCGTCCATTAGATCTGAGAGATCCAAACATGAACAAACGTAAGCGGCGACTTTTGGAATACTTTTGGAATTGGTAACTGAGAGTTAAGGACATTTACAATAGAGTGAAAATACATTTTTCTACTATAAGAAACAATATTGCAATTTTGCTTCTGTAATTTGGGGTTTTATTGTGGTTATCATAATGTATCAGCTAAAATAAATCTGTTAATTCCACGCACACGTTTCGTTACGAGTTTTCCAAAGAGGAACCGCAGAACTTGAATCACGTAATTTCCATTTTACTTTTAAATCTCTCTTGTTAATCAGATTATTTTCATCGTTACCGAATTCAACAAGAGTATGCAAATACAAACGGCGCGAACGTTTTATTCGAAAATGTGGAAAATATTTTAAAACGAGTTATCTTAAATTCGATCGAAATCCGTTAATCATATTGCCATTCAGTAAGTTAAGAATACATTAATAATATTCCTTAGCAGATCGTAATGAAAAATATTCAATTATTGCATGATCTGCAGGAAACAAATTTTATTATTGAAGCTCTTTTATGACGAATGATATTAAAACCACAGATTGTTTCATAGGACCGTAAGACTTTACTTCTTTTCTGCTTAAAAATTGTCCACAAATGAATATCGTATAATTTTTGTAACGTATATAGTCCAAAATATTTGCATGAAACATTGCTAATATATCAAATCGAGTATTAGGTGACTTGAAATAATTAACGGTGCTTCTTGACTATGTTGGAATTAGGCTGAGCAAAACGAAATTCATTGATGTACCATTTTATTAATATCACAAAAATACCTCGCAGGCCTTGTACAAACATGCTCGCATGACGACATTTTAGCACGGAAGAACGCTACCGATGGGAAATCGGAACCGAAAGGCTCACGACGAAAGTAACACGCCGATCGCCATGTATCAAGCGCGTGAATGGTTGAACCGCTTTCTAACAGATTATAAATTCTACAAAATATAGATTAAATATTGCAGATGAGAAATGAAATTTCACGTAAAACTTGGATCAGTTTGTCATTTTTACCATTTTTCAATATTTACTCTTAATTTTATTCTACGAATAAGAAATGATTACAAAAACTTTATAATACATACATAAGAAATCTTTACAGTACGACCTTCACAGACGAAATGAGGAATGCTCATTCATTTAGTTGTCTGTTCCTTATTCATTTTGTTACTGCAGATGCCATCGTCATTTTAATTGATCTACTCACAGGTATTTTTCATTAATCCACGAGATGCCCATTATTACCGATTCCTAATACTTACCGAAGATCAATACAAGCTTACAACGTTTGATATAAAATCCTGTCACTGTTGAACAGTTATATAGGAGATGCAGGGCAGCCAGTTTTATGAGAACTGACTTGGTGTGGGGTGTCTTCGCACGTAAGAGAGGCCAGGAAACGGTCAGTGTTATCGGATTCCATGCGTGCCATACGCAGAGGCATTGATTGCTGGTGCTGACCGCACAATCATTTTATCCTCTCCAACCCTCTCTTCGCCATACTATTCCACGGTCCTCGTACCGTGACAGCGATCGACAAATCCCCGTGTCGAAGCCAGACCTCGCTGCAGGTTTTGTTGCTCCCGTCTATTTTCGTCAATTTCATTTTTTTTCGTCGAAGCAGCGTGATCCTTGAACTTCTGTCATTGCGCACGCAGTGGGTATGAAAATTAAATGATTAAAAATTAATAATCCCTTAATGACTGAGCTAGAATGTCGGTACTACGCCTGCAAAACGTTTGACATTGCTTTCCGAAAATAGTTTGTATATCTGTAAATAAAAGTTACATTGGTCTTTTTAAGAATTGTTGATTAGTAGATTAGTTATAGCTTAGTCTATCCACTCATTGGTGAATCTACTGATCAGTAGATACCTTAATTACTTTTTCTTAGTAACGTCTTGTATCTTGCAATTTGCAATCACAACTTGTCCAGAAATTCAATTGGTCAGTTCTGTTACGATATTATATACTGCGATCGAGATATTAGAACTTTAAGGAAGTGCAGTTTACGTAAATATTTTTTATTTTCCATGTACGTAGAGAATAATCTGAAACAATTATGACCTTAATTTATTTTAATACTCGCTATGAAAATTCTATTTCCTATCTTGCGCTCTATAGAAGTCATGCACAAACCAACTGAGATATGTTGATTTGCGTTTAACTAGTTATGCAAATGCACGTGCCGGGAAGATAGAAGAAAAAAATTCTATATGCAGAATGTTGTGCAGTTAAACACACCTGCGTCTGTACGAAAAGTTTAAGGGATGAAGGCGACATGGGATCGAAACTGCAGAACAGAAAGTAGTTGCGCTCTTAATGATGAGATTGGAAACTTCGAACCAATGCAGTACCTACATCACCGTACTATTGTCTTGCCTCTAATTCGTGTACCATAAACGATTGTATGGATCTTGGAGTTTCTTCATTTGAAACTATTTTATTATAATATGAGCGTCGAAATTTAAAATTATTAACACTAGAACTACCAGGCAGGTCACAATGACCCATTCCTGATTTCTTCTTTTCCAATTATTGAAAAGATGGTTTTCCGAGAAATCACTAAAGACATTTATTTAACGGAATCTCAGTTTTAATTTAATAAAAATCTTAACAGATGCACTCTCGGAGCTCTTATAGGAAAATTTCAAGAAGGTAATTTTATAAATTTGAATAATGCACATTAATCGTAGTAACACTGTGATTCGACTATAACTGTACATCAACAGTACTTATAAGTGTTAACACTGAAATGAAAAGATCCAACCTATATTCTTACCGAATAACTGATTCCAAATTTTTTAGTTGCCTAACTTTGACTTAATAATAAACTTCAGATCTATCGTACTCACTTTAACAACCAACAATAAGGAAGATATTTCTACCGAAATTCATCCCTTCCGCTCGTATAAAACAGAAATGATTTTCTGACCATGGTGAACAATGCGTGAGATTTTTGGGAAAATTTCTTGGCGTGTACACGGTTTCATGCATCAGTGACGGCAGCGGCCGAAGCAAAAATCACAAAAGCTCGGTACAACGCTGGGGCTGTTAACCAATATTCCCGCTTTCGGCACCGGCAGGATTTAAACCCCGACGGTTCGCGTATGGAAATTTATGAGACTATTTCGCATGTAAGCACTAACCAGGTGTGGCTACACATAAATTTCACATCCTCGCGCGTATATTTCAGACCCTTCACCCTCTGCTTCTCCGTTTTACTCGGTAGGTGTGGACCAACTTACCAGAAGTTACCTTCCTGGTATCCCACTTCTCTCCTCCCACTCTTGCCTTCAAATTCCTGCCCCTCTCTCTCTCTCTCTCTCTCTCTCTCTCTCTGTCTCACACACACCCACACTTTTGCTTTCTGCGGAGCTCTATCTTCGCAACCACCCCCACGCGGACTCCTCTCTTTCTTCCGCCCAAACGTTCGCTCGTCTTATCCGTATACACGCTATAGTTAACCCTCTCTCTTATTCTTCGCCCGAGATCGTATACCTAAATCACCCCCGACTACCACGGAACACCGAGGCGCCTTTCTAATTGCTCCACGCTACGTTTAAATTACTTAAACTCCCCGCCTCAAATTAGTTTCAGATAGGCGAAAAGAATGACGCGTTCGCCGGCCGTGTTCGAAGAACGCGGAAGAATCTCACCGGGAATGCTAATTTCAGCCAGGATCCCGGGCTTATGTCCGGGAATCGTTACTTCCTCGCAACGATTGTCTAATTCTCGCGGTTCAACTTTTAAAATTCATCGAATTCGTCGCATCGAATTCACCTTGAGATCGACTTAACCCTCGGGTTTATCCGTCTCATCTAACCTATGTCCATTTTACTTTAATTATTTTATTAATTATGTCATTCTTTTGTTTGTGGTAATGAACCACTTCAGATCCGATTTTCGTTCACAATTATGTTCACGTATCTAACAATGGACAGTCATTCAGTAATGACATTATTTCGAATAAAATAGTGTCAGTATACTACTTTCCTGATGGGAATAAGCTGAAAGTAAAGGTGTATACGGTTGCCTGTCATTTCTATTATTTTGTCAGGTATCGAAGTAGGAAAACAGCGTACATTAAAGTGTACAACAGGTCGGAAGGGGTTAATACTTTTAACTGTAATATGTTCTTAGAGCGGAATGTAAAGAAACAATAAAATATAAATAAACTCTGTAAATCGTAACTAGAAAACTTTTGCTATGAATTGCATGGATAATGTCATGTTTAATATAAAACACATTGCACACATACCTATATTTCTTGACAACTGGCGACCGTTATAATTCGAAAGAATCATTGAATTATCGGGACAGATATAAAATTGTAGTGCAATATCATAAAACCAACGAGCCCTCGTGCCCGTTCGCTCGGTCCACCGACAATAATTTCCGATGCGCAGCCGTTTATTCTGTAACCGATAATGCCCCGCAATATTTCATTTTCCTCAACGGACTTTTATTAGTATTTATTCAACTTCAGCGAAGATGAAAACCGAGGCGAGCGATATCCGCGGCCGTTTCAAAGGAAGTACAGAAGCAAATATTTGCGGCGTTCGTGATGGTTGTTGCGAGCCGGCCGAAGCGGCAACGGTAACGTATTACCGTAATATTTCTTAAAGCAAGAAACATTTTTCCAGGGGAACGGGTGCGCAGGCTCCTTATCATCGGCTCAATAATACCGGGAATAATTAGAGAGCTCGAAACCGGCGGGTATTTTTCATTGGCATCGGAATTTTGTGTCGGTTAACGCGCAGGAGTCGCCGACAAAGGAGCAATTATCGAACTGCGAATTAACGTTAGGCATATTGAGCAATCTCACGTGGAATCAGCCGGAGGCGTCTGGAGACGTCCTCATCTCGGGCAAAACCGAGCAAAGGGATGAAACGCACGACTGCGACCAATCACGTTCGCAATTAAAGGCAAAGCTGTAGCCGCGAGGGAAACTCGCAGGAGGAAGGGACGGAAACGTATCTCGTACATGTTCCCCCTTGGCGCAACAGCGACACGCTCTCTCTCTCTCTCTCTCTCTCTCTGCCTCTCTTTGTCTCTCTCTCTCTCCAAGCGTCCTTTTAAATACGTGACCTGTAAATAATTGCATGAAGGGACAAAGCACGTGCACAACTGGACCTCCAGTGTACCGAGAGTGTACCGTTACACTGTGTGTTGGCTGATCACGTGCACAAATACATGTGTACGCGTATGTACGTATTACGTGCAAGCTTCTTTCTTTCCTCCCTTTCAGCCGTTTCTTTGTATTCGTGTATCTCTACCTTTGTCTTCGTTCCACCTTCGGTTCCTACTCGGGGGCGAGCGAATGTGTACATCCAACAGTGGCTCCGCGTTTCTTCTCGGTACCTACTCAACGTGATTAGAGTCCCCTGAGAAAATGTCACTCGGACAGGATTCCCAAAGTTGCTCTCGGCGCGCTCGCGGCCCCCGAGGACCGCACCGGCTGCCGCCACATAAACATAACTGTTCGTATGCGTTTCGTATCGGTGAAAGAGCCGACTATCTTATAGATAGGACGGACGGTAATAGCGACGCGACCTATACCGCGCACACTTGGGGTAAACAGTTTCTGAATATAGTCTTGATGGGAGTGCTGCTTTTTATCTTACCCGCGGAGACGAATAACAAATATTTTTCTTCTATCTTTTTATGGGTAACTTTTCCGCGAGACGTACACGCTATTGTTAATCCTTAACGATTGGTGATGTTTTCGATGATGTTCACCTTACTTATAGAACAACGGAATATTAGCTGGATGTAGAGAACGCGCTGGTGAAGCTTTCAACGCATTGCTGACAGGTCTTACGAGTTAATTCGCGTTTTCGTGCGCAAACATTGTCGACCGGTCATGGGCAACTCGTGTTTGCAGTAGATATTTCAATTTTTGAAACGCTGAGTAATAGGGAATATTGTAAAAGCGAAATATTGAAAGTTATATAAAATGTTAAAAGTTTCATTCGAATTTTTGATATATAAATAAAGTATATTGGAGATTATTTATATTGTCTCGCTTTCAGATGTAATTACGGAATAATATCCGGTGACATGGATTGACTTCTGCGTAAAATTTCCCCGTCAACAATGTGTTAATATAAGAAAATAGAAAATATGTCTTGAACCGTAGTAAGTATGAAAGATGAAAACGAAAATAACATTTTTTTATATTTGCTCATAGTGAAGCCTCTCGTCTTTTAAGGCTTCATGGGTACTGTTTTATCATAGTGAGATAGTAGATTTTAAAAGTTGATTTTCACTTACTGAATCTTGAAAATTAATGCCTTTTTAACTTGCCCTTAGGAAAGTAAATAAGAACTTTTACAATTGATATTGTGTTATTTTATTTATAAGGAAAAGTAACAGTATTAAGAAAATATGGGTGAAAAAATGATAGTATATTTTTTAAGAAAGTGAGAATATACACAAAATAATTTCCATTTAGGAATATTTGACATTTTTTAGCATTTTCCTTACATTTTATGTTATCAAGTACTAATTCATTTCAAAGTTTTGTATAATTTCTCAATGCTCGTTTGCTATAATTGCCTTTCCTTTTGCATTTATTATCATTTTTTACTCATTCTATCATTTACAATACTAATAATATCAAATTCAGAAAATCTTACTTATAATTTACTCAAAACTTGAATTATTATGATAAAAAGACTTTTATCTCCTTCGCTTGCTTAATGCACAATTACCTTTTTACACTATGTGTACGTATTTATCGATCACCAATTAATTTCATGTATCTTAATCATTCAAAAATTGTTCTTCCTTAAATCACACTAATAACAACAAAAACTTTCAGGTTTACGTTATACCATTCCCTCTTATAAGAGCAACAGGTTTCTTAACACTAGGTTTACAGCAATTTATTATGTATTTTATTACATTGTTCTTAGAAAAAATACATGTTCGTTCACATAGATCTCCGAAGTTAGAGACTTCAAAAAAAGATATAATTAGAATACGTATTCGTATAAACGCATCAATCAAAATCGATATAAACTCTCAACACGTGATATTTATATAATTCGATTAATTAAAAAGGGAGTCAAAAGCGTGCAATCAAATTTTCTTAAAACAAGCTTCGTTTTCCAGACAATCTACTTCGAAAGTTCACGCATGCTTCAGTACGAAACAGGAGTGGAAACGGTAAGTCATGGACGGACACGCTAACCAAGTTCAATAGCGCGCAGACCTGACAAATATTCAAACGCGTTTATCTCGGAAACGAAGTATAAAATGAAAAAAATTTATTCCATGCTTCCGGTTTATTTTTTCATGCGCAGTCACCCTCGTCTCGGTTATATCTATTATTTGGAAATACCCTGTACAATACCACACAGCGAATGCATTTACTTGACACACAATAGCCAGACAGAAACGCATTCGCGGCTGGTACGCGTGCAATCGATGTTTTGTAATCGAACGCCGCCCTCTGTCGGATTTTTTGCTATTATTTTTTAATTACATTTCGTGGATCACATTTGCGCTACCCTTCATTCAAAGCGCAGCCACACTTTTGTAAGGGAATCTCGTTCAAGCGGTGTACGTTGCGGAACACGGTTTTAATTTTCATTAAATTAAATAGTCTCGTGTTTTGAACCCATAACATGGCTCGCGCAAACGCTGCGAATGATATGTGCGCGCACGTGCATGTCTGTGTATCTATGGGCTTATACGGCGGAGATAGGGGAAGGAGCAGCAGACTAGAGAACCGCAACCTAGTTGTACAGCCATTCTGCAATCCCGGAAATCAAAACCGACCATTTCTCGCGGTCGATTGTGACGCTGAAATGCTGCTAACGCTAAATGAATCGATAATTATCGATAATATCCGCAATCTCGTGGAATATCAATCCCGAGATCTTGATTCGAATTTGCGACGCGTAAGCTGTGCGATACGAGCCAATATCGCCCTTATCTCTACATCTCTGAACACAATTTTCTGTGCTCGGAAACATTGTAAAATAGAATTTAGGGGATCCAGTATTAAACAATTCAAAACATTCTGTGCATCAATGGATGGTTTTAATTGATGCTGGAACTACCGAGATATCCAAATTTTTCAACACTGTCTTCTCCCTACTTTTCTAGAGAAATTGCAAGTCGACTTGTTTAGTAGTTTCTCCGAGAAACGTCAATACTTTTCCAATAATCGTCAAATAAGTCAAGAACGGATCCTTTTGAATTATTTGGTAGTTCTAACATTAATAAAAACTATTTTCAAGAATCGCTCCAGAGAGATTATTATTTTAAATCTCGTTTATCAAGGAATATTTACTTGAACAATTAAAAAGGAAGACTACAAGACTTCTTTCGCGCGTTCGCGCCGCACAATGCAACAAAACGCCAGTTTTTTGGGCAAGACTCAATAACTTAAAAAGTATGAGTGACATAAAAAAATGCTCGAGACAAAAGTTGTAAGATATAAAGATAAACATATAGTGGTTATATTTCTTTTACAATATAGAGATATTATGAAGTTTCTTGAATGACAATGGATATTTTGCATTTCAATGTTAAATAGAAAATCGGAATTTATTTGCACAAAATTGTGTGAAATCATCTATACGCTTCGGAAAATATTTTCCGTTGTAAAAAGTCGATAGAAATATGTTTAACAATGAATACAAGGTAAAAATATAAATACCTGGTAAACCTAGAATATCCGTAGGACAATCTTTCAAATAAAAATCATTTTGTATGGCATGGACTGCTTAGCAACAGATTGATAACCTTCAATTTTCGTTACCTGTATAGTCGAATTCTTGCGTTTTGTCGACAAGCGTGCACTGTGCGCCGCCGCCGAAGCTGATTCCTGACTAGACGCGAACAAGATATCTCAACAGCCCGTAAAAATGCGAAATCGTTGACGCTTGTGTAGACAGAGATGCACGATCTAAAGAGCTTCGTGTACGTAACGGCGACGCGGTTTCAGCGAGAATTCGTCACGGGCTGATTCGAAATTTATTTTATTCGCCTATCGGTGGAGTTGCGCGCCGTTGCCGCGCCATCTTGTTCCCGGGCGCGCGGCACACTTGACAGAAATAAAGAAAGAAGGAGGAGAGCCGACATAACCGAAAGAGAGAAAAACTGTCGGTCCCGTGAGACTCGAGGCGTCTCATTAGGCACGATTCAGTGTACCACACTCCGGCAGATCCTTGCCTTCCCAGATTGTTCCATTTTCCTTCATACATATTTAAATTATTGAAATTGCAGCATTACCATATTTCATTGATTTATCGATGCCTCTTCTCAGCTCTTTCTTCCTTCCTTCCTTTTCTCCCCCGGCCGTTCTTTTTATCTCTTTCCCTCGCGATCTACTTTCTTTTTCAATACCTCCTTCCCCTTTTCGTCGTTTTTCTCCCTTTCCCCGGTCCCTTCACTGTTTGCGCTGCTTCTCGATATCACTAGAATTATTTTCGTCCACCGAGCCATTCGATTATGATAAAGCAGAGTAAAGATAATGGATCTTAATACACGACGCGGCGGTACTCTCCGCTGTTCTATCAATATTGACGCATGAAGGATCAGCAATTCCGTTTTCTCAGTGGAACGTGTTTCTGCGTATTGCTCTTCGCGATTATCGATTATTAGCTTTGAACGCGAAGCGAAGTCTATAAGCGAGCCGATACGGAAATTTGTTTGTAAAAGTCTATTGGACCGTGTCATGTCAATTAGACAGGATGTACTGCAATTGGCGGCTCTACGCGCACGGCGATGATTCTACACGAACAAATTACTAGGAAACACGCAGTATATTTTCTTTATTAGAGATCTTGTTTTCGAGAAAATCTGGCGCGAATGTTTGTCGAGCACACGTGCACGCAGTTCACTCTAAACTGAATGCAGGTGGTGCAATCGAGAGGGAGTTACTCTAAATGTAAAAATTAAAACAAAATGTGGGATACACATAACGACAAACGAACAAACAACAAGCAATCGCAAATATATTCAACAAATTTCGAACTTAATTGACATGAAAACGAGATTTCTAATAAAAAAATATATGTTGCATATTTTTGATCTATGTTTTCTTATATACGGTCATCCATCGTTATACATAAATGTTTACAAACAGAATTAATATTTCACTAGGAAAGCTAACAAACAGATGTTACTCTCAAATGTGTTATTTAATTAAATGATGGTTTTACAATCTATTCGAGCAACTTGATTCCTTATTAAATATAACATTCACATGTATAATGCTCCTTTAGTTCCATTAAGTTCTCCATTTCATTGAGTCATCCTTCAGTTTCTAAAATATTCAACAAAATGTGTTTCTCGCATCTCATTTTAAATGTTTCCATTACGATTCTTATTACTGCGCCGTTCACAAAACCAACACACGTAGAATATTTCTATAAGAACTCCTTTCCCCTAAAGTTTCATAAAAATCATTACATCCACCGCTGAGTAAATTCTGTTCTTCGTTGGAGAATAATTTACTCTCATAACAATTACCCGAAAACGAACTCGCACTAAATTATCAAAGTACAACGTAAAACGTCCGACTGATCTAAAGTAAGACCGTTCGGTGGGAACGAAGATATCGGTATTACGGTGAGCGCGCATGCAACCATAGCTATTGAAGCTTTAACGATATTAGACTGGTTCTGTTCTAATGACGAAGGTAACCAGAATTCTCTGGCAGCACGCTTCGACGGGAGTTTACACCTTTACAACCAATAAAGCCGTGCCGATGGAGGTGTTTGGGTCAAATCCACCTCCTGTCGACGGTTTGAAGACCTTCTTGCTTGTGGACTCCCGGCCATTTCCCTTCGTTCGGCTTGAGTCCGGGTCGGCCCTCCCAGGTTACACCCTTCAAACAGTAGCGAACTGCTCCCAGTAACCGACGACAGATCGAACAGACGGCTAAACAGCTTTACACCTATTTTATGGAGTCCGATATTGCATTTAGAATCGCGATAGGGCACGCTACCCGCCCACCTAGTAACGGCCGACAATGGGAATGTTATAACCCCGCTGTGAAAATATTGAACCATGACGCTCTCTCGGAGACACGTACATAGGACAAACCTTCGAAAGTGGTTAAGGGACCGCGAACGAATAAACCGTTTATAGGTCTAGAGAGCCTGAATTTATGACCAAGGTGTGGCGGTCTCCGTGGAGCATGAAGCAGAAGCAGGCTAGTTATTTCGATATTTGATGCGAGCATGGCTGGTTTCTTCCGCTAATGAAAGAATTTCAACGGAGAGAAGAAATGCTTGACCCGAATTGAAATGATCAATTAATTAGGTGTTTCTTATACGATGTAATGGTACGCTTATTTATATTGCTTGGAATTTCTACGGCGTGCAATAAACTAATTAGTTGGAGTAAGGCAACGTGGCAGATGCACAGTTTCTCTATATCATTGTCTATATGTGCTCGATGAAAACACTGGAATATTATTATATAAAAGAGTTGAATATCACGTGTAAATTCTTACATTCTACATTTGAATTCGTACATGGAAAACCTAATGACAACGTTTTGCTCTTTGACGTAGTTCTTTATGTTCAGGTTGCTTCATGTCTGATTGATGATAAGAGATAGTATACGTCCTAAATAGTTTTACGTAAATACAGTAACTTAGAATACGTGACATAAGTGACTATTTGTCTTAAAATCGTTATCCTTTCTATCAGCTTATCCTTTTAAATAATTAATTGTTCGTTGTAACTCGAACACACTTTCGTTTAAACAGCTGATTCTAGTTTCAACTACAACTTATAATACGACTTAATATTATATTCATAAATGTAATAACACTGTTTGTAAAGAATGAAACCACAATTAATTTATTGGTTTCCAAGAATTACAGGATAAGAAACGTATTTCTGACACATGTCTGCCGACGACACACTGCACGATTCCTATAATTGAGAACGAATAATTGATCTAAAAATGTGCTTGTAAACTATAAAGTGTTAATCGGTCCGCTGATAACGTGTCTCACTGTATCATGTAAGTCTACGTTTTTCAAATATATTATTAACCAGATAACTGCGTTTGACGAGTACACACATCACCTTAAAACTGAAAATGATACTAATTCTTTCAACGATGAATCATTTATTCTTTCAGATAAACATGTACTTTTTCTTCGTTTTGCTTTAGTTTTTCGTTATAATATATTGTAGGTGCATTTGCCCTGTGTTCGTCGACTATACACGTCATTACTTAATTCTATTGCGTGCACAATCAGAGATTTCTCAAACTAAACTCTAAAGTTCACCGATTAATCCTTTCGATACTAGCGACGACTATAATTGGCTCAACGTAGATACCAATATCGTATATATTTGACATCCACACGAAAGCATTTGCTTTCTTGTATCATTCCATCGTAAAAATAGAGCAATTTTCATTTGTTACTCTAGGAAGGCTAGTAACGTTTATCAGTAGCAGTCATTACAAGAGTTCGGAAGTATAATTTCAAGCAACTTGTTCAAGATTTAAATCGTTTTAAAGATTCGCACGGAAAGCTTCTTCGCGGGGAAGTACGCGAGAAGAAAAGGGTTAGAATGAGAATCTCATAAGTGGAGCACAAATACGAACTGCGTCGCACGAATAAAAGAATGTTACATCGAATACAGATAATTCAAATGCCGTTAAAATGGTTGAACGGTTGTTTCCCCGTGACTAAAGGAAACTCCCTTCAGTTAACAGTCCGTCCGTATGCTTCGTTCGAGGTTTAACTGCATTTCCAGACGTGCCCCAGGTGCCCTCTACTCGAAAGTCATTCGCCAATATAGACTTTACTAGCAATAAAGCCAATGACGGGACTCGTGCCCAGTCGGATGCGTAAATCGTGCATTTTCCCGGGCGAACCGGTATCCTGTGCTACGAGATACGTCCCTCGAACGGCCGATCGGTCTGACATCCGTCACGATTTCGCCGTTCGGGCTACCGTTCGAAATTAACGGGTTCAAAGGCAGCCAACACGGCCAATTCTACTGAAATTGTGCGCGCCTGCGTAACGATCTGTCTCGTATACTGTTACACGCTCGCAACCTTCAGGATTGATAGTGAAGTGTGTCCCTGCGGAAAATTTGTTCGCGGAAGAAACAGGGAAAATTCGGATGTCTGCAGATTCAGTTATATTCGGGTATACGTATAGTTGTTACCGTGCTGAAATCAATTAAAACTTTACCTACTGGTTAACAGTTATGTAATAGTTCTCCGAGAATAGGAGACGACCGAAGATTTCTTAATAAACGTGTCAACAGTGACGGCAACTACAAACGTGAATCAAGTCTACTTAACCTGTGGAATTTAGTTTCAATAAATAACAGTAAAATCAAAAAATGACGCGTGTACTCGTCAAACGCATGTTTATTTGAAGAAATAAATAATTCATCGTTGAAAGAATTAGTATCATTTCAAACTTTAATATGACGTGTAACACGTTAAACGCGGTTAACTGGTTAAATAATATGATTTCTTTTAAAATTCTTATTTTAGAGAAGATTATTAAGCTCCTCTTTAATGTAGAGGAACGTATTGATAAAATTATGGCGATTAAAGGTGAACAAGGTTTAAATAAATTTTTGCATTAATTATAAATGGTGGCGTAATAAATATTTTCAGAAATGGGTTTCGAAAATAATAATATTACACTGAAAATTTAATTTTAACGTGTGCACTTGTTGAGCTTCTTGTTCGGATACTTACAATTTTACTTCTGTAATTCTTAACAAGTTGAAGTATACAATACATACATTTGCGTACGTGCATTAAGAAATGTTATGATTTCAGCATAAATGTTTATTTCAGTACGATTTTTTCCTTGCTCTCGCATAATCGATCTTTCCGAATGCACAGCGACTTTGGGAGCGTCTTGTATATTCATTGCATTAATAGCGTGTTGAGGCTATCATTTTATGCGTTATATGCTAACGAAGGAAGAATATGTACATTTTTATTAAGTGCATTTATGAAAACCCTCTGCTTCAATTTAATAGGGAAATAAGATTCAATTCATTTCGAAACATTACACCCAGCATCATATTCAGTCATTACGCGAAGGAAAAGTAATTCTATATGCAAAAATAGTTGAATAATTAGCGGCAGAACTTTTTCGTATGAGCCGCCACTTTCGAGAAAATTGGTTTTAAAATTACTTCGGTTACGTGCTCGTTTTATTAAAATAGAGTACCAATTTGTAACTAGAAATTACTTCTTATGATTAACTTTTCACGCTTTGCATATAAACTGGGAAAGGACGTGTACGGAAATCCGTGAAATTAACATTCAAAGGTAAACTTCGGATAATTCAAAGGTAATCGAATATATATAATGTACGAGCAATATTGAATTTCCCTTAATTACTGGACTACAGATTTTTATGGACTTTTAGTTAATAACAATTCTCAGAAAGTACTTATGTAGAATGACGTAAGCAACAGCTGTTTTCTATTAAACGTTTTAATTTGAAATCTTACAACGTTTTCCTTTATTTATAAATATCGAATTGTATTTATGTCCATTGATGGCAATAATTCTTTGTTATTCACTGAGACATTAAACTTCTAATTTAAACGAGAAACTTTGAAGCTTCAAACATACTTCGACTCTGGTTTGCATTTTCCGATACTATTAGTACACCGCGTGTACTAGCGAACTATAAATCATTTTATAATTACATCGAAGTGGAATTAAGATTTTTCTGAACTTCGCGCACGCCGCAAACACTGAAATTTGCATAGATTTATTATAAATATAACAGAATAACTGACTTACCAATAATACTATTCAGTAGAGATAAAATAAAAGTATTATTTGAATCCGTGAATGTAATGCTCTCTTGCATTAAAAAAGTTTCGAAGTCTTCTAAATGCATAAAGATCCCCAGTCTGCTAATAACGATTTAAGAATGTCGCGGGGGAATGCGAAAAAATTCGTGTCATTTTCGACGGTTTTCAATTTATACCAGTGGGTTCTCACGCTGGCATTGCAGCCAGGACCATTTACATGCGTATTACCTTCTTTTATACAGGCGTTACCTTCTTGTACCAGACACAGGTGTGGCTTACGAGATTTCGTAAGCCTCACTTTCGTTCTCCGCAGTGTCGAAGTTTCGACTTCCAGCGGGACGCCGTTCTTAAATGGGGCACGCTGATGTCTCTCCTTGCAAATACGTGCGGTGGACACGTGTAAAAGTTGAAAGTTGCTGAAATTTTCCGAAATTTCCGTAGCAAAACCGTGGACGAATTCGTACGGTCTTTCTCGTCGCCTAAAAAAAAAAAAAAAAACACTAGGCGATCCAGCAAAAAGTCGGCGGAACGACAAAAAAAAATGGAAACATGTGCTGTGTAACAAAACTAAATTTTGCACGAACTATTCCGGAGAATTGGAAGCGGAGACGCTTTGCTGGTCAGCCGGTTTTATACGAACCGTCGAGTTTTCTCAAAATTGATTTTTCCTGGCAGCTACGGTTACTCCGCGTGTTCTCTCGGCTCTCCCGGCAAAGTTAGTTTTATGTTATGGTTCCACGCTGAATTTCCAGAAAGGGTTGTAAATCGAATAATGAAAACGTCAGAACCTTCCTCTGTTGAAACACCACAATCATTTGTACCTACGTTCCAGTTGCGAAATCGTAGTTTGAAAGGTAGAACAAGTTGTGAAGGGAAATGTGCGGAAATAGTTTCTGCTGCTTCTCCATTCAAACGATCGTGTAACATCTTTTGGTCTGCCTTTTCCATTAAACTATTTCCGTATTTGGTTAAAATGAATAGAGTAACTAATTGTTGTTACTGAATTATCGGTGTTTACGTAAATACATAGTTCCATGCATTGTTTTATCAACATACGAATGGACAAGAGTTCCTTTATTCTATTAGAAGTACTATTACATTTCGAAAAAGATAACAATCTTATTAAGCTTTGAAATATTTTGTTATAGCTATTTATACAAAATGATAGGTGCAATAAACGTAGAAAATGGATAGTTTATTCACCGCTTAGAGAGTGGATTTTAGTGCCTACAACTATCTTGGTTGCTATCAGGTTCTGATGAATAATTGGTGAAATCGTACCTCATAAATTAAAATAAAGGTAAAATTATAATTATAACAAACATATACATAAGTAAACTTTGTATACATCGTGAAATTGTGTAAATCACAGTCAATGTTACATAGTAATATTTTGGCGTTGTTGATTACATCTGTGCACATAGAGGAAGGAGAGAAACGTGAAAAGTATCCTACATGTAGTGAAAAACAATGTATATCGAAATAGATAAAGAATCAAACTGTTTTCTTAAAGTAGAGTACCTAATATAATATAATTAAAAATAAAGATTGAAATAAAGTAATATTTAAAACAATTTTATAATTCGCAGTACCGAGATTTAAATAATCAACAGCGAAAACGTAAATTTCAATGACTATTAACACGTTCACGCCGACGCTGTAATTCACGTTTTCCTAATCTGACGGCGAAATTCTTAAAATTTTTGAAAACATTGAAATTACCGATAAGTAAATTAATTTTCAATTGTATGACAATTTTGTCTATTTACCAAATCAGTGTAACGAACTACGAACTTTTTATTTCTTCTATTATTTAAGATAATTTAGCTTCATTTGCTGAAATTTTTATACATTTCAAAGGAACTCCGTCCGCAAAGGGTTAACTATCACAGCTCGTTTACGAGTATTTCCACAACGCTACAAAAATCTGTAACGCAAGAATTTAATCTGCAATATAATAAATACATCAACAACAGCTAAAATGAATCTTACCCGCGATTCCGATAGTTCGATGAAGGGGAAAAAGAAGGAACACGTACTAAAGTTCACCAGCGTGAAATTCGGAAAGTGGGCAGGTCGATAAAGAAACAGGGTGAAAAAAAGGTGCGGAACAGGAGGTAGTGACGGCTAGTGCGATATTTAGGCTGCGGCGATAATTCATAGTGTCTGGTGTTGGTTGTACACACGAGTCATGTGACTTTTGTACGGCCTTTCGTGGCGCAGATGCGCGAAAGGATACAGAGGTTGGGAGCGCGGCCGTTGTGTGCAGCGAAGGAACAACAGCACGAGCCTTCCGTTGAAACGAGATAGAATTGTTCATCCATAAATTCGTGTTGCTTGGCGGAAACATTTTCCGTTGTTCTTTCGCGCGCCGCCTCTCCCCCTACTACCCCCCCCCCCCCACCGTGGTGCCCTCTCTGTCTCCGATCCCCTTTTTTTTCTTTTTTTTTCCTTTTTTGTACCAATGGAAAGCAGAGCTTCGGTGAAATACGAGCACAGTATCGGTTCCGCAAGCAGCTTGTCTCGCAATCGCTGTTTTGTTAATTGAATTCCCTGTCTCGAACGGTTTCGCATTGATGCGTACTATCACGGCCGGATCTGAAACAAAACAAAACGAAACAGTAAAAAAAAAAATGTTCCTGCGGCGGACGAGATCGCGTTCAACTCATATTACTGCCCTAACGGTGCACGTTTCACATGAAAGCTTGCTCGTTTCAAAGTTCAAAACAACAAACGCCATAGGGCGATTTAAATAAAGAAAGCGGAAAGAGCGCGGCATAAATAAAAGAAATATTCTCCGTGCACCAAAAACATGTTGCTCCACACACGGCGAACCGGTCTTTGAAATTCTTTGTGATCTCTCATTAGTTGAAGTATGTAAAATATCTGTGACGCATTACTACTTTCATTAAAAGAACGCGCACGGGAAAGGATACTATTCATTAACGTAATTTTTTTGAAAGAAACGACGAAGGTCTTCCCTTAGTTCGAGTACTTTCTATATGAAAATGAAGCTGGCCGTTGTTATCATTTGCTGAAATAAAATGATGTAATTAAAGTAAAATATCATTAATTGAATATTCACCGGTACAAATATATGCAGCCAGGGACGTAAATGTTTGTACACTGAATATTTGAATAATAATAACCATATTTTCTAGATTACGTAATTATGCCTGAATATGTATGATCGCACATTGTACTTTTGTTTTTCTGCATAAGTATCGATATTACGAATAATACATATTTAAATGTAATCAATTCCTTTTTATCGACGCATTATGTGATACTCTGTGAGCATATTTTCTCGTTGCATAATTAATTCACTGCGGGTTTCATACATTTTTACCGCGTTTTAAATAAATACACGACGAGGAATGAATACAATCGAAGCATTTAGATCGGTTATAATTTAATAAATTCTTAATTTCATGAATTATAATTTTCTTCGATCACACATTTTGTGCAACAGTTAGTAAAAATGGGAATGTATATAAATATACGTAGCTCAGCAATAAACAAAAACAATTTCACGTTTGTAGAGTGCGAAAATTTGTATTTTTCTTTCTGACAAGAAGGTGACAGGTATAATAATATTAACACGTGTTAATGGTGTAATTCAGTTTCAAAAATATCTCGTGTCGCGCGCAATAAAATAAAAAAATGAAGTGTGTACTCGTCAAATGCAAGACGAATGCACCTAGAGTAAATTTCAATGAAAAACCAAAGCAAAGCAAGGAAGAACTACATGTTTATCTGAAACAAATAATTCATCGTTGAAAGAATTAATAGTATTTCAAGTTTTAACACGACGTGTAACACGTTAAACGCAGTTAACTGGTTAATATTTATTTATTTAGGAATAATGTGGCTTGTCTCTATTGCCATAGTCTCATAATATGGCATTGATAAATGATATTGACATCGCAGTTCTATGAGTTGATAAAAAAGAGTGTAGCTGGATAAGAGAATTAAAAGTACTCTTAAATCAAATTAAATTGACGATGGAGCTTTCAATAGTTTATCAAGAAAACACATCCTGTACAAAATTTTAATCCTGCACCTCGCGCAGGAAAGTAATTATAGAGATAAACCGGATTATTAGGTTGTGTTATATTCCTAAAGATGACGAAACTTTTTAAGCTTTAAAATGACGTGTATGCTCGTCAAACACAGTTAACTGGTTTATAGGTGTATTCCTAAACACGTGAAATCGGGACCTCTACTCGTAGTATAAACACCTTCTGATATATTCAACATTCTTTCTATATTATTAGTCCCATGGGGCAATCAAAGAACAGTGATGGACTCCGATTAATCAGAAGTTTTCTTTCTTCTTTCTGCAGTTCGTGCCTCCATTAAAATACATTTACGCAACCACCTAACACCTTGCACCCTCGCGAAACCTATCGTCTCACTTAAATTTCAATAACAATACCGGACAATTCGATCCGTGAACATACATTCCCAGCATGGTCGTCCGCCGGAGATTACGCGCAGCTCGGAACAATAATGACGTCCGCCCACGCACGACCGAATCCAGATCAGAAGTAGAGGAATCCCATAGGGAGTTAGACGAGGCGGAAGTCGGTCCTCCGGTGTAGAAGCCTCGAACTGTTTTCTCCGTGGGGGACACCCTTGGTAGCTCGCCGCTATCCAGATCGCCGGCTATCGGAATAGCAATAATAATCAATTGTCCATGTAAAAGCCTGGACAAGTTACATGATCGGGAAGTAACTGAAATCAATTCACTGGACACGTCCGGTAGTCGGCGCGCGTCCAACTGCATCTGGATACGCTGGAGCATGCTGGCGGACGGGAGGGTCGGCTCGGTTCGGCTGGCGAGGAAGGAGGAAAGTGTGAGGTGGCCGGACAGGAACGTGAGGGGAAAAGGCAGAAAAGGACATAGGTGCAGTGCGGGTCGTAAAATGCATCTGCCCTCCTGTCCACCGCCGGCAACGGCTTTTATTGTGTTGCGTTGCAACACTTTTGCCTCCGCGACCCTCCCGATTCCCTACTCTTTCCCTTGTTCTTCTCCACGGTCAACCCCTCCGCCTATCGGGCCGACGAAAAAAACAACAACGCCTACTGATTTATAGCCGTTGTACACTCGTTAAACTGATTCGATAGATTTTACTGCGCTTACGTCGATTTCTTCTCCCTCTCATCCTGTATTTCCATCATTCCGCCTCTCTTTGTTTATTTCACTCGATACCGCTATCTACCGCCGTCTCTCTCTTTCCTCCTCCGTTCCTCTCCCTCTCCTCCCGTCAGTCTTCACCAGTCTGTCGCTTTTACTCATGTATACTTTTCCCTTTTTTTGCGCACGGTCCACCTCGAGCTTTCCGGTCGGGCTTACATCGTTCAGCCAGGCTTACGCGTGCCGTCGACATTTCGAGCGAAAGCATTATTGCGCGTTGCGATCTGTGTTGCGGTCCCTGCCCGTACCGCGTTAAGCCTTCCGGACGTTCCTTTCGGCGTTCCTCAGAAATCTGTTCCTCGGCTGTTTTATGGGATGTTCGTGTTTAGAGTGTTGAATCGTCGTTAACTCGGAAAACGGAGGAACGACTTTTCAGGTTTATCAATTAAAAAATTATTTAGTTTTAATCGTTTATATCTACATGGTTGGTATCGAAGATTTCAATTCGATGAAGGTGTTATTTTTCGAGGAAATATATAATATGCAGAACGTGTTCCCTTGTTTGTTAATTTTTATTTATTGTTTACTTTTAGACCTTTCTGCAAAGAAACAGAGGATACAAAAGTCTGTGTACGTAGATAAATTGCTCAGTTTCAGGTTTAAGTCTTTCTGAAGTTAAAGAATCAACAGTGATCGTATTATACCAATTATATTGACAAAGGGAGATATATTGATTCGGAGCTTCCACGAGAAGTTTCTGAAACATTGTTACCATTGACGATCTCATTTATATTATTATGTTCATATTTCATGTTCTTCAGTGCTGGATTTGGCAGGATCTTGACTGTAATGATGAAGTACGATAGGTTTTAAAGGTTTACAGTTGTTACAATCATTTTAAGGACATTGAGAGAGGATATTTCAACGATTCGAAGGTGCCTACGGTATACTTCGTCTATAGACACGATTTCCGTCAACTTTCCTACTACTTCTGGAAATGACACTTGATTTTCACAGCTTCGTAGCTTCTTTGCAGCTTGAAACTTCCATCGAAGATTTGCTGTGTAATTTTAATATTCATTTTTTAAGCATTTCCATTTTTATTTTCTATTACATATTTAATTTTAATTTTACAGATCTGTTAGTGTTATTCAATATAAAATAATTTTTGTATTATTGCATAGCTCTAATTGGATATAATAAATTGGTATAATAAAATCTACATAAAAGTAAATTGTTAAATCATCATGTGATGTGATCTGAGATCTTTCTATTCCGTATTCATATATTATTATAAATTGTCATACGATTTCCAATAAATATAAAATCATAAATTGCTTGGATACTACTGTTGATCTTCACAATTGGAACATACATTTTTTCTTCTAATCCATTTTTCTGCTTTGAATGTAAACTCATATTTTCTTCGTGGCCTCATTTAAAACTCACTTAATCTCCCCTTTATTTCCAAGATTAAAAGTAGATTCAAGGTTAACTTATTACGGGTTGCCGCTCTTCTTTATTTCTTGGCTATAACGCAGCACTAAAACAGTAAATAATTTTATTTAAAAAAACGTACAATCGCCTTAGTATCTCTGAAAGAACATAAAATATAAAAATATAAAAGTATATATTTAACCCTGTATACATACATTAATGTATAAAAATGTAATTTATTTAATTGTATATTTTTCTTCTCATTCTGCATTTTAATATAAATTTTCTTCTATTCTCTATTTTCCCAGTGAACGCTTCAATGCACTTGTCAGTTATTAAATCCTTAACTACCAATATTGTGTCTAGCGAACAAAAGAAAATATTTAACAATAAAATATGCTTCAAAGACATTAATGAATCAGTCTAGTTAGAATAAGTATTATCGACTTGCGTTTCTACTCTAATTAATAAAGCAGATACATCAAGAAATTTCATAAATAAAACTATGATTTCTTTTAAACAATGCTTCCACTATACCTTAAACGCATGTTGATCTCACAGACAAGCAAAACGGTCGTAGTATAATCTTCTCTCACCCCGACAGTTAAGGGTTAAGACTGTCTTTACACAAATTATTGTCTTTACCTTTGCAATACTAAAACTACCGAGCAGTTAAATTGAGTTCCTGAAATTTCTCTATAGAAACTACAGGAGTGCATCTGTTGAGACTTTAATCGATTTACAATTCAATTTGCGCATGCGTAATCAATCTCTTGACTAATTTCTCAAAGAAACATTTGTTATCTTTTTAATAAATGGAAAAAGAAGACACCCAGAATGAATCACGTTGACCCGTCTAGTAGTTTTATTGTTAACCCCTTGCCCTGCGATTTACTTCTCCGCTACGATCGATACAACTTTGTCATTAATGATTTATTAAGGGAAAAAAGCAAGATTATAAGTATATTCTATATCAATCTTCGCTCCAAAATGTAATGATTGATAACAGAAGAATAATATTTAATTTGAATCCAAAAAGATCGAGCAAACGTCCATACTAGTTCAATTCTGTTTGAAATCTGCACCGCGTGTCTGACACGTTATTGCAAGGCAAGAGGTTGAAATAATAAAAAAGCATAGTTTAAGGCTCGAAAACGCCCTTCCATTGCACGCCGTCTTATCCTAGACCGTTCCCTTCAAGCCAGCCGCGCGTCACTGAGAATCGGGAATCTTTCTTTAGACTGGATCGCGGTTCAAGCGTTTTAATAATGGATTACTTGTTCTCGATGCAACTGGCAACGCTCGACTGGCTCGGCCCAGTTCGGAAACCTTCACGGTACTTAACCCCGGAGCACACACTTCGAGAGGTATCTGAAAAGTTTTCTGAACAATTAGGATTAGCTGCTCTATACACCGCGGCAGACCTATAGATTCCGGCTGAATGTAACCATAAAGCAGCAAAGAAGAAGAAGAAGGCCGCGAGGGGGAGGGCTCGAAGTGGGTCGCGCGAGGGCGAGAGGGAAACTCCGGTTATGGGAGCTTGCGGCGGGCACGAGAGCACCGGCAATACACATTAGATACCAAGTTCTTACAACTGCCTCTCGAACCGGGGAACGCGAGTATGCCAATATAAATTACGGCCGGCACGATAATATCTGCCGACTGGCAAAGCAGAAGGGCACCTCCGGTGCACAACGCTCGCAGATTTTCTTTTTGTCGCGATTTCTTGTTTCCGTTCACCGCCCCGCACCCCATAATTTACGTTTCTTTGTCCGGCTATACAGAGCACAGTAACTGCCGCTGACAGTTTGTTTATATCGCGTTAGACTTTGTTCCCTTCCGTGAAACGTGTGAGGCACATGGGTAACGCTTTAACATTCCCGCCACGTGGTGCGCGCCAAGTTTTACATTGTTCCGTTGATGCGCGCGGGATAACCGATTTAGAATCTTCCATTGTTCGGTGAATTAGTCGTTTCTGCGCGGATGGAACGCAACGGTAACTACTGATTAGAGAGTAGACTGGCGGCGTTATGAAATTCTTTCGAACGAATGGGACCTTCGCGTGGTTTGGCGTAGTCAAAGAATATATTGTATTGGGATAATTATTTCATTATATAAATTTGCCTTAAGATATTGTTTTTAATAATAGGAACAATTAATTTTGGTTTTCGTAAAATGACGTCTAAACGTACGGGTTACATTATAATTGTATTATTAATCAACTGAGAATGAGATACTTTGATTATCTATTAAACGAAGTTATTAAAAATTATGTCAACATGTCGAGACGTATGTATATGCCTTATGCTAGTATTAACCCGAATAAAAATAATAAAACCTCAATATTAAAAATCGTATCAACTTGTAACGGTTTTTGCTACATTCAGCCTGATACTCGGCATGATTACAGTTGAATTATTTAAATTACTGTTAAATTAAACATTCCCTCTCTATTAATTGAATTAGTTAAACAAATGAATTTATCCAACCATTTGACACATTAAAAATTCATCGGAACCTCAGTAAATGCACTTCTGCAATTTGTAACTTGTCACTTTCTCTACTCGCTACATCGGATGCTAATGCATCGAGTACTGATATAATTGTTCCGAGGGGGTGAACGCGAAGTTGATAATACGTAAACCAAAGCCATCCCCGTCGCGCGATGTAATTTTAAACCACGGATCTCGCATTACTATTAAGAATTTATTGGGTCTGCATATATATTCCGAGCTGTCACAGACAGTGCCAGCACAGCAGCCAGAAACTCTTGTCGTGCGAATTCGGTGAGGCGTACAAGAATGTATTGATCTGCTCTGACATACCATTCGGGCACGAGACCTGTAAGTACGGCACTGTCGGTATTTCGCGCTTTCCATAGTATGCCGAAACCCTCTTACTACGATGATCGTCTTTCAATTGGTTGAAAATACAATCGCGATCATATATCGCATTCATGTAGGTATATACATATGCGCGTATATGCTTTCGATTGACAACAGACACCTTTGTCGGGGGTAGAATTACATCGGAAGTTAGCTGCTTGTTAATACATTCATGCGTGAGATTTAGGATATAATACAATATCCTGAAAAAGTGAAACCGTTGAGGATTACGGTTCACCATTTCCCGGATCCCTTCGTCTAAATGTATGCTATGGTGAAAGTATTTAATCGGCCGAACTAAACGTCTATTTTAAAATTTATTTTGATATCGAATATGCGGAATAAGTTTATTAATAACAGAGAAAACAGAGGAAACTTTAATATAACAGTGGACATATTTGTTTTATCAGACTGTTCAGAATAAGAAAATTCAAAATTGTCTTTGAATAGTCTTCGATCATCTCTAGGCAGACATGAAATACTCCCAACTGTTTTGTTGATATCTCTTCGTTTAAAGTATTAAATATATTTTAATAATTTTTGCCGTTTACATTATTATATTTCTTGTCATTTTAAAATTTCAGGAAATAATATTTTATATGTAATAAACAAACAAGGGAATTCATTATTTTGTAAATATTCTTAATTGTATGATATTATTTTTTTCACGTGCAAATCATTCGAGCACTTTCTGTCGAGGTGGCATTATAGGTTACATACTTTTTCCCAGTTACACACGTCGGAACTAACGTTTACGTGACTGGCATAATTACGTCTTTCAAAAGCAATGTACGTTGTCAACGAGCATTGCCTAGTATGACGTTCCTATGACTGCAGTCTCAGACAAAGACTAATGGCAAAGGGAATGTATATGAATCTCCAGTAACGGAGTTCCGGAGAAAACGGAACATTCCATTGTGCGATCTATATTTTATCAAAGAAATTATTACATATGTACTTATCCACATATTAATGTCTCTTTAAATACAAGCATTAAATTAGAGTGAAATGAGAACTACGACAGCTGTTTAGTTATGTGTCAAACGTACATTTCCATAGTGTACATTGCAATAAAGTTGCATCGAGAAGTCCACGCTCGCAAGTTATAAAGAAAATAAAAAGTATACGAGTTATACATTCTCTCTATAATCGGTTTACAGTTATCCTAAAATGTCTCTGAATATTATCTGATTTAATTCCAAATAAGGAATAATACGTATAATCTACATTTAACCAGAAATGAAAACTGTAATTGCATTAAATATGTATAGTTATTGAATCACGTCGCAGTCGTTAGTAGAGTATATCACCCGTTCGTAAATGGTAGTTCAAAAAGTGTTTGACTTTGGAAAGTCTAATAAAACTAAATGCTTCGTGTAATGCAGAAAATTGCAGGATTTTCGGAAAAATAAGAGGGCGATTCGTAGTTAGTAAGTTTCTCCGCGGAGCCCCCGATTCCTTGAAAATATCCGTGCGTTAACGCTTTCTTCTACTTCGATATTCACAACGAAACTTTGGAGACCGCCCTCCCCCCGTCGTCCGTTTCGATTTATCTTCAGTTCCTGGCTGTTCGAACGCCGATTGGTATCAGTGTCGAACGACGAACGGGTATTCCTCGAATGCAAACAACTTGAATGTCTCTTCAACAAAAAAAAAAAAAAGAAGAGAAAGTTTCTTATTGCATCATAAGTCGACGGTTACAACATATTTCGATATCGCGAAAGCTCGTGAAATATCAAGCCCCGCGAGACGCGGCTTCTTTTCTTAACGCAAGTTAAAATTGATGGCCACAAGTAAAATACATTAGACCTTTTGAATTTTATTAGGTATCCCCGAGATCCATTCAACGATAGACGACATTCATAGCGGTACACCCTCCACTTTGCAATTCAATAGTTTGCAACGACTGCATAAAAGGGGTAACGTCGCAATAAAATTACATGTACGGAATAACAGATTTTAGTAGTCGGCGATACTCACCGTTTATTAAAGACGAATACGTAACAATAATTGACTCAGCTATATATGTTACAGTTTCGATTCGGGAGTAGATACATTAAAATACATTTGTCACGTTATCTGAAGCGAGAACACGCGTTCCATTTAATACAATCATTCTTAAAGATAATTAACGTACTTTCAAAATAATTATTGTATACGACATTATCGCAGTTAAGAAAAATAATATATTATAGAGTATCATGTTTAATATTTGAAATAGTATCTTCAGAAGTAACATTTTGAATATTTTAAACGAAACGTTCTAGCATGAAGAATCTACTTAACATACAATTACAGTTTATGATTTATTTCATACTATTGAATTAACAATAGTGCACTTAAAGATCTATTAATTCCAGGCAACTGACAGTGTCTTCGGTTATTATATTTCTATTTACAATACAAAAGAAAACGTGATATTTATATATTTCTATTAAATCACAAGAAATAGTTATTTCAAAACAATATTTGACTCTTCTCCCAAATTTTGCTGATATTGCAAATAGACAGAGTTCCATTGATAGACGTGAAAATTAAAAGATCGTCGACTCGTTGCTTCTGCGTTGACCGAATAATTTAAAACCCACCAGGTTTACTAGCTGGTCGTGCGTCATCGGTGTTTGACTTTGAAGTTTAGGGTTAAGTTTCAGCCCTAATGTGTAATAACCCGCGCGCGCAAGCCGTCAAGTGAAGTTCGTAACGAGCTCCCTACATACATACGTAACGCTTGTATCCGTTTTACCAGCATCCGCCCGGTTTTACACGTCAGCCAGTCTTTTTTCCCCTCGGCCAGGTATTACAAACCAACCTCGGAACACTTTCGCGGCGTCTACGGCTGGTGCCGGGGGTGTCTTGAGAAAACTTTCGGGCGCGCGTTCAACTTGACGCAATATCTGTGAAGGCTCGTATAACGCCGGCAACGTGTCCATGCAGCTTATACGACGCAAATATACAGCGGCGAGGATAAGCCGGCTCTTCGAGTTCTTGACAGTGAGGTGCGAGTTAAGGGCAAGGAAACGGCACACGATTCCTCGGTCGTTCGGTCCCCGTGAAAAAAGGAAACGTGTTCCGGAAGAGTAATATGATGTTATTAAAATATTCAGCGAGTTTACTGTGCCGTGAATTGGAAATGGAAACGCCGCGGATGCGAGAGAGCCGAGCGGGAACGTCTCATTGCGGGTGTTTTTATATTTTAAACAGGAAAGATAACAGTTGTGTGGGCAGGGCATTAACGGTGAACCAATTAGAAAATATTTAAAGCGTGTTTATTTTGTTCGGTCAGAGTGTTAAGCTGAAATTATTTATTGACGTCCGGGCCTTTAAAGTTGGTATTTGAGATTCGTTTTTCTTGTGGATGATCGTTTAGATCATGTGGAAGAATTCAGATAGAGGAGTTAACGATATCTGTTAACAATATTGTTGAAATAATTTATTGAATGAAAGGTATAGATTATTAATAGGGTTGTTCAATTGTTGTATTCTATGCTTTATATCAAAATACACGTTCATTTTTATATTAATATTCTAATATAAAAATGTAATAGGAAAATTATTCATATTTAGAAATGTTAGTAATCTAATAATTATTATATCAGATGTTTGCTTTATTTGATGAAATAATTTTTTAGATAAATGTAATAAATCATCGCAAAATGCATACACGTGATTATTGATTAACACTTTATCAAGACTGAATTTAAAACTCATTATACAGCTGACGTCGCTGTTATTTCTGCATGTAAATGATAGTTAAATACTTTCCTTCTATTTCGTGAATCTGAGTTCTTTATTGAAGTGCTTGAAAAAACTAAAGAGAGGGGAACATAAAGAAGATTGGTTTTGTGGATCTTTAGGAAGAAAATACAGTGAGGCTGAGGAGGTTACGATTGGTGCGGAATAGATTGGGTATCTTTTGTAACATTTTGAAACGATTGTTCGTGTTGAAATGTTTAAAATAAAATTATTCACGTATAAAGTGCGCAAAGTACATTCTAAAGATTCCAGGAAAAATTAAAAATGTCGTTAACTTGTTGTGATTTCAAAAGATTTCAAAGATTTCAACAAAATTGCAATTAACCAGTTAACTGTGTTCGAAGAGTATACACGTCATCTTAAAATTAAAATGATCTAATTATTTCAACAATAAATTATTTATTTCATTGGATAAACATATAATTCTTTTTCGTTTTGCTTTATTTTTTCGTTAGAATATACTATAGCTGCATTTAGCTTGCGTTAGATGAGTATAGTCTTCATTATTTGATTTATTCATAGATTTCTGAAATTAAATTCCATAGTTAACAGGCTCAAGTGTTTTCCCGTCATAGCAAGTGAAGTTTGTCATCATAAGGAAGGTGACTTCCAGAAAACAGTGTTCCCGAATCCTTAAATTCCGGTCTTGATGCAACGGATGAATGTCGTTTGATTCTTAGATGACACGAGGATTTGAATAAAAAGGCGGAAGACAGAGAGGATGGGATCGCAGCGGAGAAATAAAAAGGAAAAAGCGGCGATAGAAGGCGAAGGAGAGAACCGAGCGCGTTCCGTAGCGGAACATGAAGGGGGTGAAGAAGGGACGTGTCGCGAGTGACAGGTCATTTTCCGGAGCAGAGCACCCTCTCGTCGCGTGCGACCTCCCCTCGATCAGTTCTAACCCCTTCGTGTTCGCTTTAAGGATCACGGGGCTATCCTAACTCCTCCTTCTCGAATAGGCAGTTCTCGATATCTCGTTCCTCCAATTCAAGCCCGCAATAACGCGCCTATGCCAATATCTAATTTGATCTCCCTGTGGGAAATACTTCGCCTCCCCGAACCTATGTGCCTATTACTATTTCCCAGTGTTCGGCTCTATAATAAATACCCTGGAATTTCGTGACACGGCTGTCCAACGAAATAAATTAACCATTAACACGTACGCGCTGTGTTAGTCACTAATGATCGATACTTCCGAATTGCTAGAAAATAATTGTAATATGTAACGTAACTGATGTTGAATGGAAGTGTTTGATAACGTAAGTAAGTTGACAACAATGTAATGTAAAAATTACGATGCCAAGCAATTGTTCCTATTTATCTTCACTACGAAAGAATTAGTGTTCTGTGTAAAACGCTCAAGATTTCCGTGGCGCTTAACGCGTTAACGGTTCAGAAGTAATTTAAGTTTGTTTTTTACTTTGCATGAAATATACAGGTAATAAACGAAAATAAATTAATTGTAAGGAATCTGTGTAGTACTTAATATGTTAAACGAGAATATAATAAGAGTAACAATGATGAAAATAGTAAAATGACCTCTTTTGCTGCTATATGCGTGGCATTTCGACTTAATAAGTAAAAGTGCTATGCCGCGTATATTACGACATTGGTCTGTTGAAAGTTAATGCAAACCTTGGCATCGTTTCTATTTTAATTTACGTAGGAACGTACCGGAACAATGTAGGCCGTCCATTTTTTATGGAAATACTTCTCGAAAAAATATTTCATACGTATTCTTTATAGGAAATTCTCTACAGGGGCGGGATAAACGCCTCTCAAACTTGAGGGTTAGAAATGTATTTTTCACAATGTTTCGGAAACTAGATGGGAAAATTTTCTTTTAATTGCGTCGTTTTGAATTAGTAACTTTAAATGAGTTGCAATACTAACACTAAGATCGCAGTTGATGCTATTTTCTTTTTATTAACACTAGGTTCACTGACGTTCATTGTGCAGCTTGTTCTATTGTTCCTAGAAAAATTGATGTTCGTTCGTTTAAGTTCTAAAAATCGGAGATTGAAAGATAAACAATTAAGATATACAGCATTTAAATAGCTGAAATGCTTCAAAATATTTTCATTACTTATCAGCGCCGAATAAATTTTATTTGAAAATGTAGAGCGAAACCATTTGACGTATATCAATTGTGAATTTGAACAGTTGCAGCTGAGATTAATAAACCATTTCACTTCTTTCAATAATAAGTTTTAGTCATTTTTGTTTGCTATATGTAATTGATTCAAATGAAATCTCAGATATGTGTTCTAGTAATTAATATAAGGGAATGCATTGTTTTGAAATTCTTTGTTTTTCATTATACAATAATAAATGATAGAAATGGGAGAAAACAACGTATGTAACAATTTAAACATAATTTAAACAAATGATGTGCCTATATTCTCCACTTTCTCAGATATTCTAGAAACATATTTCCAACCAAAGAAATTTAACTTTCAGAGCTTTTCGTGACTCCTCAATACGAACAATTGGATTGACGTTATTACGTCAACACCGATTCAATACCGATAATTCCGTTTCGTTTTAATTAAATTTTTTAATTAAATTCATCCATATACGAATTTCTATGAGGTACAATAAAATTAGAATTAAACGAAATTTGTTTCTTTTGTCACGGAATTCATTGTTGCGATGAATACTATTTCAAATTTCAGTAAAACTATATAGTTCGTCTATATACTACGAGCACATCTACCGTTTAATTATAACAGAGAATTCTAAAGTTTCAACCGCTGCTGAACGGTACATAAAGTTTGGAAGGCGACGGCATTTATAATTTACAAAAATAGTTTGAGAACTCACAGAAAAGTCTTAAAGGATTCCAAGCAGTAATTACTCCGAGTATTACTGCAAACGAATAGGGAGTGAAGAATCTACTCATCGGTTGCGGGTTTTCTCATTTGTTTAATAAGATCACGGTATACCTAACAGAATGACAAAACTTTCCACTGACCTAATATCTCCCTCTCTGGAAGAGTTCTGTAATTTCCCGCGGTGCAAACTTCAATTTCAGTTTTAATTAACTTGCATTTCTCGGCTATCGTGGAGACATTAATGCTGACAAAGTCGCCCCGCATTCATAGTTACCCCATGTGGGAGTGACAGAAACGAATTCCAATCTATACATGCAAGCACACGCACACACACACACACACATACACACAAATTTATATATACATACGTACACATATATATTTGTAATGTTTTTCTTAACGGCTATTATGTGGGGTCGCGTGTGGGGGAGTGAAATGGATTCACGGGTCCATACCCGAGCGTTGCGCTCCATGGGGCAGTGAATCTTCGTTTCGCTGGAAAAAGCCACAATGGGTGCGAGCAATCGCTTAAGTGGAGGCCGTGGTTTATCCGCACCGTTTCAACTCGCCGGAGCACACACTACCTAGTCCCGCTCCCTTTTCCAAAGAGACGTAAACACAGTGGTCTTGAATGTTACATAAGTAACAAATTATACATCGACGGTTAGGTAACCGAAGTACGGTAACTACGTGCAAACGGAAGATAAAAAGAAAATAAAGCGGCGCCGCGGAACACAGGGAACGGAAATAGAGGCAAATATAGAAACGCAAACAAAAGCGGGGGGTTACTATCGCGGGGACAGGGACAGAAAGAGGAAGAAACCGGCGGGCAGGGAGGGGGCGAGGACCACAAAATGAAAAAAGAAAGAAAAACCAAGCTCAACGAATGCGCTGCATGAATAACATGCATTTATGCAGCGCCGACGCAATATGTAAGAAGTCCTCCTCTTCTTATCCATGAAGAACCAGGAAAACGCGACGGAGCCTCCATATTTTAGGGGACCCTACAAAGTGCTCGACCCACGTTCCACTTCCTCTCCACGTAGTCTATGCATTTATGCAATAACGGGATAATTTCGCGCCTACGCCCATGCGACATCACGCTCGATTTCCTCTTCTTTGCTCGATTTTCCCGAAAAGTGAAAATATCATGTAGAGGGATATGTCTTATTTGTCTTCAGCGCATCTGGCTGAAGCACGCTGGCTTCGGGAGCGATATTCTGTGGGTCATATTAAACGCGTCTTTACGTTGATATTGTTAATAAAACTGTTAATCTGCGTGACGAAGTTTTATTAATTAGAGTATCTTATTAATACTAATCATCCCGGCACTTTTTCTATCGTAACCAATCAACTAACTGGCCGCAAAATAGAGATAAACAAGTTAGATGATAAATTTCTTTTAGTGGAAACAGAAACAAAGGGTAGGATGAAAATTGAAGAACCAATTAATAAGACAATATAGGAATTGATACAAAATTAAATGAAGAAAAGAAAATGCAGAATTTTAATGCAGTGTTAAGGTAGAGCACAGTTTTTGTTCGTAAAAAGTAAAGAGTTGTTTTTAACGTTATCTTTAGTGGCAAAGTGGAACATGAAATTTTTCATTGTTAACCTCTTGACCTACAACATCGTGTCAGACTCGTTACGAAAATTTTCAATTGAATTTGAGAAGTGTGAGTGTTATTAATTCTTTTTAAATATAAATTATACATTATTTTCTTATTATCAACCGTTAACCTTTGAAGTAAACGTAGACATTAACCCCAGAAGGGGTTAATTTATAAATTATTGATTGTACATTCACAAGCAGAATCATGGCGAAACTAAAAAGCCGAATTATGTCTCTTCGTATGCAGAAGAATGTGTAATTCCTGTATTTTGATGTTTCATATATACAATTTAATGATTTTTCTCCCAAAATATCATATATGATCACAAAGCTATTTAACCTTTTGCACTCGGAGTATTCGTCACGGTCACTGCCAAAGTTTGACGTTGTGCTCGAAGTGTGCCTCTCAGGCACACCAACAATATATTGCACTGAAGGTCAAACTATTTGAATTTACAGTTAAACTTGGATGTGATTTCATGTTTCATTGATTTCAGTATTTAGTCTCTGATTTGGCCAATAAAATCAAATTTACCATTCACCAAGGTAAAAAAGTTCAAGTGCAAAAGATTGAAAGGAGTAATTTACTTGGACTCATAGCTACCAGAGTTCACAATTTAAAAAACAAAACAAAATTTTGGTTAAAGATTGTAAAGTTGTATTTTACTATGAAACGTCATTTATATGTTTCAACTATTGCATGACATTCAATTGAGATTGAAAATTTCTAATTTCAAGTAATATGTCGAGTACGATGCACATTTCGATAACTGTGTAATTTTGAAACGAGTTTATGCCTAGTTGACTATTCCCTAGTATACATTACACAAGTAACCGACCGAAAAGATGGACTCTTCAAGATGTATCCTCTCTAATATTATACGAAGATTTCCAACTTCCGACTCGTTCCAGCGTACAGTTTCTAACTGTTTAAGTTATGCGTCGTTGTTCGCGCAGTTTCTGATAGCTCGCTGAAGTTTGCATAGCAATTGAAAACGTTTACCTAACAATATTAAGCTGCAACGATGCTTACCGCATACGACCTACTTAACGTATCGCGACCGAAATTGGCAGAGTGCATAGGTGCTCTAAAACAAAGGATCTTAATCTTTAAGCTTATTTTATTTCGATGGCGTATACATACACTTCATGGTCATGCTCATATTTTACGAGTGACGTGTTGCTTCAACTGCATACCTTGTACTTATGCGACAAGAGGAGTAACATGCAAAGGAAATTAAAATTCTTTAGAAATCTTTAAAATGTATTAATACATTTTAATTCGGTTTCAATTATACTTTATCCTTCAACAATGTTTATAATATTAATTATTATAATTGTATTCCTTGATATTTTAGATTTTTTCATCTCTTTTTATCTTTTATTAAATCTTTTTACAGTTTTCAAATTGTTATTAATAAACTTAAGAGTTTGGTAACGATATAGACTTTCTCCGTATTTCGTCACATTTATTGAAATGTTTAACATAAGAATACTAATTTTTCCGAGACTGGTAAGAAAGTAAATACAGAAAAAGTACCGTAAAGAATAAGTTTACGAATTGTATTACCCGACATTACTTATTTTTATTTCCGTTCAAGATGATATCTTAATTTAATAATTTTACGAACTGCGCATTAAAGTATACTGTACATTAATTATGTCGAGAGTAGTTAATGGAAATATAACGGAACAGTTCTTGGATAGAACCGTCACCGTACCGGAAACATTGTCATCTTAGTTACCAGACTTCGGACCGTGGGATGGGAAAGAGCAGGACTGTGTCGGCCGAGAGTCACAGCGTAAATCAGAGTAATTCTATGTTTATCCAATTGGAAGGTAAATTTAAAACTTGCCACTTTCCACGACGAGAAGTTGTCACAACTCGCGGAGAATACTCTTGACGAAAGTGATAGACAAAACGTAACGAGATAATTCCGACCTTTGCCGAATAATGAGAAGTAACATTTAATAATTCTGCACGCGATAAGTGAAATTCACGATTAAGTTAAAAACATAAATTTATATTTTCAACTTATTCAACAGGACATAGTAATAGCTTTGATGCTTTCACGGCCTGGAGTGTTACATTCATTTCTTTCGGGAGAGAGCCGTGTCCACTAGGAATTTTTTCCCAACGTTTCGCCAGCATTGCAGCTAAAGGCACACTGATACTGACGTGTGCCGAGGAAGAGTCTCTTTAAATACGTACCCTGTTCATGGTCCGGATCGCTTGTCACCAATTATTTTAATTGGTCAGCTGAACAATTAAAAAACAGGAGGAGGGAGTGCCAAATGGGGTTCAGTTGATATCCTGTGTCCCTATTGATGTTTGGGTGTTTCAGGATTTCAGTAGATTCCCTATACTTACGTGGAATATAGTTGTTGCATCTGGACAAGATCTTCGTCTCTTCGAACTTAATCGTGTGCCGTGGTCAACTGATGTTCTGCGGTCGCAGACTGGGTGTACTTTAGTCTGGTGCAACGATTGTGTTCGACGAGGCGTGTACTCGCGCTCCTCCCGGTTTCGCCGATGTATACTTTACCGCATGAACAGGGGATTTTGTATATTCCCGCATGAGATAGGCGCGGTTGTGGATCCTTCGGGGAGGTGAGGACCTGTCCTATTTTTGTCTGCGTCTGGAAGACGGTTTCGATGCCTTCTCTTTTCAAGCATTTGGCAACGCGATCTGTAGCGCCTGCGATGTAGGGTAGGAAACTTGTGCCGTTGTTTGGCTCGTCTGTTTGGTCATGAGCAGGAGGTGAACTGTGTTGTAGTCTATTAACAGTACGTTGAATCCTACTTCCTGGGAAGCCGTTGCGTATTAATGCGTGCTGCACGTGGTCAAGTTCCGCTTGCAAGTTGTTAGTATCGCAGATCTTCAGAGCGCGGTTGACCAAGGATCTGATGACCCGATGAAGCCAGCTGCAGTGCTGGCGAAACGTTGGGAAAAAATTCCTGGTGGACACGGCTTTCTCCCGAAAGCCAGAAATGAATGTAGGACATAATAAGTTTTATTATTTATACACTTTATTGCATTAATAAGATAGCATGGCCAGGTGTTTCATTGAAGCAAGTGAAAATGCATTGCTTTCTTTTCAAATAAAACTTTACGCTTTTTAAGTGTGAGGGTAGGGAATACTATGCAAAAAGATAATGCACACTAGACATTTGAACTTTTTTTTAGGCAATACACGCTTTGAGATAAAAAAATGTTCAAAGTATTATTGTTATATATAATGCTATATCATATTTGTAGCACATTTATAAGGAAAAAGGATTATTATTTCATACACGTAATCAAAATAATTACGGAATTGTATTGAGAATTAAGTAGCTTTTAATAAGCTAAACGTTTAAACAAAGAATATAAATTAACAGTTTATACAGTGTTTATTATATCAAGCTGGAATATTTGAATATATTTTTAATTACATTAGACTCCGTAATCTATACAGATTATAATAATTGAAGTGTCCCATAATACGAAAATGTGTTATACATAGAAATCTATTGTACAATTCCATTCACGTAATATATGTATATCGAGGAAAAATAATTTTATCTAACAGACAATGATAATATATTTGCTCACCGAATAGCCGTGAAATATAAAGTGATAAATAATACTTTAAGCGACTTAAAAAGCATTCAGCACTGGTGCAATTTATTCGAATATTACTATAAATTCCTTAACGCACTATCTGGTTATAAATATTGTTCATGTATCTCGATTAACACAATTGCACAACATCAACTGTATTAAGCGTCTCGATTTTAATTAAAATGTATTTCCTATCATAATGGAAAGTAAAAAGGATTGTCCCGGTATTGATAAAGTTTCGTTATTTTATCATACGGTTTATTTCCGCGGACGCAAATGTTTTTACTGTGTTCGTGATATTTGCGAGGCTTTGTCAGATAAATTACCCATCCATCAACAAATAATATTTACCTTCGGTTCACCGGAAAAACTATTCATCCACGTTTGATTACAATATCTCTTGTCGGGTAACCGCTAAATAACTTTTTCTGTGAATGGTTCAGCTTGTGAAACACAGTAACGCATTAATCCCTAAACTACCAACGGAATAATATGTCCTAAAGTTTAATGAAAAATTGCCATTAGACAAACAAGTCGCTATAATTTCACCGTTATTCATCCTAATGGTAATTTGGGTTATATTTTCCGAAACAATTTGATTCACAGGTGGGAATTATTCTACCGTTTAAGCGCTTTCTTACAATTCAGATTCGATTATTCATTTTGATTTAATTTTCTTCCAAAGTGAAACAAAAACAGATTCGCTAGTTTAAAGGTTAATACGCATGAATATTGCATGCCCACGAAAAATAGGTTGGAAGCGAAGAAAATAAAAGAAGCAAGGAAACAAGACTGAGGATTGGACACACGAACCTCTTTCACTCCAACTTGATTAAAAACGAAAACAAACCAATATGTAACCGATGCAACACGGTAAACTTAACTGAACATACCATCGCATCACGCAATAAGTACCAAAGGAAAAGCATAAAATATCAAATAATAGAAGACCTCAAAGAAGTAACCCAAACAGTTCACTTTTCCTCTAATATTGTGAAATTTCTGAAAAAAATCAAATCTGCATTATTTAAAGTAGTTGCCAATGGCCCAATTGGGTTGGCACAACTAAAAATGTACGATGAAAAAAGAGCGAGACTTGCGCGTCTCGTGCTTCACGAGAGTATTTTGAGGAAATAATTACGTGACACGTAGGGTGCATGCGAAATCCAGACGTTTTAAATTACATGCATTCGATACGCAATACTTCTGTAAATGTATTTTTCAAAAACTCGAAGCGACAGACGGCTGCACTTTATTGGAAATATTCACTTTGAGCCGTAGCGCAGCAAGGCAATTAACGAGCGAATATTGGAACATGGATAAAATTTTGACGATTACGAGTTTGCGTCGGAGTTTAAAAAAAAATCTTTGTTCTGGACGTTGGGTACGTTCCGCAGCGAGCGAGTCAAAGTAATATTGTGCTGTATCCGTATTGGTCTGTTCTGTTTAAACATGTGGTTTGTATTAATCCTGTGTACACACGCGTCAGGATACGCTCGTTGTTTAATTTCTTCTCCACGCATCAAATGTATTAACATCGATCGCAGTAAAATACCGCACCTTCTGTCTGTGCCCGTAGCCAATAATAAATTAATACATAGAATGCACGTACCAAGATTGGAGATACCTGAAGCAGCATTTAATAAAGTATTGATTTTTGTTGTACAACGGAAAGAGGAATACTGTGATTTTCAACAGTGTGACCTGGATAGCTGATCTGCAATGATATGTATTATATACTACTTCAAATTTTACGACCATTTATTCGTATGTATCGTAAGTATATATAATTATAAAAGAAATGATAAAATTAGTATTAACTATTAATCTACTTTAAGGAGATTTTACATTGCCCATCGAAATACCTTTCCCTTTTCTAAATTAAGATTTAAAAATGGAAAGTTCATTGTGAAATAGGAATATGAATTATTATAGTACTTACGGGTCAATAAGAGAATTTTGAATAGGAAATTCTCATTACCTTTGGAAAAGTATTAATGTTTGCTGAAGGACAGCTGAAGAGATACGACGAAGAATACCTCTAACAAAACTATTGAAAACAAGAAACAATTTACCACACAATTTGCTGTTCCATCTTCTTTTAGAAACTATAAATATTATTATTATTAAGCCATCTCGAATTTTCTTCCGATATTTTCAATGGTGGCTTACATCACTGGTAATAGCGATATATTCATGCGTTGTCTGCATCGGTTTCTTGATTATGTCAGAACCTAACATTGCTACAGTTAACACTATTGTTATTTAGAAAGTTAAATATAATAGGAAAAAATTTCTTATTTGCAAACAGAATAGTTAATTTTTTACTACCAAAAAAGTAAACAAACAAAGCTCACAAAGTTGAAAGATGAATGTCAGTTCACTGTAGAAAGGTGAATATTATTTTTAATTATTATTCAATAAAAATTGATAACTTAATGAAGTACTAAATGTACATTTAACAATTGTGCTCGATTTGCCGCGTAAAAATCCTTCACGCGAAAACCCTGATTTCTTTGATAAATGTTCTTTTTTCATTAATTAGATGGGAACATAAAGTACAACATAACAAATTGGGTGGTTTTTTCGTGTTTACAATGTCTATAGACTCGACGAACAGGGGTCCCTTAGTTCGAAGAAGATAAACCCACAAGTCTAAGGCCTTGCACTGCGTGAGGACCTAAGGTACGTTAATTGACGTTGAGAATGAAACGACGGGAAGAGTCTTGACAAAATCCAGATTATTCCGTCGCCCTTGAGGTCTTCAAGAATACACAATGGAGGGTAATAGAAAATCTTCCTTAAGCCCTTGTCATATGATTTCTTTCGCAACTGTCTCCATCCTTAGCACTTTGTTCTGAATCATTTCTTTGCAGACAAAAGAGTGTTATGTCATTGTAAATATACATTTATTCGAAAATAATATATTTGATAAAATAATTAGTGTTTTCCTCCAACTTAAACGAAATAAATAGAAAACAATTCAATATATAAATATGAAGGGTTAAAATTACAAAGTTTAAAAAACTCGTTATCATAATACATTATTATGAAAAGAAACATAAACTGGCTTTTAATGTAATCGACAGAATAGGTATCAATAAATAGCATAACATGTTATAAACATGTTCTAAAATTCAATTATTTAAAAAAATATTTTCTAAAGTTGCTGAAAATGGGTGCCTCTGAAACAGAATTCCTCTTCAAAGTTAATATGTACTTATTCAATTTCAGATTATCAATAAAATCAGTTAATCGAGTTTAATCGCAAAGAAAATCATATACCAAACGATTAAAGAAGAAACATTACCCACGCACAGTCTCAGCGTTAAACATTTCATCTGCTATTTCCTCAAAGTAAATTCAATTTCTTAAGCAGTATACATCTTACCGTGATTAGCTAGGCACGCGTTACACCACCACTCTTTAACACGAATTCACATAGAGGGATCCACGGAGCCTTTGTCGAAATTGATGGGGTTCCGAATCCCTCGTCATTCCATGAGTGAAATTCCACCAGCGAGGGGGCGAGGGAGGGGAGAGAGAATAGTCCACCGTTGAGAGTCAAGGTACGAGATCCTCTTAACGATAGTTACTGCGTAATCCACGCCTCAAAGTCGGTCTCAATCAGAGCCACGTAGTCCATAATTCAATATATCGAACCCTCATCCCGATCGCCTAACCTTGTCCATCTGCTCTCGTTCGTTGTCTTCCTCTGTTCGCCCTTCTGAATCCTGTATACTGGACGCTCCGCTGTGCCGTCTCCTGAAGAACCACGGGAACGAAATTCTGGCCAGGGGTTTTGTCTTTCTATGATTCCGGCCAGACAGAAGCTCGGCTCGGGCTCCAGTGGACACTGAAGAGAAAATGGCTGGTCCGAGTTACCCTCCATCGGGTCTGCACCTCTTAGCCCGTAATTGAATAACGTGTCTCGACACACGATCAGGATCCGAATAGCGTAATATGCTAGCCCAGAGGCTTTGCTTCTGTCTCGCTCGCTTCAATTTCTCCCTTACTTCCTCCTCTTTACCGCTCTCTCTCTCTCTCTCTCTCCCTCTTTCTCTCTGCCCACGCTTTTTTTTCCTCCCCACGCTTTCTACCGCCACTTGTCGACCGGATACACGATGACAGATTATTCGTTGGATGGGAATAAACTGTTTTAGGGCGCGATTAAATCGCCGCCGTTTAGCTTTTGCTCTCTGTTTTTACGAGACACTCGGAATTTTTAATTTTGACAGGGTGTGCGTGTAGTACTGGCAAAAAGAGCGAGATTACCGGACACGCTGTTCGTACACTTTTATAGGACACTCATGCTTTTCCAATATGAGCATTTTGTGTTTCGGATGGTTATTAATATTCGATATATTGAAATTTTGCATCTCGTATGTAACTGCTCGTAAACGGGGAAGATTAATGCATCGAATATTAATTTTGAAATGGGTAGCCGATTTATTGTATTTACCGTTACGACTAGAGAATGGGAATGGAACGTTTCCCCTTTTAAAAACAGTTGATGAATTTTTTAACGTACGTATTTTTTAATTATATGAAGGAAATCTAAGGCTTTCGAATTATTTGATATTTATTACTGGACGTAATGTAACATGATTGTAAATACATGAAACGCTGTGTTGTCCGTTGAAATATTGTTACTGAAAATGCTCTATATGTAGGTGTATAAACACATTAATATATCATGCAGGGATTGCGGAGATAAGCAAATTCACAGAAACACATAAATCAATTCCACTTCTTTATCTGATTTAAACCCGACGAAGTAAGACTAGGTAAACACTGATGGATAAATTCTTCTCTGGAACTGACTAAAAACCGGATACTACCAATTCGAAGTTGGAACTGACTGCTCGAAGACTGATTGCTTTCCAGACTTACTTTCTAATCTGTTGATATCTCAGCGAAATATCTCCGAGACTCGGAACTAACCAACGATTAAGAACGAATTGGTAGTTGATTTTCTAACTACTATCTGTTTTCAGTTCGTCTGACCATTTCAATCTTCTTTACGCTACTTTCAGTAGTGTGTTTAATTGTTTTAATTAGGTAAAATTTGTAACTTGATTTACCACTTCAATGATCATAGTGTTTTCGTTATGATCGCTCATGAATAATCCTATTATATTTTGAAATTAATAAAATTTATTTTTTTATTAATCACAATCGGTCATACCATTAAATTAAGTAACAAAGAGAAATTCATCAAAGTTGACCTCATTTTATATGTATAAAAACATTCAATAATCTATAAGTTACTGAGTATGATAAGAACTTACTAGATTTACGAAAAAATTCGATCGACTTTCACGTTTTTTTTAAACAATTCGGTTCTTAATCCCTTTTCGTACAATAACATGTAAGACTCACGACGAAGATTTTAAATAGAATTTAAAAAACACAAATATTACTTAGTTCTCGTGAATTCAACTTAAACATTATTCTTCTGTTATCAATTATTACACTTTAGGGCAAACGTGGATATAGGATATGCCTAGAATTCTTCTCTTTTTCCAATAAATTATTAACGACAAAGTTGTTGTATTGATCAGAGTCGAGCAAATCGTAGGGCAAGGGGTTAAAGGGTTGACAGGGACGTAAACCTACCAGGCATAGTCGCGAAGAAATTGAAATGGCAAGGGGTTAACTAACTAAACCACACGTTCGCAAGGATGCGCGGTGACCGTGAGCGGTTTGTTTGCGAGTAAACTTAATATATTGACACTATTACAAGCCTATTACGTGCGAAAATCGATGCTCTGTGCCGGCGTGTGTGTACCTACGCGTCGCGAGTCTCTTCCACGGAGTCTGCGTGATCGTAACAAGCATACACAAGCTGCGCCGACTGAATTGCCATCACCGTATCATCGAGGTGCCGACAGGTGATGCGATAATACTCGACGTGTTGCGCTCGGACGACAACGGGGCATCGTTTTCTGCGAAATTCAGAATTTTGAATCACGACGAGGCGCGTGTCAGTCGCGAGGCGCGAGCAATGCGTTTTTATCGACAGTTACGCCGGCCGATGCGTCCCGAACAATCGTCGCCGGCGTTCCGTGAAAGGCAGAAGCCCCGTCGTAAATTTATAATAAACTCCCGGAATATTAATTGACGCCGGAGTTCCGGCGTGGCAAATTAATTCATTGTCCCTCAAAGCAAGGAACGTCAAAGGGGAAACGGGCGGAAGTTGTGAAATATTCGTAACGGGAAGAACTATTTCTGCCTGTTTTAATTAGAAATACGTGTTTACGCGACAGCCAGCCTCATTTATATTAAAATGCATGTTACGAGTTGAACATTTCAGAAACATCAATCGACGAACAGAAAATACGGGAATCGTGTTTCCCGAGGTATGAGCCGCTTGAACCTAATATTATGTTCGGTCGAATGGTAGCAAGAATTATGGTAAATCGGGGAAAATATAATACAGTGATTTGCCCGAGTGCAACGGAAAAATTGAGACTAGTATTTTCTCTACAATAGAAAGTCTTTCGAGAAATTGTCGGTACGAATGAACTCGAGAATGTTTTCTCAGACGTCTGATTATAACTTACTCTTTCTATCTGCGATCGTTAGGAAACATTGAACGCATACTGTACGTTAATATTTTTCTTGTAGCCGTGAAAAATAAGCTCAATAGTCCTGTTTAAGATACAGGGAAATAGAAATAAACCGAAACTTGTAGAATTTCATTTTTCGGTATACAAGTTCAAGTATCACAATCAATGCTTCTAAAGAATTTTCATTCGAATTCATCGTTTATGATTTACTCATTATATTTATTGATATTACTTCAATCGTACTGCTACGTTTATTTCGGAACTTCAATAAATCAAAGAAAACTAAAATCTCGAATAAAATAATTTCATTCTATGTGCACCATTTATTTTGACACGTCGAGAGAGCGGAGTTCCCGTGTCAATGGTGTCTCATTGCATTCCATTTATACTCGAAACTCGGTTGAAAAGCTCTAGTTTGTCCGCAATCAAACCGAAGATCGCGATAAAAACATAATGGCCGGTTCGTCAATGAGCATCCTTTACAAAGCGCATGGAAACACGTGTACCAATGATTACCCTCAAATCAACATGTATTCTCTGCGCCAGAACATTATGAGTGAACTTCAACTTGCTCGCTCATATTCTGTCCGCGCGCATATTTTAGCGTCGCGATACGCGATATCGAATGGAACACGTGTGTTGTCATGAAACATTGTAGACTGAATAATGATAAAGCGATAATTAGCAATGATAAAAGGATTGTTTCAATAGGTGATCACGCAAAATTGAATCTACGCCGCTCGAGTTCTGGACAAAATAACATCGCTGATGCGGAAAGAATTATTGTTGAATTAATTCCCCATAATGAGATACGCATTATTTCGCGCGATCGTGAGCATTACAAAACACTCAGCCAAACCGGTATAGTCGATTTTTTCAGCGATATAACGCCCCTTGTCGGGAGGTGTTAGCGAAACGAATCAGATAATTGATAAATATCATTTAACGTACTATTCGTACTTTAATTTCCATCTGCACGAGAAATACTAATTTGCTATTGATTGATATGCGTGTAAATAATATAAATTGTTATCTCGCGAATGCAGTAATCTCGATGATGGATCTCGTAACGTACTGTCGGCTGACGTATAATTAAAAAATAACTGTGTTATAAACTTCGGTAAAATTTATAACGAAGATATCGTAGTTATTGGTGCAATGATAATTCTTATGTTTCGTGTGTTAAACGAATGTACGTATTTTACATTTAACTTCATAATTTAACAACTTTTTCATAATCACTGTTTTAATTAATATCCAACTTTTTTTTAAGTACGTCGAAGAATGTGTTAATAAAATGTATGGAAAATTATTTTATAAATTCACTTTTTTATGCGACATGTAGTATATTTTAAAAGATTACACAGTTATCATGAACTACATATTCGTAACGTTACGATGCGCTGTAAGCTTGTAATAACATTGAAGGCTTTATATAAATTTTCCAGTTGAATTCAATATTACGTGAAAGATGAAAAAGTCACTGTGAATTTAATACATCGTAAAATATGACTTTATATCGATTTTCGATATAATAACAATGGCTATACCCATTTGTTTAATCTTTTATGTTCGGAATTATTATACTTACATGTTCCGCTGAAGTTAAATATGTTTTTGTACTTTAATGAATATTGTAATGAAAGTACGGTCAGAACGTAAAGAGTTAAAATCATTCTGATGGTCTGTAATATCAGTAATATTAAATTTACATTTCGTTTCTTCACTTATACATCTGTCATTTATTTTCTAATCAATATTGAACACTTGTTTAAGACTTCTACTACATAGGTACTTCCTTTATCTACGTTGTAACCTATGATTATAGAGGAACGATAATTTACAATTTTCAAATGTCTCTTTCATAACCAAAATTACGTCAAATAAGAAAGAACATATAATCAATATAATTGATTTTAATAAAAGGAAGGCTAAAATCTTAAATAAACAAATTTCATTAAGGTTCTGGAAGTGTAGTAAGCGAGTTTCGAAAATGGGTTCACTGCATATATTAGTAACAGTGTGTATGGAAAATTTTTTGGCTCGAAACAGATAACCCAATAATTTTGGAACAGTCGAGTAATCTGATTTCATCTGTACAATGCACTCATATCAGTATGTCGTTCAATTACTGCTGTTGTCTACAACACCAATTGTCTAGCATTACCCGAATCCACAATGAAACAAAGCATGCAAATTAGACTGTAAGAAACTATATGCTGAAAAGCATCATATTACACAATGACAATACACTTTTCAGAGTATTACCTGGATCGATGTAATTAAAGAAACCAAAAATATGACGTGGTCGGTATAAAGTATCCACTGTGATGGCGTGAGCAGTGCAAAGTAATGAATTAAGACAATTACATGCACAAAAAATTACGATTACCAACGTATACGTCTTTCAATAAAACGATTAATAAAATCTCGATTGGAAACCCGACCGCAAAATTCATATTGGATGAAATCAATCAGGAAAGGTCGACATAAAACATAAAAAACATAATCAGACTTCCTCAAAATTTCTATAACTCCAGCGCGCAAGTGAAGATCTGGCTGCATAATCATCCGGCAGTCAACCGGTACATTCCCCAATTGAATCGAAGACACTTATGCACGTATTCCGGCAGATTCTTCCGGCACATAAAGATTTCTGTATCCCCGAAAACGTGCTCAAATTCGATCCGTCCCGGGGATCCATTCGAAATTGGTGGAGTGGCTCGCGCCGATGCGCCGGCACTGTAAAACCAGCACCGGCCTGGAAAAGAATCTCGTGCGGACGAGAGGGCGAAAGAAAATTGCGCGGGACACAGGGGAAGAAGAGAAACGCCGTAGGGGGTAGGAAGATCCGAGGTGCCGAGAAACAATCTGGAATAGGAACGAATCGAAACGAAACGAGACGAGGCTAGACGAGACGGTACGAGACGAGACGAGACGAGACGAAGGAATAAGGACACTGCCGGGTGATAGCGGCGGGAGTCGACGGCAGTAGCGGCGATGGTGGCGCGAGGCCAGGTATAGGAATCGGAAGCGAGTAAAGAAAGGGCGGCGGGAGAGTGTAGTCTAGAAACTTTATCCACTTTGCATGCTGATGGTCACAGATTCGGGAAGACAAAATGGCGCATGAGAGCAAGAGTGCTGGCTGAAGCGTGGATCGCGATTCACCGGAATCGATTCCCTTTGTACTTCGCCGACACCACTACCACCACCACCGTCGCCACCAGCACCGGCGATCCTACAGAACTACTACCAGCAGCTAGTCGGCACTGGTACAGCGAACGACAGCACTACCACCTCTGTCTTCTCTCCAAACTTTGTAGTCAATTTACGAGCGACCAAGTCAGCGCCCTTCGATTTTACGCTAATCCGATGCCGATGTCGTGCCGTAGACAAGGCAAACCTTCCTTTACGTCGGAAAGGGGTGGGCCGAGGTTAAAAGGGATTTCATTTTCCGTGGAGCTCGGCCCCCAGTTCGCTGCTCGCGTAAGGTCTGATTCAAGGTAACCACTTTCTTTCCGTTCCTCCCACTTTCGTTTCGGTATCACCGCTCCTCCTCGGTTTCTATATCTCTGATTCGCTCTCCTTAGTCTTCCCATTCAACTATCGCCCTTTCCCCGTCCGGCGGTTCGCCTCGTCCGTTTCACCTTACTAACGCCGGTTCGTGCCTCCCGCGTTCCTCCTTCTTTCCGCTTCTCCTATTCCACTTTTTGCGGCATCTCTCGTAACTCAGCCTTGACGAGGAACCGCAATCGTTCAAGAAGGTAATGGGGTTTACCGGAGAGAACCGTCGGTACGTTTCATCCGGTGCGGTCGATCGAGTTACGGAATTAAGTTTAGCTGTACCGGAATAACAACCGAGCCGCTTTCCACCTTCCACCCCCCTTTCCAGCAGCTCGCCCTCTCCGCTCGGCTGTGGTTCTTTGGATTTTATAAGGGGATAAAGGGCACGGTTTCGAACGGTTGTACCGGTCGGAGGAAAAACTCTTGTTCTCTTGATCCGATATCATTTACGTCGTTCGCCAAAGGTACGATAAGATTCCGCGTAACACCCTCAGCGACGCGTACTCGTAAAATCCTGCGTCGGTATCGGGAATGTTATTTGAAACTTTCTGTAATGCGAATTATGTGTTTCCTTGTACGGTAGCCATCGGTAACGTAATTTAGATGATCCACACCTATGTATTTCATTGCAATTTAGTGGAAGGGGCCTATGATACATTTCATGTATTTTAGAAAAAATTAAATTTTTAACGGTCGAGAAATGAGTTATTGCTCATTGCAGCGACTAGACAGATGATTGGTGTAATATTGTCTTTATTCTTTCAAATCGAAAAATGAGAATTATAATGTAAATTATTATTTACTTGTAAGTAAAATAGTTTCCCTCTGTCATATTTCAATGAATAGTTTTAGTTAAATTAGTTTATGCCGATAGTTTTATTAATTTACTATTTATGTTTTAATTTTTTATTATTTCAGAGATTACAATTTATTTCACACTATTTCAAAGATTGCAAGGGATATAACTTTTAACACTTGCTAATGTGATAACTAAGAAAGTAAGTATAAAACCTAAAATATTGAAAATCGATTTCATGTTTACTTTACTTTGAGAAGTTAAAGATTTTTAAGTTATAATTAGAAACGAAGTGTAGTTTCGAACATTAAGAGAACATTGAGAAAATTGTAAGAACACAGATAATATTAGATACAATACAGTACATACAGAAGTAATACTACGATTTGTAAATTCCCTTGAAAAGATTCCGTATTTTTAAAAAACAATATTTAAAAAATTGCTCCACGATCTGAGCACATTACACGTGTATTACCAAAAAGTAACATTTTACATTTATACAAGTTTCTTTTATTATTCCAGAAATATCTATATATTTCCGAAACATGTCATTGTCAATTTGCAACAATCCATACACGTGGTTTCACGAGCAAACAGTTTTTAGCCGCCTCGTTTCCGAAAACGTGTAAAAATAAGTAAAACCGAAAGGAACAGGAAAAGGAGGAAAGAGTTCACGAAGAGTGAAGGGTGAAAAGGGGAGAGATGGACATGGAACGGACAGACATTACGGAGACTGAAAGGGGTAGAAGTCGAACGCTCGTAAAAAAGGTTGAACCGATCGTAAACGCTGGTGAAAGAGCGAACGTCGTGGATCGCTATAGACGGGAGGGACAAAAATCTCGGAGATATCGGTATTCGCGGAGTCGAAGGAGGCTTGACATCCATTTGATTTCGGGAACTGCCTCGCACGGTCGGGAAAAATTGAAATTCCTGGAAGAAAAAAGTGCGAGAATATTTAGTGAAGCGGGTAGGCGGGTTTTCCCGTCGAGTCGACTGTCATTCCGGTGATTGGACGTCCGTCAGTCATCAAGCGCGGAATGTACCATTTTCAAAACGTTCGCTCGACGTCCTTTCAGGAACGAAGGTTTATTAACTTTCGACGATGACATTTTGTTTTCCGGCGCGCGTGTGCCGCGCGTACACGCGCCCCGCGCTCCGCGTCGGATTTACATTCTTGTTTTTCATTAAGTCAGCAACTGGTGTTCGTTCGCTGGCATTTTTGTAATTTACGATAATTATCAAGCATCATAAACGGAACGCGTTCAGCGTGTTCTTAGGACGTTATTCAAATTCGCGCCGGTGTAATCTGAAGTTCGTTACGTAGTGGGATACTTAAAACGCTCGCGGAATAACTTGTATCAGACATTACATCGCATAAATCTCAACTTCAGCCGCAGTTGTATCTTACTCGCGAATGTGTAAATTTCTTCCCGTGAACTCTGCTCGAGATACATTGCCGCGTAAATACTAACTGAGAACGTGTTGCGTAACACGGAATACTCGGTTAAGGGCTGCTCCTGAATGCATTTTTCGAGAAACGTTTGAAACTTCTCGTGCGCAATTCAATGAACGAATGAAATAGAAATTAAACTTTCCATATAAGTTATTGTATATTTTTAACATAACGACGGTATTGTTGGATCGCGATGTTATTAAAATTCCTCGCCGCCGAACATCTTGCAAATTTTCTTGAACTTTATGATTCTTCTGTTTATCAGTAAAACAGTGTTTGTTTTATTTGCTGTAAATGTAATTGTGATTCACATCAGAAATAAGTATATTTTTAAATAGCAACGCGCATAAATTGCAAATAATTATTAAAAACGAGTAATGTGATTTTCAATCTCTTTTTTAATTTAACTAAAATTCAAGTAAAATCGCTTTAAGCCTGCACTCTTAGTGATATGGAGATGGAATACAATGTAAACAAATTTACTTATATTGAAATTTATATATTAAGCAAATTATATGTTCTAATATTATTATCATCTACATATTGTACTATTGTAAGTTTCCGTACTATTATATCGTTTAGACGCAAACAAGGGAAACCTCATTTAAATATAGTAAATGATACTGCTTCAAAATTATATCAGTACAAATATAATACTAAAATTACAACTATGATTTATATTTTAATCAATATAATTTTTTATTAACTATAAACTCGAATACTTTAACATTCCTTCCTTACACTAGTCAACTCGCGTCATCGTACTACTAGCATCCTCAATGTACTGATAAAAGCAATCAATATACTTATAAATTATAAATTAATTAAACCCTCAATAGATGCACTCTTGAAGTTTCTGTAGAGGAACTTCAAAAAGTGAATTTTACTGTTTTTACTTAACACTAGTTTTAGTGTTAAGTACTCTAAATTTATGGGATTCAAGATACCGATTATTAATCAATCATAGAATCAAGACTCCAATTAATCCAACAAACTTTCATGACCCATCAATATCACGTTTCATAAGAAGGATGAACTGTGAAATCTTGTACACAGATATGGATAAAGTGGCGGGGATTAAGCGGGTGAAACGAATCTATCTATATACCTACATATCTACGTCCTTTCATTGTTTTTCACGTATGGATCTGTAAACAATGTGTCCATATGAAACAATGTAACGTCACTACCGCGTAACTATGGTAGGATCGTTGCGCGCTCCATCCACGTTCTACGATTCTGTCAGCAATGTTACTGGCGCTGCTGAATTTCGACCATGGAAAACAATGGCTAGTTATATGACGAAACCGTGAGAAACGATAGCACTGAATAGTGGCGGACAGTATTTTTTTCCATTCGTGTCCATGTCACGAAAGCGGGGAAAATTATTCCGCACCTGTGGCACTACATCGGATGCTTGACGAGATTTTTCATTAAATGAGAATAAAACTCCGTATACTGGTAATTTCCGGTTTAATTACGAAGACTTTGTTTCTACAGATTCGATCGCGGTAATGTTTCTTTTGCTCGTTTATATTCAACTATTTCTTTCCTTTTCCTTCTCAAATTTTATTTTCAATGAATCTCCTCGATTTTTATATAATAGACTACCGCATAACACCGTTAATATATTACGAAATGTGAAATACGACGTCGATGAATACGAGAAATTTCCTTTTATAGCACAGAACAATATAAATACCATGCTGGGAATGACTATTGTCGTGTCAATAATCATAGCTATGCCATGATCGACTAAAATGATCGTCGAATTCACGCATTTCACAATACAGCGCTATATACGAGAATCACCTTCATAAAACAAGTGTCACAGAGAATAATTGCGAAGAAAATCGTAAGGCAAGGGATTAACGCGTTGTTATAGCTCGCGCTATACAATAATTTCCTCTGAATCATTTCTAACACTAAGATTATACCATTTTTCCTGATGTCCAATAAACAAGCTACAATCGATCATTTTATTCCTTTCGTTTTCGTAAATGTCAAGATTTTCACAGTTCCCGAACACCGCGCTCGAAGCGCGCGATGGCCAAAGCGGCCCCAGTCCTCCGCGGCGAAACAGTCTCGACAAGGTTCTTAGCATTATTAAAATCAGCACGGAAGAGATGTTATTCGGCGAATGCAGCGCAGCCCGTATCCTCGGTCCTTTCCAACGCAACGCACACTGATCCACTTTAGGAAAATCACCATCGGACGATTTACCTCCATATAATGGCTCTTGGTTACCTCCTCCCGCGCCGGCCTAGTAGATTGTTCAAATCGTATCAACTTAATTCATATTCACGGTACGATCGAACTTGCCGGCAGAAAGTCGGGGGCCGAGGGAGATGAAAGCACCGCGACCAGCGGTGGGAATCGCCGGAGCGAGCGAGAGAGGATAGATGATGGGGCGGGGGGAGTGGCTGAAGGGGGGCCGGTGGGTAGATACGAGGGACAACGGAGGGTAGTCGACGAGCATTTGCCCAAGCGAGCTGGGTTTTAGCCCCGCTTCCGTCTCATTACTCGCTACGCTCTGATTGAATTACCTACAATCAACATCAAACATTTTTAAACTCAATTTCATGTACGTAAAATCGTGTATTTTCCCGCTTTTTTTTTTCTTCCTCCTTTATAGAACCGCTTTGCGAAGCGCGAACTTCGCGCACGGAAAGTCTATTTTTCGCTCGTATTACGGTCACACGAAAAATCGACCGTGCCCCGGCCACCGTTATATCGTAATTGTTTTCATTCGAGTCGTACGGCGGCTGGTACTAATCGGCGTGTTACTTAATGTTTTACTGAGGAACCCTTTCGGAGTGGTTTCTCTAAAGTTCGAACGATCCTTTTTTGTCTCGTACGTTGATCGAGTTCCTCGGTGGTCTGATTTTGTTTATTTTTATTCAATCCTAGAGATTTTGAGGAGAGAGGACTGTTATGGAATATTAAAAATATGTTATTCTTGTCGCTTAGATCATTGAGGGAATTAGTTATGAACCATGAAATATTGTTATTTGTAAATCTGTTTCTTGCCATTTATACCGTATAGTTCATTAAAGTTTAAATTTGTCGTGGTTATGTTTGGAAAATGAAAAATCTTTATTTCATTATTTCCTGAAAAATTCGATTAATTCCTTTAAATTCCATTTATCAATCCACTGATTGTTTTTAGTAATTTTGATCGTTAATATATGTTAAGTAATAGTGTGCTAAAATATTCATGTATGAATTATTGTAATAAAATGTTTATTATTGTTAACTACACGATAGGAACAATTTATATATTAAACTCTTGCCAACATTTATAAACTTTTACCAACACTGCATATCTTCAGGGTACACAAAAAGGAATTGTACAACACATAGGTTATGAATCGTTCCTCCAAACAGTTATTGGAAATAAATGTATATTGTAGATGAATTTGATGTAGAAGAATTTTTTAGATACGAATTCAGTCTTCCTAGATTGTATCTTGGATTCCGTTATATTTCCAACTGAAATGTAATAAAGTTATCAATTATATTCTGATATGTCCCAGCTGAACGAACTTTAACTGCAAATATAATAGTCATTGCAATCGTGAATCATTGCCGTGGTTACACTTTATCGCTTCATTAAACGCTTTATTATGCAACAGATTATTGGTACCTTGTAACCCAATTTGTAGAACACGGGGAGGTCTTGTCCTATCACTGTAATTGGGTCGAAGGTGGGAGTCTGTAGAAGCGACATGGCCGATAGCAAAGGAGAGACGAATGGAGAACGTAAGTGAATGGCGAGAAAGACGGAGAAAGGAATAGTCGGGAATGCGAAGGCGAAGGGTGAACCTACCGAGATATAAGGAATTCGAGTTTTATTGATTTTTCAGTGACAAGTCTCAACGTTACTGAATTTGAATGCTGATGCGGCTTACAAAAATCACAGTGTATACATACAAAGAAAAGAACAAACATAATAATGTTTGCACATTTTTGTGCATCTACATGGAATATGAATGCGAGAAATATAATTAAAAGATATAATTATAAAATGCAATTGTAGATTATTTATATCTCAGTGCTAACCTATTAACCCTTTGCACACGTACGTCATGCTGGAGATAACAATAAAAATTAGTTATAGAACATTACAAATTGTTCTAAAAAGTATCACACTTTAAAAGATTATAGATATTAAATCTTATAATAATAATAATAAATAAAATAAGTATATAACATTGAATTGTATCGTTGTAAATTACTTTAATTAATTTCCATAAAAATAAATACAAATGTACACCCAACAACATTGAAAATAGATCGAGTGCGAAAGATTGAAATCACGCTCATTTGTCATCATTGTTAACCACAATAAGAATATTTCATTTCATATTAACGTTCGGAATCCGTTGGTGATAAATGCGGGCGTTAATTTTCTTTGTCAGTTTGCGAATAATTAGTAGATCATAGAAACTTGTCGTACGAGGAATGCGGAGTCAGCGTGCGCGTGCAAATATTATCGGGAAGGCCACACTTCAGAATGAAATTATTGCGTACACGTGGTCTGTTCATTGGAATCCATAATGGCGGAATTGAATCGCATCCCGAGAGCGCGATTGATTTGCCGAAGAGAAGCACTAGTCAAAATTAATTCCCATTATTTCGTTAATGACACCGGGCTGCGTCGCACTGCGCTCGTCACGCTCGCAAGCTCGATTTAGCGCGAATTAAGGATAATTAAGAATCCATTTGTATTCGAGCAAACGGAAACTGCGACCGGTCGACTCCCGCGGAGAAACCCAACTTGTAATAATTACTTTTTCCAACGAATCGAAACTTCGTTGCGCCGGCTCGCCCGATAAGTGAACGAATCGTTTAAAGCACCTACAACTATTCGATACGTTCCTCCGGAGATATTACCGAAGATTTATTTTTATCGGGACACTCTTCCCAATCGTTCTTTTTCTTTTTTTTTCATATTAACTGTAAACTTCCCGGAAAGTTGCGCGCAACGAACAATTTGTTTTGCCGCCGCTGACGAAGATGATCGTTCGAGTTTACAACGTAAAGTTAAATTTCATCGCGACGTACCGTTTAACTTTTCTTGATGGAGGGCGTACCTTAACGTCAACAATTTAACTAAAAATCGCGAGCCCGGTACCGACTTCGAAAACTTATCCGCCGAGTTTATTAACTCCGTCGACTGACATCGTTGTAATTTGAAATTATGATACTCGCCCGGTAGTTTGCAACCGGTGTGGAATTATTAACTCTTCTTAAGCGATTTAAAAATAACCGTGCCGACCAGCGGGGAAAAATAATTGGCTGAGAAGCATAACGCGGCCCATACAGAAATGATAGATATACACGCGCGACACGGCCGTGCGAATGTATCCGGAGCAATTCATTCACGCTACATGGAAATCTCATTAGGCCCAGATACATATAACAGCTACCTCGCGACTAATGGTTGAGTTTGAATCAAGCTATAGGACAGACGCTTTAGGCGGAACTTGATCGTGTCGATGTTCACGGTGCATGAGCCATGACGTACGTTTCTAATGCATAATAACCGCTAGCCAACACTAGTTCAGCCATGGAATATAGAATCACGTGGCTTAAACCTTTCTAAGACCAATTACTGCTATTCCCATGATTTCGTCGGTTCTAATTAACTTCAAACAAACGCATCGAAGTGTCGGCGACTCACGGATTTCGTGACATTCGAGATTTTCGTTGGTGGTATCTTTTCCGGGAAAGTCGATCCTGAAAATTTATTGATATTTTTTATTTACTATTTCGACTTTATCTGCGTTGCGCAAATATATCAGTTAATTGCTTCGGAAGCTACGCTTTGGACTAATAAGTTTTGTTCCATATTTTTAGATATTTTTTTGGTCTCTGGACACCCTACAAATGTTTCAGTTCTTTTAATTAGATTAATGTATTCTTGATGGTACTTCAAACTAATATGTAGTTCATGATTGGGATGTTCATTTAATTTTCTGTTTCTAGATATTCATTCCTGTTATTCGAAACTCTTTTGTTTTTTGTACATTTCGATAAACTTTAACGTCTAACATTTTATGGAGAATAAAATAATTACGTGAAATGAAAGTTTAAGAAATATTTCAAATTTAGATTATAAAGTACATGTGTGAGTGAAACGTATGGATACTTTTATCTCATTGAACTTCGCACATTGTACTGTATAATATGTAGAATTTGAATCAGTAAATTGAATAAATATACCTTTATTATTAAATAAGTGAATTTGCATGTAAAAGTAAGTCGGAAACATATAACAAAATTTTCTCATAGGAGATTTCATTTTCGAGGTAATCGTCGTCGACGACATTGACAAATGTTCCTAACAAGTAGAAATGGTAAATCATAATCAGACATATCAGCCGATTTCTATTGAATAGTACACACCTTCAAATTTTTAGCCGCCATTATTTCGGCAACGATGTATCATACGAAAAAATTGCATTTCTCTTAATTTATGCTACATTACTGTATTTATAGCTTATTAAAAGTTCAGTACATTAAAGTGATTAATGAAGCTCAACGAAGTTCATATGTTACTTGACGTCTAATAGAAATTTCAACAGAAGAAGTAAGTCACTTATTAATTTCTGAAAACGTATATTTATATAGATATTTACAGTTCATTAACGACAAGCAATATAGAGTGTAGAACTTTTGTAATAACATTACAACGATAAACAAATGAAAGAACATTTTAGTACGAATTTATTAATTACATTATACATCCATCTATCATTTTTTCTGATCATGTGCCCTAAATTCCTAGGGAAATTTACGAGAAACATTAATGTGTGAAACTATTTCCGATAACTTTTTCTCCAATACTGCTTCGCATAAATGTTGAAGGTAGCAATTAACCAGGAGTCGACAGAAATGTAATAGAAAACCCATATTAAAAGTGTTATAAAGAAAATATTATTCGAATTAGCGAAAATCTAGTAAATTATTGAATCTCAGTGAAAAATGTACATAATCCATTTAAGGTGAGTTTCATGCACCATGAGTACATTTACGAAATACGATTAATCACTTGATATGAAGTAACATTTTTCACGCAGAAATAAAATCTCCACCTAAAAACAAATTGCGCTTTTACCATTCGCGTGTATTTCGCTCGGTACAATGTATTACTCTTCTACTGTTATTACCAAACTAACATATTCTACGTTACTCCGTTAGCCAAGCCGGTCAGCGGCTTGGAAGTGAAGAGGAGTAAGGGGGGACGGCTACTCGCGGCGCTCGGCCTAATAGTAATGGCGGAATTAGTTTCGGCACGTCTTTGTTACTGGCCGAGCCGCGAGCTGTGGTGGAGCGTGCGACCGAGTTCCCTTGCCCCTCTTCACTTGTGAGCCACAGGCCAACTTGGCCAACGTGAATAACATGTGTTATACAATCGAAGATTGTTTTCAATCAAATATTGCAAAATGAAACACGCGCACATAGTTTAAGTATTAATCGAAACCTGCAATTGCCTGAACGTTCCTTTCATATTTACAATATCAAAAGAAAGTTACGTTTCATATTTCATCGGAATTCGTATCATTCGATTCCCAGGGTGTTGCTAATTTTTAGCACTGCATATTCTCCATTGTAAGGACATAAAAGATGCGTAAAACGACAGGGAGGCGTCAGTAGCAAACTCGTCGTTTCTCCGAGCGCGCAGTCATAGCTACAGCTGTTGAACAACGAGCGTTACGCAAGAACGCAACATGGTGGCAAGGCGCGCGAGGCGCAGCGGGCTGGTATGCAGGAACTTCATTATAACCTCATCACTTCCTAGCGAGTGCATTCGAATTGAAAAACGCGCAGGCTTGTTTTGAGCTACGGTTACCGTGACAACGCGCGTATACCTCCTCTCATACATGTGTACACGCAGTCCTCCCTCCCATCTTCCCGGCATTCCTCCCCCTCCATCCTCGACTAGCATCCCACCCCCTCGACGATCTGTTCTTCGTTTCACTTATAATGCCCAGGATTTTTTCTCCTCTTTCCTCCATGGATTTCAAGCTGTTCGTTGCCGCGTCACACCGCCGACGTACATCGCAAAAGGTAGCGAGACGTATTTTGCGGGCGGGGAACAGAAAAGACAAAGAGGGAGGGAAACAGAGAGAGAGAGAGAGTGAGAGTGAGAGAGAGAGAGAGACGAAAAAGAGAGAGGGGGAGGAGAGAAAGAGAGATGAAAAAGAGAGTGAGAGGGGGTGAGAGAGAAAGAGAAAGTGGGTAGGGAGCAAGCGAGCGAGAGAATAGCGAAAGCAGAGAGGGTTGGAACCGATGTAGGGGGCTATTCGGTGGTCTGAGAGAGGAGAGTGTGCGGCGACGCAGGAGGTTGAGGGATGGTGTGCGGAGGACGTACCGGCGGCGACGACGAAACGCGGGCACAGGCGAACCAGTCACTATGACAACGGTGACAGGCGAGGTGTTAGTGCGCATCCGTGACCACGCCTACGTCACGATGTTGTGACGTCAGAGCGTCGACGGCAGTGGCGCCCGGCGTCGACGAGAAACGTGGCGCGCGGCGTTCGTCGGCCCTACCATGAAAGAGAGAGGACCGCTGCCGCCTGTTGCTACTTTGCTACACGGAGGGTAGGCAACCCCGTTTCACTACCCTCTCCACTCTCTCTTCTTCGGTCCCCCGCGATCTCCTTCCCTCGTTTCCCCTGAACCCCGAGAGCTCCGTCTCGTTCTTCTTCCGTGTCATCCATCCCTTTCCACTCGCCTGCCTCTCTGTAAACCGGCCAAAGAGGGACGGAGAGGAAAAGAACGCCCTCTGTTACAACCACACGCGGAGCTGTATCCGTCTCGCTTCCTCCAGTCCCCGTTCCTCACCCCGTTCGCCGACGTTCCCTCTCTCTTTTTCTCCCGGGTTCCCTTCTTTCTCCAACTTTCCACTTTTACCGCGTCCTCTTCCTCTAGAGGAGGTATCAGGGTCTCTTTCTTGCCGCGGAGAGGCACCTTCCTGTCAGTTTTCGCACGGCCCTCTCACTCGGCCACACGCCGGCGAACGTGTTCGGTCTCCCTCGCGCCGACGGCCGTGCAGAGCCGACGTTCGCCACCACCGCCACCGCCGCCGCTACCCTACCACCGATTTCGAGCAAGCAACTCCCTCGGTTTCTACCTCCTCGCCCCGTTTAGCCTTCCGGCGGGCATCCACCCGTGCGCGTTACCAGCCAGCAGCGATCCCCACGGCCACGACCGAGAACCGAGACCGAACGAGAGTCGTCGTCGGCTCTCCGCCAGTCAGCTATCCGACTCGCCGCTACGCCACGCTACGGCCACGCCGCGCGCTGCGTGTGTTTTTTCGAGATCGTGTTCGAAAGCGAGGAAAGTAGAGAAAAAAGGAGCCGGGAGCAGCGAAACGCGAAACAGACACCACTCGCAGCCGTCCCTCGTGTACACGAGATAGCACCCCGTGCGCGCGCTGTTATCGTGTTCCGTGTGCCGCGGCCCCCTTCGACCCGCAGCTTTTCTTGTTTACCGAGCCTCGTGGCGGTGTGCTCTGCCGCGAGTGGAGGCGACGACAGTGAGATCGGAGAACAGTCGTCGTGGGAGATAGAGATCGAAAGGAATCGACTGTAAAACGGGAGTGAGACCGAATAAAAAGGGGGAAGGGAGCTGTTTCGTGGTCCAGTCGCATGTTGTCCAGGAGGAGAAGAAAATAGACCCAGGGAGGAGGGTGCGGAGAGGGTGACACGCATGTACGCACCGCGCTTCACACACCACGTACACAAACACATATACATACACCAGTGACGCGCATCAGGAGCAGTTCCAAGAGCGACGCGCACACGTCGTCGTTGGCCTTGTGCGGTGATCCTCCTCGTGGTTACCTTCGACGTCCTTGTACGCGTGTGGCACGTGTGCGTGCGGCGGCGTAGGACACCCATTGGTCAGCCACGCATATGGATCATAGGTTAGATTATTCATTCTCACGTTTAACGGTCATCCCCGACGTTCGATTGGGACTCGTGTTAGGCTCGTGTTAGACCCCGCTCTGACGCGTAAGGAAATTTTCGCGGTAGAGGGAACCGATCGACCGAAGGAATGAATGAATGAGCAAGAGGGTGAGAAAGGGAGTGAGAGAGCGAGAGAGAGAGAATGGGAGAAAGAGAGATAAACACGCGAGAATCGAGCAGACACGCACACGCGACCGTCCCCGTGGTCGATTCGACGAGTCGGCAAGCGGCGCGTGCCAGTAACCTGTTGCCGCCTCCGGGAACAAAACTCGAAAGCCGGTAATCGGGAGTTTAAGGATACTCTGATATTCCTGGGAAACTGCTTATACACTCCGCCGCGAAATAATGGGACACCGTAGAATTTTTAGTGCTTCTCAAAAATGCTGGAGTACGTTGACACTCTGCACACGTTGCATGTTTCAGCTGTCTTTTCCTTGGAAACGTGCAACGAGATTGGCTGACGGTTCAGTCGTTCTTTGGGAATTTTAACTGTTTATGTAAAACTCGACTAAATGATAGAACATGCGGGAAGGATGATTTATTTCGAAGCTAACGGGTGCCTATATTCTTCCGGTTTTTAAGTCACGCACACTTCTAAGTATTCTTTCTGAGCTTTAAGCGTCTGTTAGTTTGTGATTTATATAAGTTTTTTGAAAAATCGTAAATTTGCGTTTCAATGATTTTTAGATGCTGCTGTCGACTTTTCTACGAAACTTAAACGTTTGCAATCTCGATGAACATCAGAGGATACTTTTTACATTCATTTTTTATAGTATTCGAGCTTATACACCCTCCTAGTCACTGTAACTATTGAGCGTCGTTTCTTTTGAAACAATTCTATCATCTCATGATACTCGTCTAGACATTCGTGCGATTCCTTCATCTATCAATTGAACATAATCTGTACAATTTAATTTTGCATAATTGCTATTGAGAAATGTATAGTTTGTAAGTTACTAGAAGTGCTTATTGCCAGCGGCAATTTTTAATTATGATGAACGTTTTCATCATAACACAATTTCCAAGTGAACTGTCTAAATTCTTAATAAACAGTATAAATCACAACCAATATAAAACAAATTTTACGTTACAAAGGAAGAAATAGTTTCAATACAGTTATGTACAGAATTTTCACGTTGTAATACATTCAAAGAGCACTGAATATTTAGGGATGTCCTGTTATTTGGTCCGAGAGTGTAGCTGAAATCATTGAAGATTGTTTTTACATGGCTATCGATCTTACTTTCGTTACAAATGTCTTGGAAAACTATACAAACCTATATTTAATTTTCTGCCGTTATGGATTGTTGCTTTTTCATTGAAAGCTATTATAAATATATTTATCAGCCCAGAAGAAAAGATACTAGATAATTACTTTGTAATTTATCACTTGTGTTATTCTTATTTTTATTTGGAACACTGCTACCGTTCTAAGATTTCGAATTTGAAATTGTTACTTCTAATAGCGAAATGTTTGACATTAATCAAATTATGTGTCTATACTAATGCTGCTTCTTTAAGAGAACGCAAAACTCTTGAAATTTACAATATACATTTTCAGAGTATAGTTTGAATAACTTACACCGTCGCCCGATCAATTTACAAAATTATAGACTTCTGATATCAATTTCTACTCCAGATTTATGTATTATATCTTTAATCGAAATACAATTATCTTTTCCAGTTTCAGATTCTGTGCAAATATCTGGTATATAACTTGTTGTGTACAGTTTATTAAACAGTCATGTCGGTGCTTCATACAATGTGACCAAGTGAACCGCAAGAATTGTAGTGTACATAGTGTATGAGTGATTTCAAGAATCATCGAACTGAATTCGAGAATCAGACACCGAATTTTAATCTCAAAATATCTATAAAGAAATTCAACCGACTACAAAATTAAAGTGAAAATCGTATGCGTTAATAGTTTCAAGCAAGAACTTTCTATAATAGAAAAACATTAAACGATAACGACAAATATCAACGCTATTGGAAGAATAACAATTAACAAAAAGAATGAACACAAACATAACTATAAATAATAATAGCGCTGAAATAAAATCGTTACTTATTCCACCACAAGCTATCATTCTATCCAGTTTCATTAACAAAAAGATCACAGTAACTTCAAAAATGTCATTTCTATGAGTCAGATTCCAAGAGCCGAGTCTCATACTTTTAAAAATAGTCGTTAATTCACACGCCATTGGAAAGTAACCGAATTTGGTATTATATTATACGAAGAAACCTAAAATAAATATTTATCAGATGAAATGAATGGTTTACTCCACAATCAGGAAAAATATAAAATAAAACTGTCTCCAAAAAATGAACGCAAAAAGCAGAAGATGAATTCACCGTTACTGAATTGTACAACACAATTTACAAACAATTCTACCATCATCATTGACACATTGAAACAAACTGAATTTCGATTAGAAGCTGAAAATATGAACATAAGTAAAAAAGTAACATATTACACGTTTATAGAAAATCCAACAGATATTAATAATACTTAAACAACATTTAAGAACACTGAAATATTTCTATATCCGTGCATTTTAATTTATAGTAGCACAGAAGCACCATTTACAAGGACTAACGATCGAATAGATGTACGTGTTAACTAACAAATTCCGCGAAAGCTTCTGTTCTTCAGGGTCCACAAATATAAAGACAAACTAGATTCTAAAATGAATGTATACCAATACTTGTTGGAATATCATTAACTCTCCTTGATTGATAGTCTCAATCGAAACATGTTTTCGACGCAAAATCCAGCATCGACTGCAATACTGTACGTGAATGGCTGAAATTCTAGGTGATTTCAACGATTATGTACACTGGTATACCAATGGTTCGAAATTGGATGCAGGCGCTGGATATGCAATATTTACTTCATACTTCATCTTTAAAGTGAAACGTTCTAACAAAGCTTTTGTACACGTAGCTAAATTGAAAGCTACCAAGCAAGGTTTCACAATCACTTGCGAAGAGTTTTATACACACACAGCTATACTTGTCAGAACAAAAAATTCAATAATATACATGTGAATAACATTTCATTGACAAAACATTATAAATGGGGGGAAAATGATACTGGAATTCCTAGCAATGAAGAAACCGAAAAAACAATCAAAGAAACCGCAAATACCCTTCACTTAACCAACTTCAACAATTTATTTAATTAAAAGAGATTAAAAGTAAACTAATAGCATAATGTAAATTTAAACGTAAATAAATTACTTCACCTGAGTTCAAAAATATCTCGGAAAGCTTAAAAATTAAACCACGGATCAAACTGACACCTAAACTTTACAATTAGACTGTTAAGCATAGTACACATTGATAAATTACAAATTTATTTAAATTAAAACCTTGCTTCGAGGACAATTTTCAAGATAAACAAATTTACTATTTATTATACCGTTAAAAGGAACCAAGCCCGTGAAAAGAATTAATATTACATAAAAGCGTATCAAATGCAAGTAACCGTACTCACAATTAGTTCGGATAACCAGTTTTTCTCAGCGACGTAAATTGGAGGAAAGAATTATTCTTTCTTCGCTCAATTTTTACGACCGCAATTGCCTTGTGAATTGTTCTAAAGATACAAAAAGTGAAGTGATCGTTCAGTGCAGAATGTTCGTGTTAAAAGTCCGACATGAAAGTGAGACATACTACACGGTTTAAGCAAGATGAAAGACTTTACGGTCAAATAGAGATCGTTTCTTCCAGAAACAGAATATCTGCCTTTCAAAATTTGAAGGAGGTCTAACATTCGTGGGAGACCGAGCATGTAAATCTTCGGTTTATCGCGTGAAATTAACTGAATATACAATATTTCGGCGTGTATGCACAGGACGATAGATTCTGATGCAGTGAAAACAAAATTTAGTAGATGCGGAATTCGTAAGTAACAGTGGCACAACTGTATGGTCTACGATCGAAGAGCTCGCCGGTTTGAAATAATATACAGCTGCTAAATATGTGCATATGATATTTGTTGTTCCTTGAGATCGAACCATTTCCAAACAACAGTGCGCACCTGTTCCACATTTAAATGTGTCCAGCGCGCTCCGCTCTCGCGTAAACATAGTTATTCATTTTAAGATTCGTGTGATGCACCGTGAACTGCACCGAACACGTGGCTTTCCCACAAATTAAATCTCAGAATAATTATTCCCTTCGCTCGCTCGAGCGTCGACAAAAATAAAGGTCCTTTATTTTCAATATATTTTATTCATAAATCCAATGCTATAGGGGCAAATATATTTCACTCGAATACAAAATTTACTTGATAATCATACACAAAGGAATCGTCTATTTACTTGCATCACTAGTTTCCAGTGGAAGACGTCAGATATTAGAGAGACATACTATAATAACGAATACCATGCTAACAAACATAACGCAAAACGAGGAACGAACATTTCTTCCTGATTTAAATATCAGTTTTATAAACGTCAAATTCTGCTTGGAAATCAGACATTAACCTGTTAACCGTGGAATTTAATTTCAGAAATCTCTGATAATGCTCGCAATGAAATCAAAATATAAAGTGTGTACTCGTCTAACGCAGACAAAACGCACCTGTTATATATTCCAACGAAAATCTAAAGCAAAACGAAGATGAGTTACACGTTTATCCGAAGAAATGAGTAATCGATCGCTGAAAGAATTAGTATCATTTTGATTTTAAGACACGACGTGTATACTCGTGGGACGCAGTTAACTGGTTAACGCGTTGACTGTCACGAGAATTTCTAGCATTGTGTACAGCAATACTTATTCTACAATAACAAACTCAAATGGTATCGCAGTAATCGTGTTATACTATTATCTAGCTATTTATGTTACTGAATATTCACATTTAAAACGAATCTTTTCACTGTAACTCTTCTTCAACAATTTCGCAGCTCCAATTATCGGTGACCGCCGTGGCAGTCGATGTGCTACTGACTCGAGCAACATTGACTTCCGACGTCACCCCAAAAGTGACTTTTCCAGATGCGAGTGAATATTCGAGCGCGACTTTTCCTCTCGCTGGCGCGGTTGTTACGTATGCATTACTCCGGCATTAAAATCGCTCGATAAGTAAAATCTATTTGGTCTTTGGCCGCGCGAACGTATAACTTTTCAGCGCGCGTGTGACATTAGCTCGAGAGGTGGGCCGAAGTGGCTGGAATGAGGTTCGAAAGTGGAGTATGTGAAGAAGGGCCGACGTGCCGGGCGATATACGATATATATCTTTGGACGAGGCTACGTGACCGGAATCCCGAGGAGGTTAAAGTTGGATTTGTAACGTATTTTTCCCCGACGTGGAAATACCCATCGACTGGCATGCTGCGTGCACCGCCGTTTTGTAATTTCCGTCTCGTAGCCCCGATTGACATGGGTGAAAGCAAAGATTTACATTGAAAGGACAGGATAGGCGTAATGCATATGTATTTATGCATGTGTGGATGCGTCGGAAACACGTTCCGTTGACTCTGTGTTGGCTTTCACGCGATTCCGAGCTACTTTAAACTTAAAGCAATAGTGTGCTAACTTATTACCCGCAGTTCTACATTGTGTTCAATATCTTCTCTCGCTAGTTTTTTTATCGTTTCTCGAAATTATGTGCATCGGCGAGCGACAGCCATCGTGACAGATGTCTGTTCTTCCGTCGTGCGTCGTATTCTTTCCCTTAATTCCATTGGTACGAGTTTTAGCTCTGCGGCTGTGCTTTGTTTCAGTTATGCGTGTTGCTAGAGAAGAGATAGACAGAATACATATGTTAAGATAGGAATTTGGTAACTTAGAGGTTGTGAATGCGATAAGGCATTTTGAAATTGAATTTGAATTTTTGGGATTCTCGTTGAATATTCTTGTAGTGAAGGTTTTGAAGGGATTTTCTCGTTTTGAGGGTAGAGAAATAGGTACTTTTTATAAACCTTTCTTAGTAGGAGTGTCTGCAATATTTTTGATGAGTGTTTATAGTGTTTGGCTTAAGAAACATCGATGTATTCGTAATAACGATGGTTTTACGGCCGACGGGTAGAATGTAACGTCCAGTACTACATAGTAAGCACAAGATTACGTTTCACATCCATACGAAATAGAAAACAAAGATCTTTCTCTGTTCAACAATATTTTGGTTACTAAATTAGAATCATTTATATTCGACTACATAAAGAAACATGACAACTTGATGAAGTACTTTAATCTTTTACGAATTTGTTACATTTTATAGGTAATTTACCGAAAAACTAAAACTTGTTCGTAAATTTTCCAGTTTTATAACGGATGACAGAGATAATGCGCGAATTGAATGCACTCTATCAAAAGTGGTGGTATTTTATGATAGAACTCTTACAGTGTATCAGCAAATTTTGCTTTTTCACAACTTGGAATTAGTTATTGAGATATTGCACAAGCTGTAGAATTTTCAGGAATTTACAGGAAACCAGTGTTATAAATTTTCAATCGCCGAGGTACAAAAATAATACGTTGTCCCCATTATTCTTTTCACATTTTCAATGAAATCAAAATTCTTTCTAACGACTAAGCCATATTACAGAATTAAATCATTTCTGATTCATATTGTACATTTTGGGCTACTTAAAGTGTACGAGACAAAAAGAGAGGACAATCGAACGAAAACTTTTGTGTCTCCTATAAATTTGTAAATTTCGCTATAAAAACTGAAGACATTAATGCGGGGGTACATGAAGTAAGAAAAGATAGTCGATATTTATTCACATATGTTAGTGTTCTAATATCCACAATGTTTGTTTAGAGACAAACTCAATGGGCATTGAGACTAGAACTACCATATCCATCAAAATGATGTGCTTCAGTTTTCTTATTCCACAATTAATATCTAAACAATGTTAAATATCCCAAATAATTTTAAAAATAAATAGTTTCCCTCGAATACCACAACGAATACACGAGAAAAACCGAAACAAATCTAAGGTTACAATTTCTATAAGAATTACATATAAATCATATTAACCCCTTGTCCCATGATTTATTTATCAATTGCGATCAACACAACAACTTGATTATTAATAATTTATTGAAGAAACAGAAAAATTGTACACATATTCTATATCCACGTCTGCCCTGAAATGCAATAATTGATAACAGAAGAGTAATATTTCATTCGAATTCGAAGGAATCGAGTGATATTTACGTTTGTTAAATTCCATTAAAAATCTTCGCGAGTCTCACACGTTAAGGGGTTAAACGCTCGGTAGTTCCACAGTTAAACTGCCAAAGTACAAATAAAACAAAGAATCTCTCGGCATTGATACATAAGAAAACACTCGGCGAAAGGAAGCAGCTTTCAAACTTATTAAATTCGTTCCCGCTCGGAACATTCGCTCCACGGCATATTGTCGAAAACGACGCGTAATGGAAAAGCGAGCAACCCCGTCCGCGCCAGATACATTCTTTCCCCGCCGCGTCGCGTCCTTTTTCTTAAATAACGCAATTTCCATTTGTTCCCGGAAACTCAACAGAGTGACGGATGTCGCGCACTTTTCATCGCGCGGCGACATCGCCGGCTTCCACATTTTTACGGTTGACTCCCGGCGCGGCGGCCGGGTTTCCAGTGGTTCTCGCAAAAAGCTGTTCGCGCGACGCGACCCCCGGGCGTTTATTCGGCGGAGCGGCATTACTTCGAAAGTTTATTCAGCGATGCGTTCTCCCGGCGTTGTTGCATTTGTCGGGATGCAATGTGATCCCTAACAAGATAAATGAAGCTCGCCTCCTCTGTTTCCTGGAGGCGGAACAGAACGGAACCGTAGGATGCGGGAGGGCGGCAGGGGCGGCCGGGCACCAGAAACTCTGGAGCATCCCTTTTCCCTTGCCTCGGACATAATCTGAGATGTCATCTGCGGAGACAGTGTACCGCCGTTCCGCGAATTACGTGGACATTCCTCCCGGTGAAACAGTGACACTTCGTTTGTCAGTTAATAGGTGATAAATCGTCGTGCGCGCGGGCTTGTTTCTTCAAACAAATATACTGCCTGCGGGTTTTCGTCGAGCAGGAAATCCTGCCCGCTGATATAGGCGGAAATTCGTTTCCGTCTCGCCGTGCGCGCGGTTATACTACTTCCAATGATTTATGAAGCGGTAGACGTTCAATCGCGAATATTTCACTAATCGAATCGCTTCCAATGGATCGTGCCTCTTGGTCAATCGAATTCGAGCTTGTTGCGGGTCTCTCTTCGTTCGATCTTGTTTTTGCTAGTTTCAACGCTATTAGACACTTTCGTGCTTGCTTATTTCATTGAATTCCTTTGGAAAGGCTTTCGTGTTTGAGATCGTTGCCAATAACAATATATCTGTTCTTTTAACGTTATGGCAAATGCTTGGCTACGATAGCGTGACGAGGCTGACGTGGAAGTTGAATTCTTATTAATACTTGTGTTAGAATTCTCGCAAGTACTTTAATATTAATGATAAGCAGCCGTATATGAGATAAAGGTATTCTATGTTCATAATAAGGTTACTTTTCTTCAAACAAGTAGTTGTTCGTAATATGAAAGTATTATTTCATTTTAACATTTAACCGGTCGGTGGTTAGGAGAGGGAAAGAAAGAGGGAGGGAACTTTCATCGACGACTGGCAATATTTCCTAAGTTCGCAGAAAGAAGAGTTGAACTATGAATTCCATTAGCATGTGATCCTTGCCAGCAAAAATATATTTCATAAAGAAATGGATAATTGTTATGATTAATAATCTAGAAACGACATTAATCTACAACAAAGTCGAAATGTTTATTTTCACCTGATCGGCCGGTAAAGTGTTAACTTAGAAAGGACAAATAGTAGTTATGTTTATGAAATTCAATTTGAAATGTTCGTTGGAGGTCTGACTCTATATTATAAAACAAGAGGTGTGGTAAAAAGTTTAATTATCGAAATTCCAACGAGTGCCGCTAGAAAAACATATAAATCTGTTCGGCAGTTAAGTTCTTCTATAACGAGTTCCTCTGGACTAACAAGGTCCTCTAAAGTTCGTTTCCGGTAAAGTGAAAGCAACGGCGACGCAGTCCTTTAATGCGATTCGAGATTCTGTCGTGCATGCAACTTGACTACACGAACAGACGGAGGTCAGGTACTTTATGTACCTTTGTCCATATAGGGTATATAAATAGTGTCCTACTCAGGTTTAATGCATTATAGCAGGACATTGCAGTAGGATACAAGGGAGCGTGCACGTTACATTGTCAGAGAATGGAGTACGTACTATACATACCAGAGCTGTACTGAATTATACTCCGTTATGGTTCTGCCTCTGTAGGTGCTCTATGGTGAAGGGGTCCGGTTCCATACTGTCTAGTACTCAATATGTCCAATACGAATACCTCACCTTCCGTCTAGCTGAATCAAAAGGACGATATCTCTCGTTTGTCGCTGAATGTTCGCAATCAATTGAATTATGTATCTGGACGCTTTAATGTTCCCCGAACGGATTTCGAGGAATCCGTGAAACGTGGGGATCGAGTATTTATGGGATATACGCGTGTTATATTATATAATGATTACATCATGATCAAGATATTGAACCGTTCATTTTGAAAGTGACCTAAGTCCACTAGAAAACATTAAAGAACTATTAAAGAATAAAAAGATTATTTAGAATTGTAAGTATTATAACGATTAACTTGATCTTTTTGAAAAATGGACTCAAGCCACTGTCAAAATAAGCGGCTCAGTGTTTGTAATACGGTAATATAGACTTTGACGATGGCAAGTTAGTAAGAACATTAATGCGTTAAATGCCGCGTCAGTGACCGACGACCGGCGCTTCCGAATTGCTTGAAAAAATTACAATATGCAAGATGATTGCTGTCGACTAAGAACATTTAATCACACGAATAAGTTGACAATTGTGTAATGTAAAAATTCTGATGTCAAATAATTAATAATTGTTTCTATTTACCTTTGCTACGAAGGAACAAATCATTTGCAAAACGTTCAGGATTCTTGTGACGCTTAACGTGTTGACTTTAAGTGATGCACAGAGGTTTTAACTAGCATAATTACAGTAAATTCGAATTACCTGCTGGTAACCGTCGCGCTGTGATGAAATTTGCTGTGAACGAATTTTTGAAGCTTTTTTTTTTAATATGACAAAAGATAGTTTTTATATAGAAGACAGTAAATTATAATTCTTAGAAAAACTCATAGTTCCTGTCATAATTAAATTTTTGATTTGATATATTAAGTTTCATACATGTCATTGACCAATATCATCACAAATAAGTTTTGACTAATTTGACAATCAACCAGTGATAAAATACAACTAATAATACGAAAGATTCATTATTTATTTATAACGTTTTGATCCAATTTCAGTGATATTCTGTCGCCAAACAAGCATTAAATGGAGGGTAGTTTAAAAGCTGTTAAAAATGTAGTCCCTGACGAATTAAAAAAAATCTGCCTAAATGAGATTATTTTCAGATGACTGAATTACTTTTCCATATCTAATCTGATAATAACTTCTCGAAACGAAAAGAATATTGATGCAAAATCTTAATATAAATATGTAACCTACAATTTTGTTTCTAAAATCAAAGCACAATTGACGTAGTACAAGTATTTATTAAACTTTTCAATAACTTCTTAACTGGTGTAGTTCACTTCAGAAAGTTTAAAAAGATTACTGATAACTAACCACTTGTTTTAAACTACTGTAAAGCGAGTGGCGTATTGGCACACTAAAATGTTAGATTAAATGTAAATTTCATATTAGAAGCATTAAAACCGACCGATTCACAACGTATCGCTTGTTGACAACTGTACTTAATGCATTAATGTAATAAATATCTATGTTGAGCAATTCGCGAACGTTGCAATATTGTTATCATCTAACCTGCATATATTTCGGTTGCAATACAAATACTTCTAACTAAACTTACTTCGTTATCGAACTCACTGTTCCTCATATTGCACGATAAAGAATTCTGCAAGTATTTTTCACTCCAATTCTAACATTTCATCGATTGTTTCCGCACTTAAATTTATTCCTTAGTATTGCCCAGGTCCTTGAATAGTACTGTTCTATATAGCCTTCTTTTATGAATAATCTCGCGGCGATACCATGCTCGGCATAAAATTCGCAGGAGAGGGTGCTTCGAACTTATTTACGCCTTTATTACTAATATCGTTCCTCACGCTCGATTGTCACCGATGGCCGTATCAGTTCCTGAGTAATACGGAAAACTGGCAGTGTGCATTGATATTTCTTACTTCCTTTTTACGGCCTACCTTCTTTCATTCGTTGCCCGCATCTTGAAGCTTTATCGGTCGTCAAGCCCTTACAAGTGTTTTTCAGCGATCGGGATAGGTTTTAGAACTATTTCGTGGCGTATCTTTTTCACGCCTGCTTGCTTGAACGATGGGACGTTAAATAAACATTAAACGCTGATGCTTCCATGCGACTATAGCATGGTTCACGTTTCATCTGAATATGCAAACTCTAGCCATTCTATAGAAATAAATATTATCGAATTCCCTGAATGATATTCAGAAAAATTCAATTGGATTTTCGTTCTCAACAAATTTTGAAATTGTTTGAATTACTTACTGATTGTTGCTACGATAAGTTTAAACGTCCATGTTATATTCCATATTTAATTTTAAGAACATGCTTATGTAGAGACGCAATTTTCTTTTGACAATTTGATTTTCCGTTCTACAGTATCTATTATACCATAAATACATCTTTACTTCTTACAATATACTTAAAGCATATTTATTTTTAACCTATGTTCCATTGGTCACTTACGGATTACAGGTTTAGTTTCATTTTTATCTATCCTGACTTGTTACAAAATAATAGATATAACAAAGCAGTAGAATTAAATAAAGATAAATAAATACAAGAATAAATAGAATACGAACAACATAAACATAATAGGTCGAAATTTTTATATCTATAGATTGTCTATACTTTGATCATGCGTCCTAAGTGAGTATTAATTTAAAACGAAGCATAGAAAGAGTCTTCGTAACGTGAGTAATACAATACGTTTTTCGAAGGTTTTAACGAAATAATTTCTTTTTGTTTCAGGTGAGTGTACCGTTTGGAAACGTTCGTACCTGTGGCACGTGAGTTACATACGCGACGAATGCAAAATTGACGATTACCGTATCCGTAACGGTAGGTCATCGTAAATCGGAAATACATGCAAGGTTACTGTAGAATAGGCGGGTTAAGTGGAGAACGCTGGGTCGCGGAGAGGGAACGCAATTGACTTTGCAATAAAAATGGAAATTAACACGGGCTACGTGGGCGGAAAACAAGGCTAACCTCCGTCAGTAGCGCGAAGAGGGTAACGCGGAATCTTGAATAAACAAACTCACCCTAACTCCTTGCTTGGCACCCTCTCCGTCGTTTCCATCAGTCTCGGAGCATGGACCAAAGGACGTTGTTATGATTGCTAATGGCAAACTATCCAATTCAAAGAACAAAGTAAAGTAACGAGTTGCTTCGCAACCCGGCGAATGCGCGGGGAAAGATATGTACGAGTTTCGGGGAAATGACGAATCAAGGGGGAATCCCGCGGTTCGTCAGCGTTGGGAATGGAGTCGTCGGTGAACGAAAGTGGTTTCACATTAAATATTATCTCCTGAAGGAGCTCTTATTTATGGTTTAATTGACATTTATTTTTCTCTTTCAATCAACGATTCAAATACCTATGCAGTTAACTCCTTGTCCTATGATTTATTTCTTGACTATGACAACTACCTTCTCGTTACTAACTTATTAGGAAAAGAAGAAATGTTGATGCCTATTCTATATCTACGTTTGCTTCGAAGTTAACGATTGATAGTGGGAAGGTAATATATAATTTATATTTAAGAAAAATAAATGACACTTAGATTTCCTAAATTCAATTTAAAATTTTTGTTACGAGTCTGATACGATATTCTACGTGAAGGGGTTAATAACGTAGCACGTCGTGTATTTCGAAGCTGTGTTGTAAATAATATTACGCACATTTACTTAAAACTGTTTTGCTGAAAAGTTATAAAGAAATATTTTGAACGCACAATTTTCAGATGAATATTAAAACATCAAATGTAACTCGGAAAGCATATTGTATAGGCATCATTAAGGAAAAGCTTCGCTAGCTGCGTACAATGGTTTTGTTGGGGCAAAAGTAGAATACAAACCTCGTTCAACTGTTAAATTCCTCAGTGTTCAAAGCTTTACACTATTCAAACCGTAATAAATTCATAAAACCCTTAGCCCAGTTACAGAATATTGTTTGATTCATTATTCCTCATGGGATGTACAGGAAACTTTGATCCTGCGACTGTAATCATCTTGGATAGTAGATACTCATGCACCATTATCGCTGGGTGTTCGCAAACATTTTGTTCAAAGCAAAACCGTGGTAGACGAGCGTCATCTACGTAATTTCTTTATGAATACGGTAACAGTTTATCAACATGCCAGAGGCATGTTAAAATTGTAACGGCGGCTGATAGTAGACAAGGGAATACGAAACAAGTCTTCGATGGAAAAAGATCGCTTGATCCCGGAATTGTCTGCGCTGGTGGGCTCAGAAATCGCTCGACAATTAGCAGGGCTTTTCTTGTATTGATATACATACATTTGTTCGTTCGGGAGGCTCCGGACTTTTTAAGCTCAAGTCCCGTCGAGATTTAAATTTCAAAATTTCAATCTGGCTTGCAAATCTGGCCACCTCCTTCCACGCGCGCACGCGCGGCGCCCGCACTTCCGTCTTCTGTTGGATGCCGTTAGATTGCGTCGGTCCAACATCAAAAGCTTCCTCGAGTTACAACTTCTGCATGTGGTCAAGCGTTCCGATGGTAGGAAAGCAATTCCTTCTTTGTTAACGAGAACAAGCTTTCCCTTCTTTAACCTGCAGTGTAATTTGCTTTCGCCCTGCCTCTTCGAAGTGGCGGCTTCAGCAGTGTTTGGAAGTTTACAGGAAATGAGGATTCAATGTCCTACATTATTGCCACGAACAGTTTCTAACGCCAGAATACGAATTAGTGTTTCTACTTATTGTACGTGAACGTGTTAAAATATGACCTGTATTTTATCAGTATCACTGTCACAGTTATACGGTAAGGTTATAATTATCTGGAATACCTAATTGATCAATGCATTTGCTGCGACAGCAATATTATTCAGCGATCGTCGTAAAGATATATTTTTCAATATTGTTTGAAATGAATTATGCAATAAGAGTTAAAATTGTATAACACAATAAGGTGTCGTAGCTTTGTTTAAAAAGGTGTCGTACAGTATTTAGATTATTTTCTATTTTAGTGCATCGTAATTCCTTGTAAAGAATATTTGAACGAAGAATGTAGGTATAAATGCAATTTCATTATTTTATATATTTTATTTTGAATGTTGTATTTTTATTAATAAATTACATTATTATATGATCTACGGTTGTCTTTTTAAACTATTTTCTTTGTTTTTTTACCTAATTCGATGTAGTTCAATTATCCGGTATACCTATTTGATTAACGAGCACCGATTCAATCCCGTAAATGCTGAATAATCGGAATTCAACCGTTCCAGTTTATGCACAGTTATTGCGTAACACAAATGTCATTATTATTTTGCTGATTTCTTAGATCAGTAACCAATCTCTATAAACACAATATATCCTTTCCGACGAATTCGTTTTACACGTAACGTGCCTATCCTGTAAAAACAGAATCAACAGTCCATTTTTGAAGCGTGCTGTACTTCCCTACTCAGAGAAAATAAATCAACTTCCATCAGAAGTTACTCGGTCCCAACAACTCGCCAGCTTAATTACTTTACTAGACGTTACGGTACGGTTTTGGTCTGAGTGAAGTACGTTTCTGGCCCACGAGTGTAGCTTGTCAGCCGAAGGAAGGAAAAGGTGGGCAAAGAAACGAAGGACGATGAAGGGCGTCGGAGAGGGGGCGGGACGGGGGGCAGAGGGTGGAGGATAGAAGGGGACGATGAACGTGGACGAAACTTTTAATTTTTCCTCAAAAAACTTTAGCTGCTCGTTACGTTGTCCCAAGTGCATCGCGCTCGGCAACGAGGCGAAGTGAAATTAAAATTCATGCGACGCGTCTTTTCTCGGCCTCCTCTCCCACGGGGCCCAGAGGGCGTCCTGCAGGACAACATCTACGGAGCGTGCGTATATCCTGCGCGCGGTTACCACCGTGAAAGAAGGGATGACTAGGAATCGAGGAGGCGAAGGGGATTCAACTGAATTTGCAAATCAAATTTCGTCCCTGGTCTACGAAATTCTGTCGGAGGCGCGACGACCAGGGACGGGACGTCCGCCTTCGCGCCAATTATCGTCTCTAAACCGACCTTACTTCCATTCCGAGTTCCTCAATGCTCGGAGGTTATCTTTAACCCTTATGTCAATAACCGACATTTTTTACGGTGTCCAATAACCGGAATATGAGGTTATCCCGGACCTTCCTGCTAGGATAAATCAGGCATGCAGTAACGATTTCCTATCCGCAGTTTTCTTTCGACTCTGTTCCCGCATTTTTATAGCATACCGCGTACTATTGGAAGAGATTCAAATGGAACATACCTGAAACAAGGAATGCCACTAAAATTGTACAAAATATTTGTGTAAATTAATGAATGAACAAATTTTTACCTGTTAACTGTGGAATTTAGTTGGAAAGGAAATGAAGTGTGTACTCGGCAAACGCAGGACGAATGCATCTAGGGTGTACTTTAATGAAAAACCGAAACAAAACCAAGAATTACATGTTTATCTGAAAGAATACAGAATTCAGAGTTGAAGGAATTAGTGTATGCATAACGTGTATATTCGTTAAACGCAATTAACCGGTTAATCGAGTGGCACTCTTTCGATTTGGCGCCTAGATTCTAGGCAGTGAATTGCGATTTTAATCGTTTGCTTCAATGCTTGTTTTGTAATTATCTAATACAATGATTTCATTATTAATATTTTAGTAGATGAAAACCGGATTCTACTTTGACTGTAAATCAAAGTTGTGGGACAAAGAGAATATTTTATTTCTGTAAACAGTATTTTGCACGACTTGTAATAAAACAATGAATCTAAATCAAATCTACTTCATCTTAATCGCACACTTTCTAGAACATTCTTTCGTCACCATGCATTAACTTCACGTAGATTTGGAATATTCTGGATTCATTTAACATGAACATCATTAACATACGAAAACCCATATTACAGAAAATCAATTTAGTGTAGAATATTCCAATACCTTGAATGTTTATTCAAAACAGACGAACAGTTCAGCTAGTGTATACACGTTAATCGTTCATCAATACATCTACTCTCATAATGTCTATTCCGAAGTTTGAATATTAATAACAGGAAAATTGTAAATATTACATTTTGTTTGTAAAGATATTAGTGATATTCGTGTTTGTTAAATTGTATTTGGAAATTTCAAGAGTTTATATAAATTTAGAATTCTCGTATCTAGGATTTGTATCGCATATTTTTAGTGGACCAAGTGAAAAATCAATATAATATTGACTTTTCTTAAATTATTAAGTGAATTTTTATATAAAGACCTCAACTAGCTGTTCTTTATTGAATCGATTTGCAGAAAATAACAATAACGTACAAGCATTACAGTATAAATTTGCAGATACGTTTCTCGATGTTTCAGTTTAATATTCTTCTACCGTGTGGAGAACTGTCCACCCACTCGTTCTATTGCATTCTACCTATCACTTGTCTTGCATTATTCTTCGGAAAGTTTCCAAAATTGATCCGTCCCTATAGGAAACTTATTTCAGGTCGAACTTATTCGAAGATGAAACTTTTGGATCGCGACAGTCAAGAGGGACTGTTCTAGGAATGCGTGACTGTCTTCTTGACAGTTCATCGTATATTATTTCCCTATGTTCTTTTATCAATATTGTCGAAACCATTGAAATTTCATATATTAAATTGTCTTATGTGTATAGACTAAATGAACTTCGGATATTGTTGCGAATTTACGCTTAGACGTAATGTAATAAATTATTTAGGATTGAACGATGAAAATGGGACTTAAATAGAAGCTCACTTTTCTTAATATTAACAGTACCGACATTTTGATGTACTTCTTACTACTGTAAGCAATTCAGTAAACAAGTTAGATGATAAATTTTTCTTAATGAAAATAGAAACAAAAGGATGGGCAAACATTAAAAAACTGATTAATCGGACAATATAGGAATTAATATAGAGTTAAATGAACGAATTTTACGGTGCCATTAGTGTTAACAATGTACTTTATGTTCTAGGTAAAGAAATATATTAAATTTTTGCACTCAGCGCGTATTACAATTTTTACTGAGCTACGTTAGTTAATCACAGTAAATAAAATAACAAAATCTGTAATTATAAGCACAATATTTACACGAATCATATAAGAAGGAAACTAGTTTTTATAGTCAGTGAAGAATATAAAATACGACGCGAGCAACGATATTATAACTATAAGATTGTTTAAAGGGAAACGAGATTCTGTGAATCAAAACTTGATTTGTAAATTGATATTTGCATTTGTATCGTATTGTACGGAGCCTAAGAGATATTATGGAGATTCTTACAAACTAATGCCTGAATCTCCATGATCCTCAAGGGTGCATAAACGTGGGATTGTTCTGCATTTCGCAGTGCACTCTTGAGTGCCATTGTGTGAAAGTAGAATGGGATACATGTAGAACTTCTACGATAGTACACCACAACCATAAGGCAAGGGATAGTAGTGCAATGATAAGTAACATTGTTAGTTTATAAGAAAAACTAACTAATATCTAAGATTCTAGATTTTTAGTTAAATATTGTGATATTATTCCTGTCGAAGTCGTGGTCATTAAATATATTAGAATATTTAAAGTAATCCTTTATCCTCAGCACAACTTTGTTATAAAAATTTACCGAATGTCCCTATGGGACAAATTGCAAGGTTCATTAGAGTTAATAAAAAAAAATTTAACCCCTTGGCTTATGATTTATTTTTTAACTGTGATCGACACAACTTCTTTATTGTTGTTAATGTATTAGGAAAAGAACAAGTTTTTATGCGTATTCTATATCTACGTTTATTTCAAATGTTAAAGATTGACAATAGAAAAGTAATATTTCATCCATATTTAAGACAAATAAATAACATTTTGACTTCCCAAATTCAGTTTACAATTTTCGTCATGAGTCTGACACAATATTATAGGTCAAGGGATTAAAATAAAATATATTACTTATTAAATATATTACACCAAATTCGAGCAGACAGTATATTATCAAAATATTCGTACAAATGAGACAAGCAAATTTAAACGCTTGCAGTTGCATGATTTTCCATCGGCGTTTGAAACAGCAAAATATTCAACTTCCATTTGTCGAATATGCTGCTGTCAGTGACACACTATTTTCTTCATATATAATATTTACGCAAAATGAAAGCGCACGCATACAACTCGATCACACAGACATCCGAAAGAACTGTATTGCTTACGAAGGAATGTGGTAATATATTAACCGTATAGTAGTGTAATATGCGTTGTTCACGTGACGCCTCTCTAATAATATACATAGCCGGGCGTGCGTACAGCTGAAATTACAGGCATCACAAATGTAACGTTCAACCGCAAGTAACAAATGCGCGGTTTCCCATTTCAGCTTTCCGAATAATGTGCCAAAAACAATATTACTCTCCACACAAGTATTCCATATTCAACTATTCGGCCCTGACTCCAGAAATTCAATGAAATTTCTGAAGCCCGGCAAATGCTTTGACGTCTATAGAACGTGACATGCAACATCATGAATACACGAACATGTTACACGAAACAAAAATTTACCGAAAGCAGAGAATCAGCAATCGAGTTCCTTTGATCTAAATATTTTGGAAGTTCTGCAATGATGGATCACTGAGGACTTGATATCGACAAGCTTTGAGCCTTCCTTCTGCAGCAGCACACTTTTCGTGTGTCCTTCGATGCGACGTTTAAGAAGTTAATTCATCGAGATATTGCAATGAATTAGATAACTGTATAAAAATATTATATAAAATAAGAAACACAGCTATTTTATAAATATTCCTAATATTACATTACAATATTAAAGCTACGTAAAAACAATATTTTATATTCACTGATGTTCCTGCGTTAAATTTATTCTTTTACCAATCCGTTGGTACATTAATCGATAGTTAATTCCATGAATTTTATAAGCTTAAGTTTCACTGATGTTTTGTCAGAAATTGTTATAAATTGTTTTTTATGTATTGTTATCATTTTGCTTTCCAATTAGAATTTTTATCTCCTCGTCTGTTAAGTACTGTTTTCCCGAAACACAGGTAATTCCGTATTAGTCTTAAACAGAGAATTTTAAATTCAAACACACGCAAAGCTGAAAATATATTTTACGAACACAACAACATAAAATGGAAATGTTTCCTAGATGTTCTTGCTTCATCAAAGAGCAAACGCAAGAATGTACCTCAGAAACGGAATGTGTAATGAAAAGCTAAAGACGTTTGCTCACTTGCGAAACTTTGTGGTGTATGTGTTTTAAAGAATTTGACACAGAAACCTTAATACATGGAAAAGGACGTAGTATTTTGACATTTGATATCATTATTTTTAGACATCTAATTGTTGGTTTCAGAAGTATCTTTAAACGTTCAAAGCTTCATTTACTTTCCTTCGTTACATACTGATATAGATGTTATCACTAAACAATATTTAATAATTTACAATTTTCACACTTCGAACAAGAAAGAAAAGTGAAAGAACTAGCAGTTTGCTCAATCTCTCGTTTACTTCCAATTACGAATGAATAATTCAAGTATACATTCATAATAAGTTTCTATTTTATCTATTAAAAGAACAAAGTTGATTACTTACCCCCTTGTCCTACAATATCGTGTCAGACTAGTGGTGAAAATGTTAAACTGAAGCCCACAAATCTAAATGTCATTTATTTTTAATACAAATTAAACATTACTTTCCCATTACCAATCGTTAACATTTACAATGAACGTAGACATGGACTAACGATTCAATTCTTTTCTACTTGTAACAAAGTATGAACGATAAAGTAGTTTTATCAAGCATAATTGTAAAAGAAATGATGGGAGAAGGGTTTAATAAATAGTTTGTCAAATATTATTGAACGGTAGCGAACGTAAACGCTTTCTCTGAGTTGGTCCCTTTGATACCTAACGATACCCGAGGAAGCAGTTCAGATCAGATCGCCTGTAACAAAGAAGGGCGTAAATGGAAACATCTGTTTGGGATTCTACGTATCCGTGGCGGGCAGTGGTGTACTGGCAAGTGAGATTTCGGTGGCTGCGGTAATCCAGGTTGCGCAGAGTTTCTATAAAGCTCCGGAATAGGTTAATCTTGCGGAGCAAGTTTCTCCTCGTAGGTCGGCCTAATCCGAACAGCTTAATGCCCACCGGTAAAGGTCTATACTCGTACACACAGCACGCGTACACACGGACGCAGACAAACATTGCGTGTCAAGAATATAAATGTTACAGTTAATTCTTACTGGCCAATCGACTGTTGGAAACCCTACAAAATAGGAACCTGTGTGCGTTCACTTCGGAAATAATTCACGGAAATGGTATTTCACGCCTGCAATCACCGAATTTCACCTTTTGCACTCGTATGTCATGCTGCAGATGATACTACAAATTTATTATAGAAGTCCTAGATCAATACTGATTTTCTCTAAAACACGTACGTCACGTTGGAAATTATTTTGAGAAGTAGCACACTTTAAAATATTACAAAAATTGAGTCTCATAATAATAGTAATCAAAATAAATATTAAACGTTGAATTTTACCGCTGTAAATTATTTTAATTCGTTTTCCTAAAAATGAATACGAGTTTACAGCCAACAACATTGAAAATAAATCGAGTGCAATGGTTTAAAGTTAACTATTAATACGTTAAATGCTATGTTAGTCAGTGATGACCAACGCTTCTGAATTACTCGGAAACAATCATTACATGGAAGATAACCGGTGTCGAATGAAAACGTTTAATAACGTAACTAAGTTGACAATAGTGAAATGCAATAACCGCAACGCCAAATAGTGAATTATTGTTCCTGCTTTTCTTTGCTACACAGGAATAACTCTACAGAAAAACGGTTCAAGGTTTTCGTGTCGCTTAACGTGTTAAATATATATGCAACATTCTCGTTACTTATTCGGTTGCTCGTTAGATCTTAAGGAAGGTAATAGCTGCTTTAGAAACGTTAATAATAATTAGAGAATATTCATTGTAGTTATTTTGCTTTTGCATTTAAGTTTGTATAAGAATATAAAATAATATAATAATATAATTTAACATTTTAAAGGAAACTTTTGAACGCAATCTGAGTTCCTTTATGCTTCTGTCATTGTCAGAAGGATGCCGTTCGGAAATATTTGATTATATTTGAAGGAATCATATATTTCAGATTGAGAAGTTTACGGAGAGCAATTCTATCCAGGAAATCGCTTCGCTTATCGAGCCGTTCAACGTTGTAATTTATTCGCTAAAAGATACTCGAGCAACTTTTCGTTCCATTTGCTGATTTCTGATCTATATATTATCGGAGCCTTCCCCTCCGGTCGACCGGCCGACCGGGCAACTGGTTTCCCGTCGTTGAAATCTTGTTTGATGGTCTTTCAGTTATTTCCGAGACAGTGACTTTTTGCTGAAATAAGTTCTCGTCACTTGCAGCGACAAAAGGCAGGTTTTGAAAAGCCCGTCCGAGGTATTAAAACCCGGGCGCAAAATTGAAAATGTACGCCGGAGCGGGTGCGCGGCGTGAAGCTGGAGCGGAACCATGGGAGAACAGACGAACGACTGAACCGATCTCACACCCCGCTCGGCGTCACTCACTGTTTCCAATCCCATTAACGGGACGGTGATTCGTGAATAGGCGCGAAAATACGCAGCTTTTAATCAGCGGGACTCACTATCATCGACCGCCATCTGTTTCGATCAAAACATTCAATGAACCTGACAAACGAAAATTTCATTTTTTTCTTAAATGATCCCGGCCAAATGATTAACCCTATATTCTTTCTACTCCGATTTGGTTTTGTGCTCGCGTTAAATTTCTCTAGTGAAAGTCCCATTTTTGTGGGCCGAATGCGGTTAATACGAAACCGCATTGTGCTTAACGCGTTTGGTACCACGTGTACCCTATATGGTACAGGCCGATTTTTCTAAGAAACTATTTTTAAGGGACACATGGTCACGGGTAGCGATACATGTTACTAAGCAGCGAAAGCATGAAAAACGATATCAAAATATATAAAAATTACCGAAACTTGAATATAACGTACTGTTTTATTAAAGAAATCAATACTGTTCATGAAGAAAATATAACCGAAATTTCCGCGGCACGGAACGTGTTAAACTATAAATAAATGAGATCTATTAATTTAGACATGTTGGTAATAGGTTATTTATTGTAAGTAATACGAACCGTTGAAATGGAAGTGGACTGTTAAACGTAAGCATGTGACATTATGATTAATTATGATAATTTTTTAGAATGTTGAACGGATTTATCTTTTAATTAATACCATCATTGTATCATCACTGTGTTAGTCGTTTTAACTTTTTAATAGTTGCCATTTTACGTTCCCAAATTATACGACTTAACTATTAGAATGATCAAAATATTATCTTGATAATCTTCAATCGTTTTTGAAGTTAGTATATAACATGAATTATTTTTGACTAAATATTATAAGCAGTTTTACTGCAATTCATTGTTCTAGTTTACTATTGATATTCGGATTTGACGTGATCGCGCTGGCGCGACCAACTGGTGGGATATTAGACGCGCGTTTAATATTACTACCGCATAAATGACTGCCGGCATGAATGTGTTAAATCTGTCATTTTTATGGTTACTTCAAACTCGACTTTCTAACTTTTATTGAGAAAAGATCGTGAATTTAAAAATCCCATATATTTCCACTGCACATGTTCAGCAAAAAAGTATTCCCCTGATTTAATTTCTGTTAGCGGTAAATAATCTAGTAATAGCGTAATTGCTGAGCGCATTTGCGGGCATAATCGATACAATTTAAATTCAACGACAGCAAAAACTGAAGGTATAACTGTGTTTTACGTCTGCGAGGGGAGACGGCTTAACAGAACGATTTCAAACGCGTGTCTATTAATTGAGGTGGGCAGTTACAAGGTTTTATGCAAGAAGTTCTTAAGTACCGTTTAATTTAATAGTACTTCAGGACTTTGTGCATAAAGCCTTTCGTTTATAACTGCCTGCGCGAAGTAGGAAATTTTAAGTCCAAGTCCCTCTGGTTTTCACTTCCAGGATTCGGAACACCTGATTATTATAGTAAGTAACGGATTGACATTTGAATTTCTGCAATATTAAAAATTCTGGAACTACTAATGAAAGTACTCGAGTGGCAGATTTTCTATAAGAAAAAAGAGGAATTGATACTAGAGAGAGATAATGAAATATCAAAAGGAGTTATGTAGTATTTATATTAAAGTTGTAACATAAAATAGTAATAAGGAAAAATAATCCTATTATAAGACGTAACATTAGTGTTTAGAGATATAAATATGTTTCAGCTGAAGAAATCAATTAAAAGAGTCTTCATCCAAAATGTTGTTATTGTTGTTAAAAATATATAAGTTTAACAAAATAATAACACATTAATGATCAACCAAGTTCTTGTTTGTTCAGCAATATGTTAAATAAATACTTCTGTTAGATATAAAATTAGAAAACTTCAGTATGAAATAACCTGGAAAAAAGGAACCGGGGTAGTTTAATTACGACCATATAATTAAAAAGGGAAGACGGAATGTTGCGCTTGCGAAACAGTTTCTAAGGAACTTTTATCATACGTATTTCACTGTCAAGATTAATACAAACCGAGTTTGAAACTTCGTAAAGCGTCACTCCAATTAACACCTTGCTGATTGGTAACGAGTATACTCGCATTTTATTGATCCGAGTTGTTCGTAAGTTCCGTTGTATTTGCACTCACATTAATTTCTACCTAAAAGCAATATAGATGTTTATAAGAGAGTTCTAATTGCATTTATTAGATCATTTGAATGATTTTAACATACTATATACGAGTAAAATATGTATATTAAAGTTAAAGACATTTCCTGTAAGCTAATTCATCGGTCAGCGAGATGTTAAATAAGAATCTCTAACGTGTATAAACGTTGCTCACCATTTCCATTGTTCGTACCGCTAATGCATAGGTGCCGAACGTTTCTAAATCGATTACCTCGTAAAGAAAATCTCCTAGGAATAACTTTTACTGCACTTTCCCGACTTACGATAGATTCTCGCCGAGATTCACCTGTTTCTGTCTCAGCGACGTTAATTATTATTTCCAATACCACCCAAGTGTCCCTAAATTTAAGGAAAACCGTCGGTTTTCTACGTCGAGCTGGTAAAACACGTATATCTTGTTTATATTCCCCTAGCTAATAGTCGGGCACCGTTTTATTCGCCTCTAAACAAGACTCTGTGCAATCGTAGTTGCGCGAACGATTCGCATTCCTCCCAAGGGCGTCGTGTTCGGCAAAATACTTCGTTCCACGGCTAATGCGGCCCGCTTTGGACATTCCGATACGCATCCTGAACTAAATTCATTCGCGTTTCAAGTATTTCTCTTTTAGCGGGAGAAGAGTATCGAAGAAAGGCGCGAGAAGACGTACAGCGACGAAACGGATGATATATACGTGTCACGGTGAAAGTGACGTTATTGTGATATAAATTGAGATATAAAGTGGTCAGAGTGGTACGCGAGGATGCTGACGAAGAAGCTTGAAGGATCAGCCGAAGCTGTTAGTCTTGATTATTGCAGACAGTCGCCTCGAATCCCTCGTACTGTCGACAACCAGAGAGAAGACGCATGGTGTCCTTCCCACCATAAAGCTCCCCACTGGGCCTATTAATTTGTACAAATGTCAACCTTTATTAGATCAGATTTAACCGTGCCAGCGCTGCGTAACATGTTATTGTTCGATCTACGGTTGACCATCAATATGGAAATGCCAGTAAGTGAATGTGAATATTATTTTGTGTCAACTGTGTAATACACAAGTTATATCATATTACAGTACACCACTTTAGCATTATTCATATTTTTGAATTTTTTAGTAAGAATGCAGGAAGTTTGTCATATGAGAAGAAAGAGTATAATAAATAGTAAAAATTAGAAAATGGACATAATCAGAAGATGCAACTGTGGAATTGGTGGTAGCGAATCAGTTTTATTGGATTTTTCGATTTTTAAAGTGTATGTGTAAACTAATTAAATATTAAAGTTGGATTAAAGCTTATATTTTAAATTACGATTGTGCCACATACATCGCAGAGAAAAGTGTAACTCTAGTGTACAAAGATTTGTTAAGATATTACATAGATTGGTTTCATAAAGTTACATTACCTTCTTTTAAAAAATCTAGCCAACTACAGAGCTTTCACAATTTCTACGGTAATTAACAAATCTTAACTAAACGATATTTAAAATTATAAAACAATTATATTATTCAGAGTATCCATAAATCCATTTTATTTTTAACATTAAACTTTTCTAATTCGTTCTCGATCAAGGATTCCCAATTAGATTAAAAGATTGCTCAGCAAGAAAACGAATTATACATTCATTGTAAAAGTAACTTAACTGCAAAACTCATAAACAGAGAATAGAATTTTCCGTCAACTGATTCAACTGACTAACATTCTGATTTATTAAATTGAATGTAAACCTTCGCCGCGGATCTGATTCGATGTTATAACAGGGAAGGTTGTATAAAATGTCAGTAAAATAAAAGCTACGTATGATTAAGTAACTGTAAAGCGTTGTATGGAACTTTTTGGGTTGTCGAGATCAAAGTTGTCAAATTTTATTAGGGTGGCTGGATTGAGTGCGCTATAAAGGATGAAGCCAGTGACCGGCTTAACGGTACCGGCATAGCTCAGTCTCGTCACTTTCTGCAGCCATCTTCTCCGGTACTTCCGAAGAAGCTTTATTGAAGTCCAGTCAATCTCTGTCGTCCGTAGTTTCCGATTTGGGGCGATACTCAGCTAGCCTTTGAGCCGGTAAACGGAGCCAGTCGTAGGAAGGAAGGTTAGTCGAGATCGGCTTTATATAGAAACTCAAAAGACAAATGGTGTGAGATCGTACTACTCCGGGCAGCAAAGACGCAAGTGTCAGGAGCAGGTGTATCGTCGAATATATACTGCCAGCGAACGGACCGTCAGTAATTAAAATGTCTCCCTTAGGAAACTCCGCCTCACGCTGGCTTAGGATCTCCGGAACTTCTTTCAAACTCTTCGCCTCGGCGGAGTTCCATTCGCAAATTGTGATAAATAGTTTCATAACACTGGTTTCTTGGTAATGACCGTAAAGAAATTTATTGCATCGTATTTCACCGTGGAACAGTCTCGTAAAGATAATACAGTATTTAAATGCGGGTACTTTGGTCAAAGAAACCATCGATATTCATATGATCCACAATGTACACTTTTCGGAAGGATTTCCATAAAATATCGACAAAGTATATTGTGTGTTTATTCAGGAGCTAATGGTAGTTCAGGTGTTTTTGAAATATTTGTTTACAGGATCATTTCGCAGAGAGGGAATGCATAAAACGTATGTGTTTTCTAATGAAGTTTTATTTACTTTTTGATAGTATCGTAAATACTGTAATTTTACACAATTATCTCAAAGTAATTTCGTATTTATTCCTCAATAAAAGCTTTGAAGGACAAAGGACAAATTTTTGAGAAAACAGTCCATACAAAATATTTCTTACGCTCTCCTACTTATATAATCACATCCGCAGATAAAATATAAAAGTACAATATATCTATGCAAGAAGGATATCCTTTAATATTATTATAGTAATTATATATGTCCAATTCTATAACAATTATTACTTCTAACAAATATAACCATTAATAATACACAAATAATAAAATATATCATTCTAACGAGAACAACAAGTTAAACATTATACACCAAACAGAACATCATTCTCTTAGAATAATTTTACAACAAAAAGCACCAACAATTCAATTCGCAATTGAAAATATCAATTTTAGCCACGACATCAAGGAAAGTCGTTCCACTGTGCGACGTTCACAGAGTCACGAGACTGAAAATAATTAACAGAACTTGAGTAACATTTTCCTCAAGGAACAGGTCATCTGTTTTTCTTTGGAAACATCCGTGCCACTTCTAAACGAGGTTGGAAAGAATCTCAGCGGAGCTGCCGGCTGAAAGTGAAATATAATGCAGCAACGAGTAGCGGCATTAGACGCGCGCGTTCAACAAGCGATCTCGTTAAGGGTGGTTTTTGCCCGGCGGAAGTAACGAGTCCGCGAAGTCCCCGGAGAAAATCTTTGACGCACGAACCGCCCTCGTAACATCCGTCGAGTTACCGAAAACTTCGATTCGTCGGGCTATGATCGCGTTTTTACTCACGCGGAAACCAGCCTCCGCCCCCGCTCCCGTCGCTTTCTCTTTCCATCTCGTTAAGGTCCCGTTTCTCGCGATAGAAATCGGTCGCGAGAGCCGAGCTGGATTCACGACGCAAGGAACCGTGGCCCGCGCGAGGTTGCGGAGAGTATCGAAAAGTTTCAACTTTGTTGAAGTTTCCATAAGAGTTACCGCCCCCCGCCCCCCTGCCCCTATCTTCCGTTTCATAGCGTGCCATTGGCCCGCGCGCGCGCGCGCTCCCGCGTAACCGACCGAGCGGACCCGGTTCTCTTCTTCCGAGTTCGAACGATCGAGTCAACATTCGACGCAGCAGACTTTTGACGGTTACTGCGAACTGCCGGTGGACCTTCTTACTTCCCCCAATCACTTGGCGCCGAAAGATTTTTCTTGTTCCGAGGTGGCGGCCCGGAAAACGGAGGATTTTCGATTCCTCGTGGAATATGAACGGGTTGGGAGACGCGAAGGGACGGCAGGCTAGAAGCTCTTGGAACAAGGAACTCGGGGAAGTTGATCAGCGGACTTTCGACAGCTAGCCGCTTGCGCTGGCAACGAATTCAGAGCCTCGGCAGGATCTCGCGCGAAGAATTTTGCCTTCAATTATTATATACGGATATGTACATTAATTTTGTATATATCGCTGTAAATGGCGATTTCGAACATGCTTCATGAAAGTCATACTCAGAATACGCCGATCTATCGAAATCGAGCATAAAAGATTAGTTATTCCATTTAAAAAAAAACAAAGTGATCGCTCCATCTGCAAGAATAACATTTATACCATATTCTGTAGTTTCTTAAACCCTACAACTTCTGTAAGTAACATTTCCTCGTATTGGTTAAAATAACCAAGATATTTAAGTGGGCAGAGTTCGTGAGGTATACTGTATATAGTAAAATTGATATTTAATAGAATAGTTTGTACATTGATTTCTACAATTGACACGGTAATCGTAAATGAAAACATGTTGCGCCCTATCGATACGGATGAACAGGTAGGAAGCGTAGCACGAGGTCAGAAAAAAGATCCAACGGTAGCGATAGATTTTGTTCTTAGCCCGAGATTATCCCGTTTTACAGGAAAATCCTATCGCGAAAGATTCATTGAGGCAATACTCACACCTGTGTTCCGGCGAGCTTCTCCGCAATCGCAATTGGCGTGGGAGGATTTACGATCTTACACCCCCCCAAGTCAGATTAGGCCGCTGCGGTGTGTAGCGGGTTCTCAAGGAGCTGCTACTTCGCATAGGAACTTTCAAAGCGGCTGCCTTTAAAATGCCTTCTTCTATTCGAGAAGAGAAGAGACGGGAAGGGAAAGGGAAGGAAAGGAAGGGAGAGAAGCGAGGGCAAGCTCGATAAAGCGGTTCTAAAAGACGCCCGCTATGCCGCCGAACGCGCACAACAGAAGGAAGTTATAGTTTTACCCCAACCGATTTCGCCTGGCAAAAGGGATCGCACTCGTTTTATTCTTATGTTATGATTGTATTCGCGGTACAGTATCCCGCGATATTACTTTGTCAATTTCCTCTTTACCAATTCCTCCACTCCTTTCTCGGGAATTGGAAAGGTTTGAACATTCTTAAGGGTTCAGTTTAACAACTCTGCAATCTACACCCTAAACATTTTTCTTTGCGTTACTCACTTCCGTACCGCTTGTTTATTTAGTTTCTCTGTTGCTTCGCTTTGCCGTGAATGCGTTACGAAGTTATTGCTCAACCGCAGATCTTTATGTTTTCCTAGCAGCTGATGCCTGTTGTGCGAAATTCAGTAACAGTTTTCTTTATCTAGCTACAATATTCGTTGACAACAAGCTTCCAATTAATTTACCATTTTGTTAACTATTCGTTAAAAATATACGTTTGCACAAATATTTAGAAGCTAATTATATTCGTATTTTTTAAACTGGAAGTTTTACGTTAATATAATTTATTGGTAAACTTCATAATAAGCTCTGTATTGTCTCATACTGTTGTTCACTAGACATGTTTAACCCTTTGAGTGGTGTCTTTTTAGTCTCGTACGTACCGTGGTGATAATTACAAGTGTATGTGATTACCATACGCGTTTCTTGGCATTATTCACTTTGGCAAAACTGAATAATTACAATGACAATTTAATCACAATTTAATTCATTGTTTACTTCCGCTTTCAAAGAGTTAATAAGGTAAATTAATAGGTATATACCACTTGTGATCGAAAAACTACGACAGAAAGCGTAAATTTTCATAAAAAATCGTCCCTTTACAGAAACACACGTGTGTCAACGAGTTCCAATCAATAATCCACGATCACTCGGTATCGCGCGAAAATATCTCTGCATTCCGCTTTGATAAACACCGCGTAGTTTGTGCAGGCATAATTACGCGACGCAGATTTGAGAAAAGCATTCATGCAATAAAGTAGTTACGAGTTGGCTGGCTGGTAATTTCCCGGGAGTTACGCGCGGCAAGATTTAAAACGCGAGGACACTAGAATTTAATTAAAAGCGTTATCGAGGTAAACAGGGGGATACTGCAGCGTGTTTACACCGTGCGAGTAGTAAACTGCGGCTATCTTTAAGATCCGAGTAATTATTTTGCAGGTTTACTTTATATCCGGCCGCCATTGACGAAGTGCCGAACGACGATAAGTCTCGCGGAGCGGCGCTCGCGCGCGCGTGGTAAAGTGAAATAGGCGTGATCCATTCGCGAAACGTGAAGTCATAAAGGCGCATGAAGTACTTTGCGCGTCGGTACACAGGCCGCGGCACTACACTGTATAGATAAACCGCTGAGTCAAGCTGTTTGACTTGCACATTTCTAGCGGTGGTTGCCACGCCACCTTCGAACGCTACTGGCTGGTTATAAACGGGGGTTTTAAACCTCCCTTAAAATTGGACTGTGGGGAATGAACGCACCTTTCGCGTCATTCCCTTTCCTCCTCCGCTCCCTCCCTGTCTTTTTTCCTTTTTTTTATTCTTCTCTTCACCTTTTTCTACGTCCACGGTATTCCCACTCCTTTTATGTACACTGAACTTTATGTTAATTTTAAAAATCGTCAGCAATCTCTCAATTTTTTGCGACCCCCGAAAAATGGGGGTCTCATTTCTTTTTTTATGTCCTTATGAGAATAATGAAGGCGGGTAACAAAGTTTGTCTTTAGAGTAGTGTCGTAAATTGTTTTAGGCCGTTCCAACCTGCTGCGCATTGTAACGTGTGTTAGTTTTACTGCTTTAGAGAAATTCAGAAGCTTATATTTTCTGATATTTAAAATTTCATATACAATGGGGGGAATTTATTTAATTCGTAGATAATATTCGGTACACCATTAGCCATGTTTCCTCGGTGTACGTTTAAGTAAGATAACAAACACTCCAATAAAATAGTGTTATTTCATATTTTGTTTTTTTCGTATTCATTGTATTCTAAATTCTTAATAAAATAAACAATTCCATAAACAATTCCTTGCATCAATGAAATAATTACCATTACCTTTTCGGAAAAAGATTCTTCCGAAATAATTGTGGAAATTCACTTGCATTGAATAACCTGTGAATTTCTGTATGTGGCTGTATAAAATCCATTTTTCATCATATGTGTCCACGCGATCCAGAAAGGCTAGACTTCGCTCTTCTCATAGAAGAGGAGTTGATACGGTGAAGTTATCACACTCATTCTCCCCGGACAAGTCGTGCAGCGCCCATTCATCAAGTTTTCTATCTTTTTCAATTTCGCGCAGTATTCGCACAATTGTCGTACATCAAGCATTGAATTTTCAGTATGATCATGAATAATTTAGTGTACATCTAATACTACTACTCGCTTTAAGGCATTACAACTTAACGCATAATATGTCAGGATTACTGTACAATCTATCCATTCCTCAAAAATAAACCCGGAATCACCGTCCGATAAGCGGAAATAAAACTTTCCACGATCCTTAGTATCTACAATTTGCTGCAGCAGAACTCCAATCACCTACGATCGACGATTTCACGTGCTCCAACCCAATACAATGTTTTCATTAGCGGGATTACTAAAAGTTTATTGGTTCAAAATCCCTATAAACGCGCGCGCAATCGCAGATTATCGAGTCCAAGTTCTCCCAGAATCAATTAAACATCGATTAATGCGTCGAACGCTTTCCCGACGAAGTAATTGCCAATTTCATTTCAATCTACGTATTTTACCGATTACACAATCGTCATATAAAAAAGAAATTGTCCGTAGGATCCGCGGACCGTCCCTCGATTCCTGAAGTGACTAAAGTCAAACGTAGAAAGTTCAATCAGAGGAAAAGAAAGTAAAATGTAGAGAGGGCGTACACGCGAAGATACAATTCTCGGATTGAAAAAAAAAAATATATCCAGTGAAGGAGTGACAATGGCGGGCAGGATGAGTTCGTTCCAGCGACGCCCATGGCGCGACCGCAATACTCGTAAAGAAGATCCGAGCCGTGTGCACTATTTCTACGGGCGTCGAGCCGTCGGAGCGTGGAGAAAAACCAACCACCTCTTCTCTTTGCCTATTTGAACCATGTCCGGTAAAAACTTCCGTCGCTGCCGACTGTCATTGCTTTTTAACGGTCTCCGTCCCACCTGCAGCTTTTATTTGGTTTTCCTTTTAACGCATGCGTTCCGCAGACAGCGTTTACTCTAAATAGATACGGTACGCACCCGTCAAAGCAACGTATATCCGCGAATTTCGCGATTTTTAAACCGAATACCCAGTAAACCGTACGCACTCGCTGGACAGATAAATATCCGCGTAATAACGTTAATGGAAGGCAGTGTTTGATCGCGGTCTATCAGCGTGCGAAGAGAAAGTTATACGGTTCAATGGCCACTGGTACGCTCGTGGCACGAATGGGAAGCGTACTATTAAACGATATGAAAGATGAGTGTGATAATTGTGTTTTATGACGACGCGATTATCATTGTTTCAATAGACCCGAAAAATAATTAGAATTTCGTCAATTGCGCGGGTGCGGCCTAATCGAATGAAAATAGTGGCAACCGAAAGGTATCGTATAAAATATGAAACGCTGAGTTAGGAAAGTATTGTTTTACTTTTACATGTGACGATTAAACGGGGTAGACCGAGGGGAATCGGATTACCTCAGATTTAACAACGAAAAACTGTGATAGCTGAAGCTTAGAATCAATATGTTTTTTCATAAATTTCTTATTAATAGACATTCAGCTTTAATATCAGCAAGAAGATTATTAAAGAACTTAACCTTCGTTTTATGAGCGAAAAACTGAAGAGTGAGAAATTTTCGATCGGTCCCGTTTCCAAAGATTTCACAGTGGATACGATAAATGAACGAAATAGAATATAATCGTTTAAAGTATATTAAATACTAAATTTGGACACCTTAGAGACTAATAATAAATAAACAATATTACAATAAGTAATATTACAAATAAACCGGAAGACAATAATAAGCTTGCGAATACGATACGCAACGCGTAGTTCAACGAAATGAAATGTTTCTTTAAACTTCCTTCAGAAATGCGGCCAGACTTTTCGGTCAACCTGATATTTAGCTGATTTTCAACTGTGATTAATAATTATTCATGGACTTTAAAACACGAGTGTGTGAACTATGAGATGCTAAGGACACCGGAAGAATCCAAACATGCGATTCAAACTTGAATTCATTATAATTCCACGGAAAAGGAGTAAAATCTTGTTTAGCTCCATATTCGTCAAACAGCTCCGGAAAATCTTGATTCTGCATAAAAGTCCGCAGTCTATCCGCGAATGAGGAACATCTCAAAAGGAATAGCTGCCAAGGAAGATGTTTTTATTGGAAATAACTCTGTAGGCTTCGATCGGTTCGCAGAAACAAAGCCAATACGCGGGGGCTTTATTAAAGCAATTCGCGGCATGAAAAAATAAAATTGGTTTACGATCTTCCCTGGGGGATAGCGCTCGAAATGTTTTCGGGTCGCGAAAAAGTTGGCCGTGGCGGCGGAGAGGAGTCACTGTGGTCCGGGAGAGTGCTCAAAACGCAATGATTCTTAAAACTGACCGTATTTTGGTGATATTGGCCATGTATGAAAGAGATTCGATCTAACCTAGCCGCCATCGAGGCGGATACATTCCATCTCGGGAAGACCTCCCTTTATACCGGAGTAAGCTAGAAATATCCTCAGTTTTATCATTTCAGAGCTGGTCTTCATTTTATACGTTCCTCGTTCTCTCGTCTCCGCGGCCTCTTGTGTTCCCTTAGTCTCTTTACGAACCAAGGGAATGAGTCGTAGCCGGGAGCTTTTTCCCAAGAGAAGCCACGCACGAAAGTGTTTGTAGCCTTTCACTACTCGAGTCTCCGTCCTGTCGAGTGTACGATCGTTCCCTCGTTTTCTGTCGTTCCCTTATTTCGCCACTTCGCCTCCACGACTTGCTTTTGCTTTCCAATAAATTAAAGAGCCCCGTACTTTCGATAAGTGACAAATAATAGACATTCTAATGCGAATATGTGAGAATATTTGAAAGGTAGAGTTAGTTATTCAAGTTTCAGCATTATATTTTCATTGTTGTCCAATGGTTGTATGTTTGAAAAATTCGTGATCGTTGATACTAGAACCAACGTACAAGTCAAAATGATTGGCTTCGATTTCTTTGTTTCACAATTATTGGTATCTTAGAAGCATTGAATATTCGAAATGATCTTGAAAATAAATAGTTTCACTTGAATACTATAATGATTGGCTGAAGAAACCGAAAATAATCTATTGTTACAATTTTTATAGGGATTACGTATTAATCGTATTAAATGCATGGTTGTTCTAGCGTTAATAGTCATAAGAGGAGTCTTGTAATTAATAAAGATGGTTAATTTTAGTTGCTAAGAAAATTTAATACAACAAAAGAATTTTTTAATTGAGAATTTCGTTTCGACATAAACTATCCAAAGTGAAATATTCGATAATTTTTATATTGTATATTTAGTCGTGTATTTATAGTCGTGCGATGAAAAAATATATTTGTACCAAAGCGGTGGAAATACGAATGAGCATTTACCCGTTTTTTGTCTGTGAAGTAACAAGTAATGACGAGAGAAGAAAAGGGAATCCTATATTTCAATTCCTAAAATAAATTGACAATATTTAAACTAAATTGGTCTAATAATTTTTGAGGCGTTAGAATCACGTTTTTTGATAGCATAGTTTCGAAAAAAAACGTTCAAAGCTTTACTTGCACATTGTAACTAAATAAAAAATGCATTTTGAACTTACATAGGGTTATATAAAATCCTCGACCCATGTAATAGCTTTTTTGCTACAACCACCGCGTCTAAAAGCCCTATCGGTTCCTGTCTATGACGCTGTGTGCCTTACGGGTATTCTGTTATGCCACAAAATCTGTGTCTTTTACACAGAGTTTGTTTGCCTTTACAGTATAGATAGCTATTTCGATCGGTATGTAAATGCCTATACCGATGGCTTCTATTATCTCTAATAAAGGAAATATACATCGAATTCTTCGTAAATAAGTTCAATTACATTTAAAATATTCTTGTTCATCTGTTGAATTTTAATAACTGTGTCATATATAAATTACGTTCTTTATATTCTGTGCAATGTTCGAATATCGTTGAATATCCAGTCTATAATAAACGTTCAATTTGTTGAGTGTTTCAGGCATAATAATGCATTCGATCTTCAAACCTTCAATTTCCTTTTCATGTGAAAATATATATTGCATATATATGCAAACAAATTCTTATGTCTTTCTAGATATGATTAACGAATTCTATTTTTAATTCCATTTAAATCCTCACATCTTTTGCCAGTTTTCCTCGAACCGCTTTAACATTTTCAGCAAATACATTAGACATGCACTTAAAAGAAAATCATCTAAATCCAAAAAGAAACAATTTTTATATTTCTAAGTTGAAAAATTGCCTGAATCACTTACTAGAAAAAAACGTCCCGCAATGAGTATAATTTGAATGAGAACGAGACAGTTTTCCGAAATCGGTCGCAATACTATTTGATGTTCTTAAGAAACCTGAAACCGAGAGGACTGAAGATAACGTTGAAGCATTAAAAGATCGTTTGTCTCGTTCAGAAGTGAATTAAAGGCGACGTGTATTGCGCGTATAGAGGGTACCCGTGCTTCTGCCGCCATTGTGTCGGCGGAACTGCAATTTTGGTATACAAAGAAGCATGCGGAGGAATCTAACGGGGACGACTGTTGCGTTAGCGGCGCTCGCGCTGCACATTAATTTGAAATGAGATTACTTAGGTACGTAAGAGGACTGTCTCCCAGGCTCTTGCACTGTTAACTTAAATTGACTATCGTTCTCGAAATAATGGCAAAGTCTTTGTCACCTTTGCGCCAAGATTTCGTCTCCTCATCAGCTCTACTTTCCTCCGTCTCCTAAGACTTGTCTTTCGACTCATCCCTCTCCACCCCCTTCCTCCTTTTGAACAAACAGGCAACTTGGGCGCCCGGAATTGTTTCTAAATTAACAATTATCTTGTTATAAAAAGCTACGCACCAGCTCGAGAGTTCTCCGTTCCCATTCAATTTCCATGCACAATGGGAATGACTAGAAACCGAGAGAGAAATCAGCGGATACAGAGGGAGGCGGTTTAAAAGGAAACTGTTTTAATTATTTACTACTCCCACGCATTCGGGCAACTTTTTTGTTTGGCGGTTTGATTGTAATTAGCTTGGAAATGAAAAAGTGGCCGCACGCAACTCTTGCCCTCTTCCATTCTAATCTCGTTCCCTCTCGTTTCGCCGAGATTGTAGAATTGTACGATAGAAACACTTAGAAATTCCACATTTCGCACATAATGCTGGACAATATAAAACAATGTTCACATGATCGAAACAGTCATCGAAGTTTCAGATGGAATATTTTCGAAACTAATCTCGATAAATGGAGATGAAATGATATTATTATAAAGAAGAAATCAAAGAACAGAGAAGGCAGAACGTACTTTCCCGATTTACCGCTGCTAATGCTGAATTCGCTGAATTTTCCCCGCGAATACGACCCCGATGTCGGTAATCTGATCTCTGAAAATATGTTTTGAAGGTAACTTGATCATTCGTGTCCCTTCAACTCGCGGATGTCTGGCTTTTAAAGACCTCCCGGGCTTAAACGGATTCCTAACGAAATTCGATCGACCGAGTTTCTGGCCAGTATGATTGGTAACCCGTATCACAAGTGGATTCTCTAAACCAATCTGAGCCTCCCCTCGCAATTTCTAGGGAAACGGTCCGCCACGCAGCTGTTGGTAGACATTATCGTTTACGAAACCCTCGCGACTTCGCGCAAATCAAATGGCGGGCGCGGGCAGAACATCGGGGCGGTTCGGGCTTTTTCTTTGATGCCTTTTCGAGTTCTCGGTATGGCGGAAAGCAGTCGGGTGAGAGTCTGCAAGCATCCCTCGGCCAGGGTTGCCGTGGCTAGGTTGAAGCGAGGGACGTTAGGGGAAAAGCTATGCGATGCCTCGACGCCTCGGCCCACACAAAGGTCTCTCTCGCGTTATTGGCAGACCGCTTTACCACGTCACCCTCCAACACCATTCTGAACGTGTTACGTCGAATATTTCACCGTACCGCTGGCTCGCAAGATTTTCTTTCGTTTTCCTCGGATAGACGAAGGAAAGATCCGTCACGTTGCTCGTGAAAGCCGATATCTTCTATGTAACCTTCGTAAAGTCGAAGCAATTCCGGCGTTGCCAGAATTTTGATGGCATACGGAGGATTTTAAGATCAATCGATCCCGGATCGGTCGTGGCAAAGGAGCACCTCCGGTTGAATCTATCCGCGCGCGGATTAGTCTACGACAACGACTTTCGACTGAAGGAACATCGACGTTGTTCTTTAGATACTGTTTTTGTTTCCTGAAACGATCGTCGTTCAACCCTGGAACTACTAGTTGGGTGAAAGTAGTCTACTTTTTGCATTGTACAGTCGTTGAAAAGATACAGATTCCTTTTGGAAATGTTGTGAAATATATTGATTTATTAATGGGGAAACTAAAATACAAATGAATCTATATAATTTGTAGAAACGAGTACAAAATAATTAATTCGAGTGCTTAGTAGTTACATGTAGTAGTATTAATCTTCAGAACACAGTTACTGAAGTCAAGATTGGATTATTTATTTATTGTTAGATTAAAATCGTATGCAACTGAATTTGCATGTACTTAGTGTTCTTATTACAATTGGCATTCTTATATAGAAACAGTAATTGAAAGGAAATGTTTGTACAAATATTCTAAACATTGCTAGTTTATGGAAATTTTTAAATTCTGAAGAATTAAGGGGTGGTTGAAAAAACAATTTCGAATACGGAATGTTACAATTTATTATGTTGGAAAAATTAAGTGGATGGTAATTAAGTATTCATTTCTTATATCACAGTTCAATGAATAAAGAAGTAATTTTCACAAATTCTTAACAATCGTGAAAATGAATTAACAAGTAATGAGTTAATGAATAATGGTCAGTCTTTTTAAAGAGGGTAAATATAGTTTTCATCTACATGAAATATAAATTTAAGTTTCAATTATAGCAAAGTAACATTTCATGTATCACATACTGCGACAGAATTGAACTGTTCTCGTATTTTTTTACTCACTCCCTTGGCCTTTGAATGCTGTACATTCATTTTCTCTCCGCATATCTAAAGAAGTAGTAAAAATAGGCCTTTACGTACGTATTCACTAAATTTAAAAATTGTAATATTTTAAAAAATTGCAAATTATCCCTTGGATATGTAAAAAAAATGTAAAAATGTAAAAAGACATATTATTCATACAAAACTGAAAATATTACATTTAATACACATTAACTTGGAAATTTACAAGTATCGATAAATTGCAAACAATTTCTGTAATTCCCAATAAATACAAATACTTCACTTACGTAAATTTACTATTTACAATACGTTGTAAATAAAATAATAATGTAATTTGACGGAAGTATTTATAAAATGCTGAAATTAAAAGGCAGCAGAACTTTGTATCGCATATCTTTCGAAAATATTGTATATTTCCTGTTGAAAGTGTTTACCACAGTCTTCGCATGTAATACGATGAAAAATCTGAACTCGAGGCTGTGTAAAGTTTAAATCATAAATCTACCAAATCCGGTATGATTTATTTATTTGTTAATAGGAATGCAAATGGTAGTCCTGTCAGTCATGCCGCGCAAACAGTGCAGACTGCTGGTATAGAAACATCTGCACAAATTTGAAAATGACATGTGTAAATACATTCGTTAGGACACTGTGTGCGCACGTAAATATGTGCGTACATATTTAGAGATTTAAGTGTTAAATATTAACATTTTTTACTCTTTCAAAGAAAAATAACAGAAAGATTTTTTCATTTAGATATATCACTTTCCAAGTAAAATTTTGTTAACTTGAAACACTGTAGAATTTAAATATAGTATAAATTCAAAATAATTTAGACGTGTAGATATTGTCAAAATTAAGGTGAAACCCGTAAGAACGAGATTAATTGTCTAAAATTAATTCGAAAATATAAAATAATGATGATTATTATTCTACGAAATTTTCTGGATAATAACGTTCTTTTAACAATTTCTTTCATATTTCATTAAGACTGATTAGACCTATCAAAAAGACATGATCGAATAAAAAGTGAGATTACAGAGAAGTATATAATAATATTACTATTACTAAACCACTTTCGGTAATTGAAATCATCAAAAGAAAATTCTCGCGAAGATTGCTCCTTTCAAAAATTGAAAGTGGGAAGGGTAGCATCAGGTAAGTCCCTTTATTTACCCTGGTGAAGACAAAAGTGTTTGCCCCGTGGGTCGCCATTTAGAACCAGCATTTATGTTGTCCTGTTTCGCGGTTTGCAATTTACAGTAGCAACGGTGATAGCGCAAGATGCAGGGCATAGAAATGGACAACGGTAGTTTCGCCGGCCAGTTTCGTCGGTGTAGAACCACCCACCGAGTCCGTCCGTATAATTGCCGCGTCTACACACTGAAATATCGCCGTTAGCTTAATTTCTCGGAAACATGTTCCTGTCTTCCCAGAAATTTTCTCTTTACCCCTCCTTGTGTCGACAAAAGTTACACTTGCATAATATAAGGCGCAGCTCATGAATATTTTGATCTACATAAAAATTCTGCCCCTCGCGTAAAACGTGAGGTAACTTTATTACAGTTCAATGTGAATGTAATTTAAATACGATTCGTGGATACCGGGCTTCGCTCAGGTAATACTTCCACGCACGCGTAAAATTCAAGCGCGTCTTCCTTTTGAAATTCCAGTAGAACTACCCTTAGCCGGATATCTACAGACTTCTCGAAGAACAATAACAATTTCAATACTTAATCTTCCTGAATCAATAATATTAAAATATTCTCCGCGCGTGGGGGATGAAAATTCCATTGGTCGATGCGGTTTAAGTAAATTCTTTCTTCATTTAAATTCGTGCGGAAGTAAAACAATAAATTCTTGATATGCAATTTGAAGTGATGTATTCAATTTAAACAATGAATCTTCATTTTAATGCATTAATTGTTGACACTGGCTCTCTGATTATAGTGTAATTCATGGAAATTCGATAACATTTGTAATATTGCCAATGGAATTAAAACTAATTGATGTCCAAAAAAGAATTATAAAATATAAAGTGCAATTAGATTCAATATAGCTTCCGCTTTAATGTTAACATATTATAATTATTGACACAGGAAGCGGACTTACGTAAATCACTAGTTTTTATCCATTGCATCAAAGAAATCTTACTTTCTACAAAAATCATTTTCAAATTTCTCAACCTTCATTTCTAAACCTAATGACAATCTGTAACGTAAAATCAACAGTACGTGATTTCAGTGAAGTGCCACCGTTACCAAACACTTGTTCGTTTGTTCAATTGACTAAAAATTGATCGCTTGAAAAACAAAATATCAGTGGAGAAAATTGCATCGCAGATTCTCTACTAATTTCTGCAAGACAAACGACATCGTGGATCTCGCTGCAATACCGGATAAACTCTGTACAATTGTTCTTCTCGAAGTAGTTTCATTTCTTGTGTTTCAAAGAACCGGTATGAATAAAAGATGCGTAATACCTCGAAGAAAGCTTTCGCGTATCGAAAGAATTAGCTAATTGGCGGAAGCTTTTCGGAAGGGAAGACTATTAGTGAAAAAGGTTGTTCAGGGTAGACAAAGAGGTAGATAACCAAACTTTTACTTCCATTGTCTGCTTGGAACAATTCGATCCGAGACGATACAGGTGGTCTTTGAGGGTACAACCTAAAGCACACACTTCCCAGAACGTCTCGGCGCGTACAGTCCAACGAAATTGAAGGATTTGTCTTGTACGCGTCATGTATAGACTGCGGATTTTTATGCATTTATGAGAAATATGAAAGCACAAAATTGCACGGAACGCACACAATACGAAAAATATACAGTGTCGTGCTTTTTATAGCATTTGTTAAGAAGATGGATTTTTTACTGTAACACTATTTGTCCAATTGTATTCTTAAAATTTTGAATGCACAGAAACCGGTAGTCCAGTCGTGCAACATTATTTATGTAAATTCTGTGTCAATACCGGGTTTACGATTATTTTATCAAATTGGTCTATTGGCATATTTTAAACCGAATCCTCGGTTTCCAACGTCAATCATGTATACTTTATACGTGAAACAGAAATTTATTATTTGAAATTTTGTGAAAGGCGCTGGAATATATAAAGATGATTACTGATGCATTTAATATTACATTAAATTCAGACGTAAAATAATTCACTGTTACACCTATTTCATTCAATAATTACATGCGACATTTTTGGTTAAAATTTTCCGCTTCATATTTAATTCAAGAATTCCAGAATGTACTTTTATCAAATTTCATTAAATGGAGAATTATTTCGAGATGTCTGTAATAATCGCTATTTTTACATGACATTTTGTAAATTTTGAAATCGTATTATTTAAGTGATGTTCAATATTTCAATGAATACATTACCAAGGTAGAAATACGGTTTTGTAAAGAAATATATATATATATAAATATATACATTATAACAGTTATTGTTATAATTCTTTCTTGTCAAACGTAACAAGTTAATAAAAAAAAGTAAAAATTCTTTCTAGTGTAGACACAATTTTTCACTAAATTCTTAGCATATAAATATTCTTATTGATCTTTGTATTATTTATCTTTGTACACTTATTAATCTTTACAGTGCAAATTATTGTACAATTTATTAATCTTTGTACACCCTGTACACCACCTTCGTTTCACGTGCAGTTTGTACCAGTAGCTTATACGCATTATTCGATTCCACTTGTTTATGTACCACAAAGCTCTGCTCGTTATTCTATCTGCGGTCGAAACTTCCTCGTTGATTATTATTATCGTTATTAGATACACGGATAGCAGTCGTACTCTTAGGAATACCTCGCCGTATCAAAATTCATCATAACTCCCACGTAACGAGATACTTATCGTTAGGGGTGCCTTCAAATTGCTGCTCATTGTTCTGCCCTTATCTTCTCTCAATTGGAATGTATGCCAGGATCACAGGAAATTTCATAAAAGGATGTCTTGAATAATTCACAGATATATTTTTATGATCTATTCTTGTGTACGTATTGCGTAGTACGACAGGCAGCGCAAGTCGTTTATTTTACGTAATTACACAGCTATGATGTCTAATTATCGGTTCATTTCAAGCAGTAATAGTAATGTCGCCGTTAATTATGGCCGACTTATGTATTACAAAAGAATATTGAAGTATAAATAAATGAAGAAATTTGCAATTATGATGTACCAAAAGTATACAAAATTATATACATACAAAATGATTGATTTTTCTGTTTTAAAGTACTTGATATTAAATAAATAATATTCACATGCAAATATATTAAATATATTCAAATGTTTGTATTATTGTACATATTTAATTGTAAAAAATATGTACATGCCTATGTAATAAGTAATATATATCAATCTTAAATTTTTTATCAATGTATAATACATGATAGCGATTCATATACATCTGGTACTTTATAAATTATTTATGTATTATAAATATTCAATACATATTTAATATAATGAATGTAAGTAATAATAATGGTATAAATTTATTCAACTAATGATCTCTACAAAAACATTTACCAGTGGGCAAATCATAAAACTTGCATTTATAGCATACAAAGATTTTCAAAGAATTATGAAACGCGATTTGAATTTCCATTCAGCTTTATTTTATGTTTAATGAGAACTTTACCGAGAACTTCCTCGAAAAACTTCTTTAATCTCAATGTCTCTACAATAAATTAAAGTCACATAAAATTTCGCAATCTATTTATCAGGATCTATGCATTTCCAAAAACAGTCAAAAAATGATTACAACAATTTTTGCTCGTAATATCTCCTTCACGTATTCATATACCTCCTAAACGGCTCAAAACGAATCGTTCCTGATTTCTCCTCTTCCAAATACTGAACTGATAACAAATCCTCCGAGAAATGATCGGAGATTTTATTTTCATAATACGCGAACTGAATTATAAATCACTCGAAATCTCAGTAGATCCACTTTCACCAATACCATAAAAAGTTCACACAGCAATTCAATTGCTCGATAGTGTTAACGTTAATATTCGCTCGGAACCGTCGCCGTCGGATACCGGGTAGAACGCGCAACCGCGATTTCAATTCGCGAAACTGGGAGCAGCGAGGCAACTTTCTAAGCGACAGGGTCCGCGCTCGCTTAATTTAGATAGGAACACATATTCATCCTTGATTCAGAATTCTCGATCGGTCGCGAGATTCGATTACAGGATGTCCGTCAATGATTATACACGGTTCTTCTTCAAAATACTTCATCGGGGTGCCCGCTTGTTTCCAGGCGACAAGTTATGGAACACACCGGGGCTGCACCCGTGCGCACACAGATTTAATTACATATCTTATATGCGTGCGCAAGCGTGGAGTGTAAGTGTAGTCCTTGGAGTACGGTCACTCCGTAGAATACCACAGTACTGGACGACCGGCGCGGTTTGTGCAAGAGACACGCCTCTGAATGGCGTATAATTAAGTCACAACATTGATGTGCTCCCCCAACCGCGTGCTCCCCCGGGAAGGACGAGCAAGAACAAACACTGCTAAATGAACGCAGTTTCTCTCGTTACCGCTCGGCCTACGGGCTCGCGACGCCTTCCACAATAACCGTACTCTGTATTACCACCTGTCACCGACAGTCTGCCTGGCTACAGATTATGATTTTCCGGAAAGTGTACCGAAACAACGATTCTTATACGAGATTTTCTGCCCCTCCCCTCTGGCACGGGGCAGTGTCACGGTTCAACGAATTCGGTCGACGTCGTTTAAGTGATCGTTCGTAAGAATTGTCCGATGTTAACTGTAACTTGGAGAAGCGTAATGTCTGGGCTGACTTTGCACTCCGAATTTCTTTTGCATTTTTTCCACGATGACTCTGTATTATTACGGTATTTCATTTCAAATGCATTTTAAAAATAGTTTGTAGAGAGCAGTGTAAACGATTCTTCTTACTAATAATATTGAAAATAGCATAATAATATGATCTATTTTAAAAATATCTCGACACAGAATCACACTTGTGAATAAAATTGATGTTTTACAATTTGAAAGAAATGCAGCACAATTTTCCATTCTACTTCGAGTGGACATTTTATTTGAAGATAGTAGCGAAATAGTTGTTTGCTTTTATCCGCGAATAACGAACAACATTTATCGTTGTTAAATTAGTCTAGGAATCTTCATCACGAGTCTCACTCGTCATTGTACGGCAAGAGGTTAAAATGACCGGTATTGGTTTTTTTGTTTGCAATTATTAATGTATTAAATGTATTGAATATTCGAGAAAATCTTGGAAACAAATAGTTTCATTTGAGTACTATGATTGTCTGAAGAAACAGGAAATTATCTATTGTTACAATTTTTATAGAGATTGTACATTAATCGTATTAAACGCTCGGTAGTTCATTCTTTCAATGATGAATTTTTTATTTTTTCAGATAAACATGTAATTCTTCTTTATTTTGTTTTGGTTTTTCATTAAAATATATTGTAGGTGCATTCGTTCTGCGTCCGACGACTACACACTTCGTGTTTTGATTTTATTGCCCGCAGAACGAAAGATTTTTGTAACTGAATTCCACAGTTAACAAATTTAGCTGTCAGCCGTAAGCAAAGATGCCCATGTCGTACGATGTTCCTTTATCTTTAAGACGTTTTCTAGCTTTCGTAATTATATTAGTAATTTGGGATAATGGAATCTTTCTCAAGATCTCGTAAGGAATTGGGAAAATTATTATTTTGAGATGCGAAATGTGAAAGGTTTTAGAAAATCTTACGTCTCTTTACTTGAAAAGATTTTTGTAGATTTATGTTTCCTGAAATCATAGATTATAAGAAATTATTATGACAAATAATGAAGCAAAGAGTTCTCATGGAAAATACTAAAATAAAATTAATTCAATAATTTTGACAGGTGGCAAGGTTCATGAATACTAGAAACGATATAATATCTATTTTGCATAGTTAAACGCATCGTCAATTTTATTCAGGATATATGAAATTAATTCTTCCGTAAACAAAGTTGTACATCGACTAATGTTTCTGTATGTTCTTCGTTGGCTACAGTATAAGGAGGTATTTGCTTGTTGCAAATATCAATGTACACAGTCTTCGTAAACAGAAAGTTCCAATGATATCCGAGCTCACGTAAACATTAATAATATAGCAATCAAAATGCAATAGGATGAAAATTTAATATGAAGACATAAAAGATATTTATGCTTTCAAACTACTTTATGTTGTACTATATGTAATATTTAATAATGTCCATAGTTAGAAATTATTTATAACGTCAGCAGCTTGTGGAGAAGGATTTTTTATTCAGAAAAAGAAAGTCGTTTTTCGTGGACTTCCTGGAGAATTCAGTTGATGAATTCAGATGAATATTGATAGTTTCTACAGAAATATCCGATTCAGAAATATGCGTCGGAAAACTTGGCCTGCGATGCGGTTGAAATTCCTGATTACTTCTCTTCATCGCCGTTAATTTAGCGGGCATAAATTAATACAAGCAAAACACGAATGTTTCACGTGTATGCACTGTAAGCACACCTGTATTTTTTGTGCATCCGCAGTGCTGACTTTGCAGTACTCAATAAATTCACGCTGAAAATTCACGCTGAGTTTTATAGGATTCAAAAATCTATCATTTTCATTTATTTGCGTTCAGCAAGTTCCATATATATCCTGCTAAAAATGTTTTAACATCTTTCATTATAATTTTAAAGCTTCAATATTTTGGTAACTTGGAAAATTTCAAGGTAAATTAAAATAAATTCTGTTATTTAATGAATGTGAGTGTTGGATTTAATTATGTTGAAATATTTCCAAATTCATTGCAAGTTGAAAGTAATTAAATTTCTATGAACTGCTTTTATATGAACAGCTTACATATTTATGACGAATAAAAGATTTCAACTGATGTTAGTTTTACTTATTACGTATTTAATTGCGAGCTAAGTAAAATAAAAGAACTATTTTTAAATAAATGATACTACTCTCGCAATGCAACGTGAAAGACAAACTGAATTATTGAGTAATATTTAGAAACATACACATAGGGTTGAATCAACAAAAAATTGAATATTTTCTTATCTACTATCTCGTAAGGATTGAAAACAGAAAAATAACGCAATTAATACTGAAAATAAAGCTCATTTTTTATCGCACATGCAAAATTTGTCTAAAGATAAACACACAATTACTTAACATATAATTAATTAAAAATAAAATTATATTTCGAACAATTTCATTCGTTAATATTTCATTGATATTCACAGGTTAATTATCTGTCTGACACAGCATCATATCAAGAACAAACTTCGCAATTATTATTACATACAAGTATCGTCTGTCTATCTCGAATAACCTGCAATCATTTCATTATTCGTCGCTTCTACCATCCATTTGTTTATTAAATTGCATAACGTAACGCGAACGCGGGCTTCAGGTAGCATGAAAGAATCACGGAGCACGGAAAACGAGAACGAAAGGGTAACAAGAATACAGGGTATATGTTACAGAGAAAACCGTAGAGGGGGCGTCTTCGCCAGGCACTCGATAAGTAAATTTTGTCAGGCACAAGTCAGCTATCGTGAAAATGCGGCACGAATTGTTGAATAGCTTTTCATTAAGGCTCGATTCATTCTTCATTTTTTTCCTCTTTACGTCCTACTTTGACCGTTTCCGGATAAATTACTGCATTCCCGGCACTTCTTCGTTACCCCCTTCCTCCCGGCCGTTGCCGGCGTCTCTCAACGGACAATTTAGCTCCGCAGTGCCTAACACTTCTGCTCTCGTGAAAACCTTTCGTTCCTTCTTGTTCTGATACAAACTTTTAAAGAAGATGCTCCTGGGCGAATTGGCTTGCTTTCTGCGACGACGCCTCTTTAAGGGTCCGATACTCTATCTCCCCGCCGACTTTCCCCACCCGTCTACCCTGTTCCGCCCGCCTTCGCATTTTACCATTGCCTTCCGCGCCCTATTCCTCATTGTCCCTTTATTATTCGCCACTCTTACTTCTCCGCTCGGCGAGGACCGGATACGTGCCATCACTACTGTTATTGTGGTATAAGTTTCCTCCCAAGACTCCAATTACCGGTCTCCCTGTGTGAAATTCACTCTCGCGGCCCCGTGGGTTCCAATCAGATCAAAGCGAAATCACAAGGAGGAGAATATTGTCGGAAAAATGTATTTCAATGGCGACGAAATTCTGAATCGCAGAAGATTTGCGGTGGCATTATACTTGTATTGCGGTGGGAATAAATTTATCCGAGTTGCCGGTTAATCGTGAAATCTCTGTGATTTTGAAGTTCGTATGTTTTTAGTACAATGTTGCGATGTTACGAAATTATTACACTATTCTGTTATCGTTTTATCGGGTTTATATATTCTCATACTGTTGTGTCGCTTAATATGTTACTGTATCGTTAAGTGTACCGTTAGATTATTACGTTAATTACTTTTTTAAATACCCTTGATACTGATAAATTTAAACGTAATTTTTTAGTCTGACATATTTCATTTCTTATCTAACATGAATGTCTAGTACAATGGAGTAAATAAAATTACGTTTTATAATAATATATCATACTATTAACTCTGCTATGTTGTGCAAGTATTTTTCGAGCTAATTGTGTTTCCATTTTTTTTACCATTATCACGTTCGTTTAATTAGGTCATTCTTTTATTTTCAATTTTATTGCGTTCTCATTTTAACGAAGTTACTTTCTCAAAAATATAAAAAATTGTTACCAATGTGTTTTCAGTTTCTGAATAATATTTTTCGCATACAGATAAAGCGAATAACATAGCAAAGTTAACTTCAGCTTATATGGAGTAATGTAATTCACTGGATTTTAGAATTTTATGAACTGAATTGAATCAACAAATCTAAACATATCTTGCTATAACGCTAGAAAACAATTATTATAAGTGAGTGACTCAAAATAATAGTAGTCTAACTCGTACTTTCGAGTTCTCGAGCAAAAGGAGCTTTCGTAAAATATGTTTAGATTAATTAAACACTAATATTAATGATTAATAACGTTGTAATATTAGTATTTAATTAATCCAAGAACATGTAAGAAACCTTGTTTTCCTTGAGAACTCAGAAATAAGAGATAGACCAATGTTATTCTAAGCCACTTAAATATATAATACATGTATTCGAAAAGACATGGCAGGGTTCAGTCATCCTCGGACAGAGATCCTAAAATATAGACAGATACTTTCAGAGATCGATTTCGTTACGTGGTTATCCAGTGGATTCAGGATGAACCCGTGGGACAACTGAAATGAGATCACAGTGGTTCGCCTTCAGATAACTGGAGGGGAACATGAAAGTTCGGGCGAATTTCATGAATCACAAATGAGGAACGAAATGACATTAAACTCACGGACTTTCGCACGCATAACCCCGGAACGAACTCCGTAAGGCAGAGTGTTGATAGAGAGCAGAAAGGAAGAGAAGTAGAAAGAACATCGCATCACGTTAGGTCACTCTTATGGCCGTATCAGTACGCATAATTGTTAAATCCAAACCGAAGTGAATACGTTATAATAAGAATGTGCACTCATTTGCGAATTGTTTAAATTTATACATTGATTAGTATCTCATGGACTAGGAAATATAACGGAATAAGGATCTTATTGCGATCTATCGCAATACAGAGTATTTCCGAAATCGTAATTTAATCAAGACGAAGGTGCATTTACATGAAAAAATCAATTGAAAACCCACGATAAAATGTTTTCGTCGAAAATTCCTCTTTTGAGATAATTCACGCAGAATCGTTTGTCTGCTACGCACGTATTGTAGAATTAGTAATTTCTCAGTTATACAACTTTCTTAATTAACGTTACAATGAATAGTACAGAACTTTTACTACAGAGTGTAAAATTTGACATAACTGTTTTCACTGAATTAAATTTCTATAATTAGTGTTTATTATTTATTATATATGAATATCAATTGATTTCTATAAACTGATTTTGTTTTCTGATTTCTTGTTTCAGGTAAGTTATTTTACTTTTCCAGTGGATCTTGGTCTTAATCTCTCAATGTAGGGGTAAGTTTTATAAAATGAATTCAATGCGAATTAGGTTTTATATCTTTTCTATTCTTGATATTTATATGTGTACGATCCTTATCATCGTAAGTACCTTTAAGTATTCTTAAAAAACATAACGTCTTTCTATGATCTGTAATTCTAAGTACGGAAAATACAAAGAAAATTATGTGTGCCTCTCGTGTACGAGATCTTGCGTAAATAATATTTTCATAAAATATTTGCATAATACTTTGCATAAAATGAAAAGTCGGACAAGGTCGTCAATAACAAGGAGATTATGAATTTTTACGTTTAGCACTGCTAATGAATTTTCATAAAACTGCTCACCCTTTCGAATTTCTCGGTACAAATACGATTACATAAAGTAACTAGAAATATCCGCACCAGTCAAAACGACTAATTATTAATACTTTAAAAGCATTGAATATTCGAAATGATTTCGAAAATAAATAGTTGCACTTGAATACTGTAATTAACATGTGAGGAAATTGAAAATAATCTTTAATGCTTTCACGACCTGGAATATTATATTCAAAAGTGGCTTTCGGGTGAGAGCCATGTACAGTAGGAAATTGTTCCCAAGGTTTCGCCATCATTGCAGCTGGCTTCATCAAGGGTTAAAGACACACTGATACTGGTGAGTGCCTAGGAAGACTATCTTTATACAAGTAGCTAGTTCATGAAACAGGCACGGCGTGACATGACTCTCTTGCGAAAGCCACTTTTACATAAGAAAATAATCTATTGTCACAATTTTTATATAGATTACATATCGGTAGTTCCAGTATTAACAATAGGCTTACAGACATTTATTATACGGTTCATTCTACTGCTCCTAGAAAAATTCATGTCCGTTCATTCCGATTTTGGAAGTTATACGTTTCGAAATAGATAATTGAGGTACATAATTGTGGTACATAATTACGGTGTAATTGCATCAATCAAAGTCGACGTAAACATTTATCAAGTAGTGTAAAATTCAATATACGTCAAATTGACGCGTTCTGTAAACCTAGAGTCAAATAATTTTGTAGTCCAATGTACGAGAATAATAAGAACGTTGAATTAATAATGTTGTCGCTAATAATGTATCGCGACGACGGATGCGTAGGGCATATCGAGGTTCCCCAGAGTAAACAGCTATCTAGATTCAAGTACACAAATGGAGACAGCGAATCTGCATGGATCGAGGCGTCCACGATCCAGCCAGAATTCATTCTTTCCTTTCAGCATTCGTTCATTTCGGCCACCCTCCCGGCCATCAGCATCCTTGCACTCGCGTGAACAGAGAGATCACTTGTCGTTCCAATGTTCCAACTTTAGCCGGGAGCAGAATGGATCCATCTAGAGCGGAGCGGCGGCTACCCACTCAGAATCAGCGTTCAGTCCGTGCACTCGAGCCACAGAAATGTTTGTATTTACCGTGGCGAGGGTGTGCGTTCCCCGATGAAAGCTTTCGGGGGTCGTTCGAAGCGTCAAACCGAAGTGTGTCCATCCACCGCGCCGATATATATGTATAGGGCTCCGGCCATCGTTGCATGGACCTTCGTCCAGCCTCTCCATCTTTGCATAGCCCGAAGGGAAAGAGAAGATCGGATCAAGGGCTCAGCGATTCGAAAGAGTATTCCATCACTGCGTTGCGACGTTTTATGAAAAATTTTCGTGAAATAAACCGAATGAATTTTAGTTGAGACGGAAAATTGGTTAGACGCGATGATGTTAGAAAATTATGCGGATATACGGGGTGGACCACGTAAATGTGTTCAGTGTTCTTCGGTATAGGGAACAATCTTTTTCCACGTATCCGCAATCACAACAAGTATCAACAAAAAGTTTGTAAATAAATTGTTATATTATAAAGTCATTGAGATGTGAAACACGAGATAATATTCTTTCTTTGAATTCCATACGAGTGACATGAGACCCGTGATGTGCGTTAGAGTTTGCACGGAAATATGTGGATTTAAAGTTAATTTCCGTTTCATCTTAGCTTATTACCAGAGTGAACGAGAGTCTAGATGAGTTGTATTCTCACCGATTGCAATAATCTTGAAATACGTTACCAAGTAATTCCATTAACAAATTGGAAATTCTTCAATAGAAATTCCAATTTAATTGTTTGGTAATTTTAGTGTTAACGGCGAAAAACTAATAGTTTCAACTAGGAATCAACGTCTCTTTTCCTTTTCTCCGACCTCCCAAATTCATTTACTATAATTGCCTCAATTAAACGATGATTATTTGAAAACATTCCTATATTGTAAATAAAGCTATCTAACGCGATGACATTCAGCAAGACAAAACTGCGACAATAACAACGCAATGCAATTAAATAATTTAATATTGTACTTTTTACTTCTTGCACATTCGGCGCCATAAACTTAGGTGGCATTTAACGTGTTAAAAATATTGGGAATATCGCGTTATCGCGCGACGCGCGAGGGTAGATTTTGGTGCGAAACGCATGGGACAAATGATATGATTGATTTGTAACCGACACGTCAAGGTACTCTTAATTGATTTGAGGGGATTTAGGTTTGCCCGTGTTGAATCTCCCATTCTCATTAACGAACTCGTCCTTCGAAGTAAATTAGCTATGCAAGGCAGGTTGCACATCGGAGCTAAATGGCACTTAACTCTTGCCAACTCCGACGTACCGCAAGTAGATGGTTCTCACCGTAAATGCTGTCATTATGTTATCTCAATCCGGCAGAAGAGCGAACGTACGCAACGCCGAGCGTCCCCCGTATCGGCGCTCTTCGCTCTAAACGCAAGAAAATGCTTGCGTTATTTTTCCCGTTCTCATTACGGCTCTAACATCCTCTCGTTACGGAATAAAAGTGAATTTACTTCGCCAGTCATGCTAATTAACGTTTAATCCGCGAAGTCTAAATTCCCCCGTTGGTTCTTCCTACGATATTTTGTAAAATGTTTACATAGCAGTGACAAAATTGTAGACTTTCAGTGGAAGTGCGCAATGGATTATTATAAAAGAAGTAATCAATTACATTATTTTATGAAGAAAGAACTGCTGAAGTCCCGACAATACTTTTTGATTATGTAGTTTAACCCCTTGCCCTATGATTTACTTCTTAACTGTGCTCGATGCAACAACTTTGTCGTTAATATCCTTAGTAGAAAAAGAAACGAATGTTACACTTACTTTGTGTCTACATTTACTCTAAAGTTTAAAGATTAATAATATACAAGTAATACTTAATTTATGTTAGAAATTAAGAAGTAACACTCAGATATGCCGAACTCGGTTTGACATTTTCACGGCGAGTCTGACACGTTGTTCTCAAGGCAAGAGGTTAACACACTGAGAATTCTTTTCCTATAAACATTTTAAAGTTTCTTTTTCTTTAAACATAAATACAACGGATACACGTAAATTACCATAAAACTTCAATGGCATCTGTGGGCACGCATTTGAATTACGTCATAATTCTATAATAATAAATGGAATATTTATAAGACACTATTGAAACTGCTTTCTCCTTGGCAATTTCGTATTACTTTATACAGCGCAGTCTGCGCAGTGCTTTCACGCAATCTTCCAGACGCCGGGTAAATTATATCACCGCAATAAATATGTCAATTCGCGGGAGCCGCCTAACAAAGGGGCGAAGCAATTATATTTATCAGCGTAAACGGGACGATTTATCATGCGGCGCGTCCAGGTAACAGATATAGTGGTTCTCAAGCCGTGTTTGCTTGTATGCACATTTACTCGGCGGAGAGGATCTCGATACGGCTTGAAAATCGTGGCGCAAACCCGCCGGTGATCGAGATAACACGGGATCAAAAGGGCCGTATAACTAAGTACACATTTGGTCGGTGGGTCGGAGTGCAACGAACAATATTTCGCGATGGCAAAGGTGTCGGCGGCGCCTGTGCCTGTGCCTGTACCCGTGCCGCCTCTTACTACGCTAGTTAGTCCCGCCTTGGGTTTGCGTTCGGAGTCCAGCACATTAACGGAGATAGTGGCTCCGCTCAAACGTATAATTGCGGGACGAGGCAATTGAGAGACTCCCCTGGGTATCGGGTTTCCAGTTGCCGCAAATCCACCCGCCGCTCCACCCACCAACTTCGAACCCCTTCAGTCCACACGTTTCTCCCTCTTGGTCACCCTCTCGATAAGATGTCCCTTCCTCCGTGAGCCGCCCCCTGCACGATCACCCCCTATTCCCTTTCGCGCGGCAGATAACAGAGAATGACGGTATTATGTGTCTGATCCCCAGCGACGACCAACTTTCACCGTCCACTCCCAATTATTTCATAGCCTTCCATAGGTTTTTCGTCTCCCCCCGCGGCAGACGATCGCCGCCATGTGAATTTTTCACGTGAAACGCAACCTCGCCGGGCACAGGGACACGTGTGTCCGTGTAATGATGATTCCTTCAAAGAGTCCTTCTAAGCTTTCATCCATGAATCCGTTATTGAATATTTGAGTCTGTTCGTAATACATCGTAGAATTAGTTTCTTAAGTTTTTGCCACTTTAATCTCTTGTCCTGCGATTTCTTTCTTAACTGTGCCTGATGAAAGTAGTTTATTGTTAACAATTTAGTGGGAAGAGTTCGATGTTTATTGTAAAGGTTAAAGACTTATAATAGACAAGCAACATTTTATGAAAGATAAATATCGTTTAGAATTGTCGAATTTTGTTGATCATTTTCGCTACGTGTCTGATTCGGAATTATAGAAGAACATGTATAGATTTATATTTTTTGGAAAAGCAGGTTTTTTATTGTGGCAGGGTTATTTACTTAAAAGAGAATTTCAAAATTTATTTATACATTCTCTCTCAATGTTACCTTTACAAACGTACGATGTTTTGTTATTTATTTCATTTATGTATACGTTTACCTAGTACAGTTACGCTTGTTACGAACACATGGACAGCACTTCAAGTATTTTCGTATCACATCTCTTTCAGTCAATGTTAACAGGTGGAGTGCGGATTCCACGCATTCGTAGCATGAATAATCATCTAACGTTCAGTACAGGAAAAGGTTTTAATTAACTTTAATGAGCTTTCACTCTTTTAAAACGAAACGGAACTCTCAATGCCGCGCTACATATTTGATCGATGAACGCGAATCTCCCTTTGATTACAGTTTCCATAAATTATCGCGTAAAAACTGATATTTGCATAAAGATCCGCGGTCCGTTAACTCCTTGTCCTATGATTTATTTCTTAACTATGCTCGATACGACCACCTTATCGTTAATCATTTATTAGGAAAAGAAACAATTTCGTTACTTATTCTATGTCCGCGTTCACTTCAAAGCTTAACGATTGATCATAGAAAAGTATTATTTAATTTACATGAAACAATAAATAAATAACACTTAGATTTCTCACATTCAGTTTCAAATTTTCCTCACGAGTCTGACACGGTGTTCCGGGTCAAGGGGTTAATAATACTTGAAAATTCGACTATCCTGCGAACGATCTACGAAGTATTTCAACCGCGATCACTGTCGTTCGTCGGCGAAATCAATTCGTGCGAAACAAATGCGTCGGCAATGAATTCACGATAATAGGACATATCTTTCGAATTGAATTACATTAAACGACCATCCTACATTACTCGGGATATACGACCGGGAACCGATCGGACGGTTCAGAGAACCCGGATCAATACGGCATCGCCTTATCATCCTAATTTTCTGCGTACGCGACTGATGAGCTATGGCTGTATTCACTCGCAGGCGCCGCGGTGCTCTGTCACTTTGATCGTGCATAATGCACGGCTAAGTTACAGAGGGACTATATAACTAATTATACACTATTACACGCCTGATTTCCCCACGGGCGAAAAATAGAGGAGATATATCATAGGGTCCCCGGCGAGAGTAATAAGCGCTATTAAGAACTACCAGCCGCATCCTCTTCCTCCTTATCCGTCCCTCTTTCTTCCGCGCCCCAGCGCGGCGAAGACATCAGCCGAGTGATACAGAGAAAAAAGAATAGGGCGAGAAGGGAATAGAAATAAAAGAGGGAAAGAATTTTCTCTACTCGTAAACTGAAAGCAGCTTCGCCCGCTTTAGGGATTCTTGTAAAATTCACTCCAGTTCGAATACGGTATCAGCTACTCTTGACTTTAGTACTTTCCATTTGACGGTGTTCCAAATTAAAAATGATTTATCGGTTAATTTATTTGTTGGATAGGGATTTATGAGCACAAACTTAACCCGTTAACTGTGGATTTTAATTTCAAACATCCCTTGTTCTGCGCGTAATAAAATCAGAAAGTGAAATGTGTACTCGTCAAACGCGGGGCGAATGCACCTAGGGTATATTTTAACGAACAGCTAAAGTAAAATAGAAGGATTACATGTTTATCTGAGCAAATAAAGAATTCTTTGTTGAAAGAATCAGTATCATTTCAAGCTTCAAGATAACGTGTATACTCGTCGATCCTGGTTAACTGGTTGAAGTCGTTTAATAACTTATTGGTTGCAAGTGAAGCATTTATTTATTGAGAAAACATCGATAACAAAAGTCTCTTGTCGTATTGATATACAAGAAATATTCTTAGGGAATGTCGTGAATAACTATTACTACCATAAGGTTTTTTCAAATTTTCGGAAATTTGGAAGAAAGGATGGGAGGAAGGGTTTTCTGACCTAGAAAAAAAAACGAACGAATCCTTTACTAACTGAAAAGAATATTATTTATTCCATTAAAATTGACAAAAATCAGAAAATACAAATAAATGAACTTAACCGCACTAGCTTCTGAGCGACTAATATTACAAGTGCATTTAGCCTGCATCAGACGAGTATACACTTCATCATTTAATTTCATTGCGAGCATTATCAGAGATTTCTGAAATGAAATTCCACGGTTAACAGGTTAAACGTCAAGTTTCGTCGGTCGACGTTTTTTTCTTAATAGGCAATTCTACGCGGAGGCTCGTTAGGTCCATTTAGGATTGCCGACTGATTGCAATTTTGACCGCGGCATGGCTTGCAGTCGTCTTATCGGATTTAACGTGGGCTACACAGCAGCGCGGAGAGGATGTCTTGGTTAGGTGGAAAGTTAAGGCTGGGTCTTTACTTAACCGTAATCGGAAGATATTGCCGGGAGCACTGTACCACGGGCACTTTACCGTCCGCCTTAAGAAAGCACTAGGTTCGCGAGGCCTGGTAACACCGGTCGAGACCGTTATTAAAAGAGCCCCCTTTATCTCAGCCCCTCTCTCTCCGACCTACCATCCGCGGCAGCCGCCATCTTTTTCTGTTACTCGGCCGGTCCTTCTTTCTTTCTCCGCTGCCTCCGCCATTCGCTCGCTCTTATTCTCTTTGAAACCCTCACGGCTAAGAGTGTTTCTATGTCAACCTTTGTACTTTTCAGCGAGGGATCTACGACGCCCATGCGTCTACAATATGCGTTTCCATAACGCCGCGCCGCGAGCCGGCGATAGATGCCCGTTACGGCGAGGCCGTCGCGAACCGTAACGACGCTTCTTAATTTCTCGATAAAATTCGAACTGGGAATGGAAATAGGCGGCAGGAGAATATGCAAGGTGTTTGCACAGTTGCTGGTCGACTGGTTGCTCGTAAATAGTATGAAATGAGAAAGTTCAGAGGTGAGACAAGATTTAGTGGGTTTTGTAATGGATATAATAGACAATGAGAATCTGTAGTTTGTATTGCTTTTATCGCTAAAACTACCGGACGAGTCAAAATCTATTCTTAATTCTTTGATTTTGCAATTGCTGAAAGGATAACAGATGTTTCTTTGGGAAGTTATTAAAGGAATTGATTTAGTAATACTCAAAGTGAATTATAAATCAATTGAGGTCTCGATAGATGCACTCTTGAAGTTTCTATAGAGGAATTTTAAAAAGTCAATTTGACTGCTCGGTTGATTTAGTGTTAATGAAATGGATGGAAGCGACTATTTATATACAATAGTCATCATGACCGTATAGTCAGGAATAAAAGAGATATTTACATTTTCTTAGGGTTCAAGTCAGATAACTGTAATAAGCGACTGATTTATGCTATTATAGCCATAAAAGACAGCAAAACTTTTCCTGTTTCATTCGTTCCGTGTACGTATTGCTAGATCACTTGATGGTTAGCCTGAGGAATTCGGCTGATCAGCTTTCATTTTGTCTCGCGTATTTTTCTACTGTTTTTATTTCCTAATTCCTAATATTTTTGACCACTAATTTACTATTTGTTGCACGTAACTAATCAAAACTGTAAAACTGTAAAGTAGGAAGACACCTATTGCTCCTGTATAGTTCCACTAGACAGCAAGTCATCTCTCAACTGTACACATGCTTATCATTTAGGATCAAAACTCTAGTAACTCGGCAAACATCCTGTACATCGTGCTTCGGCACTTTCGACGGTACAAAGGAAACTCGAATACAAGATCGTAACATTAGAGATGGGAATTCGCGTAATTACTTTGGATTCTTTACTCTGCATGAAGAGGAAAGAGTGCTTTGAAGGAAAAGTCATAATTCTCGTATAAAAGAAAGTAAAAAAATTCTTTCTTCTCTTATGAAGGAGAAAGTATTTAATATCGTAATGTAATGCGTTTTACAGGACAAGGGGATTGCTTACCCAGATGTACCTTTATCCTCTTTATTACTAAAATCTTCCTCACGTTTCGAAACTTGACTGGGACGCTCATTATTAAAACCATATTGGTTTCAACATTTAATCCTTTGCAGTTGGAAGTTTTTGTCTATGTATAATCAACATTTTCCGATAAGATATAGATGCCATTCTTTGAAACTAAGTAATGTGAAAACATACGTAAGTTAATAAGAAAGTTATTTTGTTTCAATACTTCACGTACTGATGCATTATACAAAATTTAATATTATATACAGGATTTTATAATTTTGCTGTATCAAATCAAGTGGTGAGAGTTACGTCTCGAGTGCTTAGGGTTAACGGTCACAGTATCAAGAGTGAGAGGGAATACGCTGTACCCACTATATTATATTATATGCTAATTTTACTAATTAACTGGTTAAAATTAAAAAAAATATCATTATTGTTTAATGTGATGTTCTTCAGTGTATAATTTGTTTCGATACAATCTAAATGCGATTACTCAATCAGACACCACAAAACCTACATGTAAAAAATACCGTAAAAACGAATAAGAATAAAAAACGCGAATCGTCGTTAGAAAACAGTAATGTTAACGATTACATGAAAGCATAAATTATTTGAGAAATACTAAGCAAAAATATTGAACATATTTTATTGCACTTCAAATCAATAAAAAAATGTTTCCCCTGCAGCAGAAATACTGATTTGTCATTAACTTACTATGTAGATAATATGTAAATAATACCACCATATCTTAGAGGTGGCCACAAAGTGTCCCATCTTTGGTAGATTGTGCTTTAATCCTTTGCACTCGAGAGACGATTTTGAGTCGCCATTTGATTCAACACAGAAAAACTATGAAATTAAAAATTCGACATTAAATTCTGTACAAAGCACCAACATATGAAACATAGGAATAAAATAGTTCTGCCACTTAAACGATGCAAGATCTCCCTGTATGTCAATTACAAATAATATCATCAAGATTTCATCGGGAAATAACAAATATTTATACCGAAAATTGTTATTAACACATTGCGTATCGGCTAATTCTCAGAAAACTGAATTGTTCGGATGGCAATTTTCGCTGAGGTCAATTTATATCACTATACATAGAAAAATTTAGATATCATATTGTTATGCAATATATTCTAAATAGATAATCAATTCGAATTAAATTTTATATTTCTTCAATGCTGCGGTAATTAGCGAAGTTGCATAGCTAAGTGTTTTTATATTAAAACGAGATTTATAGTTACCGGTACGCAATGTGTTAAGCCCAAAAGGTTAAAGAACACCTTGACAGTGTAAGAATGAATCCGAATCAGAGTAAATGAAATCACTGGAACATCTAGTCCGTGTTTTCGACGTGCAAAGACATTTCGAATTTTTTTGTTTGCACAATAAGTCGCGTCAGCAAGAATTTACCCCTTGGCCGCACCTTGGTATACCTGTGTGCCCAGCGCGCGACAGAGAGAAGTTGACACGTCCGGATCGGTCCGATGGCCATAAATTCTCGGAGCGACGACACTTTTCATCAGACTCTGATTACTTATTCACGGGCCGACGAGCGTACGATGGGAACGTGTGCACACGACCCTGCCTCTCCCACCCTGTCACCGTGATTGATAATAATGCAAGCTTGACGTCAACGCGCGCGCTGATATTACTGAAACATAATTTACGAGGTCGAAATAAAATTCAGCATCTTTGCCGCGGGAGTTACGAGAATGAATGCAAATGGGGACAGTTGAATGTTTTGCTGTATCCCATGCGAAATTCAACACCTGAATGTTACCTTTGTTTCGTGCAATCTAAACGAACGATTAACCCTTTAGACACGGCATCGGTGCGAGGTGCCGACCTTGATACTATTCCCAGTGCCTTTATTCTTTTCTTATTGAGTCCCTTGTCCTGCAATATCGTGTCGGACACGTAGCGAAGGTTTTAAACGGAATTTAAGGAGCATAAACGTTACTCAATTCTCTTGAATCCAAATTAAATATTATTCTGTTATCATTTATTATACTTTATAGTAAACATAGACATAGAATATGCTTAGAATTTTTCTCTTTTCGTTGTTATTTATAAAGTAGTTGTACCGATTGTGCTTATGATGGAAATCATAGAGCAAGGGATTAAATCTTAATGGTCCGGAAGCATTTTACGTTTGATTGCCGCTTTCTATAAAATACGAAACGAATTAATACTACTCGTACTAGAATCTTTTTTGCAAAATTATAATAGTTCAGAGTGCTGACAATTTTCTACCGAGTGTTTGAATACTTTCACGAGTGGCTGTAGTTTTTATTTTACTGTTTGACTCAGCCTTTAAAATTATTTGGTGCAGCTTAGAACAAGCAACCTCTATATGTAGACATATTGTTCCACAAGTAAAATGGTGTGCGGGGAGCAATTAATTGCTTGTCCTGGATTCGAAGCAGCGTTATGCACCTTCTGAACAATACTATCAGGAACCACGACCTCTGTGAGATATTCTCAGCGAATTAATTTCATGAAATCGCGTCCTTAATTAGATCTAACTGCCTCGCATTCGATTCATTCCGGTGAAATTTCCGATTTCTACCTTCAACGAAAATATGAATGTAGTTCTTTAATGATCCCGTATCGCAGATATTTTGAAAATACAGATTTATCGATTCGAAGAAATAGCTCATTAACACTAAAACTACCGAGGAATTGAATTAACTTTTTGAAATTCTTCCGTAGAAACTACAAGAATGCATCTATTGAGACTTTAATCGATTTGCAATTCAGTTTGCGCGCTGTTAAATCAAATCGCGCTGTTGAATTCATTTTAACGTTCAAAGAACTATATTTGTTTCTATCAAACAACAGAAAGAACCGCCTCACCATCAACAAATATTGTATTCGCGTAGATTCTGATCTTTACTATGAAAAATATTCGCGACGTGCAATAGTAGAAAAAAAATCATCAGACACGTTATTTGCTCTTTCGATTTAATTGAAAGCCCGTACGGTTATTCTCGATACAATGTTACATTTCCTTTCTGTCAATATTGATTGTACTGTTTTCATAATTTTAGTTATTGTTTGATTAACCAAGTAGTATTATTGTTTCCGTTACGTGCTCAGGAAACCGGCTTGTGTTAGCTATTCTATTAACTCTTCATTTCGTGAAGAGGCTGCGAGGCAGGATCGAAGAAGCAGAAAGATGGACCTCAGGGTAGTTAGGGAGTTGTTTGTTTCCGTCTGTACGGATTCAGTTGCACCATTGAATCAAGTTGAGCACTGCCGCGGACTGTTGTGTAAACTCCAACCTTGATTGAAAAGCTCCACACTCAAATATTGGATGATAAACTGGAGTCCAGTCTCTTGGCATCTAAGTGACTTGAATTTCTGAATTCTCAGAACAGCATATTGGTTTCCACGTATTGGACGTTCGAATAAATAAAGTACATTCAAATAATAATACCGTTTCAACGACATTTTACAATATCGAGATCGATCGATTACTTCATTTGTATTTATTATTTGAATAGGTAACTAAATATTGTTTTTATTTTTTCTCGGATAATACACCGGATAAAAAGCATTTTTTTGTAATGATTTTAAAACATCAATTTATAAAAAAGTATAAAAGAAGATGTAATAGATTTGTAATAAGATAATTTGAAAATATTTTTTACATAAAAATGTACATTTAAATCTACATAGTTTTAGTAGTAACCCTAAAAACTTTATAAAAATTTTTAAAAACGGCGATGCAGCGATTTATACGAAACGAATTTTGTAAAAATATTATTTAACAATTCCACAAACAGCAGACATGTTTCATACAATTAATTACACTAAATTACATATCCCTATGAAAAGTAACAATACATTTCAGCTTATTATGCTAAATACAATAATCCTCTTTTTACACACACGAAGTTTACATTTTTACAAACTTTCCATAGTTTCTAAAGGAACCTCAGTGCCACTACAATCGCAGATTTCCTAAATCCCGTGTTCCGAAAAATCAATATTATTCACTTCCTTGCGTTTACCGAACTCATCGAGTAGGTATCGATCTCCAAGATAGTTAAGCATTCGAATCGCAAGCCAAATGCCAGGCAATCTAGCCGTACTATCCATAACGTGCTTCTATCTTCTTAAAAAAGAGATCCGGAACGAATTCCGTATATGTTTGAGACGCGCGCAGTATATCAGAACATAACGCATGTAAATTGCGGGGCAATGGCACTGACATGATACGTGCCGCCTGCACGTCTGACGCATTCCTCAATGCACGACCCCGGGACCATCTCGACACTCGATATTCCTCTTTCCTCGACCCTGTCCCTTCCGCCGCACCCTGTCGCGCGTCTATTGGAGCCGGCCGTTTCACCGTGTCTCTTTCCTTCCTTCTTCGACCATTTATACATCAAACAGACAGAGGGCAAAGGCACAGTAGTCTCCGGACTCCTATTTTCCAGCAATTCCACGTCGTTCGCAAATTATTCTCTCTCTCTTCGAGCGTGGCCCGTACGAAAGTGGCAGACCTCGCCCGACGCTATCGCCGGCGAAGCTATCCCACGGCAAAAGGGTGGCGGCGTCGCGCGTTGAGAATAGCAGCGGTGCCGGCTCATATTTAGTCATCGTATAAATCCAACTGCGGGCTAGGGTTTAATTTCGCCCGGTGCTTGGCCTCCTACGCGCTCCGCTGAAACGCGACACAGTGTCTGAAGGACGTTCTGATGCTGCCGATACGCGGACACCGCACTGTGTCTATGACGATGACCCAACTTGATTCGGACTCTCGTCGCTATGTTTGTAGTTAAAGGGTAGGGTAGAACGAGGCGAATCGGATCAGTTTAGATTTAACTGAAGCCTTCAGACGGATGAAAATGAATATAATACTTTGGTGTGGTTCATAAAAGTATATCATTACTTGAAGCTGAGTACAATGACACAGTTTTAAAATTTAATCACTGTTAAAGTCCTTTAAAATTTAGTTTCCTTAATGACACCTTTCGGGTACTGATCTAAATTCTTCGTCAGTCGAATTGTCTGTAGCTTTAAAATTTATTCGTTGCTCATTTCGTAATGTGTCTACTTGTATTATTTTCTTCTGAAGAATCTCACTTTTATCGTTATTTTTCAACAATTGTTTGAATGTATACACGAAGGCAATAGAGCAATTTTTAGTTCGCATTTTATGAGGTTCTACTGTATCGAGGATTAGACAATGATATTCTGTTCGTCCATAAAAATTTCCTTAACGAACTACGTGTAAATAAATTAGGGAAAAACTGTGTTTATGATTTTCTTATTTTATATTTCGTCCGTCCATTATTCGTTTTTAAATATGCAAGTTCTTCCGTACTTGTTGAATGTATTCTCGGTGCGCGCGAGAACACCGAATGCTTTAGTATCTCTATTTATGTATTATACATACTCTATTAATTTTATGTATTCATAGCATATACAGTCTTCCAAAAGTGATTGTCTGTAGTGTTAAAAATTTGAAGCATACCGTGGAGTTCTTATGTTACTTTGAACCAGTTTTAATAGAGTATATAAATTCCTGATTAATTTCCGAATCAATATTTGCATAAAGATCGAGGGTTCAATTGCATAGGGATGTACTTTTTATGAGACTTTATATTTTAAAATAAAGTGCAAAATAATTTGCTTTTATTACATTATATTAATTATAATATTAATGAAGTATGAAACAATATAATAACAATACATATGTCAATGATTTGTCTAGTAAACATTTTCATTGCATACTGGACATTAAAACTTTAAACGAGTTTTCTCGAAAGGCTATTTTTCTGTCTGGAAGAATGATCATCATAAAGCGTTATTAATCGATTTAATTACATCGGGTTTCAATTTATGAAAGCAAATTTATTTTAGAAGACGATCCTTTAACATTTTGAGATTTACACAGTTTTGTATTTTTTAAGGTAACAAAAGACACGAGAAATTCAGTTTATTTTAAATATTGTTATATAGTCAAAAACATTCTTAGTTTTGTCACTTTTAAACGTTAACTTCCAAAACAATTGTACTCATGCTATTTAATCATATATTCTGTTTTTTTTTTACCAATATATGAAAGATATATGTGTACATACTACCATTTCAAAACAATTCCTTAAAATCTGCTATATAAAATTAAACACGAGAAAATATATTTTTATAATTAAAAACACGTACATGATAAAACATAAACCTCGATTAAATTTTCTGTTATAATTCTTTTCTTTTTAATTCTTAAAAATATTTTATTATTGTATGTTATCATTTTTCGGTTCCTTTAAACATTCATTATAGTATTCGAGCCAAACTATTTATTTATAAAATCATTTTGAATATTTAGCATTTTTAAGGTATCAGTAATTGCGAAATAAGCAAACTAATATCAGTCATTTAGACTGGTAGGGTAGTTCCAGCCCTTTGTGAACGAACGTCAGCATTTTGGCGAGATCAAATTTTCATATTGGAAATACTAAGTTGCAGACAAATAATTGAATTACTCGAAAAGCAAGAGATCAGTGTATAGTTTATTTTTTTTCTATTGTATAAGCATGCGATGTAGAATTTGACGAGTATTAAAGCTTGAAATGATACTAATTCTTTCGACTACGAATTCGTTATTTTTTCAGATAAACATGTAATTCTTCTTTGGTCTACTTCGGTTTTTCATTAAAATACACCCTAGGTGCCTTCGTCCTGCGTTGGACGAGTACGCACTTCATTTTTTTGACTTTTTTTTGCTTGCAGAACGAGAGATTTTTCAAACTAAATTCCACAGTTAACAGGTTAATGCGATATTTATGCGTTCGTTTTGTATGTTCGCATCTCGTAAACGATTCTGGGTCTATCCCAGGCTGAGCTATACTTCTCGAAATGCAACTACAGATAGATTCTCTTCGCAAGGTGAACCTCGGACTTCCAAAGTTAGCCCGAACGCTCGGAGCATTATTCGATAGCCTGCGAATTCAAACGATACTCTTTACATGACGAGGGAAACTTGAGATCATACATATGCAGAACCAACCAGAGATTTTCACGAGGCATTACAACATTGAGGGCCCTTCTCCGTGTATAATCCCAGCCTGGTATCAGCCAGAGTGTCGCGTCGCATCAATACAAGCACGATGCTAAAATGCCGAAATGTTTGACCAGAATATTCGTTATTTCACGGATTAATCGTATCCGTTGAATATCATGTTTTTATTTTTATTAGTATCGAGAGGGATCAGAAATTTCCGTTTTATTTCGAATTTATCGGAGAACGCGATAATAATTCAGTTATGTAAAAAATATTTCATATTGTGTAATGTAAGAATTAATTTGTCCAACTTAATTTAATGTTTAAGGCAATTACATTACAATGCTTAATGTATACAACGAGATTTTTGCGAATTCTTTTATTTCTTTACGGACTAATTACATTCTACGTATTGTATTCGGCACGATTTTACTATAATGAAAGATTAGTTTGCCTTTTAATTTAATATGATATTAATACCATTATATTTGCTCGTAATAATTGTATGGAAATATCTGTAATGTTGATTATGAGAGGAAGGAAGAAGAACATACGACAGCAAGAGAATGGCCTCATAAAACAGGAATTTAAAACGGTGGAAAAACTAATACTGCGATTATAATTCATTGGTATAGCCCATAAAAGTATATCATTACTTAGAGTTGAGTACATTATAATGACACAGTTTTGACAAAATTACCTCTTCAATTTATGCCTTCCCTTATGACTGAAGTAGAGAATAACCAATGTCCAACGTGACGATACATTCTAAATTATTCCCCTCTTAACTAAGTAATAATTTTGTAATATTATTATTGTGCACCTGTCTTCTTCGTTATTCACTTCCCATCAGAATTTTCTCGTACTCGTTGTGTTCCTCAGAATATAATGTACGCAATCACGTCTTCCTTGGTACTTAATTACATTGCCCCTTCCTGTTGCGCTACGTTCGTATACTCGTATACAAGAGCATTATACCATAAGGCCACGGATATTACATTCTATAACGTTTCCATCTAAATTCTCGTTAGTTCACCATGTTACGAATAATACTGTAAGCAATATTAATAACGTTACTCTATTATTCATCAACATTTTTGCCTGTTTGCAGTAGAAACTGCTAATTAACGAAAATCAATATTAATCAATGCAATTAATTTCCTATTACTAAATAATAATTCTACTCAATGCTACAAATTAGTCTGCTAAAACTCTCCAATATATTCATAAACGAACTATGAATACTCGAAATGTAATACCCAATGACATAAATACGAAAACAATATCTTCCCTAAATAATCGATCTGAAATACACTTGTGTAAGCGAGGATTTACATAAACACCTGTTTACCCACCAACGGAAAAGTCGGAGCAGCGATTCGATTTCCGATAAAAATTCCGTGCCATACGGTTGGCGCGAAAAATTTTAATTCCGCCGAAGAGGGCACAGATTGCACGAATGAATAAATAAATTCTTCCGAGGAGGTGATTACAGGAAAGTTATCCGCGAAAGTTTTTCATGCCCGCATACGTGAAAGGACGATTATGAAAATATGAGGGAGAACTAACTGCTCGGAAGCACGGCGCGGAACCCGCGAGAAAGTTTAGGTCGCCGTACTTCTTCCTCGTTTCCTGCTTCTTCTGTATCTATACGCTCCACTCAATTCGAGCGTAACGTCGCGTAAGCGCTTTTACGATCGTGTTCGTGCTACGATAGCAACCGCCATGCAGCGCCACGCGGAGTTCTCGAGTCGCGGACGATTCCCTCGTTCGATTCCATCGTCGAATTTATCGACGGAAAACAACGTTTCGGTGCCAGTCCCCTTCGTTGAACTCGCCGCCCTTTTCCCGTCCAGGAAATAGGTATTTCATCGGCGTTCAAATTGACTGCAAAGTCGTCAAAGTTACGATCGATTGTGTTCGGGTTTCTGTTTTTACGCAACACACCGCAACGACAACCCGCCACCCCCGTTTTCTTTCTGTTCTCATTCCCGCGAAATACCCGTCGACACTAATTTGTTACGATGTCGACGCCGATAGCACCGGTGAAATCACCTGGACACGGCCGAACTGTTTTTCGCTATAGTTGTTTACAATATCGTGAAACAAAAAGGTTTTTTCCATTACTTGAAACGCTGCGACAAAAGTTCACGGTGATTGAAAAGGAAGATGGAATTTCGGTGTAACAATTTTCTTATTCGGATCTTCTGTGAACGATAATCGAAACAGTTACTTTTTTGTAGAATTGATCGTGGAGATATTCTTGGAACAAGTGGATGAAGAAGAAATTAAATGAAATTCAGAATGAAATCAAGTACATAATTCATACGTTGCGAATGTTCATTCGATTTTTGATGTTTTAGGAAATTGTCAAACTGTTTTCTCCACATAATCATTTCTCAACGTATTCAATTTTTCTGTAGTTATAAACCTTTGCTTCTCCTCATAATGGAATTGATTGATTTTTTTATTCATGTAATACGTATGTAATTTAAACAGAATAATTCCTGGAATAAAATAATATAAAATGGAATAAGAAAGAAGTATTGCACACAAAAAATAAACTTGAAAGAATTTAATTGATCGACAAATGAACACTATCAACCGTTGCGACAGAAGTTTTTAAATCTTCCATACCTATTGCTATTCAAGAATTAATTAACTTTCATCTGGGTAGAAATGTCAAGCATCGAAGCCACTTAAAAGTACATTTGCCATGATGAAAGTAACAAGCGTTGCATCCTCCAACACTGAAGAATGAAGGGTTTTTAACGTTTCGTTTTGATACATAAGAGCTGGCATACTGGTCCTCGTCATCAAGGGTTCTTTAGCTGGCAATGTATCTCTGCACAGAACTCGTATCCCATGTTACAACAGCAATGGATAATCCGAACACTATATGTATGTTGTATACCAAATACAAACTTAAAATATTAATGAATGTATTTTGTAATTTATTATTACGTTCGTTTATTGCATAACAGGTTCTTCTTGACCAAAGTACCTGCCATTGTTAGCACAGAACACAAGTTCGGTATAGAGACAAGGACCGCTGGCATAATAAAATCCAAATTTGAAATATAAATAAATTTACACGATGTATAATTCACTAATGCTGCAAGAAGTTCCTCAAGAATTAAACGAATTTTCGAATACCTTCACCAAAATAGCTGGTTACACGGCAGTAGTTTAATTTTTTGCTGGTTTACCCTAAGCAGCCTCCGCCCTATTTAATTCCTATTGAAGGGGTAGACCAAAGCTTAAGATACTCGACGAGTTGCTATCTCGCCCTGAATGGCAGTAAATATAAGCATTTAAGACGGGTAAACCTTGCTGACTCGTACGAATAATCTATTTGGATAAGAAGAGAGAAAAATATTCTTGCATTCATGGATATTTTCGAAATAAAATACAAATTCATAATATTAACATATAATATTAACAATGATATATAAAATAATTAAAATATGAGAGGTTGTAAATATCTATTTTGGTATTGCAAATTTTAATACGAGCATTTAATACGACTGATATGCAATCCCTGCAAAAATTTTAATGATAGATTCTTTTCAATTTCTTCAGACCTTCATTATATTACTCAAGAGAAACTGTTTATTCTCAAAATCATTTCAAACATTCAATGCTTTGGAGATATCATCACTTTGACTGGTACAGTAGTTCTACTGTTATGCAACGAATATTTCCAGAGGCAACTGCATTATATAAAATGAGTTACCCTGTACACGTTAAAGATACAAAAGTATGAGGCAACGATAGATTCAAGAAACATTGACGTGAATTCCGCAAGGAAAAACTAAGAGCAATTCGGACCTCAAAGGGTTAATATTATGAACTTGCATTTTATTACGGAAGGGACTTCAAGTTCAAGAAATAGAAAAGGGGGGTGCACGTATCTATGTGGTATACCGTTCCTACGATTCGGCGCATGGACGCATTTCTGCGTAGCTAGGTGTGCGGCCCTTGGCAAACGGCTTCACGCCGAACTTACATTTGCATATGAAAACCAGGAAGTCTCGAGGCTTACCTCTTACGAACTCGAAGAACGAGGTTAGGTCGTGGCAGATACCGGGAAGAGCAGAGCTGTATTCCCAGCAACTCTGGGTGCACCAACGTCGGCAGCATCGCAGCCACCTCTTGCTTCGGTCGTCTTAAATATTCAATGGCGTCACATTCTCAACTCGGCATGCAGATTAGCAACGGCGAATCGCATGTTTCTGCTGCACAGGGCTTGATTTTGTATCCAGGCCCATACTCCGTCCCCCTGCTGCTTCTACCTGGAATTTCTTTATTCTTCGTAGAACATGAAATAGTTTAGAAGAATTATCATGGAAAGAAATTTGGAATACTGGGACCATTTGCATGCTGGAAGTTGCTTACAACACCGACGCCAGTCTTGTCAGATATTAAGAAAGTTCGAAATAGTGAATATTCAGTTGCATCCTTGGAATTAAGATTTGGTAAGCTTTGAAAGGAAATGCAATGAAATGATGGGGGTTTCTAAATGGTAAGAGTATCCTCTTTAATAATCTTTAATAATGAATCCTATTTAACATTAGAACTACCGTACCAGTCAAAATGGTTTCGGTTCCCTTGTCTCGCAATTATTGATGCCTTAAAAGAATTGAATATCGAAATAATTTGAAAATATGTAGATTCATTTGAATACTATATAATGATTATCTGAAGAAACTGAAAATAATCTATTGTTACAATTTTTATACGGATCAATCATATTAAATGCTCGGTAGTTCTAGTGTTAATGATCTTTAAGAATTTTGCAAAACTCTTCCAACTATAAGTATTCTTTAGTTTTGTTGGATACGGAAGAAACTATTTGTTACGATGCTTGTAGAATTCGTCTCAGAACCTCCCAAAAGATGAATGTAAAAACACTGTAAATTTACCTGTAAAAAACTGAAGATGACCTTGATAACTCTGTAAAACAGGGGTTGATAAATAATTTGGTACAATCATATGAAATCTCTCCTTGAACCATGTTCTTTTAGCTAACAAAATTTCCGATCGAACAGCTAGCAACAGAATAATGTAAGTTGATCGCACTTCGTGATCCAACCTGTATAGAAGTTATTAAGTTTCAAGTTTAAATACACAAATACATTTACATTTACTTTAAGGAATCGATTTCAAATCTCCTCGATCATAGTATCTTCTTAAATCGCATTCAACCATTAAAAAGAGAAATTGAAAGTTTGTACAAACACAATTATCAAAAAATCTGATTATGATAACCAACATACCATTAATGTTGGAAAAAGGCCATTTTGTTCTGCTTATACCTCTCATCGAAAGTACATTCTGCCGGGCGAGCGTGTATAAGAAAGTCTCAATATGTAGTGGACGGTAAACTGCGCGCGGTAGCTAAGCAAAGATTGCTCGACAACATCTACAAGCTTTGTAGATTGTACTTCCTTAAACAATCCTACCCGTTATAATACAATCCGGAAAGCTTTGTGCAAATGGCTAAGTGAAAGCAAAGCACACGACGCGGCTGTTAAGGAAAAAAGTGGAGAGAAAAAGCATAGTGGAAGAGAGAGAGAGAGAGAGAGAGAGAGAGAGAGAGAGGAGAGAGAGAAAGAGAGAAAGAGGGAGAGGATGGAAAGGTAAAGTTACTTTATGTTTCTTAAGTTTCCTTTTAGCCAGGGGAAGCTCAAGTCGACTGTTCAGTCCTGTAAGGTTACTCCATATAAATGCAAAGGGATCCACGGGTCTTTCATGTTGTTAACGTGCATTTTCCCCTTCATCCTACCTTTTCTGTACTCGCCCTTTCCTAGCCTTTACCTCTGCTCTCGTCACTCTGCGCCAAGAAAGCGGATACGAGTTTGTCGAAACCAGAAACCCATTAAAATCTACAAAGGCGATCTGGACGAAAGATGACGGAAATCCAACGATTTCTTATTAGACCACCGGGCAAGAAAAGGGAACTGGCTCCCGGTTCGGCCACATTCAAACGCTGTGCCAGAACTGAATAACTATCCATGGAGTTTTAATGTTCTCCCTCGCATCTTGCTAACTGAACGATAAAATTGCGTTAACATCAAGTTTAAGGAATATTTTGCTTCGTTGCCGAGTACAGTTCGACGTACGCGTGGCTGTTACCTTCAAAAGGGATTTAAATTAATTTTATGTCCTCGTAAAAGTAGCATGTCGATATACTTCAGTGTTTGACACTAGAACTATCGTAACAATCAAAATGACTGGTTTCGAATTTTTCGTTTCGCAATTATTGATATCTTGAATTCATTGAACATAATAGTATAAATAGTTCTATTTGGATACTACAATGAATGTTTGAAGAAACTGAAAATAATCTATTGACACAATTTTTATAGGAATTATAATTAATAGTATTAATTGGTCGGTAGTTCTAGTGTTAAATTTGAAGATATATATCTTATATTTGCTGAAGTGTTGCAAAAAAGTTAAGAATGTTATAACTCAAAATATTGTAACCAGAATGATAAATTTAATATTATTGTCTCACATTGAGAATATTTTAAATATTTCTGCCTCGTAAGGATAGAATCATATGAAAAGTCGCCCTGCAGACACGTCATCTTTATCAATCTGCACAAATATTTATTAAGTAATATTTTCCATTTACAACAATGGCAATAGCCAATCCCACTATTTTGGCTAACAGTTCTCTATAAAAAGTCATTAGAACTTCTCGGTAAATATATTTTGAACGAAATAAGATATTTCATAACTTCGTTTTATCTAGGTCATCTTCGAATCAAGGTTAATTTAACGGTTAAAAAACGATGTTGAGACGTTACGATGACGCAAACGGTTCATCCCGTCGCAATCTTCTCGGTGGACTTCTCATTTTACTCGGGCAAATTAGCGGTCAATTTTCGCGGTGTCGGAATCGTCTCCTCACACCCGTCTCCCCGGCTTTCGTTATTCTTCCTGTAGTGCTTCGTCGCCACTCTCTACGGGTAACTGTTGTTTTTCCAGCGTGGATCTTTAGTTTTAATTACTACGGGTATCCTGACGTTTATTGCTGTTTCTTGTGGCACTTGTCGGGCCTAGGGGTGATTCTGGGCAGAGTTTCTCGAAGCTACCAGGGGGTTTGGGCGAGCCTTAGGGTGGCTCGAAGTTGTCCGGAGATGAATTTCCGAAACTAGACAGCTTGCGAAATGAACTTCTTCCAGAAGAAGACGAGAAAGGGGCCCCTGTGGACGACATTATTTTTTATGAATGTTGTCGCTACCGTGGCTGACACATCTCTGCGCTATACGCGTACTACAGCCTGACAGAGGTACTCATACAGAAGGGCTACAAGGATAAGAACCAATAACAAACAATTTCAACATAAATGTTAATTTTTAGAATCAAAAATATAGTAAGAAATCTAAATAATTAGCATAAAATAAGCGCCTGTTTTGCTTTTAATAAATTGATATTTGAAACCAATTTTATTAAATGAATTCATGATCCCTTGGATATTTTCAGTTATCGTAGTTATTGTGATCTTGTTGAATTTGGTTCAATTGTTCATCAAGTGGTTACGTAATTCAAATAGAGATTGATAAGAATTGCATAGAGAATGAATTCGTTTTTTATCTATGCAGAATAAGTTTTGTGTAGGATTCTTATAAGAATTAATAAATTGATTTTTGAAATTTCTCTATAGAAACTCCAAGAGTACATCTACCGAGATTTCCGGTGATTTACGATTTAGTTTGCCTACTGTTAAATCAATTTCTATAATAATTTTTCAGAGAAACGCCTTCTATCTTTTTAATAATTGCAAAAAGAAAAACTCAGGAATCCGTCATTTTGAACTGTCTGGTAGTTTTAGTGTTAAAAGAAAAATTACCTGAGTTACAGTTCAACATTTTATGCTTCCTTAGATTTACAGCTTTTATAATTGCATCGCAGAATGAGAACATTACCTGACGGTGAGTTGTATCGAAGGTGTAACAATTAAGAATATAATAAACAAATTTTCTATACTTTAAAAATGATTATTTCAAGTGTTTTAGATAAGCCTTTCAAGAGAATTATATTTTCAACATAAAAATATAAGAAACCTACATTTGTTTCAATGCAACATTAGTTAGCAAAATAATCCTTAACAAACTAATAACGATAGGTACGCAAGAGATACATAAAATTGGTAGAAGAATTTATAAACGTAAATCAATTAAAGAATTTCTTCCAAAATAATTCTCACGTATTGTAAAAGAAGATCGTTATGTCCGTTGATATTTATTTGAAGATAGAAGGTGCACGAAACATCGTTTATTAAATTATCCGCATGCTGCAATAGAAACGTGTTATGCTTGCACTCTGCCCCACTTGTCGAATAAGAGATCCTCTTAACCGAATATTTGTTACTCTCGGAACGTAAACTTACGGGGTTTTCAATGGAAATTATTCGGGAACGCGAAAATGTTTGACGTTATTCAACATTTTCGAGGATAGGTTAAACTTCAAAGGGCGCGAGCGTCGACGATGCTTGTATTTTCTCTCTATCGCTCTGGTTAAATGGTTTAAGTGGCTCGATACATTCTCGAATCGAGTATATCGTCGAATCCACTTGCTTGAAAGTACTCGATATATTGTGCTCGCCGACCACGGACCTATAATTGGCTCACCCTGCAATAAAGTTTCGTGCGAGAGCAGCTTAGATATCTTACGAACGACCCGTCAGTGATATAGTGACGATAACCCTCGATACCTATCCCTTGTTCGAGGTCCTTCTCACCCACTTACTCTGATTTACTACTCGAACGCGCAAAACGCGCGTTTACTAACGGCTGCTTTTCGTAGCAAAACCGGCATCCAGCGAAAAATTGTTTGTTCTGCTACGCTGCTTCGGAAAATAATGTTTATGTCCTCGCATTTCGCACTGTCGAATTTAGATTCTCTTAAATTTCTACGAGATTACTCGCAGTTATCGTTGAACACTATGGATCTTTATACAAAATGAAATGAGTGAAGTCTCTTTTTCAATCAGTGAAATTAATTGGTAATTCTCAGTTTTCATTAAATAGTTTTCCCATGTTGAATTTAGTTTCGAAAATCTCTTATGCACTTGTAATATATTCTGACGAAAAACTGAAGCAAACCGAAGAAGAATTACATGTTTACCTGAAAAAATGAATAATTGATTGTTGGAAGAATTAGCGACATTTTTAGTTTTAAGATGACGTGTATACTCGTCGGACGCAATTACGTAATTGGTTAACAAGTACGTCAGAAAATGTATATTACCTTTTTTAATTCATGATAGGTATTCGTTTTTAGCGACATTATAGATAATTAGGATCTTTATTGATCACTTCTTGAAGATATACCTACTTTCATTAATCAATTACATTTAATATAATTAATTGGCAACGTATACCTCAACAGGTAAGTTAAGATGTAAATTTTATAACATATGTAACGTGTAATGTAATAGAATTGATATTTGTATCCTTTAATATCTTCTATCTGCGTGTCTTTAAATAACAAAATAATAACGCTGAAAAAGATACATTCCAGAATTAGTATCGATTCAAATAACGTTAAATATTGTTTCATATTCATGATTTAAAAGATAGTTTTTCATAAGACTTTGCAAACAACATTAATTATGTTGCATACATATATGTACATACACGCAAAGCTTCACGGGATAGGCACATTGTAAGAGATTTGAATCAGAGCAACGAACACTCGTTGAAATCACTGACAGCGCATGCTGTGTCGTAGCTTTATGCTACGTCAGTCGCCGTTAAGGACGAAGCAGTAAGCGCAGATGGTCAGCAGAAACACGAAAGTTTGTAACAATAAGGATACACCTTGGACTTAACGTCTCGTTTAGTTGAAAAGGTCAGATCAGTGAACGTCTGTTCCAAGTACTCTTCGAATACAGTAACATCCCGGAGACTATTAACCTAGTTTTAAAACAACTTTAACACAGTTTTAACAAATCAACTGAAAGGGAAGAAGAGTACAGTCGTTTGTTAATTATCAACATCGTTTAGGGAAGCAATAATACATTTAAACGGTAACAAAATTTGTTATTGAAAATTATATGCACATGGCTATGAATGAACAAGTAATTTTAAAAACATTTACGTTCCCTTATTTAATTAGAGCTATAATTTTACTTCATTTTTTACTTTAGTGATAGTTTTCGTTTAACGGTAGTATGCAGTAAGTGTTTTATGTACAGAATCAACGAGCAAGGTATGTTTAGTTATTGATAGCCTCGGACAGGACAAATTCAATATTGACATTTTGGCAACTATATGAATTTCTGTGAGTAAATTGATTCGATGTTGTACAACAGCTTGTTTGTGAATTATCTAACTCGGTTAAAATAATATTATTTGACCATAGTTTCTATGTCACCTTGAAGACATAATAAACAATTGCTAAAGGTTCCTCAATAAACTTTTCGACGTTACATTAAAGATTACATTAATTACATTAAAGAACCAGTAGTAACATTGAATAACATAATCAATCATTCTTTTAGGATTATTATTTCTAAGAAAATTATTAAGGTCATTTCTGAAACAGCACAATCACTAATTATTAACTCATTTATCAACAATTTCTTCTTTTCTATTTATAATACTTTTTTTAAATTATACATTTCAACTATTATTGAAAATGTTGAACATTTAATACAGTTAATACAAATTTCAACTACCTTAAGTAGCAATAAATACATTCTAATAAATGCACTCAAATTATACAAATATTTTTATTTAAAAATGAATGGTACACAGAAACTGGTAATTTTATATTATAATGTAATATTTCATAGTACTTTGAATAAATATGTCAAATAAAAATAGTAAATCCTTTTTAACATTAATAAAATATTAATTTTCATTCCAGCGTGGCAGTTACACATAGCATTGTAAGCTTCCACATCCACTCATACACCACTATTCGTCTACAAGTTAATCCCTACTTTTAATTTCTATAATCTTAACACATTGCACGCCGGTCCCGTAATAATACGGGACTTTTTTCTGTATGTATGCATGTCTTACGCATTGATCTGTACTTACCATCGTTTATTTCTTTCTACATTCGTTTCGCTTCAAGAAACAAAAATGACATATTTCCTTTTATTTTACGAAAGTATATGAAGTTTTTAATATTTTCTTAAATTGCTCATTCTTCATAGCCAAGTACCACATAGGGCTGACATTTAACCAGCGTGCAATATGTTAACAAATAATAATGCGGTCATCATAAACTAAACTACCGAGAATTGGCAACAAGTTCCCGCGAAATTGGTATCCACGCCGACCGACGCGCCGCGGAAAATAATGCTCACATTTAGTAAAAGCACGAGCTTAGTTCGAAGTAATAAGAATATAAAAAAAAAACGGATTACCTTTTCGCAGCCGCAACAACTAATCACGGCTTAGCGCTCGGATAGCAAGCGTGCCCTCTCTCTCCTTCGTCCCTGTCGTCCCGTAAGCGCCTCGCGCTTGCCCTTTTCCATCCCGGTTCGTTGGTTCGCTTCAGTTTTCCTCCGCTCAGGCCTGAGTATGCTTTACGCCTTGCATCCTAGATGATGAATGAGGGATTAATTCCGACACGGCTGCACCCGCAAGCAAGCGAGCGAGCAAGCAAGAACTTCACGATAAATTTAAAGTTTCTTTAAAACAATAAGTTCCGCCGGCAGAACCGAGTCGATACGGGGAAACCGTCATCTTTCATAATCGATTATTAACGAACGCTGGCGCTGTTGAAAGAGGGAAAGTTTTCTACTCGCAAGGCCGGCCTATGTACGTACATAAATGTACGTTGCGTTCCCGGTGATGGACGAGCACCAGGTGCGGCCAGACCCATACTTAAGTCTTGTTCGATTAATCGATTGCGCCTAGAAATAGCCCGCTATGAAGATGGCAAGGTATGATGACCGCAATGCCAACGCCGTGGCGCTTCTCGCTTCCACTCTTTTTCCTATTTATTCCCGTCCGTGATACACCTTTTTATTAAAATTCACTTGGCGATAATACATTGGCGTTCTGCCTAATTTTTCGTAACCCTTAGACTGTCGAAACTTTCTTTGTTTCACTGTGGGACAAAATTAAGTTAACCTGTTGACTGTGGCATTTAATTTGAAAAATCTCTCACAATAAAATCAAAAAATAAAGTGCGTACTCGTTAAACGCAGGACGAATGCACCTAAGGTATATTTTAATGAAAAATCAGAGCAAAACAAAGAACTACACGTTCATCTGAAACAACTTCTCTAAGAAATGGAACACTTTCCATTTGAATCCACCGAACTATGTACGTAAACGACATATATTTCGACATAAGAATACCATCTCCTAACTATCGCTCCGAAAACAATTGATCCCCAAGAAAGAAACGATCTCAAAGTTAATTAAACTCTATTGAACGGTTGGTAACGTTGCCGCGGACTCCGGTCGGCGTTCAGTCGGTCCAGCGAGCACCAATGAAAGCCGTCCAGAAAATCCAGAAAATAATTACAGAATAACATTGATCTCGTCGGATCACGGATATTAGAAGCATCGAGTTGGGTTCGCTCGCAAATCGAATCGCGTTAGTCGCATCTATTATTTCTGTTCTCTCCTCGGCGGTGTCCAATCGGATTCCGATCGCGACAACGACAGGCGACGGATTCGATTCTCATTGGTCGGCGCGGCCGATACCGAGAACAGGAGGCGAACCGGGGAATCCCAATTCCCTGAAAGATCGCATTGTAATCTTCGGCTAAAGCAACGGGGTGGAACAACAATTACGGATTGTATACGATCGGCGAAGAGGGTGATTCCCGGGTGGAAATGCGGAGATAGATTGCTACGGACGGGTCTCTGTCGGGTCTACACGAGCCTGACCATATATACGTATGCACGCATTATCGCCCGTGTTGAAGCTGCCGAGTACGTGTTTGCGTGTAAATCAATTGTCGTGGCGACCGCAAATCCACGCGTCGCGTCGCGCCGCGCAGCGCCATGCCGTGACGGGCGAAGGTGCCGCCGCCGTCACCGTCGACGTCGGCGTTGCTGGAGCTCCGAGCATCACCGTGGAACAAGAGAAACAGCCGATCGTCTACCGGCGGCGCGTGGAAAAGGACGGCGAACCTAATGGAATTTTGCGGAAAGTGGGAAAAGAAGGCTAAGGGGCTTACTTTCATCGCGCTTTATATCTAACGAATTAAAGATCGATCGTTCGAACCCCCGTGGGGTTATCGCGATGGATTTATTTAGATTGGAAATAAGATATTATCTTTACTGGTCGGCCCCGCGAATTAGGTAGAATCGAATTTCATCCGTCTTTTTAAAAATGTAATTTACCGTGTTGGAGAGGAGATATGATTAGTTTGTAACTGGCACAGATGTGTTGCTGTGTACGCTGTTGTTTAGGTTAGTGTTAGCGTTTCCTTCGTTATCAATGCAACGTTTATTACGTGTTGTTATAATGTCTTCATGGCTTTAACCAGTTAACTGGGTTCGACGAATACACACCGTCTTAAAGAGTCAAAGTGGTACTAATTTTTTCAACGATAAATTATTCTTTTTCGGATAAACGTGTAATTTTTCTTCGGTTTGCTTCAGTTTTTCGTGAGATTATATTTAAGTGCATTTGGCCTGCATTTGAGGAGTGTGCACTTTATTTTTAAGTTCTGCTATACCATTTTCCATTTTCTTATATCATACAGACAGAAAATAGTTTGAATAATAAATTCAGATATAACATAGTGTACACGAGTGTAAGTATAATTTTAAATTACACTCTTTGTAAGATAAGTCCTTCCAAATGATGGAAATTATGAACAAATTTCAGGGATCCTGTTTGCGCCATTTGTCCAGGCTTTTCAAAGTTTCATACCTTTGTATACCGCGAGTTCGATAATCGTTTCCGCTAAATAAATTTAGTCGAGCAACAACGTTCCCGAATAATTAACCGTCCGGCAAGTTTTAATTATCAGGACCGTATTTGCAGCGCTATGCGAGGGGACCTTTTTTCCCCCGGAACATAGTTGAAATTCAGATCATTTTCCGAACTCGACGTTTTAAACGCTACCTGGGATACATATGGAACGCTAGAGGCTGGGCACTGTTGAGTGACACGCGACATAACTTGCAATTTGGTAACTGCAGGTGCTCCGGTCACGCTAAACCGCAGTTTAATTACTATACCCGCGTGAATTGGCTCGCTGGCGCTACTGTCACGCGCAACGGTGTGCAAATTGATCTCGGCAGCCCTCTCTGCATTGACCTCAGTGGCGGTTTGCCCTGGCTGAGCTCGCCTTGATCGAAATCGCTGAAAAGTCCTTGCGCCGTGTTTCATTTAAGGATTACATCGATGCCGATGTCCAGACTTTAAGACTCGCCGACCGAATGCATGCGCTTGTTAAGGTACAGTGATTTTGTTAGCTTTAGACGTCGACGGCGGAGGAACGGACCTAGATTGATACTACTTGGCGACCTACATAACGACTGCTTTTGGTACATCGAACTAACAGGTGACACAGATTAAACTCACCTGCAGGAGTGAATGGATTCGCAACTGCATATAATTTCCCAAAGCTTGTTTCTGTTCCTTGGATCTACTATTCCAAATGAAATCTAATAAATCAAAAATTTTGTAATAATGTAAGATTAAGTGACCGATCATTGTTCTAAAACTGGTAGAATGACGTGGAATTGCGTTATCGAAATTCTTCTAAAAACATATAAAATGACGTAGGTTTGCGTTACCGGTATTCAGCTGAAGAATATAAAATCGTTAAGATGTGTTAAGAAAAATTACCTGCGTAAATGAACATTAACTTCCATTACTTTGTCTGAAAAATAATATACTAGTCAAGTAAAGAGGATTGCTCTTTAATATGAACATGAGACTGAATAGCTGTTTTTCATGGTGGGTACAAATAATAACTTCTTAGTTTTTCTAAGGTTAGTCTCCGTGCACTGTTCAGAAAATTTTTGTAGTAAGGTCTTTTAAATTGAAGTGAATTGTAAGTGAATATTAAGGATAGTAACATGTTTATGACTTGATTGTAATGTATAGTGTTTCTGAAACCGTAGCACAAGAAAAGATGAGTGGAATAGATAGCCCGAGATTTTCTTAGATAAAATTTTACTTTCGACATAACTAACGAAACGAATTTTATTCTATATATTGAATTTATTTCTTCATATAGAATGATTTCTGTAATACATGAAGCATTGCTACTAAATTATATTACTATAATTAAAAGTACGTTTAAAATGAAAAGTTTGTTCCTGAACCAAATAAACCTTAACGGAGAATTATTGTGTCCAAATTAAATTTATTAAAATCCATGAAACTATTCAAATAACATCAATGCTAAATATAAACGTTCTCAACAAATCTGTTGGTACTCTTAATTTAAATTACATTTGAAAGTATGTCAATTTCAAAATCTATTTGATTTATAAGAGTGTCTTAATCAAAACAGTAACTAGAGCTTATTCTAGTTCTATGTACATTATTTGCAAAATTAAGAAAATCAGTATATTTCTACCTCGAAAACGATGTTCATTTAGGGATAAGATACACAAAACTAATTTCGAAGCTAAAAAACAATTTTGTCAGTACTCAAAATGTTTACTGTAAAATTTCCAGTAGGATCCTTCCTCGTAACCAGCATGATATTAAGGGTTTATTATTATTATTATTCGGTTCATAAACTGTGTGTAATCATCAATTTAATTTAATAATATCCTTCCCTCTCATTTCGGGAATATAATGTTGCAGAAGGTACATACATTTAACGGCAGATTCCTACGCAACAGGTATAAATTGTATTGAATACGCAGATTACTTCTGGAGGCGTATACTATACTAAATTCACCGTGAAGTTAATTCGCGATGGTGCATTGTAGCATGTAATTGCAATATCTATATACCCCACATTTTCAACGCTGTTACATCTACATACATACAAGTGTTAAATTGAAACTAACTATTTCTCTTTTGTAGTACTACATAATTCTTGCAAGTTGAATATGTACTTTTCGTATAATATAATTCAATCATATGTTTCGTCATTTCCCGAACAAAAGATCTTGTTTCATTAAAATTGTGAACACAGCGTGAAAAATATAATTGTGCAAAGGAATATAAAGAAACTGTAACAATAATAATGTAAACGGCACAGTGAGAAAAAGGTAATCTACCGAAAAGCTTTCTGCGCTCTTAATTATTTTCATTTTTCTTCGTTCGCTTCGACTTCAAAGGGTACTTCGATAAAATGTACTTTCGCACCCCCTTTCCCGACAAGCGGCGCCCTTAATTTTCTTCTTACTGCCTGTCGCGAATGCCGGCACGAGGAAAGTTCCTAGTTGGTCGTTTAAAGAGTGTAAACCGAAAACAGGTCAATTGTCGTTGACGATAATTGATCGTCGAAATGATCCCGGTCGATGACTTAATTACGAAATTTTTATTTCATCCCGCAGTAAATCCATCGGCCGTTCGTTACTGCACCTGGCCACGATCGAGTAAGGCTACGTGAGAAGCGAACTTTCAAGAACAGAAATCACTTTAACCTAGAGCGTACAAACTGGACTGGAAAAGTTGTAAGATTTTTCACGGAAAGTCCGAATACTAAGGGAAATTGTTTATGTCCGGCAATCTGCGAAATACCTTTGAAAGTTCAACTATAAGTTCTCATGTCTCTGGCATTAAACGTGAAACAGTGATTCCCAACGTGTAAGACTTTATGATGCTTATCCTTATAATTTATGTAAATTGGAATTGAACGTATATTTCGTTGCTTCGTTAATTCTATTAAACTCCAAAGAATATGGAAATATCATTAAACATTTTAAACTACTTTATTATTATTTATACTGAATTTTGAGGATTCGAAAAAATATCTGTATAAATTTGCAATCTGTGAACTGCACAAATGAACATTTTATATTCTGACAAGAAATTTAAATATCTTTCACCTGAGAATTTTTTAATTCCTGTCGCTAATTTTTAGGGACAAAACTGTAAAATATCCTTACATTTTGATTCTTGTACCTTTAAGTCAATTTTCATCGTTAAGTTAGACAGCTGTTATTAAATTATTGCATTACGATACATCTACCAAGTGACAATTACATCACATTTATATTTACTAGAATATAATTCGTTTTAAACCACTGCGATACAAAATTAAAAATGTATGAAATGTAACATAGGTACCTTTCTATACACCAATTCATTTATTCATGTCACGGAATAAGGTTATATGCATAATTTTATTACAATATGCATTTTCAAACGAAAGTTTGTTTAATATTATCGACGTGACTGCAGAGATTAATTTGCCAAATTAGTTTGAACTTCGCACGAAAGACGAAAAAACAGGTGCGCGGGAAAAAGAAACTGTGATCACTGATTTTCTTACGAATTTCGAAACAATTTTCGTAGTGGATCCATTGTTTCCCATACTGCTAACGGCACAATAAAAACTTGTCCGTGGCAAACGAGCGGTTCAAACGGTTCGTTTTCGAATTAACCTCGGGTTTGGCTCGTTATTCGGGTAAATTTCATGGGAGAAAGTACACGAAGGGCCATCCTCAAAAGAATCGACATAAAAGGGAAGGAAGGCAATCGGCATGGGTGCTGGGAACCGACAAACTTAGTTAAAAACTTTGCAGTCAACTTGGTATTCCAAACTCGCGCGGCAAGCGAACTGTTCAGAAGAGAAAGGGATACAGGAATGGGAGGAGGACAGACCTTGAAGACTCTCTTTCTTCTCTCCACGACTCGACGGTTTCCGGTTCCTTCGGCATGGCATTAGCGAAATTATTTTCAAGTTTTCATGCAGTTTCTGCGTCGATGGCGTCAATGCCGGCTCAAGATTGCTGGCCGGGTTGTGTCAGCGACTTTCTCGTTAATGCAGTTTCCGAACAGCACAGTTAACCTCTTTATCGATGCTTGAATGGTCTTCTATAATCGCGGAGAACCAATAACCACAATGATAAGGAGGAACAAAGGCCGCTTTAGAATTATACACAATACCTTTAAATTAATCATTTTTCAGATTAATTAATACCTATTTACTGAGCACGTTATATTAATAAATATCTACAATTTATTACCAAGTTTATTACTTAATTTACTCACAGGAATAAGAAAAACTTAATTCCTAAATTGTCACCAAACTTTCTTGTTACTTCGAATCTGTTGAAACTTCTTAAATCAAAATCGAGAAAAGTGTAAAACTGTCCATATATTAATAATAATAAAATGTTTCTCTATTTCGAATATCATTATTTAACTTCTTCACTTACAATATCGAATCAGACTGATAAAGATTTTAAACTGAATTTGAGAAATCTAAGTGTTATTTATTTTTTTTAAGTACAAATTAAATATTACTCTTCTATTATCAATCGTGTTTTATTACAGTACGCATAGACATAGAATAAACATCAGAATTCTTTCTTTTGCTAACAAATTATTAATGATAAAGTAGTTGCACCGATTATAGTTAAGAAATAAATCATAGGGCAAAGGGTTAATTATTTAAAACACCTTTCCTCGCTTAGATGAAGCATTCCCACGGATATTCACTAATATCCGTGAAAGCTCTGTTACTGTTACCCCACACGGTAACCGCAACGTTGTTTTTGACTAGCAAAACGGGATCGCGATAACCATCGAAGTAACAGCGAGTCAGAATTCGACCGGTGTCCTCAAGAAGTTGAATCGGCGCATTACGAAGTTTCGAAGGTACGATTTCTTTTGAGTGTTATCGCAACCGCCATTAATTCCGATCATAAACGGTTCACGGTGCAAGTGCATCGTAACCACTTTATGCCGCGGGTCGCGCACCGAGCCACGGACACACAACTCGGACGAGGATCGTACCGTAGCGATTATACCGCAGTCGTTAGTAAGTCATTTTACATGATGGGAACGTTGCTCCCCAAACATTTTCAAGGACTGCTTCTCTTTGCACTGTGTAGACTTCTGTAAGAGCGACGACGCGGGAGAAATGGATATTTTCAAGAACAGCAGAGTTTTATCGTCGCATTTCTTTAATGGAAGTTCAACCGGATGGGTCATCGTTCTGCGACCCAATAATCCTCTATTTGTTCAACTGACAGTAGTAAGGTGCCATTACAAATGGGCTACCCGTGCTATGAAGCACATTCTCTGAATTTATTAATCACTTTCTACTTATTGTTCTTGTTGGGTGTTCACAGCAGCGTCCTTACTTGGAGCTGATTAAATGAGACCGATTGCTTCTTCGTTAGTGGACTGTATTTTTTGTGTGTACAATTATGTCTGAACACTAAGACGCGCTTTTATGATGTGAATCGTTCGAAAGTTTTGAGTTGTCTGTCTCGCTGGCGATCTGCGAGTCAGATCGTCAGCTCCGAAATTTAAGAAAACACCCTGATTGGTTATCTTCAAAATTGACAAGTCCCAATCAGGGGCTTTCGAAACGAATTGTCTTATTACCTAAGACATGCAGAGACTACGTTTTTAGCTTGGATACAAATTTCTTCCAGGCAAACTCCAGGAACCGAGTGTCCTTAGGATATCATTTGGTCGCACCTTCAGAAATATGCATTTACAACCCGTCGCTGGCTGCCACATGCGGGTGAAAGGAAAGTTTTGGAATTTGATTTCAAAAGGCCAATGAGTATTGCCGCGATGTGCCGTTAAAATACTAAACAATAAGAGCCGTTTTTCGCCCCGTGCTGTAAAGAGCTTAAGTCTCTGCATGTGTCGACTCTATTAAGCCGTGACGGCTCAACAGTTCTATAGTTTTACATTTAATATGCTGTTTCGTGACGTATGCAAGCTTCAAGAATTCAAGGCGTATCATAACTAGACTGCGGATCTTTATGGAAATTCAAATCTTCAAGAGCAGAGTTGCGAAAATAGAATTAACGTCGAAAACCGGTTTCCGTAATAAATATTCTAAGAAACATTACACTTCGAGTACTTTATATATTCTTTCTACGTTAGACAAAGCTGTATGTATAAATTTTCGGCTGACAACGGTCCAGTTAATATTTCTGAATTTCCGCTTTTGCGTCACTCACTTCAGGAGTGTGTTAATTTCTGTGGCATACTGTATGCAGGAAAACTACACTCGCGCACGTTGAATAAACACTGATTATATTTAAACGTAAACGCAAGATATATAACGTCACGCAAAATGCTGTTGCTTTCAGAAATAGTTACGAGTTCTATTTTTATGTGTCACATTTACATGAAAAAGGTTAATATACTACAAATAATAATTAATTAGGAACCTTCTGAACTATATAGTAATCAGAACTGAGAATAATGGTGTTCTGTTTGTTCGACTCGAAACTCCGAATGTCCTTTTCTTAGAGGTATAGTCTTTCTTCTTTTCCAAAAGAGAGTAGCGGAAGGTTCAGAAAGCAAAGTCGGTCCCTATGGGGAACTATTGTCGCAATGCCTATGGAGAACTATGGTCTCACTTCCTTTCTGTGTCCGTATACCTCCGGTAATATCGTATTATGCCCCCACGTCTAATGGAGATGCTAATTCCGTGCCGGCGCCATCGGCTTCCTCGGAAGTAGCGAGGTTGGCTGAGCCGAGATGGTGTTAGTAAGGGGAAGTGGTGAAGAGATGGTGGCTCTTCCATCTTCGAGTCACTTCAATCTCCCGCAATCGTGCGGAATATCATGAATGCCAGAGTATATCTCGATGAATGGCCGGAGTCGGAAGGGTGGTATTACCAAAGGTGGGATGCAGAGAATGGTCCATTCGCTCGATTGATTGATTTACGTTTACAGCACTTCGGACTACCAGTGTACCGCGGTGTCGCGAAACGAACAAGTCTTATTATATCAGCGTATACCCGCTGATCGCGATAATTATGCTTATAAACCGACGCCTACTCTCACTTAACCCTTTGCACTCGAGAAATTTTCTCGCTATGAATACGCGTCACTTTCTAATGAAATATTAACCCTTTGCCTTGTGATTTCTTTCTAACTTGGGATCGATCTAATTCCTTTGTGATTAATAATTTATTGAAAGTAAGAGAAAATTTCAGTCTTATTTTACGTCAACGTGTGCTTTAAGGTATAATTATTGATAGCGGAGGAATAATACTTCGCATTCAAACAAATTGAATAATATTTATGTTTGTTAAATTCTATTTGAAATCCTCATCGCGAGTCTGAGACGTTATTGCAAGGGGTTAATGATATCTTTCGAAGGTAATTAGAAGAAAAATCGTGCCTACATAATTAACTAAATTAAGGAACAGAATTAATCTATTTTAGTGGTGCATGTGTTAAGAGTGATAGAGTGCAACGAGTTCAACATTGGTAATGACTAAATGATGGATTTTTATGTGCTTACAACTTATACAAAGTTTTTAAGAAAAGGTCCCTTTTCATATTGTCTTTAAGTTACAGAAAATGAAGTCTCGCTTTGTCTCAATTTTTCTTCATTATAAAATTATAAATTACAACATATGAACTTACATAAGAACTGGCAATCTATTGCAAGCAAAGTATACGAAAATCAAGCACTAATTGAGGTTTCACTCTATTTCAGCGCTTTACGAATACGATGAATACAGAAATGATTGAAGTATGGACTTAATATAGTGTCTGTAATTTCGGCAATGAAATGTAGGAAATTATATCCGAGTAGCGAAGTATCGCGTCGTGTGCACACGCAGCAGTAGTGGATATAAATGCTTTCCGCAAATCAGTCTTTCCTCCTTATCCGATTACTATTCGCTATTCCCTTGCTTTCCCAGTCACTGCTCCGACCATAACCTCTCCGGCTCCATCGTCCCGCGCTCTCCGTCTTACCGTCCTTATACGTTCAATCTCGCATTATCCCGCAAATAACTTGCCTACTCGACCATCCCAACAGTCCAGCTGTCCTGTCTCCTCTCCTTTCCGAGACGCATTGCGGTTGATATTCGTTTTTTCCATTGCTCCTCTCGAATCCTCTTTGAACCATCGGGACACGATTTCCTGTCCGCGTTCGTCTTTTTTCATTTCCGCTCGGACTACATTAAACGCTTCTGTACGATTTATTATTCCCACTGAAGGTCATATTTCATTTCGTGCCGGGGGCTTTCTTATTCCAAGGGAGAAATTTCAGTGACAGATAGTAAGATACACGCTTAGAGCACTATATTAGGAACATCCCGCAAAGACGATGACAATTTCTATCGGCGAGAACATAATAGCATGGTGCACTCTAATAAAGGAAATTTAATCAATCAAACTCGTATGGAATATTCTCAACTAGAACAGAAAATAAAAAGGATAGACATTTTCATGTCTACGCCATTGCATCTTACTTTTTTTCTCCTCAAAAAGTATAATTCACAGTTGTCTTCCTTGCTATTTTCTGCAAAATTTCACTTTCATTTTGGTACATCCTGGACCGTATTTCTAAGGTGTCGAACACTAACCGTACCGGAAACTGGTCGAATGACCGAATTTAAAGTTCTGCGTTTTCTTTCGTTCATTTAATTTTATATCAATTCCTATATTGTCCGATTAGTTGACTTTTCAATTTTCATCCTTTCTTTTGTTTCTGTTTCCACTAAAAAAATTGACCCTCTAATTTGTTTATCTCTATTTTGTAGCCAGTTGTTCGACTAGTTACAGTAGGAAAAGTGCCGGCATGGTTAATGCTAATTATTGAAACAATCCTGTTGCAGTGTTGTAACGTGAACTGCAAAACGAAAAAGAAATCAGAATTTCGAAGTTTCGCAAGCAGCAAACGATTATCGCTCAAGCAAATTGATTAAGGCGCAGCTTGATGAAGGCAGGAGCAGAAAGTACACTCGGACTTACACTTTAAAAATCTTTTTCCCGTTGTCTCTTTTTCGGGGCATTCTTTTCTTCCAAGTCTTCGTCCCGAAAAGCATCGAGAATTCAGTAGCGTGCAGTGCCAGCGGCAACCTTAAATTAATGATCTTGAAAGCCTAAAGCGTCGGTAGACACCCTGGAACAGGAGAATGCACTCAAGGGGTGACCGCTAGCTCCTAAGTCTCTTAGACCATGGTCTGCTCCCACCAACCTCCGCTGAGCCCCTCGACACCGTTGAAATGTTAGTAAACTAAATATCTTACTAACCCCTTAAGCAGTCATGAGTTAAGCCTCGTGTTACGCTTCAGAACTTTTCCATAGCACATACTCTGGTTAACGATTTCCGCAATGTAGCACGCTATTCCTTGCCCCAGTCGGACCTTGGGAAATATCGTTATCGAGTTGAATCCTGTTCAACGATCAACCATTATGAGCATGTTTGGAGATTTGTGTTTAACCACTTGACTTATAATGTCGAGTTAGACACGCTGTAAACATTTGAAACTGAATTCGTCACTGAAACTACCAAACGAGTCACAATGGCCCATTCCTGATTTCTTCATTTTGCAATTATCAAAAACACCACAAATGTTTCTCTGAGAAATTATTAAGAGAATTGACTTAGCAACACGCAAACTGAATTGTAAATCGATTAAAGCTCCAATAGATGCACTCTTGGAGATTCTATAGAGGAATTTCGGAAAGTCGATTCAACTGCTCGGTAGTTTTAGTGTTAATGAACATGAATATTACTCGGTTCGCATTGATGAAAGGCAAATTCTGTTTGTAGTTGTGAGTACTGAAATTTTACAGTAGGTTGTTTCCGGTGAATTTTTTCGGCTAGAAAATGGTTAAGAAAAAAGTATAGTGGTTTTTGCAAGTGTATATATTATAGAAATCGTACAGGGTTACCAATATAAACGAGTATAATAGGAAGTAGGTAAACTATCATGAATGCTTATTTCTTTTCTCACTGTGTTCTAAAAACACATAACATGTTTTATAGAACAGAAAATATGAAAGTAACGATACAAGTTCTTAACGTAATTATTCTTAATTATTATTCTATGTGTATCAACAAATACTGTTCTACATTTTCGACTTACTGTTCCATATAGAATAACCCCGACCCTAACTTTGGAGACACATGCACTTTCTCTAGAAAAGTTAACCAATAACTTAATACGAACAACACTTAAAATGCGATATCTGAATTTAAAAGAAGAATCTCGAGAAAAACTGACTATAAAACAGAAATGATCTTAATGTAATGGAAATCTATTTGTCCGGCAAGGGCGTATTGATAGCACGGTAATATTCATGCGTCGTAACATGGATTACGCGATAGTGCTAATGTGTTTGAAATGATTTGACAATCGAATGAACCGGAACGAATATTGTATGCAACAAACGTAAACGCGCACACGATTCTGTATATTTGACAGTGTCTGAAATTTCTATCGGCCGCTTGACGATCGGGGTAAACGCAAATTTATACGCTGTCGGGTTAACCTACGCGTTGTTGCGCGCAGCAAACGATTCGTGACGGTCATGAATTTCACTTCGCGTCTTGATTGATCGGCCGTAATACACTTAGATTCATAGATTGAGTTATGTCGATGAAAAATCCAATTAACTTGCCAACGGAGCAGGTAAGAAAGGCACAACACAGGAATGAGCAATCGATACTTTTTCATTATGACTACCCAAGGCAATTACTCCCGCGTGATGGTAAAAGTGAAGCACCTAAATGTAATTAGTTGTCGTCGGCAGGGCGCTTACCTTGGCGACACTGCGCCGTTATACATAGTGCAATTACAATTTAATTTTGTTTCCTGGACGTGATAAACGAGTTGTACTTCGTGGGCAGCTTCTCGCGCTTGGGCAAAGCATGCCGCAGATTTTCTAGCAATCATTGTAAATAGATACTTTCTGGGCAATCCTCATGTTGTCGTTTCTCTTTTTCACTTCCCCAGCTGTGTTTCGTTCGGGAGATAATTAACCAGTTAACCCCTTGCCATACAATGACGATTGAGACTCGCGATAAAGATTTCTAGACTAATTTAATAAAAATCAATGTTCTTCATTGACCGCGGATCAAAGCAAAAAACTAGTTTCCTACTATCAGTGTATTATTTTCAAATTAAATTTCTGCTTAAAGCAAAATGGAAAATTTCACTGCTTTTCTTCCAAATTGCCGATAGTAAAATGTTATACGAGTTTAGTAGAGAGAGTGAATAATACGTCAAGGGGTTAACTGCGTTTGACGAGTATACACGTCATCTTAAAACGCAATATGGTACTAAAAATGTGTAATTCTTCTTCGTTTTGCTTCAGTTTTCCATTAGAATATATTGTAGATGCGCTCGCTCCGCGGTTTCACGAATATACAGTTTATTATCTGATTCTCTTTCTGTTTTCGTTCCATTTCTTTTTTCATCAATTTTTCTTACAATTGGATATGATGAAGATAAGATCAAATGCACACGAACGGTTTACTGGGAAATGTTGCAGGGACGATTGTTTTGGAAAGAATAGAGACACAAAGTTCTTTCGTCCCACAAAAAGAAAGATAAGAGAGTCCCTATTCTTCCAAAACAATCGTCGCTGTGACATTTTGCTTCATACCGCTCGCGTGCGTTTAGTCTAAAACGTTATTATTCTTGCTATACTCGTTGTTGCTTTATTCTTCGCGGAACAGTTGAGCACCATTTAACTCACTTTTATAAAAATTCTAATTGTACGTTTCCATTTCGAAGTGATAATATATCGCTCGGTTATAACGAAAGAAATATATAGCCGGGGCAACCTTTTATTAACATTTCGTTTCATAAACCTTATTAAATTGTACCGCGGTCCAATAGACACAAAATCAATTCCATTTGAATTTAAAATGCTACATGATCACAAAGCATGCAATCCGCCAATTTACATAAATTCGATGAAACGGAACAAAGAAACATTATATCGATGATTCCGAATATCGGTGACAAACGTGCATATAATGCATTAACACGTCGGACGCCATTTTTTCGGCGCGCCGGATCTAGTAATTAATAATCGGCAGTGATAAAAATGTGAAAGTGTGAAACTCGGAGCCTGTTGTCATAATAACACGCGAGACTCTACAATAATTAATTCATCAATTACTGCTGGAAAGGTCGTAATTAAATCTTACGTCAATAATTAAAATTTCGTACGGTGCTAATTCGTGCACTCAAATACTCAATTTAATAGGAACCAATGTAATTCTTTGCAGAGAGCAGGAAATGAATGATTATTTCGCTATTGTCGACATTTTGTCCTTAATACTAAGTTTACAGACGTTTATTGTACACTTCATTGTATTGCTGCTAAAAAAGCAAGTGTTCATTGACATGGATCTTAAAAAGTAAAGTTTCCAGGAAAAAAATTAAAATATGTACAGATGCATCAGTCAAAACTGACTTTAACTTTTACTAAATTATGTTTAGCAAATTTGATATTAAAGCATCTAGTATTAAAGAATGTCTATACACACAATCAGCAGAAAAGTTCTTTACATTCTTATAAATTAAAATAATTGTAACTAGTACGATTGCCAAGGAAATCGCGCAGAAGGAGTTAAATAATCAAACATGTCATTTTTCTTCCATAGTCTCTCTTTAACTTTGTCTTGACCTTTTGAAAGTGTACCACGTAAATAGTACTGTAAGGGATTTGAATGAAACGTAATAATAGGAAATGTCGGAAGTTCACAAGGTGATGTTAATTTATGAATCAAGCATGACTACCTTTTGATGGTCGGTATAAATAATTTAACTAAGGTCTATACATCGGATATGCGGAAATCGGGTTTGGATTCTCTTTATATAGCAATCGCGAGTGTGAATCGATTCTTGAATATTGTACGATTTATTCGATTCGACAATACAGATGTACAAATACGTTGGATGGAAAGTGACAGGGCAGTACCTATGTGTGATGCACGGATTATGCTGAATTCAAATTTAATGAAATTGTTTGAATTCTTCGCACATTTGATAATAGATGAACGGCGTAATTCCTATATACAGCTAGAATCAAATTCGTCAAAGTTAATAAAATATGGCTGTAGTTATTGTGAATAGATGATGTTGATAGCTATTATCTTATTATCTAGCCGATTTTAAACTGAAAGAAATACAACTATGCATCAAAACACGAAGAAGAATGGATTCTTGAGAGTTCATCGGTTCCAAATATTTTTATTATATATTAAAAACATTGTTGTTCTTGCTGAAATGTGATACATGTATTCCGAAACAATGTTTGAGAAAATGAAATATATAATTTTGCTATCCAATTATGGAAGATTAATTTCATAATATGAAATAATGCAGATATCATAAGTGAAATATTTATAGCAATTATACCATCAATATCCAAATATCCAAATATCCGAATATCCGAATATCGAAATATCCAGACATCTAAATGTCTATATATCTCTAGCCATCTAACTATATTTTCCACGCCAAAACATACAAATGGAAGCAAGAATAAAGTGTAATCTTGTTACATAAAATATTCTGTAATTGAAACGGATGGAGCGCTATTTCTCACGAAAGAGGAAACTCATCGAAAATTTATTTTTACACTGAAAATTTTTTGGAAAAAATCAAGATTAAACGTGCACGTAACTAACTCGACTGAATACAGGTGATGTAACTAACCGGAAGTGACAAGTGAAAAATATTGAATAAAATATTTTCATTTGAAACTCCGTTTTTGGGAGAAACCAGTTTCAAAATTAACTTCACATATTAATATTCAAATAACTCTCGATGGCACATGTTAAATTTGGAATCTTGGAAACGAAATCTCAAATGGAAGTACCCGTTATTTTATTTTATTTTTTTGTACATAACATTCTTTACATGTTATAACGTTCCAGCTAATTAACAAATTGTTATGACGAATGTATAAACGTATAAACACTGCGAAAAAAATATTTATTACTATAAATTAAGAAGTAAGCAATTTTTAATTGAGCATATAGTACTTTATATAGGGTACCCATCAAATTCCTCCATTCTTCTCATTATTCTATCCAATCAACTAAATTTTCCTTATATAAGTATATCAATTATCGAATAACTTTTCAAATAAACAAAAAATCTCCATAAACATAGCGTTAAATTTTTCATGTAGCAAATGGCAGCCAATGTCAATCAGCCCTCTTCTGGCAATATAAACCATTAAAAGCCTATCGAAAATTTCATTTCTTCATGATTCCACTTCAAATTGTAATTTTCCATTGCAAATTGATATGAAGATTTGACTGAAATGTCATTTACATATTAAATTAAAAACTATAATAAATATCTTGCAATTGTTTCAAATTCATACGGAAATCGCAATGAAAAATTAAGCCCGACTATAAAAGATCCATATTGCCAACCACATTAATGAACAACTACATCACCGAACGAAGGGTTTAAGTTACAACAATAGTCGTTCAAAATAATTTTCTGACGTTTCAGCAGAAAGACAAAAAATGTTTAAATGGATCTTGGTAACGAGTACGTGGTTATTGACATAAAGGTTGATACCGGAACGATAACGCGACATTAACATTTATCGTTATTACGGGGGAAGTCGTGAGTCACGACAAAAGAGCGTGGTCACTCTTCCGCGGGGGAGAAACGAGCGCGGTTTAAAGGTGGTATCGAGAAAATGGAATAGTACGCCGGAAACAGAAAAATAGGGAAAGGATGGAGTAACTGGGGGCGGAGAGGAAGGGTGGGCAGGTTGGAAGAAAGAGTGGCTGGGAGAAAAAGCCACTGAAGGTCCGACGGCTTGAAAAGCCGCGCTAAAATTCTTCCGCGAGAGAAATTGTTTTCCGATATTGGATTCACATTGGTCCTACGTTTTGCGGCAGTGCATCTCAAATGAAGCGAATAGGGAGGGCGTCGGACACGTAAGAGTGACGAGATGAAATAACGTATCTCGCGACGAGAACACAAATTGTCACGACTGCCGACTTTCAAATTATGTTTTTACGCTGCCCCTCGACACGGGCGAAAAATTGTTCGCGATTTCGTCGCGCACTGTAATTACTCCCCGGAACGGCGTACACGTAGGCGCGTAATTATAGCGTCCACGTTTTTCGCACAGTTTGTAATGCAACTTACAACCGGCAATCCTGGAGGTGGGCGCGACTGTTGGTTTATCGACAGTTGCCGTGTTAACATGTTGTTTGTGTAAAAGAATGTGTTCGATAGTTTGAGAGAGAGGAGCCGAAATAGCTTTTGCATTGCGAACGAAATGAAGTTTTGATAACCTTGTATTTATATTCGGCAACTAATTGGGGAGAACAGATTACTTTAGGATTAACAATAAATGTAGCGGTTTGTATACACCTACTCTTAAAGTAACCGGAATAATTGGTTATAAAATACAAGTAACGTCGGACGATAAAGTAGAAATAGGGACAAAGGGAAAGAAAACTTGAAAAATTGATTAATTGGATAATACATGGATTGATAAAAAGTTAAATGAAAGAATGGAAACACAGAATTTTAAATCAAATTTCAAACTGGTTATTTCGTGTTTAGTGTTAAGTTGCAGGAGAATATTATTGCCAATTTATTTAGTTTTTAGTCTAATTTCCCAAGAGTTTTATGGTTTCCCGTAATGAAATACAAAGATTGGATTCGGTAATTATAAATCCAACAAAATTATTGATCGTCGGAATATTAGGTTTACGATTGTTCGGAACTTTCTATAAAATTATTATAAAAACAGTAATGTTTAGAAGATATAATTTTTAGAATAAATTCTTTCTATATCTCCTTCTATATAATTTATTACTGCAAACTACATAATAAGTTACTTGCGGTTTAAAACTCATAAATCTCGATAAGATAACGTCCACTTTTATTCGAAATCTTTAGTAGCAACGTACCTTTAAATTTAAAAAGCCATATTAACTATAAAAAGCGTAGGTAACGATCTCGCGATAAAATGATACGGTTAAAAAATTTTCTACCTTTGTACTTTAAAGCTGGCTTTTAATACATCTCCAGTTCACGTTGGATCACTCCGTATACGGCAAGATAGAACATCAATCTGCTAGAATTTAATGTCCATGCTCGGTTTCAGCACGAGGATGCTCGTTTTCTCGAGAAGAGTTCATAAACTCCATCGACGCGACGCTTATACGTCTCCCGTGTCACGGGCAACCAGTAGCTCTCTAACCTAGACAGCTTCAAAGATTGGCGATCGCAAGAGATAACCGGAGGTCGAACAGTCACTTATAGAACTTGCCGATCGAACGAGGTAGTATCTTCCGGTAGACTCTCCTTAAAGGAGCAAACTGTTGTAACGCTGGCTTCGAAAAGTGGAATCACCGTTTTCGTAACTTTATTGAATTTCATATCGTTGACGAATCCCTACGTATTCGACGGACAATAGAAACGGACTGTAGTAGAGTCCCGATAACTTACACGGAAACCTCGCCGCTTGCATCCAGTCAGAGCTGGAAAAGTTTCGAGAGAAAATATTTCAAATATTGTCTAAAATATTAACTGGTGTACAATTCAAATAATATAGTATTGAAATATTTACATTTTCATCAGTTGAAGCGAAGTATAGTAATTTTATCTGAAACTGTTAGGTACTTCGAGTATTTCTTAATATTTACAGTAATAATTTTCTCTATTGAAGATAATATATTCTACGTAAAATATTTATGACTTGTTATAAATACTTTATAAATTAGTATAACACCTAATGTGATAGATGTTTAGCTATCTTGACATTATAATTTAGTTATTATAATTTCATTCGGTGGCTCATGATATTATCTAGTGTTCCTCGATAAGGGAATGGATTTTTATAAAATATGTTTATTTAAATATATTCTACATTTTCAGCGCCTTTCTTTTAGAATCTTATTGCGAAGATTATAAAAGTGATTGTTTTATCTCAGTACAATGGTCTTGAAATTTTGAATAGATTTAGCTGCACTCTTTAGGTTTAGTATTTTCAAAATCGATTACGATAACAGTTTCAGTTTTTACCCGTCTGGTTGTTGTAGTGTTAATATGTATTATTATTTATCAAAAATCCAACATTTATCTTTTCACAAATACACCGAAATAATCCTCATATTTATCCCAGATTCAAATAAAACTTTACTCCTCGCTTCTTAATACAGGGGCATGGCACAGGAAACTGGCCTGTTGCTGCCGCAACGAGTCTCTTCGTTCTACATGACTATGAGTAACGGTGAGCCGAGTAATTGCTTATGAAACGCGTTAAAGGGAGGACCGCAGTCAAGTATGCGGCTCTTGTAGAGCCTTAAAGGGGCCAACTGTTGCAATGGGCGTACAAAAAGTCGAGCACGAGCGTGCCGCCGACTTCGCGTCTCGTCTGGCCTCGACTCCGCCCAGGCACTCCCTGCTCGCGCAGATGCTTACACTTCGCCGACGACCCACAATGTCGACTCCTTCCACCCCCGCGGAGATACATTCTGCATAATTTACGCGCAGTCGGAGGAGACGAGAGACAACAAGAGAAAGCGCATTCCACCCTCACGCCCCGCGCAAACACCGAATTCCTCCGGAGCTTTCTCCCCCGTGAAACGGCATTGGTTTCGATCATTTCCAGAACTTAACGCGAATCCGTGAAATCCTGCCCTAGAAAATGCTTTCGCTTCTTCGTCGCCGGGAAAGCCTCCCTCCCGACTGCAATTATTAATCCTTTGCACTCGAGGACTCCGGAGCAGAGCCATTTAAAACTTGTTACCAAGTGTACAATTTTGGCATTAAATATATTCGATAAAATAATCGATAAAAAACGGTAAGATACATCTATGACCTTTTTTTCATCGTATCATTTATTTGTATGTTAATGTGCATTTTCTATTGAGACTAGGTTTACGGAACGCCTCAAATTGATGCACGTTGAATTTTATAAACAATATTTGGTAAGTGCTTACGTCGACGTTGATTGATACAATTACACCAGTATGTGCTTACCTGAATTATCTACAACTTTTAAAATCTTCAAGTTGCTGGTAATATCAGTGAAAAGAAGCTTCGATTGCAAAGGGTTAAATACTCTATCTCGATTTTATTTTCTCCCGAAATTATTAGAACAGTGCCCAGCAATTGTATATCGTACTTTTTATTCCGGCGGGAGACGAAGTTTCGCACACCTTGTCGCGGATAGATAAATCATCCCGTAATTGGAGCCCGTAAAGAAACGTCGACGTATGGTCACGATATTTATTTGGATTCCGAACATTCGTGCCCGGGGTCGGCTCGTGTCTCAACTTTTGGTCCCCGAATTCCGGGCAGCAAGGAAGGGCGGCCGCGATCATTTGACGTTATGGTCACGTTCGCGTATTTCGTGGTACGTGATGTTTGCGAGATATCCGCGATCATTAAACTCCGAGCGACGTGACGGCGCGGGTTCGCCGTAATATCTTGCCGGGTACGGACTCCGGGTATCGGGTTTCGCTTCATGTATGTCACGATCATTGAAAATTGTTCAAAAGAAAAAGACGTAAAAGAGGATAGAGGGAGGGAAAAAAGCAGAAGGGAAGAGGAGGATTCACTCGATAGGCACTGGGTTTCCGGAGAGGGGATTGCGGTGGTAAATCGCTCTTGCCGGTAAGCGGGCTGCAACGTTACCGAGCATCCGTTTGTAATCCTATCAGGATTTACGAGTTTCACGAGAACTCATTATGGCTGCAACTAATTGCGAGTGAGATAAAGACTTCTTTCATGGGTCATATAACTGATTCGATGGGATAAAGTGAATAGACGAATGCGAAGGTCCTCATAGTCGTCGCCGTTCGTCCCGACCGGAGGCTACGCGTACGCAACGGTCTGTCTTCGTGCTTCCGCCATTCGAGGGTGGAAAAAAGGTAGGAGGCAAAGAAGAGAAACCGGAGGATGGTACTCGGCGACGAGTACCGCATTAGCGGGGCGAATGCCACGTGTAAACGCGCCATTGCGCCTATTACCCTTTTGCTGTCTCTGTTTTTCTCTCTTGTTCCGTTGCCCTCTGTCTTTCTCTCGTGCTCTTCAAGCTTTCCATTCTCTGAGTAATTGTATACCTCCTGCTCGCCCCAACGGCACGATAAAGAGGAAGAAGAATAGGAGGAGAAGCTGTAGGAGGCACGCGAGCCCAGACCCACTAAGAACAACCTCCCCTGCTGAGGTTAAGCAGCTAAATCCGGGGAGGAAATTCAAAACGGCGTTTTTATTACGCCACGTGACTTTGCGTGTTAAAAGCGTTAAACGCGTACCGGCCACATTCTCGAGGATCGTTAAAGACATTCGCGATAAAACGAGAAATCACAGCGGGATGTTACGTTTCTTATCGTTTTCTGTGTGCTTTTGTTTTGATCGAAAATGAAGAATGACATTGTGTATATTTATAGGGAGAGTTTTTAACGAAAAGGAAAAAGTAATTTTGAGAAAAATTTTTATAACGTTTTCATCAAGCTACTGTACTATTTGAAACGTTTTATATTGAATATAATAACTTATTTAAAAAATATACATATAACTTGCTCCATAACTTTTTCCAAATGATTACATATAAAAATATGTATACAAAATTGATTTTCTGAAATTGTCAATCGTTTACAACTTCTTATATACTGTTATGAACTTAATTTACAATTAACCTGATGGTTATTTACATATTATTGAAATATCTCAGACAGAGATAGTAAACTATTTAATAATTTGTTTTCAACGATAACTTGTGCCTGACCAACGGAAAAAATGAAATTACTTTATATAGAATACCGTTATTGCCGTTATATGTTATAAGCCGAGTTTCTAGACAATTTTTGCACTCACGCAGGATTCTGTGGTAACGATTGTGCAAACACGGGCGAATTAATTCCTCGAACAAAAAGGAAATAAAAGTGTAAAATAATATTTTTCGTATAACATGTTCCAGTTTCAACGACGAAAATTCGCTTGGTACACACACGTTCTTTCTAATAATACCTACGTTTATAATGAACACACAAAATTCAGCTTCCAATAACAGGAAGAATTCAAATTTAATTTCTACAAAAATAAAGTTAGTTATAGACAGAAATTACCTTAGAGTTTCAACTTATTTTCCAATATGGAATCAAGTAATGAGAATTCTTACCATGACTATTATTGACCTTCCTGAATGAATGAAACTTACATTACGAGTATGTAAATTATTTAACAGTAGGTTTACGAGCACTTATTGTACAATTTATGCTATTGTCCCTAAAAAAGTTGATGTTTGTCCATTTAGATCTTGGCAATCGAAGATTTATAAATAGATAATTGGGATTCATGTTCGTGCAATTGCACCGCCCTAAAAATTTACAAAATAATATTTATAAAATTCAGTATCCCTGCCCTACAATGTCATGTCAGACTGGTGGTGAAGATTTCAAACACAATTTAACAAATATAAATATCACTTAATTCTTCCAAGTCCGAATTGATTGTTATTTTTCTATTATTAATTGTAATGTAAACGTATACATATAATCAAAGATATAAAATATCTCTGTTGAACACAATTGGGAACGAAATCATAGGGCAACGGGTTAAGAAAGTCACTGCAACATTTACGAAACTGAACATTTCCGTTGAAATAACAGGTCTCACCCGCACCTGTTCTCATTCAAGGATTAAAATAATCTCACGTGAGCGACGGCACGTAATTCAGAAACACTCGTGGCTCATTCACATACGTTAAATTTTCAAGGAAGCGTTTCATTATTTACGATTTAATGAATAATAAACGACCGTCGTACACGGCTGCGAAGACGCCCTCGGAACAAGATATCTCAGGTGGGGTAGTCGTAATTTGCTTATTTTACAAAGGTCTTTGTATCTCTACAACCTCTCGTTTCCCGTGTCCCGCAAGCCGGTTTGCCCCGGAATACAGTAAATTTTTCACTTTGAGAATATGAAATTCCTGGTACCTGCAGCCCGACACTGTAAACGCGGATAGGAGTTTCCTTTTGTAGTAAGAGGGTCGACTGAGATGCAGCTCAGATAAGACCAGTGAAACAATATTTTGCCGGCGGGCACTTTGCCAGAAGCTTGCGGCTAGGGTGAAGATTAGCGCAACCTTGGTAACGACCTTATAAAACACCGAACTTAGCCAGCGCGCGCTAAAAATATTGCCTCGCAAATTGAAACGTACGGCGGAGGTGTGCCCTTTCCTTGCTTTTCTTTTGCTCTTCCCATTTCCCCGTTCCTAGTTCCCTGCTGTCCCACTATCCCGCCGCGTCGGTCGAGCTTAGCCCCGCCGAAACGGAGGGAACGATCTCACTCGTGAAAGCACCGTGACAAAGTTCTTCTGTAAGATTTCCCCGCATTCCGCATTCACAAACAAATCGTTTGACGAACTTACCGGGAAATCGGGCAGTGTAAACACATCCAGTATTTGCCGGCGAAAAATTCCAGCAAAAAGTACAAGAAGCGGTTGTCCTCCCGAGTACCTCGCTCGAAACTTCGGCCGGAGGAATGATAATTAACGAAAGTAAAGCGTGTTTTTCGCGAGGGAACTTTTATGATCGGGAAATTTGTTGCTGCGCGGCGCGCCTGTGCAAATTAATTTCGAAATGGAAGATTTAAGCGAAAAGAACCGGCAGCAAAGAATGTTAACTTTGATGTTTCGAGGGATACGAGCGGAACTGGAGGACGGTCTTTACAGGAATTTTGTTTCACGTATAATGCGAACTTTTTTGCCTTATCCCTTTGTAGAATGGTTCTGAAATTAACCTTCATATTCTCGTACATTAATGTATAATAATGCATAAAGATGTAGAACTGTAACATTACTGCGAGAATATTTCACAGTTAATTTTGTGAGAATTTCTTTATATTACTATACTGTATTTCTCTTTACATTATATTAATTTTTATACTGATTACATTTTATTTTCCTTTCAAATATTGTCTATGATTAGGATTTTCAAAATTAGCCCCAAAATTGAAGACAAAAGATGAATTCGAAATATTATCAAGGCAAGGAGGAAGATATGTAAAATATTAGAACCATTAGATGTTAAATGACAGTCCTCGTTTAATTCAATTCTAAACTCTTGGTTTAATCATTTGTCTACCATATTCTTTTCGATATATTTTATATTGATTTTACTAACCTACTTTAAATTGAATGTGAAGGTAGAAGATGTTCTGAAACTTGTCGTCTCCGATTTACCGTAAGTAAAACATTCTGCGAAGATTATTGAGACAGAAAGATTTCTTGGAGGAAATGCTCTTGAAAATGACCGTACAGTTTCTTCGTTGGTCGTGTAACACGTTCCACGGACCCATTACATTTTTCTGCAAAACGAAGTATTATCTCCGTCGAGGGGGAGCGGACTGGTGTAGTACACTCGAAACCATGGAGAATATTCTCCTTCACCCCTTTGCCGTTCCCTGTACCAGCCGACCCTTTTCAGTCAGGGGTGTACAGGCAAGCGTAATTATTTCGCAATTTACAACCCTTTGCAGGATGTAGATTTAAAATAGCCGTATTTACGGTACTTGTCGGTGATACAAGATACTCAGGGGAACACTAAATTAATCCACGCATGGACACGCGTGCAATACACTTTCACAGGGCAAGATCTTGTGATCTAATTCCAGCGCAACCAGTGAAATGAATCACGATTACATTTGGCAATAGAACATCTGTAATCACTCATCTGCGAAGAGTGCAGAACACTACTGACCGTGAAACGTGTTATATTAGAATGTAGAAAATACGACAAAGAGGGGAACACTATAATACAAAGTTATGTATATAGTGATATGACAATGGTATTAAACTGCAATGATAATAACTAACGAAAACTTATTTAATATCTGATTGCCACAAAATAGTATACACAATTTTGGACTGTTAACGTTACACGTTAATCATGAACTTAGATGTTAAAGCAACGTTATAACAATTTATTACAAAGAACATTTTTAAGTTTCTGTGCTAGGATCTGAATGAATGTTTACTGAATAATCATTGTAACTAGACTACGGATTTTTGTGCACTTATGGGAATATCTAAACTGCATGGAATATACAGGATACGAAAAAATATATCGAATATTTAAAGTATAGTTCCTATTATAATATTTGTCAGGAAAAATCATCATTTACAGTAATTATATTTTTCTAGGTTATGTTCTTAAGAATTCAAATTTTCTCGCAGATCCGTAGTTTAGTTTTAACGGACATATAAGATTTTCAACAAGTAATATATGCAGCACCTTGTATCTCCGTTACAGAGAAAAGTAATTTCATGAAGATTGCATATTTCATGGAATTTCCTTCGTGTTTTATAAAATCAAATGTGGTTTATTACATCAATACTAAATCTTAGAATAAAACGTATTTTAGCAAAATTATTTACTAAATTAATATAGTGAAATAATTTTTTATCTTTTACGTTTTTACTTCGGTTAAATATTTGAACATGAAAAACCAATCATACATCTTTATAAAAATTATGAATATATTCTAAGAGATACTAAAAAAATTAAAATTTAGTATTCTTCACATGTAGCACTTACCTATATACTAGTAAATTATAATAGTAAATTAAAATTAAAATTAAAATTAAAATTAAAATTAAAATTAAAATTAAACTGTATTAAGTACTGTTATCTCGATCAAAAGATATCAAATATTACTAACTTTCTGTGGTATAATATTTCAAGGATGTGTACACATTGCAAATGATTGAAGTTCCGCTGTGTACACACGATAAGAAATAAAATTTAACAATGCTTTAACAATGCATTTTTAACTTGCAATAGGAGAAATGTTAGTCTCTAAAAGCTCTGCTGCGCAGAAAACAATTTTAAATCTTACCGGGACATGTACCGTAACATGTACAATACCCCTTCTTCGTGTATTTCATAGTGGAGAAACAATAAATGTCACTCTCGTTAAATAGAATTTATATGTATCACGAATGGAACAGATATAAAGGAGGTCTCATAAATTACATAAAGCGTGAAGACGAAAGCACGTTGGGTCTAGGGGAGATAAGAGCCACAAGGGGCATAATGTTAGGTGATGAAGTTTTGTAAATAGCGTGTTCCCTCAAACGTAAATTACCAAATGCGGTTCTATATTCAATAACATTTAATCTGCAGAAGAATCAAATTAATATTCTGCCCTTTAATCGTCCAAGAACTTCCTCATCCTTCTATCTTACCGTGATGAATAGCTGTATATTTATCTTGCCTCGGATATTTCGACTCTCTGTATTATTACAATGTAACGAGAACCATCGTCGTTCAGGTGGCGGCAGCTCTGTTTTATATTAAAGTAATCCTGATTTGAATTTCGTAGACCTTAATCCTATTTTTCTACAATTTTCGCTTTAAGCGAAGCAAGCGAATCAAGCAAAACGCTAAAAATGACCCATTCCTGATTTCTGCCTTTTAATTGTTCATTCCAATTGTTTAATAAAAATCTCAATATATGCACTCTTGGAATTTCTATAGAAAAGTCCATTTGACTGTTCAGTAGTTTTACTGTTAAGCTCAATTACTAGAATAAGTAAATGTCAGCACTATATAAATTCAACAATGTTTTATCCGTGTTATTGCATAGTAATGACTACACATTTTTCCCGCAGTAAAAGTTAGCAAAGAGAAGAGATTTATGTTACTGATTACCAGTCCACAATTTTCGTATGTTATATTATTCACATAAAGTCCAATGATAGTTACCTTCAATTGTTCAAAAGCTGAGCATTAGAAACAGTATCTAAAAACTGCGAATAACATAAAAGAATATCCCGAACTATCTAGCGAACTACTTCTGTTTTTAACTGCGGTGAATCCAGGACCCCGACATCTGCATCTAATCGGCGGTATGTTTCAAAGAACTTTCACGGCGACATAAACCGGTGCTTTCGCGAGTGCGTGGCTGTGGAAGAAGGAGGTCCGAGGACCGTGGGGTTGATCTTCCCCGCAGACTGGACAAGTGGATAATTATCGTCGAAGAAACAAGTTTCGCATTCCCGTATGTCGAATAATGTTGTGACATTAGGGATAGGTAGGTGGGCAGGGACTTGGCTTGGTGCACCAGGCACCAGAAACGATTTGGCGTGTGCAATGGGTTGTAACGTTCCGCGCGGCGCTTCGTCTTCGCGACTAAAAAACTCGGGTTGGCTGGCAGCCAGCCACTGCTTTACTTTACTTGAGTTTACGCGGAAAGAGAACGAGATAAGACGAAGCAAAGTACACACCAGGACAAATATATTGACGTTCCTGAAAAAGTCGTCGCGTCACCGAATATCCCACATATAACTCCCGCAATCGCGTCGGGATAAGTTCCCTCGTTACCCCGACTACGCTTTGCCTCCTGACTCTCGAGATCCCCGCGAACATCTCGATGTCGATCATTCGCCGCGTGCTTTGTAGATTTCGTCGAACTCTCTATGCATTCGCTTCCTTCTTCTGAATAGAAGAAGATGCAACCGAATGGCTGCGCCGAGTAAAACTTTGTTAGAATTTTGTTCGCCTCCAATGTTACGTATTGTTCGATAGCTCTTTCTCTTTTTCGATCAAATTGTCTTTTTTCACTTTTAATTGTTGGTAAAAGTTTACGTTTTTGAAAAAGTGTTCTTGAAAGACACCTTTTAAATAAGGTGAAACGCTAACTGAAGGGAAATGAACGCTTCCAATTGCAGAAATGTTTTCTTCGGTTTTAATTAACGATGGAATTTTAATTTTAATGTAATGAAGAAGAGAACTGTAGGGTGGCATTTTTGGATTCTTCATAGCCAGAGATGCAACACTTACATTGTATATGCTTTTATAAACAAAAATTAGCAACAATAATAACACCACAGCTTTAAAATACTTGGTTACTGAATGTTCACAATTTATAAAAAGGATAAACATAAACTCCATAGTTTGCTGTATAATGATTGTAGCTTTATCATTCCTCTCCAATTAAAAGCATTTAAACTTCAACGTTATTCTGTGTGCTTTATTCTATCGTGTTTCCGTATATCTGTCCCATAACACTTAAAAGCTTTAACAACTCATAAAGAGGACATTCTTCTAGCTCATGAGTTCATTTCAGTTTATAGGTTAATTTTAGTTTCTTTCTATATCGTCACTTTACTATTGCGGTTTTATTAACACATTGTTGAGTTGCTATACGGAGTGGGAGAATGAAACGTTAGAGCATGCCTGTCCAGTCACTTGCTCGCGGATTCCAAAGGTACTGATTTGTGTACTACTTTGTAAATATATATATAGTAATAATCACCTGACTTAAACCCGTACCTTATGATTTATTTCTTAACTGCGATCAACAACTTTGTCGTTAATAATTTATTGAAGAAAGAGAAAAATTGTATGCATATGTTATATCCACCTTTGTTCCAAACTATAATAATTAATAATGGAAACATAACATTTCGTTTGAATTCACAAGAGTTGAGTTATTTTTATATTTGTTAAATTCTGTTTAAAATCTTCACCGCGAGTCTCACACGTTATTGCAAGACAAAGGGTTAATTGTAAGACAAAGGTTATTGTCAAGATTATTTCGAGTATTCAATGTTTCTAAGATATGAATAATCGCGAACCAAAACAATCGAAACCAGTCTTTTTGACCGGTACGTAGTTCTAATATTAAAGGTAAAGAAAACAGAAAGACGGAGTTAGAGAATCGAGCAATTTGATGACTTCAAAGACTGCGTTAGATTCTTCTCTGCGCGGGTGGAACCATTGGGAACTGGATATCTGTCCATTTCCACGGATAGAGGAACGAACCGGGGAGCTGGAACAACGGACCAGAGGAAGGTTAACGGCAGTTTAATTGGCTGGTTGCATCGTCTCGAGTTAGAAAACGGGAACTAATCCAGCGTGACCGGACAAGCTTGACCAAGAAAATGCCCCCACGCTCACTAACGTCAGGCACAGGCTCGTTCTCTTTTCTTTGTTGCCCATTCCTCCGCGAGCTTACAGCACCACTTTCCAACACAGGGAACAACCGGGGAGCACCATCACGCTCGGCCGGAGCCGTTTCTTCTGCTTTACGGTTTTAATAAATCTCTGCGAGGTAATTCACGAGGGGTCGGAGCAGACATTAAACCCACTGACGTATCCTTGGTTCCATCTTGTACAATGTCATGCCGCAATACAACGAACGAAATGATTCGAGCGAGTGTAATGATTAAAAATCGATCGATTTATCGTAAAAAGTCAGTCATTAAACGGGAACGACTTGCTGGCTTGACTGAGGTGACACGTTACATTTGGTTTTATAACGTAACATATGGTATATTTATTTACATTATTTTATATTTATACATCTTCACAAATTTTAATATTTAACGGTAACGCGTTGAAAGGAGTAAGGAAGAAGGTTAAAAGACATTATATGGTTTCGCGGATGAACCTGCCGATTTTTAAATACATCGTTGGATGCATGATTTTGAACAACTTTTTCCTTTATACGTTGCTCACGGAAGGCTTTAGTTTCCGAGATAATCGCGAAGAACTTTTGGTACTATTCCACTGAATTCTGTACACATGAGCACGTCTGTGAAAGAGCGCAAGTATAGTTGCACGTTCGTCGCTTCGGCTTGCATCAATTAGCCCTCGATCTTCTCAAGTTACGTGTACACATCCCGGCGAAAGTTTCATCAGTCTATTGTGACAATTATATAGTACATACCCCCACCCCAAAGGAAACTAACTCCACCCATGCCCATATCTGTTATTAGACAAAGAGATACATAGAAACTCGTTTCTATATATTGTACGGAACGACGCTCGAAACTACCACGATTGAGTGGAACTGTTGGAATTTTTGCAGATGAGAGTACAGTTCGCCTCTTCTCATCTGGAACCCGCTCTGTCTGCTATCTGGATTGGTGGCAATGGAAGACGTCTACTCGCCGCGCTCGGCCCGATTGTTATGGTGGCTCAGTTTCGGCACGTCTATGTCATTGGCCGTCTTCTGATTTCTTCATCCCGCGGCTCGGCCAGCAACAAAGACGTGCCGAAACTGAGTCGCCATAACAATCGAACCGAGCACGGTGAGTGGACGTCCCCCCTTGCCCCCCAAACTGGATAACCAACCGAGCGGTTTTCTGGTGGGAAGAGGCTGTACTCGTATGTAATCCGAGAAGCTCGAGGACCAGAGCGACGAGCACAGCTACAGTGCGTTACTCACGTGAACCAAGCCGGTCAGAGGCCAAGTGAAGAAGGGCAAAGGGACTCGGCCGCACGCTCCACCTCAGCTCGCGGCTCGGCCAGTAACAAAGACGCGCGGAAACTAATTCCGCCATCACTATCGGGCCGAGCGCCGCGAGTGGACGTCTTCCCTTGCCCCTCTTTATTTTTAACCCTTTGCGCTCCCATGTCGAGCGTGACTCGACATCAGTTTTATTCGCTGGCGTGCTTCTTTGTCAAGATATTTTTAAAATAGAGTATATTATCATGTTATTTTCGATATTATTAGTAAGAAGAATCGCTCTCCACAGACTATTTATTTTTTAAAACGCAATAAAATAAATCGTAGAAAATATTTTGGATTTTTCATATACATATATATATTCAAAAACGAAAACTTGTGTTGGTTCAAGCTAAAATCCTCAAAAACAGTAACCAACCCCCAATCAAAATGTCGAGATTACAAACAACGTGCAGCCCTGCTGAAGGTGATGATTTCGAGTCTTAGCTTCTGGGGATCGTCTTCCAAAAACAAGCCTGTTCTCGAATGTGTTATGGAATACAGCTCAGAGAAATAACATTGCCATCGTTGAAGTCTCCGCCGCTAGGAGCATAGATGGAAACACATCACCCTTCCAAGAGGCAAACAAGGCTTCGCGGAAAGCCCTCGGGATTAACAACGTCCTTAAAGAACAAACATCGAGTTCGTGCTGCTCTAACGCATTCCCGGCTTACAGTTTTTGCCACGAGCGAACGCGCGCGTCGTAATCGTCGGCCGATAGGCGAACAATTTTCCAAGGATCAGTAGCAGTTTGTAAACCGAAATATTCTCCGAACCGATCTGGTAAACCCTCCGGGGCGTTCTTAACTCACTCGCCAAAGAAGAAAATCGCTGCACTGCGGTAATGTTTATCGAACATGATTTCGGTAGGTTCGCGGGGATTAAACGAGAGCCGGCCCGCTTTAATGAACCCGGGCGATGCAGCCGAGCGGGCGAATTTACGCCATTATCACGCAAAGGCACAGGCGTTACGGTAAATGAAAATTTAATCTGCAGATCGATCCTGTCCGAACCGTTTCGCTCGGCAATACGTCCGACAGGCATTAATTCGCGTCGACTTTCACTCGTTCCTCGTTCCTCGTTCGACTGCAGAGAAACTGTAGATTCCTCCCCGAATTGATAACACCCCGTGCACGCCGATGTAATAATGGCTTTTTGTTTTGTTTGCAGGTGAGTGATGTTATTCTCAAAAGCTACTTCTCATTGCTGTACCCGGGAGCTGTCGGTAAGAGGAATTTTCCAAACTTCGTTCGAAACCTTCCGAAGAAGTCCCTTAAATGGCTCTTCTCTGGTAATTTAGCCGCGGTAATGCCGCGAACTTCAATTTTCCTTGTTACTGCCGCGAAGATGCAAATTTATTAAATAACGTTCGGTGAATCGATTTATTTCACTTAATTCCGAACGGAGCATTAAGGGAGCGCTCTTCGAAAGATATATAACGAGTTTTTAATTTCTATTTGCTGCACGTAATTATTCGGTCGACTTTAAATGCTCGGAAAATGGATCGTTACATTTGGAAAATGAAACCATTTTGCACCGGGGGTTTCTATGTTATCATATAACGGTACTTGGTGACAAATTGTTTAATAATTTACGTTTGAAATGGCGCTTATCAGTATGCACACACTACGTTTTCATCGTCGAGTTAACAAATTTCTGATATTCGTCGAGGCGATTTTATGATCGTTTTTATTGTTTTTCATTGCACTATGCATTTCGTGATTTTATTCGCATGCCTTATTTCTTTTCAGAAAGCATAGATTTTATGTTATTTCTACTATAAAAGTTTAATAACACTAAATCCGGAAATTGAAGTTTAGACCCGTGCAATTGCAGCCACTGCACAACACTGAATACGTTAATAATTCAAATAAAAAGTCATGTATATATCGTGAACTTTTATATTACGTTTATAGTTTATCAAAATCTACAGAAAGGAATAACATAAAAGCCTCCATAGAATTCCATTGTTTTTTATATGATTTTTAATCTTTTAAAACCATTAATACGGAGAATAAAATTTTATTTTTCTACAATTTCGCAATTCCCGGCTATAACTGTTTAAATTTTTATAAAGATCCACAGCCGCGTATCCATGCTAACAATTATTGACTTAACTGCATTATTTCTTTCTTTCTCTTTCTTTTTTATATTTGACTTCCCCTTTTATTTTGTGTTATTTTTACATTCAGGTGCTATTTTTATGTTTCTTCTCTATGTTACGTGGAAAATTCACCAGATCTTAATTTACTTGTAACAGACAATTAGTTGAAATAGTTTTTCCTACAAATTTTATTATGAGCTACAAAACTAATATTTATTACAGCTTATCATTAGCAGCTCTATAAATATGAATACAAATAATTTCGTTTTTATAATTTGTTCGTCCTTTTAACTCAATTATTGCAGAGACCATTATAATCGTTTTTAATATTCGAATCTTGCCTCGACTTCTGAATGACGGTGAAATTGTTTCATGCATATGGAACTGCTGTTTCTTACATTATTGATGTATTAATTGTTTGTATCAAGCCTTTCAGAGCATTACTTCTGAGCAAATACTTCGGATTTTTGGCGACAAGATATCCCGTCCATTGTAGTGAGATGATTAATCAATAACAATATCAACAAATAAGATACACGAAAAGCTAACTTCAAAAAAGACGGAGTAACTCGTAAAATCTCCGTCGTCCGAATGATTACAAGCAGCACAGTGCGCGATCGAGTTCTAAAAGCAATCGACATCGCGACTTAGCTCGGTTCCGTGACGCAACCGAATAAAAGCTATATTCCGCTAATATAAGAATCGACTTTCGTCTTATTGCGCGCGACGACATTTCATTATAGCGACTCGAGGCTCCCTATCGGAGAGGCGCACAGCAAATAAATGCGAATTATTCTGATACCGGATGGTAGCACCGGTTAGAAGAAGAATCGGGGAACGTACCGAGGGCTGGGTGGGTCGAGGGACGGATAGGACGCGGGGCTTGAAAGCGAATCGCCGAGCAGCGAGGGGTGGTTCGTAGCCTGTAGGTACGTTCGCGTTTCTAGATGAAGAAGGCGCGCAGAGGAGGGTACCGAACGATAACTCGATCGGACATCCTGAGGCGGACGATGCGATGCAATAGTTTGTATCCGGCGGAGGGGTGAGCTAACTCCAATCTTAGCCACGAAGCTGCGCCGCTTAAACAGCCACGACAGAATCCCTTACTTATCCCCCGTAGCCCCCGGCGTTACGGAAGAAGCACCCACTCGAATTATTTTCACCGATTCGGCGCCTCGAGTGAGCCGGCCCCGATTTTTTTCTGGATCATTAGAATCCGTTTCATTCATTTTATTCCCGGCCCGTGGCTCTCCCCGGCCGGGACAGTTTGTATCGCGGTAATCCAGCCGGGAGGTTTTAATGGATTTCTTTAATCCTATGAATTGTTCTCCACTTTGGAAGGAATCAGAGGTTCGCGGCACGATATCGTAAATTTCTAACGAACGATTGAAACGTTCGATGCGAATTCAGATTAATTGTGTCGCGACTTCTAGATTGTTGCGTTCGGTGCTTCGTGTTCATTTGAGTTTCATGGTTAATCGTGTCAATCTGTAATGGCAGGAACGTTTCGAAGGTAGAAAATTTGATGTTTTAGTAAATAGTGTGTTCGTCGGGTTTAGAAGTTCTGTGTATAAATGAAATTATTGGTTTTCCAGTCGCTGCTCGTTTAAAGGTTTCGAATAATATGACAATCAGTATACTTGTGACATTATTCGTGTGAAATATTCGTAATATTATTAATGTTGGATTTGTATAGACACATACAAGAAATTGCTGTCTCAAATAAAAAGTTTGAGTGCAGACATTTTTTATTTGTTACCCTTTTTTAAGTGTTCAGCTTCGTAGTATATATCAGTTTTTTTATGAGTGGTCGTGTAATAATGACTCTTCTGTGTATTTTTGTATCTTAAACTACTATAATGAACAATCGCTTGTTATGATCACCATACAGTAACCCTTTTTAGGATAAAATATTTATTTCTGAGTCAATTGTGGATATTCACCTGCATCCAACAATAATGACGTTCTTCCTTCATAGCTATATAAAACGTATTTTTCGTTTTATATGATGATACGGTCTAGAAAAGCTTGCATTCATTGCCAGCGTAGAAGAGAAGATGATATGGTGAACCTATTTCACTGATTCTCCGAACACGAGTGATGCGGACCCGAGATTTGAACACTAAACGTATCGCGTGCCGGTCAAATGATCATTTTTAAAATTTGATTTAAAATTCTCCATTTTCTTTCGTTCATTTAATTTCACATCAATTTCTATATTGTCTGATTAATCAATTACACAACAAATAGTCTGGCGTACGTCAGATTTATTAGCGTGATGTTATTACTCGGTTTTTTCGCTTCTGAAATTTTCTAAACTAGAACAAAACATTTCAAACCTATTTCACACTGACCTTTAAGAATTAGCTATCTTATTTAACCGATTATTCCTTTATCCTTTTATAAGTAGTTTTTCAAAACCCTGATTCATACTTCCTATTTATTATCGGAAAATCACGATTACCTGCAATTTAAAATTTTGAGAGCTCATCAAACCCAATAATAAATTATTATTCACAGAGTAACTTGAAATAAGATAACTTGAATAACATCACGCAGATTTACAAGAATGATTAGTAACTGATATTAAGGTAGCACTACATAATCAAAATAATTGTAATTCTTATTTAGGACAGCTCCCTTAATACGTTTATTTAAATTCATTTAAATCATACGTAACCCTGACACAGGTGAACATTTCGTTATAACAAGTAGACACCTATTCCATTCCAGATGAGATTCGTTCCTTAAAAAAGAAACAAGCTCTGATAATAGAATACAGAATTTCGAGTATCCCCTATAAATCGGCAAGCCGAATTTCGAAATCACGTTCCCGGCGTGTGCCGTCGAAGCCAGCAGATGTGACGGGATTTATGATAAAATTCCGATGTCACTTAATTCAATGAAATTCTGGGCTGAGGGCGAGGGAGGCCGGTGAAACAGAGAGGTGAAATTCCATGATTGTACCGGGTGAAATACAAAAGACCGGCGAAATACTTTGGCGAGTGAAAGCTGTAAGGGCAACGGGAGACGTGGACATTTAGCATTCAGCGCGTATGATTAGGCGGTCTGGCGGCGCATAGAAAATACGGTCATTCCGCGGGGTATATAGAAACTCGGGAATGAATTATGTAAGGCAAAGTACTTCATTCGTCTTGCTCTTGTTATTTGGTGGGTGTAGTTAAACTCCGCGTATTACCGCGTCTGAAATATCGCCGGTAATTTTTAAGGCGAACGTGCCGCCTGACTATGCACCGTCCCTCCCACATCTCCCCTTGTTCCTTCGCCGCCACCCTGTTTAAACATCGCCGGTGCGCCGACACTGTGCAAGCCTCGAATCAAGTTGAAATTTTACGGACCGTGTTCGCATTTTTTGAAACGGTTCCACGGCGGTGCGGGCCGCGCGAATATTTCGCTGTCGCGCGCGCGGCAACGCGTTCCGACGAGTTTATTTTACAAATTATTTTTCCCGCAGCCCGGATATGGGCTACGTACCGCGATGAAGCCGCGTTTTTTTCCCACCCGTCAACTTTCAACGTTTCAAGAACGGAGAAGAAATTCAAAGCGGAAAGAAGCCCTGGGTGTTTAACTTTGAATCGGGAATTTTTGAAACGGAACGTTCAACAATGGAGCAAGTACAACGTTATTGTTTACACTTTGATAAGCTATTCAGCGGAGAAGAACGGTTCGAGTTTTCTTTTGAAACGCGCGGCGACTCAGCGTTAGTCGAATGATTCTCGGACGGCCGAGCGAAGAACAAAAGGGAGCCGTGTACGTTGCGATTTATCGTACGCCGAGTTGTACAACTTTGACTCAACTGTCTAGACGATAATCGTAACGTGTACGACACGATCGAGTTTGACTGCGCTACGGTGCTGTCATAAAATCTGTCGTAGCGTAGGTCGGACGTACGGCGGTTTCGAATGTGTGCGCGTGTGGTCGTACACGATCGGCTCAGATGATTTTCTATGTAATTTAAGCTTCGATACAAAACTTGTACGGAGCTGAATTCGAATTGGAAACTCTGTATATAATATTGTAACCTCTTCTTCTATAATATCGAGTCAGACTCGTGATGAAAATTTTTAACTAAATTCAATAAATCTAAGCGTTATTTATTTGCTTCTTATTTAAATGGAGTGTTACTTATCTATTATCGATTTTTAAGTTTTGCAATAAACGTAGATGTTGAATGAGCATCGATTTTTTTCTTTTTGTACTAAATTATTATATAAACGGAAAAACCGTTTCTTTTTAAAATTGGAAAACGATATTTAAATTCTTGAAATAATGTTATATTTTCATAAATGTTATTCTCTATTTCCTCATGTATTTTTTCATATAAGAGAAACTAATTTTTAGTCTTTTCTTGTTCAGTGAAATAGAAAATACAAATTTTTTAAATCGTCGAATGTATGTACTTACTTAACAATAACGGTATAACACGTTACAGGATAATATTTCCCTTCATGAAAAACAACAGTAGAAGAATGTGTTCACAGTAAGATATCGAATATTCTATCATTGGTTTAATTTGGACCAGGGCCACTTTTGACCCTCTTATCCAGTTATACTTTACATAGAGTTCCGGAGTCTTGACATTCCATTTACCAAGAGATATTACTCCTGTTCCCTCTTCTTGTGATTAGTTCCATAAGAACAACATTTGCACTTGATGGATACCATATTCCACTCAATTATCTGCTATCGAGAAGGAACATATCATTATCTTTAAGTTAATAAGTTTGCTGAAGACAGGAACACACTTCTATATTTATAAATACATGTATAATATAAATTCAGATCGGATACATTGATATCGAGTATAAACAACAACACGTAAATATTGTCATAAATCGCCATTGAAGAGATCAAGGTAAAAAATGTACGTATAAGTAGAGGGACCGATGTACCATAATCATAACATAAATATATCACAACGAAACTCAGCACTACACTTTCGTATAAATCCCTCAACAGTTACACCCTATCAAACCCGAAACTCTTTTAGCAATTGTACATTGATCAGACCAACCGGAGGTACTCGATTCGTCGTAAGAATTCGTGTCACGTTAATCAGCCGGGTCTATGGGCAGGTGAACACAGGAAAATATAGTAAAGGTGGCGAGAGGAAAAAAAACTTATAGAAAAAAGGCAACAGAAGGCCAGGGAGAGTTATCGGCTAGGAAGGAGCCGTTCGTCCGGTAAACAGATGCCGGTGAAAGCCGCTCATCCGGTAAACATTACACAGGCTTACCACTACGAGACTATCTCGACGATTGGTACATATCGAAGATTTCCTATGGCCGGTTGGGAATATGTACCTATACGTACGTACACCGAGTACAGGGAGCTTGTTGCCCCCTTGCGCGCCGTTAGCTAACTCTATTCAGAAGCTTTGCCCGGGAGACCTTCGACCCGTCTTAAACCATGGACCAAAGCGAACGTTTCCTCCGGCAGACGACGGTGGCGTAAACCCGCCGCAAGACACTATGGGACCGAACCATAACCGCTCGACCGTGATGTCGGATGACTACGGGCTTTTGCGTCAGTTTCACGCCAAATAAGGAAGCCGTCGTTGCACAATCCACTGGCGGTGCACACACTCTGCTTGGCAGAAGAGGCATGTCTAAATAAATACCGGCCGGTGTCGCTGGAGATTGCACGTATCTCTCCTCGAAAAATCACACGGGGAGTATGAACTTGCTATGAAATCACTTTGAAAGTTTTAATTTGGCCTTCCCGAGATTTCGGTTATTACACGCGTGAATTGATTTGACAGGTTTTTGAACGATTGAATCTTCGCTGAAGAGAAATTCATACTGTACGATGATGGGAACAGTATTCGCCAACATTTTCTGTGATCTATTTTTCTAATCTATTCTTGCTGATATTTTTATTGTATATTTCGACCTCCTGATCTACAATATCGCGTCAGCCTCGTGGCGAAAATTTTATATAAATATTAATTTTCTATTATGAACCGTTAATCCTTTGAGTAAGCGTGGACAAAATAAGCATCGAAATTGTTTCCTTCCTTAATAAATTATTGACGATAAAGTAGTTGTATTTATCATAGTTAAGAAATAAATCATAGGGCAAAGGGTTAAGAATGTTTACACACACTTCTTATAATAAATTAACTGAATTTTAAAAAAGATAGCCCTTTAAAATACTTGAAGGCAACGAGGGTTAAAAACTGATGAAGGAAACTAGAGGACAATAATATGAGAAGGATGATCAAAAAACTGCAAGTACGTTAAAATGTCAGTTTTAAAAGTGACAGATAAAACCTTTCAAAACTAATAGCAAATTCGATTGAGAAATGAAGGTAAACACACTGAAACTAACGAAATTATTGCAATAACTCCTAGTCTGTAAAGCGTTTCAGCTTGTATCACATAAATACTCATAAAAATCATCGTGTAACAAGAAAAGGGATGAAACGCAACGATTCTTCAAACAGGTGAAAGGCACAACGCGGTACGATAAAATGTTTCAGTTAAGTAAGTGGTGTCACGAATAATTACGTGGCCAGAAACAGAAATTTAGATGGACATTTAGTTCGGAACTAAACAGTTAAAAGCGTAGGATGCGTGACGTGTACGTCTCGAAAGTGGAACCGTTGGCTAATCGTCTTGGTTGTACAGCCGGGCATACCTGGACGGCAGAAAGCGCGGATTTAATTAAAACTAGTAGCCCACGGCGAACATATTTTCCGAGAGAGGATACGCCCTTCTCGTACTCGTTACACGGCAGCGAGGGAACTCGGTGGGCGTTTCGAATCCGACATTCCGCGCGATGCCCGCTGGCCTTTTTTCACGACGAGATGAGAAATTGTCTAACGTGCAACCGAATTTCTCAATTTCGCCGTAATATGCCCGGAATTTCGGCGCGAAACAATTTTGACGAATCTTTCTACTTGCGGAACTTACGTAATAACGGTGACCGCACTCTGTTATTATTGTGGAAAATTCCCGCGCGCGCGCGCGTGTTTTACGCAATGTCAGAATTCAGTTTCGGTGCTGTCCGGGACCGAAGAAACCGCGGTTACACACGGAACAGTATAATTTCACAAGAACGTTCAGATAATTAAACGAAAAGGTAAATGGAAGGCAGCTTCGTTGAAATTTTTTTTCAGTTTACAAATGTAAAGAGTGAGTGCGGGCTTTTTATCCGTTTAAAACTTTCTTAGAAATTAAATACGCTCTTGCTGCATTCAATGTATATTAGGGAAAGTTCCGTCCTAATTATTCATTAATAATTACTTTCAGATACTGCCGGATGTAATCTATTGAACGATGAAAATTAATTTTCACGAACATGAAACTCCTCGTTAATAAATTTCCTCGTATACCTCAACTTCATTAAAAGTTTGCAGTGTGAAGTGTATGAGCAAATAAAGAAATTCATAAGATTCTCGTTTTTCTTCTTTCGTAACGATTTTCAAGACTGCTCATTTTTACAGTCATAAATGTACACTAAGCCACAAAAGTTAGTCAAAATCGAAGTATTTGTAACAGATATGTACATCTTTGACGTGCGCTATTCGATTTCAATTAAATGTGTAGGTATACCTCAAACACCATACATACACTTTCAAAATATTTACTACCGAGTGAGTAAGATACACAAAATAAGGATGTAGTCCAAATTTGTTGTATCGCGAATTATATTTTTCATTCGCAAAAAAGGATTTAAAAATTCTTTCTCAATTTGTATTATTAACCATCTGTATTACGATTTTCTTCGATTCAAACGCTTATACTTACGCTGTTTATTTTGTCGCAACTCTGTGGGTACAGTAATTACTATATTTTTACAGTTATTTCCACTCGAGGGCTTAATATTCAAGTATTTGTACTTCTCTACTGCCACGCAGAAGACGATCTGATTCGCCTCCGTCCACCATACGCATTTCCAGTACAATATATAAATTTCAAATAGAGCAAATCGAGGCGAATCGGATTAGTCCAGATTTAACCGCGAAAAACTAATAACTAAAATTTAGAATAAAGGTCATTTTTCATATATTTATTATTAATATACGTACATTGAACTTCCATATCAGTTAAAAATGTTTAAAAACTTAAAAACCTTAATGATATAAGCAAAAACTGAAAAATGAGACATATCCGGTTCGCTCCCCGCAACCTGACCCGTTTCTAAGGATTTCAAAGTGAAGACGGTAACTGAACAAAATACAATATAATAATCTATAGTACATTAAATACAGATTTAGACTCCGTACAGAATAATAATAATAAAAACATTTGAATTTCCAAGCTTAGTTTTCCATTTTGTTGCACTGTGTATTTTAGACTAGCCACTAATTTATTCCGTCCGCGCGCATTCGCTTCGATTCTAACACATGCTGGTGGCAAACAACGGTTTGAAACAATTGAAGATGTATTAGATTAAGTGTAGAGGATGTGTATGAAGTAACACGGAGGTCAACAAGCTAATTTCTACAACAACGTAACAAATACGGCCAATATTCTTATTTATATCCGATCCACCCCCTGACCCGATTCGCCTCCGTTTACCTTACTTTCGTGGGTCATTGTACTTTCTCGAAACATACTGTTCCCATCACCAATTTATATCACTCATTCTTCAGTGATTTACCAACACGAACGGGAATTACTCAACACGAACACTTGAACGTTCCGCCAACCTATGATCGCAAAGGGACGCGAACACCAAGAAATTAGCGGACAGGTAGTGAACTTCGATCCGCCGCATAAACGTTTTACGGCCGTGCCGGCCAAATGGATGCACGCGCAATCAAGCGACACACTGTTCGACAGTTTGAGACCTGTATAAACGCACGTTTACAACATGTAACGGCCAGACGGGAATAGCAGAGATGGCCGCCGGAAGAGAGATCGGAAGCGACAAGGTGGGAAGTGGGGTGTGGATGGAGGAAGGGAGAGATCACGACATACAAAGGAGCGTCGAGACTCTCCTGATACGTCGCATTGCCATGAAGCGTGAGCGTATTGCACGACGTAAAAGTAAGATCCACCTAGCGGCGACGGTGGGGCACGTAACGCATGAAATCGCTTGAAAAGATCGACATAAACGGCCCTTGTTTGTCGTTTATCGCTGCGTCTCTGGTCATTGATGACCCCACCGCTCCGCGAGCCATGCATCGGCGACGGCACTGCGCGACGATCATAATAACCACGATCGATCATAAAATCGTAGCTGCTGGTCATCCAATTCAAGCGATCGTCTAATAACGTTGCGTTGCGGCGTATCTCCACGAAATACGCACGCATTTGCATCACTCGCTGTAATTGTATGACTTGTCTCTTATAACCGAAATTGGGTATTTCATGATGGACCGGTATTACCTGGAATCGAAACGTGTATGACGGGTCACGCGTATGTACTTGAACTATTGAGTTGTTTGCGATTTATTCTGAGTCATTGTTGACTGGTCACGAGTTAACTAGTATTTCCATGACCAAACGTTATTGATCGGTCACAAGTTATCTCGTGTTTGCATTTGCATTAGCCATTTCTATTTTTGAAACGCATGGCAATGTAGAGTATCGCGAAAGAAAAATATTCAAAGTTATATAAAAGATATGTCCAAGGTCTCATTTCAATTTATTATGTATACATAAAGTATATTACAGTTTATTTAGATTGTTACACTTGCAAAAGTTGATTACTTTCGAGGGATCAAAAAATGTGTCAGTCCACATTCATGTGTGGACCAATGTCGAAAGAAGACGAAGATGAAACGTGACGGGATAAGTGAGTTTGATCAATGTCATTTCTTCATTTTGTATTCAGTGTCAACAACCTTCGCATCGCATTTCTATCTATGTGACGTTTTACGTGAACTTTTCATGTCCAAGTGGAGCAAAAAATAGCCATTTCTCATTTTTATTTTTCTGTTCTAGGTACAGTATACTTGTTTTAACTTTCCATTCCAGTGATCAGTTTCAAATCAACTAGATTTAATATAGTAAACCATTCAGTATCAAGTGTTACAATTTTTGAACTTCGTCTGATCTACGTTTTGAATCCTTAGCTAGTGGCACAATTACCTGTTGCTACATTTAAAATGCTAGGGAAGAGTTAACAATTTTTTGTATTTCTGCCATTTAATAAATAACACAGCGAAATTGTAATGAGTTCTAAATAATATAAAATCAGAATCATACATTTTCCGTATGCTTAAATATTTGAATCGTTCGCAGCAAATGGTATGTAAATTTGGGGAGCATCTACTTCGACAAATAAACCGATACTATATACAACAAATAGAAAATGAAAGGCAATACACTGGCGACTCTGAATTCATTCAGGTAACCACGGCGACCCCTATGAGCTTAACTTGCGAAAGCTCGTGTGAAAGGAGCCTAACGGTTTAAGATCGTCGGGAATCTGTAATCCTACACCCTGATGCGAGTAAATTATCTACGGCGTCGTGGAAAGCGACGAATAGAGTTAAAGGGCTGCGGAGAATGAATGAAATCCGTCGTAACACGAACTTATTGTTCAGAACGTGATCCGATTGTGAGAAATTCGAGGAAATTGGGAACAGCTCTTGAAAATGAACTGGAAGTCGCTGAAATTACGTGACCCTTTCGAAATAAATATTTGAAATATCCTGGCGAAAGGGAACAAGATTAATCAACAAAGTTGATCATTTTACAAGTGTTTGTTTCTACAAATTTCATTTCGCACGATTATCTATGCTGTTATTCTTTTGACAGCTAAATTATTTGACTTGAATCCTTTCCTCGCAGGAGGATGTAACAAATTTAAGCGATAATTAGCAATCGATACATTTAATTACTCGTTTCTACAAGACGAGTCTTGTCGAATCATCTTCCACTATTCCCTAAACTATAACTCTTTAACAACGAACGACGTCATATTGCCATCGAGCTCCCACATCTACGACACAAAACTAAAATCGAATCACTTCGTTATTCAAACACCAAAAGATCAGTACATAAATCCATCTCTTAGACACACAATTCAATCTCCTCTACCGAAGGTTTCAAATACTTCGAAAAATCCCCGTCCGCAAAGGATTAACGGCCGTTTACACAAACAATTCTATTTCATAAGAGACCACTCTTTCCCCATCCATGTGTCCGAAAGAGGAACGGAACGAAGCCGGTACATTGCAATGATATCATTCCGGAAGTTAAATCAGCCCGATCCATTCGTACTCCGAAACCGGCATTCCCTGTCAAACGAGTCCGGCAGCAAAGCCGATTCACAGGGCGCTGGCGAGTATCTCCTTTCATTCAGGAATGCGCGAAACGATCGTTTCCAATTCGATACCGCTATGCGTGCACGCGAGGAACAGGGTTGGCCAGCGAGCGAGCGAGGGCGCGCGTGCACGCACGATCGAGGGGTATCGAATGTATCGGCGTCGGTTGGATGAGGAAAAGCCTGTCGTATTTTCATGACGGGAAGTCTAGCCCCCTGCGCCGCCTCTGCCTGCCTCCCGATAGCTGCCTCGACGTCCCTGCAGATCGATTTTCATCGTGATACGAGCGAAGGCTGTAGACCGGACAATCGAAAACCTGGCCGGAGGGTAAACGCGGATTTCTCGTTTCATGGCGCCGCCTACGCCGACGCCGACGCCCGCTGTCGTGTTTTCCATGTCCCCGTGGACGTCGGCACGTCTGTTTGTCCACGTCGTCTCCGACGACCGAGTTATTCGACCCCTCTTCGTCGTACCTACCTCGTGTAAGCGAACCAATACCTATACCTATGTAACGATACACGCGCGTTCGTATTGGTCGCGTCTGTGTCGGCCTGTGTGTCGGAGATGGACACACAGATATATGTATATATATACTGTATATATGCATACACACATACATATATGTTAGTATACGCCTCCGCCATGAGGCCGGCCCTCCAGTGTCAGTTGCGCGTGTTTGCTATGCTCACCCAGGCATGTTTCCAACTAAACTAACCTCGCCACGCCTCGACGCATTGGCGTCGTAGCCGCAAAGCGCATTGCTACGAATCGGATCCTTTCCGAGTGTTGCGGATACCCGTGTGATGACGACGTAAACCGGATCGTCTTACATATGTATAGTCTGTCTGGCGGGAGGGTGTGCGGCGATATTTTTATCTGGATGCTGCTGGCGAACAAATTTCGGCGAAGTCAATCCCAGTTGACTGTTCCTCCGTGATGAATTTATGATGTTGAATGCGGTGTTTAACACCTTGTCTTATAATATCGAGTTGTGGTGGTAATTTATAATAGTATTTATGATAGTATTTTTCAGCGTAAATTGAATGTTGTTATTTCAGTATGATTTCTTTCGCAACTGGGTTTGATAAAAGTATCTTAATCTTAAGAATTTATTGGAAACAAAGAATTTGGTACTTATTCTACTCGCCACATTTGCTTTGGAAGTTAACAATTGATAATAGAAAAGAAATATTTAATTTGTATTTTTGAAAAATAGATGACACTTAGATTTGCCAAAAGTTGAAAATTTCCATCTCGAGTCTGATACGATATCATAGGGCTAGGGGTTAAGCTGTATAACAAACGTAGATATAGAATAAGCATGAAATTCTTTTGTTTGTATCAAATGATTAATAATAGAGTAGTTTTATCAAGTGCAGTTGTGAATGTAATTATTAAACAATCAGAAGAAAGGCGCAGGTGCAAAGAAATTTTACGGTGATTGTTCTGTGTATAGTTCTAACTGGTTACGTGTAACCGTATTGGCGAATAGCACATCAGTGTTGGCAGCAGATGAAAACTGATTAATTAGACCAGTAATCCTTTCGTTGGTATTCTTGTTTGAGACGCGTAATACTTTGACATGCTATTCACTGGTGTGATAGGGTACAAATTTGAGTAAGGATTGTTATTTCGTTCAAATTGTACGTATTAGTTATTTTAAATTTCATGTTATAATTTTGAAAACTTTTTAAACCTTGTATATTAGTATATATTTCTAATATGTGTTATGTTCTTATGTTCGTTACGTTATGTTCCGACTTCATTTGTTATTTTCTACTTTGTAGAAACCTGCATTTCTATTTTTAACTGGTTATCCCCTTGAAATAATTAATCTTGATGTTTCCTTCTGAATTGTTTTTGTTCATTTTACTGAACTTTTATAAGGATTATTTTAACTTCTCGTATATTTTTATGGAACTAGTTTGATTCCAATTATTTGTTAGTCACGATTAGATCAGGAACTTTAAATTTTCGCAGATGTTTCTATACGAGTGCTTCCGTAATGTTCCTCAGTATCCGTTGAAATCTGTTCGATAGAGTTGACCAAATATGGTTCGAATTCAAAACGCAGTTTTATTAGAAAGCATCACGTTGTCCTAAATTTGGTTGATATTTTTCAACGTTTTAGTGATCCTTTCTTCAATATGCCTTTCGTAGCGTAATGGTTTCTTTATTATTCTTCGGAATTTGATATGAAATGCTCTCACATGAGAAATACACAACCTCGTCCTTGAATTTGGAACAGATCTGACACAACGATAGTCGGGGATTTGCCAGAACCATATCCATACCATTATTCTCCTTATCCGTTGTTTTTCGTGTCGCATCACGTTTTGGAAGGTCATCAAAGCTTTTGATCTCTTTGTATCGCTTCACCCACTTGTTTGTGAACGATATTGACTTTTTCATGTACTTTTCAGCAGCCTTGCGATCGACATTTTTAGTCTTATTCAGCGCATGCATAAGAAATTATTCGAAATGTGTGCCATACGTGGCAATCACACTTAAATCATTGTATTTGGGGCATTCTATTGGATATACATGTTTATCGCAAAAGTCTTTGCGTAACTGAAAATAACCCTTTCAGCCACAGAAAGAAGTTCGTAAGATATTTTTATAAAGTGCTATGAAACAACCGGAAGCGCTGAAATCTCTGTTCATGATGTTAAATTTTAATTATATGAAACTTTCAAACTACCGCGAAAATTGAAACTTCTGCCGCTGAAATAAAATTTTAACAATATGTAAATATGATAAACTACATTTTCACTGGGAAACATACCGTTCATTTGGTCACTTACAATTGAAGCTGAATAATTTTTGAGGAAATAAATATTTCAAATATCATTTAAATATTTTATATTCTTCTCTGCTTAAAGAAAATAGCATTTCAAGTAGAATGAAAAAATTTCGGCAAATAATATATTTACATTTTTATTTCAACAATCTGAAACGGTATAAAAATCAGTGTAAAATAAAGAAAATAAATTAAAATAAATAAAACGTTTCTATTTTATAAACTTATTCTTTAAAAATATGCATTATCCACTACTGCTTGTGGTATAGGTGTATTAAAGTTCAGTTAATAAGTCCTCTTTATTACAGTAAAAAATGAATATACCCCATACAAATCAGTTAATTTAAAATACCACGAGGGAGGGTGATTTAGAACATATATTTATATATCATAATAATTATTTCCTTCGTTAATGTTAGACTGGTTGCTACCAGAAGTTTCTATTAATTCGTTTAATTGCAGCTTCATTGAAACTTCATTGCAGCAGGAAGTACGACGTTTTGTAGAACTAATTGGTTACTCTGTTTTTAGTATGAACCTTGACACTTGAGCGCATATTCAGTCCCAGTTTCATAGAACTGTCGAGGTCCCACTGTACTACAGAGTTTAAAGTCTTCGATCGCGATTAACCGTACGATGGAACTCGCGTGCTATAACATTTTAAGCCCATTCAACATGCGCAACGCGCAGAGCGGAACACACTTGAAGCGCTTAAAAAGGGTCGCTTTTCAAAGGCATCACGCGGCGAAGAGGGGTTTCAAGTGTGTTGCGCGGCGCGCGTTGCATATGCGGGCACCCGGGTTTCCCGGTACAACGGAGAAATGTATTCTGGAATTATTGCCGGAAAATATATCGAATTTGAATTTCTAAGATACTTGGCTCCTCGGGCACTTTTGGCATTCGAATCTCTTCCTTCCGAATGTGCGAATTTTCAAGGATTTGTAATGGCGATGGTGTTGCTTAGCATTTCAACCGAGACTTTTTTTCTGTCCACTTTGTCCGCTGTTTATGATTAACAGACTGCCGATTTTATACTTGGTGAAGTTATATTTCATTAGTAGCAGCCTTTAGTAGCACGCGTTATAGAATAAAATAAGTTTTTCGCCAAAAATTCATGCACCTGTATGAATATCTATAATTTAATAGTTAGGTTGTTGGAATTAATTTTTGTAAAATGTAGAGCTAATGGACAAATCGGTTGTTCTGTTTGCAAGGTATTAATTAGTTTGTTTTCGTAGCGGTAATTTGAGTTCAATGAAATTAACATTAAAAAATATTAAAACATATTTAGTTCATAATAAAATTGTTCTAAAAGTTATAGTAACGTATCTTCAATACTTGAATGGTCATGTGATCTATTACAACTGAAAATATAATATTATAAAATATAATATAATACTATAATTCATCTTAAAAAGGTACGTATACTGTATTTTTTATTCTGTCAAGAATATTACTTTTCCTACTCATTATCTTCAGATACACTATATCACGACTTGTGATATACCCACGAAAAATCGTTCAGAATGTAAAACAAATACTAAGCGTTGTTCTAAATTAATTACTAATATATTCAAAAATTTACCTCAATGCTTTCCCTGTTTATTAAACAACAGTGTTTATTCTATACATTAACTTCATCAATAACGCTAAATCAATAAATGTAACACACTTACAGCTAAAAAAAAGTATCTATATCTCCAATTTATCACATCCTCCGTGACTTTGAAAAATACCCGTACACCTCCGCTAAACGAGAAAGCGATTAAAAGAAGACGGTTGTACCGTATTCACCGGCCTCTCAGTCGATAGCAACAAATAGGCGGCTCTCGAGTGTTAGGAACGTTCAAGCTCGCTTTTGTATTTGCATTCGACCGTTTCCCCCTTCCTTTGCCCTATACTTAATTCGAGCAGAAAGTAGATGAGCAAACCCATAGTGAATGAGGACTCATAATTTCTGCTCAACGGCACCTTCAAAGATGTGGAGAAACGTAATAACACGATGGTCGCGGAGCATGGGGGGGCAGAGAGGGGCGGCGTAGGGTCGCGGACGGAGCAGAGCAGAGCGGCAGAGAGGTGGGGATGGAGTGGGAACGATGAAAGAGCCGGAAAAGAAGGAGGAAGGAACGAAGAGCGGTTGAAACGATGACCAAACCACTGCTTTGATATACTTATATAGCCGTTACGTCGGAGGATGAGGTCGAGTCCACTTTGATTACCGGATGACGTACTCTCTCGGACCGGGTTCGCTTTTGCGGCAGTCGAATGCTACCGATTCGTCGGAGCGTACCGAGGGTGCACCCGAGCATGAAGATGTCGTCCACCCCCGTCGCCCGGGCTCTCGCATGGAGATTTCTACGTTATTTCGACTTCAATTTCAGATTGCCTCTTCTGTCGGTACAATAATTTTCGTCGACGCGGAATCATATCCTGCGCCGTTAACCGTTCCCATTTTACATTTATGAACCGATTTGAAACGCCATTAAGGCCGTCCCGGGGATACGTTCGAAAGTCATTATTATCTTGCCTCTGAAGCATAATTTCCTTGTAAGTCGGTTAAAAGCGCTGGCTGTTTCCATAAATCCGAGGTTATTATATTTGTCGCGGCCACACGCGGTCGCGCGTTCCTCTTTCCACTGTCTTTTTTCCCCCTCACTCGCCCGGTTCCCTTTTTTCCCCGAGTAATTATTAACTCGAGTACGAACTAATTTCTATTGAGGCTCATCGCGCCGCTGCAGCGACGAAACGGCGAACGTGATAATTTCCTTATTTGAATGTTATATAAAGCAGAACGATGGTGCGAAGATATAGCATGGAATTCCAATATTGACGTCGAACAATATCCGGGGAACTACGGAACTGAGAAAGGAGGAGCTCAATAACTGGATGAATAATATTGGAGACACCGTAACTGTGTATTACATGTCGAGCGTCTGGAAAAAATTTCATTTTCGCCATTTTACGGTAACATGTTCGTGTGTGTTCCGAGATATAACGTTGTCATTTGACTTTATTTCTTATTAATTCGTTCATTTGTCATTTCTTTCCTGCCTCATTTCACGAGAGGTTAAATCAGTTTTATGTAGTTTGTAAAATATACAGTACGTAGAATGTGAATTGCTTCCCAAGTTGTTAATGATTAAATGTATTGCTAACCTAATATTTACGTTATCGATCGTGAATTGTAGGATTAATACAACATTCTAACTTCCCTTTGTTTGATTTCAGAGTAAAAACAACATAATGAAAAAGTATATCGATTTCTACAAATTTTTTGATTATTATTTCATTTCTACTGTATAGTTTGATACATAAATTTTGTAATTTATTATGCGTTGTTATATATACTTTCAATATATTTCTAAAACACTCTTTAATTGTGATATACCGTTTCTACGGTGAAATATCTTTGAGTTTCTCCTAAAATCTAAGTGTTAAACACTTCTCATTTTCCGTTCATTTGTATCTATTTACTTAACAGCAATCGAAACGCATTTTCTCGCAATTTCATGAACAGTTACCCGGCTCGACTGTTAATTTTTCAAATTATTCGGAATAAAGCCGCGTCTTTTCGATGCCCAGGAGTCCAGGAGTGATAGCCATGATTTCGCAGTGATTGCCAATGCAAATATACATTTTCTTTCTCTCGTCCTCTCCTCTGGCTCTTCCCTGTCTCTCTCCTTCTCTCTTTCCCTCTTTCCCTCTGTCCCTGTTAGTTTGATTCAAGGATGAGGGGCAGAGGAAGTAGAGCTTTCTGCGGCCTGCTCCAACTCCCCATGAATAATGCAGACTCGATGTAATTGATCGCCCAATCGGAATGGCCTTTTATTTACTTTCCTCTGCTCCGTACCGGCCATCCGTTCTTTCCTTCGCTCGAAAGTTATTTGACATCATTTACGAACGAGGAATGCGTTTCGCCCTCCTCCTTCCGCCTTATCTGCTGTTCTTTGCCCTCCATCGATCGTTTGTGTTTTTGCCCGATAATAACGTTAAATGCGCCTTTACCAAGATGGTTCGTTTGTTATTTGATGGGAGGGTAAACGTGTCTGAAACTTTCCATGAGTGATATATTGACGAAATAATTCATTTGGCACTAACGGTTATTGCCGTCGGATGATGCGAGCGAGGCTTAATGGTTTACATTTTTCTCGAGCATTCCTGTCATTTCATTATCATTTCATATGTTCAGTTTGTGTATACTATAATTGTATTATATACTGATTATCTTCAACGGTGACCAATCATTCTATACGAGAACTGACATATAATTTATGGAATATTTCAGTGGAAATAATACTATTACTATGATGAATATTGTACGTCAAGCGACAATATTAACATAATACGGAAAACAAAAGTATGGGATATCGAGACTGGATTAATAATTTCTTATTACAAACATCAATTTCCTATTATAACTGTGAGAAATTCTAAGAGAAAACATTTTCTATGCCAAATACTTTTTTCACATCGTGAGAACCTTATTTTATAAAGACACGAGGTATATTTTCAGAGAGACACATCCTCTAAAGTATTATAAAATATAATAACCATTGTAAAATATAATAAGAAATTACTAAATCGTAGATTTTTAATAAATTTGCTGAATTTTCGTGTACTTTCCATTTAGAGTTTAACAAAACAACTCGAATAAACGTGACACATTCTATTTTGGATGCAATACACAGCATTTCTTTTCATATCCAGTTTCCCTGAATTAGCGCCGAACAACGTTAATACACTTAAACGCCCTTGGCCCGGAGATTACAAAAAAAGCAGGAATTTAAATGACTTTATTTCGAGTTCACTATCATTTCATATGAAGTTGGCTGACCGTAATTTAGGAAAACTGTCGCAAGCGCTGGAGACGAGTTTCGCAGGGGTAGTACGTCAGGAAATCCCTCTGGGAGGGAATCTCTATCCGGTTCGAAGGTAGCTACAGGGCAAAGAGTCCGACAGGGATACGAGAGGACAGAAGGAGAAAGTCGTGGAAGGAGGCAGACGGAAAGACAGGACGAAGGAGGAGGCTCTCCCGAAGAACGTGTACAAGTCGGCGGGCTGGTGTGCGGCGAGCATAGGTCGTCTCGAATCCCTGAGCCAACCGTTCTTCCGTCCGAAAACTTTTTTCCGTCCTCGAGGACTATAACTCGACAAATTCAATCTAATGCCAACTCGAACCGAATCCCGTTTCATCGAAATTTCAGGCAACATAATTTCAGCGCAATTCGACGGAGGGAGTGAGAGAAATCGAAGGGAACGGAGGGCCGAGCTCCGCGGCGGAATGGACCGCGAGACGAGACGAGACAGAAGGCAGACCCGCTGGCTGGTTCGTGTACTTTGCCAGGAGTGGATCGTAGAGTGTGGTAGCAGCCGCTTCCACAGAGATAATGCAGTTATTTCATGCCCGGGCACCGGTAATTGGCTGTACGTTCGCGGCGGAGGTACATCCTGCTACGCTCTGGCGACAGCCGCTCACTTTACCTCGCGAAACAATACGACGTTACTCGGCCCAATTTCTCAGTCATAAACTTAACGATTATTCGTCGTTAAAAATTATCTAGCTTTTTTTCACGGTACGCCGATGCCGGTTTACTGGTTGGTTATTGTGACAAATTGAAATTATTGGGAGTTTTTGATACTGTGTGGTTACAGGTCTTGTTTTGAGACATTCCGTGTCACCGGAAATTTCGATTATATCTTGCTTATGAAGTGCACTGATTTTATAAATGAAATATTAAGTTGCATTCTAGTTTTTGGCGACTTTTATAGGTATGTTGATATTATTTTCATGTTTTCGCTGCTTCGCGGCGTATACCGCGATTCTTTCACACATGTATTACAAAAAGTGTTTCTTTACAACAATTGTGCTTGTAACACAAATGGTACACGTGGCACGGAACGTGTTAATGAACAAGTTATTATGATATACTGACAGGGTTATCAGTTTGATAAATTTAATGCTGCTGGATAGAGAACGTGTCTGTTCATGATTTACCTTTTCTACTGCTTATATTCGTTAACGTGCGTGTACCAGACGAATGTTTTGAAGTTGAAGAAACAGAGAGGAATTTATCTAAAAAAAGTTATTTTACGTGCTTGAGTTTTCTATGTAGATTCATCCTATTTCCAATTGTGCCATGATTTCGGAAAGAGTATTTAATATTTGAAGTATTGAAATGAATTAAATTTAATACTTGAAACATCTTATACAGATTTACTTCTTCTACTGATACACGTTATTAAGATAACGATATTCTTGCCCATTTTAATTATTTCACAAAACAAAATATAAAAATATTTATTTCTTGTAGCGAGATCTGTTACGCATATTTTCTACTTACAAGATTATAAACAAACAATAACGTCGTTTTTACATACCAGAGCACCCAATAAGACAATTAGTATTTTTCAATTATGAAGTAATTTTTCATAATATCGAGGTCACCAGAAATATATAGTACAGTTCTGTATCATGTGGCATTCTTGTTGCGGATTGGCAAGAAATTTGTCAATAAAAATTCACTTGTTTCTTACTGCGAGTTACCATTATAACACTAGCCAACATCACTGTCCGATCCATTTTTCTATTCTCCATGAATACTTACTCGACCAAGCCAGTGGTGCAACTGTCGTCAGTGAACAATGGCTTTCATGTTATATGGTAGTACCGTTTCATGGTTTCGCTGTTCACTTGCTTTCCCAGTAATGGAGGTTGACAGATCCTTTGATGATGTCATGGAAAAGGAGAAGGGTAGCTAAGGAATCCCGGGCTCTCTAACCCTCCACCTGTCGTCATGATGTCGGCGAAGCTCCGTGGACGAAGGAGAGAAAAACACCAACTATAATAAGACTGCCGGAGACACTCTTCGTTACTAAACGAGTTTCAGGATGGCAGATATTAAGTTATTCCTTTTTTTTTACCACAAAAATCTCTTCGCCTTGCGCGAGGTGAGCTTATGAAGCTACACCGGCAGATGCAGCGCGGTAGAACATTGAATTTTCATTAAATCGTAAATAGAGGGAGGATGCAAGGAACCATATTTCGATGACAAAGTACTCATCGCTTGCGTGAAAAACGTTCTTCTGGAGATTGAAAACTGTCCTGTCGACGAGTATCGTTTGCAAACTGAGTTTATAATAACTCTCAAACATAGGGGTACATTAAAAAGTATTCTTTTCAATTCTGCGTTGACATTGCTTCATTCACGTTGTAGTCATCGTTTCACTGTTTTTTAAAAAGTTAAGTAAATTTCACTAATTCGTTGATTTACGCTCTACGCTTGTGACTTTGATTAATGCATAGTTTTAAATTGATTTTCGTTAAGTAAATTGATATTTTTCTTATTTTTATTACATTTTGTTTAAAAGAAAAGACTATAAATATTCAAATACATGTAAACGAAATGATACGTCTAATTCGTTCCCTAAAGCCGCAAGAATGTCCAAACAGGAGCACGGTTCCCCACCGCTAATCACAAATGCAAGTGTTTCATAAAGCAGGAGATAAAACAGAAGAGAACAGAGATGCCCTAAACTTTGAAGGTGCATTGACTTGTGAAGTCCGAGTGAGGCATTCACCGACACCAAAACGTCCTTCAGGTGGATACGTTTATAGCATGCAGTTGTATGTAGCGGCATCAGCCCGAAACCACCCCTGGATACACGTACGCTTAAGTAATTTAATTAGAACAACTCCGGTCTAGAGACGTGACTCTGTCCTTTGGTCTGGGTCTAGTTCTCCATCGACGAACCAGGGGCGGGAGGGGAAAGAGAGGGAGACGGAAAGAGTGGGCGAGACCGTGAGGGAAAAGGAGAACGGCAGATATGAAGGATAGAGAGTCCTGCAGACGGTTGAAGATGAGAACAGACCGTAGTAAGAGTAAACACGAGCAGAGATAGACCTCCAAGGAAACGTGTTCTTGAATGTGCGTGTCCGTGTGAGATCTTCCCGCGGCTCGATGTGTTCGTGTGGCCGCGTATGTATGTCCGAGGAAGGGTCTGGCGTAGGAACATCGTGCACCAGTCACGATAGTATTGCTCCTGCCTCGTGTCCCCCGACTTTTTCAAAACCCTTGGTGACAGTGCCGCCCCCTCGTGGCCTATACGTCGCGACGGCTACGGAATACGTTAAAAGAATGATGAAAAGGCCACATTATACCGACGAACTTCTGCTCGATGATCTTCGACTTTTCGGAACGTTTCAGTGTTTCTCAGGTTGTCGAGTAACTCTTGTTTTCAGCAGTTATACGTAACTTTGAATGTGCTCGTCTTTATCGTGTGCTTCTTAGGGAATTTATTATAAGGGAACTACAATGCATACTTAAGGAGATGATGAATAAATGAATTTCTTTCAGTTAGTATGGTTAAATGTTTGGGAGGGAACTGATGAATAGTTCCCAGCCAATTTAGTGGATGTGAGTAGATTGAGCAGTTCTACCTGCTTATGATTTTTTAAGGACTATTAAGGTACAGAGCTAACATACATTCCATGGGGTTTGTGATTAGCTCTGTTCCTCGGGAGTTGTTGCTAGAAGAAATATAAATATACGTATGTTCATTTTCTTTGATTATGTGGGATGAAGCATGGGAAGTAGAAATGAGTTGGTAGTGATGGAAACAAGTGCGTTCTTTTATTTTTCTATGTTAGAACGTGCCTTCATCTTGATATTGAAGAATATTACCATGTCTCATAGAAGCTGTGGACTTAATATAAAATAGACGACATACGTTGACAGGATTTTTTCATACTTTACACGATCAATAAAGTATTTCTAGCATATCAATAAATTCTGATGTTTATTCTTAAGACGTATCATTATAAATGATAATGAACCACAGAAAATTATGATTAAATATTTACAAATTCATTACCTATAATCAAAGTAATTCTTTCCTATAGTAGTTTCTCAAGAAACTATGCTGCACTGTTTAGAATGTCAAAACGAACCAAATTTCATTATAATTCATGAGCTGCAGAAAGATCAGCAGAATAATCTCTACAATAAATCCTTTCTCCCGAGTTTCTATTTCATCGAAAAGATTCCTTCGATTTTATAGAATCTTTTAAGTGTATCGATTCGACAGTCAACGCATCAGACCGATTACGTGTGTGATACTGATATTTTGAGGGCGGATAAGCACGCCTGAATCGAATTCCTTTCGCTCGAATCCACAGGACATATAATAGTCTCGCAAGGAAATTTTCCTATCTAATAAATTTCAATGCTGCTACCAGAGCAACGGGCGGTGCGTACGAAGTGTATAGGCAATAAATAGAACAGGGTAGCTGTTGCGGAAGAAAATCTTATCCCGGGTTTGTACTCTCCGCTACGAATCGAGTTACCCCTGAAAATCACGATTTAATAGAGCTTGCAGATCTATTCTTCGTACGTGGAATGAAAGGTTTGGCCGTGCGTGTGCTCACTCAGGCATAGAATCCTTCTTTGGTCGCCAGTGGATGGTCGTGCCCAGCATTTTCCTCGGCACGTGACCACAACCTTCTCTCCTATAGAGAAGAAAATAAAGCCACACAAGCTGGGGTCTTCTGCTAAATTTTGTATTAAACTCTCACGTATTCTCTTTTGCGGCCGAAACCACCACGTAACGTCTATCTATTCCAGTTGAAAGCCTTACGACTAGTCACTGGTCAGTAATAGTTTGCGGTAATTTCATTTAGCGGTTGTTTAACGCTAAGTAGACTGTCGTTGTTTTTCGAAGCGCTGTACCTTCCATGTAGGAATTAACGGGACGGAAATGTTCGGATGAAAGATTAGATCTTTTGATGGTAAGTAATCATTTTAGAGAATTAAGTTCATTCATTAAAATGAATATTCATTTATTTGTCGTCATATTACAAATTCATAGATGGATTGATTGTAATTTATATTGACTTCGATTGGTGTATTAATATAAATATGTAACTACATTTATTTCTTATCTATTTTCTAGTTTGCAATTTTTGTATATAATATATTTACTGTTTTTTCAACGAACAAGATTGGTTCGAAGCATTATATACTTCGTCTTCGCAGTTATTAATTGTTGTAATTTTTTAATTAACCAGTTCAGCTTTTCAATGTGTCGTGTGTCTTCAGTTGAACTACGTTGTTTCTACTAAAAAAACATTTTTTATTATTCTTACAATAGAAAGTTCGTTTATCTTACAAATGTTTCAGTTTTATCAGTTATTTGAAATTATGTTCATGAAAAGTATGTATTTATTTATTTTCTTTGTAACTTAATAGAGCTGTGATGGCCGAGTCTCAAAGAGACACTAATTGTTACAAAACATAACCGGTATAAATGAAGATTCCCCAGACACCAATTCAGATGCAAATGAAGCCGAGCCACGTGAAAGTGAAAATGAAATTGAACTTTCAAGTTCCGATTAAAACAACGAAATTAAGCTTTCAAATATTGAAGATGAAAATCTTCGTAAAATTTTATTTTCGGACTCGGAAATCGAATATTCGGATATTCGATATGTAAAAGTTACCATTACTATAACGAAGAAAACATCATTTTAACAGTAGAACTACCGAGCATTTGATACGATTAATATGCAGTCCCTGTAAAAATTCTAACAATAGACAATTTTCAGTTTCTTCAAACATTCATTATAGTATTCAAATGAAACTATTTATTTCCAAGATCCAGTCACTTTAACGATAGTTCTAATATCAACATACCTGTCGAATTAACAGATTTCAGTGAAAATGAAAAATGAACATAACAGGCATGAAAATAATTACGAAAGTATTATAATAGATACAGAGTATACAAACGCGAATCACTTTAATATAATTATAAACGTCCGACAAATGAAAATCAATTAAAACAAGCTTGTTATTAATTCCGTATCGAATTATCGTCGAACTTCTATCTCGATTATTGAAAATGGTACGGCTATTATTATTATTACCGTCATGATTGCACGGGAACAATGTTTTTCTTTCGAATATATCATCGGAAGAGTTCGGGAACCGTATCGTTCCTTTTGTTTCAGCGGTCCAAAAAGGCATAATCCATTTTTCTTCGGAGATAAACGAACGTATCTTAGATAACTGGCCCGTAAGGTACATAATGTGTGCGTTGTTGGCTGACATTGCGAGATGATAAATACAATCTCGTCCGCAGTAAACTCGGGTCGCTTTATCGGCAGCCATTTAGACAATGAAGATAGTATTTCTCTCGCGGTTTTATGCTGTATATCACCACCGTGGAGCAACGATGGCGTAGCTCGCGCCGAGATACCGGCGAGCTACCAATAACCAAGGTCTGCCGTAGAAAAAGGCGAGCACAGGGGGTGGATGCTACGAGGGAGGAGCGACGAGCACGAAAGCAAAACAACTTATAGATTTATTTTATCACCGACCATGAGGAACGGATTACAATGAAACGGACTTCTTTTTTTAACGGTATTGACATCTACACCCGACGAACTGTCCGGGGGAAATAATATTACGGAGGTCATTAGGAAATCTTGAAGCGAAGTATGACATTTGACGCCATTTTTGTAGATATACGATGATTAAAAGATGTAGCATTAATTGAATTAAGTCGTATGAACATTTTTAATGATACGATACAATTATTGCAACGATACGATACAATTTACGTACTAAACTTGCGATTACATCTTATATTATTTTTGTAGCAATTATAATCGAATTAAAAGTCAACCGTGTGACATTTTGTTTTTATATTTAGGTTAGTTACTGTGTTAGATTGTCAATATATATAATATGTAAGCGGGTTATCAAATTTCCTGAATTACTCAAACAAAAATGACTACTCTCGGAAGTTGCATTTGTAGATTACGCGTTCTGTTCAACATTTTGCAGAAAAAATGTTCGTCCATTGTTCATTGTTTCACTTTATAAATTACATTTCAATATTTTTCAACGAAATAATTGAAAATTCGAGTAAGAGTAACGCTTTTGTAACCGACGAAAGTGTTTTCTCCATCTCTAATTTTAATTTTCTCATAATGAAATTAAACTTCAGTCCATAGCTACGCAATGTTTCAACTATACTGCGTACATTTCTTGTTATAAACAGTAAAATTTAACAATCTGTTGTTACATTTTGTCGGTTACTGTAATCGATTAAAAAGATTTACTAAAAAATATTTCGCAGTGTAACTTACGAGGGTAGTATAAGTACAATTTTCAGTATCTGCTTTCAAAACTGCCGAGTTACCAACGTACCCGAGGAGAAAAAGAAACTTCAACTTCATCTCGACGTGAATAAAACAAAATTCTTGGCCGTCATCTGGCCGCGTCGTGTAAAGCCTGAAATTAAGCCGCAAGACTTTTATTGTGTCGTTAAGATGAGCCTAGAATTTCTTGTCGCGGAACTTGCCGGCATTTATCGTCCGCCGTTCCAAGGGTCTAAAGTGTGTACCTTTTTTATTAGTTACTCAGACAGCTTGAATATTTTCAATAAAAATGACGTCATTAACCGAAAGATCAGGCGGAGGTCAAGGAATATTTAAGCCGGCACCCCAGCTTTTCTTATTACAAGCTTAATTTTTATCTCCGAGGAAACAGCTCCAATTATGACAGGGAAAAAAATGGACGAAAGATTTTGCGTTACGGCTCGTCGTAAGTCGTGTTTTACGACTTTATGCTACGTGCTCCACGAGCTGCCTCCGATTCGTTTGGTCCCCTTTCGATCCAAGTTACGGTGTACGTCCGCGTGTCTCGGATCCCGGGAAGGATCCACGGTGATCCGTTAATGGACATTGACGAGATTGCCTATAAATTTATTTGTCCTTTCGAACGTGCTATTGTTTTATCGCGGTATAAAGGGAACGAGCGGTATCGTTTCTCTTTTTTTTTTTATTTTTTCTTCCATTCTTTCCTATATCTCGGCCACGGATACGGGTTTCGTATTATATAACGCAGGGCCAGTACTTTAATAGTAAGAGTACACATCAGTGTGTCACAAGTACAAGAAATACGACGCCGTAAAAAAACGACGATACGAACTACTTTGTGAGTGGCACAGGGGCAGCGAGCGTCTTATGACGTCGTTTGAGAGCCTCAAGGAATTCTGGGAACCTTTAAATTTTGATCCTTCCTCAGACAGAATAATTTTACAGCGTCTGCGTGAATGCGTACAGCTTGACGCGTCCGGTTACTACCCTCGAATGACTTTCATTTTTGACGCTGTTCCGTGGAACTATTTGCGTCTACTTTTATTAGTTTCCTTTTTAACAGTAAATGTACTGGCAGTTCGTGTATACCTATTGCGGCCATAGCTAGTCAAGTAACTGGTTACGAAGCGAACGTAAACAAGTTGGACGATACAGTTTTCGTAGTGGAAACAGAAACAGAAGACAAACATTGAAAAACTGATTAATCGGAAAATGTGGGAAATAATGTAAAGCGCAGAAGTTTGAATGAAATTTTGAAAGCAATTATTTGATCAGTTCGTTGTACGTTTAATGTTGAGAATGAGGAATGACGATTACTTAACAGCGAGTACATAAATAAGAAGCTTATTTATTTATGCAATATACGTGGTTCAGAATATATACATATATTTCTTGTAAATGACAATCATTAATATTGAACTATTTATCTAATTATATATATATATATATATACACGTATAATTGTTAAAATTATCAATACAGAACTATATAACTGCAAAAATATTGAATAGCTACAAATTTAATAGAATACTTAACACCAAAAAATTAATATTAAGACTGAGTGAAATAATATTAACTACAACGGTTTGAATTAAAATTGCAATTCAGATGATCAGACATATTTTGTTCATGTATCACAGAATATTTATAAGAATTTCCATTCAAACTCTTTTGATAATATAAGTCTTAAACTTAACCTATTATAGAACGCAATTACTGTGACTGTTTCCAGTCAAACGAATATTCAGCACTCCTTTGAATGTCGTGATACAAATAATGAATGAATAAAAGTCTCTATTTCAAAGTGAAATATCAGTAAACAATTCAATAAATAATATTTTGCACTTAGTACCAATTAAACTAATTGTAACTTTCAAATACTAGTTGCTATGCTTTCAAGAGCATTGCTATCAAAATAATGAAAAAATATATATATAAAAAAAAATTATTAAAAATACGTAAATGTAAAATATACAGTAGTCAAGTGAAATTTCCATCACTCTGTTAATCTATTGTATTCAAGACAGTTTTCAGCTCAGTCGTGACTTTATTTAAATAAAATTGCCATCAGAAGTATAGGTCAGATATAAATTATGTTAAAGCTTGGAAAGCAGTTGCTTGCTTCTTCCGGCGTACTATTATCGCTATCGATAATCCATCGGTTCTCGTGAGATACGAGAGAGCAGCAACCCAACCCACCGAACGAACGATAAACTTTTTAATCGTGTTATCTCTTAGAAGAACAGGTTTTGTCAAACCTGTCGGGGTTCGACATCATAGTTGATTATGGGGGTTACAGCTAACAACAGCCGCCATTAAAGGCGCGCCCCGTATAGAGCCTACCTTCCTTGAAAGTAGACTTTTCGTCAAACTTAATTATCCCGACCCATCGACAGATTGATCAGAACATTTTCTAGAGAACGAGGCTAATGGAAATTTCAGGAAATTCAATTAAACTTCGTATGTCGTGCAGGGCCTCTTCGGTGGCAATTAGTAACGTTTCAATTAGTAATGCGATACATGATCGACGAAATAACTCTGTTATAGCGCACCGTGGGACGAAATGTTTGAAAACTCAAGGAATTTCGTTAAATAAATGTGACCAGGTACTACGCACAAATTGAAGGTAGAACTTTCATTAGAGTCCTCCATGACTAGCTCCAATTATGACGCAGCATACCATGCTAGATTTAATTATACTGCAAGCAAGAGAGTTCATTAGACACATACTTTTACTTTTATTAAATTACTATCCCCATCTTTGTGCAGTATCTCTTTGTCTGGGTAGTAGAGTAACATTTTGCATGAAAACTTTCATTATGTCTTCTATAGTTGACGCCCTGTACATTGTGTAACTTGATCGAAGTTCTTAACAATCGATGATTAGCTAATTGAATCATTATTTGACTTCGACACGATCAATCGACTAATTAAATGTTATTGCTCTGCGAATCCTAATTATTCGCTACTTTCTCATCTACATATTTATTTTCTCCTAAGCGTCGATAAACAAAACTGTTAATTGGGAGGAAGTCATACATAATGCTCGTAACTAATTGGTACTCGGAGTACAAACCGGACACGAAGCAGTTGTCCGGGTTAAACTTCAGCAGATTGTTACCGGCGCGAACTATGCACTCGGTGTATATCAAGACCGGAAGAACTTGTACATAGTTCATCATACTCACTTCCGAGTTTTCGGAAGCCTTAGTAATTTTCGGAAACTCTCCAATATTTCAAGAACATCAGAATTCGAATATATATAATGAATCCCAAAATATACATACCTATCATAGTTTTCGTAATTAAATTAAACGTAACCTCTGTACTTTTAACATAGTAACACATTGTTGACCGGCAATTTTATGCAGAAGCAGTTCAATGTCACCGTTTATTCTATTGTTCCTAGAAAAGTGGATATTCGTTTATTTAGATTTTGAAAATTATAGATTTAAAAATGAATAATTAGAATACATATTCAAACCCGTCGGAACATTTACTAAATAATGTTTACAAAATTCAATGTGCGTCAAATTGACGCGTTCCGTAAACCTAGCGTTAAAGACGAAAGTGAAACGATCTAAATAAAACTTCAATATACTTTATTTATCTTGTACATAATGAATTGAAATGAAACTTTGGACGTACCTGTTATATAACTTTGAATATTTTGTTTCTGCGATATCTTATGTTGTTCTATGTTTTGAAAATTGAAATGGCTGATGCAAGTGGAGATACGAGTTAACTCGTGACCGGTCAACAACGTTTGGGCATGAAAACACAAATTAACTCGTGACCGGTCAGCAATGTGTTAAATGATTCAAATCGTGTAAATATATAAAATAATATTTATATTTACAAATAGTACAATACGAAACATATTAAATTGAAAAACGATTCACATATTTCAAAAAATAGTAATTACAAAAGAAGGAAATGTATTTCAACAGTCTTGATTAAACAATTGAGCCAAATGAAATTTGTATAAATTGTAGCGGGAAATTTATTCGATTCTTGAGTGGTACGAAATCTATTTGAAATAAACAGCGAACGCAAACGCTTTAAATATACAAGCTTACAATTCAATTCCGGTAACTGGAGTGTACAGAGATTTGCGGAATTTCGCAAATAGTTTCACATGATGTGATAAAACGATCTATGTAGTGGTAAACGTGTTAACGTAGGAGTCATAAAAAAGAAAGTGGTAGGGCAGAAGCTTACGAGACCAAAGGGGATGCTTTAACGGCCCCATAAATTCCAACGGTCATCTTCTGCCTCGAAGCTCTGGATAAGCGTTCCTGTAAAACACGAACGAGACGAGATCTTGCTTCGTACAATTAACCCTTTAAGCCATTCGGTTTTTCTGTGACGACGAAGATTTGTAAATCTTGCAGTGCGAACATCAGATTATTTTTCTTTCTCTTTATGCTCTCATTCCTTTGTTGAAACTCCTGTAATTGAATAGAACATTTCTACGCTTCTTGCGATTAAGAATTGAGATTGATAAGTTTACAGGTTCAAGGAATTTAATAATTCGCACGTTCGCATTATTCAATTTTATTGGTAAATTGATATCTTTATTCACACGTGAGAACATACATTACAAATATGTAGTATACTTTTTATGAATTTTCAATTTGGAGATAATTTATATAAAATTTATTAATCAAAGAAGATTCTTTACGTTAAACAATATGTTTCAAACGTGAGATACCGTTCAAATTTATTAAATACTTAAATATATAAGCACTAGTAATGTGTTTCACATATTAATGTATAAATAAATATATCTTCTGAGCGAAACTTGCGGCATTTCTTATTTGGAATTTAAACTTCATGCATCACAAAGTATTTTATACAATAACTGAAAATTTTCGCTGCTTCGTTACGAACGTAGCATAATATAGGTAGCATATAAAAATCATAGACACCTACAATACCTATATTTTTCTGAGTATTGGACATCAAATGCTTCTTATAAGTTAATTATGTCATAGGAAATTTCTATAAAATATTTCACTGTATACTTTTAATTTCCTTTGCTCCAGTATCATCTTATTTGTATCTATATTCCGAAATGTCTTCCGTTTGCCTTGGAAATAAGAAATAGAAAAGTTAGAATTGCTACTAATATCGCAACAGCGTCATTCACATCATATGTACTAGGTTTCAAAAACATAACATCCTCTTAAAAATTGAATACTCGAACTTCTGGCAACGAATTTTAGCATGACCTTATTTTCTAGCTACTTTGATACTGAGTAAACCAATTTATGGAAGCAGATATGATTATTCAGCGGAATTCACCCATTTCTTGATATTAGATGATATTTTTATAATTCAAAATTTACATCCAAATATGAATATTTATTTAATATATCAAACTTATCTTATCTTCAGAAATTCAAATTAGTAGAAATGTAAATAATGAGAAACATTCTTTCATTAACAAATTAGGGAAAGGAACTGATGTCGGAAGTTTAAATATCAAGTATATTTCAATACCTTTTGCAGGTAGTTATCCCTTTGCCTTACGATTTACTTCGAATCAAATGTTCCTGCTTATAAAGAAAATTGTAATTACAAGTTCTGTTAAATTTATTTCTGAAAATAGAAATATTATTTCGGTTACGATATGACAGATTTGTAAAACAATGCACAAAATCAATTTGTGCGCGGAGAACGCGTGCTGACGAGACTCGTCATTTTTATTCAGAGGGTTAATAATCTTAATGTAATTTTCTGAATTAGAAGTTATCAATTTATTATCGGTATACAATTCTATTTCCTGTCAAAGGTATTTTATTACGTTCCACATATATTTTACCATCGTAATTGCAAAGCCTTGTAACGAAGTTTCTCATAGTACATTCTAACTAAGTTTTCCAGCTAAGATGCTAATTTATGCAATTATAGCCTCCTTTGTTTTAAATAAGTATTCTCCACATACACGATCATCATCATGTTCACGATCAGCAATGCAAAAGACAACAAAGACAATAAAGAAACTCATGCTATTATTAAAAATCTGATAAATATAATACAAGTATCCATACTTACAATCCACTTGGAACTGAATATCTTACAGCAATAATATTCCATAATTCACATCTTCCGATTTACTACCTGAGCATTGCTGACAGATGAAGGTGTACAACGATTACATGCTAAGAGGTCAGAAGATTGAAATCTCAGGTGATCAATATGTTTCTGAAGCGTGCTCTAGTAATCGAGCAGTTGCATGTAATTCATTGAATCGAGGCCGAAGTACCTGTTAATCCGTTGAAAACGGCCACGATATTCCATCCAGTTTCCCCGGAGAATTGAAATTAACCTGATACGAGGTCCACGTTATCAAGATTTAAACAAATCCACGGCTCAAGTGACTGATCGCTCGCAACAGGTGGGACATGTTCCCTAGGCAGGTGGGGCACCGCCGTGCTGAGCCAGAAGCTTTGGCTCGGGTTAGCGTGCCAAGAACCACCCCTTTCGGCCGCAACCTCAAACTCTCGTCGAGCAAGCCGATATTGTAATTGCCAGTGCTACCCAAGTGGCCTAAGATTGATGAGGTGGAAGCCAAGTTAGTCGAAGCGTGCTAAATGCAACCTGCCGGTGATCCTAAAACCGGAAACCGTATTCCGCGTTTCCGCCTAAATCGTTTGTCATCCGGGTTGGCACTTCGACATTTCGCAATTTCGCGTTTTTCTTAGACCTCCACCCTTAACGTATACTTTCCCCTCGCCGCGTTCCGGCGCGGCTGCCGCTTGAAAATTTGCTGACGAATCGGGCACCGGCTTTAATAAATGTCAATGCAACACGTTAATGCCGGTTTTATTATAACCGTCGTCGACTTTACTGCCTTGTAATTTAACGGCCGCGGGATTCCAGCGCGATACGTCGGAGATCAATCGTAAACCTTGCGTGATATACGCGGAACATATCGTGCAATGATATTTATATGCCATAAACGCAGCTGGCAACTTGTATCTCTCCGATTTGCGATTTCATCGAGATTTCCGGGAATTCTGTTACACTGGATCGATCTATTTCAATGAATACGTCGCATTTCTTTTAAAACATTCTTCGAAGGTGCGATACATTTAAAAATTCAGATTAAAATCGAGTTTTGTTCTAGAACTGAACGTTGTTCATTTTCTCGATACTTCTCTTCCACCTTTCAATACACCCATTTATTTAGAATATTCATTTGCGTATCTCACAAATACCACTTAGAAGAACCACAAATATTTGTCCAATCTAATAATACAACTTCCAGAAACTTTCGCGCGAATATAGACCGCCGTAAGTAGCTCAATTGAAATACTAAAATAATAAAGATACTAACGACAAAGAGGGGAAGGTATTGAAAGCGTTCGCTCGAGAAACGCTAATGGAGTGGAGTGCATTAAACAACCGATGAAACGGTGAAGATAAAATTCGAAACGCCGGCGAGAGCGACGATAATGCCGGTTACATGTTAGTTTCGACTCGCCGGTAAATACAATTAAATTAAGTACTCATAAACGGAAATACGAAAGTTCCCGTAGTTGTTGAAAACTTAATATTCCTTTGTCGAAGCGTCGCGGGGGATCGGCGGGGTCCCGGGGTACGTGCATTATTAAGATCTATTAGGGAATCTTTCGGCGCGGAAGCAAACGCGCCGGGGAAAGTTCGCGAGTCTCGCAATTCAACGGGATCGTCGGGAATCTAACAAACAACTCTTTCCAACGGTTTTCTTCTCCCGGCCGTTTCTCTCGCTCGTTATCTTCCACGCTCGATTGGACGGACCGTTTATTGTTTCAAGCGAGAGAGAGCACTCCCGGCGAAATGTTTTCCCGGTCGTCTCGCGCGTCGTCTGGCCCGCTTAAGTACAAATAGCCCTTAGAAGTCCGCGGGCCGAACTTTGGCTAGACGACTGCCGAGGCCAGAAGTGATTTGGACGATCGCCAGCGAGCATCTAGGCCACATTCAATCATTCCACCTCCCTCCGACGAATTCTCTCTGTCCGCATCCTCCGCAATCTCCGTCCTCCGAGACTGCGATAAACCAATTGCAAATCACTGAACGAACAGCCACACTCCTCTCTTTCGCTCGTTCAACTCACCCCGGCCGACTCCCGCGATTGTGTCTCTCATTTTCGCCGGGTGGAATTGATACGTATTATGATTCACGAACCGTCGCGTCGCTTTCACCGATTCGTCACGCGATCCCCGGATCGAAAAAAATCTTTTTCTTTCCTTTTTTTTTATTGTGTACTTTAAGTTGCGTCAATCCAGTTGGATCGTTGGAAACTACTTCAAGCTATGCAGATGGGTTATCTATGTGTATGATTAGACCGGGTGTTTCTTAGTTGTGGATGACTGATTAAATTAAATGTGCTATTTTGATTTCTTTTTAGAAATTTCGAAATATTAGAGCATGAGTGAACTGTTCGGGTTACTTCTTTAGGGTCGTCTTTTATTTGATTTCTTCTTTCTTAGAGGAAGAGAATTATGTTTCAGATTTGGAACTTTTCGAAAGTGCATGAGCATCCGTAGTCTATTAATAACAATTCGGTGAGATTTCTTATACGTTACGTTAGAACTGTTTGTTATTTGATTAAATATGAATTTTTATATATTAACGAAGATAAAAAGTTCTATATTAAAACTTAATACAAGTGGTTATGGACAAATGTTACTGTTACGATTTTAATCTATATATTTCTTTATCTATATTTAAAATTACCGGTTCGGGCTATTTTATCTCCCTTTCGTCGGAATAACTTCCCTTCTTCTTAATGAAGATCTTGCCTTGGAAATCTAGTTATCTGATCAGGAAGCAACGTATTATGGCTCTTACGGTATAATAAAATAATTTCAAACATTAAAGTTCTGTAATCTGCGAAGCGACTTGAAGTATATAAATTACTCAAAATAATTTTACTGTTTGCTGAAGCATAAAATTTATAACCTAATAAAAAAGAAATAATTTATAATAGAAATAATAAAATGTTACATTGGTATCAACTGTTCAATAAAGGCTAAAAGAATAAAGGGAATTAAAGCAAATCTAAATGAATTTATAAACATAATCTTGAAGTATTTTAAAAGACAATATATTTATACACAGATAAAAGCTGCATATTAAATTTTATGACGTATACTGTAAATCTATAGGAAAGACAGAAAAAAATGAAAATGCTTAATTAAAATAATTCCAGATGAGATGGCTTTGCAGTTGGGATAGCTCGACCTTATAAAAATTGTTAAATATTTTCAACTTGTTCTACTCTCTCATTAGTATCTTGTACAAAAACCTATTTAACTATCCTTCTAATATAGGTGTATTTGTTTTTATAAATTTATTTCATTTTTTGTTGGGTATCAGTAATATTTATAATGTATTAGTACTTTAAAAAGATGATACATCTTTTCCCGACGTACCCTATAAACAGAATGGAAGAAAGCAAAGAAAATAAAATAGACGTAGCTGACAAACTCTACTTCGACAGTAGAATGTGTCAATCTCAGACAGTCTGGGGTAATCCGTGTCCTAAAGAAATCAATAGGATGTTTGAGGGAAGAATGTGAATGCATTCAATCGCATTTATTACTCAGAGAAACTGAAAATTTATCGGGACATAAAGGTTACTTCAATCACCGTTCTATGGTTTCCGAATAAAAGTAATAAACCTGCTTTCTTTCCTCTTCAGAGATCTTAAAAACTTGTTATTGTTCTATGGATACACCATCGTCACATCATAGCGAGATACCAAGCTGAAGGAACGGTAACATTAAAATTTGACGAGGATAATTTCGCGTCTGTCCGTAGCTCCTCGATCAGCAAGCACGGGGTCGCAATGAAAAAGTTTCCGAAGCTTGTTTTCACGACTTTCCGCGTGTTACTACTTGCCTGCGTTGCATAAAACGTATGTTTTCCGTAAGTTTTATGCAACCTGGCTGCAGCGCACTTCGATTATATGAAAAAACTCGCGTTAGAAGAATTTAACTGACGCACGTTCATATGTTAACATTTTATTTGCCAGTGCTTAGCAGTCTTTTAAAAGGTAAATCCATGAGTTTCTTAAAAATATTTTAATATCAATTGCAAACGCGAGTCATTTTAGAGTAACGTACATGATTTTTGTGAAAATTAATGCTTAAAGTGTTAACTATCTTAATAGTACCAATAAGAATTCTAGTACATTGAATAATATATTTCATGAAACAAAACCTAAAGAAACAATATGATTACTCTTTTATCTTTCCTTCATTCCAAATATGGTTCACAATATAATTCACAATATTAGCATAAAAATTGATTTTAACTGTAGACAAATAATTGCAAATACAAATATTATTCAGTACACGCGAATCAACGGGAAACACGAACGCTTAAGCTTTACAACTTAACAAGTACACATATAAGTTATTTTCTAACTATTGATACTATCTACCAGAAGTCTATTAGCAGGCTCTCCAATCACTATAGTATATCAAAATGTAATGCAATAATTTTATTTCGCTTGACAATCCCAGAAAAAATAATCAAATCACGTTACTCCCGACAACTAGTTAGTATGCGACGGTAACAGTATTTTTGATCGAAAAACATGAAAAAATATCCTCAGTTGTCAGTATTCAGAGTGCACTCGCCAAACAGATCACGAGATAAGGAGTTAATAGGCTTCCGGCGGGTGAAGCGTTAAAATCTCGCTGCTCCGCGGCCGCCAATTTCCTCCATTCGCGCGTCCGTTCGATCGTTCGCGATCGTCACGTCAATTTTCTATCTCGGATCGGTATAAAGAAAAAAAAAAAAGGTCGACGCAGTATTTTCCGCCGATCGAGCACATTCAACTGCCGTAAATTCGACGGAGGGTAAGAAGAGATTTCTCCCGTAGGTTGTAAGTTAAAGTGCCACGGCAGAAGGAATCCGCTGGAGAGAGGGGCTCGAGGGGTGGTGACTTTGAAGGAGAACGCGACGAAGGAATAACCGGCAACCGTAAACAAACTTTCGGCTTTATCGAGCGAGGCATTGTGGGTTAGAGACGCTGCAAATATTTGATAGCCGCTGCTCCTTCCACGAAACAGAAACAGAAGAGCGAGACACCGATGGCATCTCACCATTGCCCGCCCCCTTTCTCCGCCCTTTTCAACTTCGTCATCCCCATTCGTTCCTTTCGGCTACGTCGTTCCCCATTCCCGGTTTCCACCGAACTCATTCTCTGTTGCATCGTTCAACATCGACCACTTTCTATCTTTCGCAAAACTAACAACAACAACAGCAACAACAACAATGGGAGAGGTGGAAGCTATAACGCGCCCCTTCTATCAGCTTAATCTAAAAGCTCCTAGCGGCACAGTACCGAAAGTGCATTGCAGATAAAATTTTGTGGAAAAAATAACACCTATTGATTCTGGCGCCAGGCTAGACGCTAACCCCGTCTCCTAGTTGTTTTCTACCGATCCTGTAGCCCCAGTGCGTCAGGAATAAGAAAATGGAATTACTGAAACAAAATGGCAGCGTACTTCGAGATAAAGCGCCCGTAGATTCTATGAACATTTTTACGGAGGGCGGCTACCTATTTATTCAAACTACGAAATCCTCTTCTGATACATAAATGCAGCGGGCAATAATACGTTGATAAGTTCTCCGTTGAATCGACGTTTCTGGTTATTGTATTCGCTGGAAGAGTTTTCTTTGGACTGGTTAATGAAATCTGTGGATATTTGCAATGGATTCACAGTTACGTGTATTATTGTATGGATCCTTATGGTTATTCTTAAAAAGGTAACATAATTTATCCGGGTTGTTCCATAAATTAAAAGTGATTCTTCAATACAGACCTTATAAGTATAAACGGTAATGAATAATTTGTTTTTAACATTCTGTGTGATACAACCTATATATTTTTATCACGTTGTAAGTAGTTAGTCGAGAAGCTCCCTCCTATGTTTTTCTACCGACTGTATTTTTCGTTACATTGATTTTAATTACTACTGACCTTTTCCCTTACTAGTACCACTACTTTTTATAAAGCGTGTATACTTTGACATTTAATGTTATTTTTAATATTCAATATTATTCGATATAAGGTAAACATAAATAAACATAAATAAACATGTGCCATAAATAGGTAGCTTCCTACGAACGATTGACAGTGTCATTAAATTTTCATAGTTTTCATAGTACCCATTGAGTCATTGACATGTTGAAATTTATAGTCCAGTAATAGCATGTACTGAATTATTTTACATTAGCTCCAGACTATATAATACACTCCACATTATAATCATGATGTACGACATTTTTAATATATCAAGTTACTAAAAATTTACCTTTGTTTTTGAACCTGATGAGTACCTGTTCAATAAAGATCTTTTAATTTTTACATTCATCCGATAAAATTACTTTTTACCATCAATTCATATATCAGTTTTCATACTTTCATAAGAATCAAATGAGCTTCAATATTTTACGGAGAAGCGGACTTTATTTGTTCAACTTTTAAAATTAGCTTCCTTTAATATTCTTCGCGTTGTTCGTTTATGAATTTCTTCTCCAACGTCTTTTTTAATGATTCCTCTGCCATTCATACCGTTATTGCTGTTTCAGCAGTAATATATCTTGTCAGTCTTCTTTTCCTCTGTGAAGATAATGACTTCGAACGCTGTACTGAAGACATACAAGCATCACTGTACTATCCAATTAGGATTCATAAATTATCTTATCATTAAAAACTATTAGGATTCTTCAGATTTATTGCCAACTTTTTCATTACTGAATGTTGAGTGATTTGATGAATATCATAAAACAGTTAGTTCATTTGTAGCAATTGACGCTAATTACTATTGCAGTCTTAATTGTAATTGCTAACAATACTAACAAACAGTTTTCTATGATTGCTTTTAAGTCCAAAAACACTAACGTAGTGTATCAATAGTTCGAGTACTTTTTTACATTCTTTGTTCAATCCTCGCTACACTACGCTTGGGTCCGTTCGGATCCTGAATTGACGACTACTATTTTCTTACAATCTTTGTATTCTCTAGTTGTGTATTTACCAAAATGTGAATGTTAAATATTCTATATTGAACTATTCCTTTGCAATAAAATAAAGGATGATAAAGTAAAATATAAGTTCAAAATGTTTGCGTAAACAAATTTTGGTTATCGATACTTCCGAATAGCTACAAAATAATTATTACATGGAACGTAACTGATATCGAATAAAAGTTCAATAGCACAATTAAGTTAACAACAGTGTAATAAGATACATGGGGCCAAACAATAAATAATTATTTCTATTTATCTTTGCTACGAAAGAATGTGTTACGCAAAACGCTCAAGATTTCCGTGGCGCTTAACGCGTTAATGGAAATATCATCTATATTTTTCTGTATATTGCACACCAATCCATAAATAATTAATTACTCCTACAACGAACCCTCGGATTAGACAGAATACAAGTCACACGCAAAAACGCGTAAAGCATCGCTCTTCTAATTCCCCTAAAAATCGCCTGTCTAAAGGCCGAATAGTTTATTAAAGTTGTAGCGGCGAAACGCTTCGATCAACGGTAAAAGCACGAAAGGGGTGGGGAGGAGGTAGGTTACCACGTCGAATAAAAAATTCTGCACAAACAAGAGTAGAGACGTCTACGCGACTAACTGCTCTCGAATACGGTACATACTTAATTTTATGTCCGTACATTCGTCCGGTAATAAAAGTGGAAAAAAAAGGAGGGAACGAAAAATAGACGAAAGAGAGAGAAAGAGTGAGAGGGTGAGAGCGAGGGGCGTGGGAGGGGAGAGAAAAAAAAGGTATGCACGGATGGAGAAGTGCAGACGAGTTGGAATTTTCACGGAGGCAAGGGTCCCTTCGAAAATGCGCTTGGTCCCTGCAGGCCGTTTTCAGAGGCGGGTTAATTATACCACCCGGCGTGAGAAGGGAAGGCACATAAAAAAAGAAATCCAGTCGGGCAGCACACATTAAACGTGAATTAAACGTGGAGATTTCCGTTTCTCCGCAGCGGAAAAGGGATGACGATGCCGGGCGGTCCAGCTCGGCGTTTTCGGTCCCCGGGTTTTCCAGTTGCTCGAAGCTTGGCATTTATTTGTACACTTCCAACCGACTTTAAGAGCTCGCACTAAAAATTCCCCCGTCCCAGCCTGGTCTAGACTTTAAAGCAACTGGAAAGAAGAAAATTTCTCGTGTAACCTTACGGGATTTCAACGCGCGCCGCGCCGTCCGTCCCGGCTTCACCGCCGCGATTATGCAAATGTTCCCCGGGCCGGTTGATTCGAATAAAAATCCGAAACTGAAGTCGCCCGATCGCCACCCCGGTTCCCAGCGATGCACGGCCGTGTTCCATCGACGTCTCCCGATGCTGGCCGGTCGCCAGGCCAATTATACGCATGCAAGAACCGTGAGCTAATTGACGAAAGTGTTTGATCTCGCATCCAGCGAGAAGCTCGTGAATTAATGCTCCTTTGAACGAGAATTCGCTTTTCTCTAACCCTCCGACCAACCCCAACGGGGAACCGGGAAACCTCTCGCTTATAGACTGACGTTTCTGTCTGAAGAGAAACAGAAATAGCGAAAGGAAAAGAGGTGGGGCCGGGGCTAGGACGGGAGGGGGTGGGGGGCAGCGTTTAACTTTAATTGCGTTTCTCTCGGAGAATCCTTAGAAAAGACCTCCCCCCTGGCCCCGAGTCCCGGTGTTGCGAGCTCAACCGTTCGTCGCTTATGCAACAACATTTCTACGTTCGCACTTCTATTTTGATTCGGTTACGTAGCCTTTGCTTACGTAACGCTGCCGTCATGGCGCCTCCGACGAACGTTCACGAAACTGATCACATATTTGCCGGGGCAGAATTTTCTGTGGAATATTCCGCCAGTTCCGAGACGGCAAACAGATTTTTCAGGGGAACAAGCGCTTTCTGAAGGGCATGTTTGTAAGCGTTCGGGGTTAAACGGCTCCGACGAATTTTGCATTAGCGCGTGAATAAAACAGAGCCGCGGGAAAGGGAGAATTCGAAGGAATGATTCGAGTGGTGTTACGTATAGAAAGACAGTTATATTTTAATGAAAAGCCAAAGCAAGACAAAGAAGAATTACATGTTTATTTGAAAAAATAAGGAATTCATCATTTTTCCATTCAAAAGATTGGAACGTTTTAGTTACTTATCATTTATTCAATATTTTATATTAAATTTCTTTACGTTCTTTTCTTTTACCATCTTTATTAACGTACACCTAAAAAGAGCATAAATTCAAAGAACGGATTAAATTTTAAAGTTTCTTTTATATTAAAATATGTATTTTCATCTGTTCATAGTAGAAAATATAAAATAATATAAGATACGACGTCTCTTCGTCCGAGAGTTTTCAATTAAAGGGTAGCTAACTTTTATTACATGATTAAATTGCTCAGAGCGCAACGTTTATTTCCCAGAATTTCCCGTGAAGGATAAAGCCCGGAATAAAGCACACGCCCGATCAAAAGGTTAAAAAACACTAATTACTCGGGGCGGCTCGAAGAGCAAGATTTCTGATATTTTTCGAAATGAACGTTGGGTATTCTAAGCGGTCTTTATTGAATTTTAACCGCATCTGAGAACAATTTAACGTTCCCTCGATTGAGAGGGAATGTAAGTGCTATCGGACGTCGACGAGACACCGGGGAACCCGGTCTTCGGAGAGCAGAAGGCAGAGAAAGAAAAACGTGGGGATAGAATAATTGAGGCAACGATGAAACAAGGGCTTCCTGGTAGAGTCGGGGCTGCCTTTTGCCTTCGTTCAATCAAAACTCCTGCCTTGAAGAAAGAAAAGACGAGACCGAAACTGTCCGGCTTGTAATGAGGAAAGCTCCGTAGCTCGTTCCTTGTTGTTCGGCTCGATGCTTAAGTACGGTCGATCAGGAGTCTAGAAAAGTGGTGAAACGAAAGGCGGAAAGACAACTAAAATAAGAGGGAAAGAAGCACCGAAAATTGATACTCTTTGTTGCGTAACCATCTCCGGAGAAATGAGAGGAATAACGTAAAAAGAGCTTCATTATACATTCCACGGACGAACAATTTATTCATTGAACAGTATGGAAGAGTAATATCCATTTTTAATTTAGATGTTTTAAAAAAGAATTTGTTTATTTGATAACGATGCTCAGTTCTGTTCTCAGCAACTCCAATTACATGCTTCTTACAATATACATCTGTATCGTTAAAGATTAATTCTAACTCAGTTCTGTTTGTAGTTATGCAGAATATCTGAAAAATGATTCACCCTGAGCTACTGATTCATTTAATTACACCTTCACCTATATCAGTAGAATGTACTCATGTGTTTAACGTTACCCTCATATTTTTTATTTTATTATTTATAAACACCGTATTAACATGAAGGTCATTATCGACCACTTTATAACACAAAATATAGTACATAATCATCTTGTTCGTTATAAAATACAAGTATTCTGTACTGTACAAAATCTGTTGCTAATCAATTTATATATTAACATCGCTTGAACATCGTTCTTCAAGTGGATTTCGTAAATAACATTATTCGCTGTGGCGTAACCGATAAATAAACGAAATAAATTACAGGAATCAAAGTTAAAATCCGAAATAAGATTCATGGGATATGGTTGCACTTTTTCCTCCGTACGGTAGACCTAGGTCTGTGCACCGAACGTTCTGTAATGAGTTTAACCAGGGATTGCAAAAAGGAAGCCAGTGACGTGGATCGTAGTTTTTTAGCAGCACCTGCAAGAAATGGAGTTGCGTGTTCCTCGTGCAGGTTTGTGTGCCGTTCACATACAGGTCTCGCGCACGTACCTGTACAAGATGGATAGGATACATAAAGTGCTGTTTACGATTTTGTGGCAAATAAGGACGTAGTTTACCCCTAAAGAAGAAAGCGAGGAGGAAAATTCTTCTTACGCCCGAAACCTTAAGCTGAAACGTTCTTCTGATATCTCTGAAAGCAAGAACTTAGCCAATGACTCTAAATTTGACTTTAATGGCTTTACTTTTTCTCCAGCAATTGTTGGGAAAAATGATCGTTTTAATGGTACTTAGTGGAAACAATTGTTTTAAAACCTAATGTATTTGAATGTGTAGATATAAAACGGTTTAAACGCTAATTTTAATAGTACTTTATTTTTAACGTGCCAAGTACGTACAAGAAACACAAACTATGTCGAAATTTTAATGAATCCCTTGTATTTTCAGTGAAAAGATAAGATTCTCAATAAAAAAATTTAGGTTATTTATTAATTTACAGTACTCAGAGAGGTATTTGAGAAATTATTCTCTGTTTAACATTTGCAATTCATATATAATATATCTATATTTAATATTAAATTTAATTTGATTACTCGTATTTGCATCGATACGCCAATTCATAAATCAGAAATCGAAACTAATATCCACCAATACATAAAAGCGTTTTAATGTTTCCCTCAATGTATCATCGAAACAGTAATCACAAAGAATTTGAAATTTGTGTTTCGGAAAGATTAAACGTTCCACCGCGTATTCGATATATAATAATGAATGAATGATTGTTTTAAAAACCCGCGTGCGTTGCAGATCCTGCGTATAACTCGCCCGAGTGATAATGGTGCGCGGATTGAAAACAATATTGCGGAAAATATACATTATATCATAAAGTTTTTGAATCCGCGATTCTGAGACTGTTAAAAATTGTCGCTTCCATTTTGCCGCCGCCAATTTTGACAGTATAGAGTTGCACTTCATAATTGCTATGTAGTGACAAGTTTCCTGCGCAGCACGTTTCAGGACAAATGGATTGAAACGTGCGTACCTGTCAAATGGCTTCCAAGTTAAACGGTTTAACACCTCTGTATTTCTTTTTATGGCCCACTGTTAAAGCTGTCGTTTACGGTACACTGGCCAACAAACGTAAACGATTGCAGACATAAACAATTTAGACATGAACGTATCGACGTCTGTGTATTGTTGCTTTTATCAACACAAGTGGTATTTAGTTTTTGAAGTACTGTAACAAGTATGTACAACGGTATACAGTATTCAAATTATTTTTTTTTTATTTGTGATCTTACACAAAGGCCGTTCTAGATTACGTAGTTACTTCTTAACTGGCGAATAAAAGTCACAGGGACTTCACAAATCTTCGCTAACATATTCTGTATCAGCTAATTTTCGGTAAACACGGTTGCGTAGTTAGTGATTTTCAATGAGATTAGTCAATACACCAACTTAAATATTTTACGGTTATCTAATATACTGTAAACAAGTAATCAGTTCCAACTTTAATATATTTTAAATATGTGGTAATTGACAAAGCAATATATTTACATAAAAACGAGATTTCTCGTTTCTAGTCAGGAATGTCTTAAGTGACAATATTATATTTGATCTAAAACAAAATCACGGTTGTGCCGCTTATTTTAATATACACATTTATATTAACTTAGATACTTTATTGCGATAAAAATGACACAAACTGTATATAAGAGAAAATTGAGATGCGTTGAAATTCATCTTGCCGAGTAAGGTTTACACTTGTCTCCACAAATGCTATCGCATGATATAACAAACTTCTTCAGTTCAAACAATTAAAAATTACCTGACAGCCATTCATATACTATTGCTTCGTATACAAAAAATAACAACAAAACTTCGCCCCCTCTCATTCCCTTCCTATATGAACCATTAACTCGAAAAATACCAGCTCATAACTGTGCGGACACCGCGCATACCCACTTCAACGACCAGCCTCGCGTGCAAAGTTATACAAATTGGTTCTGAAATTGAGAGGAAAGCCTAAATAGCGAGCGAGATCGCAGAATAGAGTAAAAGGGGCGTAGTAGAGGACCGAGAGAGAGGGTAACAGGCAAAAAGGTAGAGCGTCGCAGCGACATTCTCGAAATTTCAGCGAAAACGAATTTTTGCGCTTTCACCGTAATTTCCTCAACGCCGTTCCGCGTGGAAATCGCATCAAATCAGTGGGTGGGAACCGTATCGCTTCGCTTTCCGCCGCACCGCGAATCCGAACTAATATATTTCCGAAGCAACCCGATTGCGTCGAGCCAGAGGACGACGGACGGGAGGGAAACCGCGAGCGAAAGGCGCCCGGCGCGGCTGTGTGGTCGGAGAACGAACGCTCGAGGAAAAAAGCGGGCCGAGGATGGAAAATAGCGGCGGGGCGAAAAGAAGAGGGAAGACGGAAAGTGTGCTTTGTACCTAGGCGCGGATGGTAGTTCTGTATTGCGGAGGGTTGGCCGGATACCTGCTACCCCTACGTCTCATCCTATTTGTTTCTGCTCGCCGGTACGACGCACCCTCGAGCGTTAGAAGAAGAGGATAGGACCGAGTCGGAGAGGGGCGGAGGAGGAGGAGGAAGAGGAAGGCAGCAGAGAGAGAGGTGGTTTGTCAATATTCATTATGTTTGCACCGAAAAAGGAAAAGACGCGGCCGGGGCCGAACCAAAGGGAAAAAGAGACGAATGGATGAGCGCGTCGAAGCGCATAGAATACACGGGAACGAGTACGACGCGAGATACGAAGAAATTTCCAGTTTTATGGCCGTATAAAGGGCTAAGGGAGAAAGTCCAGCGGAAAAAGAATTCCTTTTTTTACTCCCGCCCCCGCCGACAAACCAATGTAGCCATCCAACTGAATTGATACTCTCGGAAGCATTCTTTGTTGCTTCAATATTCTCCGAGCGAGATTGTATCGAAGCCCCCGTTTCTATGGAATGTGTCGTGTGAAACGAACTGAAAAAAAGGAAGACGGAGAGAGAGAAAGAGAGGAGAGGCGTGTATGTACCTGCACTCAGCTGTCGCTGTAACCAGTGTAGTTTTTAATTTCGCGGCGAACGCCGGCATTTCGATCCGCTTTCCGCGCCCGCTGGCCCGGTCTTTGTTTCTTCCGCGGACAAGGGTACAATGGATTCCCGAGCACGCGTACGCAAATACACGATGCCGGTAAGCAAAAAGTGTTTTAAGCTTACCCGATCGACCCATTAATTTCAGCGCCGGTGCGTGCGATATGAATTGGGTTTCCATAGAAATCCCGATACGCCGGGCGATTTCAATCTAATAGCTCTCTCTTTATTGCGATTTCGAGCACGAGTCGGTTTACGGTGCGAAAGGAAATAGTTCTCCGGCAAATATTTGACGCCTCGGCGTGCACCCCGGATTTCCAGCGGCTCGAAACACGGCCCTGCACTCCCGGCCGTAATTTAATTTGATATTCCCCTTTGTTAATTTGATAGAGCAGCGAAGCGAAGAGAGGAAAAGAGAGAGGGCGAAAGCGTGAGTGGGAGCGGGGGGAGGGGGTAGGCCGCCGGGATGCGGAGAGTGCTCGGGCGAGAAAAATACTTCAGATTCCAGACTGTATCAGCGACGGGCGGCCTCGTGTCACCTGAAACCCCCTCGACTGATGGTTCGACCGAAACGTATCATCGTTCTACGCGCAGCGCGACCAATGTGATTTAACCGCTCGCCACGCATCGTTCCGTTGATATGACGCCGACGTTCGCTGACGTTTCGTGGCACGTGATACCGAAATTACTGCGACAATAATGCGCTCGTCGTGGTCCAATTTACCTGGAATGATTCGCTGGACAGATATTTCGTCGGGATTTCAAGGCATCATCGATCGATTACAATTTACGTTCTCTGTCGCCCGGGACTTATTACTGTGGGACTCTATTATTAGGACGACGAGAGCGAACTGGCTTCAGCTACTGTTTATTGTTACGTGATTCTGTCGATAAAAAGATGATCTCTTATCTGGAAGAAACAAATGAATCGGAACATTTATTTTATTTACGAATGTATACTTGTTTATCTAAATACGCTTCTACGTAATCATGGAATGTCATTACTTTAATCTCACATGGAGAAGTGCAATATAATTTTCTCATGCATATCTTTGTTTTCGAGATAGTTGATTTCAAACATTTGTTCTTTAGCAATAAATATGTCAGTGTTGTGTATATTTTAGACGTGTATTTATTCGGTTGCTAAGATAATATTTATATTCAATTACTCTCGAAGAATTGACATATATTAGCATGAATCTAAATTTAATCATCATTCTATCAGTTTATTACCTCTTTTTCACTATATAAAACTTTATGTAAGTGGACCATATAAAACCACTATTTTCAATAGTATTATTTTCTTCTATGAAAATGAACCGAGCTCTCATAGTTATCCGATCATTCACATTTTCAAATTATGCAAGTATCCAGTTTAAGATTCGAAGCGATCTCGTTTCCATAGAATACTCAATAAATACTTCATAACGTAATAACAATTAGAATAAATAGTACACGAATCTTCCAACATGTAACTTAGGCTATAAAATCGACTTAGGGTACATTTCCAACGAAGCTGCCAATGAAATTTCGTCGGAAAACAGGAAAACTTTTATCTTTTTAATAATTGTAATAGGAAGGTCATGTTGATTCGTTTGGTAGTTTACTGTTAGATTCGTGACTTTGGTCGCACCATAGGTCGCAGCGAGAACATCGAGTATCTTAGAATCGCACGGTCCGGCGATAACCAAGAGGAGAAACGGGACATCGTAGATTTAGTTTGACGAAAGGGTACATGAGACGATGGGCAGAGGCGCAGTCAGTATGCGGTCATAACGAAGCTGTCGACATGATGGATGAGGAAGAGGGTAATGCGACGATGGTTCCTGAAGGGAGGACGAAGAGGAGAGGCAGCCAGCCCATCGTCCAGCACGATACAAGGGATGCTATCGCTATCGGACCCGCACACCCTGTCTGTCATCAGCACGCCTCACCACCTCAAACACACTCGGCCCACCCGCTGCACGCATGATGGAATATGCTGCATTATATAATTATCCCGTAGATGGTATCTCCGCTGGCGCGACGCGTAATTAGAAACTGTCGACCGAGCAAGACAGCACCGCCTCGAGGAGTTTATTGTGCGAAACGAGAACCGGCCATTGCCAAAAGAACGGGCCGTAACCCCTGTCGATACCCGTAACACGTCCCATCATTTCCGGATATATTGGAGTGAACGGAAAATTTTGTCGGCAATAATCTTATGAATATGTGACATTTTTTCGAGAACCTTTTTCTAGTTAGCTTTGGTTTGTATCCGTGAAAGTACTATGGAACTAGGGAACGTGTATGCGATTGTTAGATTGAGAAAGAAATTATTTTTTGTTTGAAAACTTCTTTCTTAAATTTACTGCTAAAACTTCTTATTCAATTCACAGTACATTTATCGATCTAAATTTTTATATTCAACAATTTTTAAACGGAGATAAGCGATTTCATTTCTTTTGTTAATACTTTGTATAGATTGAAACTATCGCGAATGAATATTATTAATTATTGCGGATGTCAAGTTGGTATAATAATTGTATCATTCGATTGTATTTCAGTCGAATTAAACGACATTTGAATATTTCATATGTATTCAATATTTCTTGACAATGTAATAAACTTCTCTCCGTATTCAAAGTAATTTTATCGTTTAAAGTTTATCTAATTTTTCGTCGCACTTCATGTATCTTCAGTTACGCGATGTGACGAAGTACTAATTCTTGGGGGATGATATCATTAGACATGTTCACTTATTTATTTACAAATATATAGGTATACGTATCTGTGAGAAACGATATTTTCCAAGTAATGGAATAGGGAATTAAGAAAATAATTCATGAACGCTTACAATGTATGTTCGGGTTGACGCGTCGTTAAGGACTACACGACAGCAAACAACCCGACGCCTTTGCAGAATGTATGGCTTTGGTGAAGTTGCATAGTTGTTCTGGAACAGGGCGAATGACTCAACGGACCAGACGTCGAGAGACGACTACAGTCGGATCAAACTCAATTGACCTCTTCCCTGACTATAAATCATATTCCTACCTTTACTTCCGTCAGGTTTGCACGAAGATAAATCGACGTACGCGTGGTGGGGATTAGCCTTGAAGGAAACGGAAGTAGGCAAGTGATTGTATTATATTTTGACGGTGCTGAATAGAAATAAATATTCAGTACCAGTAAACGTTCGAAAGTTTTTATCACTTTTAGAATAAAACAGTGGTAATTTTTACTTGCTTAATTATAAAGAAATCCTATATTTTTAATGACTTTTATAACACGTCTCTGTGTTTACTAAACATGGAGTTAATAATTTTTTCAGATAATCTACTGCATAATTTCTTGAGTGATTATGTTTTACATAAATCTCCACTCAAACAAAACAAGTTTCAGTTGAACAAGTCGTGACCACGTCATATGCTTTTATTTAAGCTTACTTCCAATAATTCTCCAGTAATATCTGAATCGAATGAACGTCGCATTCTTTGTTCGTTACAACATACAAAATTACCTTGTTAACGCTAGAACTACCGAGTGCTCAAACTGACTTTTCAAAATATCTTTGTGAGAGCCACAAGTCTGCACTTATTAACCGTTTGTACGGTGAATTTCTTTTTATCTTTTCCTCCATAACTCTGTATTATTACGATATTCTATTTGAAATGCATTTTAAAAAATAGTTCGTTCGTAGAGAACAGTGTAAACGATTCTTCCTACTAATAATATTGGAAGTAACATAATAATATAATCTATTTTAAAAATATCTTGACGAAGAAGCACACCTGTGAATAAAACTGATGTCAAGTCACGCTCGACATAGGAGTGCAAAGGGTTAAGATTCAATATTGGTATATCAAGTTAGCATTACTAAATCAGCTTCCTTAATAATCTCTCGAAGAAGTTTCAATCTATCTGGTAATTTTGGTGTCAGAGACTATTTAAGCCTAATCTGCCTAAAAATTTCCTAATTTTCGCGCGATTCTTTAGCGACTAAGAAACCCAGAATCAACTGTACGCCGCGTGGATTTCCAGCCAACATCCAATCACATAGTCTGCTTAAAATTCAACACAATTTCCCTGTGCACACCGTGTCAGGCCAAAATATAGACTTTTCTTGCATCCCAGTGTTCAGGGCGTCGCATCGAAGACTGTACCTAGCAAGAGTAGAAAACGCCGACGGTTCGACAAGGGCGAGGACACCGCTCGGTGGGGTTTTAGTATTCGACGGGTGCGCGACGCTCACTTTTCGTCCCCCGGAACCTCTTTCGAATAACGCGGCATCGTTCCACGAGTGAGAATGAAGAATCGTCTTATTCGAGCGAGAAAACACGGGGCGAGGAAAGTCCTCCTCGTGCGTTCGCGAACCGACAATAAGGGTCTTTGCCGGCTCCGGCATCAGTTTCTATTTAGTTACGTTCTCTCTGCGAAGCCGTGTCGAGGTAATAGTAACCAGGGTATCCTGAAAGGGAGATAGAGTGGGCGTGATAGAAGGCGGAAGGGGGAGGAGAGAAAGAGAGAGAGAGAGAGAGAGAGAGAGAGAGGGAGAGAGAGAGAGCAAGAATCGCGCGACCGGAGACGCTTCGTAAAAGTTTTCCGAGTAAAGCTGTTCGTCTCTAACAATTTCGAAGCGGGAACATCCTTCCTGAGAAATGATTGCGCTAAACTTTGACACCTTAGATGGAAATAATTACACCCACGCAGGCACAAGTTCCAGCCCGTATATCGATTGCTGCGATAACAAGGCGCCATAAAATAAATTTGTCGGCGTCGTTATACTCGGCTCTATCGAATTTGCGTGATGTTCACGCTGCTACTGTTGCTCCAATACAGTGACGCGATTAATATGGCTGCGTGCGAACGTTAAATATTCAGGTTAATTTGGCACCGATATAAATCGTAGTCGCTTATAATTGAACATAGGTGGAACGTTCGAGTGCTGATTTTAAATGTGATCACTGTTTGAGTTGAATTGATGGAGAAATACGTTTTCTTTATGGGTAATAGGTTCGGTATTATATGACATTTGCTTATAAGTTTCATACGATATGACTTATAGAATAGAACTGTGAAAAAGAATAGTTATCTTGTGATAAATGATTGAACATTTTTGAAGTGTTATCAATGTGCAGAATTATTTATGTGAATACGGTTCGGATACGGTTCTAGTTGAAATTGTACTTGAAGTGAATGTAATGTACTCAAAATGTCTTTCCTAGAAATTCGATTGAAAAATGATAGAAATAACGACGGTTTTTACTAAATTCAATTTAAACGACTGCCATTTATCAAAAATCGGTTGTTTTCAGGATATCCTGCAAATATTATTTGCGTTCACGGAATTCGAAGCACAAACACCTGAACAACGTAGAAACAGATTCAAATTCCATGGTTACGTCTCCGATCCCGTTACATCTCCGCGCTGTCGGCGGAGCATATGGTCCGGAGCTAAAGGGAGAAAGTCGTACGTGCGTGATAATGCGCCGGTATTTGTTTCCGGCAAGACGCGTGGCGTAAACCGCGCGAAACGTAACATCAGACACATGCTTCCCATTTCCAGACTCTGTCACCCTTAAACACGTTTCTTTGCATCTATGGCCACTTTTTTCCCCGTCATAAGCATGTCCTGTCAGCGAAAGCATTTTATGACCGGTATTACCTGCATCGTGCGCGCAGCTTTGAACCGCATCAGAACCACACCCATCGCTTCTTTATTCTCTTAACACGAACGAGTATGCGGCGCATGGTTTACGTTCATCCATAAAAGTAACGCCACCTACCGAACTGCGACGTGTATGCCATTTTCTCGTCACGGTGCCCTTAACCGGTTTCGAAATGCCGCGATAAAATACGCTTCAGCTCCGCGGCTGATACCTGCGGCGCGCTTTGCCGTTTGCATGAAATTTTCATGCAACCAAAAACCTCCGCGACGATCGCCTTTGATATATACCGAGCAACCACGTCATCGCGATACAATGCGGCCACCGTTACCTTGCCGATGGATCTTCCATGCTCGAAACTATGCTGCGAATCTGCAGCGTTTGATGTCGCAATTGCCTGCGTTACAAAAATTAGAAAATCGAGTTTTCCGCCGGTATCAGTGGCACTTATAGGCGTTTGGGCTTGTCAATTGGACGGTAGTTGTTTAAATTGGGGAAAGATTCATTATTAGAAGTTATCATCGGAGATACTTCAGTGATACTTTGTGACCTGTGTGTGAATGCATGCAAGAGAAATGATTTGTTTCGTGATTATGTTATCGCTGATAGTGGTGTAATAAATAGTCAAACATTGGTGTACTCGTTTGTTATATAACATTGTTATACTCACTTGTTATATACTAAAAAAAAAAATAAAATTCGATGAAGCGCAATTTCATCTATGATAAGCTTTAACACTTCGAATTCAACTTATAATTCTGTTGAAGCTTTTACACCGTGGAAAGCATAACAATTAGAAGAAAACGCTCTTTATTCTAATATTGACCCCACTTTTTCTTCTTTTCTTAAAGTTATATTGGTAATTTAATATAGCTTATTTTGTTAACACCTCTAGATTTTTAAATGGTTCTCGAAATCCTTGAGTAATCTTGACGAAAATGTATAATATGTTAAATTACTTTTATAATTCTAGCTTCATGAGAAACTAAATTGAAATGTATTCTTCTAAACTTTAGATATGAGTTTAAATAGTAAACCAGATATTTACTCGTGACAATTTTCACATAAATAAATTTAGAGATTTATTAAATCAAATTTATTGCGTTAGGAACTATCTATAATCAATACATTTAACTTTCATGTAAGTAATCGAAACGATTTCGTTCGTTCAGACTTTAGTGTTACGATATTTTTGCGTCAATTTTTTATTTTTAAAGCACAAATCGACGCAGCAGTGACCAAAATATTAAGATCCGAAGGAATTTTGTCAAATTTCCGCAAGTATGTAACAAATTCTGTGAAAAAATATTTAAAGCTTAAGACAATTGCAAGCATAAAGGTTAATTAATCACTCTTATCGATGACAACATCTCACAGTGAAAGAAGTAAAGAACAGAACGAAAATTTCAGAATAAGCGACGGTTCGGATCTGCACGTGCCCATTAATTGTAAGTTCTACCTATACCTAAATGTGTTCGGCTTCCGTATTATGATCACAATAATCCTTGTGTACCTACGGACTCTGGTACTAATTAATAGAAGCTCCTTCACTGAGCAGTAAATCCAATCTCCCTACTTGTTATTATAGGTGGAATATTCGCATCTTAACAGGTCTTCATCAGTTGCAATTTTAATTAAAGTTACTATCAAGCTGCAGCGATATTGCGTTTGATTGGCAAGTTTTAATTTGATACAGGACCCTGGAGTATCGAGCGAACCTTTAAACCCGTTCTCTACTCCCTCCTTTCTCCCTCATCCTCTCGCCCTCTCAATCTCTCCCTTTCTCTCTCGGATCTGCTGCTCTCTCTCTTTTTTATCCTTCCTCACTGCTACTCCTCTTTCTCCCCTTTTCAACACTTCTCCCCCTCCTCTCTCTCTACCCACCCCCACGCTCCACAATTTCTCCCTCCGTACCTATCTCTTTCAATCCCCCAGTCATGCGTTTCTCATTCCACTTGTCAATTTAATCAATGTACGCAAATTACAGTGGTTGTCGAAGTGTAGGTAACTAACGCGACGCGATTACAATGTACGAGTCCTCTCTCTCTCTTCCTCCCTCTCTCTTTCTCTCTTACCCTCTCGCTCGCCCAACCCGTCTCTTTCTCTCTATCGGTGTCTATCTCTTGCGCGCTAAGCGTGGACATGCGAATTCGACGCGAAGGGTTCGCGCACGAAGAGCTACACCATCTCCAACAGCGGTAACCAAAGTGCTGGGCGATACCGACACCGATGATTCCGCCAGCTTCCTCTGCACCTGCGAGAGCTTCTGCCCGGCCGGTTAGCTACGAGCCAGGAGGGCTAGGTCACTAGGGATGAGTCCCTGTTACACTCGTGTTTACAATGGCTCAGTCGCTCATGCGATTCATATCCCTAAGCGTGCTATTATCCCATCCATCCATCGGTCCTCCATGCGTTCTTCCGTGCGACTACATCGTTCTCGCCAATAATTATTATCGGAATTACAAATACATAACGGACATAGCAAATGAAGAGGAGAGTTTCGCGATACTCCAGGGATTTCGTATCAGCGTTTGGCATCGATAGTGTCGCAATTTGAAAGATTTCTAGCTTAATTTTATTGTACACAAGATCTGTTTATGTTTGTATTCGTATTATTTTGAACAAGTATAATTCCATTATCGTCATAAATTTATATTCAATAAGGATTGTAGTTAGTATTTATAAAAATGTAGCGTCAAGTATCTTTGGAATCTTAGAATCTTATTAGAACATTCGTAAACGTTGTTCCTGGATGCATTCGTTATTCATTTATTCCGCAATCGACGACCAGAGTAATTAATTCCTTTTCGAATTTGATTTTAAACGATTATTTCCCTTTGATAAGAACGAGTAAACAAAGTATATACACCGTATCATTGAGACAGGAAGTTTGCTAGTTTCGAATTAAATCATTTAAACAATTCTACATAGTTTCTGTACATTCGATCAAAGTTGTCCGTCTCTGTTTCACCCAAGTTCCCTCATTCCTCCATTCGTCTCGCTGGTTGCATCCGCCGAGTTAAATTCCGTTCGGCTCTGATCTGGCGAAAGTAATTAAACCTACCTCACGAGCCTAAGCCTAATTAATGTGTACCTACGTACCCTCAGAGTGCCGATCAGAGAGCAGAAGGTTTACACCCGACAATGCCTACGCCGTAACTACGGTCCCGATGTCTATCAAAGGAAGTAAATTTCGTTCGTGGTGCTTCGCAGCGCCGGATATTGCCCGAATCGACTCAGTCTACCGATATTCGTCGGAATCCGTGCTCGCGCGTTAATTTGATTTGTTTTCCGTTTCCTTGGGCAAATATCATTTTGCGTGTCGTCGAGCACACGGAATAAAAAGAGAGGTATCTAGTTTCCGATGGGGCATCTTATAGGATAGAAGAATCTCTGAAAAAATACGAAATTTTCGATAACAGAGTTTTATCTTCATGGGTTCTTTCGCGCGTTGAAGTCCCTACAATTCGACTTGTGACTTAAAATATGGGAAGAATTTTGGAATATGTGTCTTACAATTAGTTTAATAGATTGAAGCTTGATAAGCTGAATTTTTTCAAACTGTTCAAGCTATCGAATCAATTTAAAGCTATCGAACAATTTATACTCGGTTTAATACCTTCATGAGCATCCCTTCGAAGGAAACTGGTTTTTCTGAAATTTGAAGTGTAGTTTTGTATAATTGTTTGTTCCAGTTATTATCGGTACGTTAACAAGTCAATCTTCGATTATACAACTCTAAAGTTCTACGAACATTCATTATCTTATTAATCAGAATTGGATACGCTCTGAAAAAATGACGGTATTTCTCATATTTCTACACAAAATATACAAATCAACCTTAAATGTGAGTTTATAAAATTGTATAAATATTTATTACAAATATAGTAAACTTAATACATTCGCGATCACTGATGTGAATGACGTCTTTTCAAATATAATAAGTTTCAAACAGCAGATCGTTGCAAAACTAATATTTCCAAATAAAGTTTCTACTTTCTGTCCCTGTTTTAGCGTCAGAAATTTGCGGCAATTAGCTTGATTATCTTCATCTTCAACGGCAGTAAATATTAGAAAAGCCAAAAATTTGCCAATATCGAGTGTACCAAGATAATTTGTTATTTCATTAAATATAATAAGTATAAAGACACAATCTCTATTCATTTAGATATTTCTGGAAAGTGAAAAGTATACAAATGGTCCAGAACAGTATAAATTAAATTATGGATACATCTGTTTGGTAATAGAGAGCTTGGAATGTTTGTAAACGAACGCTATGCAATGCGCGTCAATGGGAGATTGTGAATGAATGTCACGGAAAGAAAACGCGCTTGAGACTCTTCGTGCGAATGATTTCACGCGAGAACGCGTATAAGACTGTTTGAAATCGTTTTGGGCTGAGCATTTGTGTAAGTCTTGTGAATGACCGTTCGGCGATCAAGTTGATTTACGACTGTTTTTCGAGTCTGAAAATGAATGTTTGAAACTTGTACGACGAGAGTGCATTCAGATTTGTGATTAATTTGGTTTTCGAGCGAATATTTGCGAACCATTTGTTACTGTTCAAGGAATAAGAATCGATTGTCAACTGTTTGAGTGTTTCTAAACGACTCCTGACCGACTTGCACTTTTTTGAACGAGAGATTCATTACGATGAATTTGTTTGAAACTGTTCTTCGGATGAGAATCTGCGAATATGGTCTCATTTATGACTTATGTTTCAGCAAGTGGCATAAGAACAACGTCAGAATAAATTACTTTTGAAATGACCATTTGCGGATGGGTGCTGATTGACTGTTCGACAAATGAAAATCACTTTTAAACGAAATTATTTTAGGAATGAAAGTTTACAATTATCTATTTCTAGTGACTGCATTTGAACCACAGTTAATTTGCTAATGCTTAATGAAAAATTGAAGAATGAATGTGATTCATTTGAATGATTTTAAACGAATCGAGAATTACGGTTGCCAGCCGTGTACGCTCTTACCAAACACCTGAGAATTCAACAAAAGATAGACATGACATAAAAATGTGTTAATAACTGAATGGCTGGAATTACAGCAGTACGCAGATTTTTTTTAAATCCATCTAAACTTAATCAACAAATAGATTAACTGTTTGTATTTCTTCATTGAATGTAACTCGATAGTTTTATTCACAACTACATCGAATCACATTCGACATTTTTAAATTCTATTTTTCCTATGTTCAATATGATAAAGAAGATCGTTTACACTGTTTCCTAATAACTAACTGTCGTTTGATATATATTTTAACTTTTAGACAAAAAATGCGAAGAAATGAACACTAAGGGCAGGTTCCAGCACTGCGCCGGTAGAGAACTTGCGCGCCAAGGCCTTTCTCGCTCCTACCCAGTCCTTACACAATTTATATACAAGACATCCGTAAACCTCCAACACTCGTCCCAGGGTCTACCAGAATAGTTTACCGACTAGTCCACTGGTGGTACATCCCGAACGAAAGCGCTCGCTCCCCTCTTTCCTAAACTTCTCCAAGTTTCTCACCTCCTTTCTGTAAATTAACAAGCCGCTTAAAATGTCTGTGAAGTATCTAAGATCCTAGTTTCTTCCAAATATTCCAAATATACCAATGTACACGTAAATTCCATTGACAGAGACTGTACACTGTTATCTCTCTATTAAGTATCGTAGCTAACGAGTATAAGAACATCCCCGGTATATTTATCACCGGGAAGACGTCCGACAACAGTCATTTTTCTCCTTTCGAGTAAACAACTTCCCCACAGTTCCCGTGTCGCGTCGCTTCGCCGACAGTTATACGCGTTTCGTCCGCGACGACGACGGTGCGCGTTGAATAAAAGGTTTCCACGGGACGCGAAGCTGCTTTCCGAGCATTTCAACGGGTACCGGCCGAGGAAACGAGAAAACGAGATGAAAGAACCACGAGGGCGGAAGGAGGACAGTCGTCTGGGACCTGGGTAGGTGAGAGGAAGAATCGTGATCGAGGTTAATAATGAAGGTTTGTTGAGCGTGTACACAATAGAAGACACTCTGTCTACTCGCATTTGATCCCCGTAACGAGCAGAGCGCCGAGCCGTGAGAAAATGCAGGGACGGGGAAGGACGCGGAGCTTGATGGTGATAGCGGGCGGTGTCTCCAAGGTGACGATTCTTCTACATATACACACGCACACTAAATACACACGCAGAGAGCCGTGTAGCGTGACTACGTTAATTATGATATTTAATCCCGTGGATAACAGGACAGTGCCCATTATTCGACTAACGAAAGAACAGGTGTGAGATTATGTCAGCGTATCGTCGATTTTTCCTCGGAGACATCATCTAACCTCCCCGTGTTTTCATCTTCGGACGTTCTCGTCTGAAACGTCTCTCTTCGCCAATCACGGAAGAAGATATTGTTTCGGCGGAATATTCGTGAGAGTAGCGGCGACCGGGTTCTCCGAATGCCGCGCGATCTCTATCAAAGAGACTTCTATCGAGCGCGAATAATTTCTCTTTGGGTTGCTTTAAAGATTCAAGGAGTACCAGGGCTGGCAAGGGTTTCGAAGAATTTCCACGGGAGGAAAGGGCCGGGAATACTTGGCTGAAAACATGTTGCTACCCAATGTCGATCTTTGACGGCGAGTCCTTTATAGACACCCTCCGCACAAGGGACACCCATCGCGAAACGACAACTGTGAAATTGAGTGAACAACATCAGAAAGTGGAATCTTTATTTACGTCGTTTCCTTTGTCGCTTCGCGAACGCATGGACGTTAACGACAAGTAATTCTTCCGTTTGAGTACCTGACGATACCCTGTTCGACGTCGGAGGAGCAAGATACAGGGTTTAGTTTGTATGGTTCAGTGGGCATAATGAGCGAGTAACGAGGTTCGGTAATTTTCGACGTCTTATTATCGTTTGAACGATGCTAGATGGAATCTTTGGAACGATTGTACACGCGTTTTTATTGTGTTAAAGTTTGTTTTAAATATTCTATTTGTATAGACGTCAGTTATTGAGAAACTTATTCTGCAGAGGACGCTCGATCGATTGGAAATCTTTCTGATAATATTATTCTTTGTGTTCGTAGTAAACAAGAATTATATTGCATATACATCCGTCCGCTTATTTCGCGCGTTCTTTTTTCAAATTTAACATTAAATATCTTGCAAACTGTTTTAGTTAAGAAACTAAAATTTTATTTCTTCAAAAATATAAATGTTCTAAGATTGTAGGAAAACCCGAGTATCTAGCAAATTCTGTGTCATTTGATGTGCAGTGGCTCTAATTATGTTTGTAAGTTCATCTTGTTATTGTTTTCGTTATAACTCTTCTCCATTAAGAATTTACTCTTGTACCTCAGTACATGTTTTCCGTATTCCCCGTTCTTAATGTATTTTACTTGCCAATAATGAATTCGGAAACCGAACTTAGAACTTTAATCTCATACATGTTATAATAATATACCTTCTATTCCTGAATTTGTTCTATTTTAACCAATATTCGATATTTAATAGTTGAAACGCTCTTTAAAATATTTAATATCCACATACAAAGTAACTGAAAATGGGGAACAAGTATATTACAACCCTTTTTTAATTAATAAATCTTGTCTCCTAACATGGAATCATATCTGCGGTAAAGATTTCGCGCAGAATTTAGTAAATAGCTTGTAAAATCATTTGAAAGTCATTATTAAATAGCTTTCCTTCGCCTTAAGGTGTAATTTTTTAAAATAAACATATACTCACAATGAACATAGAACTTCCTTTTCTTCAGCAAGCGAGGACCAACAGAATACACAATACTATTTCATTTGTGCATCAGATTACAAAGTAAGATATTTGAATTCCACGGACACGGAAGAATAATTTTCCGTAATTTCCAATTGTCCAAATCTTTTCCATTCGAACGTCGTTGTAAACGTTATTCCGCTTGCGTCGCCAAAAGAATCGAGGAGTATCCGATCGCGAGGAGGGATCAACGAATATCGATTAAGAAGTCATTTCCGTTGGCGTCCCGTAATAGGAGGTAGTGGAGTCAAAGGCAACGGTTAGGTGTGTTCGTCGGTCGAGGTATGCGACGAAACTGCTTGGCAGAATTGCTGCACCGGAACTGCATCCAATCGCTGCCTGAATGTCCGCAATTCCAGACGCCATTAGACGTCTTATTATTTCGTTTTCTCGCACGACATCATCGCTGTGTAGCTGCTCTTGAGGGGAACCGTTACCCGAGAACATGGCAAACGAGATTCTGGCATTGTATTTCCGTCGAGGAAAGAATGTACCCGAACGACACCGTAGGCTATTTACGGAAAAGCGAACGTTCTTGCAATGTTACGTTACTGCATTCGGAAAGCGTAATCGTGAAGCTTTATATTTGTAGGTAACAGATATATATGTAACGCCAAATCATTAGCAGGAAAGTAATTCCGTGTAAAGGTCTTACTTCAAGCAGCAGAATTGATGTTTATTCGTATTACACGAAAATATTTGAACGATTCGAGTGATAAATCGAGTCGTTAGTAATTTTTTGGTGGAAATTAGTAATTTTGTAGAAAAACACAAATGCAGATTACTCTATGTCGGAGTACTAAAGAGAGAATAAACAAAAATTGGATTTACAAACTAATATTCGTAATGACGATAATTTCTTAGTGATACATATGTAAGTAGATTTAATAAACATCTGAGAATTTTTGTCCGAATTTTAAAGATTTCGGAGCATATTCATTTTAAAAATATATTGATTGCTTAAGAGTTTATTCGTTTATACGGGATATATAATTTCTGTACAGTTCAATCATGATTTTCCAATGCATAGTGAATGATTCATATGGACGGTAGTATTTTATCTTCACTTAACAATGTTATATGATTTTGTATGTAAGTAAAGAATAATCCAATGGCGATTACCAGTGTCTTAGTGTTAAAATACTTTTCTGAAGATGTTTCTATGCCTCCTTTCCTCATTTGTCATTCTAATCATTCTATTTCCTTTTATTTATCCAATATTTCTATTGAAACATTTTTCCACATCAATTTTAAAGATGGCACACGTGTCAAGTAGGTATTAAACAATTTAAAAATCTTTTTGTTACCAACATAATACATCAAACTACATAAAAACTGATCCCTTGAAGTTTATTTAACCAGTTAACTGCGTTTGACGAGTGTACACGTCATCCTAAAGCTTGAAATGATACCAATTCTTTCAACGGTGAATTCCAGATATTTTCAGCTAAATATATAATACTTCTTCGTTTTGTTTTGGCCTTTCATTAAAATATACCACAGGTGCATTCATTCTGCGTTTGACGAATGCACACTTCGTTTCTTCATTTGATTATACGCGAAACGAGAGATTTCTGAAAGCAATCTCCGCAGTTAACAAGTTAATAATTTCAACGGCACAAACCAATGCTAGAAATGAAGTATCCATTTTGCGGGAGATTCACTTGGACGGAGTACAAGGGTTAATAGACGTTCCAGGAGCGCGATCCAGTAATCACAATTTGCGTCATCCCTTCGAGTTTGCGCGGAGGAACGAGTGTAACACAGTGAGAAATATATTACCGGGAATAATTCTGTCCGCTGGGAGAGTTCGTTTCTTTCCTGCCGCTCTAATTTACGGGACGGCCTGTCCTCACAGCTTCCATCCTCACGGTTAAGTCGGTCCCATTGCTAATAGGAAAGAATATTTTTCTTTTCCGTGACACCAGTCATCTCCGGGCTGTGTTCTTATTACGCTGTTACCATTGGGTAGCCTCCGAGGTGTAAAATATGCTTTACGCGGACCCCTGATGTACGGCACCGCGAGGAAACGAAGTAGAAACGAGCAAAGCCAGTGCTATTGGAAGGAGGATAGAAATATACTGAGTTGGCGCGAAGAAAAGGGCCGGCGGGGAGGGGGATGAAAAACTTAGTGGCGGGTCTCTGGTTCCGAGGTCTCGACCACAATCTCTATAATGGACTCGCTACAGTATATCCAGAATCTAGGTTCCTGGCGAAACGAGAACAGAGAAAAGGGAGTGCAGACCCTTTCGGCTGGTAGCTACGGCCACTGCATTATAATCATACTAGCTGCCCAGTCCTGGCTGTGTTTTATTCACAATGTGCCCGCATACGTGCTAACGCGAATCAGAATACTGACCGTACTGGACAGTTCGAACTTACGCGTAGGGTGACTCCAGAATACTGTATAAATATTCATCGGAAGTAAGAATACCAGGGAAACCGTGGAAATGACGCGACGCTAGAACTACTGAGCGTTTAACCAGTTAACTGCATTCGACGAGTGTACACGTCATCTTGAAATCAAAATGATACTAACTCCTTCAACGATCAATTATTTACTTTTTTATACAAACATGTAAGGCTTCTTCGTTTCGCTTTAGTTTCTCGTTAGAATATATTATAGGCGCATTTGGCTTGCACTAGACGTGTATACTCGTCATTTTTATGAGTGCAGTAGTTCTAGTGTTAAACGTTACGTTATGGATGCGAAGAATTGCTAGGTGAATATGCTTTGAACGTTACTTTCGATTTGACTTTGTTCAGTTCAACGAAATTCAGAATTTTTCAATGATATATGGAATATTTATTTTATCGTATGTCAGTGTTATCATTATAATGCAAATATCTTTAGTTCATCTCTGTATTTTGTATTACTTGTTCCAAAAAGACTGCTGAAACTTACTAGTATAAATATATTCTCAAAACTCGTACTCCTCGGCTACTTCTGAATTTACTTACCAAACATCCAAACATGGTTCAATTTTTATGACAAACATTCTTACGAAGTTTTGCGCGTGAAATATTTTAAGTGACGAAGTACATGAAAAATACAAGGAAATTCGGTATATTTTCAAATTATACGAACGAATATGTTTTCACATTTATTTTCCAACATTTCAAATATATGAAAAATTGTCAGTTTACATTTTCCGTCGGAAATGTTTCCATGGTCGCCACGTTGTCATTAGAAATTAAATGTATCGGTGCGGGTAAGTTCAAAGTTGTCAAGGTATACGTGCATCCAAAAATACAAAGCGTATTTACGCGCGGCAATACTGATAAAAACGGAACGAGTCAGAATTTTCTGATTCACACCGCACGATATTCGAAATCCGATATCTCCGTGTCGCATATCTTCAAACTGCTCGTATGCGATATGGAACATAAACGGGAGAAGGCGCGAGGGAGAAGGGAGAATCTTGTTTCCGATCAACATTTCCAAAGATCCCTGCATTTCCATGCATCGACAACGATATTTCCACAGTTGTTTCAGGTATAGAGCGGTAATAAGCCGACCAGAACCGCGATATATGTAAGCGCGATGTTTCGTGTCCTGCTTGTTCATCCTCCGAACCGAGAAATATGAACACTAAGTGATTGATAAGTATGCGGCTTGTCGCTTCTTACCATACGTTATACTTTATCCGACGTTTCGCGTCTCGTCGTTACAATTTGAAGATGGCGTCAGCCATTTTCGCGGCGGAATCCCTTCGCGTGATTCAAAAGGTTTCTGTATGGAAAGGAGAAGAGTCACCTCATACTTTCCAAGTTTTATGACCGATGAAGTAATACGGGTATTGGTGTTGTTTGTCGTGTATAATGTTGCTTTATCATGTCGTGTATTATTTCAGGGAGTAATATATAAACGAAAATGTTATTCATTCTTAAGTTGAGATTATATTTGATATTAATACAGTTCGCGTATTGCTAAATCAAGTACTTTAATAATTTCTCAGAGAACGTATACAAATTTGGCTTTATTAATAATTTAAACATTGTTCAATAACAGGTAGTTATACTAAATATATAAAATTCCACGGACTATTTACAATATTGTAAATTAGTTGCAGAAGAGTACATTTCGGTTTGTCTGATTTTTCAGATTTCCAGATCAATATATTTAATCAATATTCAACCAAATGCAAGGATGTATTTATATTACAATATTGATCTGAACGTAAATATTGTTAAAATTATTGGAAACTCTTACAATGTTTTTACAAATAGCTAAAAAATTTCCACATTAACGTATAATCCAAAAATTGGAACGAACATACCGTCAGGCAGAAAGTTTCAATCAATGCGCGTAATATAGTACGGTGTCGCTACTTTAATTTTCTTGTCGGGGAATCGGCGAAGATTCCTCAGCCCAGTCAGTTCGACGGAATCGCCTCTTTTTATTTAGCTCTGAAAGCGGAGCCCGCCCTGTCGGAACCATTCGACTCCTCGACGCGAGCGAGGGGGACTATTCGTCACTTGAAACCTAAATTTCCCAAAGTTTTTTTCCCATTGTACAATGAGTTCATCCGATCACCGGCTGACGTCTGGTAAAGTTTGAAATAAAGAAAACGAGTAATAGAGCAGAGAGGTATGTGTATGTGTGTAAGATGGGCGTGCGCGTGTGTGTGGGGGAGAGGGAGAGAGAGAAAGAAAGAGCGAGAGAGAGAGAGAGAGAGAGAGAGAGAAAGAGAGAGGAGTCGAAAAGAAATAAGGAAGAAAAGATGGTGGATAAAAAGAGGGTGGGGAATGGGAAGGGGGACGAAGGGCAAGAAGTAGATTGATTCCCAGCCCTGTCCCCTCAAGACAATTTGTACTCGACCTCGTACTCTACGATCGTCTCTTCCGTTCACTCGTGAGCGGGAAGTAAAGCGTGGTTTCTTTTTTTCTTCCTCCGCCCCCTGTAACCATCCTGCAGCCCCTGCCGTCAGGCTGCCGCTCATCTCGGTCTCCGTCTCGTTCGAAAGTCAGACCCAGGGAGGTAGAAACATGGAATCAACGTAGAGACATTTCTCCGCGAAACCTACAGGACGGCACCACGAGACCTACAATGGGACTCCGCGGTCATTAATCACTCGATGTCCTCCCTTACGGTAACGTCTCCACTGCTGGAACGGTGGATTCTTCAACCCGTCGAATAACCAAATGGATGCTACGTTGATCGATTAAACGAATAAACAAAATTAGAACCTCTTTGGGAAAAGGCACTTGTGATCGACAGCGTGATTTTTACCCGATTGTGAACCGAGTGGTACTTGGATTTTTCGTTTAGTCGGAAGATAAAGTTATTTTATTATTACTTATTATTTGCTACTAAGAAATAGAGTTATAGTTGATATTACATATTGTTAACACTTGAATTACCGTACTAGTCAAGATATCTGGTTTCGGTTTCCTTGCTTCGTCGACCATTAATATCTTAAAAGCATTGAATATTCAAAATGATTTTGAAAATAATCTGTTGTTACAATCTTTATCATAGATTGCGTATCAATTATATTAAATGCTTGGTAGTTCTAGTGTTAATGAGTGTTTTAAGGTTTTAGATGGCAAAGTTTTTGTTTATTAATCGCCTTTGTTAATTAAATTAGATGAAAATCATTGATCTCAGAAGTCAGCATAAAAAAGTAACATTACTCATATATATAAACATTAACATTAGCGTAATATAAACGTAAACATTAACACTAAAACTACTGGACAGGTCAAATTGACCCACTTCAGAATTTCTATTTGGCATGTATTTCAATTTTGAAAGCGTCCTTGCGAAAGATTTCCAATTAAATTCGTGTACTTGCACAGATGCAAGACTAGGACACCCTTCGAGTTTCAAGAAATGTATTGTTCTAATTTTGATCAAAAATTGGATAATAAATCACTCTAATTGCTCGGTAGTTTTAGCGTTAATGTATAAAATAATATTACTCTTCCATAGTTTGCAGGAGGTTTTGAAATTCAGAATCGATTCTCTCGAATTCTCTAACGTCGTCGGAGCCGTCGAAATATTTGCAGCTCGCGAGATCTTCCCAGAATGTAAAGTACGCCTACTGGCTTGAAAAAGGGGTAGGGCAAGATAGGTGGCGAGTCAAGGTAGTCGTCGGCTCGTTAAGGACGAGGTTAGGAAGTGGTGCGCGGCATGCAGATCAGCTCATCGAGCACCTCCCCGCCTGGATTCGCTCTAGGCAGCCGGGTCTGAAAAACTTGGTCGTTCCTTTCTGGCTGGAGTTAAATATTAACTGCTCGAAAAGCGGTGGTGCGAAATTGAAAGGCTTGAGCCGTGGAAAGGCTAAATGGAGAATCCTCGGGAATGGAGGGCCGAGAAAAAGGAAATCGTTGGCTGGCGATCACGAAGGTAAAGGGAGGAAGAGGCAGAATGGAGCCAAATCGAGAGATGAATTCAGAGGAAGAAAGAAGGTTGAAGATGAGAAAAGTCGACAGTGAAGTCTATACCGTTAGGAGGGACTTAATTAATCCGCCGAACCTCGTCCGGAAAGATGGTTTCTTCTCCCGATGGAAAGGTTGCACTATGTACTCTGAGACTTCATATCGAATCCGACGAGCTCCTTAACTTAATAAATAAAATATCGCCTAGCTAATGGGAAATGTTTAAACAGTTAAACAGTAACACTAACGGTAACGGTAATAATATTAACAACAGTGTTGGTTAGTTAGTTTCAGATCTGAATTTATTGAACATATACTGTGTATCGAATATGAAATGACAAGTTGATTATTATTTCTTCGGTATAATACGTGTTTTTTGTTTCACTCAGACTGGTAGACTTGTTTCGATACAAGTTTATGTTTAAATACAAATAGTGATTTATACTGTTCAAATAATCAAAAGATTAGGTTAAATGAGCGTGCGATTATTTTATGTAGATTGCATTTATAGCTAAAATAATATTACACGACTTTAAATGTTTCTTGTAATACGCGAGAAATGTGGAATTATCGTAATAATTTGATTATTACGACGTGGCATATATATCCTTGATACTCCTCTTTCTCATTATCTATGAAACGAAGTTGAGAATGAAGTTGAGAATTCGTCTTCACTAAAGTCAAATGCTATTCCTCATTTATAATGTAATAAACGTCAAATTTCAAAGCAATAATTTTGAGTTTGAGAACGAGAACAACTCTTGGAAAAGAAATTAAAAACATTAATTACTAATATCAGAAACTTACCACTGGTTTTAAACTATTTAATATAGTAAATACATCGTACAGATTTGAAATAATAATATACGAACTTGCCCATTTAATAAATATGATTTAAATATTCCATACAGTACTTTATCTACTTAATTAAAGGTAAATATAAAATCCTTCATTTTCGGTTCAAAGAATATTTTCCCCGTTTTTGCAAAAGAAACTTTTCTGTTAATTCTTTGTAGCTCTCAATACAATTTTTTACAGATTCCTAACGATGATCGATATCTCATTCTGTAAACAAAAAATATGGAAAAATTATTGCTCGGTTTCTTAAGCGTCTGAAAACGAATAAAATCATTTTTAAATCAGTATTCATGTTTGATTTCTCTATTTTGCAACAAAATAAAGATATTACATTCTATTTTTTTTTTGGCAATAACTACACAACTTTTACGTGAAACAGTGAATAATTGAATAAATCATCTACACAGACCAAAGAAGTTACTCTCTCAAATATGTGTTTACACGTATAATCAACAACAAAAGCATTCGAACCTTATACATGCTTAGACATAGTAAACGTTCCATAATTAGTTTCTATATTGCTAAATATTTTAAAAATTGTATTATATACGCATATACAATTTATTTCAATAAATAACAACATAACGCGTGCAATTTTTCTAACGATAATATATTTCTTACCATGCTGTTCAAATACTCTTCTCGTTGGCTGTACGTATCATCTTCAAATGCTCTCGTCAATAGACTCCCAACTGTATTGTTCCTAGATTACAATTAAAAGCACACAGCATCAAACGGTAGGCAGTAACAATAATTATCACTCGATAAAATACAAGCTCATATATAAAAGAATGTATAAGATATAGTTCCACTTTCATCGGTCCTGGGTGCATGTAACCCCTGAAACACTTCTTGCCAGGTCTACCATTACCTCGACGGCAATCTTCTTGCGTAAGACGGTCGAAAGTTCGAGGAATTCCAGTCGATGAAAATAATCAGTTACGTTTAAGGAAACGGTGAATCCGCTCATCGGCATCGACGCCTCTGGAGACGATTCAGCTGTAACGATCTTCCGAGGAGCCCATTTCGTTTCCGTGCTCACGCGTAAAAACCGTTCCTTTCCTTTCTGTTCCGTGTTCATGCGCTCGCGTGCGCGCGCGCGCGCTCCCGCTCGCTCGCTCGCTCTCCCCTTCTTTTTATTCGTTCGGTCCTTTTCGCGCCGCTCTCTTCAATTCTCAACGTCTCATGGGGAGTACTTTACGAGAGGCCAACGAAGAAGCTCAGAAAGCTCACGGCCCTTGAGCTTTAACAATCGTACTTTCATTAGCGCGCCGACGGCTGCTAGAGAATGCGGCGAGCTCTTGAAGGGGTGTCGAAACGAAAACGTTTCCTTTCCGCTCGCCGGCCAGAAATTAGATACAACGCAGCTCGTTTGTCTGCCTGCCGATAATGGACTCGTAAACAACGACAGCGCGGAAATGAGATCGCGTCTGACTTCGATCATGCGGAAACTGGAAAACCCCGGTAACGAGAATATTCGTGCTCCGTCAATTTTCATGGATTTCTGATCGAACGTTCTTTCCGCTCTCAACTGGAGGCGTTACATCAGGGAAATAGTTCTTCCGAGGCGTGGACAGGACATTTATTTTTCGAGAAATACGTGACGATAAACAAATTCTTCAAACCCAGAGATGATTCACTGCGTACCGTGCAAATGGAGTCAGACATGATTTTCCATTTATAATGCAATAAATGTCAATACTTCGATGAAAAATGTGAAGCTTCACGCTGGAGGAACTGTTGAAGAAGAAAGTTTGCAAGTTTAACGCGTTTCTATGTGATATTGAGTCGTAATGGAAGTTTTACATGTACAGATACACGTAAATACTATAAATTTTCTTTAACAGATTCGCTGTCACCGTTGTGCAAAAAATATTAACTGTGGAAGCGAACTCACTTTTCTTCCATTTATTGGCATAATTTCACTGTGGGATTCCTTGTTCCAACATACTTGGCATATATTATATTTAGAGTACTTTATGCAAATTTTCTATTGTCATTCAGATTTAAATGACACAGCCTCTGAGGAGAATATTCAAACAGTTTTATATGTAAAACCATGTCTTTCATACGAATCACGTAGTAGATAATGCATGAAATCGAAATAAAATAGTATTATCAATATTTCGTTTCTACAATGAATAAGACTTCCAAAGAACACGGAATTCCTTTTTTAAAATGAATGACTAATAATAATGTATTCCTGGTGAGAACAATTCGAAAAGAAATGTTAAAGGAAAGGGTTAATTCGTTGGTAACGAACGAAATGTTAAGAACGGTGGATGTAATTGTCATACGTCATCCTCTAACAAACGTTGTCACGAGAGGATGTCACATAGAATGGAATAAATTGACGAGTACTGTGCACAGTAGTGATGTAAAAGGAATAGACATAATCTCTTGAAAAGTACAGTAACTGTGACCGAAATGTTAAAATTTCTGTATTCGAGCCAGTGGATCCAGCCAGCCATACCACTACGCCGGAAACTTCATACGTTTTCCATGGTCCGCTGGTTCCTGGATTCACCACGCATTATCGCGCTGATGGCGGCTACTTCCACTCCATCTTTGTGTACCGCGCCACCCTCGAATCTCCAGGCGTCTACATCAAAATGCGTCGCGACGAAAAAAACCCTGCGACGAAATTTCCATTTATTTCTTCGACGTTGTTACTTTGTTAACCTTCCTCTGCTGGTCCAATGCACTGTGGATTATACATAGATTAACATGTCACAGACACACATCCTGCGCAAGGTGTTCCCGACATTCTTATTCAACTGAGAAATATAAGAATCTGAATGAACAAACAAGGACGAACACGTGAAATACTATGTTTTCTTACGAAACTTCGTTTCTGAGGTAATCATCTTCGAAATTTTAAATGACACGCACACATCAGTTGTGATAAGTGGAAAACATAAGCCGTGATCAGTTAGGTTAGTCCATTCTTGTTCGATAGCATAAATACTTCATAGTTCTACGCACTTGGAAGCAAAACAAGACTACAACATTCTGATAATAATATGCCTGTCGTTGAGTCGTTTTTATACGATTTTATAACTGTTTCTACTTTTTTAATGGTAGGTATACTATCATTTTTTGGCTACAGTAGAATACCAGATGTTTCAACGATTTGAACGATCTATAGTGTAATACAAGATCACTTGAGATTGCATAAGAGAATATAATAAAGACTTCATAGTTATACAAATTAAATGTTTACTATTGTGTCATTAAACTTATTTCATTGTTATCGACTGGTTTCGTATTATAAATCCTTGAAAGTAGTTAAGTGTTTGCTATTCACTAGGAACAAACAATAACGTGCCACTTGGAAAAGTAAAAGTAACTGTGAAATCTCCCATGCCTATCTCTATTCAGTTAGAATAATATTACTAGAATTATTATTAAAATATTCTAACTCTCTTGCGATAAAATTAATAGTACTCCAAATAGTTAAAGTGTCGATAAATTACCGTAAAAGACGAGTATACTCATCGCATCTATCTCGATCTGATTTTTATTATTTCTATGTTTTCATCTAGATATACTTGTATTACATTGTACTATAATACCCATGAAAACAAAAATTTAATTCCAACTACATCCATTATAGGCTAATCTCATAATGCAAGTAATTCACGGAGTCATCCAATTAACAGATGAAAGTTATCATTCATCTGTATACAATAGGTGAAACAATATCGATTAACCCTTCATCAACTGTACCCATTGCCACTCACATTTTCCATTAACACTAGAACTACCGAGCATTTAATACGATTAACATATAATCCTCATAAAAATGGTATCAACAGATTTCTTTCGATTTCTCCATACATCCATTACAACATTCAAGTAAACCTATTAATCTCTAAAATCACTTCAAACGTGCAACACGTCCGACATAAACAATTGCTAAACAAAAAAGCTAAACCCCGTTTCGCCGGACGCGGTTGACTCCCAGTGTCAAAGATTCTCATCAAAATTACTCGAAATCCGGCCACCGAAACTCGCTCAACATACTCAAACTTCCAAGATCCCCGAACGTAAAACGCGGTCATCAGAACAACGCAATCACGTCCCTCCGCCGCAGACCAAATCCCCGAACTTCCTGAACGCCGGCGAACAACCCTAGAAGAAAATTCCAAAGAAAAGAACTTTCTCCCGGACACGCGAATGGCAACCATGCCGCGTAAACGAAGCGCCACGCCATCGATCTTAATTCGACCGGCGGACAGAAAACTCGGTAGAGAACTCTCCGTCCGATGTAGTAATAATAAAAATGTCCACCCATAAAAAAGGAAACGAAAGGAAGAACCCGGTGGTGGACGGAGAGAGAAAGATTCGTCCAACCAGTGCCCGCGCAAGTTTCCTCGTGCCGCGGCGGCTCGCAGTATACGGGACCTCCATAACGTCTGTATTCCGCGACAAAGTTCTCGTTGAAGTTCGGAACTGGTCGTGGTGTCGTTTTCCCAGCGGAAGAGTGCTACACTCAATTAAACTTGGTCGAAATCAAGGCTGGGACCAACCGGCCGCATCGGCGTCGCTGCGCCGGCACATCTCATTCGTAAATTCGCTTTTTGCGCCTGGCGTGACGCGAATAATTTTCCTGCCTCCCCTTCTATGTAGCCACCACCTACCCCTCCGCTCCCCTCCCACCGTCCCTGCCCCCCCGCCGCCGGTCTCTCTTTCTCTCTGCGCGAAGTCCCTCCCCCGCTTTCTCTCGCCGGTTCACTCGCACCGAGTCTCAGCCGGTCCCTCCGTCCCCTTTCCGCCCCAGGATCGATATTCGTAATTCATCATTTGTATGCAGCGCGATAGAGGGCGGCCAACACGGAGGATCCTGTCGATGCATTTCGCTCCGAGAAATGATCCAACGATGTCCTCCCCCTCTTTCCCCCTCCCCCTCGCCACGGACCTGCCGCCCTTTTTTCCACGGGAGGAGAGAAAATGGAAAGGGGCGGACTTAAGGTCACGCGCTCGCTTCATTGTGCCGCGTTATAACGCGGCCTGTACCGGAACGTTGCTCTACTTTTTCCGCGGGGGTTGATGAAAAAAAGGAATTAATTTCATTAGCTATTCGCCGGGGACGCGCGAGACCACCGCGGCGATGGAAACGGCACCGCCGGGATCCGCCGGGGGACGAATTATTTTTCTATAGGAAAATATTAGTCCGGTGGGCCTCGGATCCACGCCTGTGACCAATAACCCTGGCAGGAATGACTGTTCGCGTTTAGTCGCGTCACTGGATGAATGTGTGTCAATAGTATGAGTTTAATATCTGTGCAGCGATACGCTCATTGGGCTGTGGCGAATGATTTCTTTATAGAATCGGTTTAATTCTTATTCTATCGAGTCAATGGGGTATAGATATTTCATTCGTTCTAAGTTTCTGAACGTAGAAGACAGTTCTAAGGAAATTCTATTTTATGTTTAAATTCCTGGCTTTCCTTCGTTTTATTTGAATTTTTATATGATTTCCTAAGTAAAGTATAGTATGCTTAAGTATTGTATGAATGGAGTGTGAGAGGCAATTTGATTGAGGTACAGATACAGTTTTAGTAGAATTTCAAATATAAGCAAGTATAGAAACAAAGCAGTAAATGATGCTGAACTCCTTACCTCATGATTTACTTCTCAACTATGATCAATACAACTACTTTGCCGTTAACAATTAATTGAAAAACGAGAAAAATTCTGGGTAGATTCCACGCTAATGTTCGTTCTAAAATATAATTATTGATAACAGAGAAGTAATGTTTAATATAAATTCAAAGGAGTTCAGCGATATTTGTCCTTGCTGAATTTTGTTTAAAATCTTCACCACGAGCCTGCCACGTCGTTGCAAGACCAGGGATTAAGATTGTACAGAATGCATTAAGAAACCCCTACGAAATTCTACAAAAATTCGTTCGTACCTGATTTCTATGCCGTTTCCAAATGTTGCGGGGAAAATTTGTCGAAAGATAGTGTTGGGTGATATTCTGTAAAAGGCATTTGCATCATTGAGTCCGTTGCCTGTGAGGCGGCACGTGTAACATCTAAATCGAAATATCATAGTGGACACACGAGTATGTTCCTCTTCTCACAATCAGCGTCTCGAAGCTGAACGGTTTCGCTGCTCAATTTGTATGTTAATTCGCGAGTGTTTGCCGGGCAGCGGTCCGCTTAATAATGTCATGTTTATTCAGTGATGATATCGCTGGGGGCGCTGAGACACGCGACACACTCGCAATCGGTGTCACAGGTAACTCACACTTCTCGCGTCAACGGATGAAAAAGGGAAGGTCACAATTATGTTTCTTTTGCGATGGGCGCGACGTCGTCGTCGGACGGCCGAGCGTAAAAATTGCCTCGACGCCGAACGCTGAGTCACGTTTACATAAACAAGGCGTTATTCTGTTAGTGAGTCGAATAAAATATTATGCGCTAATGGAAAAGGCAACGAAAACTCTAATGCAGACTGCTGGCATGCGAAGACGGTGACGTAATTCCAGGGAAAAGTCAGGAATAATTTATTTGAAACTTTGACGAGTGTACTTATAAGAAATTGAAAAATAGGTAGCTCGTGATGTGAATATGAATTGACGATGTGCATAATATATTGTTTTGTGCGTTGTTTCTTTTTGTCAAAATTGGTTTCTCGTATGATATAGTTGAATAATCGAAAGGGACTTTGAACTAAATCAAGTAATGAACGATTCGATATTTCACTAAGATCAATAATTTTGTACCAAATTTCAGTTCTATACTTTGATTGAGGAAGTAATTATAGAAAATATTTGGATTATAGTGCTGTAATGTATTTTCGCTATTTAGTTGGGTGGAAAACTCTGAAAAACTCAGGTTTGCTGGTATTGACAACCATATTAAAGAATTTCTTTGAATTTCCCGTTCAAAATCCTAATTATAGGAAATTACTTCATCGGTTTAATGTGGTCCAAAAATACTTGAATTTTGTATTTAAATTAAGATTTATTGATTTACCGTATTATAATACAACTACTTTTTACGATAAATGCATATAAATTCAGTAGATGCAATTAGGTAGATAGAAATTGAGTCTAAAAGGTATCAAAAAACGTCTGTTAGCTTAATCGTATTCAATATTACGAATATCAAATGAAGTTTTAAAAATCGATATTCCCGGACCTGAAATTTTCTTTTAAAAAAATTTCAGTCTACATGCTTTTTTGAATATTGCATGAGGAATCGTATGTTTGCTACTCTACCACGATATCAGATACATTCTACGTACCTTCGTAAGTGCTAACAGTTTACACGAGGCTCAGAAAACTGAACTTTATTCTAACGCAAATAATAAAAATTCATATTTCACGCTCATGTTTGTTATCAGTAAATACTGGCTTGGAGAAATTGTAGAATATAAAAATCAAATCACTCCTTGCAATGCGAAAAGATTGCTGAAATCGTGTTTCAACCACGTAAGGAATGATAAATTAAAAATACACAGTAAACATTTTTCAATGCGATACAAAATCAATTTCGTTGCCACTATAATCGCGTTTGAAAATCTGAAATAGAACATTTTATTATATTAGACTTGATTATCGTGTACGTTTATGGTTGACCGTTTCTACTAGTAACGCTATCACTGTTCCACCCAAACATCATAGAACACGATTTTAATACAACAATCTTATAACGTATTAAAAAGCAACATCAAACTGCAAGTAACAAGTACATTAATCTCATTGCAATAACAATCTCGATTATCGAAAATCACAAAGGAACTATAACATTTTTCGACAAAATTCCGAGATTCCATTGAGCATCGAAAGAATCAGTACCAAACGCCTGCACGGTGAACACATTTTCCAAGTCGATTATCTCCAACTAGAAATCACCTACGAAAAGGAAATACGATGTTTAACCTGTTCCACTTATTTTTTCCTGCTGTATCACTATCCGATCGGTTACTCCGCGATTCTGGAAACACCGTGTGTAAAGAGATACAAATTAACGGGCGCAACGTGTGCAGAGCAGGCGAAGCGAAAAACAGTAAAAGCGGATGTTTTACTGTCATTTTCAAGACAGTAGTCCCATTTCCGCAGTAAAATCGCTGGCCTGAACGCGTTCAACCAATTCCAAAGCATTCCGCCCCCTTTTTTATGCCTGAACGTAAACCCTCTTGATCTAGAGCTGAGCCAATGAACTCTATCTAGCGCATCAACCTTACCAATCTACTTCCCCCGCGGCTATCAAAGCAGCATCCTTTCCCTCGCAACCGTGCATGCCTACCGAGGTTCGGTGTACACGCGAGTGTGGTAGGTACTCGAGCGGGTAGAATTACCCGACGGGTGCATCGGGCTTCTGGTTCCGCGGGCTTCATCCATTCGTCGTTCGGCACCCTCGAATCTCCAACCTAAATCGTGCGCTCTCGTCCCTTCTTTTATTCTCTCCCGTTTCTCCCCCTTTCCGAATTCTTTTTAACTTTATCTCTTTAATATTGCTCGCATTATTTCATTATTCGCGTACGCGAGGGGGAAGTCACGATTTATAATGGGAAACGTTCGTTCCGATAGAATATTATGCGATAAACGTTGGAACGGTTTTATAATGCGAGGCTGTATTTTCTATTACGATCCCCGCGCTGCCGCGATACGTCGACGTTGCGAAATATAAGGATTATTTGAAGCGATACGCGGACTGCGGATATTTATGCAGACATGGATTCTAGATCATTTCGTTCGAACTCGGAGCGAACAGATTTCGTTGCTATATTTCTATTGGGATTATTAGAAGACGTGGGTTTTTATGCGAATACGATTGTGTTTGTTTTAATTATGGACTGTGGAGTTCAGATATGCTTGGTTTAAGATATATACGAACTTGTACTTTCAAGTGTTGTGATATTTTGGTAACAATTGATTATTTACTTTCACTTTGTGCACAATATGGCACAAAGCCGAAAGAATTGCAGTGCATTTCTACATATAGTGATTTTAATTATAATAGACAAATTTTTAAATATTTTATAAGTACTGTAACTTTTGAGAGTTTATAAAAATGTCTATCCCTGGAAACAGGTTCTCCTGTTTTTAATGAATGAAAGCTGTAATCAAAATTTATTTCAAATAAGAGTGTAAATACATATATAAATACTGATTAGCGAAGAGAATTTATTGCAACTTTCGTAATAAAGTGTCGCGATTATAATTTAAAAAGCATGTGTAGGACATTTTAAGAAGTTTTCAAGAAGGGATGGAAAATCCATTACTACTGTCAAAGTAGAACACAATGTAAATACTTTGATAAGTATTATTTATAAAGTGATGTATTAAACTATTCAAGATTGTACTGGTACTAAACCTGTAGGTAAAACATCTAGATAAAGATTAGGTAAAGGTAAATTTTTATTTGCAAAATATATTTTCATTATGTTTAGTTCGGATTATACTTATTATTTAAAAGTAATTTAACGAAAGTAAATCAGACAAATTTAATGTTTACTCTCATGATATTTAGGAAATTAAAAAGCGTTTTTATAGCGTTGATATAAATAAACAGTAAAGTAGATCTTTTAAAATGACATAAACCTTTGAAAATCCTTAAACTGATTTTGATATAATATTAATGTGAAATTAATAAAAATTTCCATATTTATACAAAAGAACTTCAAACTATAATTTCCCGTTACACAATTACAAATAATTCTTCAGATATACTTATCTATCACCAAAATACAGTTAAAATTCTAAACTAAAAATTCGTAAACAATGTTTACAGTGTTGGTACTTCTTTAAAAGGAAACTATTGCAGAAACCAGCTCACCTCATTCAGGACTTTATCGAAATTTTTAATAAAATAGAAAGAACGCATTAAGTCTCCATTAAGTATTATACTGCGCCAAACTTTATATAATTATGGCTAATATAAATGCATAAAATTCGCAGTCTAATAATTAGTTAGCAAGTTCAGTTAATAGCAGCTCATATTGGCGTTTGATATTTATGAAACTGTTCATTAGACTAACTTGACCAGGTTCTTCATAAGAAGAAGACGTGTCGTGGTCTTCCTTTTTTGTCCCATTCTTTCATCCGTGCTCTCATCGTCGTCACCTAAAAGGAAACGAGCTCCTGTTCTGCGGCTCAAGGCGAGAAATCCTTGATTAGTTCACTAAACCCGACTCCCACGCCCCCTGTCCTCCGCCACCCTTTCTTTCCTTCCTCGACCGATGTGCCTTTCTCCTCGCAAGAGATACGATCTTCTCCTGAATTTCTAAAGTATCATGTTTCCTTTCGTTCCGCACCCGTGAGACTTGATCCTTTGATTTACTGGAAGCCTTTCAGTATCCAACTTTGGCGTCACTCGCTACCTGTGATGCACGAAACGAACTCCGCGACTTAATTACTTCTCCCGAGACATCAGACGGAACAGAGGTTTGTCTGGAATGCGACGGAAGTTCGCGGTTTTTTCTTTGTGCCTCCTCGTAACAGAAAACCATGAAATCGTTGAAATTTTAAAATACATCTCTCTACACAAAGTGGTCAACTAAATGAAGCATCTATATGTTTTTTGGTTTCATACGAACATTTTGAACATGACTCGTGTGGTGTCACACGAGAAACATAATTATTCTTTTCAAAAGTATATAATATATATTTTGTTTATTTCATCTTACAGTGAGTATTACAGTGAATATTACAGAATCTAGATCAGATTCTTTAAGTAAATATATGATATATTCATAAATACAATTTCATACATTCTGTATGAGTGAATCAAATAATCGGAACTCTCTTTTGCTCAATGCAGCATAAAATTGAAAATATTCTTCAACATACATCATAATCTGTAGATATCCCAAAACTCCATTTGATCTTTCAAAATTCTTCAGACTTCAGGACCACTGACCAAAGTTTCAAACATGTTTTCGTGAGAGCACAGTGAAGTATCTTCAAAAGAGCTTTTCCTACACTACATTGTTTCGTCAAAAATTCCTCTTCCATTTTCTAAAAAGAAAATAAGACAAGTATCATTTTATAAAATTGAACGGTTTTAAATTACGTATTGTCTATTTTTCTTGTTTCCTATTTTCCCGTATTATCCGTTTCACATTATCTCTAACTTACAACATTTACTCGTGTGCGATAATGTAAATTTTACATCGACCTGTAGGATATCCCATTGATGTGTCGTCTGGTTTTGAATTTAATGCTTGTTACAAAAATGGAATAAGCCGAATGATGAATCGCACTGTTACGAATGATTTCAATCTACCGTGTTGTCGTAGAGCAACCCTCCCCGGCACTGTCGCCGCCAACCACGAAGCCGTTATTCCTATCCGGCGGAGATTTCAATAGAAAGTTGTAGGATATTCACGGTGGCGGTGGCAGGAGCCGGCAATGTCGGTGAAAGTCAAACTGGTAACGTCTGCGAACGTATTGTAGGCTACACCTAGCTGCCGACAGTCGAATACCGACACTCGACACTCGCAAACGTTGTCGTATTATGCGGATTCCGTAGAAGGATTGGATGATGAGATGTAAGGAACCGAAGGGACCAACAGCCATATCCAAGATTAGAACCCGCGCCAGACCATATATCTCTATATAAAGGGACAGTGGGCACTATTGAAATTCCATATTGTGAGCATCATGATCTTACAGTTGCCTCCAATATTTCGGCCTAACTGATTTTCTCTGGCGAATTTTATTGCTTTCGTGGAAAGATTATGTTTTATCAATAGGTACACAATCACAGACAAAAGTCTATGTCGCATATTTCTTATAAAACAATAACTCACTCAACATAATGTTATAACTGCATTGCGTACTTATATGAAAATTCACATTTATTGATTCTTGTTTAGAGATTCTATAGTGCATTAAAATTCTGTTCTACTAAATGCATAAAATATTGTGGAAGTAATAAACCTTCACTTAAACTGAACCATTTTCCTCGAAGATTTTCAAAAGCTAGAACATCGTTGATCGAAGCTGACACATTGTTGACCGGTCACGAGTTAACCCGTGTTTGCATTAGCCGTTTCAATGCTTTTGCAATATTCTGTATTGCAAAATATTCAAAGTTATATAAAAATTCAATTTCAATACATTATGTATAAATAAAGTACATTGAAGTTTATCTAGATTATCTTGCTCCCATATTTAATTACAGTGAGACGTGACAGCTTATGCGTAAGATTACCGGTCAACAAAGTCTTAATCACCATTATCAACTCTAATAAAATCCACCGTCTCCAAATCGCACTGCGAATTTCGCCTCACACCCTACTCCGTCGTTCAAAAACCCGCTACACACTAAACTAACTTCAATCTGACATCGAGAATCGCTAATGAAACGCGAATCCGATCGGAACGAATTACCAGAAAACGCTCCGTTCCGCCGGAGGTAATTTCCCCGAAGATATAACAAGGTAACGCAACGTCGTTCACGTGAAATTAATGAAAACGCGGCCTTCTTTAATAATTACTGCTCTTTGCGTGATTTAAACGAGGGTAAGAAGAGACAGTCGATCGACGGCAGGGGACGCAGGCGCTGAGCCATAAGGATATGCAATCAAGTCCAAAGTAAGCGAGTTAATTTAGGTGGAGTGTGCACTCTCGCCGCGAAACTTGTTCCGTACTCGACGCCGGAGAGATACTCCGTCGTTGGAGAAGTTGCACCATCGAGACGTTACCACGCTCATGAGGGTAAGTGTGAGAGAAATCGGGAGAGAGAGCGTCGATGAGGTACTGAGCTCTCTTCTTCTCCTTCTCTCCCGCCCCTCCCGCCCCCACCCGCCGCCCCCTGCACCACGTCGTTCACTCTCTCTTTCTCTGTCCCTCTCTGTCATCTTTCCCTTATTCCGGGGTACCTACGCTACCGGTTCCCTCCACAAGGCGACAGGGAGTACCAAGATGCCTCGAAATTACGCTCCGCCATACCCTCATTCCTCTCCTTCTTCCCGAGTCTCTCACCCCTTCTTAGTTTCCTCCTTCCCTTGAACTATCGTAGTAACTAGCTGTGCCTGTAATAGCGTCGCGCTTCCTCCGTAAAGTGACGTCTTTCGAAACCCAATTCAGGAACCGAGTTGCGTCTAATGGGGCTCCGATATTACGAGCGTAGTGCGCCGCTCTGATTTCTTGGATACTATTCGAGCGAGAAGCCCCTCCGTTCCGAGCCAGTCACGTATACTGTAACGAATTTTATCGGGCACATCTGCGTGCTCGTCTATATTAATTTAGGAGAATTCTTCGGGCCTCGGCGGTGAATCCGTAATCGCGACGTAAAAACTGTTCGGGGGGTTTTCGCGCGCGTGTTATTATTTGCCCGAGCGAGGGGTTTTCCGGATTCTCTTTCATTGCGACGTTTGCATTGTGATGCGTGCGTAAATATTGAAAGCGAGCGAATGCGTTCGAGTGTGATGGAAAATTGATGAACTGCAGTTTGTTGCGTCGTTTCATCGGGTTTCATTTAATTAAGTGTAACTATTTCTCGAGCTTCCTCCGTGTAGGGTAGGTTGGGAATGAAAGTCCTGCTTTTCGTGTAAGTGATTGTAAAATTTAGTAATAAGATGTGTTTTTTATCTTTTATAAACCGTAACTATCGTGCTTTACACTGTTTTTTGATTGATACTGTTATTGGTCATTAAGTTAAAGTATAAAATATCTGTCAGCTCAAGATACTATTACTTTACAACTGGCTTTTCATGTAATATAAATTTAAGTAAGAAATTCTGTTCTAATTGTCACACGTTTATTCAGTAAATCCTTTTTCGCATATACGACTTATTCTCTATCTACTCTACACAATTGAATTTGTTCTCTATTATCCCTTTTGCAATGCATTTCATTATATTTAACGGTTTAATGCCGTGACTAGTTTTTATTTTGTAGTGCAGCACTCTAATAAATAGAATTTACATGAAGGGACGATAAATCTTTATGCGGGGTAATGTCACAATGATATCAGTAGTACCGCCATAGGTTTTTCAATACATACATTGAAAACAAGTATCACCCAGGAATAAATCAAAGTATGTACATATTGCTACAGAAACATATAATCGTAATACATTTACTTAATTCATTGATAAGCAATAATTTATGGGAAATGAGGAAAAACACGCAGTGTACTTTTTTTACTTTTGAACACAAATAAGCACAAAATCATTCTGCAAGTCGTAAAACTGCTTGAAATTCAATGGCATCACTTCCAATGTTTTAAAATACCTATCATTGACTAAATTTTGTATACAACGCTCAGTCAATTGATAAACAAATAATGATTTTCCATTCAGGACTACTTACTCGCCGGATTTTTAGCCCCACTCTGCCCTATGCAAAAAAAAATCGTTTGTTCGACGAATATTTTACTTTAATAAAATATTTGTGGAACTTAAAGAACTTTAATCAATAGATTTACAAGTGTTCTTGCATTTAGTTTCCTCTGTTCTATGTACTCTAATTCCTAAATGTGATTCTGCCATTCTAGCAAATGCTACATGGAATGGTGCGATCAAAATCATGTTGTTCTACTAGCCTACCTTATGCACGTAACACGCACTATCATCTGATATATCTTTTCTCCGTTATTTATAAAACTATGAATTGAGAAGATATGTATTTCATATTTTCCTTTCGCTAAGAGAAGTAATTAAAAGGTCCTTCTGCTTCAGCTAGTCGTCACCAATACTAACCTGTTAATCGTGGAATTTAGTTTGAAAAATCTCTCGTTTTGCGCAAATAAACTGAAAAAAAGCAAAACAAAGAATCGCATGTTTATCTGAAAAAATAAAGAATCCGTTGTAAGAATTAGCATTATTTCAAGCTTTAAGATGATGTGTATACACGCCAAACGCGGTGAACTAGTTAATTCGCATAAATATCCGCATCAATCATATCCGTTTCATCAAGCAAGAAAACGTTGTTGCCATCGGCAATAGCAGTACCCGACAGTTATTTATGTGAAATATTATAAGCTGATACGACGCAACGCCAGGTAATTATCCGATGATCTTCGTCCCAGGAGTTACATCGGGTTACCACATTTTGCGTCGCGCGCTGAACACTGGCCATCGGAGACAGTGTTCTCGACCGTGGGCGTGAGTTCATTAATTACAGAGTCGTGCAAGAATTTCGTGCGCGTTTCCTGTACATGTTCCGTGACTGAGCGATCGCTTCATTCATTATCCTCGGGACAAATTTGTTTTCCGATACAAATGTAGATAGGGGCCGGCCGCGTTGCGAACGAATTGTACGAACGGTTCGAACCCGGTGCGCGATCGTAAAGCAGTCGTGAAATGACTTGCGAATTAATGAACGTGCCGGCGGTAACGGCAACTTGTTTCAGATAATAGCCGCGCACGCGTAACGTTCCAGTTGGTGGATTATTGTTAAAATATGCTCGAAAGTCACGTAGACGTTTGAGTGGCACGTTTCACGTATATCACGCGACACACTGATACAAACGGTTAATTCCGAATGGTTCGGTTTGTACCGTCCGTCCATCTAGCGAGCAGAGCGCTTAGAATTGTCTATCGGGATGAAAGTGTGGATGGTTGAATTCAATCTAACTCGTTTCCCCAGATTCCTTTTGGAGTGTTACGAAATTATATTGCAAAAAGATAGTTGAATATTTATGAACGTTTTGGATACGAATAACGCACAATGAAAATTTATTTTCTTTTGTAATAATCTTTCCAGTGGATTGCAAACTCGATACAATAAGTCCTTTTCGTCTATGCTTGATCATCGATAAGTTTCGTTCTTTTGTTGGAAAGAATATGAATGATTGATTGAGATTTAACATAAACTGGTCCAAACTTTGTTCATTTAACTGAAATAAGTACTGGTTTTCGAGTATCCCAGCGGATTAACAATTTTCTAGCAACGATTCAATGTTTGTTAAATTCGTTACTTCCATGCTGCTAGATGAAACGATTCGCAGGAATTCAAATTCACCCAACGAGAAATTCGCGAGACAGATTTTTATGAAATCCCATGAACCGGTTGCTCCGCGTAGTCGCGACTCGCGGCGCAAATTTCATTTCCAGCGACATTAGGAAGTTCGGTGTGTCTAAAATTCAAAGGCTCGCGTTGATTTCCGGAGCTCGCGACAGGGGAAATTATAAACGGACATAACTTTTGTCGGGAATCGTACTGAGCGCGGCAAGGAGCCGTTCCGCGGAACCCAGCCATTGTCGCGGAATTGAATACGCGAGCGCAGGATTGTGCGTCGCGAACGGAAGCCGCGTAAACGGTGCACGCACGCTGAAAACTCATTACCGGGGGACTTCGGAATATGGGGTACGATTATTAAGTGAGAACTGCCATAGACGATTACGTGGTCTCCACGATAATGGCTGCATGAATGGGCTTCATTAAGACTCTCTACGAGTCTCAGCCTCTTTCCCTTTCGCCGCGTACGCCGGAGCCCGTTCCCGAGCACGCATTCTTGCCAGCCAGAATGGTGTGTTACCCCGGTCTTAGAGTTTCGTGTACAGGTGCTGGTACGTGTACCACGGGAAGGGGAAGAGGCTGAGGGAGCCAACTTCCGGGCTGCGAGCAGCAGGTTGCCTGAACGTCGGGACGCAGGCTTCTATGAATGTTTAAGTGTTCTATCCTCTTCTGGGATCAGACGTAAGCTGCACCAGCTGCGGAGTTGAACGGTAACGAGATTACAACGTCAGCGTGAGCGTGCAACTAACCTGTCGTTGCGTCAAAACCGATAGCATACGTGCCTGAATTAATGGCGCGGGTCAGCGCTTCGGCACTACGGATTAAGGAGATTGCTACCCCTCCCTCCCCCCTGGGAAGAATCTCTGCGCGACCATGGCCACCGAAACTATTCCGGCGTGATCGTAATTGGTAAACTCATTGCGGGTTTTTATGTATTTTCGAGGTGCGAAATGCGAATCATTTTAAATAATTTCGGTTTAGAGAGTTTTGTTTTGGATATAGATTCAGTCAGTTTGGGTAACGGCTGTGACCACTGGTTTTAATCAATTGACTGCGTTTGACGAACATACATGTCATCTTGAAACTTGAAATGATACTAATTTTTGTCACGATGAATTAGTTATTCTTTCAGATACACGTGTGATTCTTCTTCGTTCTGTTTTAGTTTTTTGTTGGAGTATATTATAGGGTATATTTTGTTAGATTTTATTGTGCGCGCAGTGAGAGATGTTTTCATCTAAACTCCACAGTTAATAAGCTAAGCAATTTGTTATAGACTATTATGTTCTTTTAAAGGTTAAGATAATTCTCTGTAAGTACCTAACTTTGAGTATTTTATTTATTGTTACTTATTCCTTTATAGGACAGAGAAATGGAATTGCAAATAATTGTTAATTATTTGGTATTGCAATTTTTACGTAACACTGTTATCTGTTTAATTAAAAAGGATATTGAATAGTTTTATTCGACGTCGATCTTCTTATTGTAATTGTTTTAGAAAACAAAAATGGGAAGCTGTGGTTGTCAGTAATCAATGTGGCCATCAATGTGTTAATAAATTCATACAATCTGCAATCTACTTATAAAGATTTTGCGAAGTCACTTAAGCGAAAACGAGCGAAATTAATAATTTGTCAGTTCGAATAGTTAAAATCATGATAGAACAGTTGTTGGACAACAAACATGCAAAACAGATTTTACAAAGATATTTCAAAGAACAAAAGAAAATGAAAGATATGAATTTATTTTACTCAATCATTGTTGATCTACCATTTTATTCAGTTACATAATTTAAACTACATAAACATTCAAACAACCACTCGCATACTCTTCCTCATAAAATCAAAGATCATTCTTTACAAATGATCAGTAATTTTCAATTACTAATACGAAAAAGAAGTATGCATTAATTCATTTCAAAGGCAAATTACTCCAACAAACGATAAACTAAAGACGTTGATCGTTTATTCTCAAATTCAAACTTTCATTAAGAACCACACGAGGAAAAAATCTCGACCCAAATGTCCCATACCGTAGACAGTAAACCACAATGGAACGGCAACAGTAAAAAAAAGGCTTCATTGTTTACCGCGCGCAGTGAAAGTCAACGAATGGTTTAGCAGTGAGAAACGGTTGCGTTAATAATTAGAAGAACGTAAATCCCGTGTAAACGCGTTTATTCCTTAACTTCGCACACCGCTTTCCCGGCGCGTAACAATTGCGCTATAAAAACAAGAGGAACCCCAAGGGCGCGTTTAACTCGGCAACAGTAGTTAAAGATTGAAATAAACATTTGCGAATGATAACCGCGGTGCCGCAATTACAAGAGGGCAAGAAGAATAAAGGCCGTTTCGTTCGCGGTATCGTGTCTGGAGGACGGCCATATTTCAATATGTGAGGGGAACTTTTAAAAAGCAATTCACTTTCAGCACCCCGCGTGAATATGAAAAAGGCAAGTGTGTTTGAACCGCGGGGTTGTGGAACGCATTTCTCGGGAGTACGCAGTTGCGGAATTATACACATATACCGGGGGAAGGATCAAAACGTAGGAGAATAGGCAGGAACCGAGCAGCAGTTGCATACACAGCCGACTACGCTCCGCGGAGGCACTTTAGCGCCACATCACTTATGCATCGCGTGGCCCTCAACTTACAAAGCGATCCCCCGAGATTTCCAGCAACCGCCGCTTTTAGCTTTGCCATCGGAAGAAGAAACTGTCTTGAATTATATCATCCGTATGTGGAAATTATCCCGCTCTCTGCACCTGTTGAACCGTATCCTAATGACACGATTATGAAACAGACGCCGAAAAAGAATGCGCAGTTTCGTTTACACGCTGAACTGGCTACAATCGCTTGAAGCCTTAGAGGATGCCTTTGAATTCTTCACAGTGTATCGGTTTGACAAATTCTTTCTGTTTTTATTTTTTAATTGTAGCAATACGGTATTGTAATATTCGAACAGAAATTTTCAGTGGAATTAATTTGGTTTTTAATACTGGGTTTATGGATATCTGTTGCTGTTACGGATATTGTACTGTTTATTTTACTGCTTCTAGAAACAAAAAAGACTTAATTTCAGTCTTGGAAATTAGGGATTCAGAAATAGACAATTAAAATACATATTCGCGTGATTACATGAATCAGAATCGACGTAAACTTTTACCGAATAATGTTTATAACATTCACTATGCGTCAAATTGACGCATTTCGTGAACCTAGTGTTGAAATAATAATTTACTCATAAAACTTAGTGTATTTCGACCAGATACACGAGGAAACTCAGAAATCAAATTTACTTCTGCTTGCCAGATAAGTACTTTGATTTTCCGATTTACTTTAAAATGTTAAGTAAGAAGAGAGAAATGTTAAGTGAAAAGTTATATTCTTCAAAAAGGTATGTGTCTTCTCTCTGTAACTAGAAAGTGGAAACTCGAGTTGAAACAGGGCTCCCGTAGCAAATTCAAAATCTTATTAGGAACCCGCATGCAAAACTTGACGTCAATTAGTCGAATGTAGTCCGAGCTTTCATGCTCAGCGTGAAGGGAAATGTAATTTCGAAAAAATGCGTTTAAAGTTTTGATCCAGCCACTGAGCAACATGAATCATTTTGTTCAACATGTAAAAACTTCTTCAACTTTTTATTCTTACACGTGTTAAAATAATATAACAACTAATGACAATTTATCATTTTTTTTTTACTTTAACTCGTGTAACATTGAAAATAAAATAATTTTACAATAGTATTTTATTTATTTTTCTATTTAGTTTGGTGAATAGAAAACAAGTTACATTTTTCATTGAGGAAACGGAGACAATTATTTATTATGGCCTGTATTTGAAACATTAACATTAAAGAATCGTTTTTTTGTTGCTTCGATAAGGATATTATGTCACAGGGAAAACATCCTATAGAAATACGTTAACGTTTATAAATAGCCTGACTGAAAAAATTGGAAGGTAATGCGGAATGTCAAAGCTTTTATTGTATTACATATTCGCAATACTGATGGAGATAAGCAGAAAATTTTGCAGGAAATACACAGCCATCAAAGTATTAATTTTATCAAACGCTTCGACGCGGAATACACAAAAATATATTTTATATGACCCTTTTAGTGAAATTTAAATCCTCGTAAAGGATATATTGAACGTATTGGTAGGTCGTACAGGAATATCATTTTTCAATTATTCGAATTCTGATTTGGCTTTCCAATGCACGATTGAAAGTGATATCTACGTGATATGAAACCACGTGGACCGATTAACGAAATTCACTCAATAAAATTTGCCTGAATTTTCCAAAATATTCGTATCCATTTCAGCAGATGATATTCATATCATTTTACTAGAAATATATCTACGATGAGGCTACACGTTCATGTACGTTCATAATCATATACATTTATGAATATTATATACAAAACCTAAAATATTTAAATCAATGTTCTGCCTTTGACCACATTTTCAAATCACACCGTCCTGATTCAGAAATGTATTATACAACAAAGGATTTGTGAAATGTATAATTTACATATACCACGATATACATTTCTTTCGGATTTCAATTAATAACTCAGCTGAAATTGTATGGAAAAATTGATCTGCATTTAAAAAGATTACATTTTCGTATACACTAATTTTCGTGTAGGTGAAAGAATTTTCAAAATAATAACGTATCTTCTACTTTGTAAGGGAAAAATTAGTTATGTATAATAATCTTTATTGTTCAGTAGTGACAGAATGAATTAAAAGTTGGAAAAACATATTAACTTACTTTCTTGTGGGTTAGATCACTTTTATCCATCATATTACTTTCGAATAATTAAATCAAAGTGAAACTATTTCAAAAGAATTGCATAAATAGATACTTTAAATGTATACAAATCTATGTGTGTTGTTTTAAAAACTAGAACCAAAAAGACTCTTTGTACCTTATTACTCGAAAGCTTCTAACTTCAGTCTTTCTATACGATGGGAAGCTCATTCTTGTCATCACAAAAGGAGTAACCAAAGTATATTTTCAAACAATGTTCCCCCGGCCTTACAATAGTCGACCCGAGGTGGATACAGGAGTACGCCTTTTCGAGGGTGGACAGGGTTAAAATATTATCAAATAAATATAGTTCATATAAACAATATTCATACATGCATCGATAGTAAATATATAAACATATACACCTAGCTAAAAGCGAAAAAGTATTATATCAGAGAGCAATCGTATGTATTAAAATATCAGAGTCAAAGCATAACGCATAAAGTAAAATAAAATACCTAAATAAATAACATGAAACAACTAAGTAAATAAATAAAATCGATAAAATACAACAGAAAAGAATGTAACAAAGTAAAAACCAGAAGACTGGAGTGGGTAAATTAAAATAGGTAAAACCATTGCTCTCAATTACTGTTAGATGCGGCTAGAAAAGAAGCGATCAAACTATATTACAAACGCATAATACCCAACTGGATTCAAAACGTGTTCAAAATGTCCTCGCGGGTTATGGAAATTCCAATTTACGAACTGAAGATGAAGTAACATTCAGAAGCCCGGTTGCTCTGGTTAAGTGGACAGTCCAAAGCTTCCCAGTGGAATTCTTCGGCGCGCATTCCTGAACACGGGCGATCTTGAAACGAGGTGGCTAGACGTATTTTCGTAGATGACGAAACCACTCCGACTATTTCGGCGGGAGTAATTTCCAAATTGAGTCCAAACTCGACGTCGGCAAGCAAGCGGACAAGCAAGCCAGCCAGCTAGCCAGCCAGCCAGCCAGCCAGCAGGCTCGTGAAGCAAGATGGCTAGCAGGCTTTGCATACGGGCAAACTCTAACTCAATTCACAGCGGTTTAGGAAGTTTAACCAGAGGCCATCAACGGCTTCGTAGAAACTGTCGCCATCGGGCTGGTACGGAACAGTGACGTACGGAAACCACGATCATGAAAGGGTATTGACTTGCACCTTCGCGCGTCTCGCGGAGACAAAAAGATAAATCGGGATGACGCTTAACAATAGAATACTTTATAGTCCGTAGAGCGACTCTCGCGTCTTGAGGTACGTCCACCAGGCTAAACTTGCAGAGCGGAGGACGTCCACTTGGTTCCATAGTTATAGCAATGTTGGCGCCACAGTTTCGAATCATTTTTGTTATTGACCGAGTCGCGTAAACGATGAACACAAATGAAACGGAGTAAGATACAGTGAAATAGAAATAAGAAAGTGACGTCTATGTTCATTCTCTGTCGTTGTATCTTTATGCGAGTAGCAAGAAAGATTTGTATTAATTAGTACATTGTTGACTGGTCATGAGTCAATTAGTGTTTGCACTTGCATTAGCTGTTTCAATGTTTGAAACGCAGGGCAATGTAGAATATTGCAAAAGTAGAATGTCCAAAGTTTCATTTCAGTACATTATGTATAAATAAAGTATATTTCGATTACATTTATTTCGATTATTTCACTTTCATATTTAATTATGGAATAATAACCGGTGACATGGGATAGCTTCTGCATAAAATTGCCGGTCAACAGTGTGTTAATATTTTGCATGCGGTCACCATTTTCTGTGTTTATGGACATCTAAAAGGCAAATCTAGTTATTGCATATCTTAAACCCAAACCCAACTGAGATCACAGTCTCCCGGTTTCAACGTTTGTTTTGTTCCGAGCCGTGATCAAAGTCTGCCGAGTGTAAAGTGTTAATACGTCAGGCAGACAGTGTTTTGTTTTTTTAGGGAGTTTAAAATGTCACGTAATACGCAAAAAGGAAGTGTATTGCAAGAAAACAAGGAATTAAATCAAGAAAGGGGAAAAAAAATATTGAAGTAATAATAAAAAACAATAATGATATAGTAATAAAAACACTAATAACAAAGTTCACTGTTATAAAAGTGTATGGAACCGAGTTGTATTGGAACCATAACCTCCCATCAATGATAATGAAATTACATGGATAACAAAATTTCAATACCGTAAAATACAGAACACAGGATGGACAGGCAAATGTACCTCTTCCAAGGCGCATTGTTACCATTCTTTATCATCAATGGCCAGAGGGTGCTCCTTGTGTTTGAGATATTCAATAGATGTATCGATCTCTGAATAGGTATTCGCAATAGGGTCTTAAGGAATTTAATAATCCAACATCGGCAACTTTCTGCTTAGCCCTTCTTTGCGGGCACCGACTGCGTCGTAATATTTGTACTATCGATCGGATAATAATTCAATCGAACGTAAGTAATTGTTCTCAGCTATTCTGCTGGCATCCATCTTCTCTGCTGCACGCCTTTTGTTATTGAAACGCGTAGATTATGTAAAACAGTGTACCATATAACAATTTTATAAATGTCTCCACCGTGAAACAATAATGGTCCTTTTGTACAATCAGTATAAATAAAATGCGGCATAATTTATTAACGTTATGAGTTTTTATATTATATGCTATAACAAATTTAATATTATTAGTATATTAAACGAAATGTGATGGGTTCCTTTTTCGTCTTCTTAGTTTAAGCCTTTCATTCTTGAATATGTATTTTTTCTCTTATATTAAAGAGAGGGACAAGAACAGCTGGTTTCAAGTGAAATTGAAACTTATTATTATAAATTCCTATGTACAATCTATACTCTGCGACAGGATGAATTTAAAACAAAGGCTCATGAAATTATGAATTTATGAACTCGTAAAATATCATTCCTTGATTCACTTATAGTAGAGCTACCAAAAGTTGAAGAATCTGAAGAATAATCTCTATCTTCGAGCTCCGCGAACTAATAAATCACGAAAAAAGTACATCATAAAAGTAAATATTCTACATTAACTTCCAATTACTAAGCATAGCTGTATGCATCGCTTCAACGTAAACGCGTCCACTATAAAACAAAAGTATATAAATGTATAAGTTTCACTCTTCATCCTCACTGTTCATCGTTTGCACTCTCACAACTTTCCGCGTACTAGAAATATATACAGTCTACCACTGTCGTCAAAAACGAAAGTCACGTTAAATAATTTTTAAGACTGCGTATGTACAATTTTTCATTATAAAAATCCAATCAATAAGCTGCAACAGCAGCAGCGTTTCTCTTATAGTCACTTTTAACACGTTAAGCGCCATGTCGGTCACCGATGAGCGACGCTTCTGAATTACACGAAAACAATCATAACATGCAGGCTAACCGATGTCAAATGAAAATGTTTAATAACGCAACTAAGTTGATGATAGTAAATAATTAATGATCATCCCTGCTTTTCTCTGCTACAAAGAAACAACTCTGCGGAAAAACGGTAAAGATTTTCTAGACGCTTAACGTGTCAGTGACCGTCGCAGCTCTGCGACGAACGTGCCCATAGTTACACGTTACAAAAACATGAACAAATTCCCAAAGACAGTGGCGTTGAATATAATATAAACTACGGAAGGTAACGGAGTAGATGGCCACCAACCAAAAATTCGTCTGTACGGATTGAAAGCGAAAGTGAGACCTTAGGGACAACAGGACAGTGATACGCCATTTGGTTTCCTCTGGGACCCGTAATGGCTGATCGAGGATATTTAGGGTGTTCTTACAGCCGGTGCATTATTAATATCGGCCCGACTCGGCCCTCGCGTTCTACGTGGACCCATAGGATGGCAGCGAAGCGGTCGACCGCGGACGGCCCTTACAAGGATCCATGTTATTTATGCATGTGCACCGGAAGCCTTTTCCAGAATAAGAGGCGACCCGGGACTCCAAGTCTCCCCGCCTATGATGCTCGAAACCATGAACCTCATCTCTGCTCCGTCCTTCGCGGGGTTCCGGGGAATTACTGTGCGGCAACGACCACACAAACATTCTCTATCCGGGAGTATCGAGGGTGCGCCTACCGGCTGGCCCCTACCGCATTTTATCGGAAGAGAAACAGTCCGTGTTTTATTCCGCTCGCGTTCCAATGTGCTATCGTGGAACACTTGATTTACTTGAAATAGGGCCATTTTCGAGGGACCAGGTCACGGTATACGGAGTGCGGTTTCTTCGGACAGGAAGCGATTTTATATGCAGAATGAATCGGAAATGTGGAGCGGAATTACTTATTTTGGGGCAACTAAATGTTGAACATTCGCGGATGGTCACGGCTACGCAGAAAATGTCCAGTGAATTGAATTTGAATAAAGCACTTTTATTTGTTATTCGTCGAATTCGTTGCCGATGAAAATAGAAATTGAGTGCAGCTTTTGATTCTGTAGATTTTTGTACGTGTTACTTGGTTTAAATTGTTGTGTTATATTTATTGGATACGGCTGAGTAATGTTATTATCATTTGTTGTTTCTATTTACAGTGAGAACGGATATATTGGCGACATTATTAATTATAAACATCATCTTCTGGTGACTGAAATAAATGTGACAAAATAAAGAAGAGACAGTATGACAATTTTAACTTTGTCTCGAGTTCAATTATATCTGATCTCTCTCATGTTTGGTTGAGTTGAATGATGTATCATCGTTAATACATATAAACATGAATCAATATCAACAAAATTAACGATTTGCACAAGAGTGAAATAATATCGAAGCGCACGCGTGCGAGATAAATTTCCAAGCTCCGCTATCTCGAACACTGAAATTCATACGAAACATTGTCTTATGCTGACCGTTTTCATTTTTTCGCTTAGAATTACCCTTCGAATTTAAATATCTACATTAGAATTTCAAATTGATTCACTCACGTGCGATATATTATGTAGATGGTCCGGCCAATGTAGTTCGCGCGAGACAGTCAACACGAGAAACGACTAGCCTTATGGGATTCTAGGCGTCTAAGGAACGAGGATGTATCACGATGAGGTAGTCACAGGTTTTTAGGAGCGTGGCTTGGACCGTAGCCAAGACTGGCACCCTTATCCTCTCGGATTTTCTCTCTATTTGAGAACAAACGGAACGAAACGATGCAAGTGCTCTCACTGGCACGGCACGCCGGTGCAACCACCAGTTGCTAGCGTTGAACGAGGCCGAACAGACGCGGGAGCGTGAGAAAGAGGTTTGGATAGGTCTACGTACACACAGGTAGGCCTACGTAAGTACATAGTTAGCTCCATATCGCCTGTTGCATTCGTAAAGTGTTTCTTCGGCTGGACCGCCTTATACCTTATAGGAATCTCTTGGCAACGTCCCACGCGGCTTCTTCCCTCCCGTTCCGCTAACAGCGTGCTAACCGTGTCAGCTATCTTGGTACTTTGTCTTTTCGTGGCTCGTCCTTGAATGGTTTTATAAAACGCACGGTAACAGGAATCATGTTTACAACAATATCTTCGTACTTCTTTTCGTCGCGGTTCCCTTATCTTTTAAATTTGAAATTAATTCTTCAAAATTGAATTGTTTACAAACCGTTGCAAATATTTTAGTTTTCAGAGTTCTGTAGGACGTAATGATGTAACGTAAATTATAATTGAAAAATTACATATTGAACAGAATTGTTTCATAAGAAACTAACAATGAGTGGTGGAAAATATGTGAAGACATATTAGTCTCAGATATGATTGATATTGTACTACTTATCTGTTACAATGTTAGAGGTAATCACGTAACTGTCTCAATATAAATGTTGGCACGAATAGAATATGCTACGGAGTATGATAATGCATACCACGCTTCTTAAATATTTTTTTGCTTAAGGATAGTGTATTGACAATAAATAAGACATTAAGTTAATTAAAACTATTTCTTAACATTTATTTCTATAAGTCTATCATATACTACAAAATTATTAAACATTAATAGTAAAATTATCAATTTTAATAATTATACAATTTTTCATTTAATTTGTCCTGAAAAATTCTGAGTAAACTAGATGTTTAAATCGAAACATTTTTGAGCTTCTACTGCATAAAGCTTCACAAAGAGATGCATTTTGGAAATGTATCAAATTCACCAGGTATTCGTTAGTATGTTTATCGAAATTCGTGGTATTACTTAAAGCTTTTGTGCAATCAATTAAAGCATTTAAATGTGCGCGGTGCACTTTGAAAGCAATCAAGTACGCAGCGAAATGGTAATTGAATAAGAAACAACTTCTTAGGTAATTGGTTGATTGAGATTCCGAGGGAGACTTTTTATAGCCCGCGCGAATACAGATACCTTAATTAAGAGTTGCTTGACGATCAGCGTTGCTGGATTCAGTTCCGGGTTTTAGTTTGGCTTTGAATTCGAAGCACGGTGGCGAGATGCCAACAAGTGGTCCATATACCAATTGGCTATCCGTGCCTACCCAGTCTATGTTACCACGTTTCTACGTGTAGTAATTGCCAATCAATAATACACCGTTCCCGCGTGTCTTATATCATGAAAAAGCGATGACATTGAATCATAAATGAAATTGAATTTTCATTGCTACACTGTTCACGACTTTAATGTCTCCCGCAGTTTGATTATCATGACAGCTATAATTATATCTCGACACGAGAGTCCTATTAATTTAATTTTGTAGATAAAACTGTGCTTGTACTATACTATGAAATTTCAAATATAAAACGATCAACATGTTTAAGATATCACGGGAAACTTAGAATAGAAAAACGTTTATAGAAGTTTGATGAAATCTCTACTTTCCGTGCATAATGACAAAACCTCTAATAAAATGAAAAACGATTTACTTTGAAAAAGTTCAAAGTAATCAATACAGTATACATCTTCGTGCAAAGTAGAATTTTTCAGAACACGATCGAAAACATAAAATTATCTTTAAAAATACTTTTGTCCCAAATCAGATACATATTATATTATACAAGGCACTGCAGTTTTCGCGCGTTCTATGTGATTGCGCGCATTCGAAGTCAAGAATGCATACAAATTCGTAGACTCGTGATCACGAGTTATTACACAAAATTCTAAAACAGCCTGATCGATATTTAAAAACGCTACTTTGGTTCGTCAAATATTCTGAAAGTAGCTGTTGCACACGAAAAGTGGTCTATAGTTGATGCTTCTGTACTGTTCGTCTACAGAGCGTACAGCAGATAGAAAGATCTCGCAAATTCGAATCCCGCCGGTGCAAAATTAAAGCAAAATTCAGGGGGCTTTAAAAGCTTCGGTCTATGCCTAGTACTTTGGTAAGAGCCCCCGCAATTTCTTAATGGTATGCACGTATGTGGAGGAAATAAGACGGCACATAATGTGGGAACGTCTTGGAGGTTCCTATGTATGTATCTGAGTAATACTGAACGCTGATGGTCGGGTCGTTTCAAAGTGGCTTGAGATTAGACAGGGTGTGGGCTAGGTCTCTCTTCTCATTAAGCTGAGTGTTGCGTGTTGGAAGGAGGCTCGAGAAGCACTCACTACCCTGAAGTACACCAGACACGCTACCATTCACCCCTAGAGCTACAGGTTGCTATGGAAGGTTAACAGATTACGGACCGTTTTACGTAAACACCGGGACAAATCCTTCGATTAAATATTCGTACTGCGTAATTAGAAAAATGTTGCACTTAGATGCATAGTACAATGCGTATTGATCGAAGTATATAATTCTGCTTACCTTTCTGGCAGGAATAGTGTCTTGAGTAAAAAAGAATTATTGGAAGTATTCGCTATAATACATATTTTTTTAATACTCTGTGCAACAGAAATAATACATTTCGCTTGGAAAACCGTTTATGAGATAGTACATCATTTTTCCACTTGGATTTACGCTGTACCATCTTTAAAGTTGTTAAAAAGCAACATTTGAAAGAAAATGAAAATCTCGATATTGTTATAAAACTTAATAGAATTTTAAGTCAATATAAAATTATATTAAAGTGATATAATGAAGTTTGAAATAGGTTGATATAAACTCGGACATTTCTAACACGCTACGATGTCTACGATCTAAGGAATGTCTCGCATTTGAAAGATCTGTGTATGCCTTGCAAATATTAAAAATGTACACACTCGACGCTGTATTTTACTGTGATATTTTCCACATATTTTGTTAAACTTGTTTGTCATCGTGGCAGCCTTTAAAAAAAGGCAGTGGACTATGAACTAATGCAGGGTACACAACAGCGTTGTCGGGGCGGATTGCTGAATTGAATTTCTTCTGAGGGACAAAGATGTCACTCAGGCCCATCTTCAAAAAGAGTAAAGGGTTTTAGGAAGCACATGGGTATAAAGTGTACTCAGTGAACATTTTCTAAGTGCTGGTAAGTAGAGGCAGTGAAGAGGGTACAGAGCTCTCTCTGTGTACGTAACCGGCCCGTCTTTGTGTATAGAGGATCTTCGCGTGACAGAAGCAGGCTGTAGCCTTATTTTGTAATGAAACGACCAGCGCCAAAGAGAATCACGACCACGGAAACGTGAAATGGGTGAAATGCGCCACAAATACATGGACAGCACACATAGAGCGCGGGCTACGATTTGACGATGTAAAGGAAACGGCTTCCCCTAAAGAGATCTATCGTTTGCAAAACCGAGAGGAAGTTTCCCCTTTGAACAATTTGTTAGACAAAGGTTGAACATTCATTATACATTTATCATTTTTAGACATTTATCTCTATTGTGTTTAACATTTATTAAACTTTTATCATTTTTAGACATTTATCTCTATTGTGTTTAACACTGACCGTACTGGGAACCGGTCAAATGATCGGATTTAAAATTCTGTGTTTTCTTTCGTTCATTTAATTTTATATCAATTCCTATATTGTTCGATTAATTGGTTTTTCAATTTTCGTCCTTCTTCTTGTGTCTGTTTCCACTAAGAAACATTGGTTTATCTCTATTAAATTATTTCTATTTGTTCATCTGTTAAATCTAATTTGTTTATCTCTATTTTGTAACCAATTATTTGACTAGTTGCGGTAGAAAAAATGTTGGTATGGTTAATATTAATACTAACATTTTTTCTGATCTGCTTCCTTAAAATTTTTCTTATGTAAAAACAATAGATACTGATAATGCATAATGTACGACATATGAACACTATCGTATAATAATATTTTGCTAAATAATAAATATATTATTTCTTCCCGTTGATAAAAAAATAATGTACGCATTGGATGTTGAATACAAAAATTTTCTTGTGTAATAAACATTCTATTACAATATTCATATATACTGTTCCATGATAAATTCAAATAAAATAACAATTTTATATGAAGTAAAAATTTTCTATAGAAATTTAATAAGGCATTAATATATTATTATTGCTATACATTATATAAGACAAATTTTGTAATACTACGAGTATCTATCACCTTAAAATTCAATGTTTCTAAAATTTTCACTATTATATTTCCATTAGTGAATTTCCTCGTTAAAAATGAGATTTCCTTCATATTCATGAGACTATGAACCATACGTTTATTACTCAGAAAAATGTTATGAGAATCTATGTACAGTTCTTAAATTTATTATTAACTTCCCGTAGCTTTTACCCTTTAACCTGCTTTCACCTTCCCGTATAAATAGTCCCCGTGATAAAGACGTCCTTAGAAATAAAAGTTCATCACGATTAACGATACCATCGTGCCACTTAAAAATGTTATAAAACCAGTATTATAACTCTTCACGATTAAAATGCTTGTAATTAAACGAAGCGGTGTAACTGGTGAGCATATATTTTTAGTGTCAAACATACGGTTACGGTGGAAACGAAGGTAGAAAGTATGAAAGCCATCCTTCCGTGTTCCGGTACCGACTTATGTTCCTTTTGTTATCTCTGGCCTGGTTTGAAATTTTATTCTGTGCTCTTTTCCTTTTATTCTTCGCAAAGATGCCATCGTTATAGTTCAATCATGCTTTTCTTCTATGGGATGGCGCTATTTGAAAAACACTACTCATATTATTTATATCATCCTCTGGGTAATAAAAATATATATATATATATATTGTATATTTGTGAATTGATATGCATATGACTTCAACAACGGTACAGTAAAATTGCTTTTGTGTCTCCAACGCGTCTATTTTATAGGACGCTAACTTGTTTCATATTGTAGTTTATCCTCTGGGTAATAAAATATCCATCCCTACCATTCACTGCGCATCATCCCCCCCCCCCCCTCTCACTCCCACTTTCAAGCTCCTTTTCGAGCAGCAACTGTTGTTGAGACAGGCTGCTGAATAATAACACCCGGCTTAGGAAAAACAGCGATACCATCTCGGTTATAGCTTTTTTCCCGTGGAAACATCTTACGAAAAATCACTCGGATTGACTTTGAGTTATGCGACGTCGGTTAGTTTATTTCTTCTTCGCTCTGATAGTTTCTCCAATCTACACGAGAATCCGCGTCTAAGTTCGCTTCTTAGTTGAAATAAATTATCCGACTTGGATCTTCCTCGCTTTTGTTCCATTTATCTCGATGACTCGGGAGAAGTCTGATCAATGGTTTATAGATTCTACTGTATACTTGTTCCACCCTTGCAGCGTAATACGTTTTCTATGATCATCGTTCGTATAGTTTATTCAGAATTATACTATTCAAGTTTTCATTATGTGCGCGCTCAATGTATGGTAAGATTATTTGGATGTTTTGAATATACGAAGAATACGAGCATTTGTCTCCATAATGATTCTCTAAAGTTGAATTTTATAGAGAATGAGATACAGTGAAGAGAATTGTAGATGCTGTTTCATTGGACAAAATGTACAAAATTGATAAGGCAATTTAATTCTATTGTTATACAAATTAAGTGTTTATATAGAAAAGTAATGTATAATAGACTGAAGATATAATCATAGTGCTTGACCGATATAATTAATACGTTACGTACAAGCAAACTTTTGCATAGATGGACGCTACAGAAAGATTCTATGAATCATAGTTTCTTTTCACCGTCAAGTAAATGAGGTTATACATATAAAATTATAATGTTACATGTGAACTATGGATATTTATATAATTAACAATGTTTCTAAATGAACCTTCGAAAATCGACATCGAATAAAAGATTATTTTCTTCGCAAAAAATTTTATGATATTTAAAGTAATGTGAAAGTTGTGAGAAACTTTATCTTAATATATTTTGTACTGAATTTCATGATGTTACATGCGATATAAGTACATATGTACATGATCATTCAAAGTTTAATTATGCACAACAAAGTTAGAATATCATAATCAGTTTTATCAGCGGAACATTTTCGAAGGAAGGACAATTTTAGGCAACGCTTTTTCCCGTTGCTCAAATCTAACCCAATTTTGAATAAAATAACGAAGTATACGTCGCGATGTTCGACAACATAGTCGAAGAAAAAGGAAGAGATTGCCATCTCGAGCCGCGTGGAAAAGTATATAAGAGAGATGGACGGGAGACAAGAGCTCCTCAAACAGGTTGGCAAACCTTAGATATCCTACCTTCGGTTTCCTCGGTAGCAATAAGAAATATTGCTACTCCAGGTCTAACTGATCTCGACCTTATTGCTTCTTCGTAAAAGTGGAACAGGATTCTAAGAGAACAGACGCTTAGAAAAGAAGGGACACGAGCCTTCGACAAATGTCTCTCGCGTATTGTTGGTTTCCCTTCTGTTTGGAAGAAACGATTTTAAGTAGGATCCTAGGCATCTATTTACATCGCCTCGATCTTATCATATGAATCGGAGAACTGGGTACAATTTTTAGGATAGGTATTTCAACTATCATTTAAGATATTAGATATATATGTAAAATAGTATTTCAAATAGAAAGCAAAATGTTGAGAAGTAAAATATGTTTTGTATTGAAAATTCATATAAATATGTATTTCCAATATTTTTATAGAATGAAATTCAATTATAATATTCAACGAAGTTATTTTTTTGTTTATGCACGACACCCATGTGTAATGGAATATGTAACTCAACATTTTCGTTGTTCAGGCAATTCTTTTGAGCAATACAGTAACGACAACCGAATAAATATATATTTTAGGAAAAACCGCAGTGAATTACTACTATTTCAAAAAGTTGTTTTTGCAAGCTAAATATTTTATTTTCAAATTTACACGTGATTCAAAATTATTTCTTACGCGTTATTTATTATTTATTAGCTTTAGTAGTTAATTTAGTGCTTTTCCATGAAAATAATTCCAAATGCATTCTAAATCTAAGGAAAATAATATTTAAAAAATTGATGGACATATAATTTTACAAATAGATAGTGAACACTGGAACAACCGAACATTTAATATAATTGATCTGTAATCCTTACAAAAATTGTAACAGTAGATTTTCTCGGTTTCTTAAAGCAATCATTGTACTGTCAAAATGAAACTATAATATTTTTAAATCATTTCAGACATCTTATACTTTTCAGACATGGATAATTGCGAAATTAATTTATATACCTAATAATATTAATATTTTGTAAATAATGTTTTCCTTAAACAGCCATAAATCAGGTAAACAAATTATTTACTGTTACACTATTTGACATAATATTTCACCATCTTTCTGCTCCTTTAGTGAAGATGTGTACCATATTGAACCTACAGATTTTCAGACCATACGGTCTTTTCTAGATGCTTTACAAGCCGTATTGCAAGCGTGGGCCAGTAAGGATCCAGCTTAACCCCTTGTGCTTCACTAGTACACATGATATATGAGTAACATCAACAGACCTAAATCAGTTATAATAATTTCAGATGTTCACAACATTTATTCCTTATGTTAAAAATTTAATTTCCCAATAAAAAGTCTTGTCAAGTATCCACATTGTTGATACGACTTGAAATTTGCAAATAAGACAATTTTCTGAAGAATAGGGGATGGGTTATTCATGTTTTTTAGTCGTTAGCTAATACTGTGCGGCAGAAAAGAATGTGTTTTTCCTTTACAAATCGATAAAGTAACTTCATCGCGTGACTAGAATACGAAGAAAATTTATTGTCTAAGCGGAATTCTGTAAGCGCATCGTGTCCCATCATTTCTTGCCAACGGTCTTTAGATAATCTGTCTCTAGACGATCGAAGGAACATCGCGTGTAAGATTGCAATTAATGTGATACTTCTGTAGCGTTGCAGTACGAATAGAATGGTCTGGAAAAAATGTCTTGAAGCTAATTGGTTCGAGTAAAAAGCGATGTTTATTGCGGGATAGTAAGCGCCATAATACTATAATAATAGCTATAGACCAGTGGTTCTCAACCTATTTTTCCAGCGTATCACTCAACCAAGATGCCATCGATTTACATATTATTTCCTCTATTTTTAAGTAGAAATACAAAGTGGTATCTTCCTAGTATTGGCGTGTGATTAAAAAATAAATAAATAAATAAGATTCAGATTTAATTCATTTTATTAAATGTGTTTTAGAAAAACGCTTGCTTCAGAAACTAAATAAAAATGTTGTAACTTCAGTGAAGGAGGTCGTAAGTTAAGCTTTTACTCAGAAATGTTAACAGACACTGCTAAGTAACAATTTTATAGTTAATTTAAGTTATGAATTAATTAAATATGTTAATTGAATTTTGAATCAAATAAAAAGAAAAAGAATGTATTATTCTTTTCTTTTTCTAAATCAATGATCTTTCATTAGTTGACACCGATTTCATCTTCTTCATTGGCATGTCTTTGGAAGGCTGCAATGAAAATTCATGAACTAGGTGAAAATAAATCCTGTTGCAGCTATTGGTAAACCATTAATCTTCATTACCATCCATTTTGTGTGTAAACACAAGTACAATCGAGAACAATTGCTAAATAACGTAGAGAATTATTGAATGTTTGCGAATATAAATCTTATTCTATTGTAAATTCTATTTTTTATTTTTACTATAGATTCTATTATAAATTTTATTCACAATGAGGTGGAATAACACATTTTGTTTACGTTTTAATAATACACCGTAATTAGTTGCTTCATATAAATTAAATCCAATACGTTTATAAAAAGTTTATAAATATACATAATAAGTAGAAACAAATTCTCCTTAAATTTGATTTCGACTGTGTCTATTGAATTTTGATCAATTCAATATAGATGCGCAGATATATTTAGTCTAACAATCAGTAATAACATACCATTCAAATTATTGTTACATTAATGTCTTGTAAATTAAATTGTATTACAGTTGATTTTTCACTTTAAAAAGTAGAAACTGTTTAATCCAATTGTAATGTATTTATAAAATGGAAGTATTAAATTATTTTTTATCCCGTTATAACAAAAAGTATAAATAATATCTTCTAAAGTTTATTTCTCCTAAGAATTTTGACACGTTAGACATAAAATAGAAATTCTTTTAAACTTTTGTGAATGCGCATTGTAATAAAATTTGCATTGTAATAAAAAAAAACAAAATATTTTTTTAAATTGGATAAAAATAGAACAAAATAGTATAAATCCTTTTATACAATGCCACTCTATGGAAGGTTTATTTTAAGAGAGTTTCTTCGAGTGAAAGACACTTATAATGAAAGGTATACATTTAAGAATTTATTGGAAACAAGGGGAAATTCTAGTCTTATTCTATGTCAACGTGCGCTCTAAGGTATAATCATTGATAACAGAAGAATAGAATGTAATTCACATTGAAACAAATTTAATAATACATTTAAATAATACATTTCTGCATACATTTAAAACACCGTCTGTTGAAAAACATGTCGAAAACATTAAAGTAAACAGCTTTAATGCTGCAAGTTTAAAGTTTGATTAGCAAAGAAGTGGATAAATGAAAAGTAAAGAAAAATCCGCGTGATGGTAGAGCTTAAAAAGAACGCAAGGAGAAAAGTTTGATATGATAAAACAAGCTCGGATAAGAAATGAGAAAAAAATGGCGAGCAGGAAAGTGTCGGAAAGGAAAGATCGATCTAACGAACTTTGGTAAAGAGATTAACCGCGTAAACCCTTCCGCTGGTAAGCCTTGCTTTGCGTGTTAGGGTAGTCGCAAGGTTAAGGTTTAATTACACGGTTTAATTTCCTTGAGCCTAACGATCCACGGATGGATTGATGAAATTTCGTCACTACGTGATATCGCGCCGCAAACATACATATGTATGTATATTGACATTTGGCCAGCGTCTTAAACCACGTTCGTAGGGTCTCAGTAAACTAATGGTTAATTAAACTTCTGACCTCAGGCTGCAGCACAGCTTACACGTCGCATGATTGTGCAATATAAACTGCTTTTACTATATGATAATTTATTATTACTTGCTATATATTTTTGTAATTAGGTTCATATAAATTTATGCAAGTTTAATACGTAGTAATTAATAAAATGCACCTCCTTCTAAATATCGAGTTATATATAGGTACAAGGAAAAAAACAATTCTAACTGTTTCTTAAATTTCTGTTTATTGTTATACTTTACTTTACCATAATTTATAATTATGGTTGTACAGCATAATTCAAATTTGTTTTTTGTATACACCAATTTCACAAGAATAAAGTGCTACATATAGAAGTCGCACATGTAAGTACTCGCATATCAAACTCGTCGTTCTCTCGAGACATCTCTTTTATGCAGGATTAGCTCATTCTTATCATAACTACTACTGATATACTACTATCAGTTAATCTCCATCTCAAAAGACGACCTTTTGATCTACATTTTTTCATTGAATGAAAAATTCTTCTTTCTGAAAGCACTGGTTGTTTCACAGTATTAGTAGTACGTCTGTTATAAATATATATGTAAATACAGCGCAGCTGTCACGTCTTGAGCGAATCCCCCAAGCTAAAACGTCACAGGTGCAAGGGAAAAATCCACTCGCGATGACTGGTTTCGTAATTATACCAATTATTGGCTGAGTCACGTAAACGAAGAGCGCAAATGAAACAGAATACGACAAAGTGAAATATAACTATACAAAATCAATCTGGACGTCAACTACTTATTTGTATCTCACTCCGTAGTATTCAGTTTAATTTGTGATCTTCGTTTACTGTGTCCTCTTGTCTTACTTACACCTTCAGTTCGTAGGACACGTGAACAGACGACGCTGCGAACAGCGACAATTTTAATTTAATATCACCTGAAATTAATATTCGCTAAAATTGATATTCTATTACCTTTTATTTAACTCGAATAAGTAACGAAAGAAATATGCAACTTTGAGAATTCTCGCATTTAATCGAGTAAATAAAGGTGCTTACAGTTCACCGATTCCGAGCTGAAGAACGCTCCTAGTGCTAAACGGGTTGGAGAGCAAGGGGAGACGTCCACTCGCCGCGCTCGGCACGATTGTTATGGCGGCTCAGTTTCGGCACGTCCTTATTATTGGCCGTCTGCTTTCTTCATCACGCAGCTCTGCCGGTAACAAGGATGTGCCGAAACTGAGCCGCCATAACAATCGGGCCGAACGCGACGAGTGGACGTCTCCGGCTGCCCGTCTACCTGTTTAGCATTAACCCTTTGCACTCCGAATTTCTTTTTCATTTTTTCCTCGATAATTCTATATTATTACGATATTTTACTTGAAATGCATTTAAAAAAATAGTTTGTAGCGAGCAGTGTAAACGATTCTTTTTACTAATAATATTGAAAATATCATAATAATATAATCTATTTTAAAAATATCTTGACAAAGAATCACACCTGTGAATAAAACTGATGTCGAGTTAGACAGCGTTTGTTTCAGTGACGATCCTCTTAACTGTAGTATTTTATTCAAGCCAATAAATCTTCTAAAGAAAATATTAAAGATATTAAACTAGAACAAGCCAACGAGTTCCTAAATTTAAAACCGTATTTTACAACTTTAAATAATAATATCTATAGGATTTATTTGAGTTTCTTTGTGTAAAATATGGGATTGCAGCCGTTACAAATATGTGACGTTGGTAGCGAACGTGTTAAAAACTTTGTTTAGCTCGGAATCGGTGAATTGTGTATATATTTTATGATCACGTATGAAAACATTGGACGAAGGGGATGGAAAATAATTGGTTATTGTCTATTGAAATGTTTTCGCTGTGTTATAATGTTTTCACTTCCTCATACAATGCGGAGTCGTTAAGAGCAATGCGTCTCGCATTAAATCCAGAAAATGGTCAAAATGATCTCTGCACTGTTTAACGCGTCACAGCAAATTAATTTCGTCGAGTGTTTGCAGCAAACTGATACAATTATATAAATTTCAAGCGTTCAATTACAGTAATCGATTATCCAACGTACCATACAACAATGATTTCCAGAAACGTAAACATAATTCCATGCTGCCTAGTACCGGGATAAATTCGGAAGCTATGTATACATTCTTCGCATTATTACATTCGTTAATCCCAGACTCTATTAATGCCATCCTATATCAAGTTATATTAAACTTATCGTAGTAATTATTTCATTCCTGAGCATACTTTTAATTTATTCATCAAATATCATAATAATTAATTAAATCGATCCGTTTAATTTAATATATTTCAACGTACCTACGTGGAATGATTGATCCAATTATATTGACAATATTATTTTTACAATTATAAAAATTCTGACATAAAATACAGTATTCCCTTAAACAATACAAGAGATGTATTGCGTACTATGTGGATCACATAGAGTACAGGTACGGATGAGCTACAGGTTTCTGTATAAACTCTGTGGTTAATATTTTACATGTATAATGTATTGAAACCTGAAATACAATGCGATAGTACAACCTATATTCAAATGTAATATGATACAAGATTTCGAAATACCTCATTAATTCATTCCAATTTGAGTACTATACGTAATGAGCATGACAATACTGTTTCTTCAATGTCAATTTAATAAAAATAACGTTATTGACGTTTAATAATTGCAGATTATTTAATTGGAACTAATTAATTAATTTAATTGAAATTTGGATAAACGCGAGTTACATTAAAAGACACAAACATGGGTCTAACATTTGGTACACGTCCCACTACATGATGTTCCATTATATCACGTTTATTTGTCAAATTGATTAAGTCGCATAATCGATAAAAACGACAAAGCACTAATTGCTTCAACTCGGCTTGTAATCATCGCATTAATTTATGTATCTTCATCAATGTGGCTTCTGAAATAAATTTGATATACTTCCATAGCCTACAAAGTTTCCGTTATTTCATAATATTAAACCAATTATTAACCCATTGCCCTACAATATCGTGTCAGAATCGTATTAAAGATTTCAAATAGAATTTAACAAACCCAAATATTATTCAATTTGTTTCAATGTGAATTACATTCTATTCTTCTGTTATCAATGATTATACCTTAGAGCGCACGTTGACATAGAATAAGACTAGAATTTCCCCTTGTTTCCAATAAATTCTTAATAATTATGCAGTTAAATCGTTCACAGTTCGAAGCGTCAGTCAAGTCCTCCGACACGAAAATCTCAAAAAACTCAAACAGTAGACTTAATCGACTGGAACTGTTATAATTAACCTATCATTCAGGAGTGCGCTCGATTTAAAAAACAGAAAAACATCGGCGAACCATTTTCCGCGGCAATCAGAACGGAACGAAAAGCCGAATTCACCGTATCGCGCGTTTACTCGAGTACCGCAGCCATCGTGCGAAAGTTTCAAACGAAAATCAGAAAACGTGTTAAACTGACAAGCGCAGCGGCGGCGGTCGTGACCGTACGTATCTCCGCTATAACGCGGCAACTCTGTCCAATCCCGGCAGCGACAAAGTGTCAAAGTAGTCTCGAAACAGAACGGGCGCGGTTCGTATCCCTTTAAAGTCCAGGTATACCCTTGATTGTGGTATTCACGCACGATTACCACGGCCGAAACTTGAATTAACCTCTTTGTCGATGGCCCGCGAACAGTACACTGAGGTCGGCCAAAACCGTCGAAGATATTCGCGAAGTTTCGCCCCGATAATGGAATCCCCGTCGCGCCGCGGCTCGCCGGCCGACCGGCTGGCGGCTGGGCTTCGCTCGGCCACGGTGTTTCGGCTGAAGCCAGAAGCAAGGTGGTCATAAGGGAGGACCCCGCGATACATGCCATTAAAACTTAAAATTAATTCCAGTGCTAGGTTCGGGTCCGTAGGAGGTGCAGGGAATGGCGGTGACGCGGCGGCATCAACGAGCCCCAACTTCGTATCCAATCCAACTACACAAATTCTCCGTAAAGCCCAGTGTCGACGGCAACGTGCAGCTAGTAGTATCGTCGCCATTGTCGTTGTCGTCGGTGTCTCCCTCCCTCTCTCTCGCTCCCTCTTTCGTTCGCAAGGCGATGTTGTCGAGACTGCCGAGTGCCTATACGTACATAAGAGGGATGTAACAATGCAATTACGCGTCGCATAAGCCGTCGACGAAATTACGCTTTAATCCGCGGAGCACTGCGACCAACTACGCCGCGCTGCGCCATTTTCCTCTGTCGAAACTCTTCTCGCCCCCTCTCTTTCGCTATTCCGACTGTTCTCCCACCTTTGACAATTTCTCCTTCCTTCCTTCCTTCCTTCCTTCCTTCCTTCCTTCCTTCCTTCCTTCCTTCCTTCCTTCCTGCCTTCCTTCCTTCCTTCCTTCCTCTCTTCCTTCCTTCTTTCTTCCTCCCTTCCTTCTTTCCTTCCTTCCTCTCTTCCTCTCTTTCTTCCTTCCTTCCTTCCTCCCTTCCTTCCTTCCTTCCTTCCCACGCGAACAGCTTTCTTTTAGTAAACTCCCCAACACCCTGCCTGCACCACTTTCGCCCCTGGCTCCGTCTTTCTCTTTGTACTGCGTTTTGTTCTCGAATTTTGCGAGCCGGGCGGAGTGTGCAATCTCACCCGGACCGCCGTAATGGTGTAACAAAGCTAATTCGTCGTTGTTACAGTGGCGTGGCGTTTCCACGATTTCGCTACAGGCGCTCTCCAACATCGATAAAAGGGACCCGTTGCGCGAGCGAGTTCCTCGAGCGCGTCGGTATCGTTCGTTGAATGAGAATGCGAAGCTCACCAGTGGCTCCGATAGGAGCGAGGGGAATGGGACGAGTGAGGTGAACGAGTATCCGGCTTTGAAATTGCGAGGGGCTTAACTCGAAAACAAGCACCGTGATTTGTTTCACAAGTTCATTCCATGAAATTGTCGGTTTTTTGCCCTGCAGCGGAATATATACTTGAAGATATCACGGATAGCTAAGTACGTGCTCGCATGGAAGGCAGTGTGCAATACACGATGGCGTGCTATTAGTTGTTTTGCCTCGTATTTCATTTTGCGTCCTCGGCGTACGGTATCGTCCGTTATTATTGGGCCGTGCGAGAGTGTCTTTTAGGTATGCGCTTTTTAAAGAAGTTGAGATGAACGTGTCCTTTTGTTTCTTTAAATGTGTATGAAACACATATTGCATATTTTCTGGTACTTTCTGCAATCTTTAGTGTACTTGCTTATGTTTATTTATGTTTATATTTTATCTAATTATTTATCATTGAAACACAATATGGTGTTAATTTTTTCAACAATTCCTTACTTTTTCAGATAAACCTGTAATTCCTCTTCATTTCGCTGTACTTTTTGATTAGAATAAATTATAGACGCATTTGCCCTGAGTTTAACGAATATACTCCATTATTTGATTTTATTGCACGCATACTGAGAGACTTTTCAAACTAAATTCCGCAGTTAACTGGTTATATCTCTGATAATATCATTTTCCGTCCACTTACGACTCGATAAAAGAAAATAATAGCATCCTAATAACGTTTCTTAAACGTTAACTTATAATACATATATCATATCTTTTTCCACATTCACATTTGCTATAATTATATAAAGTCAATCTAATTATTAGGGTGTAAACTCTCTTTGTATACAGCGTGTTCGGCAGCAGGTGGAAGAAAATTCGTAGAATAATTATTCATGGCACTATAAGATGAAAAACAACTGTAAAAAAATTACTCTACTTTATTTTCCAGTCATTGACGATTAAAAGTCTGTCTGGTGAGAATCTGTCAATAGCAGTGCTCATTGAGCATTGACGTACCGTGCACCGCTATTGATGCATTAGAATTATTAATAACTTTTACTCTTCAATTTCATTCTGCATTCTCATGGAGAATATCAACTTTTAAATTTTCTCCCACCTGTTGCCGAATACTCTGTATATGCATGTTTAACCTATAAATCAATTATTATTCATATTCTTGGTTCAATTTAGACGAGGAATGGATACACCTGACCGACATAATTTTACACCAAAAAGCAACATTTAAACTTACTCCCTTGCCTCACAACAATCATGAATATTGTCCATTTATTTCTTTCTATTTAGAATGAAATACCTTTCCGGTTTCCATTTCATTTTAGTCTCAAAGTTACCACGCACCACTGGAATTCAAATGAAGCAAAAATTATAACGCTTGAAAACAAGCAACGATTAAAACCGAAGGTTTTTGCGGGTGGCCATTTCACATGGCGCGAACTCTTAAACTCGCGAATGGCGCCGGTATCAGCGACAGTAAACGTTCACTCCTGGTGAACATAGAATTCCTTTTCCTTCCAGCAAATTATTCGCGATAAAATGGCTTTGATAAGTGGTATGGCGAGAAGAAACCGTAAAAGAAGGGGTTAACAGGTGGGTACAAGTTGTACCAGACGGTATCTAGATGCCGCGAACCGAACCGTGCGTACTCCCGAGCCCGAGCATTACGCGCCGCAGCTCAATCCGCACGTACGCAATTTCGTCGGCGATCGAGCTCTTCCACGGGGTTAATGTTTATAGCCGCGGTAGACAGTGGTCGACGACAGGAACGCGGGCCACTATTAAAACGTCGCCCGCATGAGCCTGGTCCATCCGAATGAATAATAGACCGGGCGCACGACGCGTCAACGATAACTAACGTCGTCGACAAATTTCGAGATAATCCGCGATATTTCACGTAAATGTTGCACGAACTCCCCGAGAGTACGATGGACGCACATTTTTCATCCGTTGCTGGTGCGAAAGTGATTTATGAAAAATATGTGCCATCGATACACCACGATGATTTGAAAAATATACATTCGCTGAAGTTTAACTTGGCACTTAGGGAAATTGATTTGAGCTTCTGTACTTATCGAACCGAGCGAATGTTCCAATTTACGAAACAATAGAAAGTGACGTTTCATGAAAATTGTATTTCACTCTTCGAGAAGTTGATTTATTCGAAATGTGTAATTTACATTTGTGTATCGCAATAGTTGCGGAAATGTGCACTTGCTGAAGCTTTCACTTGAAATTGATAAAAACTGGATTGAGTTTATGCAGCCATTGAACTGGACAAATATTTTTATCTGCGATAGAAAATAACTATTCATTGTAATTGTATGCTATGTTTTCATCTTTTGGGAAATTAATTTGAGAAATGTATACTATTCATATATTGGAATATGTTGGAAAATATAAACTAACTGAAGATTGGTTTATAATTTTAAACCGACAGTCAGAGGAGGAGTGAAAAGAGTGGAAACATTTTGTCCAGTTTCAACCCCTCAGCTTCACCGAAAAGGTAGTTACAGGGTAAAATCGGATTATCACCTTTAGTTCTGCTTTAGGAGCCAAAGGTCGGAAAACATTCCTTAATATGTGTCTCTGCAGCTGCAATGTGTCAGATTTCTGTTTCAGAGTCTTTGCATACGTATAAATGGAGAAAATAGAACAAAACCCAGAAATCTGGCTTTTCCCTGTAACTACCCTTCAGGTGAAGACAAAGGATTGAAACTCGAAACAAAATGTTCCTTATTGGTAGACCATGTTGCGTTTTACTAAAGTTTATATAACTAATTTAATTTCTATATTTACATTAAAATTTCATTCACATTTCTTTTCACTCCTTTAACCCGTTAACTGTGAAATTTAGTTTAAAAAATCTCTCGTTCTGCGCGCAATAAAATCAAAAAGTAAAATATATACTCGTCAAGTGCAGGACAAATGCGCTGAAGATATACTTTAATAAAAAACCAAAGCGAAGCAAAGAAGAATCACATGTTTGACTGAAAAATAAGTAATTCATCGTTGAAAAGATTGGTATCATTTCAAGCTTTAAGATGACGCGTATACTCGTCAAACGCACTTACCCGGTCAATTGAAATATTGTACTCGCTGATCCAGAGAAATATTTTCAAATAGTTACGACGCATAAAACAACAAAATCTAATTTCATTTGTCGTGTACATTGCAATCAACGTGAGAATACTATCACTTCACAACAACAGTATTTATTACGTAATTGCTAATGATACTCTTTACGAGACGAAATTATTTCTAAGAGCTGTGCTATAATATTCCGGATGAATGTTAATGCGGACGTACTTTAGCAGGAGTTACTTTAATGGAAGTGGTTTTCTACGACGTACTGGATGACTTCGCCGAGCTCGTATACGTATGATTTAGTTAAGCTCGTAATCATAAAGTTCTGCGTTTATGACGGTGTCTACTAGCCTACGTAACTTCATGCTTTTTTTTTATTATGCGCCTAAGCCAGACCGTAAGGCGAAAAAACATAACGTGCACTAATATTATTACGGCACGCTAATGGGGATGGCTGTAGTCGCCGGTTTATCGGAACGATCCGAATCAGCCGGGTCGTCATGATACTTCGCGCGAATCATCACGATTGCAACATTCCATCTACAGCTTATCTCAGGGAAACATTCAATTACTTATTCATTCAGCAGTTGTCGCTTTTTTCAATCAGATAAAAACACAAATGAGAGCTTCAGGTTTTATACTACCTAAGGTTCATTCGTGCAAATGAAGAGAAATGATAAAATAACAATTACGAGTTAGTAGGCTTACGCTCTTTTGTATATTTCCTTTCTCTAAATTGCTTTGTAACATTGCAACCGATCAGATTAAATATTTATAGTCAATGGTATTACACCGAAAGAAAATTGATCGTTAAGAACGAGCATGAGATCCATCAGCCTTGTTACGCTGAATAATGTCGTCATTTGATTGCCGTTTAATTTATTCTTTTTTCCCTTCTTTTCTGCTTCGTTGTTCTAACCCCACGGAGTTAACGCGATGGAAAAAATCCGTTACAATCGTTAAGCTAGGGTCCTCGTAATTGTCAGCAGCTAGCATTAACGAAGTCTCTGGAGCCGGCACAATTAAGACATAACTAGCTCCACGTTTCTTAAACCTTCAGCGCTTTCTCGACCGTATATCCGAAACGACATTACATGCTTCGATTCATTTCTCGGCGGGTCGGCCTGTAATTGTCTGAAATGGATTTATCTTAAAATATCTATCATTAATACCGCCGCCTTCTATCCCAATTACAAACGGCTTGTTCCTGTTAAAATTACGCGCGTACTCGCCTTTGTTACCGGATGTAATCTCGTGTTAACCATAATCCACTCTATCGGAAAATCCAGTATTCGATTATACTTGCAAAATAGTATTATATTTTCCTTTTATGCTAGCTGGCACGATTTACATCAGGTTATTGTACACGTTGCTTATCTTCATGCTGATTACACCGACGTACAACGATATTAAAAACATTAGGTTGGCGCATATGAAATTGTCGATTTTCGATGCTGAATTTGGAAGAAAGTGTTCTTCACTTTTGGACTGTTTTATTTAACACGTTGAATGCCGCACGATTTCATAAAAAAAAAATATACAAATGGGAGAAATGTAATATTAAATCATTTGGTGGAATTCCATTATTATTATTGCAGCATTATTATCATGGATCAACGAGAACTTAACGATAAAAGATTTATATTCTTATAATGGAAATTAACGATCCTTGATGGAACGGATTCTTGAAATGCATTCTTTATTTTTAAATTAATTATTCCCTGGAAATGATCTCAACTTTTGGATAAATGGAGATCCGTCGGGGACAAGACGGCGAAGAGAGAGACGATATAAAGCTTGATATTTTCGTTCATGCTGTTGTATGGTTACTTGTGCAAAATAAGTAGACTGCGGGTATTCATGCTAACTTTATAGGTAATTTCGTGGAAATTGAATTGATTTTGATATGAAGTGATTTGTAACTATATTAAATTGTATTTAACATTGTATTTTCTGCTTTTTGAAAACTGTCTCGAATTCTGCGATCTAAAAATAAGAACCTGCATTATTTTAGAATAAACTCGTTCCATTAATGTTCATCAAAAACAGTTGCAGTTTACTTTGAAATTTTCACACGCTTGAACTTCGTTATATTCTGATTGATTAACAATTCTTATAATACATCCGTTTGAAACCAATTTTGATCAATGATTTGTTACGCATTAGTATTAATTTAAATCAGTATAATCAGTCATTTGACTTCATTCAATGGTCAATATTGCTATAAGATTAATATAAATAATAAAAACTGGAATAATTGAATTCTCAATACTTGCATGTTTCGGATTATAAGTAACAGTATTTTCAAGAATAATTTTCAATGTCCTGCGTACATTTTAATAATATTTCAATCTTCGAGAATTAATCAGTTACTCGATTTAATGCAATGAAATTTCATTCATTCTTACATGTTGAAATATAATGTTGCCTAAAAAGATTTCCCCCAAGTTCAGACAATTAAGACGACAGCACGAGAATGTCTTGCCATGTTCTGTACAGTTCGCCGTCCCATAATGATACCTTGGGGCAAAGTAACTGTCAGTTCGAGCCGTTTACGAATAGACCACGCTATTACCGTTCTATCATAAATGTATAAAGCTTCCTTGCTCTAGAATTGAGGACAGCCTTTTCAAATCCTCGGAGACTCGTGTAACGCATTTGTGTGAAATAACACGCTAAACAGTTATGAAGCAGATCATTTTAAAAAATTTATTTCACCGCAGGGAGAAATATTGTATATATAAATGTGTGTAATATCATTATTTGTGTTTGCAAAATTACCTATCTAAATGTTGATGTTCCTTTAACCTGAAAATCAACATTTACACTTGGATAACGATGTGAAAGGAAAGCTCTCGTATATGCTCTACACATTTTTTCATTAATAGTTAAAAATCCAATAACGTGTATATCTACGAAGAAACATATAATTATTCTACTATTTTATAATACTTACAATATTTATCATATTTAATATGAATTGTAATGTTATAGGTGCATTCTAGTAGTTTTCTGTAATGAAATATATAATGTAGGAATATCTAAATTATTTTAGGGTTCTAATTATTGATTTTAATATTACCTATCAATGTCTTTGAGATTACAACACACTTTTAATATTGTAGTGTACATTCTCTGAACGTAATAATATTTTCTTTAAGAAATCTGAAACATGTTACAATTATTGAAATATTTTATCCACGTAGATTGCCGATTCATTACTTGTTTCAAATTGTTTCAAATTATAAGTGCTTCAATAACATCAAGCCCCAATTCGCATAGAAAAACTGTATAAAGTACCAGTATAAGTGTCATTTAAGAAAAAAAAATCAAATATACTCGTAAAAATTTAAAAGGAAAATCAATGATAATATGTAGTAACAATTAACTAAAATCTGATTGACTCACGAAGAAGTCGACAAGAATAACAAGTTTAAACAAAATGTTTACATTACTATATTATCTCTACAAAATCTTCGAAACAAACGAATTTTTATTCAGTTTCAATAGCCCTACACTACTTCAGCAAATCTAATATTTTTACTTAAATAAAAATCTAGCCAAGTTTCAATCTCCGCTGATTAAAAATAAACAACGTAAGCGGCTTTCAGTAATGGCGAAACCGTCGTAACAAAGGGCACAGAATAGCGTCGAAAAAGTTGACGAGTACGATCTACGCGTTAAGCTGCGGCTGCTCTATCACGCGATCCATTACGTCGATCCATCCTTTAACACTGTCAGCCCGTATTCTGAAAATCTTCGATTTCACCCCGATTCCTCTGTCCGTCAAACGTAACTCTCCTCGCGTCCATCTTCCATAGCCAAGATACAAGTGTCCATTACGACCGATGGAACCCCGAGATCCACCTCCACGGGAACGCTCTTATTGAATCTCGGGGTGGCTCCTTCCTCATGCTGTCGAAAACTTAATAGCCTCGAATTCGTAGGTCTTAATCTCTTTTTTATTGGCTGCCCTTTTTCCCCGTCGTTTATTAAGGCGCGAAAGAGGGAAACGTACGAGAGGAAAGCGGAGAGATGACGCGAGTGGACGGTCGAGGAGGCTGATACCGAATCGATGCTACTAATATATCCGCGGAATCAGTCACTGCTTCCGTGTACACGTGTAGGTGGACGTGTGTTAGCGAGCGAGACGATGGTAACAGCCGCGTTGAGAAGCTGGCCGAGGAGAAGAAGGTGGGATAAGGTATTAAGGAATTGAATTGGGAGCTGGTACACGATGCCGGGGGTGGTTCCGAGTATCGCCTTTGCTCCGCTCGGCTATCCCTCATGGCACGCCTCGATGGACGAGACCGCTCGTTCTTTTCGTTCAACGTTTAGAAGAGTAAGTGTAACCATTCGCCGGGTTAGGAATCGGCCAGTGACGTGTTGCCGACATATTGGACGGACAACGGCGCGCTGCCCCGAACCCAACCTGCCGAACGGCTCCTACGATCGGGCCATCCATCACGTCGTCATTACGGTGGCTGGCTACATTTGGCAGCCTTGTTTCAGAGTTCACGCCTCGACAGCGCGAAGAAAGAATGATTTCTTCTTTTTCCACGTTCCGCCACTTTTCTTTCGAACTACGAGTATTCCCGCCGATTACGTTCCCCACGCTCTTGGGCTGGCTCAGGTGATTGTAGTTAGGGAACGGAACCGCCATTTACGAAGGGTAGATTAATCTGTTAACACATTCCGTGCCACCGGAAATTTCGGTTATATCTTGCTTACGAAGTGTACTGATTCTTTGACACTTTGGAATTCGGTGGGTTTAAAATTGTCTCACTGCTTTTTCGGCAGACAATAGTGAGATATTTTTTAACCCGCTGAACTTGATTGAAATTACTTGTACTCTTAGACTACATTATCGTGCAGCTCGAGTCTTCGTTTCTTTAAAGTAGCGTTCCTCTAAGGGTTAAATGAAATACTCGGTTACTTTCAAGTTTTTGGTGACTTTTCTATATATTTTGATATTATTTCTTTATGCTTTCTTCGCCATATGTCTGACAAAAAATGTTTCCTTATGAAAATTAGGCGTGTACCACAAATGATACACGTGGCAGGGAACGTGTTAAGTGTGGAATTTAATTGGAAAAATCTCTCATTGTGCGCGCAATTAAATCAAATAATAAAGCGTATACTCGTCAAACGCAGAGCAAGTTCTGATGAAAAACTGAAGCAAAACGAAACATTTTTTGTAGACTCTAATGCGTGCATAGCACCCAAATTTATTGTCTCGTAGGAAAAAATTGCACTCTACATTTCTGGTTTATCTCTCTCTTTTTCAGATTGAAATATTTCAAAAAGTCATATATCGTCATTTATGTTTTCGAAATTGATACTGAAGAACCATTCCAAACACAGTGAAAATATTATTTTTTCAAGATAGTGTTGACAGAAAATATATTTCCTTACATACATGTATTCATTACAATTTCTATTTATTATTATCTATTACTGTTATCAATGTCATTATCTCCCAACATTGGTATCGTAAACTTAATTAAAGCCAATATTTATTTCCAGAACGTTCTTTTCGATGATCTATCATGCGACGAGTTGCACAATCTTGATGCCTGTTTGAACAATAACCGTAAAGGGGCTACGCGTGTTACGATCTATCGTGCAACGGGATGTACAACTTTGTCCAAAATCACTGTTTGAACGATAATCGTAACATGCGTGGAGAATTCGTTCGACGCAATAGCGTTTGACCGCTGCACAACTGAGTCGTAAAATTTTTCATACTATTGAAACGTATACGGCTGCAGGGCAATTTGTTCTACGATTTTACCTTCGATACAGAAGTACTGAACGAATCACATCGCCAGATAGAAACCCTACTCCCGGAAAGTAGCTGAGTTTCTTCAATAATATTAAACAATGGAAATTATATACCTTGGAACATCTTAAATACATTAAACGTTGTCATTTGTTACGATTAAACAGCAGAAGTATCGCAACTTTTCACTTTTATAAGCAGATTTAAGAAAACAAAGATTAAATAAAAATCTGATTTCCTCATCAATCATTTTAGTAGATTGTAAATAAAATGAAGCAGTATTTAATTTTATTCAATATTCTGTTACATGATTTTTTTAATGATTTGTGTATGCAAGAAATACGTAGTTTCTATTAACTTAGATTATTAGGAGTTTCGTTAAAAGATTTAAAAGTTATATAAACAGTTTTGACATGAAAGTATTAGCTGGATCGAACAGTCTCCAAAAGTTTATTAAAATAGAAGTAAAAGGAACCATTGCTTCATGGGTCTGTTTCCAATCGCTTATCCAAAATGCCAAAAGTTTAGAGATTACAAATTACTTTGAACTATATCAGTGGCGATTAGCTTCATTCTTTTATCATTTAAAATAACGTTGTTCTACATCAGTTGTTGCCAATGGTTATCTTTCAAATGAAATTTCCTGTAAGAAACATTTGCTATGACTTACATTTTCATGTAGATTAACCTCTGCGCCATTTGTACCGCGATTTTCAGGACACTCGGTATACAACTGCACCAGTTTTTGGTGAAGTTAGTCGCAGTAACTCGTTATACGATGAATCGTAACGTGTATGGGTCTCTTAACGTGTGAAGGCTGTCGTATGATCCGTCGCTCGACGCAATTGTGTTTGTCCACGGTACGATCCGGCTATAAAACTTGTTATATTACAGGTTTGACGAACGGCAGATTGAAACGTGCGCAATCATTCGAACAGTTGAAACGATTTTCTATACGATTGCAACTCCGATAGAGAAGTTTCAACTTTTTCTTACGACCGAGCGCACTGCATTTCGACATGACCTGTTTGCGATTATATACGAATAATATATTAGTTGAACGATAAGTGCTGACACCTGTCGACTTTTCTATAGTATGCATAATACTTGACTATATATTTCTTTAATGCAACGACTTTCTAAGAGGATTAAATAAAAAGCTTTGTAAAAGTTTCCACGATTCATTAAAAACTATATCTTATACTCTTCTAATATGAGACTCTTATTTACTTTTCTTCCTAACATTGAGAGTAATCTTTATTAAATATTTTAAAAACGGAAAGCACGTAACGCTACATAAAATTAAACTCTTAACGCCTTAGTTAAAATCCGATTTACTTTGAAAACTTAAATATGATGTGCGTACTTTCGAAATGTGTTTTTCCTACGGTAATTAAGTGTAGATATAGGAATACAAAAGGTCAGACCTTTGAAATTTCCTCAATTTTTCAAATTTTAAGTATAAAGTTTGTTTGAGAATACATTTTTAATAGCGCAGAACAAATCTAGAAATAGTATTCACTCCTCGTCTGTTCTGATCTTTGAAAATCACACGAAGATGGCAGTTGAATATTTTCTAGAAATTTATTTTTCTGATTTCGTATACCAGGATATATAATCGTTTATTAGAATACTTGCTAGATATGAACCTTTTCTTTCAAAATTAATTAACACTTGACCAGCCGAGCGGGTAAAAATACCCGCTGATCTTTTGTTGTAGATTGAAGCCTCTTCAAAATTATTAATTGTAACAATTCTGAATTTCTTTATAAATCTATATACTCTTCCTGGGAAGGGTCATATGCTAACAGAATTCACAATTCACGCCCTCTTTCTGCCAACTTACAGAATATTGTCAGCCATCAACGAAAATTCTCTGGCTGAAGTACGTGCCGGTTAAGTGTTAAAATCACAATTCGAACTTCTCATACAAATATCTAAAATATAAATCCATATCTTTGATCCTCCATACCAGGGCACTTCTTGAAATATTCACCGATCAAGGTGGACAGCAGCGTGTAAATCGAAGCGCGTGTCCCTGTCGCTGAGCAGTCTCGTCGCTGAGGAGCGTGTCGCGTACATGACGAAGGTTCTCCAAGTTTCCAAGTGAAGTGAACGGAGGCCCCGACTCGCTCTAGTAGAATGTGCCAATCTCGGTGGATCCCATGGGCGCCGACGTCGCGGCGTTTTTCATTTACGAGCGGGGAACGCACGCGTCGGGCAGCTTTGGACTCGCGCGGATGCAAGTGAGCATCGGCCTCCTCCCGACCGTTGGAACCGTTGTAAGAGAGAAGTATTATTATCCGGGGAAATCTGCCGGCATCCCCCCGAGATGCCGGATCGGTCACGTTCGGATAGAGCCGGCCATGGAAGCCAGCGCGGAGAGAAAGTTTCCCGGCCCCCGTGACTTCTCTTCGAATTCTATGGATGCGCTCTCCCACGCGTCCGAAGGAAAGCAAACTTCGTGGCCGACCTTATATAAATCGCGGAAAAAAGGTGGTATCCTCGCGCCGGAAATCGGTATTCTTCCGTCGGAGAGAAGTCGGACAAAGTGAACGACCGGACCGGAATATCTTTCCGTTTTCTGGCGAAAACTTTGTATTGTAGCTTGGACCAGTGCGATCGGGGAGAACGCGCGACAGGGTACTCAGGAAACCTATAAACGTTTTCCCGCGGGAAACACGCGCGCATCAAATCCCCGTAATGAATAAAACTATGTAACCTCTTTCGATCTGCTGTCGACGTTCTTTCTCCAAACAGTATAATGCGAACGTTTCGGTAATTAAATTGATTGAGGAAAGAGGATGCGATTTAGATCAGATATATTTCTCAGTATACTGGAAGTTTTGAATGTTATACGTATGCTGGCATTCGGGATGACACGAGCAGTCTAGAAAGTAACATTTCATAGATTTATTGCAGGGTAAAATATTATTCTCGAATGTGTATGGTTTTAAATAGGTTGGATTATTTACTGTTATTTATTATTTGAAGTAATATTCTGTCCAGCCTTGACGGTAAACAAGATATTTGAAAATGTTATGATTCAAATTAAATTATATGCGGTTTACTGTTTGAAACAATTTTTTAGTCAGAGTTAATACTAATATTTTATTTTCAGAAATATATTCACGAGTTTGTATAAATTAGATAATTTACTATTTATTGGTTGAAATAATGGTATCTCCAATATGAATGCCATGCAACATAATAATATTAAAATGGAAAATAATAAATTTTCTAATGAGAATGCATAATATCAAAGAAAGTCTGTTTCGGTATACAAAGGAACAAGGTGAATGTTTATGAAATCCAACGAAAATCGGGAGTCCAAGGGAGTTGGGTTCCCCAGGGATCGTTTAGTAATGATACGGAAATTGTGATAAAGGAAAATATATACGGTACATCATGCGCTGTCATAGTAATGAAGAAAATCCATACTCCAGACCCGAGGCTTTGTTTCTTAATCCGAAGATAAAACAGGGACGCGACTCTGTGCGCGGGTGTAATGGGGCGAGCATCAAGATAAAGTGGCTCGTATTTCCTTAGAGTAAGAAGGATCGAATTCGCTATAAAATCCGCCCAGAGTCGGCAATACAAAGGCAAAGTGGTATTCTTTCGAGACACACCAAGGAGATTGATACTTGGTCGTACTAAAAATGTTTACGTATTAAATAAAGCAACACTGGAGAGAATGCAGCTTAATGCATTAGCAAAAGGGACGAATGAACGATTCGTCCAATTAGCTGATAGCAGTGATACACATTTAATGTTAAAGACAGTCACGGTATTGTTATCAAATTCAATATTATGTACGCATAATATGAGAAAGTAGTTAAACTCAGCGTTTAATGCGCCAGTGAGTATACAGAAGATTATATGCAGTTATATGTAGTATACGTTATCGTTAATCATTTAATAGGAGAAGAAAATAATTCGATGCTTATTCCGTGTCTACGTCTACTTTAAAAGTTAAAGATTAATAATAGACAAGTAATATTTCATTTATACGAAAACTAAATAAATAATATTTAAATTTATCGAGTTCGGTTGATAATCTTCATAAGCAGTCTGACACGATGTTAGAGGGAAAATTTTATGAAACGTATTTCGCATGAGTCGAAAAGATTAGCACCGTACAGACGTAGATTCTCAACTTGTAAGCAACGTGTCGCAGAGAATGTTCCGGAGGGTGGTTCCAGCGGAATACTATCAACGATGAGATTTATCGCGTCGTGTTTCAGACCGGCTGATAAAATTATGTGCGGCGTCAGGGTGCATCGACACGAGCGCCGGATACGTGACTTACAATAATTAATAGAGACAATCGTCGTTATGATTGTCACGGTGCGTCCTTTCAGCTGAAAATTGCGCGGGCGCGCGGTCGCTATCGTCCGCCAATTGGAGTCCTATTTGTTTCCAAGGGAGCACGTGTGCGACGCTTAATAAAGCTCAGATTTCATGAATTCTAAACTAGTTTTGCCCTGACACGACAGCTTCGAATGCACCGACGCAACGCGACACGGCGGGTTAGGAGCGGAAAATCAAAACCGGGAAAGAATTGGAAAAATAAGAGAAGAATACCGGCGGAAAAACGAATTTTATTACCGATCAAATCGCGTCCGCTCTTTTTTTATATTGAGAACTCATGCAATTTATTGGTTCCCGTGGAATATCGAGAAAAATAGGGAGCCTCTACATTGTTCCTCGAATAAGGGAGTTTGATTACTTCGGTACACAGCGATACGTGACAGAAAAAAATTATTGATCGAAAATAATTGGATCGCATTTCATTCATGATAGGAGATTGTTTCGCGATTTTTATGCAGCTTCCTTTAACAAAGGAAACAGTAAATTATTTCAATTGTTCCTGTATATTCTTTACATCTATCTCCATGGTAATAATTTTTCTGAATTGCTTTTCTTTCCATTGCAAAATAACAGTTTCTGAGGTATCGATTCTCGAAATACTATTTAACCTCTTTCCTCGTAACAACGTGTCAGACTCGTGACGAAGATTTCAAGCAGAATTTGACAAATATAAATATCACTCGACTCTCCCGAGTTCAAATTAAATACTATTCTTCTGTTACAAATTATTAGAACAGATATAGACATAGAATATATCTAGTATTTTCCTTTGTCTTTCAATAAATTACTAACGACAAAGTACCTAGTTGCATCAATCATAGTAGAGAAGTAAATCGTACGGCAAAGGGTTAATAAATGGTAAACTATTATAAATACTTATTACATATAAAATATAATTATCTTCCTATTCGTGAAAGTATAATTATTCGGAGAAGTGTCATTTTCGTTCAACAATGCGAACTATAATTCGGCGTTAGACCTTCGCGTATGCGCAGAAAAAGGTGGTCGCTTAATAGCCAATTTAGAGCCAAATGTCAAGCTCCATAGAAGTAGATCAAGAGATAGCACAATGCAAATGAGTTACGGTAAAAGGTTATTCCCTCACGTTTGTTCAGTACGTGTTTGCGGTCGATGACGTAAGGTCTCGTAGGGGGATAACGGTGTTTCTAGATCCAGAAAGGGGATGTCGACGAAGTGCGGTCAGCAGTCACGTTCGTCCTTAATATTACACCCTTAAATCCACGGGCCGTACGCTTGCAATTAAGACGTGCTCACGTGCTAGGCTTTAGGAGAAAACACAAACTCGTATAGCCGGGAAATATCGAATCTTGCCTATAATCCGAGGCCCTGGCTTATGTAACATTAATACCATACGTACCAGGTCACAGTGGAGGTACTAAACTTTCCTTTTATATGGAAAAATTAAAAGGAAAATTAATGGCACTAGATAACTTTACTAGAAGCGTGCTAAGTTCTTACTGACTATACTTAATAATAAATAAGTTTTAATATACAAGGTATATTCGAAGCTACACCATAATTGCAAAAGGATCAATTTCAATGGAAAAAATTATATCAAAATTCGAAACGATGGTTTTTAAGATTTTTGGAGCAGGAAGTTCAAATTACGGAATTTTTTACTGTTTGGTGCATTAAGCGTGTCTTTTATAAATCATTTCATTGATAATTTCATAATTTAGGAATTTATAAAAAAATCTTAAGCTTCATCAATTATTTAAAATCAATAATTTCTCATACGATTCTTTCAAAAATTACGATACAATTACGTTAAACCAATATAAATCATCTCATCATTTCCCTTCAATTTTGAAGTACCTTTTAGCTTTAAAGTGTATATAGTGAATTTAATCTAATTCTCCAAGTTTTCTATTTCATATAAAAATTCAATGCACACTCACATCCATCGCTATAAATACAAAGCTTCGAAGCAAACGAAAACCAATAACCTAAAAATACAGATGAAATAAAAGGTTACAATATTTTTCAGATAAAACTTAAAATTTCTTTAATTGCATTAAACGATATCACGCCTTTGCGTTACTGTGTCAAATGTGACTCGGCACAATGTTATTAGTAAAAAGGATTATGTACACTGCTTTCTACAAACTAACTATTTTTTAAAGTGCATTTCAAATCAAGCATTACAATAACACGGAGTTATCGAGAGAAAAATGCAAAAGAAATTTGGAGCGGAAAGGATCAAACGCATTAACATTCAATACGGTGTCAATAAAGGATGGCAGCAATGATGGATGTATAATGAAATGATATAATATTCGAAAATAAATCTCCAGCAGACCGTCGGTATTAACGAAAATCGGCAGTGAACCCGTCTAAGAGTCTTAGGTGATCGTTTTATTAAGCCAGCTATCATTTAGTTCATTTGGCCGTTTAATTAATACGCGCACGCACAGGCACACATTTGAAACATGTACGTGCGTGCGTAGGTATCAGTTCACATGTACGAGTAGCGTTCTGCGAAGGGAGACAGGGCCTGGGTGGCACGTTCACTAATAAAATCGGAATTTACGATCATGCATCACGCACCGCGTTATCTAGTTTTCCAAACCACTACGGCACAAAATGATGTGTCCCTGGCATTGTGCTCGCATTAAGCGTAACGCGGAAGCGTGATAATTGTTTCCAAATGACAACAGCGGCTACACTCAAATAACGGTTTTGAATATCGATGGGTTACTGTCCGCCGCTACCAAGTTTATAAACATTTGCACCTGCTTGCGCGAGATAGTCGCTGCGTAAATACATGACTTCCCTTGTTTATTAGACTCCATGTTTGCCAGAAAATTATCAGGTGTTTAAATATTTAATATTTTCCGTCTCCTTGTTCCGCGATATTATATGAAATTCGATTCGTCTGTGATATATTAACATGTCAAGCGCCACGAAAATCTTGAATGCTTTTCCGTAGAGTTATTCTTTTGTAGCAAAGCAAAGCAGTTATAATATACTTCATGACAAAACTTTACAGTTTGTAACGCCGAATTTTAAATGGCTCTGCTTCGGAGCACTCGACTGCAAAGTGTTCAAAGAATGATAAAAGAATCTTTCGTAATTCCCAATTATAAATATCCAACAAAAAGGTAATTCTCACGTTGCAAAGATTTCGCCGCGCAAAGAGCAAAATATATTTCCGTTAGATGCCAGTTTCCAGTAAAATCCATATTTGCATTAACGTTCCCAGCAATCTAATCAAAACTGAATGATCTTCTTTAGTACCAGGAACAACGTTCACAGGCACTCCTCTCAAGTAAGATAATTCACGAGAGAAAAAGAGATAGAGGTCGCGGGAGAGATTGCAATCCTCGGCAACGTTATCATAACTAACGATTTCACCTGCATAATTATCCAGCAAAAATGCGTTACGTAACCGTCTAGGGTAGAGCCGCTGGCGAAGCTGGGGCTTTACGGTTCCGGGGTTCTGCGGAACCAGTCCGAACTCGGGACGAGCCTGTCTCCTCGGGAATGAAACCAATTACTTGGTGACCTCCCGGGCCGGTACATTTCCGCGAGCAGCCGAAAGAAAAAGCGAGAGGAATGAAGGGGAATAAAGAGAGCAAAGGGAACAGAGAGGCCGACGGGAAACGAGGGGAGGAGGACAGAGAAATGGAGAAATACGAATGGGGAATGGGACAGGACGTAAGTCTAAGGCGTTCCAGGACGAAATAGAGGGCGGCGGGCGATGCACCGGAATGCAGCCACTCTTCGCAAGATGGTGGACCGCGTCCCGGCCGAACGGCTCGATCCATAATGCCGTCAACAGGAGCATCGCATTAATTAATTAATTAACGTGATGTGTGTCCGATAATTACCGACTGCGTCAGTTTTCTCGACATACGAGCGAGCGAGCGAGCGAGAGCGCGGTCGGTTGTCAATCGAGAAATTCGATAGGATCGAGGTATGGCCGGGGCAACGCAAATACAGGCGGATTAATAATTAGATCGAGCGGTTTGTAAATTTGACGAAGATTAAGCCACCTTGCCTGTGTCAATAGTTAAAATTACGTGCATGTTTGCTCCCGCAACGCAAGACAGCTTTAGTATCGTGTAATTTTGGGGAATGCGTATTATAATTGTGTGTCGCGTGTGGATCAAGGATGAAACGGGCTAGGTTAGCTCCATCGGTATACGAACAATATTTACGCAAGGAAAATATGGATCCGTAAATAAATTGTACCGATTAATCAACGAATGGGAAAGTAATTAATTAGTTCGGTGTTGTCGGCAAGACACCGAATTATAATATAACTGAGTCGACGCGATTTTATAGATCGTGCCTGATACCTTTGAAATTTTAATACAATTGAGAAGGGGTGAGTTCATACGAAGAAATTAAGTAAACTATATGGTGTTTGACTTTTTATATTATTGTGTTTTCTACTTCATTATGGGTTCGTCTTGTTGAAATTGCTAATACGTTTGATCTTGGCATTTCAATTTTATTCTTTGAAAATATTAATACGTGTTCGTTATTTTCAGTATGAATACTTCGACCTTGTAAAATTTATATTTTAATAATCAGTTTCGACTAATAGTAAATTTTCCGTGGATTAGCTACTGAGAATCGTGGTAGTTCTCTGCCTTGCTTAACACGTTCAGTGCCACGTGTACCATATATGGTATACCCAAATTTCTATAAGAAAATATTTTGTAGGAACAATATATAAAATTGACCAAAAACTTCAGTATAAGTTAATATTTCGTTAAAAAAATTAATACTGTTCATAAGCAAAATATAACCGAAATATCCGTGACACGCAACGTGTTATCAGTCACTTTTATTCATGAAACCAGCATAGACAAATTCTTAAAACAACTGCGTCTACGAAAGTAATTTTGATTTTTCATGATTTTACATTCTCCTAATATTTGACTCCGTTCCGTTCCAAGAAAATTATAATAAAAATTAGAAAATGTTCACGTATGAATGAACGTCCGAATACCATTGTTTTCGTATTTCGTATGTTATATGATAACACGTAGCTACTCCCTTGTAACTTCCGCGAAAGCTAGCCTCAGAATAATAAAAAACAATGCACCGTGTAAAACTTTCGTAACGCCGCCATTATAACTAACACAAAGAAGTCCGAATACAAATTCATTTGTTCGGTGCTGTAGGTAGTCGTTCCACGTTTCGCGAAATATTCTCGCAAACGTTAATAATTCCGTGTAACAAACCTATTAAGCATGGAGAAAATGGCATTAAAATCTCAACCGGGAATGCAAAATATGATTCGAACGAATGACCGCCCGTGCAAACGATATAATCACCTTCACGCGAAAGCTGTGGCATTCCAGGAAAAACAGAATTTTCTTAATTGCCTGGATCCATGGTCAACAACGCTACGCCGAAAGATTTCGTTGAACCCGGCTGACGTTCCCTTGGAGCGCCGCTTTTATTTGACCCATTTCCGTCGAACATAATAATATTAACGTAAGTTCGCCGGGTAATTCGAAGCGTTCCAGCCTGTATTCCCCGGCGCCCATTGAATACAGGCGTTGCAATTGAACTAAAGAAAGGAAGAGACGAGGGAAGAGACGTTCGGAGTACTGAACCCCGATAATTGACCCTCTTCTCTTCTCTTCCGGGTCTTGCACGTTGATACAGTCGACCCACGCTCGAATGTTTCGGATCGATATTATCCGGCAGTTCCGCACGAAGGTTGGTGGAAGGTCGAGGTTCTCCCCCATGCGAATCGCGCTCGTTTCCATCCCCATTCGCCTGGCCCCATATTCCTCGCCCCCGGCAGTGAAAATGGGAAACCCTCGAAATATCTGGGCTCGAGCATCTCTCGCGGGTGTCGAGGGAGAGAGGGAGAGAGAAAGAGAGAGAGAAAGAGAAAGGGAGCGAGGGAGACCAGTGACCGGGAAGTGGCAGAGAGCCGAGGAGGGACGCAAACTTTTCCCAAAAACAGTTTCACGGGAGGCGCAATTCCGAAAAACGACTGCTGTAGGGAAAAGGGGGAGGTTAAAGAGGGGACGGGGGAGAAATCGACCTGCCTACCGAGATTATTAGAGTCGTTATTTTTCTGGAAAACGTCCCGCTCCACCTCCGACGCCCTACCACTCCTCTTTCCAGAATAATAGCTGCTGCCTGTGCTGTTCCTTCAGATGAGAAGAAAGTGGAAGACTTATGCAGCGCAACGTTCCCGCCGAATTACGTGACCCCTCTTTTACTCTCGGTTCGGTTCCTTGCTCACGGAATTATGCTTGTAGGGTTTGCTCACTTTTTCCGGGTGTTTTCAAACAATCACCGATTATCGACAGGGAACCGAAGAATGATTGATGCGTTGTTTTTTACGGTGGTCACTGGTGACTGGAGGTACTAAGTTGCTTGGGAATAGCTACGATGAAGAAATTGATGTCGAATAGAAATATTTAGGAGCTTGAGTGACTAGATAATAGTGTAACGTAGAAATTGTGTTGACAGGGTGTTCATAGTTAAGTCCAATATCATTTGTTTCTATTGTGAAAGAATAAGTTATACAGAATGCTGGAAGTTCTCGTGCTAGTACACTTTAACTTTTAATGTACTGCAGGTGATCAGACTATAGAAGGTTTCAGAGACCTCTAATGTTGAACTTGGTTACCGACAAATCTGTGGTCATCAAGTTATTCACTTAGTCGAAGCAATTTTCCTAAAAACAGAAACTGAGAAATCAAGACTTTTCGCGGCTATTGCTCTTACAACGTTCTTGAGTCTCATATATACAACAAAACTCGATTTGTTTCACGTGTCATGGAGGAAAATAATTTTTAAATCCATTTCAAAATGTTTTGTCATCCGAATTCAGTTTCGGTAATTGAATATTAGATTTGAAATACCCGCGTAAGGAAACCATAAAGAATGCAAGAAGGGAAATAGAAATAAATGAAAATGTGGAACAGTATGTTCTGTCGAGCAATTAGTGTAACTTATTTATAATTTCGTATAAAAATTAAAGCAGTACGCTCATTGAGATTTGAACCACTCTTTATTACCGTATCCCAACAAACAGATGAATTTATTTTTCAATTGTTAGCAAAAACTTCTTCATATTTTTAATAATTGAAAAATATAAAATTTGCAGTAGTAGTTTACTTCTATTGTAATACACGAATAACAGGCAGTATAAAGCTGTCGAATGAAATATGCAACCCGTAGTTCAATGCAGTTCGATTTAACGCTCAGTTTGACGTATATTCAATTTTATAAACATTATTTGGTAAATACTTACACCGATATTGATTGACGAAGTTACACGAGTACGTATTCTAATTGTCTATCTTTAAACCTCTAATTTCCAAGATCTAAATGAACGAACGTCAGTTCTCTAGAAACAATAGAATAAACTGTACACTAAACGCCCGTAAATTTAACGTAGCCAAACTTTTCTTCAAGCTTCGTTCAGAAATGCGACGAGATTTGTTCGTCAACCCAACAAAAATCTGCAAGCTACTGATTAATCCACTTGTACCATAATGTGTGTTACAATGTTGTATCTGCAAAAATTTGGGTGGACTACATAGAAAGTGTGGATACTACCATGGAGAAGAGAGAGAAAAAGGGAGTGAATACGAGGAAAGTGCCAGCGGAAAAAGCGTGCCTGTTCGCAAGCGATAAGCTAGCCCATAGAACTGTCTTTTCTGCCTTCTGCCGTTCTCAACTGCCTTCGGCTTTTCCCGCGTAGGTTGAAAACCTTCGGGATCACCTCTTGCTCTCTCTCCCTCTTTTTCTCTCTCCCCCTTGGTCTCTCTCGCTTCGAATACTTTACGACTCTCAATGTGGCAACTGCCTGCCCCAGATTCACCGGACCAATCCCAACCGATCCCACGGGACTTTAATATGAATTACCTTCTGATAGCAATGTGACCTCCTACGATGCCACGTCGATACTTTGGATTATTTCTCCATCGCTTTGACAACACCCGTTACGACTTTTTCAGTCTTGTCAATCCTGTCGACTGTACATTTTGAAAATTCAACCATACAAATGTTGCTTGCTTTAGAGGATTATCTTGCTTCGTTCTTAGGGTAGATATCGTGAATATTTTAAGATAATGTACGATTGATTTAGTCCGTTGTTTTCATTGAGTACTGGGATACAATTATATTATTATATTATTTATATTCGATACAATTCGGTAAAAGGAATAGGAAATTTTATTGCTGTATATACTCTACTGCGTTTCGCAGTACAAAAAATGTTTTAATTTTTATTACTCGAAAATGGAAGTGTATAAAGAATCTATACTAATTTAACTCTTATTATATAGCCTAATATAAAAACGTTCGCAAATATTTTGTACATACATGTGGTCAGTAACTATAACAATATCTTTAAAAAATATTACGTGAGTGTAAAATTGTTTCTGTCTTAATGTTAAATTTAATACGTTATAAAACTAATTGATAACTTATTCATTATTTTTGTTCAACTGCATGACAAATAATTTATACAATATTGTCTACTAGTGACAAAATTATAATTTTAAAACCGTACGTAGGTTTAAATGTTTGATGGAAGTAACCTTAACAATATAATAGAAACGATAGTTGAATGAAAAGTTAGTAAGACTAGCCAGGAAAGGGTGGAGAAAATGAAGAGGCTTTCATCAAACGTTTCGTAAACAAGAAGGGACCCATAAATACAAAGAGACACTAACTGTTGCGCATCTCATTCACCTACCTGTTGGATATGTGTAGTAAAAGCACCATTTGTGCTCGACTCGAGCATACAGTAGTTACACGCTGAAAAACTCATGTTTAATAGCTTCTGATGTTGTTAGTGTTTAAGGGATATAATAAAAAGAATAATGCTGTATATGAATAACGTTATCTATAGTTATAAAGTGTATTTGTATATGCTTAAATAATTTATGTGATTGTGCGAAATAAAAAGTATAGAATTAAAAGTACTGGCCACATTTAATAACCATGCATTATTACAAAATAATTGTTGAATTACTACTATTCAAACCAGATAGCAATACAAACACCTGCTCATGAATTGAATTTTTCATTTATTTTACGTACTGTAACGTATTAGTATTGTGCAGTGAAATATACATTACAATATAGTAATATTTATAGTGACTTTGTAAATTATATATTCACTGAAGTGTGCCACATCTAATTTTTTTATCGGTACCTTTATATCAGACACTTCTATTTAAATAATACACCTATATACTAAATATAAACAATGTTTAAAGTCTTTAGAATATTCGTGCATAGGTACAATAATTCTTTCAAATTAATCTAGACTTTCAAACTATCAAAACAGATTTAATTTATACCAGTATTCCATTGAAATTAAAAGAAGAATGAAAACGCATCTCTGTCAAAATAAATACATATTGACAGTATTTTAGTGATTCTAAACTTTCTTCGCATATTCAGAAAATTACTCCGTGAGAGTTTGTCCTTCGATTCGTAGGAAAAATTGAGTATAGAAACACGAGCATGGAAATACAAATAGCCAAGGAAATTGGATAAAAGAAGGAAAATATATACCTCGATTCGAAAAATTCGAGTTTTCAGAGTTTCCGACTACAGTTTTCAGGCATACGAGTTTAGATGCACATATACCCCCTTGCCGGAACATCCCTTAAGCACTATCGATATTTATGGAGCTATCTACATATTTCCAAACATATTGAGTTCTAGCAAATGGCCGGAGGCACGCGCGAAACTCCTGAATATTCAAAGAGATAATGAAGTAAGGTTCGTTTGTGTTAGCTAGAGGCGCCGATACACCTCTGGGCCATCAAGCACTGTCTTATTAACTGATTGCATATTGAGTAACCATGGAATTATGGTACCTCTAGTTCGTCTTTACGCGTCGCTGCTACATACGACTAACAAACTCCCATTTAATCCGATGCACGCTTGTCATATTGCTTACGGACATGCAAATTTTTCTCGACTATCATTTGATATTATACTATTCGCTCATATAATTAAGATCAAATTAAATTAAAGTATATCATGAAACCTCGTGTAATAATAATAATTTGCTAATAATAAGATTAAGATGACTGTAACTGTTACTGTTGCTACACGATGTAGCAATATCTTACATTAAATCGAATCAAATTAAATTTTAAGGAAATTAACATCTTTATATCGAAACACAATTTTACAATACCTTCATAACCTGAAGAATTGAAACATGATTCGTCAACTAAGAATTAGACTAAGGTAAAATGTATAAAGAAACTAAGGAAGTGACGAAAAAACGTGTCGCGTCTATACGTTAACCAGTTAACTGCGTCTGACTAGTATACACATCATTATTTGATTTCATTGCGAGCATTATTACAGATTTCTAAAGTTAAATTCCACAGTTAACAGGTTAAACGATACGAGTAGAATATGTATAATTGCATTACACATAATTTTCGTGGGTGGCTTTTATCACCCAGAAGGAAATATCGTTGTTCGCGTTGTCTCAAACGTGTACGTATTTAATATCGCGTAGTAGGAGAGACGGGAGACATATTTTGCAAAACGAAACTTTACCCCCGTCGCGTCCTCCTTTTCCTGCTAGTGCGCATCGTATAATTGTCTGCGAGGGCGGCAAGTAGAAAGTGCACAGGGCTGTAATTTGAAATTACGGTTAATGCGTACATGGAGGTCGTAATGTACCGAGCAGGCCGCTGAAAAAACAGAGAAGACAAGGAAGCCCCTGTTGATAAAGGAAGAGGAAAAAGAGCAAAAGTAGCAGAATAATGAGAGAAGAAAGATAAAAAGAGACCACAGGAACGTCCGTTTTTAGAGTCTCACTGTTTTCTCTGTCGCGACAACGGCCGCGAGGACGAATGTTTTAAAAATTTTAAGGACCGTCAGCCTTTGTGACTATAGCTCTCAACTATATAAGACGTTCTAGCAAAAAACATCTCATATACACCGAACCCTTATTAAAATAAACGAAAACGTTACCGTACCAATGGATCAACATTATGTTTTCGAGTTTTTATATCATTTAATCTTTAAGCGTGGACTTGAATTTAACTGTTAAATATAGAAGTCTGAAAATTACAATTGTAGTAATAGTACCAAGTGTATAACGAAAATTTCACGAATTTCAAAATTCACGATATGTTTTATAGAGATCTGTGCGATCACATGTCCGTACTTAAAGGTTGAAGATATTATCGTCACTTGTTCTTACGAAATTTCGACTATTCTCCCTAAGTTTCAGTCTGCAATTTTCAAATATTTATTATACATTGAAATGAATTTTATTTTCACTTGAATCTCCCAAAAAATGAATAGTCCATTCTACAACCAACAATTGTAGGGAAATAATTCAAGGAAAAATAGTAAGATACATCGATGGGGTGTGAAGTGTTGTTGTTGGGTTTTCATGTTTCTACTTTCGCGAGGAAGCGAAAATTTGATAAAGTTTTGGAAAAGTCGTGAATTCTGCCGTGTGAAAAATATCGAAGGCATCCATCTTGGACCCTCATCAAGCGAGGTCTCAGAGGGTCCCTTGGAGTCGTTACGGGCTGTCACGTTGGGTCACTCAAAGGTCAACGACACCCGGAGGAGCACTCGCAACTCGTCGGTCATCTACCAACGAGTTATGGGGCTGCCTGTTGGCTGTTGTTTTCGCAATTCACCTTTAATACGTCGCCGGGTGCTGCTATTATCTTCCGTCTCCGTGTGCAAATTGTATTCGACGGCCACTATTGTGCATGAACGGTCTAGATATCTTACCGCTTCTGCTACCGGAACAAACCTACGAGTATGACTATAAGTTACCAACTATGGACACTACAATTGTTCTGCGTTAAGAATTTAAGCGAACAGTCACACTTTCAAGAGTATTTCCAAGGTCTTTCTCTCTTTTAAATTTAGCTGGGGAAACTCGAAAGCACATATTTTCTGGCTATTACAATTATTGTTAGTTTTTCTATAGAAGATGTAGAATCCATATTTTAAATTACTCTTAGGAATTATTCGTTTCGACTCAAATGAAACTGTGAAATTACTCTTTGGATGTTACTGAAATAGATATGTGAAATTCATAAAATAGGATATATTCTGTATGTTCTTCAAATATATGAAATCGAGATTTTTCTATTGAAAGTAGAAAATAATATTTTACTAATACTACTTGAAATGAAAGTTATCTTAAAATTATTAAAACTGTACGAGTGTAGAAGTGTAAAAAGAGACTCTTTATTTACGAAATGAATTTACGTAACAGATTACACTGAACACGTATGTATTATATTTATATTCATTTTTCTATTTTCATGTACTCGAATGCAATGTATTACATTTCGAAACAAATTGAGCTTCAAATTTTTCAGTTGCGTTATAATGTTGCATATACATTTCATTGTTTGACAGATAGCAAGAAGTATAAAATTTGTAAGTTAATAATACGTGCTTGGTACATAAAATAGAATAACTTCTGCTGTGCATGACACAAAGATCGTTTGATAGAATCAGAAAAGGGTACAGCGTGTATCATGTCTCTTGAGACGCATGAACCTTTCTTGACTACCATCTTGTACGAAGGAAGAATATTTTGCCCTGTATTTTTCTGTAACATCAATTTCTATTATAGCTATTCTATCACACAGTACTCATCAATTCAAATTATTATTTTATTTTCTATTTCATGTTTATGTTATGCGTACAATGAAATTGCATTTTTATTACTATTTGTCATCAGGCTTTTAAACTCAGAATATTTTCTTTCCTCTCTTGTTCCTTTATTATTATTATACAATCTTGACGTTTCTCTCCTTTTATTTTTCCCTGGTAAGCAACAACAAATGACTTGCTCTCAGTCAGTAAAAATCTGCATTTCGTAAGGAGAAAAGTATAATAATTGTAAAATTAAGTATTCATGAAATAATACACTATTGTAATATGTATTACATGTATCATGTATTATTCCTAATACTCTATTCATTTTTTAAATGCGTATAATATACAAATATCCAATTGTTCAAATTTAGCATGAAAGAGTCTACAAAAAAGTACTCTTCTCGGTCGAACAGCATTCCCTCGCTTGACGAAATAATTCCACGAGATTCTATCATCCCAACATAAACTAGAACCTTATCTGTTGGCTTTCCTTCTATGTAAATCAGGATTGATAATACCGAATCACAGACAAACAAAAGAACTACGCGAGTCGACCTTAATTGACAACAATTCTCGTCGCGAACAGTTCGTATGCTAATACCCGCATTGTCCAGACGTTGACATTCATGGTTTTCCATGCGTACCTCAAAAACGGCGGAAAGTTCGCGCGAGATTCGATTATTTCGCCGCAATGCGCTTTCGAAATGTCTTGATCCCCGAACATTACGCTTTCATTCCGTTTCTGAATCGGGGTTCATTCACAAGCCTTTCCCTTTGACGGAAAGTTTAACCGTCTACCGACCCCGGCAATATGTACACCGCGAACGTCGTACGTTTCGGTCAAGCTTTCTCGAAGAACTTTCGGGGAAAGTAGTCCCCGGCCGCCTCGTAACCGCGCGCGCTTCGAAGAGAGCTTGTCCGGGTCGACTTTTCCTATTGGAATGACCCTACTCCGTGCCGCAATTCCGACTGGAACCCGATGTGTTTTCGAGTTGGTCATCGGTCGCTCAAGGTGGACGGTCGACGACGACGACGACGACGACGACGACGGCGATGACGGCAACAGCAGCGAATCGATATATCACGGCTCTCGCAGTCCGCGCACTGCGCCGCGGAAAAGTGGATTTCGATAACCTAGGGACGCTCTATTGCATTTTTATTTAGTTTCACGGGCATTAAGCGGCAACCTGATTACCGCGCAACTCGCTGAATGGAACAGCAAAGTGACTGGCTAGAGGGATGGAAAAAAAGGTGGAGAGGTCGGCGAACGGGGGGAGAGTAGGGTTGCGAGGCGGCTATGAAAACAAAGCAGGAGAGAACCGAATTAAGTGTCTCGCTCTCGAGTATCGAACGGCAATTAGATTCACCCCTCTGTACTTTCGACTCGTTTTCCGGGCGCAGCTTACTTCTATAATTAGTAGCCTGGTTAGACGAACGCGATTAATAACACGGCGTATTAATCGACGCCGAAATTGATCCCCATTAAACCCCGTCGCGATCCTACGAATGAAATTTACGGCCGAGACCCTTTATCTTCGGCAGTGATACGATTAATACTTTGACCGTGGGAGCAGTTGCGTTCGCCGACTTCGATTGATTCTTCTGCTTAAGTAGCTTATCTTTCGTTATCTATTTGGATGGATGTTTCTGCGAATTTCAAGGCTGCTTTGCTGGTCGAGTGTACCTTTAACCAGTTAACTGCGTTCGACGAGTATACACGTTATCTTAGAACGCAAAGTGGTGCTAATTTTTTCAACGATAAATTATCTAGTTTTTCAGATAAACGTGTAATTCTTCTTCGTTTTGCTTTAGGTTCTCGTTCGAATATATTATAGATTCATTTGCCATGCGTTTGGCGGGTGTAGACTTTATTATTTGACTTTATACGTTTAATAAAATGCAATACAATAAATTATGATACAATAAATAATATTATTTATTTTGTAGTATCGATACGATACAATAAAAAATTCATGAACGTTGTTCTAACAGTTATTGTTACTTTGCAGAGATACCTACTGTAGGTTTTTACCTAAACTCAAATCTGCCTCTATAACTAAACGCTATAAAATTTCATATTCAGTGTTATACAACTCTACGTAAGTGCTACAAAATTATGCAAGTATTTATTCTTCTTATTGCCACTAAATTCTAAGCTGTTTCTCAAATAAATATCTTAATGAATACACGCAATCGTTAGAAAGCACGCAATGAACACCCACTCATCTAACCATTAAAAAATGTGCAAAAACAACGTATACCATCATTTAACAAACGCACCGCGTTTCACCGACAAATTCTCGGCTTTCCCGGATTCACCGAAAAATTTCGATCTGTAGTCTCATAACCACAGTGGAATTCAACGATACCCAAAATAATCGGAATTAAAAAGGAATACCGATAGATTTCTCGTTCGGAATTTCCATGAACCTATTATACCCGAGGGTATTATCGACTCGGAGTAATGGGCGTCGTAACAATCGGCGATAGTTATCGCAGAGTAAACAAAAGAATGCGCGAACGGTGGTTAGATACTGATACGAGGTCGTAGACCGGGGAAGCGTTACGAAAACGGACGAGAGGAAAGAAGAGGAGGTATGTGTTTAACCATAGAAAGAGGTGCGGCCTGAGGGAGGCCAGCGAGGGGGTAAGAAGATGCACGTAGCGTGAGGTGCGACAAGAACGAAGGAGGGGTAAATATTACATAAGATACTGCCTCTCCCTTTTCTCTTCCGTTGCAAACCCCGTGGATGTGTCCCTCCAGTCGATATCTGCTGCCCTCAATATCTACCCTATACCCTCGCTTATACCTCTACACCCTATACTCTTCGCGCTCCTGTATATTCTCTTCTCCACAGTCTTATTCCCGGGTCCATTATCCTTTTATGCTCTCTTCATTCACACTATACGATGCAAGTACGTACCTACAAGATTTTTCAATTATTATTCGTAATTGTTCGTATACAGTGTATCCCATTCTAACCTCTTATAGTCCCATGGGTCAGGATAAGAACATTCCTGAAGGTATAGATGTACTATAAACAACAAATTGAAAACAATTTTTTCAGGTTTTACGTATTTACATTGATTCGTGTTATTCAGAAATTTTATCCATTTTTGTTTTGTTCTGAAATAACTTGATGCACTGTTTTTTAATATAATCAGTTAATTTGTTTTGTGTTAGTTGATGTAGCAGGTCATTCTTTTAAAGGAATGTGTTTACCTATCTACGTCGGAAAGCTGTCAAAACAGTAAAAATGCATTTGAAACATCTTTTAAATAAGGAATAACTGCATTTATAGATTAAAATGGAACACTATGTATATGTATATATACAATTGTTCATCGAATTTTTATAACGCATTTATTTAACATACTTCGTTAAAAATTATAACTTATCTTCAAACCGATTATAGTATATGTAAACTGCTGATGTTTAATGAATTTCTATATTAGAAATCATATTACTTTTGGCTAATTTATTCAGTTTATAATGAAATAAAATGTCGAGAATTGACTTATATTTTCTTTTTTTATTAACTGTAATATTTGCAGGCAAAACGTGGAATTCCAATACAAGAAAGCCATTTCTATTACATAAAGCTGAAGCAGTGATAAACCAAAATCTGTTCAGCTATTTAGAATAAACAACTAAATTTTCGTTAATCGAGATTGTCGACATTTTCGAGACGAGAGTCCTATTATCAAATTAAAATCAATTAATTCATACGTAGTAGCAAATGTATCTTCTCACGTTGAATTCTGAATTAATTGGTACTCCTATAGCTTTAATGTGTATTTGTTCATAAAAGTACATTATTACTATTGTATTATTATATATCGCGATTAGACAGAACAATTACAAATACAATCAGAACAAAATGAATAGCCGAGAAAAAAATATACATATAACAAACTGCCTGTGACGAAAGAAGATAATGACACTGTATACTTAAAACAAACATATGAGTATGTAATATAAATTACTTCTACCACAAATAGCACTAATTTAATTAGTTTCGAATTTCCATTTGACTGTGTACGTGCATGGTTTACTGCAGCAGCGATGCGGTGACAGTAACTTTGATCCATCCCTAATACCCCTAAAGATGGAAACGTGACATTTCCATAATCCGAGGTATTATGGAGTATTTGCCTTAATCTTATTAGTATGCAGCACCTTTGTATCGCGGAATACTTTCAATGCATCCTCGTTCTAACCAAGATGAACCTTATTGGTATATACGTATGAATGGTTATCACTTTTCCGCCTTATTCCCGTCTTTACGATGTATCTATACGAATATCAAGAGTATAGAGTAAAACCGGTACGCGCGGCTTACACCATCTGACCTGGATGTATGGTTGTTCTTTCTTCCTTTTTCCATGGAGTGGTCCCGTCATGCTCCAAAGAGTTTCAAGCGGGCAATACGAGGAATAAAGTATTATGCCTGCATCGTTGAACACGGGTTTCGCATTTTCCAACCTAATGGATCTTACAATTTGGTTAAACACTTGGCTGATCCTTTTCTGAGGGTTCTGCGATCATGGGGCGTGTTTAACCATCGTCTTATCGGTATAAGATTTAAAGAATTTCACTTCTTTGTAAGCAATGGAGGATCAATTTTCAAACATATCATACTAGAACAAATATTCAAACCATTTATTTTCTAAAAGGTCATTAACAATTAAACTTTAGTTTCATATTTTTTCCCATATACCTATAAACTGTGAATAACTTATCCTACATAAATGTATTCTACAATTGTTTTTCATATTAATTTATTCCTTTTTGTGGTGAATATTTTTATATGAGGAGTAAACAGCGACAAGAAATATTCTGAAAATATCCTAAGAAGTACCGCTCTCTAAATAATTTTCAATTCTCAGTGAAGAATAACCCAACATTCATCATGCGTCGTTTACACAAGTTTGCTGAAAGTATAAAACCCAATTAGCACATTCGTTATCATTCGTCTTTGTAACAGTATTCATGCTTTCAGTAGTATAAAGCATACAACGTATCCCCTTCAAGTTACAATAAAAATATAACGAACAAAAATAGTTAATCTCCTAAATACTGTACACGTGCTGTACTTCAACTCTCGACAGATACCATCAAAGAGAAACATGTTACTACTACCATTATTACAGTTATAATAAAGTACGTTACAAAAGTGCTTTTTTAACCATAACGTTACCATCGATATCCTAAACATTAAAAAAAAATGACTGCCGCCAGTCCTTAAATTTTTCAATAGTACCAAAACAAAGTTTCACCCCCAACAAGAACAATCGACCAAACCCATAAACTTAATCCAATCCTCTTCTCATAAAATTCAGCATCCCGACCACACGTAGATTCACCAGCAGCGAACGAGTTAACACATTGTTGAGTCAAGAATGAACTCGTGTTTGTTCTTGCATTAGCTATTTCAATTTTTGACACGCAGGGCAATATAGACTGTGGCAAAAACAAGATACTCAAAGTTATCTAAAAGATACGTCCAACGTTTCATTTCAATTCATCATACAGAAACGCAGTACATTGAAGTTTATTTCAATTGCTTCACCTTCATATTTAATTACGAAATAATAACCGATGACATGGGATAGCTTCTGCGTAAAATCGCCGATCGACAACGTGTTAAGCACATTCATATCTGAAATACTTATAAACCATTTGATAAGATACGCGGTAATTTAATATTATTTACACATAACAAAACAGATACACGGCGCAGGTACACTGTCACGCGACGGCGTCGCGGCCCGACGATTTGTCCAACAGCACGACACCGCTCCCTAACCCGTACGCCCCATCTCCTGAACGTATGAAAAAAGACAAAGGCCTTCATCGCACCTGACCTCGCCGCAATTCTTCGCCTTCCTCCCGGCTGGTACTCACCGGAGTCCACCGTAATCACGAGAAAAAACCGGGGGGGAGCTAACGTCCGCGTACTACAAGGGACGATACGCGGCGTGTTCTCTTTCTTTCTTTCTTCCTTTTTTCTTTTTTTTTCGTGTATCAGCCCACGAATACACGTAGCACGCGGGGCCGTAGAAGCGGCCGCGTGCATAATGTATGAGTGACGCGAAAGCCCGTCATTTCAAGCCGCACGGCCGCTTTCTTTTTGTGACATCGATCTGGTGGCATCTCAATAATTCAGCGCGGGAACGGCGCAAGGCGCGCGAGCACCACCGCCATTGCCGCGGCCACCGACATCGGTGTACCCCATCGGCTACGCCAACGCGCGCCGCGCCGCGTTTCTTCGCTTCCTTTCGATGTACGATCGCCGTGAACCCCGCTCCATCTTCTTCCCTTGACCGCAACCTTTCGCTCGAAAGCACCGATACAATCCCGGCCCCGTGTTCCACCGATCGGACTTATCAAACCACCCCTTGATTCAGCTTCCGACGCCTAACCGTCCCCGCTAACCCTCCTTTCGCGTTTCCGTCCAATCCCCAACTTCTCCTGCCACGCGACCTCGACAATGCCGCCCTCGCGTCCGGCTGTCACCGACAAGCGGCCAACTCTTAGCTAACGACAAATTAACACCGGACTCGCGTAAACTGTACACACGCCGTGCGGTATTCGCACCAAAAAACCGAACGAAAGTCGGATACGAAAATATCGTAATTGTCACATTTCTGTTGCTTGAAACAATTAACTAGTTAACTGCGTTCGACGGGTATACGCGTCATCTTAAAACTGAGAGTGACACTAATTCCTGCGGCAATCAATTATTCAGTTTTTCGAGGTACGCGTGTAGTTCTTCGTTTTACTTTGGTTTTTCCTTAGAATATATCATAGATTCATTTTCCGTGCGTTTGACGGGTATACACTTTATTATTTGATTTTATACGTGTAATAAAATGGAATACAATGAATCACGATACAATAAATAAAATTATTTATCTTATACTATCGATACGATACAATAGAAAATTGATGAACATTGCGGACGTACGTTTGTCGTGCATTTGACGAATATACACTTCATTGAATCGTAATTGAAGTTGTGCAAAGAGTAAAAAGTATAACTAGATTTTCAGATTACTTTTAAGTACTCAAATATTTAAAAGAAACAATGATTTGTTTAATTTATCTGTTCATGGCAATTTATGTCTACACAAACATTCACAGTTACCATTTATTAAACAATTTTAAATATTCTATATCTCAATACTCAGCGATTCTGAAAAACGTGTTTATTACTTAATATCATTACACGGTACAGGTTACGAAAAAATTCGAGTTAAACTGCCAGTTCGTAAACTGCCTAACATAGAAACGTGTAGATTCCGTAGCGTACGATGCAGGAAGGGAGGATGATAAATTATAAAAGTGTTGTTTACATGGCCGAGTGAAGAATAATCGTAAACTGTAAGCAATGCAGTCTAATGGACCGCAAAATAGGAGGCAGTTTATTAAAAGAAGGGAGACAGAAATTTGAAAATTATCGATTCTTCATTCAATTCATTCGAGTGTGCGACATAATAAAGTTCACGCATGAGTGCGTGCCATTAGCAAGGGAAACACCGCGGCATATTTTTTATATGTAGATGTCCGCAATCGATTGGCCTCGTTTGTCAACAGCCGCCGGTAGTTGAAGAATGTAAAAATTTAGTTAAGACGACAATGTTGCAACGTTAATGTTGCCGAGGGCTCTAGCGGCCTACGATTTTCCCGTGGCGGATAATTAAAGGCACGAAGTGAAATGAAATTAACGTCGAAGAGAATTGTTTGGTCCTTTGTTTCTCCTCATTAACAGGAACAAAAATTACGTTTCGTAACATAGCCCGGACTACAATGCGCTGCATTATTTCCTTCGTATGCCAGCAACGGGAAACATTTTACTCGAACAATGACTTGTAGCGTTGAGCTGCGAAATTATGGTGTTTTCGTAATCATAAAATTCGGACACAGTCAGTGAATGAAGCGAATTATTATTTTTATTAGTCAATTAGTGATACTGTTTATACTTCATTTCTGTAACTCCGAAAGAATTAGATACTTATCTCTTCTTTATGAATTGAAATATTTTAACACGTTAAGCGCTACAAGAATACTGAGCGTTTTATATGTGATATGACCATTAACACAAATTCATAAATATATTGTAAATAATATTCATGTAATGTCCGCTTCAAAAAATGAGTTCTTTTAATTTAAGGAAAAACTATTACACGTTCGCGATCGTCTACTATTTTCCTCGTGTTTAATGAAACCTAATTCGTTCAAATCATAATCGTCGGACGCAAATATCACTCAGCAATCTTTTAATTATGAATAAAAGTAGCATAGTTTGATATCATTAAATCCTTCGGATCGATATCAACAATTGTCGGTCGTAAGATATGTACTCTGGTAAATATAGGCTACGCCTTCTAATTTCGCTGTCATTCTATTTGCAAATTGTTCCCTGTACCGAGTGGTTACGCATACAGCATTGTCATGTTACTGTTATAGATCGATATCATTCAGTAATAGAAAAAGAGATAATTATCAATGCTACGTTATTAATCCTTTGAAAACGTATTCTGCCCTATGACATATTCTTAGGTATTCAAATAATAAAATATTAAAATCTTGAAATTTTGAAGTGACATTTAGAAATACGTTTATATAGTATTTTTTTAATTTCTTATCAATAATTTTCTATAGAAAAAGTTACATTGATAGGTCACATTTTTGCACTAGTTAGATTTTTAAGCTTGACATAAATAATTTGGCATTCGTTGACATAAATAATTGTTTTTAACTATTTTTGGTAACGATTGTCTACAGTTCCGATTGTAAGATGGTGAAATCGAAATGTTGAAACGCAACTGTCGCAGACTTCGGTATCGTTGAAGGGAAGCCGAAGTGGGGTACGAAGCCGAAGCGAAACGGTTCTCCCTTTTTCCCTCGCTGTGACGTAGTAACATAATTCCATTATTTATAGCCAATATTAGGTATACTGGGGAGCGAAATGAAAGGAACGAGACCACGGCTTAGCTTAATTAATTTACGAAGTCCCGGTCTCCGACTATTCTTCCACGGGAAATAGAGTTTCTGAAAAATTTGGATACCCGCATCGTACGTAATAATAATTCCGATGTAAATTTCCTATTTCAGCTGCTGGAGCTCTTATATAATTCAAAGAATAATTCTCGCGCGTCTCTTTTTAAGCGAGTGTCATTTCAGAAGCCTTAATACCAATATAAGAGAACAATGTTAAGTAATTTATCACCTTCAAAAAGAACGTGTATTCCGCTTTTAAAGAATATTTCTTGTTTTTAAACTGCATGGCGATTCTATTTTATAACCATTATAATATTACGCGGGTAACCTTATTGTCTCGTTCAATTTTATATTCTATGAAGAATTCCAGTAACTTAATACTTCCTTTGCTTCAATTTACTCTATTTCACCTGGGTATTTCCGCAGAAATTTAATAATATAAAGTTCATTTCATGTTTGAATTAACATCAGACTTTTTAAAATCCAATATGGTATTACTTTAAATGGTGTATCAATGATTATATTGTATAACTAATACATACGTAAATACATAAATTTAATACATACAGATAACTAAACGCTCTATGATTTTCGAGTGTATCTTCGTATTATTCGTAGTATTCGTTCAAGAGATCTAATAATTTATTAATAAACTAATAAATATATCCCAGACTTTCGTATAACGTAATATTCTATCAATTAAAAATGATAAAAATGGTAGAAAGATTGGATCGTATTGATTTAAAAATAAATGAACTGCAAACGCACACCGAACAAACGTTACCATTATGTGTGTGATAATCACAGAAGGAAGTCCGGGAAATGCGATCGGAGATACGTGTGTACATATAAAAGTTGTTTCAACCCGTGCAGCCGGTCAAACTTTCAACGCACCTGGAGTAGATCCGATGGATCTCCCCTTCCTCGTTTCCCTAAAGCCCACCCTTGGAGCATGTGGCGTCTGTTAATTTTTTTCTCCCCTTTGAAACGCTCCAGCCTGACTTCTACTCTGCTGCGCTTTTCCAACGCTCAATCGGTCGGTCACCGATTGAAGCTCAATCGTAATCTATGCTTTCCACTTTTGCCTTTTGCCTTTGAAGATAAATCTCATTGTCAGAATCTTCGGCGCACTGATTGCAGCTTTCAACAGGTTAATATATTAGCTCTTCCATAAAAATGGGCCATCATTATGGTTTTTCTTCCGTTTCTCGGCAGCTTCTAACAGGGAACGTCTGTGAGTTTATTTCTATATCGAAAGTCTCTAAATATGATATACTTTTTACCGGATTTTATCCCCAACTAGTGATACTTTTATTTTGCAGTTGTTCCTTTGAGAAGTCAAACATAATGTAAGGTGTTAGGGTATATAACAATTTATGGTCTGTTATATAGGACATTCTATCTGAAACAGGTGAAACTGGAAATGAAAACTATCAAATTTCTGGGAATGATAAATATGGAATGAAATAATTGTGTACATGCATTTATTTTGTAACATTATCAACTATACGTGAAATATTTGTTACATTTGCTTTAAGGGAAGTCCTTATAGAATCTTCATAAACAATTTTTTATACTTAACGATACTTAATATTAACGTTGTGCAGCCTTAAAATGTTTATTTTATAATATCATCTATAAAGCACATTTTAAAATATCACCTATAAAGTTCGTTTGATAATATTATCTGTAATATCGTCTTAAGATAAGAAAACATAGGCTGTTATTTATAATCACATACATCTATTCACTATTGTCTCTTAATTATCCCTTAACAAACTAATGAAGTATCGATTTTGCGACAGTGGAACACCGTTGATAGAAGCTGAAAAACTGCTGATTAACGAGAGCCAAATAAATTATGGCTGGAGGAAGCGAGTTAAGCCGGAAAGTGTGATAAAAAGTGAAGGAAGGGATCCGGAAAATCGGGGCAGCCGAAAGGATATTGAAGAGTCATAGGCCGAAGGGTCGGTGGAGCAAGTACCGAGCAACGAGTTACGAAGGGTTGCTAATCGCGGGACTCGGATACCGAGAAACCTGGTAAAAGGATTTCCCGTGGGTTAGGAACGAGGGTTGCGAGCAGTCCACGAACACATCTACCATGGTCCGTGGCTTCTTTATAACGTATACGATATATGAATAATATCTGGCTTAGATATACGTGCCGCGATAATATCGTTCGTGATCAGATTTTGCAATATTCTCTGGAGACCGGTACTTCTACTTATACTAAATCGATACCTTCCCTAAGATCGTTAAAAGTTGAAAGTTACCGTCTTTGCATCTTTCTACCCGTGCCAATATTTACTGAAAATTATTATTCATGGAATATGTATTTCATACGTATACAGGGCGTGCTGTAATTGGTGGTTCAAACAGGAAGGAGCTGATATAAAATTCCAATAAATAAGTCAAAATAGAAAATATAGGGTAAAGTTTATGATTAGTGGCTCCTTTTATTTCAACTGAGACCTCGGACAGAAAAATGGCATACTCTGTTTATTTATTCATCTAAGTAAAATAACTGCCTATTGTATGATTTTATCGAAAACAAGGTCTCAAATAAACAAACGTTATTCCGTGTTATCGACTTATTTTTGTCTTTAAGATGACTCATTTCTTCCTGTTTTCCTTTATCAATTAATGAAATGAAAAATAATGTAATGCTATTTGTTCATTCCATTAAAGTAAAGTTTTCATAAATTATTTGTTTTTAACATTATATATAAACATACGACAATTTACAGTTTCTTATGAAGAATAAGTATTAATAACTATATGTTGCACTATGCTCGTCAGTGTATTCCTCAAATAAGCAATGATTACATATTCCTCGAGAACAAAGGACACCCCCACGTAAGCAGATTCCCTTCACTAGAGGAGATTTGAGCGCAAGTCCCTTGAAGGATTCCCGCGCGATCGTTTTAGGTGGTGGCACCAGTTATTAGAACGAATGCATATGACATGACTGAGTGGATCCGATGAAGATTCGCGAGACGAAAAGGATCTGGGAGGGTCAGATAAAGGGCTTAGTCGTTGCAGCCGCAACTCGACAGACGACCCGTGCTTGATAGGGGATGAGTGGACGTCTCGTAGCTGGTCGAGGATCATCCGTAATTTATGGGAGATCGATCGACTTCGCATTGAGCTGCCACCCGGTGACGTAATCGATCGCATGCGATTACGTCACGGGATTCTATCGAATTAATACGTGTACGTAAATAACGCGTGTGTAAAGACTCGCCCGTGTTCAAATTCTCGTGTCGATGTGTAAAGAAATAGGCATAAGCGATTGTCTCCGCAGAATGCTACGTAAGGCACGGACCTTTACGCAAATTCACAATTTCTTCAGACGAATTGAAAGCCACAAGAATTACGTATGTAAATTTCTTTTCACTGTTAACATTTCCAATTAGGTACCAGTGACATTCAAACTTCAGAAAAAGTTTTTATTTACTGTTTCCTAGTAAATGAATTTTTTTCATTTAAGTGTAAAGAGTGCATAGTGCACAATAAGAAATCAAAACTAGCCACGCACAATACTTGACTACTGATAAAGTCTCTGTAAAAAAGTTGTAGAGGATATATTTATTAATTAGTAGAAACGTCAAAACTGCTCAAAGAATATGTTTATCGAGCCCGTGGCACCAATATTAAGGAAAGTGACGGAACGTTTTTTATCGGTCCTCGAGGCTGCGATTTTCTGTCATTCCCTAGAGAGATTGATCGCCTAATCCATAACGTCCCAGATCTCTTACTTTCCATATCGACGTTCGAGTTTCAAAGTCTTTTCCAGACCTCATCGTTTCGAGGCGAAGTACCCTAAGGTCATCAAAAAGCAACGCGGCCGGGGTTCGTTCAAGTTTTCCTTGGAAACTTTCACTTGGTCCCTTTCCTCGCCTATTCCCATCTTCGCCCTCGCGGCTAAGTAAATATTTTGTCAACAGTTTCGAAAGATGTCGCGTCTTATTGATCTCGCTGTTAGCAGAGATAATTTGTACTCTCATAGAGCAGGAAGTAATTTTCAAATACGCAAACATAAATTGAATTCTTTCCTTATTATATAAATTAAGGAAAGTGCGGCATTTTCTTTAGTTTAAAATGCTAGAATCTGAACTTTGAAACAGTAGTACTTCGTTTGTAATTTATCACTAACGGAGCCAGTCAAGTGTCTGGATTTTAAATTCATATTACAATGAATCATTACATATTTTTATCGGATACACCTTTACATAGTTTCTATACTTCTCGCGTCTTAGGAAACTCATATCCTTAAAAATGTCTCGTTTCTTTCATGAAATTAACATGCGCGTGTACCGCACATGGTACATTCCAATTGACGTAAGAAAATATATTTAAGCGACACGTGACCCCGGATAGAGGTACACGTTAAAAAGCAACGGAAACGTAAAGAAATGATCGCAAAATATATAAAAGTCAGCAGAAACTGAAATATAACATAATGTTTCATTGAAAACATCAATACTCTTTATAAGAAAAATATAACTGAAATTTCTGGTGGCATGGAACGTGTTAACCGCACGAACGTCCCGAGCTCCACGAGCAAAAGCCTCGTTCCCGCGTGTCGCGCGTTGTCATTGGTACCATACTTCCTCCGCGATTCGATTGCCAAGGAATCGACACGGACGCTATCCAAATCCGCCATTATTGGAACCTGTGCCGCCTCAGTAGGTACCTACCGGTGAAATCGTCGATGGCTGAAAAAAGGGCGCGCGGCAGGGGGTGAGAAACGGGGAGAAGGGAGTAGAAACAGGAGAGAAGAAAGGCGAGTTGAACGAGGAACGAAAGAAAACGGAGAGGCAACGGGAGGAGGAAGACAGGCGTAGGACGTTCGTAACGTCGGAAGAGCCGGGAGCAATTTCCGGTGGCTTTTGTGCGCCCTTTAAAAATGCGAGCTACCGTGCAGGCGGAGATGCCGTGCAGGCGGAGAAAAGGGGTAGCGATAAGAGGTCGGTAGAGAGTTTTGCGAATGTACATACGAGTGGTCCTTCTGGACCAACAAATCCCTGGTCGAAAAGAGGGAGGAAGTCGAGAGGTTAACTGCAGGTCCTTTCGCGTTCTTCCTCTCCATTCACGTGCTTCATATTTCCCTCTTTCCCCGGTCGCGTTCTGATTTCCAGTTTGTCTCTTAGCGCGGACCTGTTCGAGTGCCAACGTATTTCCGAATGCCTATGATAATCGCGGAAATTTTAACGACTCTCGGTGATGTGAATGCCTCCGCTACGGTGTCACGCTTCCACCGATTGTGGAGGGTGTAACTGGTGGTTCAACCGCGAAGGGCGTGACGCTATGTGAAAAAGTAAGTTGGAATGTGGAATAATGATTTTTCTTAATTCATTCATTTAATACTTGGTTTATGAACGTTTATTGCGTTGCTCGTTCTATTGTCCTTGGAAATCTTGATGTTCCTTGATTCGGATCTTGAAACTCGGAGATTGGAAGATAGACAATTATGATATAGACTTGTGTAATTGCTTCGATCAAAGTCGACTCAATCATTTGTCGAATATCGTTTATAAAATTCAATGTATATATAATATAGTACACCGTACTACCAGTCAAAGTATGAGGCCGAATGTTCATTTTTATGTTAAGTTATAGTGTATATTTTGAATAAAACTAATGTCATAATAATATTTCAACATCCTATACAATAATTTCCTTATGTTATTTCTTTAAATATGAAACTGTAGAAGAAATTTTGTTTTAAATAACACCTAACTCGTTGCAAATTTATTTTATGTCTAAAAGTTTCTCTTTCTGTTTGCGATTCTGCGTTTTTGCTGTAATGGTGGAATAAGGGCATTAAAAGAGAAGGTGAAGGATTTGAGGATTAAAAATGTATGATTCTGTTGTAAATAAACTATTCAAATTAGTAATATAAAGTTACTTCGAAGAAGATTTATTTTATTTAACTTTATTGTAAGAAAATACCAAATTGTATATTATATTACCAAACAAATTTTTCTACATGCAAATATAAATAAAACTATACAGAAAAATTCTTTTACGTAAAGTCTAGTTTAAAAAAAAATCGAATTGGACCACGATCTTCTGGAAGATGTGTTCTTAACATCACAATTTTAACGTAGGTATATTTTTTACTTCTTCGCTCAAAGTCACTTCTTTATTATCATAGTGTCTACATTCAATAAAGTTAGCCAAGCATACTCCGCAAATGTTTAATTCTGATTTTCTCGAAGAGAAAACTTCAAAAGAAGAAATTGTTTTGTAGGTATTTTTTCGATTTATTTTTTCCTACATCACGATGTTAAAGGAATATATTTTGTAGCCTTTTACGATCCCCAACGAATGTTTATTAATTTGGCTATAAAGTTTTCAATGTTTTTGAATTTCAAATATATATCTTTAGAATGCTTTAATAAACGTGTTATGACTCTTGTTGCTTTCCCCGTAATTTGTATTCCATATTGTTTACGACATATGGTATCTGTTAGAACGACGAAATTATGTGAGGTAAATTTATTCACCCACATATGACTCAATATTGTTACAGAACTTGCGTGTTATTATGTAACTGCTTTAACCAGTTATGCTTTCCATGAAACTGTTCATCTGCTAATATTTCCTGATGGTATTTTGAAATTTTGCTTTATTTCATTAATATCAATTGACATTTTCATCGGACTGAATATTATACATTATAGAATTAACATATTTCATTAAAGCTTAGTAGTATAAAATGCACATACATTATCCTATCAACATCATTTTCAATTACGTTTAGCATTTCCTGTAATGCACAATATAATTAATCAGAGCATACACTTTAATAACTTCAATAATTAAACGTAACATGAATAATAATACAAATTCAAATTACACGAAGATTTGTATCTTGGTTTCTATATTTCTATTCGTAAAGACTAATATAAAATTGGTGGACTAATAGAAAAAAAAATGTAAGTTAGTCAAAAACAAGATCACAGGAACAAGAAAGTTCCTTGGTTCAAGTTTCACTCCTTAATAGGTATCGTATCACATAATTTTGTAAGGAAAACCTTAGCCACGAGGCACATTTTCCCATTACAGTTGTGCTTGGTGTCCCCTTTCACGCATCGAGGATACAAACGCGCGCGCACCCGTGTGCGTCGTATCTTCTTGTTCAGTTTCAAGCTCAAGGTCGCTTGGAGGACTCCTGCTTAATCAATGAACTCGTCTTGATGTCAGCTACACGTAACAGGGCAAGAACAAATATTTGTGTTAAGAAAGATGATCATTTTACTAACTTTTCGAGAAACTTACCCAAAAAGAATAAAATTTGTCTATGTCACTTTCTCTTTTCCAAAGAAACTGAATTATGTATGGAATATTGTATTAAATCCGTAGAATGTACATGTACAAGAGAATGTACATAATTATCTTAACGAAGGAACTAGTAATTCATAAGAATTCAAGCGTCAATTTTCTTCAACAAAAATGCAAACAAAACAGAAAATAAAGAATTCTTCTATTTCATACATTTCATCGATGTAATTCATTTCGGTAAAACAAATAATACCACCGATGCATGTACATGAGAAAAGAAGCTAAAAAACGTTACGACCTACTCTATTATAATGATGGTGACTTTATCATTTCTCTTTACTTAAAGTACGACGTTGAAATTGGAATACTTAAATTTCATCATTTGCTGTTAAAAAGAACTCCTGAGGTTATGGGAATTATATTTCGAGAAGGTTACATAAGAATAATAAATATCTTTTCTACAAAATTTCAAGCGCATACATGTTTTCCATTTTATACGTTAATTTTACCACCTATTCGTAGAATATGAAAGTAATGTCTATATAAATTTACTATAACTATTGTGATTCTTGTCTTCCCATCTTTTGTACAGTTTCCTTCTTAATTAACTATTCGAGAATCAAAATATCCATGTACATGCCATTAAAAAATCCAAAGTAGAGTAGAATCTCGATTATCTGATTAACTCGGACGACTAACAGTCCAAACAAACGAAAACTTGAGAAGAAATTCTTCGAAGCACGTTTGCAAAATTTGGTCATATAAATCTTGAAGTATAACGCGTTCACTATCAGCGTTTTATTTCAACGACAATTTTCTCAACTGTAATATTCCATTGAATCCAACAAATTTTCCAAACAAACTATTGAAAGAATAAAACTAGAACGTGTTATTGAGTTCCTAAACATACCTGTAAATAACGATATCGAAAGGATTAATATCATTTTCTTTATGCAAGGCATAGAATTCCAGCCGTAATCTAAAAATCCGCATTACCGAACCCGTCAATAACAAAGATTCTAACCGATCCATATTCCAGAAAACGGTAACTCGGTTAATCGAGATCGCACCGCGCACCGATCACAGGAGCAAGCGATCAAAACACTTCCGAGCGGGCAGCTATATATACAGCACCATTTTCCCAGGGATGAAATCCCAACCCTTGGTACCTTCCAGTGCCTCCGCGAGCCCGGCCGTGTCCCGGATTTCTTTCTTTCTCGGGGACACCAACATGGGGTGCCGTCGGGTACTCGCGCGCTCCTTTGATTGGCCGAATGCTATGGGGTTTCATCGATATATAAGACGAGACAGAGCAAGAAAGAGGGAGAGAGAGAAGGAGAATGAGACCGAGGGGACGGCGGTCGAAGGCACGAAGGCGAGCGGAGGATCGAGAGAGACTACTCGGTTATGAAGGAAAGCAGAGGGTGAATTACGGGGGACAAGCGGGAGCAAAAGTGAGACGAAGAGGGAAGGGACAACGTTCCAGTTCGAACGAGACGGAGAACGGCACGAGGAAAGGAGGAGAACGATACGACGGAAAGAGAAAACAAGAAGGACGTGTATCGGCTGCTTCGAGGGTGCGTGGGCTTTCTTTCAGAGGGTGCGTAGACTCCAGCGTTGGGAGGAGGGGATATCGGAAGGAGAAAGGGTCCGGCAGGGTCGCAGAGGGGTAATAGGGAGGGAATGGGAGGGAGTAGGAGGGGGGATATAGATGTAGGAAGGGGGATGACGGTCGGTAGGATGGGTAGTGGGGGATGAAAGGGAGAAAACTAGAGGGTGCGTGTAGGCCTGGGGAATCAGTCGCGAACGAGCTGCGTTCGGGGTTTTATCTGTAGCTCTGTCCCTTTCGTCTCTTTCGCACCCCGGTGACGCGCGCGCGCTCGCTCTTTCCCTCTTTCTCTTCTCCGATCAACGTTCGTCCGCGTACGACACGCGCGCCGCGTATATGTGTACACGTACACACGGATACGCGTACAAGCACACACGAGTTCTTCGTGTACACCCACGCGGAAGTTCGTGAACGTTACACAGGAACGCGTAACCCGCGAATATCGGCGGAAGCGTGTAACGGCTGGAACGTGGGAAGAGGAAGAGACTCAGGGGGCGAACTAAAGAAGAAAGGAGAATCAACGGGGAAGCGTGGAGCTTCTTTTTGGTGGAGTGGAAAAGTTACGGTCGGGAAACACGTGCCGTTCTACCGACGCTTCGGTGATTCTCGGCGGGCGCGCATCCGCGCGACGAATTAAACGCGCTCTCGTGCCCGTCCTGCGCCGTCGTGATCGCATCGGGGCACGCGACTGTGTTCGGTTGTATCGGTCTTCTTGTTTATTCCGTTCCGTTCCCCTGTGATTCCGCGAGCTGCTGGAGAAGGACAGCCCGCGGCTTTTCTTTTTCTCAAGAGCGGCAACGCGGGAACGTGCGCACCGAAACTGTCACCAATGGTTCATATAGCGGAAGTTGTATCGTCGCGTCGAAACGACTTGCAAATGGTGAGTGCGAAACGTTGACGAAACCGATGATCGGATCTCGGGGAAGCGGGAGTTTCACGCGGGATGTCGGCGCTGTTTTGACAGGCGAGCATTCGCCGGAACCAAGTTTTGATCGACGACAATGTTCTTTCAGTGCTTGTAAACGGTTTGCGGTAGATCGAAGATGCGCCTGATCGATGCATCGCGTTGGTGATGTTACAGTGAAGATCATGTAAAATTGTTGTATGCCCCGATTCTCGTGAGAGTTTTGTTTACGGATTGCTTTTACTGTGCAGTTTTGGTTAAACAGATTTACACGGAAATACGTAAATGTAGTTTTGTTCCATGTAGAAGTTTAAACTGGAGGTTCTATTTTTAAAAAGTAAGTTGAATGTATTTGGAAGTAAGGCATAGAAAGTGTCAGTCGTTAGAAGTCGTATGTATCTAATTATAGACGACTATCAATAGAAAAGGAGAACTTATTTGGTATTTTAACAGCTTGTGTGGACATTGTGACTGTTTTTAACTTTTATGAAACAAGAGATGGATTTAACGAAATTTTTTTTAAATAATGTGCAATTGTTGTTCCATTCTGTTTGTAATTTACTTCCTAATCCTTGTTTATTTATAATATTGCGTAGTCTAACCATTCTTTCAATTCATTCTTACACGTATGTAGTATTATACATATATTTTGATGTTTTGCGAGTGTGCTAATGTGGATAGTTATATAATAACAAACTTAAAGTTGCTGAAAATTACTTTCACATTATTCTTCAATATATTTATATAAATTTTGATTATCTATTTTCTTATCTATAAACACTTTATTTCCGGTGCCGAAACATCTGCCGAAACACACTCCACGCCTCTTTTAATTCTCCTTCAAACTTATGGATCAATTGGAAGCTTTTAACATTCATTTCAATAAGTTCTTCAATGCTATTTTCGAAAAACATAAAATGTTTTCAATATATAAAATGTTTATTTACATATTTGTTGAAAAATCTGATTCACTTTTTTCGATTTTATTTATTAATGCATGTATCACTTCGAGCTATTTGTCTAGAGTAATTGATTTCTTTCGATAATCTTCTGTCACTCTCAACATTTTACACAAATATGCCTTTACTTTATCAGTCTACTTGTAGTAGCCATTTCTATAATTTCATTATAACTTCTACGATTTTTATTGTGATAAAATATTAATAATCTATTATACTAGTTGCTCCAGTTTAATGTATCCACTTTAATGGTAATCAACTAACGCTTACAACTATCTAATACACATAAGCTAATTAAAGAACAATGTAGAACGTCCAAGTTATTATCACTACAGCTACATTTTTTATGATTTTTAGTAACTGACGATTTTCGTACGTTTCTGAATATGCTTAATTTATCTTTTACAAATCGAAATTAAAAGTTTGTATATACTAGTAACGAAGAGTTACAATTACGCAGGTGTAATTGTTTACAAATTATTTTACAATCAGCCACACAATAAGAGCAACGTATGAACTAAAATATTCAAATTTGAAGGCCTATAACTTTAGACGACATCCACTGTATATTAATAGGAAAAATATTAGTCTAGAAAGATGTTACCGTTTGTTTAACAAATAATGAGTCTAGCTTATTTGGTGGATAATAAACAGATGGATACTTAAGATTTTATATTCTTCGTAACAGACCGCACAATTAAGTATCGATGATAAAAGAATAACTACAAATTCATAGCACTCATTGCCTCCCGTTTTCTCCTTTTCATTAAATTACGACTGTAGTACTTGAAATATTTTTTTAGCAATATTGTGTATACTTATGTTTTTTAAAATTAGTTTAACGAATATAACCTGTTTTTCGGAAAATGAGATTGAGAGTGCGTTTGATGATCACGAAACTGTCCAACCTGCTCCTGATAGCTATGTAGAATGAATTTGGAGTGAGCTAAACAGAAGATATCACCACTAGTGTATGTCAAGTCTATATCTTCGAAACTCTATCTACGAGACAGCATTGGTCCTACTTGAATAAAAAATAGAAGATAGACATATTTATTAAAATTTCATTCGAATAATTATTCTTTATTCGAAATATTTGTATTGATCGTCTATGTATATTCGTTTCGCACGATTAACCTGTTAACTGTGGAATGTAATTTCAAAAATCTCTGATAATGCTCGCAATGAAATCAAATAATGATGTGTACACTCGTCGAACGCAGGTCAAATGCACCTACAAAATATTCCAACGAAAAGCTAAAGCAAAACGAAGAAGAATGTTTATCTGGGAAACTAAACAATTGATCGTTAAATGAATTAGTATCATTTTGATTTTAAGACGACGTGTATTCTAGTCGAACGCAGTTAACTGGTTAATGTTTGTTAAAATGTTGGATCCATGGATGACAAAGTAATCTCTGACGCATAATACCAAGAAACACACGTCAGACAAGTGAACACAAAATGACTCGCACTAATCATATAAATTCATCGTATAAGTACAAACAAATTATTAAAATAAATGCATAGAATTCACTGCTTCGTTTAAAAAGTCATTCGAAACCAATGAGATAACGCCAATATAGCACCGATATCGGTCAACAGTCACAATAATTCCTGATTAAACCCGTAAGATAGTAAAAACTATATTGTCGCCGCATCGGAGCCAAAAAAGGAAATGCGCGTTATTGAATTGTAACGAAGTATTTTCCGTATCGTCGGTGTTTTCTTACGTGTAGCTGGATTCGAGTCACGAACCTGTTCGAAGGCGATGTATGACTAGCACAGGAAATGCATACTAGGCTCGTAAAAAAGCGAAGCCGCTGCTCCTTCTGTATAGACGTCGCAATAGGCGGCCGCGAAAATGCATGGATCCAGGGAGTTTACGAGCACCTCGGATTTTCATGCACGGTCCCCCTTTATATCGGTCGACAGCTAGCTCCCGCACACGCATCGAACTCGTAAAAGATTTTCGTGCGTCTGTTTACGCGCGGTTATTTCTGGGGGCATGTGTGCTACCGTTGCGTTATGTGTATCCATATGTCGTACAGCCTGTACGCGGAACGTTTACAATAGCATCTCCTTCCCCCCACCCCTCTAACCAACACGGCCACCATCTTTGCATACGATAGACACACCGCACGTGTGCACGTACGTGTAGCAAAGAGAGCAAGAGAGAGAGAAAGAGAAAGAGAGAGCATTGAGCACGCGTACGCGCGGACGCACGCAAAGAAACGCAGCTGCTCAATAGCAGGCGTGTCTATGTTGAGGCCTGCCTCGAACATGCTTCATGAATCACGCGAATCTTTATCACGGGAGAAGATAATGCAACCGATCGCAGTAGAAATCAGGAAACATAAGATACACGTTGGATTGATACGTCTGTTTTAACCCTTAACGCGCCACTTGTGCCGGCTGTGTATGAACCCCTTGCCCTACGGTTTATTTCCCAACCATGATCGGTACAACTATTTTGTCACTGATAATTTATTAAGAAGAAGAATAAACTGATAGTATACAATATATCAATCTTGACTTCAAAGTATAATAATTGATAATAGAAGAATAATATTGAATATGAATGTAAAAGAAACGAGTAACATTCATGCTTGTTCGAGTCTGTTTAAAATCTGCACTGTGAGTTTGATGAATTATTGTAAGACAAGGAGTCAACCCTTTGTTCTATGATTTCTTTTATAACTGGGCTCAATAAGAATGCTTTATCCTTAACCCCTGCGATATCGTGTCTGCGGTGAAGATTTCAAATAGAAGTTAACAGGCATAAATGTTATTAAATTCGTTCGAATGAAAATTACATATTATTCCTCTGTTATCAATGATTATACCTTAGAGCACATGTGGCATTGAGTAAGACTGGAATTTTCTCTTATTTTCGATAAATTATTAATAATAACGCGGTTACATCGATCACAGTTCAGATAGAAATCATATGGCAAGGGGTTAATAGTTGTTAGCTTTCTCAGTCGGAATACTTTACTTTATAGAACGTTGTGTGCGCGAGATATACACTGTTGGCCAGAAGTCTGAGACCAATACATCGGTTAAAGGAATAATTTCCATTTTTTGTAAACGTGAATTACATATTAGTAAAATGTGAAGATATATAGTCCTCAATTATTTTATTTCATGTATTTGTAAGATATATAATTTTTAATTTTTGACGTTACATATCAAGTAGTCCCATAACATTTGCTAGTACACACTATGTGCATTGTTATAATAATAGTTATTCGGTGTCTACGTTTACTCTTTACTTCAATTTATGTTCGGAGAAGGTAAATAACATTTAGATTTGTCGAACTCAATTTAAAATTTTCATCACGAATGGATACATTATAGGACTGTTCTTAACATCGAATAGGAACAACCGCCAACTGAAAATTTGTAGTATAATTTAAAAAGTAAAACGAAGTTTTCGAAAACGAACTCAAATGGATTCGAACCATCGTCCTAACCGTACAGACAAAATTAATACATCAGCATACAGATCAACAAACAGCAATTTATTACTTTCATAGCGCAATTTATCTGAAGCTGCTTTTCTCATTCTGATTATATCTTCCCACAGAAAGAATGTTTTACTATATAATTGTGTCACATGAAGATTAATCAATTTTTTAATCATTTTTTTCAACATTTTGTAATTTTAATATAAATAAAATTGCTTTTATCGTGCGTGGAACACAATTTCTCGATATTTCTGTTAGGATATCGATCTGTCGAGGTACTTTTGTTTTCTTTTGCTAGATTTCCAATAGAGGAAGTAGTGGGAATGTTTTATGAAGAGAGGTATACCTCTGGCTTTGTACTTAACCGGAAATGGACTTTTTCCAAATTCACCAGTAGGAAAGAACTCTATAGCAAATGGATATCTTTTTTAATGTTTCTATTTGTCTCTAAAAGCAGAACGTTGAAATTATTTTTGTAAAATGCATTTACCCAATTAAACTTTGTAATTTGTTCGTACTAATAATTTTGTGATTAATTTCTATATTTATATTCTAATAAGCATTGCAAATTCTTCTTATTGAAATTTGGAGGAAGATTATATTGAGTGGTATTATTTGCTGATATAGCGTAGATTTCGCCTATGGTAATTTTCAGTGATCAATATACTCGGAGTGCCATATATTAAACATGAGGGAAATTTTCTCGTCCCTTATCAGAATAATTTTTATGCATTGCGCCGACGATAGGATACCAATGCTGCGAGCAATTGTGATACCCTCTTTTCGTGCCTATGCACTATTCGATACATCCGCTATATCATTTACATATTCACCTTCTTAGTTACTTCCTTGATTCTCCATATTTTCGAGAAGTGTCCTGAATACAACTTTTCTACATAAGACGAAGTAATTTTCATTTGAAACCAAACATGTATTTACACTGACACTAAAAGATCACATGATTCACAAGCTTCAAACTTTGTTATTACAAACTTTCTTTGTACATTATAAAATAACAAAGGACTGTTATTTTCTAGCTTAGGTACATATTTAATTTATCAGCATACAACAAACGTAATCGTTTAATACTTAAAAAAAATGCAAAGATTATTATATTAAACAAATACAATAATGTATTTTAAAACAATGAATTTATGCATTACGAAATACAAAGGAAAACGATCGTAAAAATCTACCTAATGTCAATATCTTAGAAAAAAGACTTCCTTACTATAAATGTACAATACGCACAAAAGATAAAACGAAAAGCAAACTAATTACAATATCTATAATAACGTATTCAGTAATTGTTTCTTCGTCTGCTACATTCAAAGTAATAAGCACCTTGCTAAATATCGAAGCGTTGCATACAACAATAAAGCACTCGACAATTACCAAATCGAATTCATCCATTCGATTTGTCGAGTGCCACGTAAAGAGTGATATTGGCTTGAAACGTGCGTTCCGTTCGCTACAGGAAATAAATTATTTCACGTAAACATGTCTTCCTATCGATCGGGCCTTCCTTCGCGTTGGCGGTTGCCTGTGGTACACGTGCGGTACGCGATTGTATCGGAAACGTTGAACAGAACACATGACAGGTTCTCACGAGAAGACGCGCCGATGTTGATGCAGAGACGTACATCAATTAATGCAGCAGCACACGTGAATGTGCCGGCGCATAACGCCGTGGTAATGTAGCTCGCCACACGGTTCAGCTGCTTCGCTTGGCTCATCAATCCTAAAACCAGACCCCCTATTCTCCAACTCGTATACCCCGCGTTCAACTCGAATAGAAAGCGTACCGGTATACATCGATATTTATAAACGGTCGGGAAATTTCTTTCGGTATACTTTGCGTTGAAGTAGAATCACCGGCACACGGTTTTACTAAATACAATCGAACCTCGATTATTCGATTTTACACTAGAACTACCGTACCAGTCAAAGTGACTAGTTCCGGTTTTTTTGTTTTGCAATTATTGATATTTTCAAAGCGTTGAATATTCGAAATGATCTTGAAAATAAACAGCTTCGCTTGAATACTATAATGAATGCCTGCAGAAACTGGAAATAATTTATTGTTAGAATTTTTGTAGGGATTACATTTTAGCGATAATCGGGCGACTAACGGGCAAGATGAAAGGAGATATTTTTTTAAATATCTTTGTAAAAATCGATTGTATGTATATTATAAAGTACAATCGAAGAATTCGAATTATTGAGTTTCTGATTAAACTGTGCACCTTTATATGGATGTACCATAAGTATTATTTAAAATAGCACAGCTTAATTAATATTCGTAAGATTTTGTTTATAGGTTGTTTTTGCTATACGATTAAGATTAAAATAATTTACGCACAAATATATTCGTGTACTTTTAATTACTTTAATATGTAAGAACTGTGACCTAAAAGTTTTATTTGTCAAATATAAATTAACTGTAGGAAGTAAAAAGGTATTTAATTTGTACCTTACCGTTTCCAGAATAAACGTAGCTGTTTAAACAGTTTCTAAATGTTGATAGAACGACTTAATTAAAGTTTTATAAAATCTTCTGGATATATTGTTAGTTTTACTCACTGTACAGCTATATGGACTAATTTGTAGAAAGTAAAATCGAATGAAAAAATTCTGTATCCTAGGAGGTGTTCCGCCATATTTCAAGGAGGTTGGAAATCTCATTAAACTTGGAGACACATTTTCCTATATCGAGTTATGGAAGATCGGAAATGTTATAAATGTGTAAAGGCCACAGTCTAATGATAATATTGTAGAAGATAAGTTAAATTTCTTTTCCAAAAGCAAAAAAGGGAATTTTCTAATTCTCCTAATTTATTTCATTGCCAGTAGATCTGTTTTAAACGTGCAATGTTCAAAGAAATATAAATTTCATCTATGTTAGTGTAACTTATAAAATTTGAAATTCAAATTTTTTGATTCAAGCAATTTCAATTTCCATTGAGATTGTTTTACATAAATTAATACGTTATAATTGAATTAAGAACGATATTAAACTTCGTACACTTTAATTTTTCATTGTAATTCTTGAATTCGTGTTTGACACAACGGCATAAACATCCTTATAATAGAACTTACAATATAATTCTATAGTTAATTATTAACATAACAGTACCGCTGTGCAAAGTATCTCTGCTTTAATTTTGGAACAGTCATTTTTCTTAAAAGAATCAGTATTTTAAACTTGATCTAGTAATAAGAAATTTATCACATTTTGCTCGATTTAAATTATAATTAGTTTTATCTTTGAGACAAAAATGAAAAATCCGAAAATAGTAGAGATATATTTAATTTAAAATGATTCTGTAATTGATTTAATGGAAATGCGCCAAATTACACATTCTCCATCGACAGTAACTTCCCTAAAACATTACGAACAATATATTAGGGCGACTTTTATGAATATTTCAAAATTGACATGAAATAATATAGTTTTCCATTAGGACTAAAAATTTCTTTCCAGCTCCCTTAATATTTTCCATTGAAATGAAATTAAATGTAGCGTATACATAGAATTTAGTTCACTTTCATTCTCACTCCAATACACGTATACAATTTCCAAAAAAGTGTCCGGTACTTTTACCGGATATTTTCACACATTCGCGAGTACGGTCGAATTTGAAGTACCCTTACTGTGAACAGTGCCTTTCTTGCAATTGTTTGACGTGATATGTTATTCGTATAATTTTTACACATTTAACATGTTCAATGCCGTATGTGCCACATACGGTACATGCTAATTTTTCTAAGAAAATATTTTTAAGTGACACGTAGTCGCTAATAGTGATACACAGTATAAACCAACGGAAACGAAAAGAAATACTATCAGAATATATAAAAGTCACAAAAAATTTAAATATAATTGAATATTTCATTTAAAAAATCACTACGCTTTATAAGCGAAACATAACTGAAATTTATGGTGTCACGAAACGTGTTAAAACATAGTAAATAAACCAAAACAAGTATTTTACGTAAATGTCTATCATCGTAGCAATGGTAATCAACAGTGTCACACATATGTGACGCATTACCGTGAACGTGTTAAGTCTGAAATCGGTGGAAAATGGAAATCACGTTATATAATCCCAAAGTTGAACGCCGGCAACGTGTACGAAGACACTGAAGTACTCTAAACTGCGGTATACACGAAACGAGGCGACATCAACCGTCGTTAAACGTTTATGAAAGCCGTGTACGAATGGTTTTCTAACATCTGTCAGATAAACGATCGGCAACAACGTCCGTGATCGGCGCAGACGACGTCGTTGTCGTCGCCGTTGGCGTCACGGAATAGAGGGACGAATAACGTTTGACATTTAATGCGCACCCAGGCATTGGCTTAGATTACAATCGGTGAACGGTGATTGGCCTGGGGACGCGAAAGCTCACTCGACTCGAATGCTCTTTCGACGGGGTTGCTGTAGCCGACTCTCAAATATTTGTACAGTGTTAGGGAAAAAAGTGATCGGTGGCGAGTAAAAAAAAGAGTGAGAAATTGGATAGGCAAGCGAATGGGTGTTTCGTGCCGAACAGGCGTGCTGTGTAAAAAATTTGATATCGGAACAGTGCATCATATTCTACCATGGGAATAATTGGTGCAGACAAATGTCGGATTTGAAGAAAGGAAAGGAGATTTACTCCTCGTTAGGTGTACAGTGTTCGCGGCTTCTGGATTTACAATTCTGAGAAATGTTTTGCAAAAGAGATAATTGTGGACAGTTGTCATCGTAGTGACAGTGTTAATACTGTTTGACGTATATTAGAATGTATAAATTTTGCTAATTAGTTCATTACAGTCATATTAATTGGCCGTCGTCTTTTATGCATTCACAGAGGATAGAAATGTCCCGAAATTTATGAAATGAAAAAATTGATTTATATTTAGTAGGGAATCACTTTATTTGTAATTTTCTACACTCGTTTACGAAGAAAATAAAAGTTTACACTGTTTTCTTATCCTAATTTGTATTCAGTTGTAGTATATAAATCTAATTTAAATCTAAATCTAATTTCGTTAGATGCTGTAGTATTAAAAATGCACAACGAATGAAAAGATACTGTGTTTCCAGTGGAATTTCAAAGTATTCGTGACTTCTATGATTATAAAGAAATTTTGTGAAAACATGGCTCCGAAAAGATCGTAAAACAGACTCGTTTCACTCACGTCAAGGCGAACGTGTAGCAATACCTCAGATTTTCGAACCATTTCCTCTCTAGATGATGAATAAAAATGAAATCGCAGGAGTTATCGACATTTTTCGGTCGCCGATAAAATAAGTTTCTGCTTCTATTCGAAAAGACAAATCGTATGTTAAACATAAATATAGTTCTTCCAATCACATTTCTATGAGTAAATTTGACATATTCTTAACCGTTTCTTTTCCGGATTACATATCAATCGTATTAAATGCTCGGTAGTTCTAGTGTTAAGAGAAAATGATTGACACTATATTTACTCTGACTATATTTGCATGCGTAACTCACAGCGGTCAAATTTGCGTTCATATACACGTTTTTTCTCTCGCGTATGTTATAGATTGCGATGCATAATCGTGCAGCGCTTTGCTTTTAATAATGAAACGTGAATCCTGTTTATAATCGCGATGGAAACACGGGAAACGGCTGGCGGATATGTGGGCGGGCCAATAATTTTCTAACGCGTTCGAACAAAATTGCATATTTCGTAATTTATGTGCCAATAGAAATTATCACTGACTAAAATCTCATTGTTCTCTTGTATTAAAAAAAAGTAGAAATTAACGTCGACAACGCTATGACCGTACACGCTGCACAAAAATTTGTTGCTTGAAAATATATAATCAATTTTTCGTCAATCAATAAACTTGTCTTTTTCACTCACTAAAATACAAGTGGAACCTCGAACCTTCCTATATTTCAAGTTAAACCATGTAATCTAAGAAAACTTATGGAAAGATGTTCGTTCGTTTGCGAAGTTATTCCATATCTATGTATTATCTATTCCATAAAAATCAGACATCAAGGAATTTTATTTTATAGATAAGATGCTAAAAGCATTAGGTAATTAAATGCTTCGACCCTAAAATTTGAAAATTTTTAATTTAAGACGTTAAACTTTAAAATCTTAAAATTTTTAATTTTTAACTCTAAAATTTTCAAACTTTCAATTTTCAATTTTAACCTCTACCATTTGGAAATCTTTCATTTTCAATATTAAACACTAATATTTGAAAATCAGAAAAAAAATTCTAAAAGCAAAGCCAATCACTTTAATCGGTAAGCTGTTCAGTTACAAACGAATAGTCTATGTTAGTGCTTCCTGCTTTCTTTTATACGAATTATGAGTGCTGCGTATTCTTAAACATTGTATAGTCGATCGTTCGATATAAAAATTGTACGGTTCCATGTCGACGATATCAATTGTCGGAACGATCCAATTAATCTTGGAATTTCAATTAATTCGCCAATTAGCCCATCTGAAATCCATTTAGACGTAATCTGATAGGAGACAGTCGGGAATCACTCGCTCCTCTGTGGCATCCGATGTGAACGTAGAGAGAAGTGCATTTGCTTTTGGAGCAGTCGACAAATTAGCCGTATTAGCGGCAGAGGCGCGGCTACAGATTTCGGGGAGTACAGTTTCCAGCTGGATACGCGTACGGCAAATTATTGAAGTTAACTGGAGCCCGGTATCTACCGGCGCACAGTCATCCCTTGAACTATGATGAGCGCTGATAAAACGAATTTACGAAAATGTCGTTGCGGAGTCTTAATCGCACTCTTGATTTATAATGAAAACCCATAGTAATAATTCATGCCTAGCTAGACACATTTTCTGTTTATGTTTTTCGTGTAGGTTTTACTTACACGTATTAGTTGAATGTTGAAAAATAAAATTTACTGTGATGCAGTCGTTACTAGAAAGATTGATTGAACCCTTGCCCCATGATTTATTTCGTACCTATGATCGATACAAATATTTCATCGATAATAATTTATTAGGGAAAAAAATTGTTGCTTATTCTATATCTACGTTAACTTCGTTGTAAAATCACTCGAAGCAACGAAGTTAATACAAATTTAAACACGACCACAATTCAAATGTCCTTAGACTATTTAATCAAATTGCTGCTAAATACATATGATGATAATAGAATAGAACGAGCGTTTATCAAATCGGTAGATTTAGTTTTCGAATGAGCAAATCCTTCGTACAAACCAATTTTATTATTATTTGTGAAAAATAAAATATAAGGCAAACCAAACAGAGGAAATTCCTGAATTATTATTATATCTTTATCAGGACAAAAAATCGATTAATTAACTTATGGAAGAACTAAATTCAATTCGATAAAACTCCAGTGTCCGTGAATTTTATTAATGGTTGGAAGATTTGTAATCTAAAATTCTAGGTAGAATTCATTCGGCAGACAATGAGGACAATACACTAGCAGCACGGATAGCAGTGATAAATGAAATGGCACTGAATCGCTCCGTATATCATTCACTTTCTTAAATTCCACAAATGTTCGGATATCGTGACTTTAAAAACATCAATAACGCTTTTACGTTAATGACCAACGCAGAACATATGTAACTTTAATCAACCTCTTAAAACGAGCACAATCTAGCGATATTCAACCGTCAAATTTTTGCAATGTCCAAGGACTACCCAATCCCTTGATAAAGGAAGTAACTTTTTTCCAAAGTTCTTTTTTTTTACTTTCCGTTCTAATTCTTGTAAGCAACGTTTTATTCGGAACACTTCACTTAGTTACTAATAATGATATTTTTAAAATGATAATTAATAAAGGCGCTAATCAAAGCAACTTCGATACAAGAATACGATATAAACATACATAATCGTTCATTACTGGATGGTATGGCTCAAAACAATATGATCGAAACGTCTGTCACAATTGGAACATTTTAAATTCTAATATCCCATTTGATGATCTTTTGGGAGATAACTTTCTCAAGGCAAGTAATGTAAAAACTATAAAAATTGAACACATAGATTAAATCGAATTTCGTTTGTTGTTTTTACTGATCATAATTTACCACAGCAGTGAAGCTAACAATAAAAACTTACAATGTTTATGACTATGATTATGACTACTTACTCTTACTAATGAAACAAATTAAATACTTTCAATTTTTCAATAGAAAATGTATCGCATTCTAAAGCAAAGAGTAAAGAATATTATGGTAACAAAATGAATCGAGGTAAATTTTAAAGTTAACCATCTTGCATACATTTAAGAAAACAAGTGAACGCAGGATTAAATAAAAAAACTATCACATAATTTCGAAAGCCCATATAAAATCACGAATATCTAGTCTAACAAAACTGTGGAAGTTCAAGAAGAGAAAAGAAAGATTGAATATCATTCATGTCGTAAATTCTGTTTCTCTGCTCTATGGGATTTGACGAAGTGTAAGGACCATTTGGAAGGAAAGTACATTTGTTCTAACACACATACAGGAAGGGGACCATGTGGTCGACGTGTGAACTGTTGTTGCTGTCAGCACATGTAAATCATGTGCTTCATGATTGCGCAACACGCACAATAATGGCGGAAATAGAAACTCGGAGCTACATTAGGAACATCCAACGGATATATGTTCCGCAGAAACTAACAACGCTAACTATTATATGCGAAGAAGATGAAGAATACATGTGTTGAATACCCAAACAAACGTACGCGCGGGAATCGGCTCGAATAGGTTTATTATTCGGAAGTTACTTACACGATTCCGCGATGCTAAGGGGTCCAACGGAATGGTCTAAACGAAGTGAAAGTCGTCGGTGCTTCGAGGAAAGAATATGCAACATGTTTGACGTATTGCCTGGACAATGTAATGAAGCTATTTCTTGGACAACGCAATTACGACCTTAATATTGAAATTACCGGACTTGTCAAATTGACTCACTGCAGAATCTTTATTTTGCAAATACTTAAATTATAAAGACGTTTTAGTAAAAGATTTTCAATTACATTTGTGTATTTTCACAGATACAAGACTAGGAGACCCTTAAAATCTCAGGAAACATATTGTTCCAATCTTTATAAAAAATTGAAAATGAGTCACTCTAATTGCTCGGTAGTCTTAGTGTTAAACAAGGATTGAGGAGTAAAGTAGTATTTTAATTAATTGTCCAATACAAACGTATGTATTTATGACACAAAGTTGGCAGTTGATGTAGATAAAATCAGTAGAAGAATAAGAAGCAAGAAAATTGATTCGATGAGACAGAGTGATGTGAGTCGTGCGGAAATCGTGGTAAGGGGGAGAAAATATGTGGTTCGCGAATTGGAGTGAATACAATACAAAGTACAGTATATAACAAAAATATAAATAGATGAATTTGGAACAAAAACAGAATGGTATCGAATTAAATGTTTCATTCTTCTGAACGAAATTCTCGTTTACTTAAATTAAATCTACTCAAATAACTAAAGTGATGAAACTTCAAATAAGGAGTAATTCGGTTATAAAACAGAAATAATAATAATACAGGCTGTGCGATGAACGAGTGTTACAGACATAAGTAAACACGAATTAATATCGTCTATAAAGATTACTTTGCGAATATATTTCTGGTGACATATGTTTCACATATCAAAACGATCGATAATGTATAAGTTTATGAAAAGAAAAGCGTTAATTCAAAAATATATCTCAATAACAAATTAGGAAATGAAAACTTCAAGATATTTACTTACATTGCTTACTTTGGCAACCCACTTAGTTACTGTGTTCTAATGAATTTAGCATTGAAGTGTTAACACTAAAACTACCAGACGGGTCAAAATGAGCCATTCCTGCTTTCTTCTTCCCCCAATTGTTAAAAAGGTGACAAACATTTTCCTCAGAAGTTATAACAGAAATTGATTTAACAACACGCAAACTGAATTTTAAGTCAATTAAAATCTCAATGGACGCACTCTTGGAGCTTTCATAATGAAAAATTTGTTAAACGTATATAAGGAAACAGCTTACGTCCATTTATTTATCATTTGTGATAGTTTTTAGGATACGTAACCGTTGGCCCCAGAAAAATTGAGTCGAGCATTAGTTACTACCACGTTTACTTACTTTTGTTATATAGTGTATCCCGATATCTGGCTCGTTACACGGTCACGACGGTATAAACTTGCCGAAGGGTAATCAAGTAATGAATACATCGCCTGCGAAGACCGTACATATATAAATCATGCCGGAGAGGATGCCAGGGGCTACAGGGTGAGCCCTTATCTCCAATCAGTACATTGATTGCACGCAGCCAGGTCAAATACCAGGCTTCGCTCGACGGCTCGGTTCAGGCACGATAGCTTATTCAATTTCCGAAGCGACCATTCACCATTCAATTTGGTAGTTATCAACCTCCACCTATCCTCTATCTGGATTTTGCGTGGCTTTCTTGAAATCGGACTTCCCGTGAGAGAAAAGAATTGGGTCACACAAAGGGAAAAGAGTGGGAAGGAAGAGCAAGGTTATAAATACGGGACTAATTTAATTGCACGGAACGAGGGTTCAACCTCGAAACAGCGCGAAAGAGTCGTTATGATTTTATCGGCCCTTATATTCCCGCTCTGATTAATACGTCCTCTTTAATTGGTTCAGAATTCAGTATTGTTGAAAATATTAGTGAACGTTGGAAAGGATTATGAAAATAGTTGCGTTGAATAGTTGACGAATTGAAATTACGACAAATAGACTGTTCGTTTGTATGTATTTATAGAGAATTTAGAAGCGTAATTGCACATGATAAGCTCGACGCGAAGAAATACAAATAATATGCAATGTATGCTTCTTTTTATAGTATTAGTTAAGAAAAAGTATTTTCCATTATAGTTCTAGTTATTTAATCACGCCCTTAACATAAGATTTACAGAAATTTCTTGTATACTTTATTCTATTAGTCCTAGCAAAATGGGCGTTCACTCGTATAAATCTTGGTAATTAGAACTGCAGAAACAGAATTAGGATACATCTTCGTGTAACTGCGTCAGTCGCAGTCAGCATAAACTCTTAACAAATAATGTTCATGAAATTTATATTATGTTATATGATTGAACTTCTGTAAAGATTCGTAGAATAAATTGTTAGACTGCAGATTTTTATGCGTTTATGGGAAATTTGTAAGCGCAAACTTGCACAGAATGCATACGACACAAAAGAGTATATATAATACCTAAAGTGTAGTACTTTTTATAACACTTGTTATAAAAATGTAGTTGTGCTTTGTAATTCTGCTTTTCTAATTATATTCTTGAACATTTGAGTTTGCATGAAGATCTGCAGTTTACTGATTACGCGGCTATGGTGCATTATTAAATTTATTTTTGAATGAACGACTGTACGAGTAGAACAGTAACATTAAAAATTTCATGATAACAGTCGCGTGCCGTGAACTTAATATAATTTGCTTCGATGGTAAACAAATGATACTACTTTTTGTAACGTGATCGCTGGTTATTTTTTCTTAGCGCTCTGGAGGCAGAATGAAACAGGCACGAATACCTGGTGCGCCTCTTAGAGCATATGGCTATTACTCAGCATCTATCTGGCAGAAGCAAGACTTGCTTCCCGCAGTGTACATAGATAATCGAGCTTAATTAATTGCTCGTGATGCGCGCTCTGGGCTGAGCAAACACATTTACTTATTACTATCCATCTTGAGTGGTGCCTCTTAAGGGAATCGATTTTCTAAGTGCACGCAGCTGATGATGACACGTATTATCAAAGGCTCGGCACAGAATGCAACGAAATCGTTAAAGAATAATACTGGGGACTTTTCTATAACGCGTTTCATCCTGGGATCAAGTTTTCAACTTAGAGACCCATTCATTTGACGTTTACTGTCGATTAATTTTATTATGTTACTCGTTGATAAGAAATGACAATTTAACACCACTTATTACCTATCTATACGAGTAACGAATTTTTTGCTGAAATCTCTGCTTGTATTGTTCGGGGAAGAATACTGACAAATTTCACTGTATTAAAGTTTGTTTTCAAACTGCATTAAATCTTCTGTTGTCCACTTTGTTGAACAACATTCTGTTCATATATGTATTATAATAACATGCTAATATACTGCATGTTTCATAACAAGCTTCCATAACAAAACTGGATTTTCAGATTTTGTACATTCATAATCGAAGTTAGCAAATTTGAAGCAACATGCAGTTTTATCTACTACATTAATAATTTTTGTAGATTAAACATGATATAGAATAAGAGTGATATCGTATTTCATCGTATTCCGACGAGTTTTATAACGCGTAGATGTAGAAAAATCGAATCAACCTGCAACAGGATAGAACAAAAACCATTTTCACGGTCTCCGTGCATACAATCTATGCGAAGGGAGTGTCAATGATACGTTCCAAGTAAACTCGTTTGCTTATCGCGTTCATCGCGGCCTTTTTCTCGTATTCTTGCACCGTGATCAACGAAGTCGATGAAGTCATTAACTAACATTAACGCGATACGTTAATCAAGTGTAAGTGGAACTATTTAGACGCAACGGAGCCACCGAGTAATGGGTGGTAGTTAATGCTTGTCTACGTTAATCGCCACGTCTATGCCCTGCAATACATTCCGCGGAAGCCTCGGCTAGTAATCGTTATTGACTGGTACAGATCCCCCGGGTAGTAAGTGACATTTACACGATGCATTCTGCGTTAAACTTCCCCGGAGAGACGGAGGAAGGGCGAAACGTCGTATCTCAATTCCGGTATCTATACAAACATCCAGTTTCCCTGACAACGCAACAACAACAAACGCTTAATAGCCGACACTAGAGTCAAAGTTTAATTTCCTGGCCAGAGGATAGTGTTTAAAGTGACCTCACCTCTATTCTCGTCTCCCCTTATCAGTGTTCTTTCGCGTTGTCCCTAGAATTAACGCTTCTTCCTGTGCTTCAACCCCTTTCTCAGTCGCTGCTCTCGTTTCCCGTATTTTTCTTCATTTGTTCGATACTGGAGAATGAATATAGGGTGTCTCATTTTAATACATGAATGCGATTGTTCACAGAACTATTCGTTATTTAACACTGAAACTAACAGACGGATCAAATTGGCCCATTTTAGAATTTTTAGTATGCGAGTATTTATATTATGACAAGGCTTTTGGGAAAACTGTAAAAAAGAATTGTGTATTTGTGCAGACATAACAACAGGGGATTCATTAAGTATCGAGAAATATATTGTTCTGATTTTTATAATACATTGAAAAATAACTCACTCCAATTGCTTGTTAGTTTTAGTCTTAACACTAATTGTTGGATATTATGGAAGAACGGAAGCTTTTGATATTTAATCAAATGAATGTTCATTTATACAGTATAGTTAGTTTTACACTAAAATGCTTCTAAAATGTTTTACACTAAAGCTTCTGTAGTATATTTACAAAATGTTTAAAGCAAAATCTGTAATTTAGAAGTGTACTCGGTTAACTCCGGAAGATTCAAGTGGAAAATGTATCCTTCCTTAACGTAACTGTAATATGTTCTTATTCAAATAATATATTCGACAACAGAAGTATGTGAATGTAAATTCCTGGAAACGTGGAACAATCAACAATACTATCTACTTCCTTTGAGAGTATTTCCTATGGCATTTGTATTGAAATTAAATTAATGTGCAGCTGGCGAATAAAGTTATATCTCTGACGGATATTTCAGAATATAGGTGGCGAACAATGCTTGCTCTCATGTTATAACAAACGTCTGTTTAATTAAAATTAATTAAAATCGTAATTTTCAACTACTTCTCGTACTTGTTGCCTTTATTATAAAATTTAATTACTGAATTTGTATGAAAACACAATGAAAAATATGATTTCATCGTATGCAAAGAATGACTTTTCAATGCCAATTTAACATTTTATTATTAATGTCAATGATCTTAAATCCTATTTTGTTAATTATATTACGTGTTACGAAGCAGCTGCCAGCCCTTTAGAAAAATTCCCTTTTGTAAATATAAAATACGATGATCCTTCTATATTCTTTTGAATACAGTACGTCGTGACGAAGCTAATTCTTTCTATACGAACGAAAATCTAAAAACACCTACAAAGCTAGATTTAATCTTTTGACACGTAGGATCTTAATCAGTATAAATTGATGTTTTAAATTGGTCAATGCAACCAGCTGTATTTGTAGCTGAAATGTTTTTAAGTTACCTATAAATTGTAGTTAATGATAATAGTTAACAATTATTGTCATCATCATTTGATCTCAAAACATATTTTAGAATTATGTATATATCCAAAATATATGTTAATTTTAAATGTCGTAATTATATTTAATTACAATGTAACTAATGTTTAATTGCAACATCTTAGCGGACAACAAGTTATTACTTTTTCATTGTACACGTTTCGAACATTTGGCGGTATACTTAACGAATTATTTGCAAAAGTATAATATTATCTACGATCAAAATCGAAAAACAAAAATATAACAATACATGATTTTTAACCGAAAATTTACATATAGAATCGCAGAATAAGCAACGAAGTATGAAAATATAATAAACATTCTTATGGCATGAAAACATCGACTGAAGTTTCACATGTTAAACAGTAGGACTGACTAAAATTAGATTCGTATTACTAATGTAGCCGTGACGCAAGAAAGTGCCTTTAACCTAATACAATATGTACTTAATTAGCGCGTAAAACGAATCTTTGTAGAATTCTATTTCTTATAAACAACCCTTGAAAAGTGTGGATTTCCATAAATATATACAGTTAACACCGTTCACTGTGATAGAAGATATACATTTTGAGACAAATCAGAATCAAAATTTGCTAATAATTTTAATTAATCTATATGCTTTCAATGGAAAATAGAAGTGGCACGCACAAACAGATCTATAGTGAACCGCATAATGCGAACGCAGTGGAACAATATGTCCTTTCAAGACCATGAACCCGGAAATCTTGGTTGTGTCAGCGAGCATAGTTTCTGCGCGAGTTCCACATGGTCGTGGCACTGACCCCTGCAACGCAACTCCCCTTGGTATATGACTTGCATGTACAAAGAAAAAGTTTTGGGGTTGCCACGTACGTTTCCACCCCACCGCGTTCTTTCCCTAGCATTCTTGTGTTATGGCAGCCAGTGCATAATGAAAAAAGAGTAGCGAGTAAGAAGACAGATGGTTACGATGCTCGTGTAGTATACAGTGACTCACGAGATTGATCAAATGGCATCATTGTTATAGGATTGTTATGAGTATGACTGTCTTGAAACTTTTCAATCTTGAACAAGACTGCCTATGGAAACTTCATATGTTTTCTCATGGTTCTGATATCAATTAATCGTGTATTTCGAATCTATTTAGTTGGTCTCTCAAGTGAAAATGACGAATCTCGCACCTGAACGAGTGATTATAATTTAATTGATAAATCTGCCGCATCGTAATCAAAGTAGCTTGCTTATTTTCGTAAAGAAATTGAATTGAACGTGTAATTTATTATAAAAAAGCTGAAGTATTAACTAAAATTAGACTATTAAAAAAAAACTAGTTGTATCCACAAAGTTACGACAAAATCAAATAACGCAACGGGTTAATAGAGATGGATTTATTGTGTGTTACATTTATTAATTCATTTTTGCTTCAAATATAGTCTACGATTTGTCGTTTATTGTGATTTATATAAAGGTTTAAAAGTTCATTTCAGTGGAACTTCAATTAATCATTACTATTTCTCCCAATCTAGATTTTTTTAGAAGAAAATTCTGCAACCACGCTTCGAGGAATTTCATCTTGAGTCTCCATTTACCTAAGTGTCTCGGTTAATCAGACAATCGAGATTCTACTGTATTCAATATATTGTGTCATACATTATCGTAACATTAAACTTTTCTATCAAATATGACTCGACATTATTTAATTCAAACAAGAGAAAGTCACCAAAAAGAAAATGTTAAAGGAACTAGAGGTGTAAACTGTTAAACGAATTGCTTTGGTTTCACGCGAATTTCTATCCGCGTTGGTTTGACAGTCAACGTGTCAAGCAGGGAAGAAAAAGGATCAATAAAAAAATTTTTTGCAAAACAGTTCCGCTATAATACATTTCTGGGAGGGTTGACGGCAGTTTCGAAGTGACGAAAAGGGGCGGGAGGATTCCGAGGAGAAAACAGCCGGCTAAAAGAGCGGGAAAGAGAGGGTGGCGAATTCGGTTGGACTGGAGAGAGGGGATCAGAGTACAGTCCTGTGTCCCCCGCGTCATGAATCATGCATTCTCATCCCCTAGGAACGAACTGAAGCGCTCTGCGGTAGCGCGATCCGTCCAACAAATAAACAATGTTATTTGTTCTCTGGGATCTCGACCTATTCGTAGTCGTCCAAAAGACTTCGTGAGGATGGTACAGAAGGTCGAGCTCCGGAATTCCACATTTTCGCAAACCAAAACGTTGGATCGGGTCGGATGAGCGGGGGCGAACGATATCCTCTTTCCCCACCCCCCACCCCCCCATTTCTTCATCCGTCGTCCTGCTTTTCGTTCTTATTTTCACTTCCTTCTGTACAGCGTCGCCGTTCCCGCCAATCGCCACTTTTATTTTACGGCAATATGTCTTGTTAACGGCGAAAGAAAGTTTCGTCAACGAACGGTAATAATGTTCCAACTAGAACAGCGCAACGGGGGCCAAATTGCACCCGGATTACGGACGAATTTGTCGCCAGTCCTTGATCCGTGGAAAAGTTGCCGCTAATATGTACCGTTTTTGTTCTCGTTGGCGTCACCGCGCATTTTTGCTGTTACGGACACAAAACTGGACGTTATAAATATATCTTGTCTGAAACAGACTAGGTAAATCTCTACCTCGGTTAGGATGAAGAATGCAGCTTTTTATATATACATTTTTAACGTTGATTTTTGGAATCAATGGTTTTCTCGGGGTTGTATGATTGCTGTATATGTATTTTTAAATTCATTTTAATATCAGCTGTTTTAACTTTAATTGTACGTAATGAAAATTATATGCAGAGAAATATTTATGATCTTGAGAACATTAAGAAGGATATCTGTGGAATGATAAGTATTTATTGGTTCGATAATATCTTTCTTCCCACTGTTTTTTGATGCTGCAATGACAGGGAAATAATTTTGATAGTCCTATTACAAGAACTATAAGAATCTTTCCTAATAACACAATTAATTTTTATATTTTTCTGTATGTTACAGATGAACCGTCGTATTCAAGTGAAGCCGGCGGACAGTGAAAACCGCAGAGGTGAGAACAGACGATCGTACCAGTATAAATTTGTATTATCATCAAATTTTGTTGATAAGACTAAGATTTAAGTAAACTAAAGAAACGTAAAATTCATTTCCAACTTGACTTTAGTATTAAAGAACGGTTTCTATGATATATTATGTATACCTAATATGCATATTATTTATTATATATGTATATATATATATATATGCATATTATTTATATATATAAACAATTGTCACTGACGTTACTTTTAGCCAGAGAGCTTTAACAAAATACGAATAAACGACGAAAAGTCATGAACAATAAATAAAATGTCTCGAAACAGTACGTTTTATAGCTAAACACATTCCATACATTTTCTTTAGTTCAGTGTCATTATTTTTACTTTTCCATGAAAGCCAACCGGTTTTCTATTATCAAAAACGTTTTCGCGTCTATAGAATTATTAAAAACTGTAATGCATTTACTTATAAAGGCTTCGAATGTGTAACAAAGGATGCGTTATTGATGGAAAGTTTCAATAAAATATGGCGGATTTAATGGCGAGCTATGAAATATTTTTATTGAATGGGAAAGCATTCACTGTAACGCACAGTAATACCCGTTGACAACCCATACGTAACTTTCAATCGAACAAACAAAAAAGCACGCCTCGATAAAATTTCGTTTCCGTACAATGCAGCCGCACCGTTTTCGAGTTGTGTGTTATTCATTAATTTCGTGTCAATGAAAATCTACTGATATATCTGCGATCTTACAGTTTTTGCGACAACCAAATATTATAAAACTCGCGTGCAACAGATAATTCAAATATATTGAAATACGCGGTAACGGTTGATTGGGTATCAGGTTTGTATTATACATACATATTGAATGAATGGCAAAGAATGTGCATACAGATTTAGAAAGAATGTAATAAAATTATGAAAACTCAACAAACGTTGCTTGCGTTTATTATATAATATTACAAATTTGTAAATTCTTTTCATGATGAATATTCAATTTATTTCTTTTTCACATAAATACAAACGGCGAACTTTTTGAGTGAAAGAAATTCATCATTCCAACGGTAATTAAAAAACAAATAATTATATTACGTTGGTTAAAAATTCTTGGTTTATTCTTAGTATAGTATACAAAAATAAATAGGTATTATAGATACCTGAATAAACACACTGAAATATGCCGGGCAGCTGTAATAGGATAGAATTAATCCTTAAATTCCTTTAAGTTAGAAAAGAAGAATTTTTAACAGCAAAATTAATCTTTTGCTGGCGTTTCTTATAATTGCAGACTTCAGTCGTATTACATAATTGCCTTTTTCTAAAAGGAAACAGCATGGATGCATTTGCACTTCTCATGAAGCTGTAAGTGAAGTTTTCAAAAGTTCTTATGATGAAACTTATTTTAAATATTACGATAATTATTATTGCGTTGAGCAATGGATATCGTCACACAACGTTTTTTTAATTTTGAAAATTAGTTACAGGACTAATAATTTGTGTGTAACACTTTTTCTATTTGAGCGAATACTTATTCAAATTATCACAATACAATTTTATAATTATATTTCCGAATATTTTTCTTATTTTCAGGACTGAGGGAAAGGAAGTATCAAAAAACCTGTTGCACTTGCGACATTCAACGTTTACAAAAACATAAACGCAAAATATCATAATTATTTTCGGAATCAAATTATGGTAACCAGAAAAAAGAGGTCAGGAGAAAAACGCATAACGTAAAATGCGCGCATAGAAAAAACCGCACAATATAAAATTCGCACAGCGCATAATCCGCACAAAAAAGATATGCGAAACATTTATTGAATTTTTCCCAATGAAATACTTACGTATTGTTAAATAAATTATTTATTGTTTTGCAATTTTTCTTAAATGCTACAGATTTTTGGTGATTTATTATAAGTACTAACGGTTGTTCCTACTGTGCATCCAGAAGGAATTTATTTATATAATAAATATTAGTATAAATAGAACTATTTTTCACAAGAAGAGGATGTCTCCCCTTTTGTTTTACACTTGTACAATTTATACATGTTCGGGTTATGGACTGAGCGTATTTTATATTGCGCGATTCTTTCCATGTTCGCTTTTCGCTATGTGCGCTTTATTCTATTTCGTTTTCAAATGCGCTTTGTTCCTGAATATTGATTAAAAATAAGGTGATGAAATATGATACATGTAATCTATTCAAAATGATTGTTGCCATTATCTATTACAAAATAACTGAACATGAACGTTACCAGTGCCTAAGTATATGATTTATACAATACGTCAAGCCAGAATATTAATCTTTATCACTCTAACCAACAGTCTTACTGCCAAACACGGATACATCAAACACAATTGTAACAGTAAAATATGTATGAATGGAATTTCCTCTTTGGAATTAACGAAATTTATTCGGAGCAGCTGGCAATTATTCTACGATATTCTTGGAGTGATAAGGATTAAACCTGTATCTATTCTTATCGTACAATTCGGTCACCAGTTCCCTTTGCTTTCGCAATTTGACGCGAACGCATGGAAAAATGATCGTCTCGTAAAAGGGATGGTGGCTTTGTGCGATCAATTGAGTTTGATCCATCTATGGCGTCGAAGGAGAAGCACCGAAGAAGGAGAAAAGCGGGTTACGGGGTGGAGCGAGAGAAATGGATGAGGGGCCCCGTAATTCATATGCTAATCTAGCGTAGATGCCATTGTAATCTCCGGTCGGCTGTCTCAGTGTGACCCCACAAAGCCTCAGTTTGACGTAACTATAGGACGAGCGATCTAAAGCCGAACACTGTCACTGCTTCAGCTTCTACTGTCTTACACGGTATACCTATCCACAGAGATACGCCTTCACAGTGATAGACTTTGATCAAAAGGTTTCTGAACTTAATCAGCGACGCAGAACTACCCATTTCTATTATGAGGAGAATAATCTTCCCTTTCATATTTCCAAGTGTCGCATGCCTTATTTCATTCGCCGAACTAATAACTGTCAATGTGATCACACTCTTCACACTGGATTTACGGAACGAGTCAATTCGAGTCATATTGAATTTTCTAGACATTATTTGGTAAATGTTTGCCTTACGATTTACTATCCAACTGCGCTTGATGAAGCAAGCTCGTCGTTGATAATTTAGTAGAAAAGGAAACGAATTTTATGCTTACTTTGTGTCTGCATTCACTCTAAAGGTTAAAGATTAATAATAGAGAACTAATATTTAATTTATGTTAGAAATCAGTAAGTAACACTTAGATATGTCGAATTCCGTTTGAAATTTTCATCGCGAGCGCGGCACGTTATTATAAGGCAAGGAGTTAAACCTCTGTTTTCCAATATCTAAATGAACGAATATCATTTTTTCTAAGAACTAGTGAATCTAGTACTTCCTTGCCAATAATCAATACGTAGAATCAGGAATTAATTTTATTAGCGGCTAATTATTCATTTTTTCTATTAAATGTTTAAATTTATTCATCGTTTCTCATTATATCTTTCAGTCGAGACTACTTCAATCTCCTTGACTCAGACGCGTCAGGCGTAAAGATTTATAATTTGGTCCCCTTATTTCAAAGTTCTCAACACTAAAGTTGGGAGAGTGCAATACTTTCTTAAACTGATTATTTAAACTAACTTTGTGGTTAATTCCATTCGAACTACTAACTTTTGGGGAAAGAAGACTTTGGTCAGATTTGCTACCTATTTCACGCCTTATTAATAATTACATTTAATATATTGATGTTTTAGAACAATTAAAGTTTTATTTTCCCTTTAAGGATCTGACGAATTCGAATTTTATATTTGCTTTCATTGTATCCACAACGAAGAAAACTCAATAGACCTTGTATTCATAACAACTAATATCCTTTGCAATAATATCGATCCTTTTTATGATTATTTTCAAGCATTCAGAAAGTCAACATTACAGACCATGTTTAACTATTACTCATATTTTAGATTGATTATTTTAAGATCTGTTTCCTAATCTAGTGTTACATTATATTGTGTAATAACAATAATATGATAATAATATAGAAAAATAAATTGGCTGATAAAAGTTCCTCGAGTGTTCACCGCTACAACACTTCCAACGTATTACACACGCTTAACTCGCTTTTACACACTTCAAAAATATTCGAACATAGAAAATTCCTGTTACGAAAGATATAATTTAAGTCTTCCTTTCAACAATTCTTTATACGTAAAGAAAATCGAAATTTTACAAAATGACTAAACATTTTCGAAAAGATAGTTTTATTTTATTCAAAACACATTCTCCCTGTGGCCACAGAACAATCTATTCGATCATATCGATACACATCTAGATTTACAAATTTTAAAAATTAATTTTCAAAAGAAACCTTGGAAATGAAGATTTCGATGAGTTTGTCATGGCTTTGAGGCCTAAGCATGGTCGATTGTCTCGCGAAAGCCGCCGGAATTAAGTGTACAACGACGGAAACAGATTTGAGAAATGCGTATCTCGCGCGGAAGTTGCTCTCGAGCTCAAGGGGTAGTGGAAGTTCCAGCGAGTGGATAAGGGTGGCTGCTATACCGGAGCTAGTTGAGCAAGTAGATAAGTTTCGATCCCTCGGCGAGTCACCTTGCCTCCGCCACCATCACTCGCCCTACCATGTTCGAGCAGATAAACGTATCCAGGGATATCGAGATTCTCGGGAAGGTTGCCTTCATTGCTGGCAACTTTGAGTTGGTCGACGTGGCACGAACTGCTCCGGTCCGAAGGTATTGCGAGAAATCCTCGAGGATTATGAGAGAACGACATGCTCCTTCGTAGACAGGGAATGATGTCGTCAATACGACGCGCCGGGGTAGAAAGTTACGTATGGGTCAGTAATTACATCGCATTTAACGACCTCCACCGTCATTAAGAACGCAAGAATAAGTTATATTGTAGGAATTTTATTATCCGATCAGAGAACTGGATGGACAAGAATTTGTCTGGTCATGATGCAGAAATTTGATGATTGTTTTATCGAGGAAAGAGTACGGAAAACATTCGATACAATTTTTACACGATAGATGAATTCTGAGAATTTCTGCTTCAATGCGTTATTGTTGATACTGTGCGTTAAAACTGATTGAAGTTTATTAACACATTGTTGACCGGTTACACGTTAACTCATGTTTGCACTTGCAATATGTCCAAAGTTTCATTTCAATTCATGATGTATAAATTGAAGTATATTGATGATTATTTCGATTGTTTCACTTTTATATTTAATTACGAAATAATAATCGGCAACATGGGATAGTTTTTACGTAAAATTGTCAGTCAGTAATGTGTTAGGATTTTTGGTGACACTGTTGTATTGAAAGGCTGTGATTTATTGAAAGTTAACGAAGACGCAAGATCATCGAGTGTTCGTCCTCTTGTTCATTTACTAGAATGTAAATATTGATTTTAAATTTTCAGTAAATCGGTTTATCTCGAAAAATGAAATGAAATGAAAATTACTTAAGGGGGTCTTCTGGTTCAGAGGCTTACAAATTTTCAGTGTTTACATTATTTTAGCTGCATACTTAAAAGACTATACATTCAAATTTTAAATAACACCATAAATAATGTGTAAAAATATAACGAGAGAAAATGTTTTCTATCGTTATCATTTTGTAATTTAAAATTTATACTTGTGTTTTTGAATTTTGTATTCGAATTTTATTTCCATACAGTTTTTGCGAAGTCAATTCTCTCATCCCTGTTGCACAAAACAGTCAAATATTTGTATGAAACTATTGCAAGTCGAAATTTTACAAAAGTTTATGGATCGAATAAGTAGCAAAAAAGGTAACAACATGTGCTGGAAAAGTTTTGACATGAAGTTATAGAATAATCAATATATAACGAAGGCCGATATTAATTTTCATACCACTTGAAGCTGAGATTAGCCAATAGTAAAATTCTCACAAACAAGATATATAGTTATAGTATCCTTCGTTTCCCTTGTTTATCTCACGAAGAAGGTCTCCTGGGATAACTAATTAGAGTAAGTGCCATAAATACCAAACTGTTTGTTTCGAAATCGTTTGGAAAACTCTTAACACATTATTCTCGTTTCTCACTTTTCCAACTTTGTCGGGCGTTTGTTTGAGAAACTACTTTCTTGATTGGCTCGTCCTTTTATATACACATTCTATGTTCTGTCTCTATGCTTGGAACTAAATACATTTCAGTAATTTCTATATCTTTCGAATAGTTGAATTAAAACGTAAAAAGTACAAATTTAGTCACTGGTGCCTGCAATTTCAACAAATTTATTTTTCAATAGATGGTTGTAATTGCAACCGTAGTCGCATCCGCTACGAATAAAATAAATATTGATTCATTGATTTCAAACGAGCAGAAAAATCACAAAGTATGGGACAAATCTCCAACGCAAGGGGATAACCACGAGGAACACCATGGTTGCTACGATTGACAACGAATACAATATTCAAAAATATTTTCATAATATTTCAAGCAGGTAAGAAGATCGAGAAAAAGTTCAAGTATGCACGCTCGTTCAATTGGTCCAGAAGAAAATTCCGAAGGTTCCTCTGCGAATTACTTCTCGGCCAGAAGGCCGGCTTAACTCGATTCATTATCGCGAATTAAACGGACGTCGAAATCAGTGAACGTTCTACGAACAAATCGTTTTCCATTTCCACGTGTTTTCCCGATATGATTCCATTCATCGTTTTAATCGAATGAACGAAGTAGTCGCAACGGGTATGAACAAAAACCGATCCGGGGACGGAACAAAAGGAATCATCGTTCCGTCGAGCACGGGCCAAAAGAAAAGGAAATACGGCGTCAAACAGACTGTTCGCTTTGTTCTCGATGTCCAGTTAGAAGATAATTTCCCAAGGGTTAATTCGTTCCTTGATTTCTCCCGGACCCTGACCGGGAAAAGGAACGCGCGAAGGGCACGTTAACACTTAGCTCGGGCGACAAAGGTCCAATTCCTGGTCCCTACGGTGTCCCGGCACGACAATGGGAACGAACGCTAGATGAAAAGTACTCGGGGCTTAAGGAAGGAGGATTCCCTGTCAAAGAATAGCAGAAGGAAGCGTGAGGAAGTGAAGGACGAAGGGATGGAGTGTTCGGGCGGGGGTGGGCGAGTGAGAAAGAGCAGGGTGGACGAAGGGGTAAGAATCCGTGGAGAACGGGGATGCAACGAGGCTGCAAGTCAGGCGAGAATCTAATTTCCCGAGACAAATCCTTAAATGTGCCCCGGAGCCTAGCTGGAAGGCGCGAGTCAGGCCACCGGCTGGAATGAGCTCTCGCGTCTAGCACCCGCGACGACGACCTTTAACTCGGTTCGCCAATTTTGCATCTCCATAACCCCGCGAAGACGCGTCATTAAGTTCATTCACGTGGAGAATGCGGTGAATCGAAAGCGCGAAACCGTGTGGCCGCGTTACCCGAGGAATGTAAAATTGCGATAAAACAGTTACGCCCGATTGAGAAATCCTCCGGTTCGTTGTCGGCTGTTCGTCGAGACTTTCGACGTTTCGATCGGTCCTGGTGAAGGCTAACGGGAAGGATTCCGACCGATTGCGATATGTTAACCCTTTGCATTCGAGAGGAGACTCACAGTCGCCATTTGGTCTGATACAGCAGAATTACAAAGCGAATTATATTACATTACATTTAACGTAATTATCTATGAAATTGTTAAAATAGAATAGTTCTATCACTTGATTTCTATATTATTTGTATTAATGTTAGCTATAAAAACCTACCATTGATATTTCATTGGAAAATGAAGAATATATCTGGCGAAATAATTTTTGTACATTATGCTGAAGATGACAATACAAATTTGTTATACTTCATTGGTGGTACTTTAAAAGATACCACACTATGAGAGATTACAAAAATTAAATCTTATTATGATAATAATAAATAGAATATATATATAAAATGTGGAATTCTACCATTGTAAATTACTTTGATTCATTGCCCTAAGAATAAATACAAGTTTACACCCAATAATATTGAAAATAAATCGAGTGCAAAGGGTTAACTTAGATATACTCGTTGTCGTTTCAAAAGGATAATTGTAGGGTTATTTTATTTTAATTTATTTTATGTCTCCGTTTTCGTTATATCTGTCTATTATTTTTTGAGAGGATAGTTGTCTTTTTTGAGGATTAACCAACAATAACATAGTAATTTAATTAATACGTTCTATTTAGTAGGCAAGTTGTGGAAAAATGACGTTGGTTTGAAAATCACAGGAGAAGTCGGGGCATATCCGAAAGAAAAATGTGTATGCCATTTGTTTTATGTAGAATGAAGATTATCAAACTGCGGATTTTCATGACCCTGTAGATTGTGAAGTAGATAAAGTGAGTTGCAGTTAAATGTACACCATTTGCAATGCACACATTGGTCAATGGCGAGGAAATGAACAGTACAATTCAGATACTGGGTCACTGTATAAAATGCGATATCTACCGTGATGCATAGTCAAAAGTTTCGATAACACTTGGTATAGAATATTACAAGAAAAGTTGCATTTTGAGGCTTCAAGATCTGTTCTGAAGAATTTTATTTTGTTAAAGATATTATTTCTTAAGAAATGCTTAGTCTTTCTAGAGTTAATGGAAGAGCTCTATTGTTATACGACTAATGGTTTCCCTCTAAATTACTGCATCGCCAAAAGATATCGTCTGAGATCTGAGTAATCCTTAGGAATTACGAACTCAGTTTCCGTGAATCGTCGAGATCGCAAATTTAAGTTGAAACGTTCCATTACATCGTTTAAGAAAGCGCAACAGAAGTACGCTGCTGTGTGTAATCACGCTAAAAAGAAAAGAACAAAATATTCGTTAAAACGAAGTCCGGCAGGGAGGGCATGTCTTATCTTGAGAAGATACGATATAGTGAACGACGACACGAATGATATAATTTGGGCCCAATAGCATTTCTTTGTTTCTGTTCTGTATTCCAGAGTGCATGATGGACGACGGGAGCACCAGTGCCATCTTCTGGAAGTAGGAGGCACCGGTGGCGGCCGCTGAAGGTAACTTCGACTTCCAGGAGATAGCTAGCTTCCTTACAGTACCTCTATTCTTCTTCTTCTCCGCAAATCGGCAGAAGGAGAACCCTCTTTAAGAGAAAAAAAAGAAAAAAACGAATTTTTCTCTCTCATCACGCCATCACCGCTGATTCAGCCAGCACAGCTCGCCGCAAAGTTCATTTTGCTGCTCGCTAGTGTTTGACCCACGATACCCAGCATTCCTTCACGAACTTTCTTTTCCTCCCTCGACCACGGTCCAATTTCTAGACCCGTTGCGCGACCAGTATACATATACAAGGTGTTTGCCGTGATAGACCATACGTTTTTTCAGGCGGTTGCGTTGATCTAATGAAAAAAGTTGCAGATGAAACTTTACCCCATTTGTGAATTTAAAATAACCAAATTTCTTTTGAACCAAGATTCCTTGAAAATTTATGCTAGAACAATGAAGGGATCGATTATATTTGTATAAATAATAGATACATATATGTTATCGATTTTTGTTCAAATCAATAGAATTATTCAATTCTATTTAGGACCTATACGATACAACAACCTTGAATTTTTCAAGAAAAAGTTTCTAATTTCACTTAGGATTATGATTGTAAAGCTTGTTTAAAATAGAAAAACATTACTTATAACTATTCTTGATTAGATCATCAGAAGCGCCTCAGAATTCTTGAAAGTCGTCTCGACGATCACCCTGTATATCCACGTTCGAACGAAAACAGAATCCAAGGTGCAAATATTTTTCCGACACGAAACTTCGTCGAAGTTCAAAATTTCTGATCCTTTGAACTTGTTAGAAAAATGCATGTTTCTTGGAACAGTTAAAAGTACAGTCTCCAGCAAAATTCATCTTCTGGCATCCGCAGTCGATCGTATCGCCGATTTTCCAAATGAATTGATATTCGATTGTTCAGAATGCGTTCCGTCGGACTGATCGCGACAAGAAAGTTATTCTTATTTCTATCCGGTTCGTACGATGCGACGCGTCTTTATTGAAAACCCTTCTCCGTTTTGATTACCGTTCAGCCGTTCCTAGTCCATTTCATCGGAGAACTCGAACATACAGCGTGGTACACTATACAAAAGGTATTACAAATAATGTTGTGCGTGCCCACGTGCGTGAACGTTTACCTAGTAGCCGTCAACTTGTCGTTCGTGTTTTTGCTCTATTTATTGCGCACCGGCGTTTATCACATTGTTAAAAACTCGTTACGGCGGGATGTGCGTAGACGCTCTCAGATGCCTATAAATTTCACCCTTAAGGGCCTATAAATTAACATTTTACCTGCCGCCAGTCGTTTAATACTCTTAGGAACTGTTGCCTTGCACACTGTTCAGGTAATTGTTTCATTTTTATATACTAAATCCAGTCTATGTTCAAGTGAGGAAGTCTATGTTTCAATTATGTTACCATATAATAAATTCTTGACGTTAAATTTATTTGCATAATTCCGTGATAAACAATCTATTTCGAATGAAAAGTTTGTTTTTGGGTTAAATCGGTTCGAATGGTGCGCGAGGATTAACAGCTGAAAATTCCTTAATCTACGTTCGAATATGAATAACAGTTATAATTGTAAACTAACGAGTCTTAATTAAAATTATTATTCCTACTATTTTCGGATACGTACGTTGAGAACTTTATTAATGGAATTCCGGTTGGTAAGGTGTTAATATGGCCGTCTCGCTGGCCGTTTAAAGGTACTTCCTGCGACTAATTCAATGTTGAAGGGTGAATTATCTCAGAGCGTCCACCAACCGTATGTTGCAGACAGCTTCCCTTTTTGTTCCGAGGACCGAATATATATATTTATATATATATACATCTATATATCGTCGTACGCCTCGTAAGACTCATAATCCCGTAATTGATCCCAGTTTTTCAACTTTTTTCACCTGATCCCTTCGTATAAACAACCTCAAGCGTAAATATTATATATTTATATATAATTATATATTTATATATACTATACCGCTCTTTACAGCTATGACCATAAAATAGTGGCTCGCTCGTTGGATGTGTTGTCTCGTTCGTTGTCGATGTGTTTTTTTATCACCTCTGTAAATATTTTCTGATTATGATGTCAGCTACGTTTATCTTATTCTATTACTTAGATATGATTCTATATTAAGAACTTTTTTGTCCACCCGTTTCTCTCCGTACCACCTCCATCTTTACCGCAATCCTACTAACTCCAGGATATCAAATCCTTCCACACGTGTTCCTATTGGCCACATTTTCTGTCACGTAGTCCCAGTCGATCTCGCACACCCACGACCATTTATTATCGATATTATACAGGGGTACACGTACACGCAGGATACACATTCGGCGCAGATATTTCTGAGAAGTATTTGTCTTCGTCGATTATCAGATTTTCTGCCTTCAAACAATGAATTTGTTTCGGTCGAACCAAAAAAAGGAATAACTCGCAATGTTGAACGATCTTATCGTCTTGAACAGTAATTTCTCGAGAACAACAAGTCGTGTGAACACTTTCGGAACTTAAAAAGTGTGTTACACTTATTACGATTGCGAAAATTGAATTATTTCTGTGAACGACTGCATTTCGGAATAACGCGAAATAATGAAAAATTTCTTAGGAAAATTCATCATTTTCTTTTTTCGTAAGAAGATTCAAGCTTTCTATTTAAACTGTAGTTTTCCATTTAAAACGTATATAACATGCTTTCACAATTTAACACCGTATCTTATAATTTATCGACGAATTTATGCGACAAATGGTCCAAAAAATATAGAAGTACAATCAGGCCCAAATATTCTTGGTGAAACGGAAAATAGCATCTATTTCCAATTATTTCCATTAGTTGTTTTTGAGATAGAAATAGCTGCAGATTGTTAACAAGGAAAATCATTCAGTGGCGTGTGACCCTTTATAAGCGATATATTGACCTCAGCACCATGCGGAACACTCGCTGGCAGTGTCGTCTACGAATACAGCATTTTTATGACATTCAAATTTTGCAGTCTAGAAATATATGTAAATCAAAGTATGAAGTGATAAACTTTTTAAAGATAAAAATCTGTCAAATTCCAATTTTCGAAAACAAATTTTCCGAGATCGACGTAAAATATTAAAATGATTTTCTCCGTAAAGAATCTGGAATGTAAAATTTCAGAAATGTTATTGTATTTCGTAGAACGAAATTCACTATGATACAGTAGACGACATTATCGCCGAAACTTCCGCCCTTAGTTGAGTCGCTTGTACGCCCCATCCGATTTTTACGCGAATACCGTTTTTTCTTCATCTGTTTCTTCGGCTTGTGGCGTAGGACGTAGGATTGACATTGGTTGAATTATCTTAATTTTACTTTGTTATTGTTACTTTTACTACCTTCTAACTCCCACTGAAATATATTATCGTCACTGTCACACGTGTACGTCGTGTTATATATATATATATATACTGTTACTGATATTAGTCATTACAAACGATACTTTATATATTATCCTTGTTATTTTACGTCCGTGTTTTATATCCACAATCGGAAACGTATCAATGTATTCATACATATATACATTTTTACATTTCGAAACTGATTTGATATTTCCACACTTGATTCGAAAAATATATAATTCGAAGCGTAACTGTCTCTTAATGATTGTTCGCAGCCGGTTACGTAATCGGCTGCGTATCCGTGTCAAATTTGCATATTAACATAGACATATACACATACGTATATATCTATATACATGCGGGAATATGTAGATATACGTATATATGTATATTTATTACCCTTACCTCCTTCCCCTTAGGATGGTGGATGCTGGTGTAACCGTGTAACTTTGTCGTTCTCGGTGTTAGCCGCAAAATCTCTTTTTAATGCCTAATAAGCGCTATAAGCGAAACCTTCGATATTTCTCTGACCAGAGACTAATACACTTTCTTTTGTTTTTTTTTCTCTGTCCCCTTTATTTCGACACGCGGACGACCCACAGACAGAAAGCTGTTCGTGGGAATGCTCAGCAAGCAACTAACCGAAGACGATGTCAGAAAGTTGTTCACTGCCTTCGGCACAATAGAGGAGTGTACCATCCTCCGAGGACCTGACGGCGGTAGCAGAGGTGAGTAAAATATTATATTCATATTATTTTATACTTATATACTGCTATTTCATATTTATGTTCTTGTATGTGTATGGTACACGATAGTTATTCCACAGAAATGTGGAATTACGTGCAGAGTAATGCCTATAACGCGTTGAAATGATCGAATCTTCCAATAAACAGAAGTTTTTGAACAGATTGAATTTTTGTGGATTATGTGTATAATATTTTAAAAGGCTACAATTTAATCTGTAATATATCTAAAGAGAATCGAAAGTAATTTACGAATATATTCAAATTGTTTATGGATATGTCAGAATACATTAAATCTGTCGATAAATACGTTTCTCTTAAATACGTATATTTTCTTTTTTATCCACAATGTCTTGTATATTTGAACATTTTTCTTCGGTTGTGAATTTGGATTTGGTGAAATATAATAAAATAGTAAATGGTATAAAACTACCTTATGATTTGTATACTTTATTGCTAAATTACTAAATAATTTTTTGTCTCTGCAGTACAAGTGACTGAGATGTATTCCTTTTTGAAACTATAACGTCTTTGCTGAAAAAATCATTCCCGGCCATGTAAGGTTTATCCACCTCATGCTGATATTATTGAAAATATAATTAATTATTACAAGAGCGATAATTTTTTAAGGGAATGCCAATTTTATTAAAATAATCATGTGTTTCAATTAATTGTGTAGTTATTTTTAATAACTTATTGTTATTTAACTTTCTATTTCATAATAGACATGTATGTAAATTTAAAAGCCCTGGCGTTTTTTTATACTTTTGTAGTTGATTATCTAGAATAAACGAGATCCTCTGATAATAAAAATTAATTAAAATTCATAAACTGACGAAGTTGGCACTTTCAGTTTAACAACGTTATGTACCTTGAATGTAGTGCATCCATTTGGTTGTTGAGAAAATAGTTACATTTAAATTATTCATGAAGAACACGTGTATGTTACAGTATACGTAAACTTAAACTTTCACAGTACGTTATGTGGTATCATTAAATTTGCTAAATAATGTTTAATAAATGTATAAGCTGATTTTGATTAATACAACTATACGAACACGTGTCCTTATTCTCTGTTTACGAAGCTAATTTCCTAGATCTATACGAACGAACATTTATTCTTCTAGGAACAATAATAAAGTGCACAATAAACATTCGTAAATCTAGCATTCAATTCTAAGATCGATATAAGCCAACTGTGTAAAATAGATCCTCGGCATAAATGATTTTACCGAAGGTTGTCTCAAAGAGAGCACTTGCTCTGAAGGTGCTTATCACTCGAATTACGTATTAGAATGATAGCGCGCAACAAGAATTTCCATTTTTAATATTCAAGAATGGCATTCCTGAAATTAAATACCTATATTTTCTACATTACTTGCTTCAGCATGTTAATGGTAATACACAAAAGAGTAATTCTGTTTCTTTATATGTCGATTTTATAATCTCATTCCTTTTGCTGCAACACAAAGTAGGCGAAAACTCCATTTACGAATCAGCTAAAATTCCCCTTAGAACGCTGAAGAGACTCCAGGCAAAGGAGAAACGATTCAAGAAACGATTGCATAAAATAGCAGCAATTTCCGTTAAGAGAACCAATGACGCAAAAAAAGAGCTTTTCGTATAAAAATCGAGGACCGTGGTAATGGGAAACTAATTGAGTTTTTGAGGTTGGCCTGGTAAGGGGGGAAGATGAAATCGGGGAAAATTAATAAAACGAGGGTGGAAATCGGAGAAATAAAGCGCGAGAAAATGAAAGGGAAGATAAAAAACGGGGGTGGGGCGGGGAGAGGGAAAGAGTTGGATGATTGAAGTTGCACCGCGACAAAAAGAAAGGAGGGTTAAGTGGGCAAGCAGGCGTGAATGTAATTAAATTCCACCTCGACGTAAAACTCACTTTCAACAGTTAATAAGATTTTGAGCGCAGTCGGTGATGTAACATGGCACCCATCGTCTTTGATAGGTTTGCAATGCGAAAGGAACTCGGCGGTGGCAGCATGATTGTGAAGAGGGGCAGGGGGTGGAAGGAGAGCAGTACTATAGGAAGGACCCTTATGATGTCAGAGGACTCGGTCTTTCGCTTCACGGACACCGAATCTCCTATCTCTCGTTTCCAACATCGGCTGCCTCTCCTTTTTTGCTGAACTGTAGCTCCTGTCATTGCCTCGGAGTCTTTGGTCTCTTTGTCGAAAATCGGGTTGATGTTGCACTCACGTTTCAAGCACTTTAATTAAAAGCTCGCGACTGCAATCATTGCTTCCTGCGAACTGATCAATGCACCCCAACGTTGCGCTTGTTGCTCGCGATGATCGTTGGTAATTCCATCATTGCCGCTTGCTTCTCAATGATGGTGGTTTCCTGATGAAAACGCGATAGAATCGTTCCTCCAGGTCAATAGAGTGGCTAGAGGAAAATTTGAGCAGGTCCACTCTGAAGTGGCTAAGAAAGTATTGGAAATTTTTTAAAAAGATTAATGTTTACAGGATATCGAACTCTGGGAATTTAGTTACATTATAACTTGTATAAATGTATGCAATCTAGTCATTATTCTACATCAGTCAACAAGCTCACTTTTCAGACTCTGTTTCTTTCGAAGAGTTTCAGAACTAGGATGTAGAAAATTTAAGTATTTGAAATTTATATTTATTGAAATTAACCATATAATTATTTTAAGACATATTAGGATACATTATCTGTAAACATAACCATTTGTCTGAGACAATAATTATTTCGAGAAATAAAACTTTCGCTGAAGGAAAAATAATTTTTCAATATTAATCTCAAAGATGTAAATGTGAATAAATAATTTTTGTGTGATATTTTACATGAAGTGTGTAATATATTTCTAATATTTTGTAATTGGTGACCCAAAACCGTTCCACTTATTTACATTGAGATTAATGTAATAAATTTAGATTAAACTAGTTTTATTATTAGTAAATGAAGCTTCACTTATTCTGAAATGTCGAATGTTACGTTTCCAACGGATGTTATGTAACTATCTTCATAGGAAGGCAGCGATCGGTTATTCCGTGCAACTCTACCGTTACACCCCTTGTCTTGGTTCCGTCCTGACGGAAACTTTCCGAACACGCTTCATCACCGCTCCACCCGGTCTCACTTGAATTTCAGAAGTAGCTAATCCGCGATGTAATAGAGACATCAAGGAGATCTCTCTTGTACGACTTCACCTGTATATCACTTTGGGTCTCCTGCTACAGCAAGTAGAGTTACGCTAGTGACGTGTAGTGTCCTGAACCAGTTCTATGCCGATATTTCTCCTACGAAATTTAGTTAGGGATTTTTAGACATGGAAATGACATTTATATAGAATTTTGTATGTGTAAGATTTTACTTCATCGTATTGTATAGAAAACGACTATAAAATGAAACGATTATTATCTATCTGTCATTATTCAAAATATAAAAGACAGTAAAATTACATGCGTTATTTTTACTGTGAAAGATCTTCCACTATGAAAAATTACCTAAACATTTAAGAAATGGTCATTTGTTACTAACAAAGGTGCATCAATGTTTCAAAGTGAAATTTCTGTAACCTTTGAAATATCAGCTATGATATGCTTACTATACAAATAAACTTACTATAGCAAATAAACTCTAAAGATGTTTACTTGCCCAATGTTCGTGAATCTACCTACTTAGCCCTAAGATGGAGGCTCAGCTCAAAAGAAGCGAACTCTAAGACAATCGGATTTTTCCCATTTACTCAAGTCGATTGCTAAAAATACAATGATTTGTGCTTTCGTGCGGATTTTAGAACTTCATCTTCGTCTAAATTTGAGCTGCACGACATATCCATTCTTATTTTCTCTCAAATGTCGTCCCAATTTACATTCAATTTCGAATTCACATGAAAACATTGCGCGCAATCGCTTCTTCGCGATTATCATGTCTGCATTAGGTTCATCAAACCGATACCAACTAAATTGGAGAAACAGAAGATTAGCAGCTGAAAGGTAAAACTACATCTACATTTTAAAATGACACGCTGCATAGTAAACTAGGATTAAACATTTGTATTATACGGAGCTCTAAAGATTGAATCATTGAAAACCACAATTTATTTCCGGACTACCTAATAGATTGGTAGATTCGAAGCACAGCGGTGGGGGAGGGGGAAGCATAGAATGTCCCGGTAACGAGGAGTTTAAGAAAGGAATTCGTTTCTGCGATCCTTTGGAAAGACACGACGGTTGTCTTCGTCATCGTCGAGGCGGTCCGCATTCCTCCGACGCGATAGTAACGACAGACTCTTCGTCCAATTATTTTTCCCTCGCTTCGAAACATTTCAACGCCACTTCAGGGAACGAACTCGTTCTATTCTCTCGTTTGCGTGCCAACTTTTCTTCACCTCGTCCTGTCTTCTTTCATCCTCCCCCGGTCTCCCCTCCCCGCTCCTCACCTTCATGGCGTCATGGTCTCTCTTTTCGATTCTCCTCGACTCCGTTTTTCGATGCGCGGAGGTCCCAGCCCCCGAGCACCCCGCCTCGGACGCGCAACGTCTCGAGGCCGCATTATTTCAATTGTGCGAGCAGCAATAATTCACCGTGCTAAGAAGATTATAAAATGTTTATGAATAATGGAACGAAATATTATTCGGAGCAGGTTCAAGGGTTCTCCTCTCTATACTCGAGCGTGGGAGGGTTGCACGATGAGATTCCACCAACACCGACACAAAATAATACCATGGACGCACCTTCGGGACGGGAACAGGCCGACCTCCGTATCCTATATCCGCTTATTATAGAACGGTGTGTTGTAAACGTTAAACGAATATTCGCGCAGCAGAACAATTTCGTGTATTAAGTTGTAATAACATTGCGCCCCCTGCATTTCTGATCCTCTTTCCTCGCTGCCAAGCTTCCGCGGCATGCTATTCATATCTAGCTTCTAGACCGCCGAGTGGCATTATATCATCTTTAAACAGCTTTCATAGACGGGCAACGTAAACAATGAGATTACGCGTTTCGTTTCTTACTATGTTTCGCGTGCTACTTTATTTATTAGCAATTATGCTCGCAACGGACTATACGTTTCTGTGGTACGGTTTAACAGGCTTTTCATATTGAATGATGAATCCCTGGGGACGCTTGGGTACTTCGAATGCTGTTCTATGGAATTCAATAATAAGTTTCCGATTGAATGTATTCATTGTTATTATTATATGATACATAGGAATCTGTATATTAGAAGTATCTGTTTCATGTATACTTAGGAGAGTCACCTTAAAATTTGAATGAATACATTCTGTTTTACACATTATCATAAATTAATATTTTTTAAACATTATAAAGTAAGGTTAATACAACAAAAAGTACAACTCTCAATTATAATATGTCTTTACGAATTCCCAAGTTGCATGTAAGTAACAAATCCCAACACGATTCCTGATAATGAAAATTAATCATTATATCTTCTATTTTGAAAGCAAGATATATTTTTTAAGAAATAAGGTATTACATGAAACTTAACCTTGCCATGATAATTGCTACTGATGATTATAAGCTGAAAATTTTTGTCATTTTTATCATGCTCAACTGTGTAAAGCACATCTCGAAAGGCAGTTTAAAAATATTTTATGAAACTGTTGTGTCGTTAGAAATAAAATCATTGATAAGATAATAAATTGTTGATTAATTTTAGTTATTCGAAAATTGCCCATAAAATTGTATATATTGTATAAATTTCTACAGTCTATTAATTGAAAGTAATTCAAGTTTACTTTCCAACAGAGTTATTTATAAAATTAGAATTATCATCAATTCAGTTATCAAGAGGAGAAAAATGACACTTACCATTCACCATACCTATTTTTTAGTAGAATTTAAAGATGTATGTTCTACACGAGAGAACATTTTCAATAACTTTCCCTCGAGCTTTCTGTTTGATCATGTGACATCAATACATCAGAATGGTCCCGTTAACGACGTCGCTGGTGGGAAATATGACGAATCAATAATTTTCCCAGCCTAGCATTTTATGAGGGAGTATTAAAAGGGCGATATTTATCGATGATTAATCGTTCTGCTGTCACCTGCACGGGTTCGTCACTTCGCCGAATGTATCGTACCTCAATGCACACATCCCGTCTACAATTTTTATATTTGATTTTGACGTCAATGAAATTATTATCGTATTTTATCATAAAGCAACAGTTGTAAATATTTTCTTTTTGGCTTTTCTAGAACAATATATTGCAGTTACTTGGAAGTTATCGTTCCTTGAAATACAATTTCTATTTGATCCAGCGTATATTAATTTTTTACATATGTATGTATGTGCATACTTAAATCACAACAAATAAGCATTTTATTTATGTAATTTTGTAACATTGTGAAGTTTGGTCTAACGAATAACAAATTATTTTGTTTTAATTACTACTAATATGCAAAATAATTGTTAAAAATAATAGATTAATGATTTTTTGTTCATTTGGTGTTATGTAAAAATCTTGGAAATTCAAAAAACGAAAAATTATAATAAAATTTCAAATAATATTATTTATTTTTATTTTATGGAAATCATTAAATAAAAAAAATACAATTTTTATACGAAAAAATAAATCTGAATTGCCAATTTGCATGAATATTTACAGTTCAACTGTAAGTATCTAATTTCAATAAAATACAAACAGATATTTCATAGTAACACCACGAAAATTTAAATATTAGACAATTCATTTTGATTAAAGTGTGGATGTTTCCCTATGACTGATTGGCAGTTTCAATGGCATGGGCGTGGCACTTCCGAATGCAATCTTGCGTGGAAGATAAAACTTCCTTTATTGTCCTCGTAACGTTAACAGCATTATAAAAACGAAACTTTTACTTTATTTTAGTTTAATTACCTATAATTTTTTTCTCTTTAATCGTAGATAATCTGTTTAACAAGTAAGTTATTGCGGAATATTAAAACTCTATTAATTTCTTTATCTAGAATATTTTTAAAAAATGTATTCATTAATTTTTACATCAAAATTGGTACTAAAAAATCGTTTCCAATATAATAAAATTCTTATCCCTCAAAAACACACAAAAGTTTAATCCCTCCATAGTTAATTCGTATAATTTTCTATATTATAAATAAAATTCCATAGTACGCACTAATCATCCGAGTCCATTTGCAAAAACATTTCCTGAATCTCCGAATATTCATCGAAAATTCAATAACGAACAAACGTTTGTGATAAAGGAACAAAAATTAAAACATTGTGTGCTGGTAACGAGAAATCTTGTCTTTATATAAAGATACTTAGCTATGCAACTTTGGCAATTTCCACAGCATTGAAAAAAATATTAAATTTGATTCGAATTGATTATCAATTTAAAATATATTACATAACAATATGTTATCTGAGTTTTCCTATATATAGTGATATAAGTTGATCTCACTGAAAATCGCCATCCGCACAATTCAGTTATTTGAAAATTAGTCGATACGCAATGTGTTAACAGATCGACTGCCAGTCACAATCGAAGTATTTCAGTATCTTCCGCTAGTTCCGTACACTCCGTACACTCGTACATTTCTATGATCAACACCGCTTACTCCGATTGGAGTATACATTTTTAATATTGAAAAAATTATAAATTACTCCTAAAATCAAATAAAAGCGTTAACCCCTTGCCCTACACTATTGTGTCAAACTCGCGATGAAGGTTTCAAATAGAATTCAACAAACATAAATATTATTCAATCTGTTTATATGCAAATTACATATTATTCCTCTGTTATCAAGGATTATACTTTGGAGCACACGTTGACGTAGAATAAAATTGAAATTTTCCCTTATTTTCGATAAATTATTAAAATCAAAGTAGGTAGATCGATCACAGTTCAAAAAGAAATCCTAGGGCAAGGGGTTAACTACTATTTCATTGCTACATTATTTTAGCAATAAACATTCGAAGAAACAATATCGACAGCCCAGCTAACACCTAAAAATATCACTGGCAGTCAACCTGTTAATAACCTCGTCGGTAACGAATTTCGCTTAATCAGTCTCAAGGTTCGGCCTTCCTGTGGCAACTAGTCCGTTTCAATTAGAAGACACTCGGTTCAAGCGGGTGCGCCGGGCATTAGCGCGGAGACAAGGAAATCCAATGACAGTCTGTAACCATCATTTGCGGGGTTGACGCGCGTGTATCGACGTGAACGAGAAAGACAGATGCCTAGTGATGTTTCAAAACGGACCGAGAAGAGCACTAAATCAAAACGGTGCCGCGAAACCGCTGGAAATCCAGACGCGCGGGTAGCTTGAATGCAGACACGCGAGTCCGAACGGTAAATCACGGACAGCCTCGTCGAGTGGCTGTCGGAGAGTCCTGGTGCCCGGCTCTCGTCGTACGAAGCATTTATTAATCGCTCAGCTCTTAAATCCTGTGCCGCAGCTGGGCTCGAAATGTTTATACGTATTGCGAAGTAAAGCGCGCGCGCGTTTGCTCGCTCGCGCACACGCGTGAGGGGATGTCGGGTCCTCTGGGAGAGGATTAGGTCGGACATATTGAGAGCTTTCACCCGAAACCAGCCGCCTCCTCGAGTCCCAGCCCCGGTTAGAAGGAGAGTGCAACGCGAACACCGTCCGAAGTGCTTATACAAGGAAAATTGTGGCTTTAACAGCGCAAACATCCCCGCCAGAGCGGACACTTCCGCATAATTGTACATTGTGTTTGTCGTAATAACATTCTGTTAATAACGCGCACTGTTTTCTGTTTGCTTCTGCGCCTATGTGGATTCTTGGCTCGGTCAATATATTATTAGACCATCGTTTTGTTTCCTCGCTACATAGCAGCGATGAAATACTATTTCAGATAGTAAATAGAACATTCTGCGTCTTATTCCAACCCCTATGCTTGTTTTAGTGGATTCAAACTGGAGTGCATGCTTATGCTAATACGGTTTGAACGGGAGGCCATCTCACTGGTTTAATGTATTCTTTTCATTTCTGACTTTGTGTGATCTCGGAAGCTATCGTATTTTGCGTAGATGAGTTCATCTACGTTTGGAAAACATCAAATTAATTTTTTCTACGAAAATATAATTTCGAATAGCCATTGTAGAAGGATGGAATATAATAGGAAATACAATTTTCAGAGTGGAGGCCTCTTTCTTTTACGAAAACTACGCCGACTAATGGTAGCAAGAATATTTTGCAACAGAATGTTTTCGGAACTCGTATAACCAAGACGGGGAGATTTTACATGAAAAAATCAGTAAAACATATAGGATAAAATTTTTCATCTGAAAACGCGTCTCCATTTAAATACGGGCGCAGTTCGTTAATTCCTGACTAAATGCTCATAGTAAAATTGACAGAGATATTCTAGAATAATTTTATTTTAATGCAAGCAAAAAGTGTCAAATAAAATTTTTTTATTTGCCGCACCGTTGTCAAAGAAATCGAGTTTTAATGTTCTGTTAGCAGTGAGCCAAATGCAGGTGTGCTCGACAGATTTTCAAACTCGATTTTCTCGGAAATGCGGTTTCAAACGAAAAAATTTGATTCTACATTTTTTTATTTATACCTTCGTGTAGAATAACTTTCTGCCAATTACACCGCGCGTATTCATGCGGGACTGTCAAGCACGGGTGCATTGTGCGAATTTTCAATCTTAATTTTCTCGAAATTGGAACTTCGTACGAACATGTTTTATAAATGTTTTATTCATTCTTACGCTAGAAATCAGCGTCTAAAAAGTTAAGAATTAATCGAGCACTTTGATAATAAAATTTTAAAGGGTTCAAGAAGTAGAGGTAACCGATTTGGTCAATGAGTAGATCATACAGCTTTCGACAAATTAAATATTTCATATCAATATAAATATCTTATATAAGTTAATTTTATCTTATATTTTGTTTTATGTACATAAAGATTTTTACCTGTTAGTAAAAACTCGGAACAGATTCTGTTCAGATAATTCAAGTTTTCATAAAATTAAATTCCCAGTAGAGTTCGTGGTAAAAAAGTAGGACGCTAATTTCCGTTGTTCTCGATTTAATTTGTCAGATTTTAATTATCCTAACGAATCGTATAATTCCGATAGTAATTTAGCATCAGCGTTTTCGAAGGTGCAGTGAACTTTTAAAGCGGAGGAAATATTTGAAATCTCAGCAGATTCGATCTGTTCGCAGCCTCGATAGAATTTGTCGACGGTGTTTTACGATGACGGTTTTGATTTACAGTTCCCCTGTTGAATGTCGTACCTGCCCGTGATAAATCGATAACAGTCCGCAATGTGTTTCGCACGTATGTTTATTCGCCGATCGGTCATCGCGACGTAAAGTATGTCCATCGAACGTTACAATTGAAAATATGGTAATTTCGATCAGGCTTGAATAAAAACGAAAATAAGTAGCCTACACAGACAATACTCTGATTGTGTAGTGTATCAATAGGTAATATTATTTTTCTTTAATTTTGTTATTATGAATATTTTAATTATTAGAATAAATAAATGTTCTTTATTCTGGTTTCTAAAAATAATTTATAGAAATGAAATACTAGGATTAATTATTCGAGCGACGGAAATATTTTTATTAATTATTAAATTATTGGTATTTATACAAGCCTCTATGGTCACAGATGATTTCTGAAGAGTTAAGGTAAAAAAGAAATGAGCTTTCTTTGTTAATGAATGTATTAAGTTATAAGTGAAATAAATGCTTTAATCATTTTTCTTAAATTTTTTACTTTATACGACACATTAATGACATTCATAGTGCATTTATTAATTAATCAGTAAGAAAATACCTATTATTTTCAACACATTAAATAATTTTATCAACTTTATAAATTGAAGTACCTTTTCTTTTTAAGTATTAATTAAATTGAAATATAAAATATATATGTTTTTGCTAGTAATTAGTGTACAGGCATAAATATACAATATACGATTATTAATGCAGAAATATAATTAAATAATAATAAGAAATTAAGAATATCAATATTCCTCGTTGCATTTTACATAATTTCATGGTAATTTATTATAATATCACAAAAGTGTCGTTTAAGGGTCTTTTTAAGATTAGGTTTTCACCAAACAATATCAAGCTTCGAAACACGCGAACTGTGCGAAATCAGATAAAAATGCGAGCCACGTGATCGAACTGTTTCCATCGTCAGCAACCACATTAAGCTTTCATAGGGTTAAAAATGCTGAGACGCGATGGTTCGAATGATACCAAACTTGTTTGGCACCTTGTCACGTTCCTGCATCAACGAAAAATAATATGAAAACAATAATCTGCTCACTTATTTTATCCCACCAATATTCTAATGCGATAATGAAACAACAAACTGATTTTTACCATGAAACTAATCATCAAGAATTCTTTTCGGCTAAAATTTATAACCCAATATAGTCATATTTTATCAGCTTATAATTATCTCAAAATAAATTGTCACGTTGCGCTGCAATAAGAAATCCTGTAACGAATTAAAAATAAATAAAAGTTAATATTAATTAAAAATTCATTTGAAAACTACCGTTTCTTAATCAATTACAATTGTAATCCTTGTAATATTGAAGCGTAGATTCATAAAATTGAAAAATTTGCAGTAAAATATTAAAAATTATTAGTAAACAATTAATAATAAAAATAAATAACAGTTAATAATAATTAAAGAGTCATTTGAGAACTACGGTTTCCTAATCAATTACAATTGTAAACCTTGTAATATTGAACTATAGGTTCTTAAAACGCTGTGATATAACCTGTGTTTGATGAAACGTTAATTCGACTTAACCGTGGTAGGCTGACGAACAGATAAACAACAAGGGAAACAGTTCAATAGACACGTTCTGCCGGTTGAGTGAATCCATCTGTATTGCACGGGATGCTTCGTCAATATCCGCGAGATTTTTGCTCGGCAGTGCCGTACGGTAAGTCGGACCAACGAATGAGAAGAGAGATGGGGAAAAATTTATAGGTATCCTAGTTTCCTTCCGTACGGTAACTTTGCCCGTCAACCGTAAATATACCATATTGCCCATAAACCTTTACATTCGTACATTACCCACCCCCATTTGATGTGGCTCTCCCGCCTCGTTCTGCTCTTCATTCTACGTTATCAAATAACCGATGGTGGTCGGCTTAACCAGAGCGCTTTAAAACGTCGCCACTTTCAATACCACATACTTTTTTTCTCGCTTCGATGTTCATATTTCTTTGTACATGAGTTCTGCCGCTATGTCGCAGTTACCAGTTAGAGTAAAGTTAGTGGCTGTGGAAACTATTGTCAAGGGAATTTCGATAAAGTAAGAGGGAATATTGTAAAACATTATTTTACAGCATTCTATTTTATATTACCTCGTCCAATCTGATCAAACTATTTACACAAAAATTCCATCTTACCTAATTTTTGTAATTCTTTATATTAAAAATTAAATTTCATATATAAATCTGCAATTAGTATATCGATAGCCGACGTTTCTGAGTTACTTGAAAACAATCGTAACATGCAAGATGATGTCCAATGAAAATGGTTAGTAACTTAACTATGCTGATAATAGTGTAATGCAAGGATAGTAACGCCGAATGATTAATAGTTGTACCTGTTCTTTCTTACTACAAAAGAATAACTCTACAGAAAAACGGTCAAGATTTTCTAGGCGCTTAACGCGTTAAACGTTGCGTCTCATTTGTCTGTTTCCTGTTCTTTCCCCGCATTGAACTCTCCGCAGCTCGTTGCCGAGCTTTTCGCGAGGTTCTTACGCGACTACTGCAAAGGTCTGTAACACCGGAGCGCGCTCGCGACATTAGAAATTTAATAATCCATCTCGCGTCCTTTCACAGGACGTGATGGTTGGTGGATAGCGTATACAACGATGTCCGCGTTATAATAATAACGGGCGATTTTACGAACAGTTTTACCACTCGAAGCGTATCATCGTTCCTGCGCTTCCTGGTCTCGAATGCCCACTATAACGGATGTAACGGACCCTGTAAATGCGAATCCCTTAACGACAACGACTCCAGTGTTTATCACGTAATGGAAAAATCGTTGGCATCTCGCGCGTCAAGCGTCGTATAGTTACGGGTTGGCTGTACGTTATGCAGACCATAACTGCTTCTACATAAGCACATCAACATTTTTCATCCGCTACGCGCCCCCTGTTTTCCATTTTTCACGCATTCATAGATATTAACCCTTCGATTTATTTTCAATGTTGTTGGGCGTGAACTTGTATTCATTTTTAGGGAAATGAATTGACGTGATTTACAATGGTAGAATTCTACGTTCTATATTTACTTTATTTGTTATTATTATTATTATAAGATTTAATTTTTATAATCTTCTAAAGTGCGATACTTTTTAAAGTACCAGAAATAAAGTAACGAATTTGTATTGTTATCTCCAGCATGACATACGAGTACAAAGGGTTCATAGAATAAAATGATTATTGTCTATCGGTCACTAAACTAAAAATAAATGAAAATAAAGTCGAAACGTTCGTTTCGTGTAAATATGGACAGAATTTTCGCATTCGCGTGGGATGTATAAAATTTGATGTTTTATAATATTCATCAAAATTTGGAACAGCTTTTAGTTTATTTGGGATTTTACTCAACATTTAATGGGGCGACCTAAATTTCGTTTGATTCCAGTTTCTGTAAATTTCAGTGTATATATTAATATTTACGTAAATGTTTGCAGTACAGTAATGAAAAACCGTACACGCGAGAGATTACCAAAAAGTTGTTACTTTTATTAAAAAATTATTAAAAAATTTTACATACATTTATATTTACTTTTATCTTTCAATCGATTCATTTATTCATAATGAACTTAAAGTAAATAATTTTTGTAATTGAAAAAAGTTCATTGACGGAAATACAAAAGGTTTTTTATCAGTTCAATAGAAAAGCTTACAGAAATCAATCTACAGGATGCAGACGTAAATATTTCCCGATGTATCAATTCAAAATCCCGAGTGCGTTCATTCGAAGGATCAATATGTGTATCTACGGACCTAGCTCTCCCCGACAAGCAAAATAATTATCATTCCTGTTTATCGGAGTACCAGTGAAAAAACAGATGAAAAAGCCAGGTTGGATAATTGAATAGTGTAATCGTATCTCAATCACGTTCACCATTTAATGCTTCGTTCTAGAGTAAACGAACGATCGCGAAACTGATTGTTGTCCCTGATTATCTACAGTCAACACAATGCTGATATCACAGACATGGTATAGGATAGACCAATCACGCAACGTATTTTCGTATCACTGTCGATGACGGCACCTAAAGCCCTGATACTATTTCACTATCATGTTCACATTTTACCGACAACCACGTAAGTATGTATGTAGGTATGCATATTCATGCATAGTTAGCGGAACTCTAGTATCGTGTATACTTCGTTCATGTTACATCTTGTGGTTATGATTTTACAAAAACAATGATTTATATTAATTAATTGCAGATTTAAGAAATCACTAAAACAATACAATTGTTTATATTATTCTCCATAAGAAAATTCACGTCAGAATTTAGGTAATTGCATTAAGTCAAACCAAATAGTGAAAACAGAAAAGAAATCTTCCTCTGATTCCTGTTAAATAAAACAAATCGTGTAAAAAAGGACAAACAGTTCGTATTAAATGAGAACCGTGTAAAAGCAGAATTGAGTATAATCAGATAAATGATGTTTCAGGCGTACATTTTAGTGAGAGCTTCACGTAAAAGCTGAACATTTCTAATCCCGTCGTTATGTTCCCAAGCAACTGCGTTGTAATCTACACTGCCGAAAGTACTGGTAGAATAGACAGTGTAGATAATAAGGGCGATGTGATCAAACAGACGGAATTACTAGGAACAAATCGTAGGATGCGGATGATTGGATTGCCGCGTGAAAGAGACGACAGAGGGTGGTTTTGGATGGCGGTTGGGTAAAGAGAATCAGAAAGGGAGGAATAACAGGTAGAACGGCGGACGATCAGCCATCGTCGAGATTTATATGCACGTTATACACGCGCGTCTCTGCACACAGGCGCGTAAATCTATTAAATGTAGAAATCAATTCGATACCTCCTTTTTAATCCTTAAATCTCTTCCCCGACTTGTGGTTTACCGTGCAAAGTCCATTTTACATCAAAACCGTTTAATATTTTACGGAAAACATTCTTCCAACATGTTCAAATGTATTCAATGTATGAATATATTCCTCCTTTAAAAAAACAGTTTGTTTTATTTTTACCCTCATGACATTAACCGTATCCTAACTTCCTTTCGTTCTTCATTTAACCCTTTGTATTCCAGAAGTGTTTCATTGGGAATACTTTCTAGTGAGATACAGACGACATTTTTTGAGCTAATTGGACGAGAAATCGCACATAAGTTAAGGAACGAAACTATTTTATTTCTATGTTTCATATATTGATGTGTATTATACAAAATTTAATATTAAATATCAACCCTCACGTGAAATCTGTCAATTAAGCTTTTCAATGTTTTTTCAATTTTCGAATGTCGATTTAAAACTCTAAACATTACAAAGTTTCCAAATAAAAAACAGTTGTGTAACAAGTTCACGCCAACGCGTACCTCACATTTCGATGCCACATCGAACGTCATGTACCATCGAATAGTTCGTTAAACTGGTTCAATGAATTGCCAAATAGTTGAAAATTAATTTGCTTATTGATCATTTCAGTATTTCCAAAAATTTTTAGAATTTCCCTGTCAGATGAGAAAAAAAAACGTAAATTACAATGTGAACGTGTTATGTGTAATTTCATGTCTACTGTAAAAGTATTGAATTCATTCGTGCGCTGAATATATACTCGATCATTTGTGCGTATACACGTGCCGAAAGAATAGCGAGAGCAGGCGCACGCGCGCGCACGCGTTTCGTAAATTCACATTAATCCGCCTACCGAGTACATTTGCGGCGTTAGTACCGCCCATCGCATCGTCAAATCTTCGTTTCTTCCGTAAAGCTCCCTGTTTACCGCTCGAATGGGAAAGCAATCGGTGAATGCGCATGCACGCATATGTTTTATATATATATATATATGTACATATATATATGTATATATAGACCAACTATCGCGTGCACACAGGAACACGCGCGGGTGGTACACGAGAAAGCAGCTGCTGACAAATCCGGCAAACGGTTTTAGCTTTTACCTGAACCCTTTTTTTTTCTTTATTTCTGCACACGAAGAACGGAGCAAATGAAAAACGAATTTATCTTTCGGCCAAAGGCCTATCCCCGGGGCTATTTCATTCGCGCTTTCCATCGAGAGAGCTATAAACGACATCCGGTGAAATCGAACCGGTCACATCGACATTCGTATTCGCTTTATGCTAGTTTTCTTACGGTCAATCCTACAAAAAAGTCGGAACGGCGTTATCGGTGAGCATAAATATTTATTTTCAGTATTCAATACGAAAAATAATATTTTAACTATAATAGAGTGTCTTTTCGTTAAAAACTTTAACGGTGTAATGATAATAACCTTTGTTTAATGTGTTGAGACATTGCACAACAGACTTTCGGAAAGCTTTCATGCTAGTATTTATTGATTACTCAATTTTGTCTTTTCGAAAAATATGCTTATTTCAAAAACGTTTGATACTTTTCAAATGAATAGAACCATTCATAAAACCATTCATTAGTAACATTGGATAATTGTTCAAAAGGATTCAATATTAAAGGAGTAAATTAATTTTGATATTTTGTAAATGCTCTGCTCGAAAGACAACCCCTTAATCTTCATAGATTTAATTGGTATGTTTCAATAATATTCTACCTCTTTCTCAAAAAATCATTCTACACTTTCATTTTTATATTAACCCATGTTGATGAATAATGAGTACAGAGAAAATTAAAAATGAAAACTAACAATGAATAACTTTACATATAGTAATTTCTGTTACAAAAAACTGTTCCTATTAAGTGTCTAATTTATTTCTAATCGTACTTTATTGTCCCGCGTCATTAACAACAGTTTTGGTCGTTTAGAACCATTTAATATAAAAATGATCGGAGTTACGTCGGTAACAGTAAGATTGTTTTGTTACTTATATTAACTTTAGTCAGTACGAAATCGACGACTGGGGTTCAAAATTGGTGTTACAAGTTTTAAGACAATTCAGAATAATCTGGTTTCTTATGAGTTTTTAAATACAAATCACAGAATCTTTGCAAAAATGGCTTTAAGAAATTAATCGAAAATTAATTTTTTACACTACAAATTTGCATAAGAAAACGACAGTTATAAGTAGACTTGATGTACGTAGTTAAATTACTATAGTAACCAAAACAACTGTCGCGTCCTCTATCTCGTATTTTCGTGGATAAACGCGCGAAAGAAATGCTAAAATTTCGATGAAATTCAAACTTGCAAAATGCTTCAAGCACCTCTTCAGACATGTGCTCCTCTTTTTTGTATGTCAATTACATCAGCGACAGCGACCGTGTCACTGCGTGTCGGAATTTCGTAATGCTGCCGCCCATGAAGTTACACCTATACCTCAGAACAAAAACGTACTTGATCCTATGTCAAAATGTCTCGCGGAGAACAATTTTCTGAAATAGAAGGCTGCACATTGATCATTCGAAATATTGAAATCAAATGTGAAATGAAAATTCAACTCAACAACTATTCAAGCCTAGCATCAACGAAAATCTACTAAATTTCCTAATCATTCTAAATAAGAAAATTCCCAAAACATATTTAACCATAACCAACAAATACAAATAACTCAAGTATAAATTTCATCCGCAGTATTTCCGAAACGTTACCAAAATCACACTTCTGCTACCAAATTTATCGTTCCGTTAAATCCTATAACCGCGTTCGCATTCTTATCTAACACCAGGAAATTCTACGAAATAAGCTCACATTAAAATTCTTTGAAATCCATATCGTACAATCTGTAGGGGGTTGGTGTACTTTCGAAGTGTACTGTACCAGAAGGGTAATATAAAAGAGCGATGCACCTGTGAGCGTGAGAGAACGGGGAAAGCCTCACGGGCATAACGAATATGTATTTCGTATCGTAGAAAATCTGATGCGTCACGAGGCATCGACATCAGGAGTCCCGTGCAAGTTCGCATAAGCACGTGCGCGCACACGTACGGCCGTGCTTGTAAGGGGGCATTATATACGTTCCGCGCACACGTAACGCGCGTTCGGAAGGATATACTGCACGTGTGTATGTACCAAACGAACCTCGATCCCATAAGCCCTGAGGGCGTCACAATAATTATAAAACTACGGGCAACAATTGTACGAACATCCCTGGGATCGCGGGTAAGCCTCGAAACTGCTGCCCCGGAGGTTTGCAATTCACCCTCGATTTATATCCATAGTCGAGCCCCTCGCTCCCCCTTCCCACTCTTTTTTTTTCGTTTCCTCCTCCTACTCTTCTCGTTCTCTCTGACATTTTGCTTCCTTCTTATCCTCCTTTCGTCTCGCCATTTTTGTCGCCGCGTACGTTACCCCTATCCGCTGTTTTGATTTCACAGAATGTTTGGCTTGTTATGCATGCTTGTAACAGTCCGCCTTTGGTTAGAATCTAAACGTTAAAAGATCTAAAACATCTAACCGCTAGAGTTTGTTTGAGGGATTGACCCTTGAGGGAGTAAAATTTTGACGATACGAATGAATTTTCTTGCATTGGACTTTAATTAGAAGTTAGGATTTATTGGTTGATTGGTTATTTCTTGCTACTGTTTATAAACTTTGGGAACAGCGCGAACGACTAACATATTATATTCAGGTTAAACTATTAACGTTTCAGTAACTATGATAGTTAAATAGAGTTGTGAAATATAATTTTTCAGTTAGAACATTTTGAATTGTCACAAGCCCTATAGAAGCTTAATGTGTCACGAAAACTACAAGTTATAAAAACAGAGCGCTGCAAATGACACAAACATATACTATGAAAAATGACGTATTTCAATCCATCGAAAAGAATACTTGCTCATACTATTATATTATATTCCAAAATACGACCGTTATTTAATTATAAGTTTACAATATTCCTCAATCGAACGCTCGCTTACTGCAATTCTTCAATTTTACTTTCTACATTCATCAAGTTCCTAACCATATCTTCTTTTGCTATACAGTATTAGAATTCTCATACAAGAAACAAAGATACCACAATTTACCAACCTCGGAATCAAACAATGACAAAATCACCCTCGGAAAGAATGTTTCACGATCAGAACCGTTGCAATGTCAGCAACCGTTACGTTATTCCCAAAGAATATCGACCAGCCAATCACCGGCCGTTCCACATCGGAAATGAATTTAACGGGGTTATGCGCACGATATTTTTCAAGCAGATCTTATCCCCGGACGTTAGGTCAGAAAGAGGATATTAAAGGTTGTGGCTCCTCGTAAAGCTTGGAAATGGCGGCGCGGGAGGCTGGCGGATGGAATCGCCGGGACGCGGTCGGTTGGCGCACACTGAAAATCCTGCGCCCCTGATTGCACGGTAATTCTATTAGGCGATGGGGGAGGGGGTGGCGGGGGTTACGCTTTACGCGTTCAAGGCCGCGCCGGAAATTGTGTTTTTAATTCTGCCTGCTAAATCAGCCGGGGCTAAACAAGTATTAACATTCCTGTGCGGCTGGTTACGGCCGCGATGCGCGCCGCTGAAAGGTGCACCGGAACAAAAAAAAAAGAAGAAGAGGGAGAGAAAAAGAGAGAGAGAGAGAGAGAGCGAACAGGAAGAAAGAGAGGGTGGAAAGTGATAACCGGAGGGAGCGTAAGGGAAATGCTTGCGGGACATAGACAAAGCCGAAACGAGGCAATCTTCCTCGTGCTGTTCGTGTGCGGGATTCGAGCCGGGGCTGCGCGGCTCTGTGTGCGCGCAGAGGCGGCGGCGGCGGCCTCGCGAAAGTCAAAACGTAATACGATTAACGGACATTAAATTGAAATACCCCTTCTGGGAGTTCGCGGCTTCTCGCGTCGACGATTTGCAGCGATGTTTTCTGCCCGTCCCGGTTTTTTCATTCGGCCGTTCCCAAATCTCTCTCCACGGCCCTCTTTGTCCGCCCCCTGTCTCCTACGTGTACGTACCGGGCGCCTCTACCTGGATGCTGCGAGGGAAAAATCACATTTTCCCTGTGACATTGTCGAAAGGGCAGACTTCATGTTGGGGAGACAAGTTGGAACGTTGGCGAATTTGATTTGTCTGTCGAGCGGATAGACGCTTTCGCCGTAATATCGGTTGACGCGCGCACTGAAGATATATTTAAATAAAACAATGCGAGCCGCGACGAGGAAACAGGACAGGGCGTACATTGAAAATAGAAAATACGAAGTCGGGGAAGAATGAAGTAGGCCGGGAACGTAACGAGATCGAACGGTCGGATCGCGAATCTCTGGAATCTCGTTGAACAGGAAATCGTCGACCTATTTGCGATGTCGATATTAAGCACCGGGGAAGAGTATTTATAGGGTCGGCGAAGTAATGTCGGCGTTTCGATAAACTTCCTTCTCTTTTTACGTTTCGAACGTTTATGGCTCGCGTTTCGTTCAAATTATTCCCGTCTATCCGCGAGATCGTAGTTTCTCATTGGTTTAATATATAACGGTGAATGATATTCCCAGCGAAATACGATAATAAAAATCAAAACTACTTATTTCTCGTGTAATATTTATTCCCAAGGATACCGTGTTTGAAATGAAAATACAGGAAATTGAATGTTTGCCTTGACTTTCGCGTAATATCTGGGAATAATGTATCTCTCTCTTTCTACCCGTCGACATGAATGAAAAAAAAAGGGAAGAAAAATACGAAATATCGTTGAAGCATTGAAATATTTTACTTCGTGTGTATACTGCCGTCTATTAATCCAGCCAGAGGGCCGACGAGTTTAACCAAATATTGAACTTGGACCGGTAATCCGTTTAATGGATATTTGGCTGGTAAAACGTAGGGCATATAGGATATTAACGTCGAAATGCAGAGCAATAAACGGGCCTCCTGAGTAAAGATTAAATCGGAATACCGGCGGAGAACGTATACCTGCTATTGATATACGCGGATACGCGATTGGTTTCCGAGCGTCGATATTAAATCGACGGGCACCGACGATCTTTCACGCTGTTTTTTTCGTCGTGTAATTCTGTTGGGTGTTGGAAAAATGATTGGGAACTTGCAGATGAGAGTTCACTAAACTGAATAATTAATGCTTAGTGTGTATTTACATATGCATCAAGAAATTGAATTTTTCTGCATCGCAATTAGTTTTCGGTTCTGGTAACGCGTGCAATTCACTCTCGATGTGGAGGAATGAACACGTATTCTATTGATTCTTTCAATTGCATGGATATGTTTATAACGGTGGAATTATACTTTTTTTTTTATTTTGTATTTATTTTAACACTGATTTCAGGAAATTGCCTCGTAATACCTACACCTTCACCATTTTCCAAAATTTTTCCACAGTTTTAAATTATATAATGTTGATATTCATTTCTGTAAATTCTGTAGAAAAATTTTCGGAAACGGCGAAGATGTAGTTATTATGAGGCAGTTTCTTGAAATTAGCGTGTTCGATAATAAGCATACGTCTGTTAATTTTTATACGAATAAAAAAATGTAGCAAATAAATGAAAATAAACGAATAAAAGTAGTATTTGTCAAAGCCAGTTTTAGAATATCCCTTCCTGAACGAAGCAGTTGATTAAACGGTACATAATTGTGTTATAAATAACTGTACAATAAACTAAATACAATGAATTTCAAGTTCGATTTGTATTTACAATTAGATACAATAATTTTTATATATAATGGATATTATTTTTTTTATACAGATATTTTTATGTATAATGATGTTCCTAATCAAATAAAAAAAATAGTTTGAGGATAATATGTTTGTATAAATGCATATTTTACATGAAAATTGAAGTAAGTAATTTAACAATAACTCCCGTTGAATGTAAAATTTCAAGATCTATTTTAACGATTCCCACCGTCGTTACTACTGAAATTCCATTTCTCGTTCTCTGGAATGATATATTTTTTTTTATCTTTGCATTCAGTCACCCCGCATCGTTATCAACTATTATTTCAGCGCAGCAGTTGTCAAAAATCAATGAACACCAGCACCAGATATATCACTGCGACACAGTGCGTCAGCAGCATTATTGAAAGAATTGACGGAACGTCAACGTATGCGTCAATAACAGCTTCTAACATATTTGCATCTCACAGATGCCAACAAAATTTGTATATTCCAAGAACAGTCCTCCTATATTTGTAATTGTTTCGCACAAAATAAACGCAAACACATGAACGTCAGTGACTAAATAATTTAATAATTTTAAGCTCCAATCATAGAACATTTCGATTTGTCTAATCATTTCTTCCTGTCGTTCTACATACAATAAAGCTCAACACTTAATCTCATCCCAATAGTTACACTTCTTACCAATTTTCCTTGCAATTATTGATAATACATCATATTCCACGAAAGTAGAATTTTAGTTGGCAAACGTTCTGAAACAAATTACGGGAATTCTATCTTAAATTGCATTCGAACAAGATGACTCTGACTCAGGATTCAGAATAAAAACTCAAGAATTCTTCGGACGGCCGGGGGTGAATATTCTTATACGAATATCAACGCCAGATTGATATAACCATCAGAGTGTTAAAACCTGCCCCATGTTTCCGTCCTTTAAGAGATTTATCGTTTATTGAAATTGTACGACGTGGACCGCGATCAGGCTGATTTCGCATTATAAACGGAAGAGCCCATCCAGAAAGGGTAGGGCGGGAGATGGGCCGCTACGTGACAAGGACACGAATCGCGACATTAATACTAAGCGCTCCTTTATTTTCTTTTACGTCCCGACCAGGACGCGACGACCGCCTCGACGAATTTTAACGAAGATCTCGTCTCTCTGCGCCCTGCGAGAATTTCCCGCTCTTTCCATTTCCCCGATATTTCTTTGCTCCACATCGGCCACCCGCCCAGCTCCCTTCGTTCTCCTCTTATTCGCGCGCCCTTATGTTTCTCACGGTCTCTCGGTTTCCGTGCACGATTTACACTTCGACCGATGCATGTCGCACCATAGAGAATTTTATGACAGCTCCGTGCTCTCTCTCTCTCTCTCTCACTCTCTGTCGTTCTCTCTTTATATATATCTATATATATATATATATATATCGAATCGCCCCGATACGCACCGTCCCTCGAATTGGTCACGTTTTTGTAGAGTATACGCGATCGCGTATAGCACGATATTGAGAGACATGGACAACCGTCCGTTAGTGACTGGCCGTTAAAGTCCGCTGTCGAGTCGAAGCGACAGTTGGCGTGTGACTCGAAATGGATTATGAACGACGACGGGCCGCGCGATCGCTCCCGACCGATTCTTCTTTATAATATATATCGATCGCCACCCACCCTTATTTTTGCTTCCATTTTCACGGAGTTTTCCCATTTATCTCTTGCCCGGTGAGTATATATTAACCTATTAACACATTGTTCACAGGCAATTTTACGCAGAAGCTATCCTATGTCACCGGTTATTATTCTGTAATTAAATATAAAAGTGAAACGGTGGTAATAAACTTCAATATACTTTGTTTATACATAATGAATTGTGTGTTTGCAATATTCCACGTTGCCTTGCGTTTCAAAAAGTGAAATGGCTAATGCAGGTGCAAACACGAGTTGACTGACCGGTCAAAAATGTATTAACTGAGAAACAATGCCCGCGGAGAGTTAATATCTCTTAACCTGTTAAGTGTAGGGTTTAGTTTTAAAAATCTCTCACTACGCGCACAAACGAATGAAATTATAAAGTGTATACTCGTCAAACGCTGGGTACATGCAGCTATGATATATTTTAATTCAAAACTAAAGCAAAACGATACCTACCTACCAACGCTGCCTACGTCATGTATTGTGAGCGTTACAATCCTATATTCTATGTAAATAGAATGAAGTAATACTATAAATATTGTTTAAAGTTATGATATGTCGTTGTACGGCATCGGAAGATTTGTTAAATTTCATGGAAAATTGCAACTGAGAAGATTGTCATCGAAATGAACGGTGATAGCGGGTGTGTTAAGTTATTAGAAATTTGTAGGATATACATTTTAATGAATCTTGGTACGATTCTTTATTACTTTCAATTTTTTAAAACTCATCATGAGGTAAATTCAATTTTATTCCACTCCATTCTCTTTTTTAGCTGTCAGTAGGTGTACAAGAAAAACTCTTGCAGTTTAATTATATCAGCTTATGAGAAAAGTTCGGGAACGGTATAAACGAAAACAAACTCTGACCTTTCTCTTTATCAAACGAACGAATCGTTATTTTCACATAAAAACCTGGATTCAAAGATATTCACTTTAAAGTGATTACCTATATTATTAACTTTAATCGGATATTTGATAACCTCACATTTTAAATTGAATACGTAATTAATTCGGTTCGCTAAAAAAGGAAACGGATGACGGAGAAAGAGCTACTAATTAACAACTGAAGTCCTAACGATTATATTCTTCAATATAATTTCTATTTGTAATAAAAAGACCGGATAATGCTGAACTATGCATACATATTTCATTAAATTCCATTGCAATCTTCCCTTTCCTAATTCGATCATGCGATACAAATTGTTTCTAAAATATTACAAAAACAAACGAATCTGCCTACAATAAAGTAGATTGCGAAATCAAATGAAATAAAGTTACGCTTGAACTGTTTATAACATAGCTCCCGGTGTTTCCCCAATTTGTTCCGGGGACACGGCGTTCGCGCTTCGATTGCAATCGTATATTTTGAAATTTATGGGGATCAATTTAGTTTGAAAAGAATTAATCAGTATCATAAATTCGATCGAGTCCGTAAGAAAGAACTCTGTTATCGTGGCTGCGCAGCTTGAAGAAATCCGAGATACTGTTCGGTCTGTTCTCCACCCTGAAATACCGCTATTTTTCGGGGGCAATGACATGTTCCCCGCTGATGAAACTTTAGGGTGAGGACGCCACGGGAACGAAGGGCCACCGAAAGGAAAATCAATGTGGTGAATGAGCTTCGAACGTAGCAGTCTGCCCTGCCACACTATCGCTACGCTGGGGTGACTTGTATTAGGGTGAATTCTGTGCCACGTAAGCATGCACAGGGTGCCTAGGAAACGTGACTCATACCGAAAATGTATGCTAGTCTCCAATTATTCTGAAATGTGCTGTCACCTTGAGTGTTTCTGCGTCGAAATAAACAGCATGTGCATAATGTTGGTAGTATAAAATATTTAAGGAGTATTTCTTAATAAATGATATCAAGATAATATTTACAATGTTTGGAATATTTATATGTTATTACACGGTATACTATTATTATTACAGGTAGGTGTGATGAAGTTTTGGGAAACCGTTTGCTCTGAAATATTTTTACTAAATCTTTCGTAAATGTTATTTTGACATTTAATAATAATAATACGACTCTCAACGAATAAAAATTTAAGAATATTAACACTGTAACTAGTACAAGTGTTCAGGCATCTTTATTTTTATATTTTCCTTTTGTGGTAAAAGCAATAGTCGCTTCTTTTTAGTGACTATCAATTAAGATTATATCAATATTGTTTATTTTCGAAGTTTAGATAGGAGATGGTAATGTTTAAAGCCATATCCTTCTTCTAATGTTTTTAGGGTATGATTTTAAACAGATTAAGAAATTTTAGATCATATCCCACACTTTGAACATCTTTATAATTGTATTGAATTTCTCATCCTAACTCTTTTATTATACAGATTAAAAAAGAGTATTCATTAAATTGTTAATTTCATTGCTTCGTTTGACTCAGAAAAAATGAAATCGATATTTACCGTGGTTTTAGAAAAAACAGGATGTGACACTTCATTTTGCAAGCTTTTATGTTGCATTTATGAAAGCGTACGTTGTAAAATTTTCAGTTTTTGTTCAATAATAACAGAAAAGACCAAGGTAACTGCAAGTGGTGTGTTATAAATATAAAACAGCCTTGTGTACATTTTATCCTTGACATTATTTCTACTCTTCAGCGTAATACTAAAAATAAATAAACGTTAAAAATTTGCTAGAACAAGTATAATAATATATTCATTAAACATATTGACAATATTGTTAATATCAAAGCCTTTGTCTTAATCGTAGTCAACGAATTATTGTTTTAGTCGACGAAAGTTACGAAAAAATCAATACAGTGATGGTTACTAAATATTTTAACATTTTAACTTTGACTTTAATAAAATTTATCGAAATGACTGTACAATATAAAAATCGCCATGAGAAAAACAAAATAACGTTCCACGTTTTTTAATGTCATATTTTAATACATTCCCACACGAAAACATTCTTTCCACTGTATATTGTATATTTACAAAACTATAGAAGTTTATGGAAATTCATTACTTCACACAGTACTACGCAAAACAGAGGATTAAGTAAAAGTTGAGTTTTTCTACTATATGTCTTCCAAAATAATAATACACGCATAGTACATAGTACAGTGTGAAATAGTGAATTTGCATAAACTTCTATAGCCTTGTAAACGTACATTACAAATCTAAAAGAGCGTTTCCATATAAGAATGTCACATATTCATATATCCAAACCTTACTAAACTCTTCACGAATAATACTCGCTTCACCAAAAGCAACAAACGCATAAGCACCTACGATCTACAAACCCCCAAAGAACAATCACATGGAGTAACAAACATCCCGCGACGTGGGCATTGAAATCACCGCACCAGCACAGTTCCATACGAATTCGTGTCGGTGGGATTCCACCGATGAACCTAGAAACTTCCAGAGTACTCTAACCGAGAAGTCACTGTGGTATCGAGTTTCCATAAATTTCTCATAGGCGATCGAGGAATTTCTCTGCAAGGGAGAACGTTTGGCACGTAAGTGAGAAAAGATTAGCGAATGTCAACATTTTAAAAAATGGACTTTAACGGGGCGGAGAACGGTGGTTCCCTTTTAATGTATTTACAGAAGAGACGCGTCTGTCGGAGGGAAAGAAAGCCTCCGTCTTTTCCACATCCGTTTGTAAGGGCACGGCTGTAAAGCGCGAGGGTGGTTCCGACCCTCTTCTCTCTGAAGCCAACCCTAAATGGCAGCTCGCCAAGTGTGCTAACACCCCCTCTTGCACATGCAGCCACCCTCACCCCGCCCCTCCGCCCAGCCGACTCTCTTCTCTCTCTTCACCGCCGCCCACCCTTTTGCGACACGCACGTCAGGTCCCATTGAATGCTCCCGCTACACTCTCTTCTGCGCTGCACGCGTGGCTTTACACACAATGCTCGCAAACACTTTGCATTCGTAAACATGCGTAAACAACAACGCCGATTTCACACCTAACGTACAAACCACTCGGATACCGCGCGGCTGGGCTGCTCCCCGCCGGAACGGTGCCGTCGCAGGTTGAATTAAGACTGTAAGCTGTTTGCCGCTTATTTAGCCGAGAGTGAATTCATTTCCACCCTCTTCCGACTGTTTTCTTGTGTTTCGTGTTCGATTTTGTTGTCGGCGAGGTTTTTTTATGCTTGGTTTTGGTGAGTATTGAATGTTGCGTTGATTCTGTTTTTTTTAACAACTATAAGTAATTGGCAATCAATCCGTTATTTTCTTTTTATCGGATTAGAAGCAAACGCGGTGACAGTAATGGCCTTTATTGAGAGCAACACTCTTTGCGTTCCTCTGAATTTCAACTCTAATTGCGCAGGCTTCGGCCTTAAATGTCTTCAGCGACCTGAGGTGAAACGTTGTGGTAAATCAAGAACGCGATGTCTCTTGAGTCGCCGTGTAAGTGCGCTGTGGTTTGCGTTGATACTGTTTGAAATTAATTTTTGTAAATTGATGAATGAGGAAGAGATTCTTGAGTGTGTACGTGTGGATTGTTGGTTGGGAGTATTTGATCGGTTGCGGTAATCGCAATGTTCGAAAGAATTATTTTAAATGAGTAAAAGTATTGTTTTAGAAGCAATAGTGTGTCTTTGTGGCATTGCTGTGTGATTTGCATATAAGGATTTCTGTGTTTAGTAGTATACACTTTTCTCACTGGAAAAGAGGGATTATACTTTCTATATAAAAGCGTTGAATCCTGAAAAACGGCTTCTTTTTTCTTAATATATATGGTGTTTATATTATAATGGAAGAATATTATATTAAAATATCGTAAATAGATAAATACAGTGAATCATGGCGAAAAATTGTCAAACAAACTGGGCAGTGCGTAATAGAATGAAGTACGAGTTTATAAAATGAAATCGATTTTCAAATTTGTTAAAAAATGCCAGAAAGCTAATAACTCAGTCCTTTATTGTCGAAAGGTAAGATAGATGTGAATATATAAAATAGTCAGTAACATAAGTTATAATTTATAATTTTCAACTTCTGTCACCTCACGATTTATAAGAAAAAATATCAAACTCTGAAAAGTTAATTAATTCGGTCCACCTTTTGCGATACAATTTAAATCTGAAAATATACAATAGCATTTGAATAATTTGCAAATTGAACATTTCTGCTGGCTGTGAATATTTGTGATGATTTATTGAGGGAAAGGATAATGAAATAGTGCTTGTGAAGGAGAATATTTGTATTTGATCGGAGCTGGTCTTACACAATGGCGGAATAAATAGTAGGGGACAGAGTTCGCAAATTGGATTCGGAGACTCATCCCCAAACTGCTAGAACTCAAGTATCGATAATAATGTGCGGCGTATGTAGTTTATAGATTCGTCGAACTGCCGTTGGCGATCGAGGATCAATAGGAATACACAGGAAATGAGAGTTTCTGCGTGGGCTGAATTAGGTTTGAGTTGAAAACCAGCATACAGAAGTTTGATTTGCTTCGACCACAACTCTTTGATACAGGGAAACCTCTTTACCGATGATACATGACAATTTTTGTCATATCGTCTGTATTCGACTGAAGAATATGCGGTGCCCAGACCTTTATCTCGTTTCCTATCCTTAAAGTAATATCATACCCAGCAGCAAATATAAATCTTATATGAACTACGGTCATTTCGTAAGATTCTTATTGATTTTTTAAAAATTTAAAGTACTTTTCGCTTTCATAAAACATTATCGTGTAACATTTCTTAAAACATTCTAGATAACATATTGCAATTTTGGAATAATTAATATATTAATAAATGCACAAAGTGTTATCAGACTTCTAATAAATTGTGGGGACGTACTTTTTATATAAACTTACAAAATCAACGCTACAAAGACACTATGCTATACGTAATATTTAATTATAAACAATCATGTATAGTTCGCGAAAAATTTCAATATTCGAAGACTAACAATTTATGTGAATATTGAGTATAATGCTACTTTACGTTTACTCTGTTGAAGTCATTAATAAAAGCAACTTTTCAACTATTTCTATTTAATTTCACTTCTTCGGGATCTATTTATAAAAATGTAAATTTGCATAAATATTATTTGTCTGACAATGAAGATCTGTTTCTGTGTGTCGGATGCATAGTTGAAAATTTTCAGCAGGTTTTCAAATGATTCCTTAGCGAACAATTGTGACCCGATACGATTCAGGGGAAAACGCAATTTTTAATTGGCTTTCATAGAGAGTCTTAACCTTTCTTTGGCCACAAAGCTGCGAAGTTTCGCCGGCAGTGATTTCAAAGTTCTCACGCTATCGGAAGTCGAGCTTCTTCTTTTTAACTTACGACGTTCTCAGCTACGATCTCGTCCCGTTCAGATTAAGAAACTCCATCGAAGACGTGATTAAAGATTAGGTTCTCTCTCCATCCCCACCGTGAGCCACCGTTTTTACCTCGATCGATTAAAACTTGAAGTTTATTAGAACCTTATTAAACTGCCATCCGACTAATCTTTGAATAAAATATTTCATTGCCTTTCCTATGATTATTTCAATTACAATCATTCTTTCAACGTTATTTCAATCTTCCTTCCTTAACTACTAAATTGTTTTCTTACAGTGAAGAGCAAAGTACTCTTTTCAAAACTTATCTTTTATAATATTTTTAATATGCATGTTATAGATAATATGCAATATGATTCCAAAAATTATAGGAAAGAACTACTACTCAAAAATATTTAATAACCTGCTGCATGATCGATGAAACTTTTCAATGAAATAAAATATGAGTTACAAATATGATAAGTAATACTTAATGCTAGTTTACAAGGTATGCATTGTATTATTGTTAAATATAACAAATATACATTGTATTACACATGTGCAACATAATAACAATTATCTCAATCAAACATCCACGCTCACCAGAAAACTGAAAGAAATTTAAATTTACATATTACATAAGTGTTAACATACCTTTGACACGCGTTGTGCATCTCTGAAAAAGAATGATAATGCTATCATTTCTTACCGATAATGTTATCAAATCACAATATGATATACCGCAGAAGTTTTTATTTCATTTTCTAAATTGTTTGTTCAAATATTTGTTATCAGAATTAGAGGCAATCGTAGGAGACAAAGTATAGAAATAAAATAACCGGAAAAGATTTATGCAAAACTTCCGCATTTTGTCGATAAATTATTATATTCTCTGGGAATCTTCCCACTGAAGAACTCTCAATTCCAGCTGGAGTAAAAGAGCTTTTGCGGTGCGTACTGGCAATGAACGAGAGCCCATCGTCCTTCCTGACCATTCAGCACTATAAAGGGAGCTCAAATATTGATTCGGTTGGCAATTATGAGTGGTTTTTCACTGAGTCTCCACAGGCATACCCTTCGGTCCTGTTCTCGGCGTCTGCTTAATTACGGGATGTTTGCTTTTCTCAAAATTAAACTCCTGTTGGCCAGGATAGCGCATCGCGGCAGCCCTCGGGCTACTCTAAACAAATTTACATCAAACCGGGGAATGTGCCACAATAGTCGATCATAATCCTTGGACGAATTTCACTTCGAGTTTTCACCGAATCTATGGGGGTCTGCTGCTTTCAACGTAACGCAGGAATTTTTGGGAAAAAATTCACGTGAATTAAAAATTATCCTCATTCACTTTTGCCACTTTCGTGAATGTTTAAGCGAGTTTAACTAGTACGTTGATAGCTTTCTAGTTTCAGCTTGCGTTTTAATATTTTCTGCGTTTCCAATGAAGAATCATGGAAATACTTTTGGCCTTCGTTCTTCGCAAAACGTTACGTTGAAATTTTTCTGTGTGAAAATTATTAATGGAAGTCTCTATGCTTTCTCCGTCGTCTTCTCTAATGTTTATCCATTTTTTTGTGATGCAGCAGTGTAAACATGAGAATCTTGAAACGGCTTCGAACAATGACATATCGTTATTCGATTCTTCATTAAAATTACTTTACATTCAAGTTTACTTTTCGTATGTTGGCTGTTGTCATTGTTTAAAAGATATAAAGATCTTGATTTTTTATTGAGTAAAATATATAAATAGTACATAATTAATATGTAGTAACGCTACAATTTATGTTTATTTTAATATATAAGAATACATTTTATCATCTTGATACAAGCTGACTCGAAAAATTCTTCACGCATCTTGATTATTACACTTTTCTTAAATATATATTTTTCTATCTTTTTTTGTGGTAATTGCGATTTTTTACTTTGACGACGTAACACGTTTTTCCAGCGATTGGGTTGTAAACCAGTTTATTCATTGTGATGTTACGTCTGGAATTTTTGTGTAGAATAATTGAATCTATAATAATCTACTATCTTCAATTCTTCTCTCGTGCTGGCGTACTTTTTGTTGGAGATATAACTCTGGACGAGACAATTGGATAATAATTGTTAGCACCACGCATCCACCACTCCTGATGTCATATTCTGTGAAATTTGTTCTATTGCCGGATTTGTAGGAGGTTTATAGAATTTCATTCAATTTGAATTTATCGTAGTCCATATATCATACATACGTAGGTGTTGTTTTGTCACTGTCTATCCATCATGCATGTGCGTTCGTATCGGCAAATTGAATAAAAATGTACAATACTCCAAAATCGATTCATGCCTGTGTTTACTCTATATAGAGGAATACAAACTCGTTTTCCACATGTCCAACTTACGGTTCATATTCAATTTATTTACACCGACTATCGAAAAAGGGATTTACGTTTGTATCGTACTATACTATTTTCAGCTTGCGGACATAGAACATTTTTCGTTGCTATTTTCTATTCAAATTAATTGTAGGTAATAATACTCTGAATTGTACGAAAACGTTAAATCAAGTTTGAAATCTATGAATAAGAAATTATTGCTTTATATTCGATCATGTTTGAAGAAATGTTTGAGGTAATTGAGCGCCTACACCGTTCAGTGATATATAAAATTTAAAGTTCGTAATTCTTAAATTTCTTTGGTACCATTAACAATTATCGAGAGATTAGATTTGAATTAATTTTTAATTCAAAGTGTTTTACCCTTGGATCGTTGAAAATTTGAATTTTATAGAAGCATAAAATGAAGAAATATCGAAGGAAACGTATGATAATAAAAGTAAATTTACATTCCCGCAATGTCAAAATAGCTGTTGAAAGGTAGCCTTTTATAAGAATGCAATTGTTACTATTTACTGTATGTATCAACATATAAAACACGTTAAGATAAACAATTCTACTGAAACTGAAAGGCATGTTTATATTATGATCACAACAATGAAACGCGATAAAAATCAAACAATTTCTAGTCAACTTCAATTTTGCTCAAGGAGCTCAATAAATATCGATAGCATAGAAATGGGTGTAAAATAAAGTAGCGTACTTATAATACAGTAAAAGATGTAATTTCAGTGTAAAATACATATTTAAGGTACAATGGAATTATGGAGGAAGAACTCGTGGAATAATCTGTTTCCCATCAGTGTAAAAATTTGTCTGCATTACATTAAAACCAGTACCGGAGGAGTGAGACAGAAAAATTGACTTAACACCAGCCGCGCGATAAGAAGCAGATTGGAATACAGAAGAACGGAGCGAATTTCCCCGAAGATCCTCGCGGTTTATTTTCGTGGCAGTAAATTAAGGGTTCGCGGCGAGAGACTTCGCTGTGAACCCCTTCATAATGTCTCGTCCAGTTACAGCCCCAACTGTTCTCCCAACCGAAATTAGTGGAGGAAGAAGGAAAACGGCAGTTCTCGGCCGAAAGAGTAGCAGATCGCCGGGCTGAAACTTTCTTTTTTCCTCTTTATGCTTTAATTTTCGTCGTTAATTATCACGGACGGAGTTAATCGCTGGATGGTATTTGTTCGTTCTTGCATACCAGGGAACCTTCATCCCCATGAATTTTTATAGCTAACAAGGGATCAGGGAAACTTCCTTGATTATGTATTAAGTCTCGCCCTTATACATTAAATTTTCATGTATTGAAATTTTTCTAATGGTATTGTTTAAAGATTAGTGAAAGGCAGTTCCGTGTTATCTATACGATGCTAATGGAATCAAAATATTTGCACTCTAGAAGACGATGAACTAAATTTCGATCTAAATTCTTAAACTTGCATGCGATTTTAAATTATTGTTTTCTTTAAGATGTTACCGTGAATCGAATAGATTTTAACATCTTATAGAATGTAACATCATTTAAAAAATAAGCAACCAACAATCCAATATTTAACTATTTTCATTTCATAAAAATGTTCATTATTTTCAACTTGTCTGTTCGCATTTTAATAAAGTTAATTCAGTTTTCATTATATGTAAATGAAACAACTTGAAGCTTTGATGTGTCCTATTTTTTACAAGCGCGTGTACTTCTCAGTTAGCTTTTCGATTGACGATCTTAACAACGTTTCAAAATATTTGCAGTGGTATTGAACAAAAACTCGATTGCTTCATGGAGCAAATTAAAATGAAGTGTTTCTATGAAAGCTTTGACTAAATAAAATTGGGTTACCTGCGTGGAGAATTTTTACATTTTCTAAAATATAAATTTTAATATGTAAACATTCGTTTGATTAAAAAACTAATTACTGTTAACTACAACGATGGCGTATTATAACGTCAAGTCGTTTAAACTTTGATAACGTCTACAATTTTGCGAATTACGTAGAACTGTTCTGAAGATACATACTTAGCAATGCGGACAATAAAAGCATATAGTAATTCGATCTTATTTAATCCTCTAAAGACTCTAATCGTCCAATAATCGCGATACTACCTACAAGTTCTTTATAGTATATAACACAATTCACTTTCGAGTAATTCTGGTAATACCAATAATTGGCCTGTCACCGTGTTAAGCTTCCGTAAGCTTTTGTTGCTTTTCCGCTGGTGGTGCTTTCGAACGAAGGCGATTCTTAGCGAAACGTCAGAAATGGCTGCCTGTTTCCCATGGGGAATCTATTCGTTTTCCTTGTTGAAGAACCTAGCGAATGCAGTTTCTCCTCTTTTCCCAGCTCGACTTCTTCTCGTCTTTACAACCGACTGAAGACCAAAAAACCATGCTGACACTTCATTACCGCAAGGAAAGAGAATCAAAACGTCGTTAACACTGGACTGCGGATTTTTATGCGTTTATAGGACCTGCAAATTTGTAAAATACCGAAAAACATTTCATATCATACGAAATATTTTGATCTGTGAAATAAATATTTCACTTGCTCTAATTTTACTAAGTAGAGTACAGAAGTACTTACATATTTCTACTTGTCGTTTCAATTAAAATTTTACTTAACTCTACTTCCTTAAAAGTCGTCTATAAAAATAGGAATACAATAAATCTAGTTCCAAATCATATCCTCTACAAGAGAAACAAACTCATTACGTCGAATATAATACCACCTAAGATCTATGAAAATCTCAGTTCACTGTTAATAGACTGTTTCCTGTCCATCTTTGCGTTAACCAATCCAAGATTGAAGCAAAGTTCAAAGTGGAAATATTTTCAAAACGATCAGTGCTCGTTTCTCGGCCCCCGGAAATAAGAAATGACCAAACGGAACAATAAGTTTTCGCCGGAAAGAGATAAAACGAAGCATTGTGCTTTGGGGGTCATAAAGGAAGTCGCGGTAAAGACACCGACAGCCTTGAAGACGTCGCGCGGAGTAGGAAGCGGCCGAAGGAAGTGGCGTTTCGAGGAGTAAAAAGAGTCAAAGGAAAGAGAGGGGCGCCGAATGGGAGGGGGATGGTGGCGCGAGATGCAGCCGAGCAAAGGAAAGTCTCTGGACTAATTAAATAACTAGCAAAGTCACCTAGCAACTTGGCACCTCAACCGAGTCCAACCCCTTTTCCAAGTCCGCGATCTTTCTTACCGCTGGCTTCTGCACTTCTGCCTGTCCTCCTCTCACGCTCGCACCCCTTCTTCCTCTTTGTCGCCCTTACTGGCGTGAGTGCACCCTCGCCGGGCCCAGGACGTCACCTCGTTATTTAATTAAACTTCGCGGAAGTAGCTCGCGGCGGCTTGATACCAAAGCACGTACCTCGTCACCTTCCATTTTCCCCGTGTCTTCCGTCGTTTCTTATTTTCGTTCTTTCCTCGCGAATCATTCGCAGAACGTGATGGGCTGCGGGGCGCGCCGTAATTGGCGGAACCGCTGGGCCGAGCGTCGCGAATACGGTATTTCTTCAATACCCATGCTCCCCCTTTGATTATCTCTGTCGCCAAGTTACGGGGCGGGGAGTTTCATATGTAAATTACGGGTTTTTGGGGCATTTGTAGCGTAATTAAATGCGCGACGTTGGGGATATGGAAGCTTAATGATATTTAATCCTTTGCGCTCGATATATTTTCAGTGTTGTTGGGTATAAACTTGTATTTATTTTTAGGGAAGTGAATTAAAGTAATTTACAGCGGTAGGATCCAACGTTCTATATTTATTTTATTCATTACTGTTATTGTCAGGTTTAATTGTTCTAATCTTTTAGAGTATGGTACTTTTCAAAGTACTACAAATAAAGTAGAACAAACCTGTGTATCGTTTGTGGTGCACGCTCAATTTTTGTAAGGAAACATTTTTTTGTGAGACGTATGGCAAGGAATAGCGGTACACGTTGCGAAGCAGCGAAAACGTAATGAAATAATATCAACATATGTATGAAAGTCACCAAAAACTTGTATCTAACTTGATATTTCATTTAAGAAATCAGTGCAATTTATACGTAAGATATAACCAAAATTTCTAGCTGCACGGAATGTGTTAATGAAGTTTTTCGAGCTTGAATTTTGGAACAAAGTGTTTAATGTATGTATAGGAGAATCAGGGAATTATGTGTCTGAATTTTTCGTGGAGAACCTAATGTGTTTTGTTCGGTAAATATATCTTCTTTTAGTTTATACACTCTTAAAAATTGTTCGAATTCGAAAACATCTAATAACCAAATGAGTTCTATATGTACCGTTGAACTTAAATAACACAATTATTTGCATAATTTGATTTAAAAATATCTTTGCAATTGGTCAATTATCATACACTGTTTCCGGTGAACTATGTTTTTCAGGAATTCGCATTTGATTCGTAACATCGAGGTAGAATTGTAATGAAGATTTTAAATTGGTGGCAGGAATGAAGATAGTTTTCATGATGAATGAATGGGGAATGCCACTTAACGGTTATAAATATTTTATATTTAGAGTACATAGACACATGCGTAAGGAATGCATACATAATTCCTCCTCGTGCTGAGAAACGACTAACATAAGTACGAAGTTACCGTTGCGGGCGCAGTCACCGAACAAATCATAAAGGAACGGATTAAATTGGTGTGTTTTCTGTAAAAGCGGCAGAAATACCGTGGAACGTTAGGTTCACTTTCACGGGCGATACACCAGTAACGCAAAATCGCCGTACGTGCTAGGAAATTCTTGAAACAAATACTTGAAAATACTTCGTCGTTCACGTACGTTTATTCGTATTCCCTTTACACACTCTTAAGAAATTCCGGGAACATCTGGTGCATCTAGAATAGAAGGAAGAGAGGGGTCGAGCAGGTGCGACAAAAAACTTCGACAGAATTCACGGTGAACGCGGCTACGGAATCACAGCGGTTCCTGATTTTCTGATCCGATGGTGAAAGGCTGCACTGCCTAAAGAATAGTTTGTACAATGATCGACTCTAAATTGTTATGTAAATATAAACTTTGTCTAACTGGACTACAGAAGATAGGATTCAATTCGTTTCTTTTAATCTCAGGGTTATTATCAGAAAACTAATATAAAGAATAGCTTAAATGTAAGTAAAATTGTTTATTTTATTGTGTCTACTATCATACTGTGGTATCAACATTAAAACTACCGAACACTTAAATTGACTTTTTGGAATTTCTCTATATAAACTGCAAGAGCGCATCTATAGAGACCTTAATTTATTTATAATTTCAGTGTTTTTTTCTTTTCTGTCTCAATATTACATTTTTCTATTTACTCGTAATTTCTTATAGACATTTGTCAGAATACTAAACGAAATTCGCAATTTTAAAGTACAGTAAAATATAAATACTAAAAATATACACAATATACGTGCATAATATAATCACAATATTACAAAATTATTGCAGCCAATTAGCCTAACATAATCCTTCATAGAAAATATTCTACTCGGGATAATCTTAGTTGCCCAGATCTCACCACGTGGAGGTTGCTGCAAGTGGAGACCCTGGGAGCTGGGTGGAAATTCAATTCCACCAACCTCCCGGTCTAATTCTAAACCTTATTTTAAACGCATTCATCGCTGTCGCACTTAAAAATCATCCCACGGCGGCTGTCTTCTTTCTTGAGTCTGAAATGACGGAGTATCCCACGGCGGATGATCGACGTCTTCTTTCGCACGCTTAATTCTAATGCAGTTTAGCCGCAATGCATAACTTTTATTATACAATCTTCGCACTATAGGGAGTGAATCAAGGAAGAAGTCCTTGATTCGAGCATGAGACGAATCAGAGAAGAAGTCACTGATTCAGCAAGCGCAAAATGGAGGGATACAATCTCAATTCTAACATAGTTCCGCCTTATAACACTACGCACTGGTCGCAGATATGCCGAGCAATTATCGGGCTAAGAAACAAAGGGAGCGAATCAAGAAAGAAGTTCTTGATTCCACAACTGGGAAAATCAGAGAAGAAGTCCCTGATTCAAAAAGGAGGGTGACGCGAGCAAACCGCGATCAGACCAGTCAGACCACAGTCCCGAGTTACGGTGTCGTCCTCTTTCGGTTCAGCGGACGAGCACGTACTTTTCCTAGGCGCCCGTGAACTTCCCAACGCCCGGCCCTGGGGTAGAACCCCAGGACTAGGGGCGGATTACGGAGAAGTAGGATCCTAGGAAGAGCAGCAGCCGTGAGTCGGCGCGAGCACCACCCGGCTCACGGTGTGACCGTCATGAACTTACTCGCGAGTCCAACACCGAGATACGTGAACTGCAGAACTGACTGGCGTGACACGGCCCGATGCACTTGCAAGCATGGTCAAGTGAACCGGAGAAAATGGAAACAGGCGAAGTCAGAGAATGAAGCTAAAGAACTACTCGGCATATTTTACACAATTCGCAGCCATTGGCCTAGCACCATCCTCGATAGAAACTACTCTGTCGGCGATGCTGCTAGTTTCCAGGCCCACCACGTGGAGGTTGCTGCGAGGGGACCCTGGGAAGTGGATGGACATTCAGTTCCATCGACCTCCGTTCCTAATTATAAATCTTATTATTAACGCACTTATTACTATCTAACTTACTCACTTATTACTGAAATGAAGTTTTTCTCGGCGGACGATCGATGTCTCCTTTCGTCAATCGGTGCCCTCTTAAGGGAAAGTGTACACGAGTCTCAGGCGCAATAAATAGAGTGAAAGCTACGCTGACAAGAAGGAATCCTCTGGCTAAACAGTCCTCCTCAGAGCATTCTTCTTGTAACCTCCAAGCGAGTAACATCAAATTCAAGGAAGTAATATTCAAACCAAGTTCGTGCCATCCCATTCTTCCGTCAACAAAATCCTGTCTTACACACCGATTATCACAAATGATCGAATATTTCTGTTATTCAAATGTCACGTAACATTTCTTTGCGTAATTCGTTGAACGACTAGAACTGTGATATTTTCATAGTGTTGCCGATGCAATAATGCATCATACTATATAAATAAAACGTGCAGAGTAGACGCGATCAGTATTGAATGTAATGAATGTAAGCCGGTAAAACGCCAAACGACGCTCGACCCTCGCCGACGCGCGCGACCGTCTGTGTAATTTAATGCCGGGTAAATACGCCAAGCGGAGAGTAGTTTTGCACTGTAATCTAGATGAATCTGCTGGAAGAGCCACTCCCAACGGGCATAGGCCCCCGTCAATTACAAAACGACCGTAAAGGGATGCCCAGCCATACTTTCACGCTACCATCTTATCTTTCTCCTCGACGCAATACTGTACAGATACATAAAAAATGTCCAAGCTTCAAACAGTTCGTTCACATCAAAAGCTTCCTTCCATTTAAAAGGTTTACTGCTAATACAAATGCATTAAATTTATAATAAATAAGTAAAACACCGTTCAATGATTGTACTGAATTATCCCACAAATGGTACGGTTTTTGTGTACTTCTTTTATGTCTGAAAATTGAGGTAAACGAAGCTACTTTTAACTTAAAATGTAATCTTCATTATTTATAGATTGTCTGTGAACACGCACGGACGTTTTTTGTTTGTGGAGTGGGTAATTGCTCGATCTTCATTACCAACGGAATTAAACATCCGTTTACTATTCCACGAAAATATTAATCCTCTAACAACAATAAAAAATATAAAATGGAGCTATTTTACTCGAGACCACATTTTTTAAAAAGTCGAGTTTGATTAAGTTCCACCAGCAATTAACTAAATTCTAAATTCTCTATCCCACGTATAAATCCTGATTTTCTTTAAAGAGGCGCCACAAGTGAGAAACTATAATTCTTATTTTCGACTCTTTTATACACATAAAACACCACCAGTTGCTGGGCACCGTATTACTCACAAGTATAAATTATGATCGAAGTTGCGATAGCCGTTCTTAAACTCGTATTTGACTTTACGACTGTATGCCAAGTCGAAAATTATAACGGTAAATTATAATTCAATTTGATAAAGGTAGTTTTCCAACGGGAAAAGGAATGGAGTGGTTTGATAAGTAGAATGTGGTTAAAGCAGGCCCCACCGAAAATAAGAGACGTCGCGATATTTTTCGAATGTAGGGGAGACGTTCCGGTTGGAAATTTATCTTCTCGTAATAGCAATGTGGCAATGCCGTTTTCCGGGTGTTGTCACGTCCCGTTCGTACCCGCACGTGTATGCCTCTTTGTCTTCTTTCTTCTTTTTCGCCGTCCTCACCCCTATATCCCTCTGGGATTCGGTCGTGTCCGCACTATAATGGCATTTCGTGTCTCCACATTACACTTGCTGCCTCGCCCCGTACTATACACGTTTCCCTGCGTTTTACACCGTCGCCTTATTTGTTTCCTTCTCAAAATATATCAGAAATTCTCTGTATCGAACCGCTATCGGACGCTGTACTCGACAGGGAACGAATAAAAGATAATACTGTTACAGCTTTTGGTGCATTCCGATTTTGCAGACTTCGAGCCCCTTGTTTTACAACTTATTTCTTAACTATGACCGATACGATTACTCTATAATTAATAATTTATTAGGTGAAGAGTAAATTTTGATGATTACTCTATACCTACGTTTACTCCAAAGGTTAATGATTGATAAGGGAAAATTATTACTTAATTTAAATTTTGAAAAGTTAAATAATGCTTTGTTTTGTCAAATTCGGTTTCAAATTTTCGTCACAAGTCTGTCGCGATATTGTAGGTCACAGAGTTAATATCAGTTCTGTGAATTATATCTTTAACATTGCTTAATGTGAAAAGTGCATGACAGTTTGAATTTAAATTTTCCTTACAATTTATTCTGATAGCCTTATTTTGATACCTTGCGTTTATCACGTTTACATTGTGTCTTCTAAGTATGTTTGTCGAAAATGGTAATACTGTTATTTTATGGTAATAAAGAAGAAGAATGTTTGTATATTGATTATGGGGATTATGGGTATTACTTTTCTATAATAATTTTATTTTATGATTTTATGATGAATTACTTGGAGCACAAGAATATGCTTGAAAAGGGACAGTTCTGTTGCGGGATTCTTTAAAAAAAAAAAACTTATTATTCCTGAGAATGTTACGCTTCACGAGTTCTGAGGTACAAAGAAGATTTTATTTCCACGAAAAAATGGGGGAGACGATTTCTCGAGTCTTGTCCATCTTTCTCCACTTTGCACAGCAGAGGCAGCAATTTTCTTTATTTCACATTGAAATTACAAGTCGTCCTGTTTCTTTTTTCCCCCTGTCGTTCTCCTTCTGTTGGCGATCCAGTAAATTTCTTATAGCGAATTTTTAATTGGCTCCCGTATATTTTTACCTGCCTTTTCTTTTCCTTCTTCTCCGCGCGTTTACATTCGTATCTGCATTTCTTCGTCCGAAACTCAAAGCTAAGTAAAATTAAGAAAAAGACGCGTTAAACAACTATTTAAATTATTAAACATTGCATCATTGTGCAGTACAAATGATCTGAAATATGAAGTAACATGTTCAATGGTTTGGTTCAAATATATACTTAAACATTATTTGACGATAAAAGTTAATTGTAATAAATTATATTGGCCGAATTTTCATAATTTAGGCTACTCGTCCGTGAACTCAGAATCAATTCAGCGAAGTTAAGCATAACTATATCAGAATGTGATGCAACTATGCGAAATTAAACAATTCGGAACTGTAACACTAATTGCTAAGGAGATATTGCTATTTTCGAATATAGTTTTATTTTGTTCAAATCGTTAATTAAGTTGCTCTAAAGTTTAAATGTTTTTAAGAAAATTCCTTGATATTTACATATATATAACGAATTTATAATAAAAGCTACTATTTTTTCAAGTAATTCTGTTACGGTAGATATACCTAACCCAGGCTACAAATAAATACCAAATTATAGAAAAAGCCTTTCGAATTTGTCAAAATTGGAAAAATCATCCTCTGTAAATTTATGACCTGTAAATATTCTTTCTTCGTGTATATTCTACAAGTTTTTCCATTGAATTATTCAAACTGAAATTAACTGCTAATGTTAAGCGAAAGTTATTACCTTTCCACTAAAAGACTATAAAGGAATGCATTAAGTTTGACATTCTTATCACTGACTTGGACATTTTTATGATCCTTAGTGTAATTTCCTGTTTACTAATCGACTGGGAACGTTCATGCAAATGAACTATTGTAAAAAGACTGTAGCTGATTTGAAATTGATTTCTTTTATAATAGACTTCTTCATTGTATTTCAATGTAATAATATACTATTCCAAAACATTACTTCAGCAACTAAACCGATTGATTTTCAGACTAATGCAAATATACAAATACAAGGAACTTATAATAAAATAGCTTTTTTTATTATATAATGCTTTCTTCGTCATTTCTGGTACCCATGAAGCAAATCCGTGTCATTTAATTTCTCATTAAAAAATATATAATAAAAACGGATGTAGGTATAAGTAGTTAGTATATACCATTGTCAAACTTGTTAATCTCACTCCTCATTCCCATATCAGCTTTCGTTTATCTCACTGCCTCTCTTTATTTCTCCATTTTCTCGCGCGTTGAATAAACCTGCGTGCGTATACTTGCGTGTGCTCTTTTTCGTTCTTTTTTGACTTCGGCATATACAGCTGTACCCTATGTACATTGTAAAACCAGCCGTTGCGCCAATTACGCGTGCTCGCATTCCATTCGCTCGAATTCAGTAGCTTCATCAATGAAATTGATTCGTTTGGTCCGTTTCCAGTGCAAGTACACACGCCGCGTATCATACCGGTAACTCCTGCAGCAGTTATCGAACATATGTTCAAACGATTTACGTGTAATTCGATTCCGCTGTTTTCTAGTTCGAGTATTAAAACGTATGGAATCGTTCGGGACTTTTATTGTTCTCGAAAACGAGAATAAATGGATGGTATGGTCTGGAACTTCAGATAAATGTTGCATTGAGATGTAGATATTTGATGTTAACACCCGAGGAAAATATAGAACACGGAAAAAGTTATTATAAGTGTGTAAGTAATAAATAAATTCCAACAGAATTGAAAGTTGATTTGCATCGCTAGACTGCATACTCATATGGAAACTCATATTGTTAGAATTAATAATCGGAAATTAGAACGTAATAATAAATTGTTTACTTCTTATGCTTTTCAACTTATGAAAGATGGTTTACAATAATTTACAAGTATATAGTATTTTGTAACATTTGCTTTATCGTATGATTTGGTTACTTATTGTTCGTATTATTTTCTTATTCCTTGGCTTTTCTTAGTCGAATCACCTTCCTTATGCATTCTGTAATATAAAGTTTTATTTTCTGCATTAATAATTCCAATCAATTAAAAGTTCTGTACATTGTTTTATAAAAACGTAATATTTCACAATTTACTTAATACCGGTAATAGTATCTAATAAAATTTCTTTCGATAAATTTGGTATAATTAAATTTGTAATATCAAACAAATTGTGAGGTATATAACTTATTGAATTCAAATCCGAAAAAGAGTGTACGTACTGAAATTTAAGCTATTATGATGTTATTATGATTATCTTTATGGTTAAGCATATAAAAAGTTAATTAATTCCCATTGCTTTTTTCGTTGATGCATTATTAAGATTAAAATAATATCGTTCAGTCGACATATCTTAATTAAACGACTGGTTTCACGCATTTATAATATTCCTAAACATGTAAAGCAAATAGATAAATTAAGCAATTATATAAAAATTGTTACATTCAGTAAATCACTTCATGAAAGTTTCTATTTGTATAAAAATTCGTGGTCCAATTACAATGGCACTATGAAAACAGTAAATCATTCTAAGAAGTAGAGCTCGTAAAATAAATGTCAACGTGAAACATTGAATATTCCATTACGCAGCATACAATATTTAATAATACCACTTTAACTGAATCTTTTAATATCGCTTGTCGCTTTGTTACGCTTAAATTATCATGACAAAATCTCGCATTACAAACGAATTACTTTAAATTCATCTGAGCAATAAATAACACCCGTCAGATCGTAATATAAACTACACTTTTCTGTCGCGACATCGCTTGATAATAAATTTTATGTGCTCGTGCTTTGCCACGCGATTCCCACGATTGTTAGGGAATTTTTTTTCATCTGGCCATTGACCCGAATCCATTAACGAAATAATAAAAAACCCCACCCATTGTCACAGGAACGTTACAAAAACGTCCGGACGCGTGTCAACAACCCCTATCCGAACGTGTTCATAGGTGCGTGCCAACTCGTATCGAAGCAACATGACGTCTTCTTTAAGGGATGTTTATTAATCAGCCTATTTCATATTCTCTGTGTCATTCCAAATTTTGCCACTTAATTAAATTAGAAGGAAGAAGAATCACTCATGAAATATTAACACTTTGGCGTGCAATTTTATTTGCATTACGCTCGTTAAATTTATTTGATTGTCAACGATTTGAAAGAACAAGAAGGGATTTTCTGTGCATTGTAAGTGCACACTTACTTTAAAAGCAAGACACTGATAGTAAAAAACAGTTTTTTAATTCGACTTATATGCAATGAATATTATTTTATCACACTAAACCAAAAGTCTTCACCACAAATACATCTTCAAATTGAAACAATTTATCAGTGAAAGTTAAATAAAACTAATAATATCTAATTTTAAATTACGAAATCCATGCTATCTAGAAAAATATGAACATAACTTGAGACATATGAGTACTAACCATAATTTTGACATTAAACAATACTTTCCTATCTGAAATCATTTAAAATTAATAGAAAACAAATAGTAAGCAAAAATAATAGATAATAAACAGTAAGTAAACTTATATGCGAATATAAATTCCTATAAACTTTACATACACTGTATAAATCAAACGTACAACTAAGTACTTATGCAAATCGTTATCACAGAAATGTAAACACTACATTAGCTTCCAATCCAATTGTTTATATCAGTATCCTTTTTATGTTCGTTAGCACTATAAACTCGCACAATCCTCAATCTAATAACAAATAATTAATTACAAAATATTTCCATACGTACGATCTTTCTGCTTTCGCGCAATCACTCGCGTGGTTCGAGGTAGGGTACATCGTTGCCTATTACGCATTGTTACAACACGTTCGAATAATTTTTTCACCGGATAATTGAGAAAACACGGTCTACACCGGGGTTGGAGACTTCCAGCGTATTGGTAAGCCTACCATTCGCCCATGCGGCAAGAAGCGCGCGTTAACGCTTCGTGGGCGGTTGAAGGGGTGAAGAAGGGGCCGCAAAATAAACTTAGGCATGTTTGCCGAGCAATCAAATATATGAGTGGAAAGTCTCGCAGGCGTTATCGATTGGATCGAACCGGCTGTGGCAGCGTTGGAGGCGAACAGGAAAGAGAGAATACTGAAACGGCGGTGGATGAGGAGCACGAAGAGGAGGAGGGGGAGGAAGAGGAGGGCAGTGGTAGTCGGAGGGTTCGAGACGAAATAGGAACGGGGAAGATCCACGAAACTATATAGTCTGCGTCGTCGGTGGCGGAGAGCCGAGCGGTTTGTCCAGTGTTTGTTGTTCGCCGTTGTTCAAGGGGCCAAACATAGATTTCGAGCCGGCGAGAAGGACTCGCGTACACATACACACGCACAAGCGCACACATGCGCGCTATACGAGGTGTTCACACAGTCACTTGCCAGCGTGTCCCTCGTAAATGGTAAGTATATGGAAAAAATGAAAAAGGAACAAGTTTTACTGCTTTTTATAACCAACATTATGACCGATATAAACTTTTTATGTTTGACGTATTTTGGGAGGGACCGAGGCGATCTTTAATTCTTTAAATGGAATGCTATATATTTTTTTACGTCACGCGTCAAATCAAATTCGACTGTGTGCCGCGTTATGGTCTTCGAGGTTATACGAGGTCAAGAAAGAATGGCGGTAATATTTGGTATTTAGGGGTAGGTTTTAGTGATAAAGTTACGCAGTATTTCCAATGCGACTTCTGTATATAAGAACGTATTTTTGAGCTGTGCGAGTTATATTTTGCACAGATGCATATAGTTTCATTATTTTACTATAATCATTTTATATCTGTAGGTAATATTAATAATAATTAAGTAATAAATGTGAAAATCTCGGAAGCCATACCGTAGGTTTATTTCAATCTATTTGCCCTTGAACGTGTTGCTTCAAGCAAGTGTTCGTTATGCAACAATTATGAAATGGACCTATATCCTGTTGAAAGTATCTGTATTTTTTTTAACAATGGACAATGACTATTTTAGAATTGTGTATGTAAAAATTGTAAATATTTATTCTCATTTTTTAAAACATTTTTATTGTAAATACATAGGCTACTGTAAACGCCTGGTGTATTTTATAACAGAATTCTGTTTGATCGTATGTTTATCTCTTCGGGCTTAGATTTTTAACCCTCCATACGTAAAACTGATGAGAATTTCTCGTTATATTATTATGACGTCGGTTTAGAGAATTTGTTTGTGAAAAGTATAGTACATGCTTCTATTGTGAACTGGTATGAACGTGATAAATTACTTTGTTGTAACTTTTGTACCGAAAGTATAGGCAAGGTTAGTAATCGTGTAGTTCTAAAATTTTATGGCCCAATATAACTGCAATATCGCACGCGGAAGCTGTTCCTCGTGTTGAAGTTGACGAAGTTTCTCCAAAATGCAATAGATCTTCGAACTTCTTGCCTTTAGAAAGACGCTTCCAATATTAACGCTTCTTTCGAACAGATTCAGTGAAATGTTCGACTCTGTTCGAACATTCTTCTTCGCACTTTAATTCTCTACATTTTTCATTTTTATTTCACTCGTAATACATGCGTTGCTTGTATTATTCTACCGTATAGTAATGTATTATAATAGAGTATCATTAAACAACCTACACAAATTGCAATAACCTTACCTTGAGTAATTCGTAAAAAAAGTAAACACTTTGATACCAAATAACAGCGTAAAAGAAATTAAACTAAACATTAAATTGAATATAATATAATTGTTACTATAATACTGTAATAGTAGAAAGTATAATAATAGAAATTAGATCTATATCTTCAATTCTTCATATAATTTAAAAGCTTATAACGTTCCACTTAAGAAATTAACTTTTGAATAAATGAAAAAATCATGTATATTATATTATATTATATTCAATTTAACATTTAGTTTATTAATACATTTAACAGTTAATATCAGTTGTCTAAAAATATTATAAACATAAAATATTTACACACATTATTATTAGGATTATAAAAAGCAGTGAATCCTTTAAGTGTCTTATTTTTTCCATATACCCATTTACAATGAAATCGTTGACAAATGTGTGAACGTCTCGAAAGCAATTACCCCCGACACGAAGTTTCACAAAAAAATATCTTATTGCATATGTTCGTCTTATTTTTTATGCAGATCCACACCCTCGTCGGTCGTGCAAACATTTTGAAAACACCCATATGTTTTATATATGTATACATATGTATATACCTATATGCGTACGCACGTATGCATGTACACGTGCAGACGAGAAAGATGGGAACACACGTATTCGTATATATAGGGACGCAAACTTTGGAGAAATTCGAGGCTTTTATTTCCGTGCGACCTTACTCCTGTCTGGTTCGAAGCGGCGGAGAAAAATCTCAGGAGCGCATCGTCTTCGAGAGATTTCGCTTGCACAAGAAAGAACAGCGGGGTGAGCCAGAACGCTTTGGAAGCTCGGACAAATTCTTACGATGTCGGTGAGCGACAGGGGTTGAATCGCAAGAAAACCCTGTCCACGAATCTACGGTCCCCGCTCTCTTCTACGCTTTACCGACAAGTTTCGACGTTCTTTGCTATTCTTCTGGCAAATTCCTCGATAGAATACGTCAGGCTCTACCGGAACACTTAAAATAGTTTCTGCATTTTGGGAAATTGAAATTTAATGATAATATGAAGTATATCGAGGTGTTCGTTGTTGGGCGAAAGTTATTCAACACGTTAAACGCTATGACAGTCACCGATAACCGACGCTTCTGTACTACTTAAAAACAATTGTAGCATGCAAGACAATCGATGTCGAATGAAAATGTTTAATAACGTAACTAAAGTGGTAATAGTGTAATGCAATGATAGTAATGGCAAGTAATTAATAATTGTTCCTGCTTTTCTTTGCTACAAAAGAATAACTCGTGTCGTGTATTTAACGCTAGAACTACCAAGCGTTTAATACGATTGGTATGCAATCTCTATAAAAATTGTAACAATAGATTATTTTCGGTTTCTTCAGACATTCATTATAGTACTCAAGTGAAACTATTTATTTTCAAAATCATTTCGAATGTTCAATGCTTCGAAGATATCAATAATAGCGGAACGAGAAAACCGAAAACAGTCATTTTGACTGTTACGGTAGTTCTAGTGTTAAGAATATTGTTAATGTATATATACAGATATACAATTGAACACACGGTGAAGCTTTATAAATACAAGTATCGATTAGTTTAAAATTATCTTCCTCACTGGCCAGTGCCATTTAAATAACGATTCCGAATAGAAGGGTAGGATATCGAAGTCTGGAACTACGAGGAGATTTCAAAAAGTTCCAGTCTCCTGAAACAGAGATAGGCAGGACTTTATCGTGTCATACACCAGCAGGTACGAAGGTAAGTACCCTCTTTTCGCCCCAATTCCCTTCAATCCTGCTCCAGCCTATCTGAGCTAGGATATGGTTATCGAAACTCATTTATATTTCTGAACCCGTTCACCCATTCAAATCCAAGGACTCGACGATTACCTCAGTATTTCTTTCTTACCGATTAATTTATATTCCTCCCTTGTAACGATAAAGGTACTAAATCTATGATTACCATACCCCATTAAGTTGCTGTACTATATTATAAGTAACTGAGCTTGTGTACAAAGAAATACTTATAATTCTCTTCACGTTTGCAACCGAACAATAGTATTAGAATGGAAATACTATTAAAAGCAAAGCAAGAACTATTGAATGTAATAAGTAGAGCTGTTATTGTGTTTGAGGAAATTTATTATTCGTAATGAATAATATTAATAACATTAATGATTCCACTATATGACCATCATTAAACCTATAAGAAAAGAATAGAAGGAACAATATTTGTGTTTATGAAGTATCTTTAACGGCTATTAATCAGTTATCTGCGTTTGACCAGTATACAGGTTATCTTAAAGCTTGAACTGATACTAATTCCTTCAACGATGAATTCTTTACTTTTTCTGATAACACGCACTTCTTCGTTTTGCTCTGATTTTTCATAAAAATACACTTTAGATGCATTCCTCCTGCGTTTGACGAGTACACACTTAATTTTTTTATTATATTGAACGCAGAACGAGAGATTCCTCAAACTGAATTTCACAGTTAACAGATCTATTTCATTGAAACCAACAATTAACGATGATAGGTCGGAAATATACAATTACGAAGCTTCGCGTTATACGAGGCAGTCAGTAAGCGAACATAACAGATATTATTTTCAGACGGTGAGACAAAACGGTTTGAATTGTTTCGCGAATAAATGTAAATAGAGAGAATTTTTCAAGATCGTTCGTTGAGCGTGATACGCACCGTTGTGGCTCTAAACGAGGAATGGTGTGCCGGATTACTGAGCGTTTCTCTGTTCGCGGTAAACATCTTTTATTAAGTGTACGTTGCGCTCCAGTGGCGCGTCAATTTTTCAAAGCACCCTCAAGTTCTTTGTCTTCGTGTCTCCATCTAACTATAACGATAAGCGCGCACGTGGCAGAGGAGCAGAGGCGATTAATCGTTCCATCATCGCCGAGGATAATCCCAACAGCATGACAATGACGGAAATGGAACTACTTTCATTCTTTTCCCGCGGTTCCACTCTTGGAATTAAAATGGTTTTCGCATTCGTCGGAATCTGTTCATGCGTCGCGTGAACTTTCAATCGTAAAAAGACGAATGAGGAAAGAAAAATGAAGCTTTTGTACGTTTTCTATTGGGTCATACTATAAGCAATGCGGTCGATCAATATAAACAAAAGCTTTTTAAACCTAATTATAATGTGTAGATAGATAATATGTAGGTAATGGAGGAGAATGTTTATTTTAGATTCAAAAAGGTTTCGTTCATTTTAATTTTTAACAATATAAGAAGTATACAAACACCGCATTATTTATGGGCTCAATAGTTTAGAAAGATTCCGTCGCGTATGATGTGAAATTCAATGCTTTAGTTGACTAAGAATTGTGTTGATTCTTTATTGAATCATATACCTATATTTGTAACGTTGGGCATAGGTATATACATTCATATGATAATACTTCGAAATGGATTAAGTTAAATTTTAAAGTATCTTAATATATAATATCTTCGGAAGGTAAAGGGTTACAGTGAACTCTTTCCAATTCAATTGAAGGCAAACTAGAATCAATTTCAGTAGTTAATGGAATTTTTGCCTCAGATTTTATATTTATATATTCATAAATTACTTTTATATAAGATTTTGAATAAGAATGATATTTTTTCGTTTCCTTTTATTAATCATTATATTATAACATGTGGCAAATTAGATGCAATGAAAACTGATGAAACGATTTTTGTTTTATTTCAGGCTGTGCATTCGTGAAACTTTCGTCACATCAAGAAGCGCTAGCGGCAATCAATTCCTTACACGGGAGCCAAACTATGCTGGTGAGTATTCATCTTCCCTGACTTTAATGAACATTTCATTTCTTATGATACAAAGAACTTTACGTACTCTATGATTGTTTCAATATCAAATCAGCAACATCTAAATTTCTTATAAAATAAAAATCTTGTAAGCAGTCTATTAAATATTCGAACACTTTATAACATACAATATATACAAATATACCTCAGAATATATTCACCACAAAGTATATATAATTCCATTAAGTAAACTATACTTAACGTAGTCCTTTGATGCATAAAAGAAATAATTAACATGAACAATGAGCATAAAATATCACAAAAACAAAAAGAACGAAAAAGGTAAAAAATGGTGTTCCAAGAAAAGGCACCAGTACGAAACAGCATTAGGGAGCACATCGGAACAAAGCAAAAATGTATAATACTAAAATAAAATAAAAGCACACATTCAAGCAACCTTAAAATATAATCTACAAAAGCGTATAAGAATATAAATGATAAATGAACAATAAACGAAAAACTGCTTACGTTTATTACGGCAGAACAATGCACAATAAGCGGAATAGATGTAACTATATTTTTGTTGCAAGTCAGACTAGGAGGAACTTAATGCTCGCAGAACTAACATGGCAAATGGTGTTGAAAATAATACGCAGAACGAAATGCATCGTAGATTCGACGATGGTCATTCTCCCGAGCAGTTAAAGCGTGGAGAATAGACAGTGGTAGTAATGGCTGTTGTGCTTGTAAATATCCTCTGCCTGCAATCTAATGACTGGCCAAACAGAAATCTGCATAACACTTGGAGAAGTGTGGGTCGCCTCCTTCTTCTTCGATGAACCGACCGGCCCGCCCTTCTCCCCCGCGCCACTGTCAAACCGCCAAACTTTCTCAGCTTAGGGACGGGACCACGAATTCCCAGTTGTAATTGAATTGTCAGTGAGTTCCGTCCGGGATTCCACCTGCTGATTGGCGAAAGTTCGCAAAGCCGCTTCCCGAACTTGACCACACGACATTCCTCTGCCACCCTCATCGTTGTTATCGCGTGGCAGTCACTCGCTGACGTCCGCTGACGTGTACAACTTCCGGGCTTTTGTTTAATAACAATGCGTCTCGTTAACCCATAATACCATAATATTTTTATTGCACCTGCAACACTTCCTATCGGTGTATTTTTGTCCATATGCTACTATAAAAGTAAGAAAGGTAATAAACATCTTAATCGATCACATTAACGATTTTGATGCGACACTTTCTGCCAAGATTAATTAATAGAAGAACCCCTTCTCTTATAGTATCGAGTCAGATACGCGATGAAAATTTTTAACCAAACTCGACAAATCTAAATGTTATTTATTTATCATATGCGTGAAGTATTACTTTTCTGTTAACAATCTTTAACCTTTACTATAAACGTACACATAGATTAATCATTAAATTCTTTTCCTTTTCTATTAAATTATTAATGGTAAAGTAGTTTTATCAAGCACCGTTGTGAAAGGAATCGTAGGATAAGGGGTTAATGGATATTTCTATAGATTATTGAATATTCTCTGTAAAATTGTCAACGGTGAGTTATCTCAAGACGTTATTGCTACTAAGGCTGCTAGTAGAAGCGAACTTTTGGAATGCGTTGATGATTGCAGTATGAAAACCTTTCAATCAAAAATGGTTAAGGACTATATAACAGTATCGTAAATTCGATCCGCTGGACTTCGACGCGTAATAGGTTGGGTCGACGATTAACGGTAGACCATCGTTTTATTAGCTGTCAGTGATAGACTGAACATGCCACGACAGAATGACAATTAGATAGTATGTCCATTGAAAATAAAATATACAATAGAGCTTTCCATATTCGAACTGACAGAGAAACGTATCTTGTCTCGAAGAAAGGAATTTCTGAATAATGAAACTTTGGTTAATAAATGTCAGAAATTTGTTAATTGCATTTAAATAAAATATTTCAACGAATCTTCGTAATTCTCATTCGTTCAGTAAAACGAACGAAATTTAATTACCGTCATTCGCTATCATTATTTATTGTCCAAATTGTCTTCGCAGTCACAGTATTTCATCAAATGCAATTAATCCTCTTTGTTCCATATTAAAAAAAAATATAACAAAGAAACCTCTTTGGCTTCTTTAATGTTATACCGTGCGTTATGACTTTAATTAAGGACACGTATAAAGTCTCTTTTGCTTTTGCAACGCGAAACGCGGAATCTTCATCGTTACAAACACAAACTTTTATTTCTCTTGCCATTTAAAATATGAAAATTACCATTTCATACGAAAATTACCTGATTCGATGGGGAAAGCTTACTGCGCGCGAAGTTCGTACGAGATTATATTAAAAACTGCGCGAATCACCTTTCTCATTTCCGTTTCACAAAAGAGAACAAAACTGTTCCTTTTTTCGTCGTATTCCCGTGTTTCCTGGCTTTTAATCGAAGTCACGGCGATTACAAAGGAATAAATAAATAGCGAAATACGAAAACCGTGGAAAATTCATGCACACTCGATACCAATCGATGTACTCGGCAATTGTTTCGATGTCCATCAGGACAGGGCGGGAAAGTAGAAAAAGACAATCGCGAATTTTCCAATATCAACGAGAGATTCCCGTTCCGTGTCACGCGTCGTCTGTCGCGTGTGCGAAATCACACATTGCGTCGACCTAAAAGGGTGAAGCGGAGCCAGACACGAGGCTGTTACGCGAATATTACTCGTTATAACGCTCTAATCCAATAACAGGACGCGGGGAGAAATTGTGGGCACAGAAGAGGAACTTCAGAATCGTGCCAGGGACCATTTGCCCTTAAAAGAGAAACTGACATGACGCGGAACGTTAATATGCAGATCGCTTAATTATCACAACGAATTATGGAAATTTTGACACGAACGTTACGAGATTTCCGCGCGCGACGCATCGGCGGCTGCTCCGAGGGTGCAAAAACGGAGGTCGAAAGGAAGTCACGCAGTTTGCCCGTTCATTGGAACCGGTCTAGATCCGCTGGCGTCGTAGAAACGTTAATAATTACGCGGAATGTGGACTTTACGCGTTTAAAACATTTCTGATTTTTTATTATAGGAACATGTAGCTTTTAGTATGAAAAAATGTGTAAGGAAGCATTTTGAGATTATTAGTTTTTTCGATGTACGTTAAAAGTCTTAATTGAAAAAAGTTTTCTTTCGTTTTCAACGTATATTTGTATAAATATCTGCAGTATATATTATAGTTAACGAAACCATCTGTCGGTGTAAACAATATCATTTCATTTAAGTTTCTAAACTCTCGTCTCAACTCCATCAAATATCTATTTTTTATGCAAAATATTCGTAAAATGATAGTACAACGGACGTAGGATGGTTCCATTAAAAATAGTTAAAATAGTTTAAAACATAACATTCATTAAATACTAAAGTTGTATAAGCTTGTAGTTTGTTGATAAATATTCTGCGTAAAATTAGGACAAAACAATTACCCTGGTGAACGTTCAATCAAATTCTGATTTTACCTTTAATTTCTGACACTCTGAATACGGAAAGTAATAGCTGTTAAAAGTCACCCACAAACTATTGGCGCGACTAGACAAAAACAGCAGAAAAATGTTTTTAACTAGTTAACTGTGGAATTTAATTTAAAATCAAATAATAAAGTGCATACTCGTCGAACGCAGGGAAAATGCGTCTATATTCTAACGAAAAACTAAAGGAAGAAGGATTACACGTTTATCTGAAACAGTAAATAATTTATCATTGAAAAGATTAGTGCCATTTTACGTTTTAAGATGTCGCGTATACTCGCCGAGCGCAGTCAACCGATTAATTGAAAATCCATGCAATTATTAATAAAGAGAATTTTCCACGATGCCCTGCATTTATTGTGCGCATAAAAAGGATACGTATATTTCGGAGAATCCCATCTGTATTTCTACCTATACGCGCGATACGCTGACGCTGAACCAGCCAAATATTTTCCCTATTCGGTATCTACGCGAAACGTTCGCCGGAGAGTTGCTTGCATAAGGGGTGAGCGATTAAGTGGTGCGACGGCGCCATATATACCGGGGATGCTGCAGGGTACACGGTAACCGGCCACAGGACGAAAACGCTCGGCTCGAGGCAAGTCCTTGTGATGATTAAGGCCTGTTAAACCGAGGGATGCGCGTATTGCGTTGGAACCTAGGAGATATGAGGGATCTGCCAGAGTATTCCAAGGACTCTCCACGCTGAAGGAGAAGGAGCACGGCCGGGCAGAGGGAACGGAGGAGTGGAAAATCTCTAGTCGCGTTCTTGTCGAATCAGAACGTTTTACCTATACGTCGGATCTCCTTTTGCACAGTTAAAAATGCTTCCTCCGATGTCTCGAGCCTCCGTTTTCCTTTCTCGGCAGCCATGATAACAAAAATGCCGAACATCTTATCGAATACACGCTGATCCTGCTCGAGGAAAAAACGGAAGAAACGAAGGATGTTTCTGCTCGGAGGTTTTGGCAATTGAAAATATTCGTTCTCTTCTTTTTTCAACGCTAAAATCACCGAGCAGTTAAATTGAAACTCCAAGAGTGTATCTATTGTAGCGATTTGTTATCTCTTTCATAATTGCAGATTAGGAATCGGTCATTTATATATTCGGATAAAACAAAACTTCGATCGATAATTGAAATACTACCAATGTAAGCACAAATTAAACATATTGAATGTTATGTAATAAAACAAACAATATTGTAGTCACAACATTAATAGTATTATACTCCAGTAATTGCTCACGTGAATGCATGAAATCAGATTCGTCAATAACGCGTTAACATTGAGATTGAAAACGTGTAAACAAATTCGTTTTTTTCACTCTTTGAATCAGAATCGATCTCTTTAAATAGTTGTGGTGTTTGATACAATTGATTTCCGTGGGAAATGTAAAGAATGAAATTAAACGAAGAATAAGAAGGATAAAGCCAATTCGATGAAACCGTTACGGTTTCACGGAAATGGGTAGGTACATAAAAATTCGCGGGTTATTATGTGTTACTGCAGTTTAAATGTGTATCGGAGAATTACCTGGATCCATCTCTTCCACACACATTCGAACCGAACTCGAATACTCGCGGTAATGTAGGAACGATCAGACATGATTAAACGTACGAAAACATTTTACGAGCGTTCATGTTGTACCCGGGTCTACATACATATCTAAAACATCTCCGTACACAGTTTAGTTCCCCTTTATGCCCCGTACAGAGTTTATTATCGTTATTACGACGGAATTGCTACTTTAATAGTAGAAGTTGAAATTATAGTGAAACTCCCATCAGCAAAGATGTTTGATACCGTCGGGCGTTGGTGAACCATCAATGAGAAACAGTATAGCTACCTCGATTGAAATCAAATTTCCAGATTTATCGAATTTCAATCTATCAATGAAATAAACGTTGACTATTACGGCCACCTGAAACTCTCTTCATCGAATTTTATTTTCAATACACGATACCATTCAAAACAGTTTTATAGGAATTCCGAAAAAGAATGAGAATAAAAGATGATACCGTATATGAATTAATATGTAACAGCTACTTTATTACTTTTATTTAGTTGCGTACGTCAACTGTAACTGTATAAGTATTATTTAATTTTTAATAATCGAGCTGCACAATATTTTTAAACGATAGAATCTTGGATTTCCTATTGAATATTTATTAAACCATGATCTTCCTTTAATCGCTAGAGTATTGTAGATTTTATGTAATATAATGTAACATAGTGTAATATAATGTAATATAATGTAATTTAATATAATGTAATATAATTATGTTCCTTTTATAAAGAAAAATGTTTATATTCGAATATCCTACAAGAAGGTGACGCGTCAAAGGTCATAAAGTTTGGTAAAGGATCGACAGATAATAATTTTTCGTGTTGGTACTTCCACGACTTTTGCGGTTAATATCCCGGCCTGTCAATACTGCAGTTTTTCTCCCAGCGAATAAACTGCTACTTCATACGATTCAACTTCTGTACACATTTTTCACTTGGAATTCATGAACTGTGTAATGTGATTTACGTTGCTCGAATCCGTATATATGTCTGTATACGAAGTATAGTCACGCAGCAACTGAATCCGTAATATTTTCCCAAGAATCGTAATTCGTTTTCCTCCGTATTACAGTTGTAAGTTCTTATCAATGGGCACGGAGAAAATACTGCTCCATTTATAAACTGCAATCTCGAGTCCCTTTTAATTACATTATGCTTCAACATTAAGTTACAGTTCAGGTATTGGAGGTATTAGATATTATCTCTATAGAACGTTTATTATAAACATTTTGTTATTTAATTTTCTCCTTCAATATTTATCTAATAAAAAAGTGCTGCGTTTGTATATTAATTTGTAAATGAAAATATATACATTATGGAAAATTATTTGTGTGATGGACGAACAGAAATTCACGTGTTAATAATCATTTCTTAATTTTATATTATTGAAACAAAATATGCCTTTATAAACGCTTCATGTCAAAGACGCCTTATGCAAAGTTAATCAAAATTTCATTGAACTTTCAGCGACGGATACGCTGCTAGCATAAATAGTTGCATTAATGGCACATGGTAAATGTTTTATATAAAAAAGAATGCAATAGTTCACGAAAAAATTACTGTAATTACATTGGGAGTGTTTTAATTATATACAACTCGTTCTAAGGGCGTTACTCAAAGAGAATTTTGAGTGTAGAATCATTTTTAAAAGAAATTCCTATAAAAGAAGTATATTAGAATTTATTTTGCAATATACTTTTGTTTGTATAGTTTTTATTGAATGATTTTACTGAAATACCGTTTAGACAGATATGTAGTATGCTTCTCTGGTTAGTAAGTGAAATAACTACTACTTTCTAGTAGAAGATCCTTCTAAGAGTCAGACATTTAAGGTATCTCACACAAAGTATCGCAATTTATTTAGAATACTATAGCAAGAATTTTGAAGCTTAATAAATAAATTGGTAAGCTGAGTAAAAATATATGTAAGTTGCTTTACATTATATTACAAAACCGAGAATTAAACAGTACATTATTCTTATTATTAAACATTTAGAGCAGGTGAATATAAAGTAACACTACTCTTACATTTTCATTATTTATCCTGAAACGTTGTATTCACCTGTATATACCATAAAAAAATATGCAGTTCACAAAGTTTATTATGTACCTGTTCTAAAATAATACAAAATATTTTGAAATTCTATTTTTTTAAATACTATAAATTATAATCATGTTTTATATAAACACGTTAATTCGAAACAGTGTCACTTAATTTAAGGAACTTCTAACTTCATTGAATGACTTCTTGATAAATTATCGATTTTACATACTTAGACTTTACATAATTGTCTGAAAATCAATAGCGTTAACAATTTAACAAAGTCTAGTACAGTTTCCATTTCTATTTCAAACCCGCTAGAATATTTAATACTGCAACGAATTGTGGCATTAAACAAATCAACTATAATAAAAATAAGCTAGAACAAATTTCACTAAAATCAAACAAAAATGAAAATCTTACACCAATTTCCCATCCGTCTTTTTCCAAAGATTTTTAATAATCACAAATGCATGGAAATCCACCGTCAAACCACGGTAATACAACCGTATTACCGAGCGTCGAAAATTGACCAGAAACATATAAAAATGATTGAGAAATGCTCCGGCAAATCAGTGCCATCCATATTGGAAAATGGTGCATTTACATTTATATTGTGGTCGAATAATATTTCTCCGTAGGTTCCCGTGTGTACACGCGTGTGCGTGCATATATTCGGCGCGGATCAATTTTTGGAATCATGGGAGCGGTATCAACTGATCGATCATTAGATCGGGAGGGGTTATTACCGTGAAAAATTGCCGTTGGCTGGGCGCAAATTCCCCGATCATTTTTTTCTCTATTTCTGGAAGCTCATTGAGCCGAATAATGTGATTTACGCTACTCGAATTGACAGCGTGTTCGCGCGTCACGCAGCAGGCAATATTTCTCCAGGGGCTCAATATTTCTGCGAGAGGTTCGCGGTCCGTCTCTCGCGGTATGTGTCACCCCGGTGGAATGCGAGCAAGCACACGCTGGCCTCACGCGTAGTTATGCCTTCTGAAGCGTGTGACATTTCTTGTCACGCCTCGCGACACGCTCGTGAACCCTCCCGGTTGCGCGGCACGGCGCGGCGTGCTTTCGCTACCGCCCCCACCGGCTTTAGCGAACTCCTGAAATGTCTCGTAATAAAAGCAAACCTACGGGAGAAGTGTTTTGCCACGGTGTCGGCTAAAATGTGCCAGGACGTAACGCAGCCGTTTCCAGCGCAAGAATTTTACGTAATGCCGCTTCATTTTCGTTTTTCCTCCTTTCCTTCCGTCTTTTTTCCTTTTATTTTCGTCACTTGCCTTCGGGCGCCGTGGGATCGCGGTAATTAAACGCTTTCACCGAGGAAAGAACTGGCCGCTGTTTTCTGCATTTGTCGCTTTGGCGGACGCTAACGCTGAGAAATGTTTTATCAATTAGAACGCTCGAGGCTTAGAGGGGGAGACGGAACGGAGAATAACACGGCCGACTTATTTAGAAACTTTGCTTGTGGAGGTTTGTGGAATGATTTATAAGTTTGTTTAACACTGAAACTGGCGAGCAATTGGAGTGACTTATTTCGAAATTTTTATAAAAATTGGAGCGATATATTTCTCGAGATTTGATGGGTCCTTTATTGTTGTACCTGTAGAAATATACACGTTTGTTTTACAATTTTTAATAACTACGTTGTTCCACGACCGGGTATATCCGAAGCGCTCGACTCAAGCAGATTTTATATAAAATGATGATTCAATACTCAAACTTTTGAAAAATATATTTTATTGCCATTATTTTATTACGAACAAAATAATATTTTATCAATTTAAATACGAGAAAAGTGATGTATAACTAGAAAATGATCAACGTTAAAGTCTGTAGCTAAAGTTTGTTGTGTATATTTATCAATATAGTGTACATTAATGTACATGTTTACCTAAAAGTTTAATCTACATTACATTTCACTTCTGTAACAATAAGGAATAGAAGGCTCGAAAAACAGTTTCATCGCAAAGTAAATGACGAATCATCAAATAAGGCATGTAAATCTAATAAAAATATGTATATTACGAAAATAACTTGAAAGTAATATAGATAGCACACGTGCGAGTAACTAACTCGTCAGTATAGGTATTTACTGCAATCGATAGAAAATTATTATACATGTAAAAATAGGTAAATATGTAATAGACGAAAACATTTTCAATTTAAAACCTTGTTTCCTCAAAAATCAAATTTAAACATGTCCTGTCAGCAGTTAACCAATGCAAGTGTGCCAGACAATTTTTTAAACAGAATTTCCCTTAAAAAGAGATTCCAAATAAAAAAATATTGTCAAACCTTTTTGCGTACATTTTCATGTACAATAACCTGCTGTCAATTGTACCCATCGTATTCAGCCAAGTCAGCCGAATGCGCATACACCCCACAAATTTTAAATCTTGATTTTCTCGAAAAAGAGGTGTCTAATAAAAAAATTTCATTCCATGGTGTTTATATCGCAGTCCACACTTTTTATATCGCAAATTATATTTGCCCCTTTTCGATCCTTATTTATAAAAGAAAGATGTAAAATTCTTTTTCATTTCTCACTATTAACTATTCAAGTAGTTTTACTTTTATATTGTGGAATAATAAATGATCCGATTCGCCTCGATCTACCTTAACACTAATTTCCTTTTGATTCAGATTTCTTTAACGTAACACATGCGAGTCTATATTTAACACTAGAACCACCAAGCATTTAATACGATTGACATGTAGTCCCTATAAAAATTGTAACATTAGATTATTCTCGTTTTCTTCAGACAATCATTATAATATTCAAGTGAAACCAAAACCAGTGTTAAAATAACACCTTAGTCCACTTGATCCTTGTAAATTTAACAAGCATCATACCCGAAGCATAACATTTGTCCATCATTTCCAATCATATCGAACCGAATCCACGGCGGTAATTGGAGTCAGAGGAGTGGCAGAAAATAACGTTGCGAGCGTCAAGATGAAGAAAGTTCTACGAGGGAATTCGATTTCTAATCTTTTTGAGGGAACATTGACACGAGCGATTAGATACGCGAACTTTGGAAGTTCGTTAAGCTGGGAAAAGGAGAGAACCGTGTGTTGTAGGTGTAAGTAAGTACGTAGCTCCGCTGGAGGGGCGGGAAGGAGTAGCTCCGCGGAGCTTCGTCGGATGTTCCTTTCTCTTCGCGGAAGTGAGCGAAAAGTGGATAGAAGGAAATTGTCTCTGCATTAACGGAGGCTCGGAAACTGCTTCCAACATTTAATTAAAGACATTCCCTGAGTAATTCCCTCGGCGGCCTCGTAATTGCATTGCTTTTATCTTCGGTACAACTGTTACTTGTTTGGCGAGTCTTTTCGTATCGGGAGTCAGAACAAGAGAACTGAATCCCAGTGGGCAAGGAAAAGTACGCTTCGAAGAAAAAGAAACGCGATCAAGCGTGAGACATGGAGGTCTCAATCGATACAATTCCCTTCCTCTTTTAAAGTATGGTTCCTTACCGGATCATTCTTCATATCGCTATTATCTTGATTAAATGGAAATTGGAACGGATTAAGCTTTTACGAAGCAAAATTATTTTATAAGAACATTAGAAATAATTCCTTTTTTGCATTCAACATTGATAATTATATAGATTTTAACCGGCTAACCGTGGAATTTAGTTTCAAAAATCTCTCGTTTTGCGCGCAATAAAATCAATGGTACACCATCAGTGCTAACAATAAGTCAAATGGCTGCCCCGGTCCTCCTGGCAATTCTGGCCGACGGAATCCAACTTTTCCACTTTGGAAACCTGGATTCTATAGTCTAGACTCATTTTGGACCAAAGGTATCCCGACCTTCCCACTGGTCAGCCGGATCTAGCTTCCGTCCCGATGAGACCTCGACCCTGGAGTCCTATCACTGCTAAGTCAAATGGCTACCCCCGGTCCTCCTGGCAATTCTGGCCGACGGAATCCAACTTTTCCACTTTGGAAACCTGGATTCTATAGTCTAGACTCATTTTGGACCAAAGGTATCCCGACCTTCCCACTGGTCAGCCGGATCTAGCTTCCGTCCCGATGAGACCTCGACCCTGGAGTCCTATCACTGCTAAGTCAAATGGCTACCCCCGGTCCTCCTCGCAATTCTAGCCGACGGAATCCAACTTTTTCACTTTGAAAACCTGGATTCTATAGTCTAGACTCATTTTCGACCAAACGTATCCCGACTTTCCCATTGGTCAGCCGGATCTAGCTTCCGTCCCGATGAGACCTCAACCCTGGAGTCCTATCACTGCTAAGTCAAATGGCTACTCCCGGTCCTCCTGGCAATTCTGGCCGACGGAGTCCAACTTTTCCACTTTGGAAACCTGGATTCTATAGTCTAGACTCATTTTCGACCAAAGGTATCCCGACTTTCCCATTGGTCAGCCGGATCTAGCTTCCGTCCCAATGAGACCTCGACCCTGGAGTCCTATCACTGCTAAGTCAAATGGCTACCCCCGGTCCTCCTGGCAATTCTGGCCGACGGAATCCAACTTTTCCACTTTGGAAACCTGGATTCTATAGTCTAGACTCATTTTCGACCAAAGGTATCCCGACTTTCCCATTGGTCAGCCGGATCTAGCTTCCGTCCCGATGAGACCTCGACCCTGGAGTCCTATCACTGCTAAGTCAAATGGCTACCCCCGGTCCTCCTGGCAATTCTGGCCGACGGAATCCAACTTTTTCACTTTGGAAACCTGGATTCTATAGTCTAGACTCATTTTCGACCAAAGGTATCCCGACTTTCCCATTGGTCAGCCGGATCTAGCTTCCGTCCCGATGAGACCTCGACCCTGGAGTCCTATCACTGCTAAGTCAAATGGCTACCCCCGGTCCTCCTGGCAATTCTGGCCGACGGAATCCAACTTTTCCACTTTGGAAACCTGGATTCTATAGTCTAGACTCATTTTCGACCAAAAGTGTCTCCTACCTTCACCTATGATGTATCTGAATGAAAAACCGAAGCAAAACATAAGAATCACATGTTTGTCTGGAAAAATAAGAAATTCATCGTTGAAAGAATTATTATCATTTCAAGCTTTAAGAGGATGTGTATATTTGTTAAATGCAGATAACTGGTAAAAAAAACTGACCACTTTGTTTCTTTAAACTTTGTTTCCTTTCTGTTTGTACATTTTGAATCGTATGAACGTTGCACATTACCACCGACTATAATGTATTATAATTTTATTGAAATATTAAATTATTGAAGTTAAAATTGAAAACTAAGAAAACTAGAAATTATTCTCTAATGAATTCTCGAAATGACGCTAATTGTAAGTATAGCGTAACGGGAGATAAATATGTACTTCACGAGCGCAGATTGAAATATTAATGACAGGACTTGTATCTTCTTTCATTGACTGCTCTCCAAACTCAAAGAGTTACCTTTGCAAACTGCGAGACCTGCTTGATCAAAATGTACCTCACAAAATCCGACGTTGGTGCTCCTAGATTGCATCAAAACTCTCTTACAAACCCTCATTCAAACTTCTTTTTTACAAAAATTAATATTATATAAACAAATATACCTACTCCATATAGAAATATAAGAAGGTACTGATTATATAATGTCAAATTTTTAATGAATTCACATGAACACTTAAAAACATTCGATCACTTACAGTAATTAGTACTGCATCGATTGAACATTTGACCTAAGAATCGATGTAATCGAATTTGCTACCAAGTTTAATGAGATGTTCGATGTATGGTAAAATTTCTCACAGAGTAAAAAAATTTTAATCAACTACAATTTGTATAAATTACTCGTATCACTTAGCAATCTATAACAAAAAAGAAAGTAATAGACACAGTAACATGTTATTTTATATCGTTACTGGACCACTGTCATTCAATTACATAAGTTAACCGTATTCCTACAAAAACACATTTGTAATGTGTATGCGTCTTTTTTTAAAAAGTTCTTGTTTTATTACTTTTGAGGAATATAATATCTTGAACGAGTTCAAAATATATGACTGAAAATCATTGATATATAACATGCGAATGCTTGTAATTATTTAACATTACAAATACTGTAATTTCAAAGAAAACCAAGCATTAGACTTTTTCGGTTCAATCTGTTCCCATTTTGGGATACCATGGGGAATCACGCGGACAAGAAGTAATCGACGTGCCAGCCGGTCTTGCGGTTGCAGTTGTATCTATTGAAATTGCCAACTGGTGAATTGGCAAGTGCGATGACGCGGCTAACAGGAAAGCCTCGAATCGGATAGGTAATTGCTTCATTCCATTGCGAAGTCCCCGGCACTATCACAGTTCTGTGAACCGACCCCCATCATTTTCAAAGATGGGTGGTCCCAACACGCTATACTGGCTACCCCATAATGAATTATATTTTTATTTCTATCATTTCAGAATATAGGGGTTCCACAAAGACAATACCCATGATTAGTTTATAGAAAGATAGCAATATTTGATTGACTTATAAGTTTAACCACTCCGTTTCTTAATTTATGCACATTTTTAATTTTATTTCTACAGAAAAAAATCCGAACTCGCAATATGAGCGAATTTTGGTTTTGTCTTATTAATACATTAGATACCATGAACATGTAACTCAATACTTCAAGTGATACTGAAGTATGAATAATCATTTACAATGAAGCATAAACGATGTTTTAGGTTTTTGGTAGCTGAAATTAAAGCACGAATAAGATGAGGGTGTAGAGAAAATAATGTCTGATGTCTGAAAAAACTATTTTGCTATTATCAATTTATTATCTTCAAATGAAATTTTCATTTAAAGTAAAACAGAAAATTTTGTTACATTTCTTTCAAATTGTCGATAGTGAAATGCTACACGAGCTCAGTAGCGAAAGTAAATAATACGCCAAGGGGTTAAGAATACATCATAAGTACAATATCATTATCATCATTATTAAAAAGATGCTGCGAAAAGAATTATATCCACACAAATAACGACATAAGAAAATTAACTATTTATAAAATTATTAGAAGATATTATACAGGCATTTATAGCTTAAATGAGTTTGTTTATAAATTTACGATGGCGGAATATACCTAGATACGTATGTAAATATAGATTTCTCCAAAGCATTAAAAACATCAAGAATTCTAATTATCCGTACTGATGTGTTTCAAAATATTACTAACTTCTCTAGCATTCACAACATCGACATATTATAAACAATAACTGAATAGTACAAAAACTAGAACACACCAAACGAAAATTATCATTCATTCACACAACCAACGTAAAAATGTATGAAAAACACGCCAATACCAATCCCAAAACATTTTGTCCGCATCTACGATATTCCACAAAATTTCAACATCAGACACAGCGAATAGGAAGGGGGGACGCCTATGCATAGACACAAGTATACATACGAAACTATAATAAGACTGTGCTTTCGTGTCGCGAGTTTTAAAAAGGACAACCTAAACAGTGCCGTGTACGGGATAAACATAACGAGCCGGAAAGTAGAAGCTTCAAACGTTCTCCCGGCAATATCGCTTAGGGTGGCTTTTTCTTTTCGCGTGTAGTTCAGAACGTTGGATCGGAATTAATGAACCGTAATCCCCCAATAATGAGGCTTCGGCTTCACTGGCTCTGATACGACCTCGGCACCCTTCTTACCCCTTCCAACGTCCTACCGTGGCCTCTCTCTTTCTCTCTCTCTCTCTCTCTTTCTCTCTGTACATCGACGATGTACATATGTGCCAGTGCGTAAATGTCACATACGCTACACGACTTAGCAGGCCGACACGGTGCGCTGAAAGAGAGTTAAGGGAGGGAGACATAGAGAGAGAGAGAGAGAGAGAGAGAGAGAGAGAGAGAGAGTGGCCTGGAGAGAGAAGCGAAGAGTGAGAAGTGGGGTTTGTCGAACGGTGAAGAGGGAGAGGAGAGAGAGAGGCCTTCCACGCTTCCGAGGCTGTCGACGCGAGACAAATTATTTTCCTCAACAACACGCGTCGATGCTTTTCACCGCGTATAACGAGTTGTTCGAGCGGCTCTGCCCTGTAGAGAGAATACAAAACGTCATCTCTCCCTCTGCGCGCGCGGCGGCCGTTCTACGACCTGTCGATATTTTTCCCGGCTTTACGAAGCCGAGCGCCCCTGAATATTTTTTTTGCCGCGCGAACTTTCCCCGTTCGCCAATGACCTCGGCGACGTTGCTGCCACCTCCTTTCGAGAGAGAGTTCCTTGGGAATGGATCGACAAAGCGTAACGGGGCGACTCGAAAAATTTTCTTGTTCACTGGTTTTGTCAGCCTACAACTTGTGAGCAGACGCGGTGCCCTTCGCTCGGATTTCCACGTTTCGGTTTACCGTGATTGGAATGAGGAGATGGCCACGGTTACCAGAGAATTATTTAACAGGGTGTCTGCTATGGAAGGATATTTTGGGTGACGTAAGTTGGGGAGAGAAGGCCTTTTGTTAAGAAAACGAATTTCATAAATATCGTTAACGTCTAATGAAAGGAAATATATTTACGGATGAAAATGCAGATGAGAAGAACGGTTATATAGGATTGTGTGCAGAATTCAGTAGAGGAGTAAAAACGATTGGAAATATGCATGTTTGACAATCTACATGATTTGGCTATCTGTTACTCTCTAACTTGCTCGTTCGTAGTAAGGATAAATATAATCAATTGTTAATTGTTTGGTATAATAATTTTTATGTTACGCTATTAGTTACCTCTGCTGCTAAACATTTTTGTTCGACATCAGTTGTGCTATATATTGTAATCGTTTTCAAGTAATACAGAAGTACCGATCATCAATAACCACTATGATAGTTAACGTGTTAAGAGGACGTGACTGTTTGACAGTTTTTAAAAATAGATATTTCTCCTATACGTTTGAATAGATTGAGGTTTTCGGGGCACTGTAAGGCAAGCCTAATGTAGAAATTCGAGAAACTGAAGAGTTTAGACCGTTTTGTACGAAACGTTTGAGTTGCTTTCCTTCTGACAATGAAAATGTACTTGGAATTAGGAATTGTTAACAAATTTTGCGAATTTTTTTCGGATATGTATGACTCTCTTTACCGGATTCCTTTATGTCTCGAAACTCTGAGAAATATTTGAACAACTGATTGCTCTGTGATATATATATTCACATATTCTCCAAACGATTATGAATCTAACTACATCATGTTCCGAAACGTTACTAACACTAACATTTTAAATGTCTCCGAATTTCGGGGAAGATTAAAAAAATATTAATCACACAAGTTGAGAGAATACGATACACGAAGAGATTTTAGAAAGGAAATTTTAGAAAGCTATTGATTTCTATGAACATTATTTAGTAAATGTTCGGGTCGATTTCGATTGATACAAATACTCAAATATGTATCCCAATTTTCTACTTTTAAACTTCTAATTTCCAAAATCTAAATAAATGAATATCAATTCCTTTAAGAGCGATAGAATGGACTATACAGTAAATATCCATAAATCTAGTGTGAACCCTCTAAATAAGATCGGGCTATTTCGTCCGCAAAGCCATTTTACTTGAAATTACCCTACTTGATGAACTTTTGATCGATTTTCTTGAAAATGTAATCTCGAAGGAAAGATTTTACACAGATTTTTCAATACTCTTTAAATGTTTAAAGGTTCTTAAAACTTTCATATAAACTCCGGTAAATATTACAAGCAGTACGACTCTTCATAATATAAACGAAGAACAAAGAATCTTTAGTAATCAGTAGGATCATCCATAATTCCTCACTCACAGCGGATAAATTGCAAATAAAATATTTCCTTACATTTACTAACATGTCCAACGAACATTCTGTCGCAGCAAGTTGCAATATTATACCGAAAGAATGTATTCTTAATCGAAATGGTCGATATACAGTATGAACTTCGTTCGTTATTGAATTTTTTTTTATAATCGCGTTAAAGGTTAAGATATCTCAACCCCAATACTTTTTTAAGGTTTCGCCCGTTATAGGAATGGAAACAACAGGTACGAGTTTCACAGGTACTCTTGATATTAGTTACCGTAATGTGGAAACTTGTATCCGGCCATGAAACCTGCATAACTTTTATGCCTTGTAAACTGTGGTCGGATGCTGGTTTCCTTGGAGCGCCACAGTTATTCGCGTGTTTGGCCATATTCGGCCCGGTTGTAAACGAAACTTCTAGTAATCGCGGCCAGGCGGCTCTCTTTTCCTCGGGAAAGCCTTTACTGAACACAATTCACGAAACGTCGACTGTATTCGACAGTCTCGCGCGTGACCGGCCGCTCAGTCGTGCTGTGCATAAAATGCTAACGAAAATACCTTTCAGCGACACTGATGAATAGACTGCGGATCTGTATGTATTTGAAAGAAATTGAAAACTGAACAATTCGACGGAATGGTCATGATGTGAAAAAATATTGTAGCCGGAAAGGGAGAAATACAAACAGTTAGTTCTATTTTAATTAACTGAAGGAATCAGTCGTTCGAATCTTTGATTAATAATATGAAGAAGGATAATGATTTTGCAAGTTTTGCAACTAGTATCATCAAAAGAATCCCATATTATTTTATTCTCTAAAATTAATATAAGATGTGATCTAAAGAGAATCAGTGACAATTATACTAAACATGAATATACAGGTACATAAGGAATCGAAAATATACAAACAATAAAAATAGTCTCAGATATTAACTAATCCATGCAAATACGACGAATTAAAGAAATTAGGAAGATCAGTACAGATAATCGTATTGTAAGATCTGGAATTTCAGGTACGTGTCAACAGGTTACAATATCACCATCCTTATATAAACTCATAAGTAGACACGCCCAGCATTTGCATTGATGACGTGAATATAATATATCGTCAGAGGCTCAAAAGCTGAGCTTTTCCCCGTAACCACAATGGCCACTGACCACCTGTTGCCTTTCCATTTATATTTTAGGTGTGGTGAGGCCGTCATCGCCTTACCTATCTTCGTAAACGTCTTAAAAGGAACATTTTTCCACGTCGAGATACGAATACTATAATTCCCTTCCCTTGACAGCGATTCACACTTATGCATCAACTGGTTTATTCAGTAACGTCGACCAGTGAGCGTTACGAAAGTATATCAAACTAAAACGTTTCAACTGAATCTTATAATTACTGCTTATTCCTGCTTTAAGTTATTCAAAATCTCTTGCACCATAAATTATGAAGGATCTTCTAGAAAGTGTCACGTAACATTGTTTTAAAAATTGAATTATTATGTTAACTGGAGTTAAGTAACTTTTAAGAAACAGTATACTTTGAGTACATTAAGTCACAGTAATATAATTAGTTCTTATTTAATGGAGTCATTACTAGAATCATTACGTTAGAAGTGATTTCGAATTACAACAAAAATATGACTCTACTAATCCATTACATATCTTTAAAATATAACAGAACTAAATATATTGTCACATGTAAATATTTATGTGCAACTGTTGATCTGTTACATGTTATCATAATTAATAATAAATAATAAATAATACGGTTGCAGTATGCATATGTGAGATCAAGTAAAATTCTTGCATAATTTAGTCATTTAAATATTGTATGGGAATAATTTAGAGATTATTGAATATTCAATATTCTTGATTTGAAACAGTAACAAACATTACATTAATGCATTTATAATATTATAAATTATAATATTCAATTTTTACATGCCCCTTTAAATTAGAAAGTACTTTATGGACTCATTACTCGTTCGAATTTTCATGCTGCATTTTGAAAAAATTATATCACTAAATCAATTTATATTATACCCACCACAGGCAACATGGTTTTCCACCAATGGAATTCTATAAAACTCTGTAAATTAAATTGGGGACCATAATAAGTATCTTGGAATTTTTTCAAATGTCGCTTTAGTCGAATCTTCATGTCATTGTGCGATAAAAATAAAACACCTTGGTAAAATTGTGAAAAAATAAGATTTCTCTCAGGCCCATATTGCCATCAGAGAGTTAATATCTACTGCCTGTTAGGTGCAGAATTTAGCTTTAAAAATATTTCGTTGTGCGTAATATTTTAAATATTTTAGACACAGGGGAAATACACCTATAATATATTTTAATGAAAAACTAAAGCAACACGAAAAAGAATTGTATATATATCTGGAAAAATAAATAATTCATCGTTAAAAAATTCCTACCGTTCTGCGTTTTAAGATGACGTGTATCCTCGTCGAACGCAGTTAACTGATAAATATACGTATTAATATAAATAATTACCTACGTAACAATGAATAATTTTATGTTTCAGGGTGCGTCATCCAGCATTGTGGTAAAATTTGCAGATACTGAGAAAGACAGACAAAATAGACGCATGCAGCAAATGGCCGGGAACATGGGCCTCCTTCACCCTTTTGTCTACAATCAGTTCGGCGCTTACAGCGCTTATGCTCAGGTGGGTCACATTACCGTTAATGGTTCTCGCGTTACCACATTACCGTCTGGTTGCCCTCGTTATCACGAATCACAACCTGTAATAGTTTCTGTCTTGTTAGAAATTATCGACGACATTCGATAATGTTCCGTTAACGCCGAGCAACGGTAACAGGATACGGAATTCGGTGTTTCCTTCAAAGTATTTCAAATGAGAAATCGAACGAAAAGGACGACGGGATGTAATATCAACGCTTTACCTGCCGGAAACCTATTAAGCTCGTGTCACTCACGGCTAATTTAGTCACACGATGAAATTTCATTTTAAATTAACGTTTCAATCGTCGACAGCTTAAATTTTAACAGGAAAATTCATATTTTAATACGCTGAGCGGAAAAAACATAGTGAAAAAACTTCTCTAGCGAAAAACAGTAAACGTGTTAGGTGCAACGCTATTATGTTTCTAGTGAAAATTACTCCTACCGATGTAATATTTTCCACGACGCGAGCGACGTAAAGTTAATAGATTTTTTAATGTCTTTATTATATAGAAGAAAATTATTTTTGTCTTTTGAATAATAATTCTAAAAGAAATTGTTACCTCGTTCCACTTAACGCATATGTAATTGAATTTTTTTTTGTATGATCTACAATCAGATTTTGCTTTAATTCATATTACTAATATGATATACTTTTAACAAATAGTAACCCAAAGATTTTAGTTACAGCAGAACGAAGAATTATCCTCAATTGTACTAAAATCTAATATTGTTAATCTACGAATAAAATCAAGTAATCAAAATATTTTCATTGAAAACGAAGCAGACAATTTTCTATTGTAATAGTATAGCTTATCGTATTTTTCGCAACATATTTGTATTCCCATACGATTAACTTCTAATATTCACATATTTCTGTGAATTAATTATTTTTCATAATATCAGTTAAAAGGAAACTTCATTAAAAGAACTCGTTAGCTGTTAACTACTGAGTTCTAAAATACTTGAAATAATTGTTAGTACGTAAAGTGGTATATGCAGTAAATTTAAAAGTGAGGATTATTTATATTTGGTAATTCCATATTTAATTTGATCGTGATGAGATTTTATCGAAAATGAAATATGCTCACACAAGCGCATTCGACACAACAAATCTATTTACAGCAGCAAGCGGCTCTCATGGCTGCTGCAACAGCACAGGGGACGTACATCAACCCGATGGCGGCGTTAGCCACTGGACAATTGCCGCACGCGATAAATGGCATGCCGAATCCTGTGGTTCCACCGACTTCCGGTAAGTTTTTTGAGCCTACAGTTACGTCCCAGTAATTTTTATATTTCGAACGGAATGGAGAGTTCAGTGAAAATTCAAACGTTCGCCGCCATCATTTTTTTGCCATCAATATCCACAGTCACTATTTTTGTCAAACATAACGTCTCATCTGCATAAAATAATAAACTAAATGTAAAAATGGTAAGTTATTGACTTTGCAAATGTGGCATCACGAGTTCAATATTTTATATCTTGGACGTACTTTAAAGTACAATTTTTATTCAAATCTTACTGTATAACAATTGTAACAGAAGATAGGAATAAAAAGCAAAATGACGTAATTTAGAACATAAAGGTTTAAATGCTATTAATTTGACTTCCCTTATATAATATCATGAACGTCACAAATACAGTAAGGAACAAAACTGAACTAATTGTGAAATTTTTCAAAGGAAGTATCGATGAATGAAATATAAGCTAATAAAAATCAACACTACTAACTTATTATTGTCTTCAAGACGTTTCACAATTTTTATACCACCTCGAATTTCAAATGCGTTCGCAAGATGAGTACATAAAATAATTCCTTGTCTCCACCACAAAACTTCTCGCGTTAATAATAATTAATCTTAGTCTGCAATCGTTAGTCACGTTACCAACATATGAAACGAAAAAAAAAATTACAATGGAATCGATATCATCTAATAATTCTGCCTTACAATACCAGTTGTTTACAGTTAAAGTATTTTAAATCTGCGCAACAGGTCAATTTACCACTCTGCCCTTATTATTTGGAAAAATGTTAAAGAGCACCAACCTGTCATGTAGAACAGCGAATATTTTAGTATCAAGCTATCAAAAGTAATAAAATTTAAGAACATTTAAGAAACCATAGTTCAAAACGTGTGAGAAGTATAAGTCCATAATCAAAAAATTCTATATTTTAGGGCTCCTTTTATTTTTCTTAGAAAGTACAGACAATGATACATTTCCGACTGGAAACACATTACTTCGCCCGACGAAAGAAAATTAAACGAATTCCTGATGGACATGCTTGGGCCTGGATTTAGGAAGGGGAGTCTCTTCGACCGTTCCATGTTAAACAAACATTGAATCATGGAGGCGGATCCCCAATGCTGTGGGAATGAATAACGGCAAACAGCATGGGTCTTTTGCATAAAATCGATGAAATTATAAAACAGTATACGTGACAAAAAATTTTAGAAGAACATTTGTCGCAGTGCATGTAAACCATATCAAAATAACTATAATTCTAATACAGTCGAATATTTTAATGCTGCTACTAACCGTTTCTTAACCGAATTCATATAGCATACAATTCTCCATTAACATTTGTGTTCGAATTGTGTATTCCAATTTAAAAACAGTCGATTCAACTTCCATGAGGGTACTTGAGAAAATTAATTAAAAATATGCCAAGATTCTTTGAGATTGTTATATGTTAAAAAGTCTTTTGAATAAGGCATTGAAATATATGAAATGAAATTGTACGAGATGTGGTAGAAAGGTAATGATACTGTTGCTATGAAACTTTATATTTAGAAGATCTATAAAACGATATTGTTTGGTTTAAAGTAGTCGCCATTGGAAATTATAAGCTATACACCATTGATAACGATGTTTATGTATAATAATTTTGGAAATTATTTAACATTATTACCTTCAACTGGTTCATCGCGATTTTTCATCATCATAAGGATTTCCTTTCGCATTGAAATTCGATTTGTGGTATTCTAAATATTAAAAATTCGTCGAGATTTTCTATGAGAACAAGGAACGTAGCATTTAATTTCTTACGTTTCATATTTTAATCAGATTACGGATTTTTATTCAGTTATGGAAAACTTGAGAGTGCATAAAAAAAGTACATGGAACATCCGAAGCGTAGTGCTTTTCATAATATTTGTTAAAAACTATTTCCTATCGCAATTATACTTTCCTAGTAATCTATAACCATTTATTGCATATAGATATAAATATTAACACTAAACGTACCTTTTGTATAAATTTACTCCTATCCTATCTAGTCGAGTAATTAGTTATAAAATAAAGGTAAACTAGTTAGACGATAAATTTTTCTTATTGCGAATGAAAACGGAATGAAAAATAAGAATTGAATCGATGTAAAGTTAAATGACAGAAAGAAAACGTAGAATTTTAAATCAAATTTTATAACCGATCATTTGACTGGTCATGCTACGTTCAGTGTTAATCGAATATTTTTAACTTCCATAAAAATCCGCAGTCTATTTATAACAAACAATACTTCCGTTGGAATCTTCCATTGTCGTTGCAACTGTGCTCTGCACTGTACGGTGGCAGCGAACGCATTGAACGTCACTGTTGCGTCTGTCGGCGTATCACGGTAGAAAATCCAAATACCCCGATTACGCAACATCAGTCTCGAGAAGACCAACGTAGGAGGAATCGGCTAGTCGCTTGATTTCCGGGGAAACATTTCGTTGGAGAGAGAAGGATCGTTGGAGGAGAAACGAGTTCGGGAGCGTACATACACACATATGTATACTCTGCTGGGCAATTGCTCCGTTTTACCGACGCAAAACTCTTTCTTTATCTTTCCCCTTTTATCCCGGCCCTCCCGTTTGTTCCTCCCGATCCTCGCGGCAGTGGGAGCGTACAGTCCGTTGCCTTATAACCGGCTCGTAAATCAATACAACATTTTCACTGAGCGTGACTCGGGCGAAAGATATTGCCAGTACCGCGAAACTTTATCGAAAACTCGCTGAACGGGAAGGAGGAAAGCCAAAAAGCATAGTTCTTTCTTCGCCTGCACCCTTCTCACCCCCGGCGAACAGTCTTCTGTCTCGTTTCGTCACGGTTTTCCTATCCCAGCCTGTTCCCCCCGTCCGCGTACGCGCGCACAAAGTGGAGAAAAGGGAGGGCGGAATGGTACAGACAAGTAAAGTAAGCACGGAAATCGGCTCTCCGCAAGCGGTCTGATATACGTCGAGTCTCGTCGAGCGAAAGGTAATACCGTTTGATAGGAAAATAATATTTTATTTCTACTTTACCCCTTCTTGGTCTTTCCACCGCCTACTACCGTGATCCGCAGCCCGCTGAGCCTGTTCGCTTTTATTCGCGGGAAAATAACGTCACCGTAGTCGCTGTAAATCTTTCGTGTGCCACTGCTCGTAATTATTCAAGTGTCTTTGATCGTTGAAATGGACGGGTTATTAAATTGGAGCAATGAAATCAATTTACAGTGGGCTCTCGAGTTACGTCCTCTCGATTTACGTCGTGTTACAGTTATGTCGTCTTCACATAATGCGGTAGTCAATTGTTTTTAACACTAGAACCGCTTATCGGACGGATCAAAATGATTCATTCTTGATTTCTTCATTTTGCAATTATTAGAAAGATAACAGATGTTTCTCTGAGAAATTGTTACAAAAATTCAGTTAGCAATACGCAAACTGAATTATAAATCAATGAAAGTTTTAATAGATTCGCTCTTCGAGTTTCTATAGAGGAATTTTAAAAAGTCAATTTAACTGCTTGGTAGTTTTAGTGTTAATCAACATTTCTCGCTTTACGTTTCGCCAAAAATAGTAATTATTTGATGACATTAAAAGAAAACCATTCAGTACGTTCTAATATTATTGGTGGACATCATGATTTTATCGATTCTTTGTAAACATTCGTTGAATGTAATCTCTTCTAGCATTTTTGTACGTTCAAAAGAAAGTGCATCTCCTAACTTGATTAGTAAGTTGGAGGCCTTACTGTACTTGGTGGAGTTGTGAATTATATTATAATTGTATCTGGTTATGAAATGATTTAATGATTCTCTTATGTAGAATTTAGCTATAGAAATGAAATGATTTAGTGATTCTTCATAGAATTTTTCTCTATACAACACGCTAACTCGTCGCTACAATTATCAGTTCATAAATTGATTAATGAATTAGTACTTAGTTGATAAATCATTTACTAATTCTTTAAACAGACTCTACTAATGTTGTCCCTCGTTGCTGTGACTATTGCTTGAATAATTGATTTATTAGAATCCATATAGATTACAGAACATCACATTCCTTTCATTACGAGCATTAAAATTTTAAGAATAAGAATCCAATTAACCCTTCAAAATAGAATACCGAGTGAATAGAAACGAATTTCCAACATTACTTGTTATTCAATGAACATTTAAACGCCTTCAAAATCTTGCAAATATTTACCCCATCCACAAAAAGGACTTTCTCCCCACTGTTTGAGCTAAAACGTGACTAGCGCGCTGCGGAAGCGATCACTTTAACATCAATGAACCATCGCCTGAAGTTAAAATCCAATTGCACAATGATCTTGTACAGGAAGAAAAGAGCTGCGTAAAAATGTACACTAGAACCTCGATTATCCGATTTAATATGACAATGAGCAGTCGACATAAATGGGGATCTGAGATCTCTTTATCTTTCACCTTTTAAAACATATTCGTAAAATCCGATGGTATATATTTGAAGTTAACCCTTTACTCTACGATTTCTTTCGTAATTGTGCGCGGCAGAATTATTTTATTGTTCATAATTCATTAGAAAAAGAACACCATACCACGCTCATTCTACGTCTACTTTCACTCTGAGATGGCACAATTGATAACGGAAAAGTAGTATTTAATCTGAATTTGAAAGAATTAAATGATATTCGTATTCCTTAAAGTCTATTTGAAATTTTCGACACGAGTTTAAGATGATATTATAGGGCAAGGGGTTACTATGAATGAATCTGAATTATTGAGTTCGAATGTAACCAAGATTCTAAATAACTTCGGTCACAAAAAATAGCGACTCGGTTAATCGAAGTTCTATTGTAGGGTAAGCCGAGTGAAACGGCCTGATCTAATTTTGATTTTCAAATATCCTTATGTTCAATTATGTTCAATATTCTTCTTACATATGGCTAGTTATTCACATTCATAAATATATTTCTTTTGTGTTAGCTATTAACCATTTGCGATAGCAACGAATTCAGAGACTCGGCAGGATCTTGCGCAAGGAATTTTGCCTTCACCTGTTATATACAGATATGTACACTAATTTTTTCATTAACCCCTTGCCCTACGATTTATTTCTTAGCTGTGACAGACACAACTATTTTACCCTTAGTAATTTATTTAGAAAAGGCAAAACATTGATGCCGATTTTATGTCTGCGTTTACTTTAAAGGTTAACGATTCATAGTAGAAAAGTAATATTTTTATATATCTAAAAAAAAAATAAATAATACTTAGATTTCTCAAATTAAGTTTAAAATGTTAGCCTTGACACTGCATCGTAGGTGAAGGGGTTAATAGTTTTGTACATAGTGGTAGATTTCAATCTGGAATATACAATCCAATAAGACTATCGACGCGTATATGTCATTGGCAATTTTTTAACAAAAACATCATGACGTACGTGTCACGTCTTTCCAGCGCAAGTGGTTAATGTTATTTATAATGTAATAATTCCTTGACAAGTAGGCCGCCACTCCCCGACTTATCCTAATTCCAAAAAAAACGACTGACGAAGAAACCCGACAAAGTAATCACTCAGTCAGCAAACCCAAAGGACAAACGGTGAATTTACGTGGCCTCGGAGTGATGACCAGTCGTTATTAGTTGTAAGATCGGATCAACAATCCTGCGATTCGCAGGTCATATGAATCCTCAAACACAACGCGAGGCACGCGGATCATCCGCAAACCAATTCCGGCGTCTTACCAATTACACGGTATATACCGTTAAATCGGTTGACAGAATGTACAGAAGGGCAACTAGCTAAACGTTAGACGGACGCCCACGAGCATTCTGGGATCCGCATGCCGGCGCGTTGCAGAGGGTGATCTGAGGTTCGATGTTGTAAGAGCAAGAGGGTAACCGGTGTGTACTGATCAGGTTTGCTCGTAGGTACCGGTACAGGGCAGCCAGTTAACGGGGCGATACCGTCGTTACCATCGCCGACGATGCCCAATTTCAACATGGCTGCGCAAACACCTAACGGTCAACCGGCAGGTTCGGATCCAGGTATCTACAACAACGGGATACCGCAGACCTACGCGGGACGTGAGTATCAACTCAGGCGCAGTGTGCCGCCCCTGCGCAATGCTCGGCCAATCGACGCCGGACTGTATTATTCCGCGTTTCCGGCGATAACCGAGTAACCTCGCCCCGTGCTTCGATTCACCGACGCTCACCAACGTGTTGGAAAAAAGTTTGAATTTTCCGAAAAAAAAGAGAAAAACGGGAAAAGGAAAAGAAAGGGAAAAGAGGGGGATCCGGAAGTACGAGCATTGATTTTTCAATCGCGTTTAGAAGAAACGAACGAAACGGAATTCTCGTTCGACGTTAATGCCAATTGTATTATACGTTGAACGCTCGTCGAGTGTTCTTGATACTGTTGCGAGACCGATAAACGTTGCAGATAAATGTAGATGCTTTTTTTTTATCTCGATGGATTAACGATTTCGCCGTTTTCTCGTGGTTTTTGTAGATTAATAAGTATGTACCGATTGTTTTTTGTTATACTGCTCTTTGTCGTGCGCTTTAGTTTTTATTGTTATGATGAAAGTGTAGAAAGTTATACAGAACGATGCATGCTTTCTTTTTGTACATACAATTACGATCTTCGTAACGGAAAATGGTTTCGGAATGTGAATAAGGTTTCTAATTCTGTAGAAATATGTGGGGTATTATATGACCGATCGAAATGTAGTGAACAAGCGGAGATTTTTTACTTTCTGATAATGAACAGTTCATTACTTCGTAATGTAGTTTAAAAAATGTATTTGTCTACTCAGTAACTTCGAGAGAACTTTGAGTATCAAAGTAGGATATTAATGTAATCTAGATTGTTCGTTATTTGATTGTGTAGAGAAACGATCCACTAGTTTAGAGATATTAATCATTCAATCACTCAATATTAATGTGAAAATAATGTTTCGAATATGATTCAGTATGTACCGAGTGTCACTTAAAACGGTACACTTAACTACTTGCAAAATTTTTGTTTAAAAATTGCTTTCATTATGTAATCAAGATGAAAGAATTTACACATATACTTTTTCACGTGTGTTTACTTTATATATAACAATTACAAAATAAAATGTTTATCTATCAAAAGTAAGTCAAAGGTATTATGAAATAATAATGCTAGTAGATTAGACTTTAATTTGGCAATAAAGATAAACTTCTTTTACAAATTAAAACTTTGTTTAGACATCACTTAGAAAATATAATTTACTTTTTATGATTTCATAATCAGAATATTCGTCCGTAATAACTGTTATTTTTTAATAATCTTATAACGTTTGGATTTCTAGCTCTCATATCAAGTATTACTACTTTTTGTCTGGAAAAATTGTTTTTTATTGCTTCTAGGATCCAATGTTCATCTCATGTACAGATTTTTTAAATTGATCGTACTTTATTCAATAAACGATTTTATTCTTCTAATCGTTGGATAATATATTATACTTTTACTTTGACGATCATTTTCGTTATAAATTCTGTGATTTCAGCAATGCTAATTTACATTCTTTCATGCGGCTCACCTAATTTAATATTTTTACTTGAATAATAATGAACGATTGCTTCTAATTACGTACAACACACAAATTGAGCTAAAAACAAGAAATAACTATGTAACTTACGACTACACAGAAAGAAATTGAATATTTCCAGAAGTATTAAAATTTTACCATCATATACTATTCTTTGTGATTAATATAATTGTTATATAGTAAGTAATACGTCATTATACCTGAGTGTAAATTATTTTAAACTTAATTTAATAGTACAAACAATTTACAAACATGTATATTTATAAATTGTTCAATCAATATGTATTTTTGAGGGAAATTCACTTTACATCAGATATCCGCGAATACATTCTTGACCAAAAAATTTCTATTCCTTTTTCATTATTTGCTAGTGATAAATTATTCATATAAATGATTTCTGTCCTCTTAAATTACTAAACAACATTAATTCCATTGATATACTATTTTTTACATAAGTATTCACGAATAAATTGAATGGACTAATTCTTTTCCGACCTACTCTGTTTCATTGACCTTTACTGTATTCCATTACGTAATTGGAATGTATATCAGATAGAAAATTTTTGAACCTATTACAATTTTAACTTCCATTGTTCTTAAGATACTTTAAAGTACTACTTCCATCGACATCCTTATATGACCTAAGTTAACACATTATTCATATGAAAGTGAAACAATCGAAATAAACTTCAATATACTTTATTTATACATAATGGATTGAAATGAAACTGTGGACACATGTTTTGTATAACTTTCAATATCTTGTTCTTGCAATATTCTATATTGGCCTGCGTTCAACGAATTGAAATAGCTAAAGCGAGTACAAACACGAGTTAACTCGTAACCTATCAGCAATGTGTTAATTTACCTTCTTTGTTTGAATTCACTTAATTTAATACAAGGTTTCAATCTACGCATCTTCACTAGTATCAAAAAACTTATATTTCATGTCCACATTATTAAAATAATCTTGAAGTATCCAAAATAAAGGCGAAAACAAAGGACAACACGATTTAAAGTTAAATGGGTTACAGAAGAGTTTCGACGTTGGGCGATTTCCAAATTGACCGTATCCTAAAGACACCCAAGAATGTAAAAAACCGTGCGATATCGATTGGTCAGCAGCAATTGCGAGAGGGGCCTTAGACGTAGGTCCGTCCCCGATAAGAGCTGAGCTTATTGAAGTGTAGATGGCCTCCATCTGTCCATTTCAGCACAAGGGCTGCCCAACGGGGAGGCGGCACTCCAGCATGCCGCCGCGTATCCCGGAATGCAAACCTACACCGGTGTCGGTAAGTTTTTTATTTTTCTCCGTCGCCATCTTTACCTTTACTCCCTCCGTTTTATCGAGAATACTCCGCCAAAGCCTCCGTATCTGCAACAAGTTTCCAACGGAGACTATAACGAGCGCATTGTACGACCTATCACGCTTCTCGATGATCGCGTAAAGCTCGAAGCCAATCCACGGAGGAACATTGGACTCCGTAATGAGTTTCGGAAAGGAAATCATTCGCCCGAAAATTATTATCACGGACGATGAATTTATTCGATTTCTAATTACCGGCGCTTTCCATCTACCGCGAAAACGGTGCTGTTTCTAACGATGCAATCGGGAACGCGTCGTAAAGCTCACGGTTACGCGATTCTCGCTGACGAACATACTACGGTTCAATTTTTAATAACGTTTTTTAAACGGACGAACCGGAATAAATTCGGACACTCTTCCGGTGATAATTTTAGAGGAAATCGACTGATCGGACAGAAAAATTAATGAATCCGAACGTTCGATCGTAATATGCTTTTATCCGAGCACTCGAGCACTTAACTTTGAAAGATTCGATTCCGCTGGTCGCGTTTCTGGCTGTTGCATGCAGCTATGGTCGCATGTGTATACGGTATATGTGTATGGTCACGTATATACACACGTATAAAGACATGGGTGTCTCGTCGTTATATTACCGCCATGGATATCGGTGTGCGTACGCAGTTGCTACGAGTGTATACATACATATGTACATGCATACATATATAAACGTACAATTATATGTATATTGTATATAATTAAATGCACAGGGTGAATCTTCTAACACGACGACTTAAAGAATAGGCTTGTAAGTTATTCGTTGTACGAAAAAATGTTTCAAATAAAACTTGCTTGATATCTAGGGAACAGTGCTCTAATCTGTTTCTTATTGTTACTTTTTTAGCGAGATATTAGGGTCGCCTTCAGTTTTTCAAATGGAATGTCTAATACTTTTTTTCAAATTCGGATGAAACGTCAAATTTTGAGTAAAGAAGTGTTATACAATATGGAACTTAAAATGAATAATTACTGCGATATTTTTAAAACAAGTTTTATTTCAAGTGGTGTTTGAAGTATTGTCGATTATAGTCAATAAAAAATTTGCGTAATCGAACTATCAGTGAGCGAAGAACATTCTTCAGCGTCTTTGATGTTTACCGAGACACTAAATAGACATTTCATGTTGTAACATTTAACAGGGAACACGCTTACAAACGTGACCTACCATCGTAAACAAAGTCGCGACGAGAATCACGTTGACTAATCGTATTTCCTAATAGAAGAACATTCATTTGAAGATATCTCGGTAATTACTCATTAAGTTCCACTTCGTGTAACACCTTTTTTACTCAAAATTTGATGTTTCATCCGAATTTGAGAAAAAGTATTAGACATTCCGTTTAAAAAACTGAAAGCGACCCTAATATCTCGCTGAAACAGTAAGGTAATAAGAAATAGATTAGAGCACGGTATGCTCCCCTAGATGTCAAGCAACATTCGTTTGAGACACTTTCTCGTACAACGAATAACTTACAAGTTATTTTAATTCGTCGTGTTATGAGACTCACCCTGTATACATGTGTACATATAATGTATATTTATATATCAATATATAACCATATGTATTATATAATATTATTGACGTGCCGCGTCAACGTGCTGTGCTTCTGATGTGCTGTTACAATGTACTTCAATGTTCCTTTGAATATATATTATACATCGTGTACGTTCAATATTGTAACTTTTAAACGTATTGTGTGCCTTGCATGTTTAACCGACACGCAAATACAACAAGCCGACGCAGAATTTGAAGGCTTGAACGACGGTTACATCATAGCGGTGCTCTACGCATCCGGCAGAAATTATGATCCAATAATCAGCATCGAAATGGGCGATCCCGTTTCAGAGATAATCAGCGTTCCGACGTAACTAAACTTCAATTCGTTCCCATCCGCCGTTAGCAATTAACGCGCCGGGGACTCTGATAAACTCTCTGTTTCGCGAATTGAATTATTAACGGAACATTCGAATTCTCGTTTCGCAAGTTCCGCTTATACCCCGCGCGTCTCATTATGGGCTGCGAAAACATTGGACACCGTGACAACTTTCCGTGATAATAATTATTTTCTCTTTCGATTTGGACGACGCCCACGCGATTTTTCTCTTTGCGCGCACGCCGCACCTGTCTGTCTCTCGTGCTCAAATTATCACGAGCTCGTTCAACGTGGAATACAACTGCAGTATGTTTCGAAAGTACACCAACCCACCAATGTGTGAATGTTCTGGCATTTATATTAACGCCTGACAGCGAAAAAGTAGGAGTACAATAATTATATTAATCCTGATACGGTCCGCAGTTTGTCTGCACATTTGAAATACTATCTTAAAATATAGGAGCACGTGAGCTAGTAACATTTTCGTTATATCGTTTTTAAATTTGAAGTATCCTTAATGCTTTAATCAAAATAGAATTTGACAAATATAAATGTCGTTTAATTCTTTCAAGTCCGAATTGAATATTATTTTTCTATTATTAATTGTAATGCTTCTGAGTATACATAGAATAACTGTAGAATTTTTCTGCTTTCCTAATAAATTGTGTACAATAAAATGTCTCTGTTGAGCGTAATTCAGAAAGAAATCACAGGGGTTAACAATAATAGAACACGACTAAATCGAGACAGGTTAACGCTAAAGCTACCGAATAATTAGAGTGACCTATTTCCAATTCCTTATAAAAATCAGAACAATACGTTTGATGAAATTAGAACGGTCGCCTAGTCTTGTATCTATACAAATACACAAATTAAATTAAAAATCTCTCACAGAATCGCCTTCATAATTCGAACACTTGCAAAATAAAAATTCTGAAATGGGTCAATTTGACCCGTCCGGTAGTTTTAGTGTTAAACAAACAAAACAGTGTTAAACAAATGAAAATGCGAGTAGGGTAAAAGGGATCCGAAGGGTTAAATGTCTACCTATAGTAATTTCTGACGCAATACATAGATTTTGAAATCATTTAAAATCATTGTACAGCTTGTATGACTTTCCTCAATGAAGATAGAGGTTCTTAACACTGAAACTACCAAATAGTTAAATTAACTTTTCGAAATTCCTCTATAGAAACTCCAAGAGTTCATCTATTGAGACTTTAGTTGCTTTATAATTCAGTTTGTGCATTGCTAAATCAATGTCTTTAATCATTTTTCAGAGAAATATCTATTTTTTTAATAATTGCAAAATGAAGAAATCAGAAATTGGTCATTCTGACTCGCCTAGTAGGTTTAGTGTTAATAGGTAACAGAGAAACTTAATGGGCGAAACAGTGTTATTGCACATTTCGTCTTGAAGAGTAACGAAGAGTAGCAGTTATGATAGAAAAGCGTATACAACCTTCTACGAAGGTTCAATCGCAAAAAGGACTTTAAGCTAATTCGCAATTTTTAATTCAGCAATGTCCGTTGACTATATCAATGCAACTAAATACCATTGAAAATGGATTTATACTAAAAATGTTGTATGTTGGTAATACTATTAAAATTTTAGTGTTCACAACAGAAAAGATAGATGGACAGGATTATTCAAATGTATGAAAAAATGTTCGAATAGAAAAATATAATATGACAAACAGAAAAAGTTAGCAAATGTAATATCTCTAAAATATGTTGTACCTGGTGTTTATATCACACAGTTTTTAGGGAGTTGGTGTATTTTTCGAATATATTGTAGGGTACCATTTATCTCGTTGAAATCGTTAAAAGTTCATCATAGAATATAACTGTATACTTTACCATTTGTAAGTATTTAGACACTTGTACCCTTTTCAGGAGACACGATCTGTACAAATAATTCAATTATACCTTCCTAACAAAACAGTTCTTATAATTTCTGTCTCGTATGAATATTTTCATTTAACTGTTGTCACCCTTTCTCCATTGAAAATATAAATATTAAATTACTGTGTTTTCAGGTATAAAGTTGCAAAAATAGGAAAGCAATAGTTACTATTGGATGAAAATAAACATTCACATATGGAGTCATCGTTATAGTACATATATTATATATTTTCCTTTTGTGTTTTCCATATTAAAATATTTAAACCGAAAAAGATTCTAAAATACGACAAAAATGAAGAAAATAGAGATATATCTTAACGAAAGAAATATAATTTATGTACCTATATACATAGAAATTACAAAGTCGCAGTATAATACAAAGTTTTTTCTAAATATATTTACAATATTAATTCTCAGAAACTCTGTATCGAATTCAGCAAGTATTTAAATACTTTTGGACGATAGTATAAATACGTCTAACCGAGAGATATTGGTTTCCCGTGTTTTACATAGCCAAAATATAAAATACTCTTCCCCTTCGTTTTTTGCCCGGTGCATACAGTTCCCAAAGATCAACAAACAAGAAAAAAGGAATTTAGAGTAGCAAAAATTTGTCTATTCGGTCGGGTGGTAGCGATGGTACATATAACAGCGTATTTATTTCATACGGCGTACGGCGGACCGAAATCTCTCCGGCAATATCAATCGAAATATATTAAAATCATATTTGCACGAAAATAATTAATTTCAAAGAAAAAATTTATATCTTTTGATCTGAGAGCGAATATCCGTTCTCCTTCAGCTCGTTGCCACCCACTGGCCCGTTTCCGCGCTTATCCGTCACAAGCAAACATCAATCGTGCGCGTTTTAAATATTTACCAAGGCATAATTAATGCCGTTATAATTGCTTCCCTCTAATATCATATGGTGAAGCACCTATTTATCCGTTTCAGTCTATGCGGTAGTGAGCATTCGAGCATTGAATACCTGGAACATTCGCTAAAGAATTTCTCTCGGAAAATGTGATATCACGGATAACGCTATTTCATCTACCTCTTTCAATTACTCTGAACAGTACTTTGCTTGTAGTCGGATACACTTAACGTCCATAAGTATCGGGATACTTATACCTGGCTAATTGAAAATAAAATATTGTGAACCCTCGTAAGTACGTCACGTTTCATGCGGAAATACGTTTTGCGTTACAAGAACAACGTGGATTATTTATAGAACATAAATAAATTAGTCTCGCAGCTAAAGCATTGATCAGATAGGGTAAGAAGAAATAGCCCAATTTTTATTGAACAGCTATTGTATTATAAATATTTTTAATCTCACAAAACAGTTATATCTATAAAAGTAAATTATATATAGGCTAGACCGAGGTGAATCGGATCGTTTTCTGTTTAACATCAGAGAATTAAAAATAGTTTAACGTTAACAATGAGAAACAAAAAAAATTGTTATATATACAAGAAATAAAAAAAGTTTCTTACAATAAAGGTGAGAAGAAATTTACGTATGTCTCCTGAAGAAGAAATAAAAATCTTTGATGCAATGAAATTCGCTTAATCAGAATTCTTTGATCTATTACAGAGGGATAATGTTGTATGAGGGTTCACTATATACAATTTCGTATTATATTAATTTCTAAGAATAATAATATGTATATTACATCATAATTATAATGAGATTTAATGGAGGTATACAAACAAAGGTACAATAATTACAGTTGTACGAAAAGAATTATTTTGATTGTAGAGCTATGTTCAATCTTTGAACATCACATTTATTTAAGTATATATTTATTTATTAGAATCCCGATAGTTCTAGTATCATAAAGAACTCAATACAAACCTCATTAACTTTCCATTTCACTTTAGCTCCAATAAAACTATCATTTGATTCCAATTTCTACAAATTAATCTACGCATATTTTTCTACGTACAAAAGTCCCCGATCCATTTATAATAACCAAAACAGATCCAAGCAAGTGTCCAAATACTCGTGTACAACAGTGTACGCTTCTCGAATTATAAATTCAGTCGACTAGCGTTCAGATGGCTCTCAAATGGCCGAAAAAGGTAATATTCTGTTGCAGTACAGAAATCTATCTTCTGTATTCCACTCGTAACGCCGGATACATGTTGCCTGTACGCGTGATTCTAAAGTGTGTCGCTTAATATCAACAGCTACAGTAATGGCAGCACGGTCGCAAAGTACAAAAGTATCGTATTAAAAGTCGCGGAACGATGAGAACGTTGTGTGTCGAATACCCTTGTCGAGGGAAACGGCGCAACGGCTGCAGCAGAAAGCCTCGCGGAAAAAGAATTTCCTCCTCTGGCGACTCGGCTTTCGTTTGCTTTTGAGCCCGCTCTCCAGGCCAAAGCTCCTCTTGTTAATTCGACGGACTGACTGCGTTTAGAAAAATATCGTGCGCCCAGAACCTTTAACAGACGCGAAATTCTGTTTTCGAGTTCCCCTCTTCTATTTCTCTGTGCCAAATCGCCGCGTTTCGATCGTCCGACAGCGATTACATGTTTTCCTCGATCATTCGTGGCTTGTTGATCGCAGAACGGTTTCGTATAAACATCGCGAAACCATTTGACCCTAAATATGACCACAGAAATTCTTTTATTCTGACTTTTAACCTGTGGCACCCATGTGCGTACACTAAAAAGGGAACATACGTGAATAGCAATCACTGATTTTGGTGCAGCTATGGTGGAAAGTAGTGTTTTCCATAGCTGATACGGGATGTTTCTTGGTAATTGACCTGTTAACTGTGGAATTTAGTTTCAAAAATCTCTCGTTTGGCGTTCAGTAAAATCAAAGAATGAAATTTGTACTCGATAGAAACATTAAATATTTTTGTAAGCTTTTTATTGAAGTTACACGAAAATCGATGATTGTCGTTTTACTATGTTCGTATACAACATAAATTGAAAATATTTTAAATGCGATAAGAGGTATAAAATTTCATTTTCTCATATTTACACAAATAAAACTAATATATATCTATCTTAAAATGAAATTTCTTGTACACAGTTATGTTTCTATTTTTAGTAGTTCATACTACCCATATCAAGCTAAAGTGAGTGTCACTTAAAATTGTATACCTCCATATTTGAAACATTTTACTTGTTGTTACCAAATAATTGAGGCTATGTAGTTAATGTTAAAATACTTTACACACAAGCACGTACATTAAGAATAATTAGAAGCAAAAAGTTCTGTGTATAAGTAAATTAAACATATTTATGTTCAAAGATTTCTGAGTAACTAAAAATAAACTTTTAAAGAATGAAAATTATAAACGCTGTGCGGTTGTATTTTGGACAATACTATTAAAAATTGAGTGCTCACAACAGAAAAGATAGATAGATAGAATTATTCAAATATATGAAAAAATATTGAAGTAGTAAAAAATAATATGACAAATAGAAAAAGGTAGCAAGCGCAGTATCTCCAAAAATGTTCCCAAAAACTTGATTAAATCGATCCCTCGTCATTTAAAACTTACCAAAAATGGGGTTATCTTGCAAAATAATAAACTACGAATTAAATTTCTTTTTGCAACCTGAAATTAACCATAACTAATATTGAAATATATTTATATTACATATAGATCTTTTAGTTTACCATCGTTAAATATGGAAGAAAGCCACTTTAAATCATTGCGCGTTAATCATTTTAACCTTATCTATGTAATAAACGCAAATTAGTAAACCAACGGATTGAAAGTATCAGGGTGTATAATTTTATGCGACACACTCACTATTTACATATATTCGCGGAAGAAACATAGGGAGCGAAAGAAGAAGACAGCATGTACTTCATGTTTAGATGTGTACACATCATGATGTATTTGTTATTTGTTATTGTCGCAGCTTATCCTGCCGTCTACAGCCAGTTTCCTCAGGCTATTCCACAGCCGATGACCGCAGTGGCGCCCACGCAGAGAGAAGGTAAGTACAACACACTCATTAGCGTCTAACTGTTGACTGTAAACACGAACGATTGCAGTCCCGAAATCGTAGATCCAAATCCTAAACGTCCAGACACAACTGATCCCTCGTCGTTGCGTCGCAGCTTGTGCATACGATCGGACAAACTTTATTTCACTGTGCTGCGTGGAACATTCATTATGCAATTCAAACAGAAAAGCAAATACACTGAAGAAAAAAGGCAATAGGATTGTCTCAGTGACAATCAAAATGAAAATCAGAATTCCAAAGGAGATAAAAGGAAGTCCATGGACACTCGTTACGCGTTACAAGCAGAAATTCTTTTCGCCGTTACGGCACGGTTGACGGATCATTTTTAATTTGGCCGGGCACCGTTACGAACTTTTTTTTTTAGTCGAATCACACCGACGAAAAAAGTGAGGATGACCAACAACCGTTGATGAATTTTCATTCGGCCACTATATTCTCTTTTCAATACCGCGAATAATATCGGGTTTCCCTGCCGCGAGACCGGCGCAGAATGGAGCCTTTCTTTCGCAACGCGATGCGCCGGTTAAATTACAACTATGATAATGAAAAAGGAAAGAAACCAAAAGAACGAGCGTATACACAGGGTGTGTCGTTTTAGCGTGTGCAGTGAAATATCTCGTAAAGTATTGCAGTTAGACAAAAAATGTTCTTACAAAGGTTGTTTAATATGATGGAGCACATTAATGTTATTTTCATAGCTAAATTATTGAGGGAGATATCAAAGTCAAGTTAATTCTTTTAAATAAAATCATATATTTTTTTACAATAATACCATACTATGATATTTTATAATAATATCCCACTATTACATTATAGAAAAATAAATATACAATTCCATTTAAAAAAGTTAACTTAGCCTTAATATCTCCCCTATTTATCTAACTATGAAAATAACATTAACACCACATAACGTACCTCTTCATACCAAATAACTTTTGTAAGAACATTTTTGTTCCAACTTTAATACTTGGAAATATTCCACCGTACATACTTAAACGGCACACCCTGTATACATACATATGCCCGTGTAACGCTTCGCATTCGGGACTCCGGTGTCGGATGTTCCATTACACCCGACGTAACCGTCCGGTATCCGGTAAAATTTCTCCGCAGTGAAAAAGCCAGGAGGTACGATTAATTAAACTGATTGACTCGGATTGAAAGTGTAAGATTAATCGGAACCAATATCGACGCGCGGAAGAGGGGGCCGGAGAACAAACTGATCTCCAATGTTATCTTTGTGAATGAAAAGCCGTGGTCTCGGAGGGCGTTTGGGAGGTGGGGTTGAGTAGGTGGTGCGGAAGATGGCGGATAAGAACGCGGACAGAAAAGAGCGGGGACGGCGAGCTCAGCCAACGTCTAATTGCAATTAACAACTCGCCATTATTAGAATATACGACGCCTAACAATGAGATAATGCAAATAAAACGAAAGTTTTAATTACTTTGCCACTACGCCGGCCGGCTATCCGTTGTTACGTTGTAGGATAATGGGAAGTTTCCCGCAACAGCGTCCCCTTTCCTCCTTGCCCCGTTTCGTTCAGGGTTTCCGGCGTTTTCCTTTTCCGCTCCTTCCCAATCCAATTTTTCGCCTACCTCCCATCGAACATACAATATCTCGTCAACGCATTCTGTGACGCGCAGATGTTTCGACGGGATGCACACTGCCGCCCGAAAATGTTTGATCGGTTTCATTGTGTTCTAGAGAAGAATGAAAGACGATATACTGGTTTGTGACTATTTATCGCTGTATTTGTATTCGGTGTATTCTTTGTTTCTTACTGTTGTATTCTTTGACAGTTACTTGGATAAAAATTCAATTAACTCATTTGTATCGTTTCCATTGACAACGCAAAGATTCTTTGTTTACTCGGGAAACAAGTGATCAGATATTTTTGCACGGCGGTGTGCGTATATGTTGTCCTCGATACACTTTCGCTGTGACGAAAATCGCGATGCATTGGATTTTTATGAAAACAAACATTTAATACCTTCGTTGTTTTCGAGTTCTGAAGATGTTTTCGTTTTAAATCAAAATAAATATTTTGAGATTCATCCGGTGAACGTTTCACGCGTTTCAATGTAACTTTCGAGATTGTTGCTGTTATTTAAAGAAAGATCATAGTTATTTAGAAAACGAATCATAATCAGCGTTGATTAAAGTCAGTGATAAAAGTTTTTATATATTTCTATCTCCATGTGATTTATAGTGACTGAAATTAATTTTTGAATTGAGATTCGTTTTAAATTTAGTCGTCGTAGCGAATGTGTTTCACCGAGAACTACAGTCATGCACACAGAACCTGACTTTCACGTGTTACTCATCTTTAGAGAAATCCGCTTTTGAGCAGACTAATTGTTTAGGGCTTGAATATTAAGAAAATAAAGTGGAACGGTGTTCAATGTTAAAACTCAGGCGACTATGTAGCGTGGAAACAGGCGACACAGCGACGGTGTCAGGAAAAATAAAATGGTCTACTCTGTCATCATTGCATGACATCATTATCGATTTCATATTTACTGTCGCTTCGTCGATCATTCTCGCTTCTCTGACCTATTTCAATGTTATACGTTTTTACAAGGTGTTCTCGCTGTTCGTGTATCTCTCTCCTCTTGATCGACTGTTGCGCCATCAACATTTTAAACGTTTCACCGAAAATTTCTACCTTCTCGTACTTTAGATGGATTACATTGCTGTCTCACCATTTGCACTCGGTGTGGATTTATTTGGCTATGTTCGGTGTTGCGGTGTTAAACAGCATTGATCGTTGCTATTATAGGACGATCAACTACGAATCGTAACAAGTGTATAGAGTGGTCTTGTCAACGCTTTATCTACTGACGGTTATTTAACACTAAACGTACCGCGTACCGTTTTCAAGTTTGATTTAAAATTCTGCATCTTCTTTCGTTTATTTAATTTTATATCAATTTCTATACTGCCTGATTAATTAGTTCTTCAATTTTCTATTTTCCTGTCGTTCCTGTTTTTACTAAGAAAAATATACTATGTAATTTATTTACTTTTATTTTGTAACCAGTTATTTTACTGACTGGTGTCAACAGTCTTCCAAAAATCGATGATTAACAGCTGAGGATTTCTTAATTGAATTTTCAATTGCGTAATCTTCTTTTAAGATTATTATTTAATAAGAAATAATCGAGTTTCTTTTTTATATAATGCAATCATTACTAGTATATTGATACAGTATCTTAATATAAGTAAGTGAGGTATCAAACGTTTGCTTATGGAATTGAAAATCAGATTTTTTAATACAGTAAAACATAGTTTTGTGTTTAAAAACTAACGACAGTAATATGAATTGAATAGTTTTTAGTATGTAATGAGACTCTATATAATTAATACTCTGAATATTTAATAATATTCTCAGTCGTAAAAAGATAACATCTCATCAATGGATAGCTGTAGCATATTTAGAGTGTAATTAGAGGTACAATTTAAAACGAGAGTTCTGCAAATGGAAGGTTTGAAAATTGATTTGCTTTAGGCAACCCAATCTATAAACAAAATGTTATTCTACGTTTCCAATTTATTTTTCACGTAGAATCACTATATTCCCGATTGTATCACCAATTGGGATACACTATACACGTGTATACTTTTTCCTCTAATTGAAAGATATCGCTATTCCTGTTACGATAAAATTTTAAAAAATGTTCTCCCGCATAAAAAGGTAAATATTATAAGAGGTCAACATTTGTTTTTATGTTTTATGACACATCAATATCAAGTTTAAAATACAATTCTATATTTCGTCATTTGTTATAGATAGAACCACTCAGCTTCACTTCATACAGCTTTATCCGTTGACAATTTGTAAATAATCGAACACGTGCTGCATCCATTTCGATGAATTTTTATTTAATCTTTAAGTATAGAAGTCTGAAAGTAATTGATTAATGTTAAGTGTCCTCGTTTGTAACAACTAAAAAAAAAATTTATTGTATTTATTTGTTTTAATTTATTTAAATATTTCTACAAAGCAGTAGTATTAAATATATATTGAAAATTTCACTGGTTTCAAAATTATATTTAATGTAGAGGTCTGTGAGATTATACATCCATATTTAAAGGTTAAAATTCTTCGTTGTTAGTCAACATTGAATTATGTCTCATTGGAATTTGTTAGTACCATTATTACCAACATTTTTCTTTACCAAAAGCTAGGACAATTTATTTCAATTATCTTCGTATCGAACACTTTCGAGATTTCAAAATTGATAAATATATTTACCAATAATATTCACTTTCTATGGAAGATCTAAAATACATTTCAGTTGTATTACTATAATAGGAGACTACTGGCCACTCTGAATACATTTGAAAGCTCGAATTACTCGGATAAAAATATTGCTTCGAGAAACTCCGAACAATTGAAAAGAAAGAAGCAAGAAGCAAAGGAAATTGTAGTGATTAATACTAACGTTAGTGGATACTAACAAGGGAACCTTTTCAGCCAGCACACGCCAATTTTGATGAAACCTGTGCGAAACATAGTTCTCAAGAAAATATTTGATACGTATTTCATTCTATCGGCCAACATCCACCTTGAAAGAGTGAAAACTCCTCTCAAAGTTGAGGGTTGAAAATATATTTTTTAGAATATTTATGAATCTAGGGGGCGTAGAAAATAAATCTGAATTTTTCATTCCGAAGCAAACAATTTAAACAAAATTTCCTTTCTACACCCCCTAGTTTCAGAGATATTGTAAAAAATACTCTTTCAACGTTCAACTTTGAGAAGCATGTTCACCCCTTCAAACTATATGTTGTCCGATAAGAAAAAGTATGTGTCAAATATTTTCTTGAGAACTATGTCTCGCATAACTTTCATCAAAATCGGCGTGTACTGGTTGAAAAGGTTCCCTCCTAAGCTTAACGGGTCGTCTAGTCGTTGATACTGCCACCATAGGTTCGGAGGAGGTGTTGCTTTCATTAAATTCGCGTGCACGTCCCGCGCGTGAGCCAATTAGAGAGTCGAAAACCAATTTCAGGATCAACGATCGCGCGGTACGACGACGTTTTGAATTTATGGCTCGTTCTTCGTGATTCCAGCGTCCACCGCAATTCCTCCGCCATTCTCCCCTACGTCGAAACCAGAAACCTGTCGACACTGGCTCTAATTTGGGTTTCACGTGACAACTACGATCGAGTTATTACCGAGACGCGGTCCGCGCCAACGAAAAAGAAAACATTTGTTATTCTTTCTATACGGCACTGTTCAAATTTTCTTGTCTGCTATAACGGGGAAAACATTATTTATCAGATATCGACGAAAGTACTTCACAGGGAAGCCTTTAACGTCATCTGTTTTAATGGAGACTGAATATTTGATAAAGGGATTACTTTATCTGCTCTTGAAATATAAATTATAATCAGAGATCCATTATAAATACTTGTGTCACCTCAAAAATATTAATTCGTCAGAAAATATATGAAAATAATTTTATTAACTTTTCTTTCATCTCTAGAATTCAAAATAAAACAATTGTAAAGATCCACAAGGAGGAAATGAATAACTTTTGAGAATTTTTCTCTTTTAGAATGTTATTATTGATGCAAATATAATTGCAAACATGGTTTCCGTTATACAAATAAATTCTCAATCCGCGTCCTATTAAACATTAATCTGGGTTAAAATATAATTTGATATGAGCCATATATTAGAACATTTAATAATGACTTAAAACTTTGTTTCTTTAGTATTGTCATCACTCGTGTGTTGAGTATGTTCGAGTCTCCCACCGATATCAATGCAGAAACTTGCCCGCTGAAGGCCACTTATTCGTAATCGCGTTTTAAGTGGCAAGGGGATCTACAATCGTCTGTGAACTTTGAAGTGAACGAAGATAGTAATTGTTCACGGGACTGGGAACGGACAATTACACTCTAGAGTAATTCGACAAGGCGACGGTTGTACGTAAAGGCGATAAAGTGACAGAGGGGTGAATCTCGCCGAGGAACAAACGAGTCGCGATGAGTAGCATCCTAAAAGTTGAGTGGCAGCCATCTCATTACTTAAATGCGTCCGTTAGTCAGGAAATGCTGGCCAAGAGAGCAGAAGTTTTCCATGGTCATAATCGCCGCTAATTGACGTCGGAGTTATAAAGTTCAGTGAAATTAGCTAAATCCTTATTTGGACTCTCGTTATTCCGACCCCTTCGCTTTGCTTCTCCGCCGTCGGACTTTTCTCCGCGGACGTATTAATCGGCCGGTGTCTTCGTGCCTCTTGCGGCTGACATAAAGTAAGGAAGGAATTTTTCATTGTCCGACGAAAGCTGCAAAATTAAACCGGGAAAAGGAATCGCGTTTCCCTGGAAAAACTTTAACGATATTTAATGAATACGCCCGGCCGGGTCGCCCGTTAACGAGGCGGATAATTATTACGAAAGTCGAAACGAACATGAAAATAAATGTCATCGATGAACCGGCTAAGAAGGAAACGTGTCGAAGCGTTTGAGAATAGTGTGACAAAACCAGCGATTCAGCGACTTTGGAAAGGTGTACCTAAATGAGGGGTTGAAAGTGTTCTTGAATTAAATTAAGTCGACGATGGACTTGTTGATATCTTATCGAGAAAAAGTAGTTTATGCGAAATTTTAATCTTCTACTTTGAGGGGAGGGTAGTTAAATGGAAAATCGAATTGTCGGATTCAGAATACAGAAACACAACAAATATTTAATATGCTTACTTGAAACAGTAGAACGATTCAAACGGTAATTTCCTTTTTTACGCGAGAAACAAAATTTTACAGTATTTTAATTTCTCACATGTACGATGTTCAACCATAAAATCGAACAATCGCGTTCAACCATGAGAATATTAAAAAATTGTTTACCACGAAAGTGGTACGAAGTCCGATCATCCAATTTTCCTTACAATTGCACTACCATTTAATATAAAGGAAGAAAATTTGATACAAAGTATTTTTTCTCGATAAAATATTGTTTAATATAGCAGCTTATTTTAATTTTGTTAATGACACTTTTTTACTTTTTTATCCAGCTACATTTTTCTTTAACTTAGAGTTACTTAGTATTTGAAGAATAGATACCTCAAATAAATAAACATATATATTTGGAATATTTAACGTACCGAAAATTCACCAAGAATACAAATATAATCCCCTGAATTCATGCACCGTGTATTCTTAAGAATATTCATGAGACTGTGAAGGCAGTCGATCTTCTCTCAAACGGTCATTGGCATATTACCACCGAATTTCCACGCAGCCTCATACATTTTCATGGATTATACGTGAAAGAACATCAACAAAATAAAACGACGCAGAAACGTGACGACGGATTAATAATGTCTGACGACGAGCTCATGTAAAGTGTCGCACTATCGTAATCAGTATCATCACTATTATCACTGTATCCTTCATATCCATTTGCATTCATTTGAAAACCCTTCACCTCGCTCGCCATTGTGTTGTGAATCCCAGTGTTGTGTGTTTGTATATTTGAAAGTATAAATACTCAACGTTATTTGAGCCGCGGAAAGTCTCATTGTCGTGACGAATATCGTCGTGACACTCTAATCATTACTCTCTTCGTCGTCATTTTCATCCCCCTTTCACCCACTCAGCCAGTTCTTTCGTTGTTCCTGCGTCAACATTTTCTCTTTGTCATCATTCCTTCGCCCGCCATCGTTCCCTCGTCCGTTCTTTCGCCCTTTATCCCTCAGCCTCGTTCCCCGCTTATCATTTTGTTACATATAATTTCTCGAATCACCTGTCATTGCGAATCATTATCAAAATATGTACCGCTGTCTCTGCTGACATCCCTTATGATTTCTGTGCGACGAGAGAGAAATCAGATTGTCATCGAAAGACGAGCCACGAGTCTTACACCTTCATTCATCAAAAAACCGCATTCAGACAAAAAGTATCGAGGTGGGAGAGCGAAAAACAGTGTGCTCTCCTGACGCGTCGGAATCATTATTGCAAAGGACGAAACTCATCCAGAACTAACATTCTAACTTGAGTATTATACTTCAAGTTTAGATGTTTAGATGTGCTCTGATTTATATGGTAGGATGCTCTCTCTCAGGACCCGAGGGCTGCAACCTGTTCATCTATCACCTGCCTCAAGACTTTGGAGACACCGACCTCATGCACGCGTTCATACCTTTTGGCAACGTCATATCCTCCAAGGTTTTCATCGACCGGGCCACCAACCAGAGTAAATGTTTCGGTAAGTGTGTCCATTCCCGCGATACAGATCAATCGTGGCCCGTGGAAGAGAGAAACGTAAGAACAGGTAACTTGGACTGATCTTGAAAATCTGTGAAAGGTAGGAGCCAGCACTCCGGTGCTTATTAGCAACACAAAATGACTATATATAATTACAAATAATTATTACTCGTGAAATCAATAATTGTTTACTGAGTAAGACACGGCGGCAAAGCTTACGCCATTTGTGTTTCACTGATTAACAGAAATCTGGAGGAGAAAAGGCAAATAATTTCGAACAATTGGTTGTATAAATCAATTTTTTAATTAATTCGATTTGTGAATTTCTAAGACTATTGCCGTTTTATGCGGACGTAATTGAGCTTCTGCAATCGGTAAACTAGAACTCATTATCCAAACGTAGATTTTTCTATATTGTTTTATAAAAATCTTAAAGTATTGAAAAGTTAACAGTACAGTAAGAATCTGAATACATTTCCATTATGACAGTAACATTATAATTACAAAATTTTTAATTATAACACGCACTCACAATCAATTTTCGTGTAATAAGATTTAAGTGAAATATGTCTTATATCTGCAAAATAAGTCTAAGACTATGGCAAACATGTTTTACAGATATTTTATATTATTTGTATTATCACTCTAAAATTACAACTTCCAAAGAGTTCTGCCATCATAAGAAAACACTTATAAAGTAATGCAGCTTCTAATTTGGTAAACATGTACCAGTACAATCTTTCTATACAATGTTCTCATATTTATTCCGATTTCAATTAGAATATTATAGGTTCCATTTCCCAGAGATTTTCACTTTGTCAATGCACATACGTATTTAGAACCTCGCGTAATATGAATTCTCTATTTAACATAAATACCCACTCATTTAGCCCTTTTCGATACATTGTAGGACATCGCGAAAAAGAAACGAGTTTTAATCGAACAAGGAATGAATGTGCGAATATGGTCGCAGATAATTGAACCGACGCCCATGCTGTCCTTAGGCTATTCGCTGACACCATAAAGTAGTTAATGTTAGACAGAAGACAAAATTGAATGAGTTTTATTGTCCACGCGTGATTATATTCCAGTTTATAATATATCCCCCCTCGCATGTAATTAACATGGCGCTGATGAAAAAAAGGGGCGTACGAGCCGAACGAACATACTGTCCGTTTGAAACGTGCACTTGATAATCGGCTCTGATCAGCTTGCGGAAAAAATTCTTTGACACGACGAGAACGGGGGACAGAGCGACGAGAGAATACTTTGAGCATTGTAACCGAAATAATTCGTTCCTGCGCGGAACGTAATTCAACCCTGCACACGCCAGAAACGCGTTACAATGCTGCGAATTAATTCCTCGAAACTCTGTAGCGCTGGAAACACACCGGTATACCGGGTTGGGAAAAAAGAAAAAGGAAGGAGAACCGTGCAAAGGAAATGTTTTCTATCGAACAAGAGTTAAAGTCTCTTTTCAGTCGGCTAGTAAAAGTAATTTACGAACTCTGAGTAAAAGCGGTGGCCGGCGAGCGATGAACAGCCGCGATTGGTCAGGCCAGTAGGCCGCCATGATGGCAAAACTAAAATTGGATCGGGGCTAATGGTCAAAATTGGCTTAAACTGGGATGGCCCTGATGACCTTTCAGCGGGGCTCATGTTGTTAAAAGCTTCGTTATCGTACACCTTTTCGTTCCCTCTCACTTTCTCCCGTTCCAGACGAAACTTTGATAATGCCGAGACCTCATCGTGGAAAACTTTTTATTCCTAGCGGCGAATCGACTAATCTAAATCACTGGTTAGCCCCTGATTACCATTTTTGATAGCCGAACGCTCTTTATATTCAACTTTTTCGTCTTCGTCCGATGATAGAGGAACAAATTGTTAATTCGTAGGAAGATCATTTTGATCGACTTCTTCTGGTTTTTTTTATTCTACGAACATTTTAAGAGGGATTGTATATATTTGGAAATATACATATTGTAGCACTATTCGCTTTTAAACTATCATTGCCGTTCCAAACTTTTATTTATATTTTTATAGTAGCTCTAAGGTAAAAAACATAATAAAATTTTAATAAAACCCCAATTAGTGGAAGACTCCGTAAAAATTGAATGTAATTGAGTACCTAAAAAATTGGTGGTATATGTAAGTTTCTTAAATATGGAATTGTCAATATAGACAATAAATTTTTGTTAGATTTTGGACAACTTTATAAGTTTCTTTGTGAAAAAAGAAACAAAATACGGCAACTGCAAGTTAAAATGTTGCTATCTATCTTCAAAGTTTTTCTTTTTATCGTATAAAGCACTATATGCATGTATTGTACATACTACTATTCTCCTCTCACGTTACAGTTGTTGCACGGTCGTTTTCTGGAAAAAAACTCAATAACTTCAAAAGTATGAGTGATACAACAAAATGCTTCAGACAAAATTTGTAAGCTATAGAGCTGAACATACGGTGGTTATATTTTGTTTTTATTTTATGGGGATATTATGAAGTTTTTTGAATGACAATGGATATTTTACATTTCGATTCTAATAGTATACAAATAGAGGAACGGAATTTATTCGCACAAAATTTCTATTTTTGAAATGAAAATCATTTTATATAGCAGGGACTACTTACTAACACATTGGTAATTTTCAATCTTCGTTATGCGAATAGTCGAATTTGAGGGTTTTGTCCAGGCGGCCGCATTGTGTGCCGGCCTGATGCTTAATCCTTTGCATTCCAGAAGTTTTTCATTGGAAACATTTCAATATTTTCTAATGAGGTGCAGACGACATTTTCTGAAATTGACTTGTCGAGAAATCGCACATAAATTGAGGAAGAAAACTATTTTCTTTCAATACTTTATATATTGACGTGTTGTATAAAGTTTAATATTAAATATCACACTATATAATTTGGCTGTGTCAAATAAATCGGCAACTGAGAGGCCCCTCTGGAGTGCAAAGGGTTAAAAGTGCACAGGAGCAATAGGTGACGTGCACTCGCGGCATGATAGTTATGGCGGCTCAGTTCTGGTACGTCTCTGTTACTGGCCGAGCCACGGGACGAAGAAATTAGACGGCCAATAACAAAGGCGTGCCCAAACTGAGCCGCCATAACTATCGGGCTGTGCGCCGTCAGTGGATGTCTCCCCTTGCCCCTGTGCACTTTTAACCCTTTGCAATCGGTGCTGCCACAGTGGCGACATTTAACATTTGTTTTCGAAATCGGTGTCGCTAATATAACGGCACGTTCTTTTTTTCCGAGTACAGTGTTATTTTACGATCGAGAGGTATTGTATTTATTACTTTTTACAGAATTTATATTCGACAAACCACATTAACTTCAATAAATTTGTAATATCCATATATTTATTATAAACCATCTATAGAGAAATAACTTTGAAAATATATATATTTACTTCGACTAGCTGGTACTGTCATCAGAAAATGTTCTGACAGTAAAGGGTTAAGCTTCAGGCCGGCGGCCGTAACGCGAGAGATGAATAAGTACATGCTAAATGACATGAAGAAAATCTATTAAATTCTTATATTATAACTTAACACCCTTGCCATACAATAATGTGTCAGACTCGTGGTGAAAATTTTCAACAGAATTTAACAAACATGAATGTTCAAATTAAGTATTAGTGTTCTGTTATCAATTATTATACTTTGGAGTAAAGATTGATAGAGAGTATGCTTATTATTTTGTTCTTTTTCTTAATAAATTATTCATGACAAAGTAGTTGTATCGATCATAGTTAAGAAATAAATCTGTGATCTAATTCTACCTACTAAATACTTTCAATCTAACACATTTCAGTATTGCTAATCACATGTATGATGCTGTTAATTCAATTATGTGTAATCCTAGTAACACTGAATGCAATATCTGATTTATATAATAATATTCTAACTGAATTTCATTCAGGGCATCAACCAACTGATATTTCCTGAACTCACAAACTGGATTGAATGCCGGCGAATAACTAACGTAAATACCTCGTTATTAAAATAACCAGCAATAATTAATGCACATCAAATTAATACTTCATTAGAACAATTTATTGTTAGAATAAATATTGTAGCGTCATGCGCGATTCCAAAATATAAACTCGAAATAAAGAAGGATTTCAAACTATGGTGAAACAAATTGTACAAAACGGCAATAAAAATAACGATTATTTATTAATATATACAGTACCCAGCCGAGTAACATGTACAAACGGTATGCAATGATTTCTTATGAAGAAAAATACAGACTAACATTTTTTCATGCTAGGCTTGGTTTTCGAGAAGCCGTTATGACTTAAAAGGTTAATTTGTTTTATTTAACGCTTCTTCTATTTGTATATAATACCTATACGATATTTTAGAGTTACTAAACTTAAGAAAAAAACAGAAAAATACTGTTAATAATACTGTTAATAATAACAGATCAATTATTCGTTATTGTAGAGAACTCTATTTTAACCAATTGTACCTAATCAGAATAAAATGAACCGATACAGATAGTAATACGAAGTCTTTTGCAATGAATTTTTATCATTGAGAATAAAGTATTGTTGGTGAAGTATTCTTGATCTCTCTTGATTCTGGTACATACCTCTTTTAAATGCAAGAGAGTGCGATCGCATTGTTGCTTATTATTATCATTTCTCATTGATTGTGAACGGTCGTATTCGTATCAAGTATGATTTTTGATAATACATAAATTATAAATTATTCTTATATGTATGTCGCAATAAAGTAAATTATTAACGTTTTATTATTTTTACAAACAGTAAGGAGTAAATACTTTACTTCATTTAATTAATTTAATTTTTAACATACATTCAGGAAAATTCTTAAGCATTCAAACAGTTAAATTCATACCGATATTGTCTACAAATAGGTTAACCGTTCTAAGTTGCTCCACTTTCTCGTAACTGACCGTAGGTATATAACACGTACAGTATTTCCAAACTTGATATTCCTGTAAACTGAACACCGAATGAAAAAGTTTTATTCTGCATTCTTTGCTTACTTTTCATAAGAAATCAGTTTATGCTCACTGGCACGTATTATTTAAGTATACATTGTATAAAAGAACCAAGGTTGTAAAAATTCTAATATTATACTGTTAAAAGTTTATGACTAAATTGAAGCAAGTTTTAAAATCCAGTAAAAAAACATACAGGGCAGGATTATCTATCGATCTTGAATAATACAAGAACAATGAAATAAAGATGAAAAAATTAAGAATTAGAGAAACCTCTAACATATTAACCCTTTGCGCTCCTATGTCGAGAGTAACTCGGCATCAGTTTTATTCCCAGGTGTGCTACCTTGTCAAGATATTAAAATAGATTATATTATTATGTTATTTTCAATATTATTAATAATATAAATCGTTTGCACTGCTCTCCACAAACTATCTATTCTTCAAAGTGCATTTCAAATAAAATATCGTAATAATACAGAGTGATTGAGGAAAACATGCAAAAGAAATTCAGAGTGCAAAGAATTATAACATTAAACCACTTTCGAACATTTAAGCATTCGTATTTATCTAGAAAGCCCAAATTTCTATTTATAAATTTCCCCCCGTCAACATATCTGTCTACCTTCTCATTTCCTTAACTTAAATTTTTATTTTCGTAAAAGTTTTCATTTTCCTAACGTAAATTTACAAGTTATATTTTTCGCGAATAACCGTGATATTAAATTGGTCAGACGGAAATATTTGCAACAGATAACTATAAATGTAATACAACCACAAACTGTTGAACGTGCTAGCAATAGTAGATTACTCCGATCATTGAGGCAAAACTTTCTCATTTCTTACGCTCACAAACCTTTGTTCACTATACGGTGTTGCATTCCCTACCCGAGCACTAACGTTAAAAAATTTCACCTGCCTGCTTAATAGTTGAGGAACATAGGAAAACGTATAATTCGACATAAACTATTAGACGATATAAAATATTTCTGTAGACAAAATTATGGGAGTGATATCAAAGTTTATTTTTCTAAATGAAAGCTTGTCCTTTTATGTCCACAGTGTGGTAACGTCTAATGAGATGAATATTGTGAATTAGTCAGATCATCAGTAGTCATGTGTAATTATTTATTCAATCCTTAGATGGTTATATCGACTAAATCAAAGACACTGACTCATTTTTCTCTCCTTCAAATTTCAACCGTACGAAATGACAACATTTGAATCAAAACATCTTCTGTGCTAATGATTTTTCTATATAAACAGTTAATATTTTTTGATAGAAAATGCTCAGATAAATCAATTTATGCACTCACAATTACGTGGTTCCATTTAAAAAAATCGAAGTTGATCTCCAAATATCTCATACTACTCGACTTGCGAAAAAATAATTAACGCTTTATAATGTCGCCTTTCGAATCAATTAACTTTTGTAAAAACATTATTTTGAAAACTTGAATCTCTGGTGAGGTATTTTAATGTATCCAGTTAAAGGAAACGCCGTGAAACACTGATGCTTTCAAATTCGTGACAAAAACGAAATTTATGTTATTAAGGTCATTATAATTTCTAAAAGTCTATAGTTGAATACCGCAGAAATCTGTTATTCAAATGTGTAAGAATAAAAGTATATTAGAATAGGGCTAATTCACTAAATCCACCCCTACATAGTTGTAGGCATACTTATTGGTTTAATTTAATAATTAATAAAATATTATTGATAAAATAATTACAAATAGTTATTGATAAGAATAATTACAAATGATAATTATCAAATTTATTCTGTACTAACGGGTTGCCAACCACGTATGAATTGCAGTATCTAAATATCTAAATATCAGAATAACACAAACAGTATATCGAATAAAACATACCCGGAGATTTTTTTCATACCCAATTAAATATTTTCATACATAGAGATACATGTAAAAGAAAGAAGTGATAAGCAGCAAACGAAGTGGTTATAACCATAGTATCGAAAACCGACAAATAGAAAGAAAACTGGACAAATGTAGCTGTCGCACCAATTAATTGTCTTGAATTGAAACCTCTAAAGAACAAAAGTATGAAATCCAATACAAAAGAAGACGAAATAATTGCATACATAAGAATCCGTCATTTCAGACCGATGCACTTATATTTTCCGATAAGAAACACGAGAAAATTGTGAAGAATGTAACATTTAATAAACACTGATCTTATTTTTATAAATTGCTAGAAACATAAATTATCTAACGGATGATTCGTATTGAGTATCATCGGTATTGTTATTTAATAGACATGGCATTAAATAGTAACTAAAAAGAAGATACAAACGTAGAAATGTTTTCATTGAAACAATATTTGAAACTTGTCTGAAATTGAACAAATTTTCTCCTCCAGTAATCTCCGAAAATTCGAATATTCTTTGTACCATAGACGATAATAATGAAATCCTACAATGGCATATTGTAGCATTAATGTTTTTCAGACTCTCATTGACGTTTCAAATGTCTCATTTATATTTTTATCGTAGTTTTAAGCACCCACTCTTGGCTAACAATACATCCGCAATAGTTCCATTTATCGTGGTCCGTATATAATGTGAACCGTTACTTTCCCAATAAAAACAGATTTTTTTTCGCCCTTTCCTCAGATTACAAAATAATATACCGTTTAATAAAATATTCATGTTGTTTCCAAGCTTTTATAATATACATATGTGTCATTCTCTTTCAAGTGTTTTTAAGGAATAATATGTACCTACACGTTTGAGCCAAAATCTCGTTCTGCACTCATTATCAGTTTTATTATTCGTTTCTTACAGGTTTCGTGTCGTACGACAATCCAGCAAGCGCGCAAGCAGCAATTCAATCAATGAACGGCTTCCAGATAGGGATGAAACGTTTGAAAGTCCAGTTAAAAAGGCCCAAGGACGCAAGCCGGCCATACTAACCAAAGTCCTAGCTTAGAGAAACTGGACGATATGCACCGTACATCATAACCTACAGAGTATGTTTCAAAAATTCTTCTTCGTTTAGCATACCTTCAATACTTCATTTAGCACATACATTGTACATTACGTGGAACGAAAACAATTATCGATACATAATTGAAGAATCTTTCTAGAAAAGAACTGAGAAATTTTGTTCCTTTATTATCGTGTACTATATAATTTAAACACAATTTTTTTGTCTTGTAAGTAGTCGTAAATAATATTGGTAATATTGAAAGATAATATCAATATGACATAACTATATAATACTAGATATAGACGTAGATATTCGTCTATTTTAGTAATTAATTTTGATGTAGTGGAAAAAAACATTATTTACTATTTTCTTTAACTAGTAACTTTTCTTTAACTTTTCTTTGTAGTATATGTATGATTTTTACTTGAATAATTTCTAAATTGTAACTTTTTAATACAAATTTGCCTCATTTGATTATTTTTAATGTCATAGTGATAAATTAATGCTTGTAATTGTATGAATATATAAGTAAAACAGAAACTAGATAATAGAAATCTATTCAACAGTAGAAAATCGAAGTCTCTAATGAGTGGTGTCATTGTTGCGTTATTTCAAATATGTTTAATGTATAAAAGAAATTTTTAGTTTGCACCTATCATATGTTAGCTAAAAATTTATTATTACTTCTGTAAAAATTCTTTCTTCTAAATATTAAATTTCTAAAATATATGAAAGAAAGTCAGAACAACTTTTTAATGTAAAACGTTTTAATTATATACAATAATAATATTAATAATGATGACAGTAATAATAATAATAGTAATAGTAATAATAATAATAATTAATAAGGATAAAAAATTTCTGTTTGCAGATGTCGTACAAGAACACGGGCTCATTGAACGCTCGACGATCAGAAGTGACGAGTTTAAATCACCGTTACAACGCTCTCCACTATAATAATCTAGTACACTAGTTAGACAATTAATTAGACGATAAAAATTAGGAGTCAGGTAAAGCAACTTCGCCTGCATTCACATGGCGAGAACGAAGAGGCTGATGCTAAGAGCATCGGATGTCCAGAGCTGAACTCAGTACGAAATACTAAAAAAAAAAAACGAGTATGATGCACGCTTCCACGCTCTCGAATGTTCAGACCAAATAGAATCGTCCGCCGAGAAACGGTTATCACTTCACACTCCTCTTCGCGCCCAACTATCTCTTCTTCGATCTTCTACGCATCTTTTCCTTTCTTTCATTCTCGAACCATACTGCCAAACGTGAACAGTATCAAGTAACGATCCATCTTTAACCTAAGGTGTCCCGGCGCGATCCGAAAAGGTCTGATCATCCGCGAAGCCTAGTCAAGATAGAGCCTGGTGTCTCTCGTTCAGATTATCATTCCGATGACACGTTTAGTCCTAGTTTAAATAATTATAAAACGTTCAAGACGGGTGACCTTCCAATAATCGCTGAAGAACACTCTTAGTTCCTGAGACAACGGCATGGCGACCGTTGAAAAGTTAACTATTAAACCAGTATCTTGATCCAGGGAGAGCGAAAGAGACGGAACTCTTCGGACTCATGGAGAAACGGACAAAGAATTCGGTTCACGAGCAACTTCGCTGGCTTTCATTTCGGACATGAAGGATAAAGAAACTAAAACGTTGAGTCTAGCAGAAACTCTCTCAGCTTTAGCCAAGGAACGCGCCGATCGCTGTTAATATCCGATTACAGCGCAATCATTACGACCGTTCCCGTGTTGGGACGGTCCTCGGACAAGACGCAGTATTCGCAGTCTAACTTAAACGCAAACTTGTCAATCACATATACAGGGTGCTCGTCTTACGCAACGTCTACAAACAAAACAAGAAGAGAAAAACATTTCTAAAACACGAAGCTACGGTACGAACAAAGACGTAAGAGAATACACGTTTACCTGCATACACCGTGCATAATTCGAGCGCGCATGCGGAAGAACACTCACATAATATACGTACACATGTGACAACATGGAATCAGTGCCGACCCGACATTCGCGGGTTATCGGTTCTTCTTACTTATATATATTCTTGTATATTACTTATATATTCTTTTTTTATATATGATATTTAAACAGAATCGTCGGTGCCGTGGCAAAGAAAAAAGCGAAGTTGAATCTTGAAGTCCGGTCGTCCACGTCACAGCGCTCGTTTTACGTGTGCGTAGAGCTCATTATTATTGTTACCCTTGTCATCGCCATCATCATTATTACTACGATCACGATAATCGATTACCATTCACATTGTGTGCGAAACAAGCGTGCGATATTCCGGCCGTGATTTCTTTTGCTGACGAAGGATCATCCGAGCGGATCGCAATGCTTCGCGATCGAAATGGATCGAGGTCCTGTCGCTTTTTCAATCCTGGTGACCTCGAACAGTTCATTCAAGTCCTTCTGATTTTTCGATTGACCGGACACGCATCGCCCGAGAAATGTCAATTAGGCTGTGATTATCCAAACAAACAAACGCGAGTAGAGAGAAGGCGAAAATGGCGGCGACATTGGTAAGACCGAATTCTTTTTCAACGTCGAAAGAAACGGGAGATCATCTGGACCGGTTCAATGCACAGGTTTACTTTCCTCTAATTCTACTTACCTAGTCCACGTCTAGTCATTTTTGTTTCTTTTTTATTATATTACGTATCGAGTATATATTCTGATAAGATATTTATTTATTTCTTGTTTACTTTGTCATGTACGTTATCCAGGCGGAGGGATAATAGTCTGATCGTTTGTCGGTTCAATTAAGTAGCGATTCAAAATTGAACGAAGTACTTAAATACTTACGAGAATTAATTCTAACCGAAATATCGAAGTAATTACGATTTTCTCTTGTTTTGGCGGCTGTTTCTTGATATTACGATGAAGCCGTTCATCTACGGTACAATGAATATCTTCTTACATAGTATTTCTGTACTTACGATTAGACTGCGGATTTTATGAATTTACGAGACATGCGAATGTTGAAAGTTAAGTACGATGAATATTTTATCCAATTCTTGACTTCCCTCGCATAAATATTTAAATTAACGTAACACTAGAACTGTCGAGTAGCAGCATCGACTGTTCGCTATCTTATTGTACAATTTATAAGGATACATTGGAATCGAAATGAATGAAATCGAAATTCACTTATACTTCAGCTTTAATGTATCCAAATCAATTCATTTAACACTTTCTCAGAAAAGCGTCCGTCTTTCCAATAGCCTTGACAGAAGGAACCAGAAATGTATCACTTTAATAATCCGGTGGTTCTAGTGTTTATATAATTATACGTTAACTAACGTTGCGTAGCTACAGTTTCATTCACATATGATTAATGTAACAATGATCGAAATCAGGTTTAATCGCCACATTTAGGGAACAACACAAAGAAAAGAACGTTTGCAGAAAAATCCGCAGTCTATTAATGATTCGCAGTTGTAACCTAATTGTTACGATCTAGTCTACAGCCATCGAGTAGCTAATATGTTTACGGATATCGTTCCTTGTTTGTTTTTTTTTTTGTTACGGTTTCTCGTTTTGTGCAATATGTACACGAATCTCGAACGGTCGGGGAATCCTCGAATCCCCTTGAGAAAAAGAGCCAGACGAACACATGTCGCGCTGATAACTGGCACGAGATCACAACATTTTTGCCTACCGCTAATCACGATTCCGTGAGAAACAGCGGGCGGAGGGTGCTCGCCCGATCGAGCGCATCTACCTAGCACGATAAACGAAACATTCGGACGTTTAGCGAGCGGTGCCCGGTCGAACGCATAAAAAGTAGTTTCGATGCGAGTGACGATCGCGGACGGAAGGCCAGACACAGAAGGGACAGCCATGGATAGAGCAAGCGGGGATGCAGGGGCATGGAACGGGGGTTGATTTAAGAAAAAAAAATGAGAGAAAACCAAATACATCGCGTATGGTAGAGACAACTAGCGTAGGCGAGCGATGGAACGGAGAGGAAAAACTCTGATCTAGCAGAAATAATCAACCAAAGTACCAACAACTATTCTATATATAAATATTTAAATATGAATTATTGAAGATGAAGTATATAAATATATAAATATATAAATATATATATATAAATATATATATATAAATATAAATACTATAAATATGAAATATAATTATAAATGAAATGAATATACACTATATTCATAGAAATGAATATATGTATATATGTATGTATATAACATACATTATCAGTATATACATGTATTGATTGACAAGAAAGGAACTAGAAACTTAGTAAATTATTATGATTTAGGTGAATTAACGTTTAAAAAAAAAAGCGGAAGAAAATGAAAACTACTACTTCGAGGGACGGAGAATGGGAAGGACCGGCTCTAGTCTGGCGCAGTTTATAACGCGACTAAAAGCTATCGTAAATTTATACGCTATTCAAATGAATATAATGCTACACATGAGTATATGGATAAGTGAACAAATATATGCGTACATCTCCTGCGTGCGTGTATATGTGTGCATATTCGCGTACCTATTTATTTGTACGTTTGTATGTTCACATATACGTGCATAAATAATGTACGCATATATCAGGGGCAGGCAACATTTTTCCTTGCATCACGTGCTGTTCATTTGTTACAGGAGCACTGATCTGATTCTCTGTTTTTCTGGATCCGCATGCAAAGTATAAAGTTCTTCAGTTTCAAAATCAATTTGTAAACAGATGTTTGTTTAAACTTTAGATTCCAAGTAATATTCACCGAGAATGTATATTAAACATTTTTAGTTTTCCTGTAAGAAGTGCATTTAACAACTAATGCACCATCCACTTACGCAACTTCAGTGGCCATAATGGTGGCTGCCGTTTAGAAACTTTACCGATGGAAATGAAATTAAAATGTCTTTAACAATGTAATGGAGATGTTAATGGCATCAAAGAAAGATTTATTATTTTTCTTTGTAAATGAAGATACTTGAGAACGTAGAAAAGGGCGGATCACAGTTGAAAATGCTGAAAGCATCGGAGAATCGACGTGCCCATTTCAAATGCACAGACGATCGCATGTTTATCCGTTCATGAATTCGTTGTTTGTTCACGAACACTCGTACACATGAATCATGCCAGCAGCACTATTGTAATTTAACTTATACATACACGAACACATTCGAAAACTAAATACAGCGTTAATAGAAGTAAGTTGAAGGTGGGGTGTGCTATAAATTCCTCTCCCCTAACAAGCTCGAATAGCTTGCTAATTATTGACGATATAAAACACTATTATATTATATGAAAAATCAATTAATACTAATAACTAATTTATAATAATAACACTAATAATAATAACGCTAATAATAATATTAATACTAATAATAATAACAAATAATAATAATACTAATAACGATACATCATGATACGTACATATAATTTATACAACGCGGTAAATATTCTTGTTATTTTTAAGACGCTACAACTTGTTTCTCTATACATGCATACACACGTATACACTAGGATTTACACGCATATACGTGTGTATATGTATGTGTATACACAGGACCGATGGTATTGAGAATGCGAGCACAACAGTGCTCGCGACGTTTCGGAACAACTAGAATTCTACTCTAACGACCTTGTTGAATGCGAGAGTAATCTTTGCCACGTTGTACCTGCGCGGGTCTAAAGGAACCTATCGCGTTATAAAAGATATCGCGACAACGAATGCGTGTCGAGATCGATCGTACATTGAGAAGAATCACGATTCGATGGGAAAAAAGGGAAAAAAGAAGGGAAGAAATAAAGAAGAAAGAAAGGGAAGAGAAAACAAGAGAAAACGCAAATGAGAGAGTAGGCGTAGAGAAACATTGGCTGGGGAAAGTATCAAATTCGCACAGCGTGTCCATCGAGCGGTCACAGGAGACGGAGAGCGACCTTAGCGTTAAACGCGATCACGTGTTTGTCGATCCGTCGATAACAAACTATAAGAGCAATCGCGATCTGGAACCCAGGAACACGCGAACACCGTGCCTGCCGGTCGGTCGTAGCGCGGACACGAGGGTGTAAAAGTAATTCAGACACGGATCGGTGTTTCATTTTCCGTGACATCGTGTAGAACGGCTCCACGGTACACGTCCGGCAAAGACGATTACAGTGGGACCTCGGTAGTCGCGCGAGTGTCAAGGTACATGCCATTAACATGGTAGCTAAATCGGACCTGCGACTTCTGATCACTGAAATCCACGCTTTCCCTTCTACTATCGCTTCGTCATTTCATTTGTTCGTAACTAAGATCATCACATCTACCGTCTGTCGACTGGATGCAACTGGTGAGATTCGCGTGCTGGCCGTCGAGGTTGGAACTATCGAGGCTCTACTGTAGCGAATCAGACTCGGCCAGACGATCGTCTGCGAGTTCCCATGTTCCACAGACCGTTGATCAATGGCCTCTTGCGCCGTAAAATATAAACTCGTGGGATTAGTGAATTAGCGATGCGATTTACTATTGTGCTGTAGGTAGTAAATTTGCGTTGCGATTTTATTATTGCGCTGTAAGTAACAAATTCGCGATGGGATTTATTAATATTACGAGTTTTTATTTGATCGAGCAAGAACTCCTAGCCTGCTAGTCTCGCGTTCCGTTTGCCCAAGTAGCGTTACTTGTTGGTATCGTCGCTACTGGCAGGCATACTACGTCACGGATGTAGCGTGTCATTGATCGAGGCAATGATCAACGGATCGTGAATCATAGTCAGAGATTTTCGTTTAGTACTGACGCCTGGAAGGTGAAACATTTTTAAGCAATTGCTCACTGACGTCTTTCCCATTTACACGCGTCATGTACATTCGATTGCGATCTTCAAAATCGATACATTTGAAATCTTCGATTCTGTTGTTCCCGACGTTTCAGTTCCGCGTGAAGCATCCCTATCATTTGAATGGAATTGTTGGGCAATTAACCCCTTACGTACTGGACTCACCTTAGGCACGACTAACTTTCAATTTATTGAAGTATAATATAAATTCTAATAGAAATTCAATTTCCAATTAATTCACATCGTTCTCTGTTTTTGTGCTGATAATCTGTTTGATCCAAGATTGACACGTGAACCCAGCCTTAAGGGGTTAAACGAAATGCCTGCTGTTGTTTTAGTAATTTCAATCGATCCAATTGGAACAACACGCATCTATACGAAACAATTTCGAGGAAGGAAATGTTAGGCCGCCGAAGTGATCACATATAGGAATACACACGCACACACATACAAACACGTACACATTTAGATCCACGCGCATACCGCTCGAACAGATACTATGAGAGTAAAAAGAGTCAGAAAGAGAAAGACATGTATACTAGTGAAGCTTGTATGCAAGCACCAATTGATAATATCACTATGATCTAAGCTTTTTAATGTGTAACAGTAACTAATAGCAAATATCATGGAACACAACTACCCTAATGGATAAAACTAATAAATTCATATAAATATAAATGTACACATATTATAAATATAAATACGATGATAACGACGATTGTAAACAAACCAAAAAAAATAATAATACTAATACTAATAATAATACTAATAATAATACTAATACTAATAATAATAATAATAATAATAATAATAATAATAATAATAATACAACTATTTTATCCAACAAAGTTTTTTGCTACGAACGAAGTAGTACGCATCTTACTATGAGAAATAAAGGAGACTTAATGGGAGCAGAGGGAAATAATAAGTATTCTTAGCTCTAAGGAGATTAAAGAAGATAAATAATTAATAATAATCTGTGAGGATCAGCTTCGAATTTATTTTTACATGACGTGATGTATTGCCGAGACGAATTCGCTGCTTGCTAATTGAACGAGAGTCACTCGAGTATCGAATGTTCTATTTCATTTCTCAAACAGATTGAACTTATGGACATTTCTCGCTTAGCGAATTCTCCAGTTTCAATCCTTTATTGCTAAAAAGTTCGTTGAAACATGAAATCGGTACTCGTGGTCGTCGTTGTCCAATAACATCCATGCTGAATTGTCGCCAACCATAAAAATTACCCGGAAAAATGCCAAAAAAAAAACTGAAAAAAAAACGAAAGGAACGGAAACATGCGGCGCCTGTCGATTCCATTTCACGTTTGCGTACGTTGTGTTACCGCGATCTCTAGGAGCGTACCGAGAGTTTCCTGGTAATTTCATGGTGGCCGCAAGATGAAATCAACAAAGAAGGACACGCACGAAGATTCGATGGGAAACGGGAATGAATATCCTCCGCTCTCGATTACACGGTGATCCGAATAATAAATAAAACAAAAAAATATTAATAATAAAGAAGTAATGTTAATGATAACAATAATTAACGATCAAACATCTCATATAGACATACTAGCACTTACCATCGCGCACTTGCACAGAATGGCAGAAAATGAATTTTATCAACCCTCTCGCGACACAGCTATAAAACGTGTGTCATCGATCCATTTTTGTGGAATTACATTGGATTCAAGTCACGCGCGCCGCGACCTGATATCCGGTAGCCGTGGTGTCGGTGATACTAGGAAACAGGGTATGTTTTTGCAATTATTTGCGTAACTTGTAAAGAACTAGCAACAAGAGTTGAAGAAAAAAAAACGTAAATACATGTACACATCGCGTCCACGAAACTGAACTAAAGGCATATGTGCACACACACACACCCACGCACACGCACACACAAACACACACACAAACGCGCACACGCAGAGACATACATAAACATACACGCATACAAAGGCATACACACGCCATCTTTACATATTACAGACACATTGGTACACGCATACGATTGCACGAGAGTACGCACTCACACTACGACACTTGGTGTACACGAGTATATACATGAAACTATAGTACACACGCATTTTCCGACACGAGGGGCGAGCAGAGCTAAACATTTAACTAATTGTACTACCTTTAACTATATGAATATTAAACCTCAGACTTAGAATACAGTACGGAGCCATTCGCTTAATGGGCTTTTCCATTCTGTCGTGCTCTATTCGGGCGCAATGATCACCTGCCACACGCGAAATTGGAACGGAGACAAGCTCAGGAAGACAGAGATGTTCAGGGTTCGAATAATGGGTCGCAATCAGTGCTAAGTAAAATATTCTTTCAAATAGTAAGCATTCAATCGTTATTGTCAAATAAATAGGATAGTTTAGATCAAATTGTTTACCTAAATTTGGAAGCGATCATTTGTTGTAACGAATTATTCAACAAAACAGAACATCTTGTTTGTTTTAATACATTTTTTAAATAGTGTTTCATTTGAAGGTATCGTAAGTAACGGGGCTGTTAGTTCGAAATATTTTTGTTCGATTCGAATAATTTAAAATATTGCTACTTGAGGTAGTATTTTAGTCGATATACGGTATTTCATGGCGTGGGTCATTTTCGAATATAGTTTCCTTGTGTCTAGACATAATTAAATTGCTCTAAAACTCAAATGTTTTAAGTAAGGATAAAACAAAATTTGAGTAACTTGTTTCATTATTTATGAAAAATGATTAAAATGAAAGTAAACAGAAAATATATATATATACATATATCTCTTATAGACAAAATAAAAATGTTTAATGAATCTATGAACACTCTGTTTTAAATAGTTTTTAAATTGCCTTTCTTCGAAATTATGTCTAGCTCTGATTACCTATAACTAAATCAAACAAACAATTAGCTTCTTGGAAAATAGTTGCTTCAATACGTATACTACTTTACTTACAAGCAATTATTATTCTATTCTGTAATAAAATATCGTTTAATTTTATATCAATGTAAAACATAAGCATACGATTTGTACAATAAAATATTAATTCACGGATAACACTCATCAGTTCTTTTAGCTTTATAACTAAATATTAAATTTATTTATCTTTGGTGCGTAAAAAAACACGTCACTAAATGTATTGTCCTTTGAATTTCAAGGAGAAAACGCTTTGCGAGCGTGCAGAATTGGAAAAATCATCTTTTGTGAATACTGGCTGCAAATATTATCCGAGTTATCATGTTTTTATTGTAAAGTACTATTGTATTCTAAAAACTGTAAAGCACTACAAGCAATTACGAAAAATTCAAGTTGAATAAAGATCTGTCTTTAATTAATATGGAAATTGTTTCAAGTTTTGGTAAAAATATTCGTTCCGCACTTAATTGCATAAAATCCAATTTAATTACGTACCCGCACAAAATTTCAAGCGTAGAAAACAACATTACTCGAATGATCTGTACTGTAATCTAAGTTTTAAGTAAGCGCAATCTCACTCCAACTTGCAGATTCCGAATACGATTTTCATCATCATCGTCGTCGTTACGGTTTTAAAAAGAAACTATGTATCCGTGTCCTCGGGTCATATTTTATAATTCTATACGAAAATTTGTATGATTATCACACTTACGATAAACAAGCTTTGAAGATCTAACTAATTTGAAAAGTATGTAATTCACGAAGATGATCATTTCATTGTAGCTAGACTGTCGAAGTTTCTGTAAACTCGCATCACAGTAACCAAGTAATTTCAATAAACCACATTTAAAATTAAACTCTAGCAAATTCTGCTGAAACTTCTTACAAAACAATTCCCGAAAGTGAACATTTCCGATTTGAAAGGATTCAGGTTCCGTTCTAACAAGCGTTCTAAACTCATGAAATTCCGCGGTCTAGTTACAGCAAGCGAACAAACGTTAGGTTATCGTTTCAATGTCACCAAATTGCTGTTCAAACGGACACAAACCTTCGATTATTTAGAATCGAATACGAGACGTGAGAGAAACTGTACACGTTGATCATCGAAGCGTCAGGCGAGTCAACATCCTCGTTCTTCCTTCCCTTTTCTGCGTTCCTTCGGCTTTTTTGTACATTTTTCACCCGGTTGAGACGAGCCACATTCGCTTTTCCCGACACTCTTATGCGCGCGCATGTAACGCCAAATAAGAAGTGGAGCAAACTAGGAAATTAGTCGAGAACGTAAATCTAAAACTTAGATTCGCAGTTATTCAACGATTCAAAGAAGAAAAAAAACGGAAAAGCATATAAATAAAAAAAAAGAGAGAGACGAGATAAGAATCGGCGTTACTTTAGACAAGTTCAAGCCGACCGATGTCAATTCCTTCAGGTACGCTTATGCGTGATCGCAAGAACAATGCGAGAAATTCGGTTTTTTCTAACGTACCAAATCGATGTCTTTTTCCTTACGATTGTATTAAATAAAATAGAATCGGTGCACGATTGTTGGTAGAGTCGTTGGTCATCTAAAATTACGCAGTACGTTTATTCGAGTCGTAGGTACGAAAATCAAAAGCGGAGAACAAAAAAAAGAAAACGAGAGAAAAAATATTACGGTAGCATGTATATTTACCCGGCCATATTTCGATCGACTATCCGGGACCAATCATACTTTCTGACATTGAAACAACGCGTTCCCTAATTCTACCGTTCAGTACGTCAGACACTTTTGAAACAATCACTTCGTTTACATAACCGATTCACTATTACAGAAACACGGTTTATGTTCTCACGTTTGCTCGGTTCAATTTCACGGTACCCGTCTTGGACCAACGATGTCTGCTGTTACGAAAGGGAAAACATTCAGAAGAACAAGGCTTTTTGTAAGTACAGTTCTCCCTCGTTAACGTCGCGCCACTCGGAACAGCACAAACAGTCGAAGTAATGTCGCTTTCGTTCTCATTGGCTAACTAACGTACGATCGAAGAGGAAGAAAAATAGTGTCGTGCAAACTAGAGGATCAACATGAACTGAATGAATTCTGTCATCTACCAGGGGAAATACATTGACCCTCCATAAACTCTCGTTTCGCACAAAGCGATAGCTCCGTTTTGTTCTGTTGTTCTAGCTTATTGCTATTCCTCTTTCTTCCTCTGAACGGTGGTGGTAAAAATGAGAAACTAAGGATAGCCAAAGCTCAACACTAACGAGGGAAACTGTGCGCAGGGAAACGGCCGGTCGGAAGTATAAGATAGAGTTCAGAGGTTCAACGATTCGCATTGTACATGCTTGCGATATACTAGCTTAGTTTCCTGTCATCAAGAATACAAAAAGTCTTCTTCCACTGTGCGAAGTTTTGAGGCCATTGCGAGTTTGTTGTCGTTAAAAAAGGCGGGAGAGAGAATTATATGTAGAGTTTCCCCTTCGCAATTGCAGGACGATCATTGGAATTCTAACTCTATTTGTTCTTCTATGGATCGCAGTCAATTAGACCCCATTTTTCCCTCTAAATTTGACTGCGACTATCATCTCGATCTACGGAAGAAATTTGGTTAACCCTCGTGCACCGTTCGAATGAATTCCACCCGAGGAATAAAATTTTGCCTTTCGCCATAATTTTTGTTTTATTTTCGCAGTATTTCATTCTAGTCTTTTATAACTACTTTTATAAAATATATATATACATATATTAGTATTACCTACATATTATATAAAACATTCCGTTTTATATAATACTAATTATTTACTATTTAGAGTATTTTACTATTTGCCTCCTTTATATCTAATTATACTATCTCATTTCTACCTTTTTACAAAACTTGTACTATAACCTTTACTAAATACATGTACTGAAATTAGTTATAAAAAAATCTTTTTTCTTTCATTTTATATAGTACTAACTATTGTATATATTATTTATTCTACTTTGCTATCCCATTTTTATCAAGTTGCATTTTACGATCTTACTATCTTACATTATTTATAGTTATTTAATATTGTCTATTGCCATGGTTCTCAATTTCTCATCTCATTTTTATATTTTATTTTGTTATAGAAATATCTGTGAATACACAAGTATATCAATAAATTTGAATCTAGCTTATATTTATCTATTACAATGAAATCTCAGAAAAATTAATGCTATTTCATTAATCTGGTGCAATTATAGCGATCGAGGTTCTCTGAATGAAAAAGTATTTAATCTCAAAAATACACATTTTAATAAACATCCGTAGTTTTCAGACAAATTTGTTCCTTTGATTTAATATCGACATGATTCGAGATGTGATTTAAAAAGAAATATTAACGCAATACATTTACCAGTGCACAAGGGTTAACGACAATCTTTTCCTCTACCTGTCGTTCCCGTATTAATTCTCCAAGTACGAGTACACGCGCACAGCGAACGTTATCAAGAATTTCATCGTCACGAGGCAAGCCCTCCGAAGCGTTCGTTTCATTTGAATTTAGTCGAGACTCGATGTACCGGTGTTTCTTTGAGACCGACCGCGATTGGAACGTCGTGTCGATACCTTGCAGACGCATAAACGTGTGACGACTTGAAATACAACAGAGAAAAGTAAAGAAAAGAAAGGAAAAGAGAAGAGAAGAGAGGAAAATAAGAAAACGAACAAAAGGAAATAGCAAGCACTAATCGACACCGTTAAACGAGTATATGCATACTCGGGAATTGTTCAACAGGAAATATCGGCACGTTACGAATCGAGTCGATTCGTGACGTCGGTCAAGTCAGCGATCGCGTTTTCATTTTCGGAATATCATCAGACGACGATCAGTCTTTTCTTTCCGTTCCTCGCGCGGTCTTCATGAACGATTAGCGAAACGAATGAGGATATGCCTGCGGGAGAAATCGAATTTCGCGGTTATTCACGAAATGAAAAAGTGAGAGAGACCGCACACGAAATTCCATGCGAAAGACACGACACGAGGAGAGTGTACAGAAACGGATCAGAGGAGAGGAGAAACGGTCACGGACAAATTTTCGTTGACCAGGATACCCTCCCTTGGGGTAACTTCGAAACGGTTCCACGCTGATTGGGACTTCCGGTTCCGTTCGACGTTCTTTTGAATCGGAAACGATGGGACCGGTCGAACGTATTTATCTGGAATCGCGGCGTCGTGGACAAACCGTCAGGTCGGCCGACAATATCTTCGCGCCATGATATAGCTACACGTCACGAATCGACCCCAGGAAGTCGCTACAAATCTTACGTTTAGAGAAAGTAGTTAGGCCACATAGCGAAAAGACGGAAATGGAGAAAAGTGGGAAATTAAATTGTACGACGCGAGGAACGTAAATAAGGTTTAAAGAAAAGAAGAGAGAGAACGTGAGAGCGAGAGAGAGAGAGAGCGAGAGAGAGAGCGAGAGAGCGAGAGAGCGAGAGAGAGAGCGAGAGAGCGAGAGAGCGAGAGAACGCGAGAGAGCGAGAGAGCGAGAGAGAGAGAGAGAGAGAGAGCGAGAGAGCGAGAGAACGCGAGAGAGCGAGAGAGCGAGAGAGAGAGAGAGAGAGAGAGCGAGAGAGAGAGAGAGAGAGAGAGAGAGAGAGAGAGAGAGAGAGCGTGAGAAACTGTGTGGTATTTATATATACAAGCATACCTATATACACGAGTATATATATACAGGAATGAATGTGCATATACATAACTCTCGCGTGAAACATTTAAAACTAGAGAACATTGACGAGAATAAAATTTGCATATAGCATAGTTTTATATAGCGTGCCATCTAGGCGTATAAGCGAATGATATGCATAAACAATTACTATGGTTATCGCTAACATGTAAGGTTATAAACAGAAAAAAAATGAAGTATAACAAATTATGCAGTATAATCCACTCTTATACCAAGGAACGAAAGAGAGACAGAAAGTGAGAGTGAGAGAGCAGGGAGTGGTGAGAAAGAGGGAGAGAAAGGCAGAACATGGAGACACGGAGGATACACTTACAAGTGTTGAAGGACGATGAAAAATATAAATATTATATATCGTGCGCGTATATGATTGAGTTAGGGATATTAATTAAAAGATATTGAGATGGGCCGTGTGGTACACGTGAAAAGAGGGTTGGTAGAGAAAGGGAAAGAAAGAGCTGAGGGAAATGGGGAGAGAGAGAGGGAGAGAGAGAGAGAAAGAAAGAGAGAGAGAGAGAGAGAGAGGAGGAGGATAAAAAAACACTAAACGTTATTAAACAAACAGAACATATTTTAAATAATTAATCGCCAAAACGATAAGTTTTTAACTTTAAACTTCTAGTGCGTAAGACCGAAATAATATACGAAATAGAACAAATATATATACTTATATATAAATACAAAAATATATATATAAGTACATACGTATATATACATAATGATTGAAAGTCGACTCTAAAATTAAATGTAAACCGAAAGCATACTTCTTATAATACAGCCGCGCGGGTAAAACATCATGACTATTTGAAATACTACGATGGATCTCAAAAAAAAAGGAAAATGAAGAAAACGTTAGAAGGAATTTAGGGCGCCAGTGAAACTTCGAGTAACTTTGCTGCTCGATTATTTGCCTCGGTCGGTATATAAGTAATTTGAATATATATATATATATGATACAATTTGGACACTTTTGAATGCTTCTTTCTTTTTTGCTCATATTTTCTATCTTATATCGAGTTCGGTGCTTCTTACTTCTTACAGTTGTTCGTCCAATGTCACTTCTTTAACATCTGACATATTATCGATATATTTTGTGCAACTACAGCGGATCCTTGTACGATACTGGCGGATTTTAGTCCTACGTCAAAATTGAATGATTATGGATTGCTCAAGAGGCGTAATGAAATTTTAATATCTTTCGTTGTAATATCTTAATATTTTAACATTGTAAAAAGTACTTCTTTATTTTAGATGAAAGTTAGGATGAAAGTAAGAAATATACGTTCCTTAAAAGAAAAATGAAAATTGTTTGATTCTAGTAATTACTAAAGAATCTAACTTATCGGAATCAATAAATCGAGCGATCAAGCGAAAAATTCAATTGTTTCGTGTTCAGTTAATTTAGCTTATATTTTCGTCCTGTTGTCGGGTGTTCATTGTATTTTAGAAAAAAACGTGAAATCATCAGAGACTCAACGAAACAGGTTTCCACTGAAGCACGGGGGCATAATATAATTGTCATGAATCGAGAGATCGTGGAGCACAGTAAACAGGCAATTTTAATTCCTTCAGACTCGACGTGCATCAAAAATGACGAATTATCCGATATCTTGAGCTTAAAATAAAGAATTGTGAATTTGTTTCGCCAATAATTGGCCAACAACTTCATTGTGCTCATTTACTGCACGTAAGCTTATATGTCATCCACAAACTAACAAGACTAACAGTAAAATATTTTTAATTTGATTAAACAATATTCATGTCTGAAGGGGTTAATATGTACAAAAGAATGAAACAGTACTTTCAATAGTTTTCGGAAGGGAGATACGCTACTTAACCTTTTATGTCCTGAACTATTTTCATATCTTTCTGCTGCCTTTGTCTGAAATACTTCGAGGCTCTTTAAATGACACACGCTAAGTATAAATAGTTTTCACGATCATGTAATAGTGCGTCAAGTGAAATTACACTAAATTTTGAAAAAGTCCGAGCACGTTTCATTGATAGAAGGATTTCAATGACAATGGTACTTCAGTACCGCCAGGACGCAAAGGGTTGAACCAATTGAACCAGTATTTTCGAAGCAGCATGTACGATACAGAATATATTGTGCCAACGATGAATCTTCCAAATCCATTTTCACTTCGAACACGAATCGACTATCGTAGCAAAAGACAATATTAGGATATAGAAGTGATCGTTCACTGATCGGTAAACGTACGTAACAAATTCCGCGGCTGGACTTTTAACGACGACCAGCAATCATTTTCTTTCAATTAGTTACATCTTGCAAATTCCTAAAAGTTCGCATCGATTTTCTATGATGACGCAAACGATATGATTTCTCTCTTACGAAGCAACATAAGAGAACTAGGCTCGATGGGAGTGGCTCGGTTCCTGCAAATTGTAATGTGCCCCTTCGGCGCCTGCTCAGAGTGCAACAGTTGGTTAACAAGTGGCTCCTTCGTACAAAATGGTTGCGAGGCTCGTTCAAATCACCGAACGAAGGAAATCCCGGAAACTTTTCAACCCCTTGTATTACTGTGTCGGACTCATGATGAACATCTTAAATTAAATTCGACAAATCTGAATGTTATTTACCTCTTTTTAATATAAATTAAATACATTAAACATTATTTCCCTATTATCAATCGTTAATCTTTAAAATAAACGTGGAGACAGAATAAGCATATCTTTCTTTTTCTAATCAATTATTAATGATGAAGAAGTTTTATCGACAATTGTAAAAGATATCATAAGACAAGGAGTTAAAACCAAGTCGCGCTCGAAGGTTTCCGATCGCGACTTGACGAATATTTTTAGCAAATTTTTTATGTTCCCAAGACAATAGTTTTCCGATATAATCGTCCCAGGAAATTCCGTATGAATCGCAGAACCATTATCAGTTCCTCTACGTACTGAAGTGACGGTGATCCTGCCCTCTTAGCGAACTTAATCTTTGAACACGTGCTACATTTACGACAACATTGTCTACTTCAATAATTTTCGATATACTGACAGTGCAAAGAGTAAATACCGAGGAAATATAATATTTTCATCGAATTAGTTTCACGTTACATGATTCTTGAAGGCACAGGCTGTTCCCTTGCTTCTTTGTGTTGGACTGACAAAGGGAACGAGATTAGACGAAGATTTCCGATTTTAGAAAGCTGTTGAGTAATGATACATTCTACGAGCGGAAGATCCCCAGAGTTCGAGATAGGATATTAAACGAGTGGTTTAAATATATTTGGAAGTGCCGTTGCGAACAATTGCTTAGTGTTTTTCCGAACTGACGACAGTTGTGAGGGATACGTACGAGGGATAGGTGAGAGAGTTAGCGACCGCCTAAAGATGGAGGAGAATAGTCACGCCCAGGTCATACCGTCCAGAAAAAAAAGTGTGGAATTTCGTTGCACGTTTTCCCAATAGTTTTCTAACGCTTGACAAAGATTTTACTGTGCTTAGCTCGTGCGCGCAACAATATTCGTACTAATTATTATGCATAGATCGATTTCACTGTATAGCTTCGTTCTCAGAGAATCCTGGCAGGCTTAATACTAAAACTACCGGACGGGTCAAAATGACCTTTCGCACTCTATTTTCAATGCTGTTGGGTATAAACTTGTATTTATTTTTATGGGGATGTATTGGAGTAAGTTACAGCGGTAGAATTCGACATTCTATATTTATTTTATTTATTATTATTATTATTATTATTATTATGAGATTTAATATTTATAATCTTTCAAAGGGTGGCACTTTTTCAAACCATTTCCAACGCGACGTACGTGTTTTAGAGTAAATTATTGTTTCAGCTCTAGCATGATATACGAGTTCTATAAAAAGTTTGAATTATCATCTCCAGCATGGCATTCGAGTGCAAAGGGTTAAAAAGATAACAGACGTTTCTCTAAGAAATTATTCAAGAAATTGATTTAGTAATACGCAAACTGAATTATAAATCAATGAAAGTCTCAATAAATGTGCTCTTGAAGTTTCTATACAGAAATTTCGAAAAGTCAATTTAACCGCTCGGTAGTTCTAGCGTTAAGCTGAATGAACGTTTGTGATCGCGCGTCTATCGAGCAGCTGTCGTCCGTTGAATAAAAAGAGAAAAATAAGATACGAGAGGGAGAGAGAAAGAGAGAGAGAGAGAGAGAGAGAGAGAGAGAGAGAGAGAGAGAGAGAGAGAGAGAGAGAGAGAGAGAATAATAAAGTTTTCTATATCACAAAAGCGTGCAACTTATTTTGAGACTGATTTACATACACAACTCGCTCTTTGAGATCTCGACAAACAGTGCAATTAAAGATCATGATTGTAGATCATGAGATGTGTAGGAAAAAATCTGTAGTGGTTTCTAGTCGGAATCGTTTTTTCGATGTGTCGCTAGTGTACCGAAGGCAACGCGAATGGAATACCGTACCGGACAAATGGTTTTTCTCATTATACGTTTCAATGGTTTAGATAATTTAGCGTGTTAACATTGAATTCGATGAATCGTATATAAAGGACAGGATGACGAAGGAAGTGCGTATGATGTATTAGCATATGTTGTATTATTATTTGAAATTTTTGGCAGGATATTTCGAAGGATCTGTTAGTATTTTAAAATTATTCCTTAGTTACATTCTTCTTTCAACAATCCTGAAGACCCGATTCTTTCTTTATATGTTATTATCGCGTGGTAACGAACGAACATTTAGTTACCTTTCGATCGACGGACTCACTAAATTTCATCAAATTCAAACAATTTCAATTCGGCTTTATAATTGAAAAGCACATCAGATCACTCGACCATTTACCAATAAAAGAAATTTGCTAGCAAATTCTATTTTATAAATTTGTTCCATATCGACTTTCCTGTTCGGAAAATTCTTTGAAATTAATGATCTCTTGTATTCCGTATCTAACACATGAAACAAAACGTATTAAGTGACGGCTTAAATTTGTTAATTTCAATTGAACTTTCATAGATATCAGCAAATCGAAGTATTTTTTCTATCTTACCTAATGGATATTTCTTTTGAGCGATCTAATAGAAACCAACCTTTTTAAACGACCTGATTCCTAACATTTTTGTTCAATAGATTTTCTTCTGAGTGTGAATAGACTCCTCTCCGTTCGAAACTTTAATTATTTTTTCCTTTATTCAATCTGATCACTTCGATCTCGTGCAATTACAAATGAAATAGAATAAAATCTATCAAACGAATATTTAACAGACATTTCTTATATGATTTGCATCGCGGATTTCATGTGCAAACATTTTCGAGATACTTCTGTCTAGCTAAAATCTATACATTTTGCGAAATATATTAACACCTTGAATGCCGCAGGGTTCACCGGTGACCCCCAACAAAATCGAATTACCGTAGAACACTCAACGAAACGATGATTATTTGAAAACATTTCTACATTACAAATAATGCTACCTAATGCGCTGAGATTCATCTAGATAAACGTGCAACAATAATAATACAATCCAACCGAATGGTTTAACATTTCATTCTTTCCGTTTCGTGTATTTCGCTCTATGAAATCGTGCGGTATTGAACGTGTTAAGTATCTTAAACAAATGAACACCTTATTTTATAATAAGAACGCAAAAAAGAACATTCGCGCCTTACTTCATTTGTTCGGCAAGGAAAGTTGGAGGAGTTGTATATCGCGAGAGGAACGTGCTAATTCGATCGGTTTTACTTGGCGCGTTAGTGAGAATTAGCTAGAGCGTGCAATATTTTCGATAGCGCGCAATCATTTGTTTTCACCTTCTCCCGAAGAAGAAAGAAGAGTAAGAAACGAATGACGATGATTTAGCGCGTTTTAAGCTTTCCGAGTCTTCGTTTCTTAGGAGACATGCATACATACACGCAACACAAACAGAAAGAGAGAGTGAGAGGGAGAAAGAAACAGAGAGAAGGAGTGGGGAGAGAAAGAGAGAGAGAGAGAGAGAGAGAGAGCGCGAATGAAAGAGAGTGAGAGAGAGAGAAAGAGAGTAAGAGAGAAAGAGAGGAAGAGAGAAAGAGGATAGCAGACAAACATGGACACGTACACACAGTTACGACTGCTGGCAGATTTTCCACTTTGTCGAGCAAATATTCGATCGACGATAATCGAGCATGACGTTTCACTCGCGTTCTCGGGTTCGCGACTCGTTTTTCGATCGGTAGATCACAATTCCGAGGACGATTTGACTGCATCCCGTGCTCGAGGCTAAAAAGAATGTAGAATTTTTTAACTGTACTAACGACTATAACCTAGCCTGTATATTTTTACATATTAAACATAGGGGAACGAATTAAGATTTGACGCAACAGGCGGCGCGAAGGCGAACCGAAATGAAAAGCTAAAAACAGTACACAGCGTGGAGAAAATAGGAGACAGGAACAATTGCAAACACGCGAGGCAGAACGTATTAACAGGCGAACTAGGTACGTCGCCGCACGTACCGCACACGTACACACGCGTATACCTCGATACAAAGATATAAAACCGAGTACACATAATGATACATACAGAAGAATAAGGAAACATTTATACACAGGTAACACGCATCCACGGGAAACGCGCACGCACGCTAATTGAAGATATCCTCCTTGCCTTCGGAGAAGGGATATAATAATTATACAGATCGTGAAGAAAGAAAGGGAAAAAAAAGAAATTGAAATCAGTTTTATTGTTGATTTCGGAGTGGTATACAATAAAAAAAAAAAAAAAACAAACAAACAAATTTTGTAATCGCCGGCCCCGGCCGTACTTTCGCGACAGGGGCCCGAGAAAACGTTGCGTAGTATAATCAAACACCCAGAATATACAATGCAAGTTTTTTCCTCGGCCGAAGCCACCGGACCTCGAGGTCTTCGGGATCGCCGTAAAAGTATAGAGGTATACACAATTTTCTTCCCGCGCGTGGAGCACGCGCGGCGAATTTTATGGTCCAGACGATATGATGCTTCGCGATTCCGAGAACTCGTCGATGTCCGTCTGTGTCTGACGGGCTCGAAAGGATTTGTAAATAAAGAAATAATTGCAGAAAGAGAGAGACAGAGAGAGAGAGAGAGAGAGAGAGAGAACGCGAGAGAGCAAGAGAGCGAGAGAGAGAAAGAGAGAACGCGAGAGAGAGAGAGAGAGAGAGAGAGAGAACGCGAGAGAGCGAGAGAGCGAGAGAGCGAGAGCGAGAGAGCGAGAGAGAGAGAGATGTAACACACACCGACACAGAGTGTGCATGCACGCCGGTGCACACGTAATGTCCTACATAGCGAAGTACTAAAAACTATAATAGTGCATGAAAATAATAAAAAAAAGAAAAAAACGTTTGTTGCACGTGTGGGAGACGTTTCTGCTGCGCCCTCTCCCTTTTCCCCTTGACAACGAATTCTCGCCCTCGACGCTGCGCCGCGATACGACGCGAAGCTTTTCTCGCGTGGACTTGTCTGGACGTAATTAACGAATCGACCGGACATTCGATAGTTGGTTCGTCGATTTCGTATTTATTACAATGATTCTGATGTTCTTCGATTTGCTTCGTTTTTTCCGTATTCAGTCTTTTGCGGAAGTTGCCGTGTGTACCTGTTTACACGATCGTGAATGGATGTTTGGACACTTGATGGAATTTACGTCGAGAGATTTAATTTGTTATTCTAATGCAACTGTGTTAGCCTTTTGAGTTTATTGTAGATTATAACGTACATTACTATCGATGATCTTGTGAAATTAGGGAATTATCAATTGGACTGTATCTTGAACTTAAAGTACGAAGTTTTTGTGAAGTTCTTTAGAGAAATGACAGTAGAATTGACATTAACGTACTTTTAATTGGGTTGATTGAAGTTTGTAAAGTATTACATTGTATTTGATACATATCCTCGGGTCTCCAATTCTTTGTACTACTTTTAGGAGAAAATGTTTTGTTGGGCAAATGAAATATCTTCTATTAAAATAAGTCATTTATGAAACGTAAAAGACGTTTTGATCAATGTTATGTTAATGGAACACTTAGATGGAACATTGATTTTAAAATGTAATTTCTTTCTTTTTGCTTAGTGCTGAATAAGAAGATTGTAAGATTACTTCATACATACATAACTTTTTGTAGTTATTGCATTCCAATTAACGAAAATATTATTTTATGTGCAATAAAGTGACAAGAACATTTATCATCTGTTGATTATTGTTGCGATAAGCATACGAATGATCCACTTTGTGCTACGAAATAGCATTGGATTAAAGAATTATCGAGCAAATAAATGAGAAAACAAGAAATCATTATAAGATACAGATGAGTACAAAAGAAGAGTTAACTCATAATATCTGAATATTTTTATTTTACTTTTATTTTTCAATTACGATATGTTTCACAATTTGAACGGTGCATAAGACAGTCATAGCGTGGCAACAATCGAAATAAACCTTGTTTTTCATCCATTTTTACATCCAGTTTTCACTTGCATTTATGCAAGTCGATATTGTTACGTTGGACAGATTCCACAATTTACTAAACATGATGCATTGCATTATACATTGTGATAAACATAATATTTATGTTCATGATTCAAGTGTCGAAATACTTACGAGCGATAATGTAAATATAATAATATGTTCTTATCCACGTGCAAATATATTTTCTAGCAATTCAAACATGGCAAACGCGTTCGAATTGATTCATTAATGGGATTGAAGTTACGATGGTCCATTGGCAAACACGCGAGAAAGATTTAGTTATAATTGAAATGATCGTGATACAGATACAATCTTCGTTCATGATTTGGTCACACCGGGATGTGCTTTTAAAGTTAAAAAAAGCGATAAAGGAAATTAGGCGGGTTCTATATTCGAAAGAGGCATAACTCTAAGGAAGTTAGAGGACAATTGAACGAAAAGTGATGGAGTAGCCGGGCGGAAATGAGTTTTCCGGGTACTGTAAAATTGACAAAAATTGAAAAAAAAAGCGGAGAAGCGTTACGCGAGTTACTTATTGTACGTACGACAGTATTAATCCTTGATAACGATACGATACGAAGGACTACATTAATGAGTTTGTCGCATCGTGAATCTATTATTGCGTATACTATTATGACAATTATTATTATTGACAATTGTTTGCCACTAGTACCATTATTATTATTACCTATTACTATCGTATTGTCGCTATTACTGACATTACTAATTATGCTTGTATCGAAAAAGAAAAGATTATTGTATCGAGAAGTGACTCGTGAGTCCACTGACGATCTCTGATGGCGTACGAAAAAGTGGCAGCTGTTTAGATACGTTGCACGTACGGATGAGGGGATTTGCGAGCGAAGCTAAAAGAATGGATAGCCGTCAAAAGCAACAAGGCCAAAAGAGAAACGGTGAAAAAAAAATAAAAGCAGCATAGATAAGAAGTAATTTATAACGATAGTATGGTAAGCGAGGGGGAGAGTTTTAGCATATCAACGCGATAAATTTTACGAAGGCATACGCGGTTATAGAAAATATTTCGATAATGTATATGTATTTAGACAGTGAGAGAGAGAAAAGGAGAGCAAAAGGACAGCAAGAGAGAGAGAGAGAGAGAGAGAGAAAAGGAGAGAGAGAGAGAGAGAGAGAGAGAGAGAGAGAAAGAGAGAAAGAGAGAAAGAGTGTGTGACAGAGAGAAAGAGTGTGTGAGAGAAAGAGAGAAAGAGTGTGTAAGAGAAAGAGAGAAAGAGTGTGTGAGAGAAAGAGAGAAAGAGTGTGTAAGAGAAAGAGAGAAAGAGTGTGTGAGAGAAAGAGAGAAAGAGTGTGTGATAGAAAGAGAAAGAGTGTGTGACAGAGAGAAAGAGTGTGTGAGAGAAAGAGAGAAAGAGAGAGAGAGAAAGAGTGAGAGAAAGAGAGAAAGAGAGAGAGAGAAAGAGTGAGAGAAAGAGAGAAAGAGAGAGAGAGAAAGAGTGCGAGGAGAATCGATCGAGAGGGTTGATACTATTACTGAGGCTTCGGGGACGAAAAGCGACACACCGTCGAAAATTATTGAGCGCTAATTACTCCTCGACGATTAGACAATTTCAAAACGAAAGAGATATCAAGACAGATCGTGAAGAAATAGAAAGAAAAGAGTGAAAAGTATAAAATCATTTATATCTCTTGACGTGGCATGTTGAAAACGGTTTAGGAAAAAAGAATGGGAAACAATGTCTCCGTAGCCACGGTGAGCAGCTTAATGAAATTTTAAAAACGAACGTGGAGGACGGTGGCGATCGCAGTGTTACGAATGTTGATAGTTTCGCGGCGGGATGCGAGGTCTCCACGGAAATAAAGTTATATCGAATCGCGATGCGATTAGTTAATTAATGGTTGACGCGCGCACGCGCACGCCGTCTCGAAAATTCGTTCCAGGTCGCGGAGAATTCACTCGTTTCTACTAGCGATAGAATTGTTATGTTATAGAAGTCTATGAACGAAATGAAAAATAAAAATGAAAACAGCGGAGGGCGAGAGAATGGAGGAACGAGAGGGAAAGGGAGAGAAGGATGACCGACACGTGGAGGGGGTTGAGCAACAGAAATTTCGGGTGGAAATTTTTGGGGAAACCGCACGAACGGAAAATATGCCAGTCTGGATTATTATTTTCATAAGGAACATGTAATATAAATATGTAATGTATATCAATATGACGAATTAACGACATCATCGCGATCATGGTCACGACGGTGGTTATATATTATTATTATTACTATTATTATGGTTATCGATTATGATTATTATGGGATGACGATTAATTATTATTATACCAAAGGAAACTAATGCATTGCATAAAATAAAAAAAAAGTAATTATACTTAACACTTATGTTAGAAAGCTAGATACATACATTCAAGCAAGCGAGAAAAAAAATATAAAATTAATCACACACACTGACACAGAGTCTGGTTGACACGGACTTACGTCGTACATTTATATATCAAGGTTAGAACACGGTGACGTGTGTGAGAAGCAGGAGGAAAGAAAGAAAGTAAGAGAAAACGATGAGGGAAGAGTGAACTTGAGAGTCTGAGAGAGAGCGGGCGAGAGAGTGAGCGAGCGAGAGAGAGAGAGAGAGAGAGAGAGAGAGAGAGAGAGAGAGAGAGAGAGAGAGAGGGAGAGAGTGAGAGTGAGAGAGAGAGGGAAGGAGAGAACAAGAAATCGAATGAGAGGAAGAACGAAAGAGAAAGAGTGAAAAAGAACTAGAATGAGAGGGAGAATGAAAGAGAAAGAGTGAAAAAGGACTAGAATGAGAGGGAGAATGACAGAGAAAATGAGAGAAAGAAATCGAACGAAAGGGAAAATGAAAGAGAAAAAGAGAGCAAGAAATCGAATGAAGAGGAGAACGAAAGGGAAAGAGAGAACAAGAAATCGAATGAGAGGGAGAATGAAAGAGAAAGAGACAACAAGAAATCGAATGAAAGGGTGAACAAAAGGGAAAGAGAGAGCAAGAAATCGAATGAAAGGGAGAACGAAAGGGACAGAGAGAACAAGAAATCGAATGAGAGGAAGAACAAATGGGAAAGAGAGAAAAACATCGAATGCGAGGGAGAACGAAAGAGAAGGAGAGAACAAGAAATCGAATGAAAGGGAGAACGAAAGGGCTAGAGAGAAAGAGACATCGAATGAGAGGGAGAACGACAGATACAAAGAGAAAGAGGGAAAGAATTTTTTAACGTACTTCGAGGGAACCTGCTTTTCGTTGAGGATCATGAAGAATAGTTTTGCGTGTGTCGATGAAAAGTTGCTTTCATTTTTTAATTGTTGACATGCAACACAGTTACATTCGATTCTCTCAAAGCATATCCGTGGATTTTCTTTGAATTGGATGAATTAATCAAGATTTTTCTTCGCAACAATTGATCTGTTCAACGCGAAACGAGAATCAGAGACAAGACGAAAATATGAAAAAATGAAAATTACGATATAAAAATTTCATGAATCGATCGACGAAGGAGGGTTCCTCGACGTTCGTATTTTCACGCCACAGACGTGTTCCCGTATTCGACAAGTAGTTCCCTGTTTCTTAATTTGTTCTCTTTATTTCCAATTATGTTAACAAACAAACAAAAATACGCCGAGCCGAAAAGTTCTCTGTACGACGTACCTTATCCCATTTGGAGCTCGCATACAGACTATACATATAATTAGCTATAACAGTCATGGCCATTAGCAGAGGAAATGTACCATTCAGATAGTTTATCATTAAAAAAAAAAAAGAACGGTAATCATGATAGGTATATTAACGACATTATTTATATTATTACGCATATTATAAAAATAATTCATAACAAATACTAATCCTAGGGTGAAGTATTTCGAGGAAAAGAAAAACGTTCGAGAATGTCGCGACCAGAACGGCGCGAAGGCGGCGGCGCGCCATTTCGTGCGAAATGGCGTCACCGGCAAAAAAAATATGAACAAACAAAGGAAATGAATGAACCGCCAATTACTTTAACTTCGACAGTACTATTATTTGTATATGCCGAACGATTATGCCGTTTTCAGCGCAACATATTTTGGCGATACTCTTTGGTGGTATAATTAATGGTGATCAATGTAAGGGGGAATGGGGGGATTGATAAATGATCAACCGAAAAAGGATGGGGATGGGAGAGAATGATGAAAGGAAAACAAACAAACGAACAAAATAAAAAGCAGAAGTTTCTATACTTTTTACGGAGATTGTTATAGATTAAGCGCACACTGATCAAGGCATTCGTCGCTCGGCAAAGCATAATAATATTATTAATATAAAATTTATAACAGAAATAAAATAAATGAAGTTAATAAATATGTACACTGTATAATAAACATTATTTCCTATTAATAAATCTAAGTCTTCTCATTTATCCTTCACAAATACATATGTAGTAGTTGAATTTATACGATAAGTTATTACTCTGAACGTCTGCGACACGCATTCACAGTGTTCTGGAATTTTAGATGTTATTTCATGCTATTATAAACAAAAGATACAGATGAAAGTGCATCACGCAAGTGACATGATATTTGTTTGTCTTATCACATTTTAAACAATTAAGCAATGTTTCAAAATTTATATATCAAGTATATTTTAACTGTTTGTCCATAAATGTATTCGTCTGTGCATATTATTACAAAAAAGCAATGAATACAATTGTGTTAGATAGATACATACTTTATGCGATACAAACATATGAAATAATATAGCAAAGTGATAATCAAGTGTACATTAATTCATTTCCGTATATTTTAAAACATTCTGAAACATTCATAATGTGATGTCGTGAAAATATTCATATAGAGAAATAAAACACTTCTTTTTGACATATAAATATGTATTTTTCTACATGAACATTGAATTATGCAAAGTTTCTAAATCCTTTTCCCTTTCTACCTCGCGTTTCTTTTCTTTTCTGTACAATTCGTAATCTTCATCGTCTGTAGGTAACTGATGCCGGCAGAGTGGACACGAGTTCGTCTGAAAGTAAGTGTGAAATCTCCTTTATCGATCAGATGTACAATTTGTTTATAAAATCGGTAACGATGACTAGCAAAAATTGATACCTTTTCTAACCATGGTATTATACACTCCTTATGAAAAACATGTTTACAGGGCATGCACTTTGCAGATATACCGTCTTCGAACTCTTTTAAACATACAGGACACTGTTTTGAATCGGCAGAACTTATTTCAATCTCTTTCAAGTTTTCTATTGCAGATTTTGAAGCTGGTGGTGGTAGCCTCGTAGTTTGACCCAACAAATCCCACATACCGAAATCTCGTAGAAGCCTTGCCATGTGTATTAAATGATTTGGAGCCTCACCATCTTCTAACGGTGTCCAACCCATTTCATCGAAGTAGTCGGACATTTTTTAATAGAAAAATTTTGACTATCTAACTACACACTTTTATATAATATCATACGATCACTGCTTGTATTTTGTAACTTTAAAAACTGTGAAACGAATTGAACGAGAAAATTTTACACTGTATTTTTCACTGTATATACGTCCTGTCACTGTTAATGTTTGATACTAGACTAAAAGCAGTTGTTCACCAAGCTTAGGGAAATAATGCACTAGATGGCTGCACTAAAGCAAAATGGCGCCAGTGAATGGTCGCGGAATATTTATGAACTTTCTTGAAGTTGATATAGAAACAAACTACGTTACTGATTATAGGTATCCTAAGTCAAAAATACGTACGTTACTGACATTAACACAGCCGGCCGATGGTTCAAAAAAGAAAAGTGGCAAGAGGTTTCAATCGCTTGGTCGACGTCAATTCGTGGATCGGCAGTAACAAAGTAGTGACGAAACTTACCGGCTGGAATCTTGTCAGCACTGTACTTCCTAAAACCTGACAAATCTAATTGTATTGAAATTTTGTATACGGGTCCCTTTTAGATAGAAACAATGTTTGCAAGAGGGATGTTTGATGATGCAAAGGTTGAGATAAAAAATATTGCAAGAAAGTGTTTTACCATTTTTGTGTCACTTACTGTAAGTTTTAAAGCTTTTATGTCCAGATTGGTCTAATATTATTCTGATGGATTTATCTTGGACAGAACAAATGTTTACGAGAGGGATTCTTGGTAATTCTAGAGTTAAAACATAGAATTTTATAAAAAAGCGTTTCACCATTGAAACGCTTTGTTTTGTGTTTTAAAATTCTTTATTTCTGAATGTTACGCTGTCGTAACACACGGAAGGGTTCCCGTGTAAATGATTGGGTTCTTGTCTCTATCGGAGAATGACACATGGCGAGTTATTAGTGTAAATGAAACGAATTGTGTATTCGTTGTGTCACGATTTATCGCGTGAATTTTAATTCTGTTCGGGGTCGTAAATCCCGAAGTAACCTTTCGGTACGCGACTCTTCTAGATACTTATCCGCCAAATTAATATTAGACAATTAGATCGATTGCGTTAAATCCCGACTGATGGACTGTAGTTCCCGAAATTTAAATTCACGTTGTCCCGAACGATGGACTCGTGATTATTAGGAGCGTATGAATATGAGTCTCGTATGAGTGACTCGATTGAACCTCGTAGGTGTTTTTATACAACACCCTCAGGTCGCATCGAGTGCGCTGATTGGAAAGTCGAAAATACCCAACCAGCGCATAACTCAAGAAATTGGTGGCGTCTTGGACGACGCGTCAATGACCACGTGCGGGGGATCCTCGAAGATTTACTGATGCCTTGAAAATTTTTTCCAGGCTGACTCTTGTCTGGCAGAACCGTTAAGAACGAGATTCGAGTTGACCCTTAGAAAATTCCCGGTTTACGATATGGTCGGTTGTCTGTACCAACGAAGTAAAAATTCCAAAACTATTGTCTGGACACGCGCGGAGTGACTAAATGATTTTACCATGATTTAGGGTGAAATTGCCACTTGTAACAGAAAAATAAACTGAATTTGAAAAAAGTTAATACCGAAAATAATTTTGTTGGCACATCCATGTCGTAAACGAACTTTGGAAGATTTTCGCCGTTTTGTTTCGCATCGGACGGAACAGTAAAAGAAACACTTTATTATAACTAGACAGATTCTGAGGACTTTCGTACAAAATTCTATTTCGCAATGTTTGTGACACAGAAACTTTTTTTATTTTTAAAGAAGTTTTTATACACGGCAGGTATACTCGAACCGTTATGACCAGGTCACGTGAACTCAGATGGATGGCAGGAGGCCGATAATGGCCTGCAGAATCATGTCCAATGTTGATGCGATTAGTATTTAAGATGATTCTAAGGCCTGGTTAGAAGAGTGCAGTTTCGTGACTAGAGAGGAGCGGGACAGAGTGGACTAGCGTGGAACAGTGTAGTTTGAGAGTCTAGAGCAGTGGATCAAAATAGACCAGCGTGGAACAGGGTAGTATTGCGTAGAATAGATTAAGATACATAATTTAATTTAATTCTAGTCAGTTATAGTCCATTTAAATAAAAATAAGTACACCTGTACTTGTTCCCTCCAAAAACCTGCCAATCCTACATGTCTGAATGTTCTGGTGATATTTATGGATTCCGATTCATTGTTCGGTCCTGTGTAATCTTTGCGTTCTTGATTTGTCCCATCGCTATGTCCACGTCTCCAGATACACAGTTCATATTGTCATATCTATAGAAACGGAGGAATTTATTTAAGTTGAAATGTCATTTGTATTTCAGGACAGATTTGTGGAAATAAAAAAAAGAAAATTCACACGATAAAGTCGCAGCTAAAAACTAAACTTACTATACTATACTATATCCCTACAAGCGATAAAAATTCTAAGGAAAAGTTATTTATTCATTTTTCGTCGCATGAGACACCGTGTATGAGGGTTTTAACAAACGCCGAAATCAAGTCTTCGGAATGTGACAGTAAAGTTTGGTGTATTTACAAACGACTAACAGAATAAAAAGTATAAACATATCGTGGGCAAACTACAAAAAAACTACCTTCGTAAATAACTATAAATAAAATACTTACTTCGACCCATCACCGCTTTTAATGGCACGTTTCTTCACAAGGTCGGTGGGCACGGTTTTCATGTTGTACGCTAAACCTAATCTACCACACAAATCAATGAAAGTCGCAGTGAAATTGTGATTTCCGAATTCACCGGTTTTGTAGTCCCAAGGGAATACGTGATGATAATTGTGCCAGCCCTCACCAAGGCTGAGGAAGGCGACAATACGGCCGTCGGTTGGGGTTATAGCACTAAAAATTTAAACACAAACTGACAGATCCACTTATCGCTTTAATAATAATTTAATAAGCCAGGGTACGTAAATACGAGATGAGATAAGATACTTCGAACAAAAGTAACCACGAAAAGGATGCAAGACAAGCATTGTTTAGTAATATGCAACCTTTTGTTAGTTCAAGTTTAATAAAACCCAAAATACGTACTCAATATCTATAATAACAAAATGTATTATTCACCTGTCGTAGGGCTTCATACCCCACATATGAGCGGCCGAGTTCACTAACCATGTGACGTTCAAGGAATATATTAACCTGGTCAAATTAGAGTACCAAGCCTTCCACGGGTCCTCACCCCAAAAATGAACTGGTATCCATGTGGGGAGGACGAAGCAACAAAGTATTACGAAAATCTTGTACCATCTATCAAAATCAAAATAGAAAGATTCTGAATACGTAAGAATAAGCAACTTATCGATAGAGATACTGAACTGAATAAATAAATGCAATTCGTTAAACATTATACTTATAAAATATTATATAATTGTAATTCTTAAACTTCATAAATGATAAAGTAGCTGTCTCTGGTCGATATACAGTAACACTCTGATCAAAATTAGCCCAATTAACGCTAATTTGATATTAGAGGGCCATTTTTTAATTTTAAAAAAGTTCCAAATATTAGACGAGTTTTCATTGAATTTTGTCATCGAAATTGGTGACTACATTCTTCTATTATTAATTTCTTCATTCCCATTCGTTTGGATCTTCAACCCGGGTCAGTATGTGTTAGCAGAATTCAGAAAAATAACAATACCTATAGTTTGGATACATTAAAATTGCTAATTAGTATGCATTTGAAAATGAATTTATTTTTGACACATTCTTTGGAATTAAATATTTAATACGCCAATAATTTTCAACTGCAAACAAATGAATAGCTATTAGGCACGATAAGCAATAAAATACAGTTAGTCGTTTTAATATTCGGACCCTATGGTTTTTGCGAAATTAAAGCTTTGCATACTTACTTGAAATGTGGTTATAGAATTTTCTGACCCGTAATGGGTTAAAGCACATTTTCTATCTTACAAATACGTAAAATTAATTACTTTACTTCTTATTGTTTTCCACATGATAAATCTTAAACGAAATGAGACCCTATATTGGTGTCGAAAAAGTATTTGGACACTTAACACTACATAACGTTTTCTGATATTTAGAAATACATAAGAACAAAATTAAAATAACTTTAATATTTCATTTGTCGGACATCCCTTTTGTTTAACAACATATTGCAAACATCTCGACATATTTGAAATTATTTTACTTAAATAATTTTAAGTAATGCGTCTCGACTCTTCCGTCAGTCGTACTTTGAATTCTTCGTTTGCCTTTATAGGCGTTGTCCTAATATTAGGATCCAAGAAGTCACACAAATTAGATTTAAATCCGGTGACTGTGGTGAAGGGTGTAGCACTTTCGAACAATACAATAAATAGTCCTGAATTATTCTCGATTTGTGTTTCTGATCGTTATCCTGTCAGAACATAAAACTGTCGTGTATACCCATATTGGTTGCACTTCTTAACAAATTTTGCTTTAATAAGTCCAAATATTTGTTCTTTTCCGTAACACCCTCAATAAAAACTAACTCTCCAACTGCAGCAGTTAAAATACAATCCCATACCATCAGGCCTACGACACCGTGTTTCACCGTCGCTATCTTATTATTTAGTTTCATCATTCCACCATGATTGTGTTTTAGAAATAAATACTTTAGCGAATGTCATACAGTTCTTCCGAATGTTCTCGTTTATGTATGGTTTTTTAGCACCGTTTAATACATTGTGAACTGTATTCACGTGCATTGTCTTTCCAGTTTCTGTAGTTCATGTAGGGACAATTCATTCTGGATTGATCTTTATTTTTCGAACAATTGCACGCTTATCACGATTCTCAAGGGGACGTGAATGTCCCTGTCGAGGAATAGATTCAATGCGATCTGCGTGTTTATATCTTCTTACAATATCCGCGACGGTACTATTACTTAATTTTAACAACTTTCCAATTTCTCGGAATGATTTTCCTTTTTCGCGGTGCAATATAGCAAGTTGCGGATTGGTAAATGAGGTATTTTTACGTTTGCGAAACATTTTCAGAAATGCGTGTAGAAACAATGAAATCTATTATGAAAATGACTATCAAGCAATAACCGACCTGCCGCACGCTCTTGGCGTTTACCTTATTATATAATGTGTGGGTTCGTGGTACGTTAAGATGATCTCACCTACCACTGTTTTTTCCCTGACACTTTAGCTTTTGAGACGTGTATTGTCTTTTCTCCATTGGGTAGTATGCATACACTACTTACTTTCTTTGCCAAACCACGATAGGATCCTGTTTCAAGTCGTCCAGCTGAATGGTAGAACTTTTCTTAATTACGTCAGGGTGTGGGCGAAGCAATATCCAACCTACGTGCGAGAAGAAGAATCCTCGTTTTATGTTGTATGGATCAGCGTCCGTGTCAGTGAATTTGTGATGCAGTCTATGTTCCTTGGTCCAATGGTAGATAGTGCGCTACGATCAGCGTCAAGACATATTGATCATCGTTGCGTATGTCTTTTAATCAGTTTTCAATGAAGTTTTTCATGTTATTTCCGAACAATTCCGCGGTTTTCCATTAAGACATTCATAAGAAAGAACATTATTACTGACAGGAGGATTTATTACTTTCGAAATGTCGCAGAAAAAGGATAGAGGTCAGAACTTACTTGGAAGGAGAGCGTTTGGCCCACCATCAGGAAAAGTCGGAGCGGCCATTTTGCTTCGTAAGTACGATGAGACCATAATCTATGACTACCGGCTGTAATTCCTAACCCTGACATAATTCCCATCAAGAACGCTGAAAAATATATTGAGTTCTCATGAATTATTTTGTAAAACGTGATGGTACATAGAGTAGACCGAAGCGAATCGAATCACAGGGGTAATTGAATGAAAAGAAGAGTCCAGTCTAAATACATTTGTCATACTGCAAATTATATTTCTCACTTCTTGTTGTTTATGTACAAAAGAAAGATTTCAAAATTCTTGTTCACTTTTTATTAGTAATATTTCAGGGTTTTTATTCGTTTATTGTCCTAAAGATGGCGACTTGATTCTCCTCGATTTAGGCCACTGAGACATTGAAGAGTTCGGTGCTATTCTTCTATCAAAGCAGAAAAATCAACTTACACCATAGAATCGTGTAGAACATTGTTGATGTAAACGAAAGGTATATCCCGTAAATCCCTGCAATGTGGACATAAGATAAGAATATTACATGAATCCAAACGATATCCCATTTGTATTCTGGCACTTTCCGAACTGTTAATTGTTGCTCATTTGGGTTTACAGTGACACATTTCTTCTCGTGAACATTCTTCTCCGAATGTTGTAAATGGAATGTCTTCACCATATGAAGTGGGTGCCATTCCATTGCAATGAGGGAACTTTTCGAAAGTTAAAAACATATTATTTATATAGTGTACTGATTTTTCATCTTGGAGTGTAGATAATAATTTCAACACTTACTTGACTGCGCGGATTGGTCTTAACAGATGGAGAATATTGTTAATCGAAGACACTCCGATCTTTATACTTTAAGCACTGATGGATAAATGGCAGGACATGTTCCGAAGTGGTTCTAATATAGTGTAACAGGTAGAAGCGAAAATACTAACTCACCGCCGTTTGAATGGAAAGGAAATCTAACGTCAATGTTTGTTACACCTCACTCCGCCACATTCTGTTCCGTCTGTTTAACTCTATATACCACGTATCAAGGTAACGCTGAGACAGCGCTTCGAGGGAGAAAACATCGCAGAATTGATTTTACATAATTTCATACAACAAAGACTTAATAAAAAATTAGATGAAGGGTCGCATAGGTGTTACTTGTTTTCAACAATCCTTACAGCTTTTCCTTCATATTTAAGGGATCTAACTTAGAGTGAGCGAAAAATACTTTAGAAAAAACTGCAGCGATCTGTTGGCGATGTAAGACTTTCACAGAGCTGCAGTCCCTAAGGTTTGGAAAAGAGGATATTTTTATCGGATGCACAAATTTGATATCCATCATTCCCACAAGGGATGTAGTGGAATGGTAGAAAAAAAGTGAAGTTTTCCAGATACATAACTTTGATGCGTAGACATCTGTGAAAGGGATATTGTGTAGGACTAAAGAAAAAGGCGAAAGTTTGGAATGTGACTTCGAAGGGACTATATAACTTTGGTCAGTCTCTGAGCGAATTGAAGAAGAGGCGCACAAGGATTTTTTCTAACTACTATGCGAATAACAAGCACGCGACAATACTGAGTCACCATATGCATATATTTATTGGTCGAGCATCGTGTATGATCATTTGCCTTAGTTACTGTAGACTTTTAAGCCAGAGGTCATAGTTGCTTTCCCTGAAGTACATCCGTGTGCAGTAGTATACAATTGCTCACGCTCAGGTTTCTTTAATTATGCAATCGTTCTCTTGACTGATTAACCCTTTGACTGCTGTGGACTCTTATATGCATTAGCGGAAGCTATCGGTATGGACTATGAGCGCATATATGTATTTAGCAATATTTTTAGTTTCGCACGTGCCCCGATGACAATTATAATAATTAATATGCGTGTTTCCTAGTATTATTCAATTTAGTGAAACTGATGAACGACAATTACAATTTCATTGCAACTCAATTAATTGTATGGATTAACATGATTCATCGATTTTCAGATGAGCAAATCAATTATCCGTCTATATTTAACGTTTCTGCTGGAAGTATTTAGCACGATACCAAAAAGAGTTCTGTTTTTTTGAATTCTTTTTTGGAAATTTCAAGTCATCTTGTTTTTTAAACGGAATGACCTACTTTTTTACCATTGATCGGTACAGTATCAAAGTCTGAATACAAAATTGTTGACCCACATATGTCCTAAACTTGATAGTTAATGGGATGTTAGCAATAATTCGATTCGCGTAATGTTAATGTCTCCCAGTGTCCATTCGCGAAGATGGCAATGTTTATCTGATAATATTTATCAATATGTCACGTTCTCTTACTTTGTGCTATCGTCCACGATTTCCACAGTTCAGTATCATTGCATTACTGAAGGAAACAATAATGAAATTATATATAATGTGAAATTAATATACAGGGTGTAACTAAATTATTGTGCACAAATGATAGGGCCTATACAACTTACTAAACATGGTAAAAAAACTCCAGTGAATATGGGTCCAAAAATCAATAGTTTTCCAGATTAAAAATAGGTTTAGTTCCAAAAATAATATATGGGGATCGAATCAAGAACACCGAATTATCTTGAAAAGTATCAGTGATATAAACAAATGTGTCAATCAAAAGTTGCAGAGTATGAAATGCTACATGTCGCGGTGGGAAGAATTTGACCGGGAGGTGACTTTGAAACGACCTGCAAAGGTCACGCCACAATTCTTAAATAGAACGTCATATTTTCTATTCCATATTTTTAAAGCCGACATTCAGACGTTTCCAAACCATAAGCAGGAAATTCTTCTTGCAAGCCATTATAAAAACATCGGTTTTCGGTTGAGTAACCGTGACGCTTCAATTTCGACAAATTTTCGCAGTGACGCAACATTGAAATACGCTGCAGCGAGTGGAACGTCTATATCTCCAATAAGAATGCGTGGGAGAGTAAAAGAAGATAGCGAGTACGATGACTGTATTGCGAGCTGTAAGAACCACGGTCCGACCGATAAACAATGTCATTCTTATTTTCAGATGAAAACGCATGTAACAAACAAGGACTGTGGTTATTGCGATCTTTTACGCTTCCATGACAGTCACACTGTCCGTCAGTCACCAGCACTAACTGGATGAATCGACAACTTTGAATGCTGGTATCTTGGCAACGGGTAACACGATAAATTTCATGTTTTTCATTTGAAAACGGCTGAATGTCGGCTTCAAAAATATGGAATAGAAAATGTGGGTTTCTATTTGAGAATTGTGAAGTGACCTCACGGTCGAATACCTTCCACTGTGACATGTACTATTTCATACTCTGTAACTTTTGTTTGATAAGTTTGTTGTACATGAAGTTGGGTAGAAAGTGGGGATTGTATATTTACTGAGAAATAGAGCATTGCATCTTGTTTCGACTGACAAAGAGTGTCACACCCATGATGCTGGAAGAGCTCTGTCTGTCTCACTTTTTCTTACGCTCTTATTTATTTATTATCTTCTTATTACACTCATTCACCGACTTTGTCAAACTGCTCGAGGAGCCCGTATCACATTGTTCCTACAGTTCCTGAGAGACGTGAAAGATATCGTCTGTGAACAGTTTATTCTCTTGTTGTTTATTTAATCTTCTTTAAAATTTTAATATAACATAAACTGTATTTAACAGTCACTGAAAAACAGAACGGCGAGCCGAGCGGAACGGAGCTGACCCGAGCAGATATACCTGGAGTAGGCAAGTCTTATGACTTTTCGGATTGGTCAGTTGCATTTTCGGGTGCAGGACAATTGTGTTTTGTCATTGGTAGAAGGTGCGTCTACTTTGCGTCTTAGAGTAGGAAATTGTCAAAAATCTAGGTTCGCTTCGTCTCGTCGTGACTTATAGCGACACCTGGCCCTCGATTTACGCGAAAATCCGTTCTACATGGGTTCGCTTTACGCGAATGAAAATCGCTTAAATAGAGCCTGTCGGTACAAGAGAAAACAAAATATTGAAGAGAAAAGCTGCCATAAGTTTTAGAAATACATATTTATTTCACATAGCTCAAAAAAGAAATAATAATAATAATATTTTAGAAAACAAAAGGATACTTTAGTCGCTATTACTAAATTCAGAAAGCGTAAATTGAGTTCGCGCGTAAACACTACAGCGTAAAAAGTGTTCCAATTTACCACGTAGGAAAGAGGCTAGCGTGGAAAAAGTACGCGTAAATTAAGGGTCGGGAGTATTACCTGCTGTTTATCGTTAGGGTTTTTTACGGTTGCAGCTTGTCGCTGAATCACAGGTGGCATCAAAATGTTTCATAATGATCATCATAATAATTAGTACGGTTTTAGTGAGCTTGTGCACCTGGTCCGTAATTATGGGATTATCCTAAGTCGCTTCGCTGTCGATTAGTTTATGATTCAGGACGAGTAAGTTGAACTTAATAAAGAAACCTTTTTTATTTATAAAGAAGTTATTATATACAGCAGGTATACTCGAACCGTTATGACCAGGCCATGTGAACTCAAATGGTTGGCAGGCGGTTGATTATGGCCTGCAGAATCATGTCCCGTGTTGATGGGATTAGTATTTAAGATGATCCTAAGGGCTTTTTAGGAGAGTGTAGTTTCGTGACATGACAGGAGCGGGACAGAGTGCACTAACGTGCAACAGTGTGGCTTGAGAGTCTAGAGCAGTTGGTCAGAGTAGACCAGTGTGGAACTGGGTAGTATTGCATAGAATAGATTAAGATACATAATTTAATTTAATACTAGTCAGTTATAGTACATATAAATAAAAACAAGTACATCTGTACTTGTTCTCGCCAAAATCTTCCAATACCACATGTCTGAATATTCTTGCGATATTTATGGATTATGATTCATTGTTCGGTCCTGTGTAATCTTTGCGTTCTCGATTTGTCCCATCGCTATGTCCACGTCTCCAAATCCACAGTTCATATTGTGATATCTATAGAAACGGAGGAATTTATTTAAGCTGAAATGTCATTTTTTTTCAGGACAGATTTGTGGAAATAAAAAAAGAAAATTCACACGGTGAAGTCGCAACTAAAAACTAAACTCACTATACTATACTATATCGCTACAAGCGATATAAATTCTAAGGAAAAGTTATTTATTCATTTTTCGTCGCATGAGACACAGTGTATGAGGGTTTTAACAAACGCCGAAATCAAGTCTTCGGAATGTGACAGTAAAGTTTGGTGTATTTACAAACGACTAACAGAATAAAAAGTATAAACATATCGTGGGCAAACTATAAAAAAACTACCTTCGTAAAAAACTATAAATAAACTACTTACTTCGACCCATCTCCGCTTTTAATGGCACGTTTCTTCACAAGGTCGGTGGGCACGGTTTTCATGTTGTACGCTAAACCTAATCTACCACACAAATCAATGAAAGTCGCAGTGAAATTGTGATTTCCGAATTCACCGGTTTTGTAGTCCCAAGGGAATACGTGATGATAATTGTGCCAGCCCTCACCAAGGCTGAGGAAGGCGACAATACGGCCGTCGGTTGGGGTTATAGCACTAAAAATTTAAACACAAATTGACAGATCCACTTATCGCTTTAAGAATAATTTAATAAGTCAGGCTATATAAATTCCAGATGAGATAAGACAGTTCCAACAAAAGTAACCACGAAAAGGATGCAAGACAAGCATTGTTTAGTAATATGCAACCTTTTGTTAGTTCAAGTTTAATAAAACCCAAAATACGTACTCAATATCTATAATAACAAAATGTATTATTCACCTGTCGTAGGGCTTCATACCCCACATATGAGCGGCCGAGTTCACTAACCATGTGATGTTCAAGGAAAGCATTAACCTGAACATATTAGAGTACCAAGCCTTCCACGGGTCCTCACCCCAAAAATGAACTGGTATCCATGTGGGGAGGACGAAGCAACAAAGTATTACGAAAATCTTGTACCATCTATCAAAATCAAAATAGAAAGATTCTGAATACGTAAGAATAAGCAACTTATCGATAGAGATACTGAACTGAATAAATAAATGCAATTCGTTAAACATTATACTTATAAAATATTATATAATTGTAATTCTTAAACTTCATAAATGATAAAGTAGCTGTCTCTGGTCGATATACAGTAACACTCTGATCAAAATTAGCCCAATTAACGCTAATTTGATATTAGAGGGCCATTTTTTAATTTTAAAAAAGTTCCAAATATTAGACAAGTTTTCATTGAATTTTGTCATCGAAATTGGTGACTACATTCTTCTATTATTAATTTCTTCATTCCCATTCGTTTGGATCTTCAACCCGGGTCAGTATGTGTTAGCAGAATTCAGAAAAATAACAATACCTATAGTTTGGATACATTAAAATTGCTAATTAGTATGCATTTGAAAATGAATTTATTTTTGACACATTCTTTGGAATTAAATATTTAATACGCCAATAATTTTCAACTGCAAACAAATGAATAGCTATTAGGCACGATAAGCAATAAAATACAGTTAGTCGTTTTAATATTCGGACCCTATGGTTTTTGCGAAATTAAAGCTTTGCATACTTACTTGAAATGTGGTTATAGAATTTTCTGACCCGTAATGGGTTAAAGCACATTTTCTATCTTACAAATACGTAAAATTAATTACTTTACTTCTTATTGTTTTCCACATGATAAATCTTAAACGAAATGAGACCCTATATTGGTGTCGAAAAAGTATTTGGACACTTAACACTACATAACGTTTTCTGATATTTAGAAATACATAAGAACAAAATTAAAATAACTTTAATATTTCATTTGTCGGACATCCCTTTTGTTTAACAACATATTGCAAACATCTCGACATATTTGAAATTATTTTACTTAAATAATTTTAAGTAATGCGTCTCGACTCTTCCGTCAGTCGTACTTTGAATTCTTCGTTTGCCTTTATAGGCGTTGTCCTAATATTAGGATCCAAGAAGTCACACAAATTAGATTTAAATCCGGTGACTGTGGTGAAGGGTGTAGCACTTTCGAACAATATAATAAATAGTCCTGAATTATTCTCGATTTGTGTTTCTGATCGTTATCCTGTCAGAACATAAAACTGTCGTGTATACCCATATTGGTTGCACTTCTTAACAAATTTTGCTTTAATAAGTCCAAATATTTGTTCTTTTCCGTAACACCCTCAATAAAAACTAACTCTCCAACTGCAGCAGTTAAAATACAATCCCATACCATCAGGCCTACGACACCGTGTTTCACCGTCGCTATCTTATTATTTAGTTTCATCATTCCACCATGATTGTGTTTTAGAAATAAATACTTTAGCGAATGTCATACAGTTCTTCCGAATGTTCTCGTTTATGTATGGTTTTTTAGCACCGTTTAATACATTGTGAACTGTATTCACGTGCATTGTCTTTCCAGTTTCTGTAGTTCATGTAGGGACAATTCATTCTGGATTGATCTTTATTTTTCGAACAATTGCACGCTTATCACGATTCTCAAGGGGACGTGAATGTCCCTGTCGAGGAATAGATTCAATGCGATCTGCGTGTTTATATCTTCTTACAATATCCGCGACGGTACTATTACTTAATTTTAACAACTTTCCAATTTCTCGGAATGATTTTCCTTTTTCGCGGTGCAATATAGCAAGTTGCGGATTGGTAAATGAGGTATTTTTACGTTTGCGAAACATTTTCAGAAATGCGTGTAGAAACAATGAAATCTATTATGAAAATGACTATCAAGCAATAACCGACCTGCCGCACGCTCTTGGCGTTTACCTTATTATATAATGTGTGGGTTCGTGGTACGTTAAGATGATCTCACCTACCACTGTTTTTTCCCTGACACTTTAGCTTTTGAGACGTGTATTGTCTTTTCTCCATTGGGCAGTATACATACACTACTTACTTTCTTTGCCAAACCACGATAGGATCCCGTTGCAAGTCGTCCAGCTGAATGGTAGAACTTTTCTTAATTAGGTCAGGGTGTGGGCGAAGCAATATCCAACCTACGTGCGAGAAGAAGAATCCTCGTTTTATGTTGTATGGATCAGCGTCCGTGTCAGTGAATTTGTGATGCAGTCTATGTTCCTTGGTCCAGTGGTAGATACTGCGCTACGATCAGCGTCAAGACATATTGATCATCGTTGCGTATGTCTTTTAATCAGTTTTCAATGAAGTTTTTCATGCTATTTCCGAACAATTCCGCGGTTTTCCATTAAGACATTCATAAGAAAGAACATTATTACTGACAGGAGGATTTATTACTTTCGAAATGTTGCAGAAAAAGGATAGAGGTCAGAACTTACTTGGAAGGAGAGCGTTTGGCCCACCATCAGGAAAAGTCGGAGCGGCCATTTTGCTTCGTAAGTACGATGAGACCATAATCTATGACTACCGGCTGTAATTCCTAACCCTGACATAATTCCCATCAAGAACGCTGAAAAATATATTGAGTTCTCATGAATTATTTTGTAAAACGTGATGGTACATAGAGTAGACCGAAGCGAATCGAATCACAGGGGTAATTGAATGAAAAGAAGAGTCCAGTCTAAATACATTCGTCATACTGCAAATTATATTTCTCACTTCTTGTTGTTTATGTACAAAAGAAAGATTTCAAAATTCTTGTTCACTTTTTATTAGTAATATTTCAGGGTTTTTATTCGTTTATTGTCCTAAAGATGGCGACTTGATTCTCCTCGATTTAGGCCACTGAGACATTGAAGAGTTCGGTGCTATTCTTCTATCAAACCAGAAAAATCAACTTACACCATAGAATCGTGTAGAACATTGTTGAAGTAAACGAAAGGTATATCCCGTAAATCGCTGCAATGTGGACATAAGACAAGAATATTACATGAATCCAAACGATATCCCATTTGTATTCTGGCACTTCCCGAACTGTTAATTGTTGCTCATTTGGGTTTACAGTGACACATTTCTTCTCGTGAACATTCTTCTCCGAATGTTGTAAATGGAATATCTTCACCATATGAAGTTGGTGCCATGCCATTGCAATGAGGAAACTTTTCGAAAGTTAAAAACATATTATTTATATAGTGTACTGATTTTTCATCCTGGAGTGTAGATAATAATTTCAACACTTACTTGACTGCGCGGATAGGTCTTAACAGATGGAGAATATTGTTAATTGAAGACACTCCGATCTTTATACTTTAAGCACTGATGGATAAATGACAGGACATGTTCCGAAGTGGTTCTAATATAGTGTAACAGGTAGAAGCGAAAATACTAACTCACAACAAGCACATTAGAGAAATTATAATTTTTAATTACATATTCCGAGCCAATTTATGTACAAACAGTGTAGCGGCTGTATATGCAGTGGCGATCTCAGGGATAAAAGTGCACAGGGTCGTGAAAAATATCCGCGATTCGGTCAATGTAGGCGCCTTTTGTATGGAAATGAAATCTAACGCTGATGTTCGTTATTCCTAACTCCGTCACATTCTATTTTGTTTGCTTATTTCGTTACACGACTCGGCCAATAGTGACATCAAGGTAACGCTGGGACAGTGTTTCGAGGGAGAAAATATAGCAGTATTGACTTTACGTAATTTTAAATAACAAAAACTTAAAAATAAATTAGATGAAGGGTCGTATAGATGTTACTTGTTTTCAACAACCCTTGTAGTTTTCCTCCGTATTTAAGGGATCTTACTTAACAGTGTGAGGGAAAAAGGGTTTAAAAATTGCTGCAGCGATCTTTTGGCGGTTTGAGAGTTTGACAGGGCTGTTATTCTAAGGTCTACCATATTGCGTCCTGTAGGCTGTATCCCGGGCTCCCATCGCTGCATTCCCTGAGTTTTGGAAAAGAGGGATATGTTTACCAGGTGCACAAATTTGGTATTCATCATCCTCCAAAGTTGTGTAGTGTAAAGATAGAGACAAAGTGAAGTTTTCCAAATACATAAGTTTGATGCGTAGACATCTGTGAAAGGGATATTGTGTAGGGATAAAGAAAAAGGCGAAGGTTTGGAATGTGACTTCGAAGGGACTACATAACTCTGGTCAGTCCTTGAGCGAATTGAAGAAGAGGCGCACAAGGATTTTTTGTAACTACAATGCCTATAACAAGCACGTGGCGATACTGAATCACCATACGTACACATTTATTGGGCGAGAGCCGTGAATGAACATTTGCCTTAGCACCTGTTGTCGTGATAGGCATCACCACATACCCCTTTTATCTCATTTGGGGATCATTAAGTGGAGGTCTTTTCCGAGGTTGCATCCAATCTTCCGCCTTTTCTCCGAATCTAAAACAACCTCCTGTCTATGCACCTAAATTATGTATCCTGAAAATCCTTTTTTTCTTTTAACTGTCCAGTTTTCCGTTTAGATGCCAAATTTATGCATCCGGTGACTAAATTCACCTTTTCGAAAAATACAGGGATTGCCGTTGTGGAATTCCAAGGTTACAAAGCTACGCCCCCACCAAATTGCTGCAGCCCTCAGTTCTACCAAAATCCCTTTCCCCCACTCCTTTACAAAATCCTTTAAATACGGAGGTAAAACGGAAAAGAGGAAGCAGTTTTTATTTAAACGAGCAACATTGCGACGTTTGTACTAAAACATTATACTCAGTTCAACTAAATAAAAACTTGTGCTACAAAACCAGTGAGACTTCTTCCCTTGAAACACACTCTCAGAGTCACCTCGACGACACTGTGAACTTTTAAATCAGAAGTCATAGTTGTTTTCCCTGAAGTACATCCGTGTGCAGTAGTATACAATGTTTCACGTTCTAATTTCTTTAATTACACTGTGGAACAAATTTTAACCTACGTTGTTTTTTACAATAACCACTAGGTGATTATTATAGAGTTCCTTACCCTAAATACGAATCCGAAAACCAAATTGCTGGGTCACGTCCAGTTTTCGAAAAAACTGCGTTTTTGTAATAAGGGTCGCATTTTTTAGAAAACCAAACATTACGTGAAATCATTAACGTGCATGTCATTAAATGTTTGTAAATGAGGATCAAAGTTTAAAGAAAAGTAGATTCATTGTATGCACTTCTGGTACATTTCTACGGAAAGTGTATGTATAATGATATACTGTAACATGAATCATACAAGTTCACAGCCGATCGGCCCAGCAGCATTCTCGGTAGGAACTACTCTATCTGCGATAATGATGGTTTCCAGGTCCACTAAATGAAATTAATGAAATTGATATTTTTTTTATTACCAGTTTATATTTAGCACGTGTGGCATCGCTTTGTATATATACACATTAGTAATTAATCCAATAAGTTATTAATCCATGTTATGCCATTCCCCTGTTTGAGTCCATCACTGTTCTCGATTCCCTTACGTTCCATTCAAAATTCCGTACCTGTCCATTGTTTCTGATAAATAGAGATAGAGTAAGATCAGATCAGAATTAATGATAATTAAATGCGTGCATTATGTACAATTGAAGAATATTTAATCGAACCGAAAGTAAACCAGAGCACATTTAGATCTGGCCGATAGCGTGTACGTTAAAGAGTATTAGTAGACTGAATCTTTGTTGTGTTCCTATAGAGATTCCTTCATTTTCCAGAGATTAAATTAAATTAAAATTTCCAGAATGTAAATTCAAGTTACCACCAATACAATTTAAAAAGAGTTACATTCATATGCTTAAAATGGGAATTGATCACGTTAATATTTGTATGTTTAAATATTAATAATAATATTAAATAAAATAACATTTAAAGTAATATATTAATGTTTAAATTATAAACTTCCAAAAAATTGATTTTTCAGAAGGTTTTAAATTTCCGAGAAATCACATTATGTAATTTAAGTAATTATTCCATATAAAACATTTTATTATGAAGTGATCGTCGTACATGCTGATAATAATAAAAATTGTATCATATGAAAAACACGATACGAAAAAGTTATGTGGCTGTAATGTAGATATTGATTATATTAAATGATTACATTAAATAGTCAAAATAAGATTGCCCACGGAAGATCAGTAAAGTCTTATCTTTGTCTATATAAATAGTAATACACGGTGATGAAGCGTAGATAAAGTGATATGCTCAGTCGTAACAGTCAGTTCATTGTTGAATTATCCTCAAATATTGTTCAAATATTGTATATCATTTAGTGTAACTACATACATAAGTACCATATATGTCATCTGTTGTCTACAACGTAATATCTATCCCCACCGCTCAAATGATTAGTTCGTTCATTACTGAAGACTGCGTCGCGCTATTAATGTGTTTAAAATCATTTCATATTTGATTAAAAACAGTAGTTGTATACATTCGCATGTAGTGTTTAAATATAGTGAACAGGAATGACATTTACTTTAGTGTAATATAATTAGTAATAAAGTGAATTCCATAAAGTGCATAAGTACATAATTGACATAATGTTGTATTCTGTAAGAATACTTATTGTTACATGGTTCATGCAAGTACAGTTTGTGATGTCGTTGGACACCACTACAAAGCAGGAAGTTAATGAATGTCAATTATCACCAAAGTTATTACAAGAAATTGAATCATATGGTCCACTGATACAAACTATAATAAATGAAACATTGGCAGGTTCTTTTGCAGGAGTCACATGGCGTGAATTAGCCAAATTTGTAGATAAATTTGGCCCAAGGTTCACAGGCACAGAAACACTTGAACAATCAATTGATTATGTTTTAAATAAGTCAATAGAATTTGGTTTGGAAAATGTACATGGAGAACCTGTGACTGTGCCTCATTGGATTAGGTACAGTTTGAAACCATTGAATTATATATATACAAAAGTAATTTTAGAATATTTTAATTGTCTGAAGTAATTATTTAATATTATTGTGTGCATATTTAGGTTTAATAGAGTTGTTAATGAATAGTGTACTATAATAATATACAAGTGATTATTTTTTAGAGGAGAAGAATCTGCAACCCTTTTGCAACCAAGACGGAAGAATATAGCTATTCTAGGATTAGGTTACAGCGTTGGTACTCCACCTGATGGAATAACTGCAGAAGCTATTGTTGTAAATAGTTTTAAAGAACTCGAACTAAGGAAAGACGAAGTATGTTTTTCTAAAACTATAAAATTTGTAAATAAATTAGTAGTTTTCTTTATTTTGCATTACATTGTAATATGTTTTTTTTGTAGGTACCAGGAAAAATTGTTGTATACAATCAGAAATATATTTCGTATGGTGTAACTGTGGAATACAGAAGTAGTGGAGCATCGAAAGCAGCTAAATATGGTGCAATTGCTGCATTAGTTAGATCAGTTACACCATACTCATTATATACACCACATACAGGTATGCAGAGTTATACAGAAAATGTGAAGAAAATTCCAGTTGCATGTATTACAGCTGAAGATGCAAGTTTGTTACGAAGATTATGGAAACGGGGTAACTACAAGTTTACAATATTTGTTCACTTTTGGAACAACCAATTAATAATAGTAAACATATTTTTGAATCATAATTCTTGTGACTGTTTAGGTGAAACTATAAAAATTAATTTAAAAATGCAGGCTAAAAATTTACAAGAAAAGACATCACGAAATGTCATAGCTGAAATACGTGGTGTTACAATGCCAGAAAAAGTGGTTGTTGTGTCTGGTCATATAGACAGTTGGGATGTGGGTCAAGGAGCTATGGATGATGGAGGTGGAGCATTTATTTCCTGGCAAGCTTTGAAGTTGTTAAAACATTTCAATATTCAACCTCGTCGTACAATAAGGTGATATTCTATTATATTTAGAATATTTAATTATTATTCAATTAATTCCAATAATGTATCTATTAAATAATTGAATATACCTAATCTCTTGATGTCAACATATTTGCAATTAATATTTGTTTTGGTAAAATCTTTATAATTATATAATGTCTTATTGTATGTAACATACTGGGTTCTATGTATTATGGTTTACGTTATAATTTTAAATAGCAATTTGCATAAAATTAGCCTGTTTTAGACAAATTTGTAACAAATATATAATATTAGTAGTGGATGTGTCAAGGTCTAAAAGAAATCATATAAATAATTTTATTCTACAAATCTTACATGAAAAATTACAATTTATAGAATGGTTATGTGGACAGCTGAAGAGCTTGGTATTATAGGAGCTCGTCAATACATTGAATCTCATAAAGCTGAAAATTATAATCTTCAATTTGTCATGGAATCAGACATGGGTACATTTATGCCATTGGGTCTTGAATTTACTGGTACAGAGGAAGTAAAATGCATACTAGAAAAGATTATGAGGTTAGTGACACTCTAAAACTAATTGCATTTGAAATGTAAGTTGTTCATTATACATAATTTTTTTTAGTTTATTACATTCCTTGGGCAATATGAAACTACGTAGTCCTCAGCAAGGTCCCGATATTGTTTACTGGGTGGATGCAGGTATACCTGGAGCATCACTTTGGACACAGAACGAAAAATATTTCTATTATCATCACACAAATGCAGATACAATGTTGGTTGAGAATCCAGAAGCTCTTGATCGAGGAACAGCCTTGTTCGCAATAGTGTCATATTTGCTTGCTGATCTTAGCATTGATCTTCCAAGACATAAGTAACTGAAATATTTAATTATTATATAGTATAGTTAAAATTAATGATAGTTACCTAAAGAAAAAATAAACAGTGACATTATTGTACTCTTCTTTACATTAAAAATAAAGTCAATGAAAATTTTAATAATACGTTTCAATTATTTAATAACTAATTTCATAGTAATGAACACGTCATTGAGAAGCTGAGTAAACGTGAAACAAGACGTTGTATGATTTTCAAATTAGATTAAACAGAATTAACCAGATGCGTCAGCATAATATGCTAACAAAGAATTAATAAATGCTGTGGAATATTTTATGAGCTGATTGTAATATGAGTTCGTGTATTTGAATATGAAATTATATAATCGAAGTCACGCGAAGCCGATCTATATGAACTTTGAAAAGCAAAGTATATAAATATATCTGAAAATATATTTTGTTTAACAAGTTTAAGTTTATGTTCTATATTCATAATTTCAAAAGCTTAAAAATAATAAAAAGTATTTTAAAATTGTATTATAGTTTATTTCTTCCTTTTTTAAAAAAATTTTTGCAAATTATAAATGTACCAAGATCTACAGTTTAGTAAGAGATATATTATTATAAAAGACATAGAAAATGGAGGAACAGAGTAATATAGGAATAGAGAACAAGTTCATCATGATGTTCATAAATTATATTTATTTTAAATGTGCTCACTTTTACAGGGAATTGTCTCATAGAAATATTTAGGCCTAATTATCCATGTGGTCATAATATTTCACTATTGTCCCTAAATATTACAAAGTATTCATTAACCACATGGCTAGGCTCTGAACATATGTACCTGCAATTGGTCTTTCCGGTCAACGGAAAACATTAATAAAAACTTTGAACACCATATTAAATAGTTTTATTAATTCGCAGTCACTCTACATTATCATTCAGGATATTCTCTACATTACACTTTGACAGAACCTTTAACTGCTAACATAATTTTTGCCATTCATTTTGAATCATGTGGAAGAAGGGAAACAGTGTTGTTGTCCTATACAAAATACAACAGTTATATATTTGTGAAATGAAAGCGCTGTACATTCACTAGTCAAATGAAAAATAATTAGTTAGCAATTAGAGGTCATTTAATGTCTTAATCAGTCTCGTAAAAAAAACCACCAGCTTTGTTCATTGATTACCTATATCAATGTGTCTTCATCCTGATTTGGAAATACTATTAACAAAGAATGCTGAGATGTTGTTCTTTGACTAGAAGTCAGAAGTGCGGTTTTCTCTCCTCCACTTCCATTGATAGAACAATCCGGTGAACTGCCATCGAACGCTATAACGTTTGTCGTAGTGCTACTGGTCGAAGGCATATCGTTTAAATCCGGTGACGCCAACGGTGGTGCTTGAATCTGACGATTATTATTGTTGCTGCCATCCAACGATACCAGTTGCATGCTATACGATTCACGGTAGCCAGATGTACTGGAAGTATCTTCATCCCACGAAACGTCTGACGTTTGAAGGGTAAGATGGTGATGGTGGTGATGGGCGTAATGGTAATGATGATGCAGATTACTGTGTAATTGTTGTTGATCGTTCGGCACGATATTGTTTTTCTCGCCATCTGACTGATGAATAGTCGAACCTCGTCTTGAACGAATTGACGATGAATCCGAAGGGATGTTGAAGGAAGAAGGTTCCATTGTTGATGTCGGTGGTGTTGGAACTAAAGTTTGAGCAGTTGGCTGCGCAATCGATATCCCATCGCTTTGTTCTGGCTTCAGTTGTGGTACCTGGAAATGAAATTCCAATATTAAAAGGAATACATTGCTAAACATTCGCATCATTGTTATTACATTATTACTTTTATTATGTTATTATAGTAAGTATTATTACATTAATGCTTTTATTACTGTTATAAACAAAGAACAAATGTGATTTAGAATTTTATGAGTAAAAAGTAACACATATATTTATATCATGTGCTAACAAATAGAAGAAATTATAAAGACATTTTAAATTCTTTGTATTGAGCACACTTGATAATTAATTAGAAGGCAGATGAAGATTAGTATAATTTTAAAAAATTATATAAAAAAGTGTGTTTTCGATGAAGTCGGATTATGTGTATCTATGAATGATTTAGTTAAAATCATCTCACCTCAATATGTGTTCTTCGACTTTTTCTTACTCGGAAAGTCTTTTTACTTTGACCCATAGAGCGTTGCAATCGAGGCTTGTCTGGACGACATTCGCCGGAACTGTCCTCGTTTGGACTGGTGGGGCTGAGTTGACTCGTCAATGTCTCTCCTATCAAAATAACATTCAATTAGTTCTCCTTTATCATTGAATATTTCTCACTATGCAATCTATCCATGCTTGTTTTTCGAAATTACTAATTTCCAATCCGATGCATTTTTTTGGATTAAAGTATAAAATAATATTCCGTGAGCTATGATTATTTTAGCATGGCACTATGTCTACTGTCACGAAATTTTTCTTTGATAAATATACTTTGTCTAATTTGCACGTCGGCGTTCGGTAATTTCTACTTGTTTTAAAATTTTGTACAAGAAATGATTATGTTACAAATATTTTCATATTGTAAGTATTTGCGTTGCACATTTTCCTGCCGACTTTTGTTATTTCTTGTATAAAATATTTTCAAAACAGTATAACACTTCGCGAATTCTTCAGTAATATGTCACCAGAAGTTTATTTTGGAAACTAGTAAGTAGCAATTAAAAAGTCTCACCTTTTAAATGCACTCAAAATACATCAAACTTGATTTAAAGTGTTTCAGTAAGTATGAAAAGTTTGTGGTTACTCATACGTGTTATTTAATTGATTATGAAAAATGAGTGTGAGAGGATAATAGTAAAGCGAGTATTTGATAGATATAGAATATCGATAATGCCAGGAGTACCGGGGAAAATAGGTTTTCCACAAATATGTCGCTAAAACATTCGTGTTTAAAATACGTAAATAGGATATACTTGTATCATTAAATATTCCTAATTGAAAAGTTAAACAAGTAATGTCCTTGATAAAAGTTGAATGAAATATGAGCCCACTAATGATAGTGATAGTGAAACCTAAATACTTAAATGGCACACAAACAAAAATATTAAGTAAAAAATTCATTTAAACTTTGTGCAGTTGTGCTCCGTAAATTATACCTAATTTGCAATTTTAAATTATATACATATTCAGTAGTGTACAATGGCAAAATGAAAAATGATTAACTGGATTATAGTAAAGAATATGTACATATTTAACTGAAATTGTCTCATATTTACAGTTATACATAAGTATTATTTTCATTAAATATCGTTATAAACGAAAACGGCACGTCTTTGTTTAAAGAGCTACTTTAGGGGATTGTTGTACATAGTAAGTTGATATATCGTTAAACATAAATGCATGGAAGAATAAATGAAATAGGAACAGACGTTATTATAACGAATTATTATAACATATGTATAACATTTAAGAACAAATTAAATATAAAAGATTTTAATGGTATTTTTTAAATTGCTCAATTTTCGTTTATAACAAGTCTCGAAGAAAATGTATAAAAAAAGTTTCCAACATATAGTTAAGTACACGTGAATATTTTTTAAATAATATTGGTGCTTATTAATTTTTTATGAAGGATAGTTTAGAAGCAAATAATAATTTTACCAATATAATGTACAATTATTTTTAAATAGAGAATAGCACATTGTCTTGCTACTGTTTGTACATTTATTTTTAATCAATATTTTCGTTGATGAAATATTTGTCTTGCATTGTTATATGTATGTACAAATGTATAGTATTTTCTGTACGTTTTATTATCGAGGCTTTTGGGTGTGTTAATTTTTGGGAAAATTATCCTAATCCTTATTATTAATTTCGGAAAAATAGATAACACTACAACTTTCTAGTTATAACACTTAACCAATTATTAATACATTTAGAATAATATGTTCGGTTTTGACAGAAAATGATTCATGAAAGATAAGTTATGGTTATGGTATACGAAAGAAAAATTAATACTTTTTTCATAAATAATAAAAATTTATTAGTAACATATAAGTAAACATAAGTTAACTAAAATTCTGTGAAACTAATTATATTTTATATGTTGTTTTAAAATTGTAGTATTTACCAATTATTGACAATGAATTTTACAAGTCGCTGGCAAAATGTTTATATATCTTCTAAAACTATCCTGTAGAAATGGTCATTTATATGTATCATGTGCAATATTAAATATGCTTGAAATGATTAATATAGTTTACTCTAATTATCTGCAACTATATAATATTTATTTAGAACAGGGGCTCGGAATTTACCTGATGAGTGTCTAAATTCTACAGAAGAGAGAAAGCGCAGTTTTGGCGCCTTTTGATGAGTTAATATAGGATGAGGCTTAACATGGTTACGTTCATCGCTAGTAGAAGGTGGTTGGGATTTATCTGAAACATGCCACATTCAACGACTAGAATGAAAGGAAAGACCAAAAATAAGACAGACCATGTGGTAGTGGTATCGTTATGTCAATATATTGTCTTTAACGATGATTGTGCATCGTTGCTAGCAAATAGAACAGACGTAATCAATAGCATAAGTAAAGTACCTTTACATGTACCTTGCCAGAATTTTTATTATTTTAGTATTGAGCTGACATGTAACGAAAAATTATAATCAAAGACTATATTTAATTTAAGACTATATTAATAAAGCATATATACTTTGTGAAGAACAGTAACACTGGAATATTCATTTATAGTTATTATATCATTTACATTAATAATCTACTTTTGCTTAAAAACTTTTTCTGTTTTCAATTATCATACGCACTATCTGGCTAAATAGCGTTAAACGTCCTATACCAGATTGATTATATACAAAAATAAAAATTGAAAATTCAAAGAAGTAACTGTCCAATACTTTTTGTTATGGGATGCGAGAAACGGGATTGTGTCGATTATGGAAGATTTGCGAAAGTTAATATTTATGATACCTATTAACAGAAAATAATAAAATCTATTGTTCCAATGAGTATATGTAAATTATATAGAGTTGAAACATCAGACACACACACACGCATATATATGAGACGTATGCATCTGTTTATCTGTGAATGAAGATTGCTGAGTTAGTCTGTATGGAAGAAGATCAGCTTTCGATTAGAGAGATTGTCGTGTGATCTGGTAAAACAAGAAAGCAGTAAAGAGTCGAAGCAACTACGTTGTGGTAAGATATATCTACTTAATGATGAATTGGATACCAACTGTTGGACATTACCATTGTCTAAATACTGCTATGTAAATTTATTACGATCGTGTACTAAACGTGACGGGAAAATAGCAACTATGATAGAAAAGTAATCTAATGAAGATTACCGTGAAAATGAGATTCGTGTATACCTTATAATGAACATTATTGTACTGTCCAATGTGGTTGAAATATCAAACATGTTACAAATATTATTTGTTTAAATTCATTAATTTTCTTCGTAGAATCGTATCAATAAGATGAACTTTACTGTTCCATTTAAAACGTCTACAATCATGACAAATGAATATAAATAATAACAATTATAATGAAATTATGAATAATGATGATGATGATGATGATGATGATAATGATGATGATAATGATGATGATAATGATGATGATAATGATGATGATGATGATGATGATGATGATGATGACGATGATAATAAAAGGTACGGTAAAGACACCAATAATTGACTTAGTAACATTAATTGACTATTTTTCGGGAAAACGTGAGAAATAAGGTTTTTAAAAGTAATAATCTTTGAATAAAGGTGCGACAGATATGCTGCAGCATCTACCATCCCAACTTCGAAACACATACCTGAATTAAATTGTTTATCGTAAAAACTAACGATTTATTTGTAATTTCAATATTAACTTCTGTTCACTTGTATTTGTTCTTTTACTTGTAATTTGTCATAATCGTTGCAAATAAACAATATTAAAACCTTTAGTGTTTTTGGTTTTACTGTAAGTGGTCAACTGCTAAGATATGGTCAGCCATTAGTTTTCTTATTTCCAAGGATGGTCAACTTCTGACGCAAGTTTTCAAAAATATCTATAAAATTTGGGTAATAAAACTATTTCAAAAAAGTTCGCTTTGTTACATAATGTAAGACGTTCAAACAGCATTTTCACGCATAGAGTCTTTCTATTCAATAAAGAAGCAAGCGTTTACTATTATTCGCGCAGAAAGTTTTCCTTAACTGGTCAACTATTGATACTTTTACCTTACTCCGCGTTGATCGCGAGAAGAGCTCCGGGTCAGCACAAAGGCAAGAGCGGTTTATCGCTAGGGATTTCATTTATGGTTTTCATTGATTATGTGTAACTGTATTGATGAATAGCAAATTAGTATGGAAAATTAGATAAGAATAGATGAAAGCTGACGAATGCGACCCGCATTCCTGCCAGGGCCTTTGTCGTGAATAACGCGGAATAACGATCCCAACAACAACAAAAAGGATTCAATCATCCGGCGTCCGTCAGGGATGAGCAAGTGGGCCCCGGAATTTTATTATCCATCGACTGCAGTGCTACGCTGGTTGACCACTTGGCCAGCGTAGCACCAGATGCTATTTACAAGTGAAGAAACCCAGGGACATCGATCGGGCAATCTTATTTAACCCCTTGACTTATAATATCGTGTTAAACTCGTGACGAAAGTTTTAAACTGAATTGATAAATCTAAGTGTTATTTATTTTTTTTCAAATACAAATTAAATATTAGTTTTCTTTATTAATTATTAACCTTTGTAGTAAAACGTAGACATATAATAAGTATAAAAATTTTCCTAATAAATTATTAACGATAAAACAATTATATCGATCATAGCAGAGAAATAAATCATAAGACAAGGGGTTAATAAGAAAACATTGTACAATGAGAATGACAATAATAATAATAATGAACGTATATTATAAGCATAAATAAACCCCAATTACTCCAAACAGTGTATTGTTATTTTTAAAAGTGGTTTACTTGTAGATACTAAATAATAAGGCACAATTAAATTATATCATATTAACATGTTTGAATATACACTTGAAAAATGTAATGAATCTCTGTTCACGGAAATAATAATAAAACAGCAGCAAGTGTGAACGAGAGAGACACAGAAAGGGGAAGAATAGTGAACAAAGATATGACAAAATTATATACGAGATACGGAGAAGCGTAATAAGTAGACTGCGGATGTTCATGCATGTATACAATTTTATAGAATACAGAGAAATATGTGAAATTTCGACAGAATTTTGTTTTGTTATTAAAGAATCAGAAGTATATGATTTTTATTTTGTAGGTTTTAGAATTTTTTATTTGGGAATATATGTATAGAAGAATATAGTATTAAATACTGCATCTTGTGTGTTTGCATCCTATAAATTTCATTTCGTCTTTAAATAAATTCCTCAACTGTAATTACAATATTAATATACACATCATGATATATCTTCTACCTGTTTATAAATATCTGATTCAAACGAAGTTGAGAGAAGGCACACAGGAATATCTTGAATGGAATAAGAAATTGTAACATTGTAGCTGAAAATTTTAGTTGATATTTGATTTAAATTGTAGTATTTCAAATTTTGACAAAGTGGTCAGATTATCATATTGTTCTAATGTATACGGTGAAATGCATTTACAATGATGGAGAGATAAATAAGATCTCTAAGTTTCTTTAGATACACTGGTGCACGAAAGTATTTAAAATTTATGTACTATTTGTAATAGAAATGAATATTTCAGATCTGTTATTCGATTTCAATGAAATGTGTACACACAATTCTCACATGTATTCTAATCGTACGAAAATTTCAAAATATCTACTATTTGGCGAGCACGACATTTCCATTATAAATATCTCTATGGACTAGTGTATACCTAATGTTTATTAAAAGATGAGTTCAAATGAAAATGTAGTTTTAAGTGAGAATCCTGAATTTATGAAGCATTACTTGTTCTGATTATGCACCTCGAAACATGGAGACCCTTTGAAACATGTACGATTGAAAAATGTATATCAAAAAGTAAAACTACTAAAAATAAATATCAATTGTGAACAATTTAATGTATAGAAAAATAGTTTTATATAATGAATATTTTTTGTGCGTATTACGTGCATAAACATCCGTAGTTTAATGATAAGGGAACACACCAGCGGGACGTTTATCATAGATTTTGTCAGTGTTTACTAATAGAATCCGCTTACCTCCGTTCCCTAGCTAGCAATGAAAGCAACGCAATGATCAATGTGTCAATATAAGATCGAACAGGAAGCCCCGAACAATGGAAAGTGAAAAAGAAAACTATACAAGCGATGCAAACTGAATTAACCCCTTATAGTTCCGAACGTAAACATTGTATCTTCCAAGAATTTTCAATTTTTCATGCGTAAATTTCAATTTCTGAATCAAAATAAACCAAAATGGTATTAAAAATTTGCAAATGGTAAAAGGAAATATTTATTAAATAGAAAATGATAAATTTAATTTCGTAAATTAGGAATGTTCAAGTTAATAAAGAATTGTTTGTTTGTCTCTGAAATTTTCTCCTATAAAGGGTTAAAGCTAATCTTAACGTTTGACTCGATGAAACGAAAAAGTTATATTTGAAACAAAAGATTATCTCGCAAGCCTCGCTATTGACGGAAATGAAATGAAGCAATGCACCCTCGGTTACATAATGTTGAAAAACGTTGTAGACAGAAAGAAAAGGGTATCGCGAAAACGTTGAAAATTCCGTCGCAGTGTCCTGTAGACAATGGCTCGATCCAACTGTGGTAAACGTCTTGCAATCACTTAGAAAAACACCGAAACATTTATGAGAGGCTTGCAGTCGCACTGAAAGTATTTAAAGTTCGGGACCGTTTGGTAAATTATTATTTAAAAATCGATACCTGTGACGGGCAGTTGTTCTGTGTGTTGCTCGGTAGTACCGACGTCGCTGGCTTCGCGAAGAGTGGACGAGCCCACGCTTGTGCTAGAAATCGATCCTGAAAATAAGAACAAGCACAGCTTTAAAAATTCATTGTACTCATGTATTTAAAAATTCATAAATAAAAATGCGAGAAGATCAATGAGAACATCAATTTACTACAATATATATTGGTTTGATGCATAAGTTTTGATGTTTTAGTCTATCAGCACAAGTCTATTTTTCTATAAGCTTATTTATTCCATCATTGTAAAATCCTTGTGATTTCGAAGAAAAAATAGATTCAGTGCTATCTTTATTTGCTCCAAAAAGCGTCAAAAGTTTCGCATTAACTCAATATATTATGATGACCCCAGAAATACATAATATAATACAGTTTAATTTATAAACTTAAATTAAAACGATAGTCTAAAATATTTCACTTTGTCGATTTAAACACGTTTAAATGATTTAAATTTGCTATCAGAAATTAAATTAATTCATTCGATTTTTAAAAAATAATATAAATGAGATCGTACCTCGTGTAGTATGTATACCATTTGGTGGTGCTGATACTTGACTCGGTTGAGTTACTTTAATGGTACTGCTCGAATTTGATTGAAGGGTTGAATGAGGGGCAGACTGGGGAACCGTAGCATGAGAAATCGGAGTTTCTGCGGGCGTACGATTCGTATGAACTCTGGATCCATGATCTCCGGTTAAAAGATCCATTAATAATGATGGCCTTTGAGTCCGAGGTTGTCCTTCGTTGGTAGAGTGCATGTCTGCTAGGCTTCTCTTTGGTTCTGGTTGCATTTCGTCTGAACACAACAAAAATAATTATGTAGTTAACATTCACGTATAACATCAACAAATTAAAAAATATAAACTTATTAACCTGTTATCCGTGGAATTTAGTTAAAAAAATCTGCTGTCTTGCGCGCAATAAAATGAAAAAATGGAGTGTGTATTCGTCTAACGAAATATGTGAAAATAAGTAACGAAGGTAAGTAAATGCTGAATAATTAATAGAATATAAATTTAGAGTACGAACCGAATCTCCGATCTTCTATTTCTTCTTTAAGATCTTTCAGTTCATGTATGAGGTCAGTCAAAAGAGTACTGCGAGATTTTGGCACTGTTTTAGTATCTCCATTAATTTTTGCGCGTATGGTACTTTGCATATTTCTCTCGTGTTCCGAAATTGGTGCTTGGCCGATTTTATGCACGGTAAACGGAAGCATTTGAATGTACAATGCGGTTCGATGAGTCACTACAAATTCTATAAAATTCCAAAGATAAGTGGAAGCTTCGTTTCGCTTATTCAATAGCCGCATTATGCGTAAAATTTTCGGCCATTCCGTTTTTAATTCGGTTTCGAAGCATATAGTCATAATTTTCAAAGCTGTAGGAAATAAATCCGATCGTTTAGAATTACTGGCTACGTTTGTAAATTAGAAATCGTTTAAAGTTCCGTTACCTAAAAAGGCCACTTGATATAACGTCAACGACGTTTTCGTTAAAGTCTTTGAATCTCGTGCTACAAATGTTAAACTACCCGTTCTCATATCTGTTGTGGTTTTCAAATTTTGGGCGGTCACTGGAACTGACTTCGTGGTTGGTGGCCACAGTGTGTTCAATACTGCAGTTAGAGCAAAATTTATATCCGTTTGCCTTAACTTTTGTACATCTGGAACAAAATAAAGGCAACAAAGTATATTATTTTCTGTATCAAGTTTATCTAGGGCAGTAGTTTACTTTTCAAGTTTTTGAATGCATGTTTTTAGAATATTTAAAGTTCGCTGATACGTGATTCTTTTTATACCTTATTCATTTTTAGAACAGAACATTGTTACGAATACACTCATTAAAACAAATTTATAGAGGATGAAGTAAAAATAAACGATATTTTTTCAATTTAATACACCCATCTCACAAAGTTTCATTCAAATCGGCGACTCTGGATTCGCGATGTTCCCTTATAAATATGTAGTCACTTCACTTAATATTCGTGCGTTACCTTTTCTTCCAGTTCCCACGCGTAAGAATAACGGTATCAATAAGTTAAGTAACGTGTTTTCTGTTCGAGGTTGAGATGCAAATATAGAGTGGCCGCCACACACAGTTTCGAGAGAGTATCCTTCACCGAGGGATATAACATGAAGAGCTATCAGTCGAAGTACTGTCGAGCAAAAATGTTGCGGCGGAAGTTTGTTCATGGAAGCAGCTGGAGATGCTGAAGTTGAATCTTCCACAGGCGTGTCTCCAATAATTAACGACTACATGCAAATGAATGTGTGTAATTAATAAACACATTATTAAACACTATCATTTTAATTTGCATGTTTTAGGATTACGTTAAACTTCTTAAGTTTCACAATATTCATGACATCAAATTATTTTAATATTACCACATGTATTCTATTTCTTCTAAAAATATATAATTTGTGACATAAGAATGCGCGCGCGATTTAGTCTCGAAACAAATTTTTTAGTGTCCGTAGAGGCATTTATGTTTGCAAAATTTTCGAAATTAAAACCTATGTTTATTTTCACGTCCGCAACATAATAAAAAAACTTTGAACTTCAGCAATTTTTTAGCGAAATCTGATTCTTTAATTTTGTACATACGTAAGTATATAAGTATCTATATAAGTTGTTCTACTATATTATATTATATTCTTGGTTAAATAAATACCTGGCAGGTACTCAGTAATGTTTTTAAATATTGAAAATGCGCAATATAGGGACATCTGGATAACGTTTCATAAACCCCTTTCAAGAGATCACTCGCAGCAGTCCAATCTGTATTTCTTCTAATCGAGGCTTTTTTGTGTATTTTGCTAAAAGTTTTGTCCAACCTTCTCAAAATCATAGTTAGTGCAGGTCTCATATCGTCATTGGACCACTCGGTTGATGGTAAAATATCGTTCATGTATCTTCTTAAGCCACGGCATCCCATTGTTCCCGGATCGTACGGGGATATCTTCAATAGACTATGCGCAATGTCTGCTAATCGCTATCGGTTATACACAAAATGTCATCAGAATTTTAATAAACATGTTTATTAGTAAAATAAAAAATTACTTACTATGTGACATTTCGAATCTAATAACTCGATCATCTTTCCATCTTGAGATTTTTTATTCAATTCAATCAAACGAGCCGAGCACCGAGCTACAAAATCTCCTACCATGTTTAAAAGCGTATCACGTGGTCGGCGAAATTCATTTTTATGGCAATTTTCTGCATCCTCAAGATCTCGATCATAGAAGGTTTTAATTTTAGAGTGCTCCATGTATTTTGTATTATGAGTCTCATCTTCGAAATCAAAACCGGGTGAATACGGGACCTTGCCGTAATTTCTTTGACTGGATCCTTTGTGTTCAGGACTTGATTTTTGCGGTCCGTTATAATATCTGATGAAAAAACAGTTCCATTAGTACGTGATTTAAAAAACATCGTTTCATTAAAAAGTTAATAACTGCAACTTACTTCGTAAGTGCCTCTGAATTATTAACCAAAGTCTTAACAGCTATAGCCAGTTGATCTATTATTTCTTTTTCAGTTTTCCCGTCTTTATTGTAAGTTGGAGATTGAATTTGTTGAACGTAACACGGTAGTATTGCTTCCAATATAATCTACGAAATCAATGAATATCAATGAAATATCATTTGTCTGCTGATTTCATATTTAATACATAATAATTGTTTACTCTTAAATGAAAATTTTTAGGTATTCATAAGAATGTTTCTTTATGGGACTTGTTCTGCATAAAATCACTTCTTACCAACATTTGTTGCCCTCTGACAGAATCAGGTGCATATGCTATCACCATTACACAAAGAGATATGCAATCTAAAACATTGACCATTTCATTTTCATCGTGATAACAAAAGTCAATAGCTTTTAAAGGCTTTTCCTCTTTCACCAACTCGTCTATGTTTAAAGGATCCGGTGATGGAGTTTCCAAGCTTAGTAACAAATTGAATAAACACGTAGCTGGAACCTTCAAACGTACAAAAGCTCGTGTAAACATTGTGTCTAATGTTTGGCAACTGTTTACAATAATGTTAACTACAAAAATATCAAATATAAAATATCAGATTTTATTTAAAAATTTTGACGTGACCATTGCAAGACGCTTCAAGGTTATTCGGAGGTCAAAAAATAACTTGCTATACAGCACACAATACTCTATACGATATTAATTAACATTAATATAGCTGCAGTTATAACATATGGTTTAATAATATTAGTTTGAGTTTAATAAGAATAATATTAGTATAGTTTAATAATAGTTTAATAATATTAGTTGGAAATATTTTTTCATATCATCAGTACTTATTCAGAAGTTTGAGCGTTTCCATTTAAACTGGACATACTGTATGTTGTTTATGAATGTATATAAGTATGTATGCAAACATCTACATACTTATATCTATAGTATATAGTATATGTATCAGTAAAATTGTTCAAAATGGCGACCGTGATAACGTGTATAGAAATCATATATTGAACTGCAAACAATATAAAATGTAATAGTATTTCATATTTTCTCGTACATTTCAGCAAAATATATAAAGGTCTGTAGTCTATTTCCAAGTTTACAGACCCACCAATAAGTATGCGTAGATTTAACACGTTCACGTCGGCGCTGTAATTCGGCGAAATTCTTAACATTTTTGAAAATATTAAAATTACCAACAAGTAAATTAATTTTCAACTATATAGTAATTTTTTCTATTTACCAAACCAGTTTAACAAACTACATATTCGATGGTAATTACACGCTGTCTAACGTAACATTGAAATGCAAGTCATCATATTTTTCCCGTAATTCCTAATATAATCATCGAATGCCTAGATTGCGTATTAGTTTCCATTGTTCGATTGTAGACGTCGCAGCGGCGTGAACGCGTTGAGGTTGAACCTGTTATAAAATAGGTATACATACCTTGTGTGCTTCTCCGTGAACACTAATTTCATCTGTGTCTAGTATCGTTGAAACACTACCGAACATTTGAAGGATAAATGGCTTTCGATTCATGAGATAAAATTGTTTAACGGCGTACTCCACAGTGGTTGTTACTAGTTTGTTCGTTTGATGGGTTGCATATAATTGCAGCAGCGTCGGTATAATTAGTAAGTATCCGTTGGTTGAAAAAATATTTTTGAAATTGTGTGCTGCGTTTATGTACGTTGCGACAACGTAACGCAGAATGCAAGAATCTTCGCTGTGAAGAATTATTGCGCCGTTTAAAACGTTTAAGAATAAATGAATGTCTCCTGAGTAAGCGAAGTTGCCCGCCATTGCCTCAAACATTCTGGCGATTAATTTCACCCACATAAATTTGTGCATTACGTCCAAGCCAAGGAGTTCCTAGAAAGAAAAAATACGTAATATAATTTAAAATATAAGTGTAATAAATACGGATATGAATACAGATATAAATATAGATATAAAAATAGATATAAATATAAATGTAAATATACATATAAATATATACACAAATATATATATAAATATAAATGTAAATATACATATAAATATAAATGTAAATATACATATAAATATATACATAAATATATATATATATATATATAAATATATATATATAAATATAGATATAAATATACATATCAATATAGATGTAAATGTAAATGAGAATGTAGATGAGAATGTAGATGAGAATGTAGATGTAAATGTAAATGCAAATGTAGATGTATTGTAACTGTAAATAAGGATGTAAATGAGAATGTAGATGAGAATGTAGATGTAAATGTAAATAAGGATGTAAATGAGAATGTAGATGAGAATGTAGATGTAAATGTAAATAAGGATGTATATGAGAATGTAGATGTAAATGTAAATAAGGATGTATATGAGAATGTAGATGAGAATGAGATGAGAATGTAGACGTAAATGTAAATAAGGATGTAAATGAGAATGTAGATGAAAATGTAGATGTAAATGTAAATATAGATGTAAATGTAAATGCAAATGTAGATGTAGGTGTATATGTAAATAAGGATATAAATGAGAATGTAGATGTAAATGTACATGTATATGTATATGTATATGTAAATGCAGATGCAGATGCAGATGTAGATGTAGATGTAGATGTAGTGTAGATGTAGATGAAAATGTAGATGTAGTGTGAATGTAAATATATAATATTTCATGAAGAAGTGACAGATAAACAAACGATAACGTATTTAATCTCTCTGTCCCGACGTTCATATAGTATAACAGCATACCGAGTAAGTAACTGGTCTGCATGCAGCTGAATTTTAATTTGGTATTAATTTCTAATGTATATTTTGAATAAAAATTATACCATAAAAATATTTCCATATACTACACAATAAATTTCTTATTTTATTTCATTAATATGAAACTGTAACAGGTATTTTGATACGTCAGTTGCGTAAAGACATATGGGGTATATCCTTCGAGTCGCAGGAGTTAATAGGTCTGACATTTCCTAATAATTAATTATTATATATACGTGTTATTATTATTTAATAACTATCAGAAAATAATTAAAGTGTTCTTATCATTTTAAAGATACAAGAACAACATAATTTCCAGTGGCGTTAAAAATTTCTGGCTAGAAAAATATTTATTTGACTTTATAATATCGTACATGAATTTTTATCAAAATTACGTGTAAGGATAAGGCAAGCAAAATAAAATAGTACGAAATAGTAAGTAATTACATTACATTAAAATATGACCTGACTATTAGTTTTATTAATGTTTACTGTTAATTTGTATTTTTTGTGGTACTTACTCTGCCGATTTCACCACCTTTATACAAGTCCAAATCTGCTTCGAGGGCTCTCCGCGGGAATGATGGCAACTTCATCAATTCTTCATGCAGAAAGACAACCCTTTGCACTACCATGTCAACATTTTTTAATATCGCCCAAGTCAACAGAACTTTTCCAATTTCAACAAATTTGTGAACCAATTCCTGCCGTTGTAAAGCATTGTATGCATCTTCTGGTTTCATATGAACCAATTCGATTTCAGAAAATTGGGATCTACCCTTAAAAAAATAATAGTCTCGAACATACGATGATGGATTGCGAATTTGATCTGAAAGATAAGATAATAAATAAATAAATTGTTGTTTAATAATAAATAATAAATATATAAACTGTTGTTTTTTATCGTGCAAACATTATTAAAAACATATTTTCTTATCTTTCTCACATTTAGTAATTTATCTGGAATTATACTTTTCAGTAAATTGAACGTTTCATTTATTTGCAGTTTCTGAATAAAAATGAAGTTTAAACTACATTTATAAGCTCAATAACATTTAAAACGATTAAAAGAAAATAGTTTGTAGAATTCTTTTTAAGATGTCAAGAAGAGAAAGAGTACAAATTATGTGACAACATGTTTAAAATAATATAAATTGTGATACAAACGTGTTTTATAGTCGACAAGGAAGTACTCGCGCTGTTTCGATTCTTCTATGCCAAAAAAGTTTAAGGATTCACGAAGTATTTGACAAAATTGCGTATCTTCTTGTACTGGGAATTGCGACGGAATTCCTCCCGCGTCCGGGTCTTGGGGACCGTGAACAACAATTCTCTTTGCTGATGGAACATTCGCAGTTAATAAAATCGATGCATCACACTGTTCTTTCCGTAATATTTGCTTTAGATCTTTAAACATTATTCCGTGTACACTGTGTACCACCTACAAAACAATAGTTTTTTTTTTTAAATAACGATACTAATCTTTTATTATAATTTTATTATAATTGTATTAATTTCTATTATAATTGTATTACTAATATAGTAAATTGTAACTTTATTCTAATGGTAATTTGGAAAAATAATGTTGTAGCAATGATCTTGTAAGTACATCGTGATTATGGTTATTACAATGTTATGTTTAGTATATATTAGATAAATTAGTTTCGTGGATTTCATTATATGTATTTATGTATATGATATATGAACACCTTAGTGGTCAGATTCACATAGGTGACGTCACCTATTTGTAACGCTCAACACTTTGTATTCCCCGTAAAAAGAATAAAATTACTTTTACGTGTATTTTTGTCTAAAATCGCGACTCACAGTGTAACGCGCAGACAGTTGACGAGATTATTTTCTTAATTTTATTTTCATTTTATACAAACGATTTGCTGCATTTAATAAAATATTGTAACTACAAGATTGCTAGTGAAACAAACTCTGATCGTAAACTAATGTATGCTTCAAATGTATTTACCATCCATAATATAGATAGTGCAGTTCCTATTAATTTTTGACCTTCTTCGTGGGTGGAGCGCACATAAAACATTACGTATCCAATGATATAGTTGTATAAGGCAAAGGCAGCTTGTTGCGGCAACTTCGGCACGAAACGAATCAAGTGTCTTAAAATTTTAAACATGAGTTCCTGCTTGTCTCTTGTAAGACGTTCCAAAACGTAGCGGAGAAACAGTGCACTATCTTCCACCAAACAATTCCAGATCACCTAATAATATAAGACATCATTAGTGTTGCAGTCTAAAGATATATTTTTAATATTAAGTTATGTTACGCAAAACACATGTATTATTATTATGAGCAAGATAAGACTTAGGTACCAAAAGACTTGAAATACAATCTAATTTTTTAATCTATAGATCAAAATATCAAAAACTATAAATAAAAATAAAGGATATAAATTTCTATTCAGTTTTAGTTTTTGTAAAATAATTCATAAAAATTTTTATTTACAAGAACGTTTATCCAATTCGGATTATTTGGAATTTTGCCTATTATTTGTGCTGTACACGTTTCGGTCTTCAATCTTGAATTCTTCAAATTTATTTGAAATTATTCATTTTCAAGTGTGTTATAAATGTTGCTTTAGTGTTTATGGGACTACTCACACAAAGTCAGCATGTGAGATATTCCACTAACTAATGGATAATACTTTATTAACCCTTTGCACTCCATGGGCGCCTCTCAGTCGGTACTCGATTTTGTACAGCAAAATTATGAAGTATAGTTAATATTAAGCTCAGTATGACGCATTAATATGTGAAATATTGGAATAAAACAGCCTCTTTAGTTCATGTACGATTACTCGTTACGTTAGTTGTAGGAAATGTCGACTATATTTTATTAGAAAGTGTGTTGAGTAATTTAGGTAGAAAACTCTTGGAGTGCAAAGGGTTAATAAATAAAATTTTACTTGGACTCTTTAATTATTAATTTAACGCGTTCACGACGGGCTGCACCACTGGCGGTACATTCATGTTTGTACAAAGAAACGAGAGGCGCTACTTGTGGTACATGTACTATTGCTGCGTCATTGCAAGTAAAACACTGATTACTGTAATTAACAAATTTACTTATTTACATCTTTCTGTACATAAGGGAATTATTTCTCTTTGTCAATTTCCTTAAAATATTGCAAGCACAGAAGCGGTTGATTGTTGCAAGAAATACAAGTGAACGTGTTAATGTTCGTTTAATGCGTTACCTGATACGCGACTTCGTAAACTGCACTCCCATCATCAGAAACAGCAGCATCATCGAGTAGATGAATAATTTGGACGATTGCAGAACATAGGGAAGAGGGGAACAACGAGGGTGCAGATTGACTGTGGTGAGATGTATTCCGTGCTATTGTTTCACCTCCATCTTCGTCCCCGACGTTTCCTGTAGTAAAATGAACCCTTCATTGCTGTACAGTTACTGTTCCCTGAATGAATTTATGAATCCTTGTTTATAAATTTATTTGGACATATAATCGGATGCTGTGTGTTACATATAAATTTATTCCTTTATTATTCTTTATTATATCACTATATTATTATTATACTATCTTCAAAAAACTATCTTGTACAATTTATCACTTTGTTATACTAAAATTATATTTAATTCAGCGACCAATTATTTGGCAGACAACATTAAAAATAGAATTCATCATTCACTACCCTTCTTAAGAATTCCTTTACATTTAATTCCTATATAGGTTATTAGACATTTAAAAAACTATAGGTATATTTCACATATTTTTTCCATAAAAATATCTCTGTTTGCTACCAATTTTACTTTAATTCAAATGTGAAAAAGAAGGATTATTATTTTCTGTAAGCCTCAAATGATGAATTTTCATCAGTTTCAACATTCGTCTAAAAATATCTTTATGTTAAGATATAGTACATATTTTGACTACAAATTATATCAATAATAAGTCAACAGCATCCTGTACCAGAATTTATTTTATTTTTCAAATTTGAATCTGTAAAAGCAATTTTATTTTGACATGTCTTAAAGACGTACGGGATACAACTTTCGGGTCGAAGGGCTTAACACTAGAACTACCGTACTAGTCAAAATGACTGGTTTCGATTGTTTTGTTTCATAATTATTAATATCTTAAAAGCATTGAATATTCGAAATGATCTTGAAAACAAATAGCTTTGACTTGAATACTATAATGAATGTCTGAAGAAACCGAAAATAATCTATTGTTAGAATTTTTATAGGGATTAGATATCAGTCGTATTAAATCCTCGGTAGTTCTAGTGTTAAGCACGGCTAAACTAAAGTATTCGTTGAAGTATTAAACAATGAATTAAATCACGAAACAAAATTCGAACCCACTCACTGCTAAAAATCTTATCACCATCTTATTTGCTACGTACCTTCATCGTGGTCATCCCCAACAGGGCTAGGTTCGTACGCGGCTTGCACGGTAATCGGTATAGTCGTGATCAAAAAGTTCTCCCTCTCTTCGCGTTTCTTATCGTCTTGCGCCTGTAAAGCCTTTTTTATGAGTTCAGTTTGCTGCTTCTTACGAGTTTTCGTTGCCGTCACCAGAGACCTCTAAGTAATAGTCATAATATACTCTACTTAATCTACTGAAACCATCTAACATCTACACTACGGTAACTACTGATACGCCTCGGGAAAACTTACATGGTGCTCCTGATTGATAGTCACTTCCTCTACCTTCGTCTTCACCTGCGGCATCCAGGGTGGATCGACAACAGGCAAGGACTCGATACCGATCTTTGGTGAAGGCAAAGTGAATTCTATGCCAGGCGGTGGGACTTTGAATGTGAGGTGGGCGTTCTCTTCCATTCGAGGCCATACTTGATACCGTAGCTTCCAGAGGACTTGGAAGCGTAAGATCGCGTTTATTCGAACGCTCGTCAGGCTGTGTTGAAGGCCGTGGTGCATCAGCTCGCTCGCTTGGTTGGGAGCCCGCACAGCTCCAACTATGAAAAGGGACGCAGCAGATGCGGCGACCTCTTGATTCGACTCTAACAACAGCTCCCATGCGACAGGCAACACGTCGATGAATAATTCCTCCGTCATCACCACCGCCCCTTTCACCAAAGTGGCCAACGGTGCGTGGAACACGTCCTTCACTTGAGACTTGATGTACTTTAAAATTGCTGGATTCTCTTTCTCCGAGTCTTCTTTTCCGGATTTCGTCAGACACTCTTTCCCCTTCTCAGAATCTTGATCCGCTAGATCCTTCGAAGAGTCCCGCTGCGTTAACCGGCCGGATTGGGAACCGTCTATGTTCTTATCGATTCTATATCAAGGATAAAGATACGCGTCTTTAACACATTGTTGACCGGTCATGAGTTAACTGGTGCTTTCATGTTTAAACGTTGTTGACCGGTCACGAGTTACCTTGCGTTTGCACTTGCATTAGCTGTTTCAATTTTTGAAACGCAGGGCAATATAGAATATTGCAAAAGCAAAATATTCGATCTAAAACGTTGGTTCAAAGTTTCATTTCCATTCATAATGTACAAATATGGTATATCGAAGAATATTTCGATTGTTTCACTTTTGTATTTAATTACGGAATAATAATCAGTGACATGGAATAGTTTCTGCGTAAAATTGCCGGTCAACAATGTGTTAAGAGACATGACACTAAATTTCGTTGGAAGCTGTTGAACACTGAGTACATTGATTTACTGTCAGTCGTGAAAGTCTATGTATTTAAGTCTGATAAGGGGATCAAAAGCGAGTTTGAATCAAATTATGGCGATAGTGAAACGTTAGGTAGCTTAACCCTTTTGGTATTGAATACTGCAGTGTCTATAATATACCAGTGCAGAATAATTTTGAATAAAATAGTTTTATTCAATTTCCAACATTTTTAATTCTAATGATTTCTTAATCTAATAATTTTTATTCTAGAAGTTAAAACTTCGTGAATCAGTGGTGAAAGTGGGGAAAGACTCTTTCACTGGAGGTGACACTTCAGCAATACCTACAAATACCTATTGTTGAACTTCCATGCTTGCACACTACACCGAAAGGGTTAATAAAGAATTTTGCGACAAATTTTGTTCATCTTAATCAGGAAGATAACTGTAGAAAAAGTTCGAACTGTAAAAACTTCAATGCCAGATCTAATACAACTTAGTTATTAGGATACACTAAACAATTTCTTTTAATAGTTTGGTTGAATATTTTAGTTGTAAAAAGTTATAAACCTGAAATAACATGAAATACTCGCTCAATGAAGAAAATTTAAAATTCGAAGGATAATATACATTTATGTACGAAACACGTCGAAAGTATCGATTTTAAACTTTTTTTACGTCTTGTGTTAGTAAAGAATTAAATTAATACTGAAAAATATTATAAATTTCTGAATATTTAATAAAGTATATGTTAAATCTAGAAAAACAACAAAATCGAATAATCTGATTTCTTCCCGTTCAAGGTAAAGTATTGAAACTTCATGTAAAATATATTTGTTAACCAACTCTTTTAATAAACACTTTTAACTCCTTCATTCGACCGAACTCTTTGAAAATTAAATTAAATGATCATGTTTTAATTAGTAAGTTCATTTTGAACATTTTACAGATGTTTTTTCATTATTAATATAAACAATACTCCTAACACGTGATATGTACTTTCACTTATTGTATCATGCAAATCATATCATATTATGTCATGCAAAACGTGTGCAACAAATTTAACAAATTTTAATACTAAATATCATGCAAGTTTTCTGACAGGGCACTAAAGTTATAAACATATTTCCCAAATATATAATAAATTCAGCAAGAAAATATCTGATTTCTCGAAATAGGTAATAAATGTTGCAACTGTTAAAGAAAGTGGAAATTTTCGTGTAAGGTTTACTTGTATTTTTTTCCTACGCTGTCCTTTCTCCGCACAGGTGATACTTGAGTGCTGGTTTGCTCCGATACCTTGCGACTGCGCTTTTCCTTTTTATTGGCATCTTTCTTTTCAGTGTCGAAGTCGAAGATTCCTGTACCATTCAGAATTCCAAACTTTTCTCCATAAATCTTTCTTACAGACTTGATTAACCTACTGCTAGCTCGCATTTGACGCCGATGGCAATACGGGTGGCAATAGTTCTGATGAGTACAATAGAAATTCAAGGAGTTTGCGAATTGAACTAGAACTTTCATCCACGGAAAGTTTTTATTAGTTTCGTCTGTTTCATTACTGTCGCTGGGACTCTCTGGTGGTTGATCATCAATGAGTATTCCTGGAGATTCTTCGCCACTAATTTCACCACAAAAACCAGGTTCGGATGTGTCACTTCTGTCTGACAACGAGCTCACTTTCCTCTTCGATTGGATGGAATCAGCTCGTTTCACTGCAACTGATAATTAATCATCGTGTTTAACATATTGTATGCAAGAGACGTATTAGTATATTTTTCTTTTGGTATCACCGAGTAATAGTAAATAAATGTTTAAATTTATTTCATTAACCTTTTCATTAAAAATAAAAAATTGATTTTTTTTCGTATGGTCGAAGGTATTTCTATTTGCAATGAAAACTCCCGAAAACGTACTGAATAATAAATAAATGAGTTAAATATAATTGATATAAGCTGATTTCATCAAAGTGGCTTGCATATAATGTGTTAATAAATTCCTATAATAATTTACATGTTATGTCGGCATTGTAGGGAGTGTCGCTATAATGGTAACACTTTTACAGAATATTCTGTATCCTAACTTCGAAATCGTCAAAAATCCTTCTCATAGACATGTTCTCAATGCAAAATAAAGGTACAGGTAGAATATTAGTCCAATCAGAACATAAAAGTTTCCGAGAAATACACTTTTTTACCAAATTTACATCTTAATCTTGGCATCGCCAAAAATTTATCTCACAAACATTATTTCTATCTAAAAAGGACCTCTGTGTGTGTGTGTGTGTGTGTGTGTTCTTGTATTTATTTATTAATTTATTTATGTCACTTTATGTTCAACATGGACTATATATGTAGACGACAGAAGTAACAGACAAATAAATAAATCCACTCTTAAAAAGTTGCCATTCTGCAGATACCTTGGAATTTGGGTTCGCAAGGTAAAGATAATTAATATATGTACATAATTTGAAGTGTAAAAATCGTTAGTAATATGAATGTAATATAATATTAAATTCACTAATGTTATGAGTTTGCATTTTAGTGCACAAAAGATACTGATTCGTACACAATGTATTTTATTCATAACGAATGTTTGTCATGTGACATAAAACTTTCTTTTGTTTTGATACTCACATGCTTCACATTCGGTGTCTTTGCCCTCCTTGGTGTCGCGGCGAAGTTTCAAACTTCTTTTCTTAAACGAACCGGTCGTATTATCCGTGGTATCGCGGCGAAGAAGAAATGGCCGACCTTGCGGTGGTTGTACGCGCTTTGCCTTCTCCTTTTCAGCATTCTGGAAATCCTCCCCTTGAATTGTAACAGTCGATTTGCTACTACCATCTGATTGGTTATCAGGTTCGCAAACAACAAAACTAATTTTGCGTTCTGCTGAAAATTTAATCCAGAGTGATTAGATTAAGTGAATCAGAACAACGTAATGTTCCTTCACTAATACTTACGAGAAGAGGATCAGGAGTCGAAATGCGGTTCTTAATGAACCACACTTCAAACGTAGGTTACGGAAGTTTGTATAAAACACATTCTTTGCTTAAAAATATTAAAGGATAACTTTTAATTTCAATAGAATTGGATAAGTAATTCCTCATTCGAACAAAAGGAAATTTCAATACGCAAGCTTTGAATAGTATACATGCCGAAAATGAAATTAAAATACTAGATCGTTTCTCATTTGTAGGAAACTTTTGATTTAGTTAGAATATTTATGTGGCATATATTCATATAATCCTTTATTTAAGATTGAAAGACATTGAATAATTTAATATTAATTTTAATATGAGTTAAAAATGGTACAATAACGATTTAGTGTGCATTGTTTAAAACAAATACTTATAATAGTACATTTCGCCTATGTTTAAATTAATGATAATTATTTACAACACTGATTCCACTCCGATTTGGATGATCTTAAAATATATTGTGGGGGAGTTGATTCTGAACAACTTCTCACTATACATGTTACTATTTTCAAATAAGTATTTTTAAAAATACAAATTAATATTTTTATGTTAGCAGAATTATTCCATTTTAGAATTACTTCAGAATTACTTTGACAAAGTATTATTTATTTGTATACAGGGTAAGAAAATGAGTTAAAAACAAATGATTTCGTTAATGACGAATTTCTAACAGAAGAAACAGACACTTAGCTTTGGAAAAGATAATGCGAAATATTTGTCTTCAATTCTTGCAAAAATAACGAAAAAAAAGTATAAAAAAAGTGTTTCATAAACTCCAAGTTAAAACCTACGATCTAAAGCTGGGCTCATTACAAAACGTATTTCTCCTTCTGACCTTTTCCTTGTTAGCATGTTTTCTCTATAATGCAAGTGTACTTCTAATTAAACTTAAATCATATAGAATGGATAAGTATATAAAAATATTTCCAAAACGTTGGAGACTTAACATAGGTAGGCGGAATAGAATTAGAAAAAACTTAAAAATGAAATAGGCAGAAACGACAAAAAGCGAAACGAAGCTGGCGATAAAAGTGATAGAGGAAAGGAAAAAATTTGAAACGTAAATATAGAAAGATATCTATTAAAGAATAAATAGATTTGGAACGAGTAGTAACTGTATGAAGAAGGCTATTAATAAATATTAACACGATGAACACCGTACACATTTTTTAGTCGCAGGGAAATTTTTCCTGCGAGATTTTGTGCGTTTTAATCGATGCATGTGCAGTAGTAGACACTTTCGTTCATTAAAGACATACATATGTACACGTTTGTTCGAATGAGTGTGAGGCATGAAAATTGAAATTCATGGTCGAGAAAATTAATGACCGATATGAATCATAATTTTATTCTGTTTTCATTTAATGAATAGTCATATATTGTGTGTTATAAGCAAAACATAAATCAAACAATGGCCTGTCAAGAAATTTTCATTTTACATATGATGGATTTTAACATATTAGAAAAAGAAGAGTTCTGTGTATTGTATATATTGTATAGTATACAAAAGAATATTAAGATAATAAATTACAGGAGGATAGCAGATTGAAAGATGTACTTCATTGTTATCATATTTCTTTCGTCGCATAAAACCAGTGTATAAGTATGAAAGTAATTAAAAAATTAAACACATAACATATATAGAGGTATCATTTATCCTTTTTGTAGAATGGTTCCCAGATTTGTTTCATTTGCATATCACTTGACAACTTGTGTTTCTAAGTTATATATTCATACTAAGAAAATATTTCTAACATATTGCATATACCAAATGAAAAGTAATGGAATTAAAATGAATTCAAGGTAACAAACAATTAAATTGTGATAAACAATAAGTAATAATAAGTAACAAAAAATTCAAATGTAATACAGGGAAAAGTTTTCAGGTTTTGGATTTTATATTCGACAATATATGTACCTACGAACGTGGAAATAAACTTTTCAGTCCTTATGAACGCAAATAAACGAATAAGCGGGGAAAAATGTATAACCTGAAAGAAATTTACAAAAACTATGTATATATACATAAATAAAATATTTCGTACAGTTATTAACTCTTACAGAAATGCATATAAGGTGTGTCAAGATAGGTGATAGAACTGGGTAAGAGCTTACGTATTTTATATGTCAAAACAAATTGAAAAACAGAGACACAGTTTCCTTTCGGTTAAAGTTCTATTTTCGGGAAAATCTAATTTGAAAATTCATTAAATATACATGTTATTGAATGAGAACTGGTAATTATTTTTTCTATTTATTTTCTTTTACCGCTTCTCTGCTGATATAGGTAAATTAATGCATATATTTAGAATAAGACGGTCAGAAATGGCCCATTTTATTTAAATAACTTTTTTATATCATGAATATCATTAGTACCGAACAAAAAAATATATTTATAAAAATAAATACATATAAAAAAAATAGTTAAGTAGGCTTCTGTGCACGATTCAGTATGGAACGAGTTAATTTGGTCATATTGAATTTTATAAACATTATTTGGTAAATTTTTGGGTCGATTTTGATTGATGCAGTAACGCAAATATGAACGCTAATTGTTTACTTTTAACCAGTTAACTGCGTTTGACGAGTATACACATCATCTTAAAGCTTGAAATGATAATAACAGGTTAAATCTCTAATTTCCAAATTCTAAATGAACGCATATCAATTTTCCTAAGAACGATAGAACAAACTGTACAGTAAATGTATGTAAATCTAGTGTTAACACTCTAAATAATATTAGCCTATTTCACCTGGAATTACCCTACTTGAAGAAGTTTTCATCGAATTTCTTGCAAATGTAATCTCAAAGGAAAGATTTTACACAAATGTGTCAACACTCTTTACATGTAAAGAAACCTCTTGCTCAGTTGTATCGTTTATCCTGATACACCCTCTATATGAGCGTGTTACATTAAAATCATATTAGTTTTCTACGTCTATTTTGAATGATCCCGCTTTCGTTACTTACCGACTATCGACTGGAGGCTTTGAGCTGACGTTTGAGAATGACCCATCGACGAAAGTGCCATGCTCCATCGTCGAATTGTTTCTCTGGGTTGCGGATGTTCTTTCGTTAAAAGTTCATTAAATTTTGGCAAGGTTTGATAAGTTTCCCGTAAAAACGCGGTCACTTCCAATAGTAGAATGCAGGCAACGAGACGTAGCGCGATTGGACACTGAGATCCGTAAGCGTTTATACTTGCTGAAACGCAATTTCATATTAACAATCCAAATTTTTCTTATAAAACAGTATCATTATACAAGGTACCTACAAATTCAAAGATTTTTTAAAGAAAAGGAATTAATGAAAAATAAAATAAAAATTAATGTGCACAAAGTATCAGAGAGGCATATGGACGTTTCAAATAATTCTAAAATTTTTATTATTTTCTTAGTTTTCATATGACTATGAAATCATTTTTTAAAAATGAAATGCTACATATTTTTCTCCATAATATGAACATTTTACGCCTTTTTAAATGAGTACAACGATGTGCTATATGAGCTCATGTTTTAATTAATACGTGAAGTAGGGATCGTTGGCTAGAATCTAGAATCTAGATTTAACGCTTTGGGTTCTCTTATTAATATACGGCTATAAATTCTATTACATCAAATAACCTGATTCCACTTGAAAAAATTAAATTATTAATTGCCTAATCTTTCCAACAATATCGCGTTATGCTATGTTGATATTATTGCCAGTAGTTACCTTCGTCAAGAAAATCTTCTTCTTCATCTTCAATAATTAAGTCTCTCTGTTTGCTTTCGTCAGAGATCATCGCTGTTACTTGATCCATATTCTGCTTATCCTCTAATAATAGCTCTTCTAGACGTGCACCAATTGCCTGTTAAATATACATTTATTACTATGGGCTATTAGAAAAATAAAGTACGAAGGAGTTACTAAAGAATCAGTTCTGTACATAATGTTAGTTACGATGTTTATTGTTTTTAGTGCGTCATATATTAATATAGTCGACTAACACATTGCGCATTATTTTAAAAATTATTACATTAATATATTGATAATTATATTGGATTATAATCCATAACCAGTAAAACGAAAGAGCTTATTTGTAATTCGATTTAAATTAACTAAAAAGTAAAGTTACCTTTACTGAAAGAAGATTTTTCTGAAAAAAGATAATAATAAAAGATCGTAGAAAATAATAAAATATACCTCTGCCCACTGGTAAAATAGTTTCCCAGCAGTACGCTGCGTCACGTGTAATCTCGTTACGACTGTGGACGTATTTTGGCTATTCATGGGCACCGATGGACGAAACATCGGGAAATTTAATTTCATCCAAGTTGGCCATTGACCCTTATTGCACAGATGAACAAAATGTGCACACTCTAGCAATAGACATGCACGCGCCACTACAGGTGCATATGGCTACAAAGAAGATTTATGTATCATAAATAACAATTTATAGATCTCGATAAATTAATATTTCTGGTTTTATCGTAAGATTAACAAAACTTCAGAGGAAATTTAATATTATGCTTTAATATCGTGTATAGGTAAAATGTTTTTACGAGGTCTAAAATGGCCGCCATTAGGTAGTGGTCGGGAACTGAACCCGGTTGGCAAGTTTCTAGCAAGAATGAGAATCTTAGCATCCCATCATGGACAGCATTACGAGGTACCAATCTCCTCTCTTTCAAAACAACAAATTCAGATTCTCTTGATGCTTCGCCGGATTCCAAAGAGTTTCTTCTACTGAAATCTACATACAATAAAATTATAATTCGAAACATTCTTAATGCTTGTCTTGTCAATATTTGTGTTACGTTGACAGTGAAATTCATTAATTTCACTTAAATAATAATCCAAAAAGAATTTATTAAATTATTTTACTTGGAGTCACTTGTTCTATTACAAGTGTAATTACTGTTTAACAGACTATTAAACAAATATCAGTACGTAAACTGTTTATTTGACCTACTCAGTAAAGTGTATAATCTATTATGTACTCACAGCTCCCAGGTGCCTCTTCTAAACTCTCTTTCTTTTTACTCTTTCCAAAACCGATTTTCGTTAAAGGATTTTTCATTCGACGTATTGCCTTTTGGAAAGTTGAACCGACGCTTAAATATAAAAAATACATATTATTGTTGTTGTAGTTATTATTATTGTTAGATACAATTTTGTATTTCCGAATAAAAGGAAAAAGGAGGAGAAGAAATGCTGGAAGAACAAGTATATAATATACTTTAAAAGTTCCTGTGTGAGGAAGAGAAAATTTCTGTTTACTTTAGTTCAAGTGATAGCTACAGCCTGTCAGATTATAAAGCTCTATAATTTTTGTATCTAATGCAAATTTCAGCAATTGCAATGATGTCAACCATGCACAGCAGTTTTTGAATTCTCGTAGAACTGGTATAACTTCGGATTGAATAAATGGTTTTTCTCAAAAACATGTTTAAATATTCCTGATGTATACGGTAAAAATTCTATAATATTTCAAAATGATATGTTTAATCATTCTGTCTAAAAAGAAACCCGAAAATCACTTCGTTTCTTGGTCCTCGCAATAAGAGAACCTCTTTTAATACTATACACATATAACAGTACTATTTAGAATACTATATAAAAGAGAAAAATGTAACATGCGATATTAAAATTATCCGCAGATTATACAAGCTGAGTAAAAGTGATATCAGTTGCAAATAATTATAATATTACGGCTTGTTTATGGATTAACTTACCTGTGTCCTGATGCAGATGCACTACGATAATGACCATAATGAAAACTAGGTTGCCTAACAAAACTACCATCTGTCGGTGATTCACTGCTTTCGTGACTATCGGTAGAATCGGTTCTGCCATTTTCTTTACGAAAACAGTTGACTGAAATTAAGTACGAAAAATAAACTTCTTGATTCTTACTTTATATTAATATTCTACGAGCAATTATAAGATTCGAATTTCATGAAAATATAGATTTTTAAACGACCAAATTACAAAAATTAAAACCACACCAATTTCTCTATTCCTTTAAGATTTTCATTATTCTCCACTTTCAATAAATTTATTAAAAAATAGATTAAAATGAAATGTACTCGCAACTGAATATCTGCAGGGTAGCAATTATAATTCGTCTGATATATATGATGAATACATACCCATGCCACCAATTTGAAAACGGGTCGATTTTCGAACTTTACCAGAACCTAGTGATTCTATTCCTAAATTGCGTTCGCTTTGTCTTGGGGTGAGTATGTATTGTTTCTTTCTTAAATTCACTAAAGGACTCTGGCTGACTTTCGCATTCTCTTCGCTGAGTTCTGTTTCAAGAAGACTCTAAAATGATAAACATAATTTGCGTCAATTTGTATGGAAATGTACATACCAGCCACAATGACTCATATATTTGTTCAGGTATTGTTTAAATAATAATTAAATGTGAGAGTCGTGTGCAACAATCATCTATTTACTTCTGCTACTATTTGCTTAACACGTTCGCTATCAATGTCATATATTCGTGACGGCCAATATTTCATATTTTGTGCGAAGAATAGTGAATTAAATTTACGTGTGTTTTTATCTAATATTGTAACGCCTGGTATAATTTACAGAAAGTCGAAGAGATTTTCTTTTCTTGTATATCATTCGTGTTTTGTAAAGACGATACATTTTATTGAATAAAATATTGTAATCATGGAGGCTACTATTGAAACAAATCCGGTAGCGAATGTGTCACGAAAAGATTTTGCTGTGATATGGACATATTTCTGAGTCTTAACCCTTTGAATTCTGTAGGCTCCAATATTGCACCAGTTATAATATCAAATATTTTAAGGAATCAAAGAAACTGCCCTAAAATCATTAGATTTTCCACTCATCCAAATTTTGTACTGAGAAAGAAAACAAAAGATCGAAGGAATGTTATAGCATTTTTCATTTTCACTAGAGATACCATAAACATTAGTTGCAGTTGCTGATAAATTACGAAATCATCTGGAGTGCTAAGCGTTAATGTAAAGTTGAAATTTTATATGCATTTCGAACATATAAATGAAACGACACTTTTTCGTAAACAAATATAAGAGACAATTCGTAATCATTAATACGTACTGCACATGTCGAAGATGTGCTTCTTTTCTTGAAAAGAAACTTTCGACTTCCTCTGTCGTCTACAGTATAGCATGCATCACCACCAATGTCCGCGTGTTCTTCCAAATCTGATTGATGTATATGCCTGAAATTATTATCATCTTTATTGCAACGAAGTATATTTAACCACGTGCATTGATAAGATAAATATTGACAAAATAACCATTTTCTGTTTGATATTATAAATATTTGGATATTGAAGTATTTGTAACTCTTAAGGATTGAAATGCTTGAAAGTAATTTTTTTTTAATGAATATCGTAATCCCGTTTATTGTTAATATGAAATAATATTCAGAGTATATGAGACAATTATTGAGACAGAAGATAATGCCGCCCAGTGGACAAGTGTCCACTCTCTAAGTAGAGATGAAAAAGCTGTCGACTTCATTATATTGAATTTACGTAAAACCCGGCTCAATCATGTTAAACGGGCCGAGACCTCATTAGACGTATGGGAAGCATTGAGAAACGATTCACCCCGAGGTTTGGGGCGAATTGGATATTTCTCACAATCCAGTTTTTTGTTTATAACAGGAAGATTTTTAAGTATTCGAACAATTTTTTTTTTACTAATAATAAAGCGGAATGTCTATTAATAAGAAATTTAGGAAAAAGATGTTGATACTAAGTTTTAACTGTTATTTTTCCACTGTTAATTTGAACTGATCTAATTCGCTTCGGTCTACCCTATTAGATTCCTAAGAATCTTCGGAAGCAAAACAATCGCGTTGGAAAAGGGGCCAGGAATCAACAAATTCATGCCAGAAGGTAAGAAGTACATATTGGTTGGATGTTCACAAGCGTCTAAGGCGTATAGGCTATGGGACCGTGGAATGAGACACATCGTTTTAATAAGAGATGTACGAAGACATAGGAAATCACATAATGGAAAACGAGGACATATTTATAGCTACGACGGAAAATAAACTGTCGGAAGCAGACATTTTAGAAGAAGATATATCGGAAGAAGAAATCAGGGATGACGAAGCCATGGACGAGAATAAAACGCCAATTGGGAGAAGAACGAAAGGTCGTCTGAAATTAATATGAACTGGAAAAAGAGGTAGGCTGAAAAGGTTATTCCCCACCATGCACTAAATGTTAACTATGTAGGTACAGTATATGGAGATAAGAACGGTTGCCTAGGTCATGAACAGCGGTCAAAGACTATAACTAGCTGCTACGGAACGAGAATACGACTCCTCTATCTGAAATGGAACATGGGAACTAATAGACAAACCAAAGAACTCCAAAGTACTCACTAACAGGTGTGTATTCAAAATAAAACGGAACCAAGATGGAACAATAAACAAATTCAAAGTAAGACTCGTAGCCCATGGAAACGAACAGAAGAGAGGTATCGATTTGGATGAACTTACATCTTACTAGTAGGAAGAGTAGAAAATAGAATGCATGTGCATCGCATTGGTGTGGCTCCTGCATACATACTCATGTATACAAAATTCAGTATACTAGTAACGGAGGAAACTAAACACTTCCATTGATAACATATAAAGGAAAAGGTTGTTCAAAATCGTGTCCCCTTACAACATATTTGAAAATTATTTAAATCAGAGAGGGCGTAGCACATCGGCACCTTCACCATTAACACGTTGGACGCCATTGGTCACCGGTGACCTCTGCTCAAATTCAATTACTGTAATTCCCTCAATTAAACGACGAATATTTGAAAACAATAATATATTGTAAATAACGCTACCTAATGCGGTGACATTCAGCAAAATAAACCTACGATAATAACAAGGCAGTGCAATTAAATAATTTAATATTGTATTTTTTTCATTTCGCATATTCTGCATCTTAAAATTGTGCGGCATTTAACATATTAAATTAGAAAGATGCGTTGATATGTTAAACTTAAGATGTTAGTGTGTAGTTGCAATACAAAGTTTATGCTTTCAAATTATGTATTTTATTAGGAATAGGTTAAAGGGAATTCTATACGAAATTATCGTTTAGAGTGCACTTTAAAGGGGAAGTGTTCGGACTTTCAAAGTGTCCGTGTAAGAAGTTTGAGAAGGCGTTTGTCTTTTGATGTAAAAGACCGTATTATACCGTCGCCAGGATTTCCCGGGAAAAATCCAAAACAATCATCACCATAATAGAAAGTATAATACGTTATCAATAAATTAAGATGGGAATATAAAATTTGTAATAAATTATTTTCAATTATTCAGAGTACATCTCGGTTTTTTCATTTTCTCTATGAATTACCTAACGTAATGTAAAATACATATGAAGATTTATTTAGGAATCTCTTACCTGATGACACGGGTCGTTTGAACATTGCTGTTACACCGTTTATTAGGTCGATCCGCGGAGTCGATGATCCCGCTTAATATGACGCGGCGGAAAATGCCGCAATGGACTTCTTTCACATAAGCCATAAATTGGCGAAGATCACAGTATAAACTTATATTTTCCTGGGACTTCAATTCCTTCAGCGATTTGACGAAACGCGAGACCAGCGGTTTGAAAACGCAATTAAAAATGTGACCCTCTATGCCACGCGTATTGTGACAGCCGGCAGCGTAAGTCGCGGCAATGTTCGTAGAAGCTGCGGTCGTCATAGTTCCCGTGCCACTTACATTCGAATTACCGAGTGTACCTCCTATAACCATCGAAGTTCCCATCAAATTCGTTCCATAATTCGTTACATATCCAGCTTGCGAGCCAACTTCCGGGGACTTGCTTGATCCCCGTTTTTGATCTATCATGGAATAATCAAAGAGAAGTTGTTGAAATATGCAGAAATTAGAATTCAAGGGCAACGAAGCATCTGCGATGTAAATGTTGACGCATCAACAATTAAAACATTGATGTATAATACATACATAATTTGGTCAATAGCAGAGGTTTCTAAAAAAACACACACCATACATTTTGAAATGGTATTTTGAATAAAATTTCCAGTGTTATTAAATATTTTTAGAAAGAATAGTAAAAACGTATTCTGGATAGAACGTTGAAAAGAATTCCCGATAGGGTTGTAAAATGAAATTTACTGTTTCAAATCAAATTGAAATTAAGAATGCGACGTTTCTATTGATAAACACATTAATGAGAATATCGAGTAGCTTGAAAGCGAACAAATACACACGGAGCTATTTTCGTTTCCCCCGATTTACTCACTAAGTGGAGATAGCAACGAACATGGATCCACGCAGAATCCAATGAATGCGTGAAAGAATTCCAAAATTTCTGGTATTGGTTGTTCCCGCACCATTGTTCTCAGGAATCGTGAAAACTGCTTCGAACTGGCCCGGTGCAACTTGCTAAGGATCGTTTGTGCTTGCGAACGGCAAAAATCTGCATGGGGTCCGCGTATCCCTTCCGAGCAGCTGTGAGGACAGCCTAAGTGTTTCACTACTCTGATCACGCAACTCATAAGAAGACTGTGAGATAAGGATTTATTCTTGTTTGTCGCATTTTGTCGTGATTCTTGCTCGTTTTCGGAGGACTCTTTCTTCTTTCCACCTTCTAACTTTTCTATCACCGTTGTCGAATCTGAAAATAACGAGATTGAATGTTACGTGCTATAAGCATCGTTAGTAATTACATTATCTCTATATATAGAAATATATATTTGAAAATCTTAATGTTTTATTTAGATTTTAAGACATTAAATTTTCAATCAAATCTATAATATCTAATATTTTATAGTATTATACTCATGTTTGATATAGTAAATGGTGTATACTTCGAATAAATATAGATTACATTTATATGCATGTACTGCTGCAATTTAATTAGACATTATTGTATGTACTAAATTCACAATATGTATGAGTACGCACAAGTATATAGAATCATCAGTTGTTGGACGAATGCTAATGTAACTGATGTAACGTGTTGCGACTGAATTTGGAAGGTTCGATTATATAGTTTAATTTCGTAATAATCAAACGTGAAATTTGCAATAGATGGAAAACAGTGAAATATATCTGCATAAAACTTCAAATATTTTACAGAAAAAAATTGCTAGTTAGTCGCAACTTGACGATCATGGTTTACGGTTTATGTATCACTTAAAATGAAATAGACAATGTGAAATAATAATTTATTCAGCTCTGCATATAGATCACTGATTCCCTAAAATTATCATACCTGCAATACTGCCCGTCATCTCTTCACGAAGACACTGTTTCATTACTCCCATATCCATTAAAAGCTCCACCAAATTTAAAATATTCTCGCACACTCGCAAGGTGCAGCAGTTGCTATCCCGCATCGCAACGGAGCGCACAGCCTAACAAAACGTTCAGTAAATAGACAAAAATAGTTGGGTAAAATGGTGACACACTATTTACAAATGAAAGAACCTACCTTTAGAACTACGTGTAGGTCGATATCACCTTCCTTGGTGATGTAACAGGAAGACCCGGGTGCTTCCGGAACTTCGTCGCTACCATAAGTGATATTAGAGTCTGTCTGTGATCGTGTAAGGCTAGGTTTTCTTTCGGAATCTAAACGACTACCACGCATACTGATTACGTCTAATTGACTGTCGATCGATGCCTAGAAAGAAAATAACAAATGTAATCAATCAGATACACATTTAATGAGAAACAAGGGGAGGATGCATTACATTTTATCTTCGATGAGATTGCTTATATCAGGATTGACCTTTTATGTCCTGAATTAGAATCCTCGTTTTATACTACCGCTTCTGTTTTAAAACTCTTTAAGTGGAAATATTTGCAGTTGCACTTCAAATTAAATGGAAATAAACCAGGAAGAGGAATATTAATACAGTGTTTTCAGGATATAAAAAGTCAAGTATAATGTTTTACATGTTTCAAATAATTCTAAAGGATTGATGTCTCTTTTTGTAAACTTTCAAACGTTATTTTTCGATTCACGCGGGGGACTGAAATCATGGAATTATAGGTATAAACAAATAGCTACGATAGTCTTCTGTGTTTTTGATAGGTTTGTTGTGTACAGAGTGTATAGAATAGTGTTTGATACGCTTCCTCGAGTTCTCTTGACTTTGTTTATATTAAATGTGTGTTGTATTTCATTCCTGAAATATTATAAAACAGTGTTAATTTCCGGGATATGATTTTAGTGCTGCATATTTATTACTAGACTGTGGAGTTTTATGCTATTATAGCTATGTATTATTTCGTAAAAGTGAGATAGAGTAGGATTATATTTTTTTTAAGAATTAGGTAGTTAAGATAATTTAGAATTAATATAGAATAAGATTAAATATTTTTAAAGATATTAAAAAATATATTTATTAATTTAACGATATTGTTTATAAAAAGACGTATAAAAATAAATGATAATTCACGTCAATACGTTACGTAGCCTTACTATATAGTATGTGGTTGAGGTTATTATAAATACATAAAAATTCACAGTCCACTCACTAGTATCTATATAATCGTATAAACATGTCCAGGATTCCAAGTTTTATGAGAAATTCGTATATTACAACTATACACTGTAACACTATATTCCTTTTTCTTAAATGCCTTACTGATTGATCTTATCATATTAGAGAATTTCTCAATTATACCTCCTTCTAGGTACGTAACAGCAGATTCCACACATTTATTCGTTTACCACTAACAAAAGCTTTCAAGAAGCAATAAAATATGAAATTCAGAAGAATTTGGCATAGTTCTAGATTATTTTTAATCTACTGTAACCATAACTATAGAAAATCTGGTTCTATCCGTTTTCCCTACATTCGTATATAAAATGTACAGCATAAAAATGCGCTGTCTACGTATCAGCGATGTCTATAAGTGAGACTACACGTGGCAAGTTTTCCTTTCTGGTACCTACTTTGAACCACTATGGAACCAGTATTACTTTATATTGCATACTGAAGAATTGAACATACAGATTCTTTTTTAAGTTTTTGTTTTGGCGAGCTAAAGAAGATATTGAAATCGGTGTAATTGTGAAAGGATTGATCGCATATAAAAAAGTAAGCTGGAAATAAACGACTTCCTGTCATATGATACTTCGTTTCGGAAGTAATTATGTTTGAAACTTCGAGTCAATTCATGTATTGTTAAATACAAATAGCTGATCCAGCTTTTATCTTTAAGTTCTCGAGGAAAGAAGCTTTTGTGAAATGTGTTTAGATTAAGTAAACATTAATATTAATAATATTAGTTAATGGAATTGTGATATTAGTATTTAATTAATTCAAGAATATTTCTTACAAGCATTTTCTTCTCGAGAATTCAGAAATAGTAGTTAAACTATTTATTTATAAAAAAAATATTATTCTCTCTAAAATATATAATATATTTGTTTTTTATATAATCTATTTTTTTCAATTTACTTTTCTATGTAGAGTCTCCCTCTTTTTCGTACTATTATGATTTCGAAAGAACCCTGAATATTAAAGAATAGTAGACGGATCACCTCAGCGCTCCATTGTTATGTTTGTAAATACATTTGTTTATTAAACCTAGCGTTAATTGAATTCATCAATTTAGTTTCAATACATTAATAATATTCAACGTTATTCTCAATGACTAAATGCAATATCCATCAAATCCCTTTCCCTTTGCGTTAACTAATTATCACCGACTACTGCAATGTTTTTAACCAATTAAACATTCGACGACAGTAATCGTTCGAAATGAACAATGTGTAAGTCATTAATCCTAACGACAAAAATTAACTAACGAATACATTGATTTGACGAATTTATAGCCTGAACTATGGCCTCCCGATTTCTTATTACCATCTTTACTTCATACCTGGAGACTTGACTTAACTTTTACTAACGTGTGTACTGCACGAATGTATCATAAGCATATAAAGTTTTGTAAAATTGTTAAACTATACATACACGTGGTTATGCATGAAATAATAGTAAAATAAAATCCAATCGTACTTGATTAGTAGCAGCAATGTAACGGAAGTGATGCTTTAAGATATCTTCAAAGCATAAAGTGATGCTTCAAAATGCCTTCGAAGCGTAAAGTAATATTTCAAAATGCCTTCAAAGCATAAAGATAAGAGGTAAAATTGCAAGCACGGACATTTTGCGCTGAAAGTTTCACTTTATCAAAGGACATTATTTATGGAATGACTTGATAATTGAAATGATAGTGTAGCACAGGAATTCGGGATTATATGTAATTTGTTCGCTTCCTACCTGTCGCTTCATGTAATCCGGGGATGGAGTGGGTGTGTGTTCCGTGACGGTGATGATAGGATTCGGGGCGGTGTATGATTGACTATAAAACCGACTTTGCTTCCTCTCAATACGAGTGTCGCCGATGTACCTACAAGTTAGAATTCATCAGAAACCTGGCATAATATACTTCCGCGCCAACTCTCCCATGCTACTACCCTTGGCAGAAAGTGTTTGATCAAAGACATGAACGTGGTCGCTGAAGTAATTATCTTACACGCATCGAAAATGAAAACTAATATTGCACGTGTAGAAGGAGAAAGAACAGAAATAGAATAGCATAGTTGATGATATTTGAAGTATTTGATATTTAGTCAAAGTCATGAGCGTGGTCGCTGAAGTAATTATCTTACACGCATCGAAAATGAAAACTAATATTGCACGTGTAGAAAGAGAAAGAACAGAAATAGAATAGCAGAGTTGATGATATTTCAAATGAAATATTAACGAAACAATAAACGCTCTTCCCTTACCACTAAATACAAAATACTGCAGTGTTCATGTGTACGTGAAGATTATGAAAAATAAGTAGGTACGTGGAATCAGAAAGTATTGGTGCATTTTGAATTCTGGGGAAAATTTTCTTAGTGTCTAAAGACTGGTTGCTTGTCGATTTACACTTCGCTTAGACATCTACACGTATGCCTGGCAACCGTTATCATTGTATGTGTTATTATAATCAATAGAAAATATTTTCAACATTCAGTTTGTGAATAGTTGTTACCAAGAATTGTTGGTTTGTTTGATCGAATACTTTTTGCCGGAGATAGTATTTCCAATGTGAATCCTAGCTAAGCACTACTTTTTGAGCTCTATGGTCCTTATCTACGTTGGTGCGCTTGCCATTCCACGTAGCATGCTCGATGCATCCGTCAAACGGCATCTCACTACATATACGTTTTCCCAAATTTCATATTTTAGAATGAAATATTGTTTGAACGAGAACAGATATTGTACCAAAAAATACTTCACTCTTCGATATGGCGCAAAATTTAAACACGGTAACACTTTTAGAAGTTATTTCAACAATATTTTATGGTACATCATTTTTTATGTGTAATACAAATTATATACATATATAAATACGTAGTTGCAGAGACAGAAGTTGGCGTTATTATATATGGAGGCCGATTTCTTTGAGTAATATTACGACAGAATTATTTTTTAATACTTCTTTGTCACTAGTTAGCATTGCTCACCGAGGTTGATAAAGTAGGTATATACTTATGTTAATCAATATCTATGGTTTATATTGCCTAGTAAATTTGTCGATTCAATAGTATTTCACAAAATATAATCATCAAATTATATCGTCACTTGTATTTTAAAGACTTTACTGCTCTAACGCTATTTTTTTTTTATTTTACAAAATACGTTTTAATCCTGCTGCAAAGTACAATTGTATTTTTTCAATTACGTTTACTATTTTTACTATTCATTACAATTATATTTGATCAATTACCTTTACTATTTTTTACAATATATACAGCATATTGCATAATATAAATTTATAACATGTCGTAATGCATTTATAATACAACATATTTTTGATACATACATTTTTCGATTGTTCGCATTCATTTCGTAATCAGATAAAAATTTCTAATTAAAGTAACGATATGTTATTACAATGTTTTCAGCTTCATCTAATAATATTTGGGAGCAACGTTTATTATTTGTTGTGAATTGTTTTGATTTCATGCATAATTCTGTAAGGATTCAAGTTATTGTACTATGCAATTTATTATTTACGCGGTACTCGAAGTTGCTATAATTTAAAGTTATAAGTGAAATGAACAGTTAAAATTTGCAGAAAACAAAACTTACAAGTCGTCGTGTAATTTTGCTTAGTAAATGAAACATATTGCAGTGACGTTTTGCATATCGTGAACATTTGGAAGAAATTATTTTAATCGTTACATATATATCTTTATATTGTGGAATACACTTTTGAAAATATTAACTTTCCTAAAGTGCAATAAAACAGTGTCAATTAAACTAAGAACAAATACGCTTATTCTTTACACACACACAATGTACGTATTGCCTGTATATATGTACAGGATGTTTTATTCTTCATTCATCTACCTAAAGGGGTTTGAGGCTGTTGATTGGAATAGAAAAATGAAAGAAGATTGATAGAAACAGTCTTACGAGTTTTCGAAAATTTTATGATAAAGTATCTACAAGAAAATAGATAATCAATGTCAAATTTTGAAAGGACGAAATTTGTTTTCGTAATAACGAATTTAATAACATTGACATTCCGAACATTTCTACTTTTAGTATACCTTATTTCTTCAGTAGCATTTTCATACAATATTGTTCGAAATATTTTATTCTGATCATTTTACGTACTTTATTTTCATTATTTTTCGTCAGTTAATATTAAAACCAGAGAAAATATTCGGGGAAAAAATTATAATAAACTGGAGGTCACATGCTAATACAGAAAATTACATACTCAAGATTGTTATGAAGGTCGTATTTAAATTATCGACCCTTTATATTTTCATTTCCAAACCGTTATTTTTTATCTAAAAACGAATTCAACGATCTTTATTGTAAATCAAACAAAAATTCTGTAAAACAAAGGGTGTGTTGTAAACTGTACTATAAGTTAGAGAATTTCAGAGTCTTCGTTTTCAAGAAAAAAACTTTTAATAAAAAATATTTTATTATTATTTTGAACGCCTGGTTGTTGAATTTCTCCATAAAGAACATAATGCTATAGATAATTTAATTCATCTTTACATAAATAATACAAATGAAAAATAAACAAAGTTTTATACCTGATGGGTATAAAAATAATTAAAAAATTAACGTGATATCATCATAAATAGTTACAGTAACGTAGATAAATTTATAATTCACGTATACGTGGCCCCTGATGCATTGCAAACTTGTTCCCACAATATTTTTCTCCAGTCCTAATAACTACACTAATATAATATAGTATATTATTTTATATACTATATTTTATATATTATATATTTATATATTATATATTATATTTCACATATTATAATATCAAAATGCTATATTCAATAAATAACAAACATATTCAGCTACGTAGCCAATAGAGTCTATTAGGTTAATCAAATTATCGATCAAATAATCGGATTAGAGATAGGATGAGAAAGTGACAATTCATGTAAAACAGATAGACCGTCGATGGTCTTGAATAATGGATCAATAATAATGGATAAACGTCTTGATAAAGTTGAGGGAAATGGATGTGAAAATGATGTATGTGTTCACGATATACAGGGTACTCCCGAAATCGAGGCACAATCGGCAAAGGAGGTAACTGTACACGAAAGAATAAGTCGAAAATATAGAATAAAAGTTTTTCATACGATACACGATTTCTACGATAACCGCGTTTGAAGATTTGTCGGGTGCGCGTGCTAGTAATGATGATCATGATAATCGTATCATTATTTTTTTATGAATATAAAGGACCTAATCGAATGCTCTGTTACTAAAATTTGAATATATTCAAAAGAGGTATTAGTCACTTTGACCTGTGATTCAATTAGCTAACGTGTTTGTTGACTTACCGTCTCTGCTGCTTGTAAATGCTAAGGTGTCACATAAACATTTGGAATCCGTTATCGCGGAAAAGTATATTCCCATGAGAAAATTGTATTCTTTATTTCTTGTTTATTTTTCTATCTTGATTTACCCTTGTCCCGATTGTATCTCGGTTTCGAGATCACCCAGTATATGTTGTTCCTTGGCAACGTGCCGAGGCTAGGGCGTGGCGTGTGTTTTAAGGATAATTGTGCGCCCTACCGGAAGCAGGAAGCTCGTAAAAGAAGCGTGTAAACCGAGCTGCAATACGGAACTTCCTCCGAGTGACGTTGATGACTTACCCTCCCGCGGTCAGCTCGTTAATCAAGCAGCTGAGCACGAGTTCAGGTGTGAAAAGGCGAACGAGAGAGAGAAAAGACACACATAGAGAAACACATTACGCATAAGTCTTAAACGAAGATCTGTTCATCATCAAATTATGCAATACTCGAACAATTATGTTACAAATGAAATGGAGCCAGTTCTTTACGAAGATAAAGTTCAAAGTTCTGTAACGTTTTTTCGTCTGAAATTTCGCAGGAAAAAATTGTGTTATCTAGAACTTACAGGTAAAATATAAATCACCGTAAACAATAATGGGTGATTTATGTATCATATTTTATGGAAGATTTACTTCACTTGTTAAGCTGAAGGACAGAAAGCATGTTTTATTTCTTAAAAACGCCGAACAAAATAGCAGGAAATATTTTGTATAAGTCTAATTTTTTGAAAAAGATATAACTGTTATATTATTTTGAGTATTGTACAGGTATTTTTGAATAGGACTTGATTAATTATTTACCGTTTGTATCTATTTTAATCACGTTTTCTATTGTCAACATCAGATCTCATTATAATCTACATTTGTGTGTATTCTGAAATCTGCAAGTCATAGTAATGTTTATTAGTATGAACGATATTAAATATATGTCCAAGTATTATTGAAGGAATTAAAAGTCTTTTCATTGTGACATAATATAAACATTTTTAATATTTCATATAATATATAGAATGAATCTTCTTAAAATCTTTATAATCACATTGCATGTATCCAAAATATTTGATGCAACTACGGAACAATATCAATAAGAATGAGAGCAGTTGTTTTCAGAGGTAAACGAAATTTCAGATGAGAAAACATAACAGAATTCTTTGATTGTTATTATTATAAAGAACAAGCACATTTATTAATGCAACGAGATTTTTAGAAAAGTTGCATAAAATTTCAGTTAAAATTTAAAATAATTGTCAGTGTTGGGTGAAGAATAGTTATATAGTTCTCCAAGATCTATTTAAAATCTAATTTTGAAACATTTATATATATAATTACCTTAATTATATTTCATCAATAATGAAGAATTCAATGCAAATCTAATGAATTCTTATTTTATTATGTAATTTAAATAATCGTGCTTATAATGCTTATAATAAATAATTAAAGTAATCAATACCTACGAATATACACCATTTAAAAAATTGTATAGAATAAAAATGGCATTTCTGAGTAAAACAAATTTCTGTAATAATTGATATAATTTCCCTTTAAATATATACGTGTATAAACGTGTACAAATAAATTAATCGATGTGATAATGCGTTGAATATTCTAATGCACCGATTATCCTATAATTTTTATTATTTTATCAACATTTAAAAAATATTTAATAGAAAATTAACAAGATTTTTAAAATATATTGAAATTATATTACTAATATCGATATATATTTGTTTCATGTGATAATTCACATAACTATATACAATAATACATAATAATGCAGAATTTTTAGCTAACTAAAGTTCAATAGGAAATTTTCACAGAGTTTTTGGTAAAAATAAATGCAAAATGCCATTTTTATATAAAAATATATACAGATTGTTAATTCCACTGCTACCCAACACTGATTATGTACTACGATTAAAAAGTAATATTATTGATCTACTGGAACGCTTATTCTTGATTGCATACAGCTTAAGCATACTACGTCTTTTGTTATATGGACTTATTTTAATTTTTCCTTAAAACCATATACGGTTCTACCAAAAATCCATGCGCACGTACATACACACGAATTCTCAGCAGATCTTTTATTACTGGAATCTTTAGACGCTTTGTGATGATAGCCAAAAGTAAACTTGCGGAATTTCCAAAATTCAAAACCGTCCTACGCAGATTTCAATGAAATCAACCAAAATGATAGAGATACATACAAAAAAAATATTTCCAAGTGTTAACATACAGAATTAAAAATTTATGAAAAAGGCGATTTAAAAATTAATTATTAATTTTATTAGCACTTAATTCCACAGCTAGAAGTTATTGCAAATGCGAATGGGTACCAAAAACGATCAGACACAGTTACAAGAAGAAAAATAATTTCATGAAATTTAAAATTTATTTAAAATGTCAGAATTCTTTCGAATTTTGAAACTGTTTTCTTTAAACATATGATGATAGTTCACTTTGCTACTATTATATATATATATATGTGTGTACCACTTTGCAGAATTACTTAGAAATCAGTTTAGGACTGTCTTGAATACCTCACGGTCGCAGAAAATCATAGTGACAAATAAACTAACACAATGTTAGAAGATTAATTGGCCAGCGAGAAATAAAACTGCAAGAAGACGCGCGTATGTAGGTACGAACGAACAAGAGAAAACTCAAATGAAAAAGAGAAAAGTTCTATGAAGAGAAGTATTTCAGTGTGTATCGTATTCTATCCGTAAACTGACATACGTACCTTAAGCTCGGCATGCTCTTTCCTTTTACTAAATTGGTAGGGTGTTTAATGTGATCAACATCCTTTGCTTCGAAGATTTTCGAAGCTGTCGATGTGGGTCTCGTTAAATGATCATCCCCTGTATCAAGACTTCTATGGGTATCCTGAGATGAAAATTATACATTGAATTATATTTGCTCGAACGTAACAAAAAAAAATACAGCGTGTCTCCCTATAATCCTGCTTTGTGGATTTTTCTTGACAATTGATACTTTTATTTTCCTCATGATACCCATTTTCAGTGTTCTAGACGGGGGCAAAGAATGAACGAAATGAACAAAACGAGCCGTCAGCCAATGAAACGATCGCAGAATCATAGTGCTGCTCTCTACGATTGTGTTATCAGTCCTGAGCAGTGCGATTATAAGGAGGTCATACTGTATTGCAAATATTTACCACTGAATTTCAAATATTATTTCAATCTTACAAATAGATTTCAATATTTGCTATTGTCATGGTTGACCGACTAACTTTTTAAACGATTGGAAAGGAGATCTTATAATTTGTAAGTGAAAATAGAATTCCGTTTAATTAGATTTCATTCTATTCAATTATCACGTTCAATTTATAAGATGATTCGAGGTTCAAAAATATATTGTTAACAGTTGCTTTTATAAATGCAGGGGAAAACGGGTAGAGAAATATGTTAGAATTATATTTGCTTTTTAATGTTACAACTTCATTTCGTACTATTTTCAAAATTTTAATTTTAAAAGGGTTTAAAAAACCCGCTAACAACAACGACGTGTAGATATAACATCTTATTGGACTAGTTAATATAAGTCGGCTCTTTTTATCGTTATATCTATTAATCAATTTTCTGTTCATTAAAAGAATGTATATTCCAAAATTTACATTTCAAATTTGAATTTTTTAAATGCGTTACTCAAACTTATTTTACGGAGATGTACGTGGAGTTTAGTCTGTACTTATATCTTCAATGAATAAACCGGTTATTTGCATAAAGCTGGCAGAAATATTTTTAAGTTTCATAAAAATTCATGCGTTAAATCATGTAGCAGAAAAGTGCACGCGCATGCAATATAAGTTGATTAATGAAACTTCAAGGATAATACACATAGGAAAAAATCGACGCTACGTGATATGGACTTGAAGTTATTAAATCGATGTATGAAAAATTGATATTTGATGAACCGCCGGAACGATGGCATATAGTGCATTTACACTAAATAGACTGTTACAATTGACATCGATTACATGCAATAACCTTTTTATTGGACTGCGAGATTAAAGAGGAGAGGGGTTAAAGTATATATTTTGTGAAATCTACTAGTCTGTATTCTTTGATGAAAAAAACGTGTCGATTTATGCCTAACTCATGTCCGAAAATGAAAAAATCAAACTTCCTCATGTTATATAATTTTATGCGCTTTACTTATTTCTTACCTCACGTTTTCTATCTCTTATGTCTTCTTATGAGTACACATTACTTTTTAATTATGACATAAAGTATTTGTTCTGAATTCGAAGCAGTGTTTTGAAAAATAATCTTACTTTAGGAGAAACTATACGGTCAAATCATTGGTTTTCTTGGAAAGAATGTAAGTAGGTGTAATAAAGTACAAATACAAGAAACTACAGTGAATAAAATATAAAATGTTGTTGTAAAGTATAAAAAGATTCTTGGAAGATTATAAAATTCGAAATATTATTTTATTATAAGAACGAATATTTAAATCAAACAGTTGACCGTGCGTCATAACCTTTGATCTTTCCCTACGTCGATTCTCGAAAATAATAAAACTTTATTAGGAACAAACCGTTTTTTCAAGAATTATAATTTTTCTGAATTTTTCAAGAAAACCTGAAATTTGCAAAAAAGTTAGGTAAAAGTAAAGTGCATAATATTATGCAATATTACAAAATTTGATTCTATTATGGATTTTGTATTTGTGTCGGATATAAATCCTCATCTCTGTGTGATGAAAAGAGACTGACGCAAATATTAAGGTATTATCGATCATACCAATCTTGGATGATTTCGTATGTAGATACATATTTTCAATAAAATCCTCTCCCGTTAAGAAAAAAACCGATACTTCTTAATTCACTTTACAAAGTAGAAAGTTCATATGAACTTGACGCGGCAGATTAAGATAACTGCTACAAATACCTGCCCATTTGTCTTAAAAGGCTTCATGAAACTAAAAATGTATTTTTCCAAAATACAGGTTTAAACTAAAAGAATGTTTCCCAACATCATCTTTGGTTTTCTTGGAAACAACGGGGTGTACGAAAAGTAAGTGTAAAATTCGCTATCGTCTGATTCTACACCTCTACATCAGAGAACATTTGTAAAACTAAATTGGTGCGAGGTTGACCTTGAACTTGAAGTCCAAGGTCAAATCATATTATTATTGCATTGAATTCTACTTGGCGAGGGGATGAAAAGTGCAAGAAGTACTATGGGTGGTAACTCAATGGTTTTCTGAAGAAATGACACCGAAGTGCGGTAATTGTCTACTTCAAATATTTCTCACTGATTTGAATGATCTTGAAATATGTTGCCATTAGCGTCATACTGAACAAATTTTCTTTATAGATGTGTTACAACCGGTCGGTCTTAGTTTCGAGATATCAGCAAAAATATTGTTGTGGTGCAGACTTACAACCTCTTCTCGAGAACATAACTCAAACCTTTATATGAACCATCGCAAAGGTATCCCATACATTAAAGATACGATATAGAATGACAGAAATATTTTTACAAATATTTCGAAATTAAGGCTGAGCAATGATAACATGTATAGGCTGTCTAGTAATTTGAAAAGATGTTTGGAATGATGATAGTGACAATATATTTCAAGATCATTCAAATCAGCGAAAAATATTATTAGAGACTCATATAGGAAATTCAAACGTACATGTTCGTTCAGTCCTTTAAAAAAAATTCCGAAGAGTGCCGTGAAAGAGCACACCTAACCAAGCCCCCTTAAATGATACGGAAGATGTTAATACGTATTAATTAAATATTTATCATATAAATCAACTTTTAATTAGAATTCAGTGAATGTTAAACAACCACGCATAAGAAAACTGGTCGCATTAAAAATATTTTATAGAAGTGACATTGCAAAATCTTATCATAAATTACTATGATTCATAAATATTTTAAAAGCTTACTTCACATAATTATAGAACAAAATACGACATAAAATAATGGATTAATAATTGAAGAGTGATAATAATTTATTACTTCTCTCTTTTAAAATATATGAAAGGAATCATTTATCGTCACTTGTATTCTTAAAATTTGTAACAGTTTCCTAGATAATATTTCTCAAAACAAAAACTTGAGATTGTGCGCAGACAAACTCTCTATTAAAAGAGTTAATATTCATACTGGCTCAGCGTCCTTGCAAATTATGTATTCGCGTACAACGATGATAAAAAATTACGTGTCGTAATTAGATAATATTTTTCCTCTAGGTAGAGTACAATAATTTCTCCAAAACAAATAGGTCGTAATTTTCTTATATCTGGTTAAGAAGTTGATTTAGAGAACTTGCCACGTCAATTGCGAAAGTATTTATATGATATGATATTACGAGATTTATAATAGACCGAATGTGCTAAATAAAGTATTAGAAACCATTTTCCCCAAAATCATAGCAAATATTGGCTTTATTTATCTTACATTAAATAACACTGATTATTATTAATTAGTTACTGTGAAATAAATTTTTCTAATCTGATTCTTAAGAGAATAAAAATACCCTAGATTTTAATATAGAACGGCATATTAATCTTTATTTCTACTTGAACCTCTCTTATTAAACTGAAAAACATTTATTTGAACCATTTTTTCCAGTGTTGTCGTAGTTAAAGAATTACAGAGACAATTATTGTATTCTAAGCTATTCCGAATCTGTTTAAAAATATTTTCTTTCAATAATTTGCAATGCTTGCAAAATATTCTATTAAACGTGAAGAGGACAATATGGTTGAAATGTTCATCCATGTTGCCATTTATACGTACAAAAAATTGGAAATTAAATTAAGAAATAAATGAAGTAGATTAAAAATTATTATTATTCCCAGAACAATAGACGATCTAGAAATAAGAATACGTTTTGCTTGCGGATCAGTTCTTTGAGTAAGTTTATTAAATGTTTGAAATAATATATGTATGTGATTAATTCACATTTGTTTAAAGTTTTTTGAGATTTCTAGAAACTTTCTTTTAGGTCAAGTTTTTTCTCCATAACTTTTTAAGTATGCAATATAAAAATGTGCTTCAAATAAATGGTATTTAGTTCGACAATAGTAATCCAAATAAAAACAATAAATATATCATTCTATTAAAGAAAAATTAGAGGGTTTCGTTTACAATCTTAGCAATCACTCTATAAAAATATTCCGCGAATCAAATGATTATCTTATATCTCACTTAATTTAAGGGGAACAATTCTCTTTATTTAGCCCACTCTGTAAACGTGTGCGAAAATTGCATTAGATTATACTAATAGATATGTGTTTAATACTATATTAGAAATTGAAAGAATATAAATAATATTTGCTTAAATTATAAATACGTGATTTTAAGAACATAGTACTTTTAAGAAAAAGGAAATATAAATGTTAGACCATTATTCGTTGTCTACGAAACATGAGATATAAATATAGAATAAAATTCTTCATTCACAATTATCACAAAAGCATTCAAATAGTAATATCAGTAATCTGATTAATCACCTGTTCAAACAGCATTTTCGGCTCCTCTTGACCAATTTTCTCAAGTGCCTTCTCTGACTTGGATAACAATTTTGTTTCAACAAATGCCTTTAGATCAGCCATTTTCATTCTTTTCTTCTTTTCACTGGCTCGTCTCGTGTGATTTGACTCGTTTTCATGACCTATGAAATTTTTACGTAAAACAAAAGGAACTGTTTGTTTCGATGCATCAAAGAAACTTATATTTATACATACCGGTTAATACAGACACTTCTCGAACCTCTGGTATTTCCATCAAATCTTTAGGCACATCTTTCTTTTTACTTTCAGGACTCTGGTAAATCGATACCTCAATTTTTGGAATGGGTAAGGAATTGCTACGACGACGTGGCATCTGTTGGACTGATGTTTCTTCGTTGATCATACGTAATCTGCAAACATTTTATCAAAAAATATGCAATGTAAATAATGTCAACAATGTCACAAAAGAATTTAGCTTTATTATCTTTTAAACAGTTTTATACAGTAAAATTTGATTTCGTTAGATCGTTTGTATAAATAACTTTTGTCATAGAAATTCAGTAATTCTTTAAGAGAAACAATTTTTACTTATGACCTCACGATGAAAATTAATTCATTCATAAAACGACGTAATAATATAATAAAAGAAAAACGTAAGTAGATAGTCAGTATTAAATTGTTTGGAACGTTTGAAATGAAAAACTTTTTACAAAAAGTTTACAAGCAACAGTTTGTTTCTATTGCAAATAGTTTTTCGTGATTGAAGAAGTGTGGTCAGTATATTTTCTGCATAAATTGATCAATTCAATACATTTCTTAAGTTAAGTAATTTATTTGAATTCCAAAACCTATGAGAATACTATAACGTGTGCTCATTTATTTATTGTAAAACATAAATTTGATGTATCGGTTAATATAGTTAACTCTCAACGATTTGACAAGAATTGAAAAGTACAAAGTAATGTTATATTTTAGAAGTTGAACTTTTCAGTTTTAATAATAAGTTTCTAGTTTCAACTTATTACGAATTTCGTAAAAATACAAAAATAATGCAGAACATAATTCCAATAACTATTGGTTTCTAAAATTTCAATTTTTCTTGGCGAGTCATAATAATTAACACTAAACGTACCGCGACTGGCCATATGACCAGTATTAAAATTTCATTTAAATTAACTTTATGTCAATTCTTATATTGTTGGTTTAATCAGTTTTTCAATTTTTTCTTTCCTGTTGTTTCTTTTTCCACCAGGACAAATCATTTGACTTATTTACTTTTATTTTACACCAATTATTTGACCAATTATTTCATCATAATTCATTAAATTATTTTGCGAATTAAATTCAACACTACAACTACCGAGCGTCTAATATGATTGATATGTAATCCCTATAAAAATTGTAACAATAGATTATTTTCAGTTTCTTTCGATATTTGTTATAAAATTCAAGTGATATTTTCAAAATTGTTTCAAATATTCAATGCATTTAAGATGTCAATCATTGCGAAACAAGGAAACCGAAACCAGTCATTTTTACTGGTACGGTAGTTCTAGTGTTAAAATAAACGATATAAGAAACAGAAAAATAATTGATCGAATATAATTACCGATGATATAAAAATTGTAGAGCCCAATGGACTCCTTCCTCCTGCCATTGAGGAACAAAAAGGCACCTCAGAACAGCTACGTCAAGAAAAGTGGCAGCTCGGATGTCCGTATCAATGGCAACACTACATGTGAGTCCTGCGGCACTAGAATCACTGGGACCTACTTTTTGTGTCCCCGATACTTTCGTTTTCGACGTATCTTGAGCTTCTTTCTCCGATTTATGATGCTTATCTGTCTTTTCTTTATCTCTATCTGCAATTCTGTTAAACGAATAATGGTTATTTATCAACTCGTAAACAAAGTCTTTGCGTCTTTTAAATTGTATTTATACAGGAAAACCTCGATTAATCGAGTCAATATTTCTCGTGATTTGTATTGTTCAAAGTTTCGTTTATCGACAGACTCAATCATTTGGATTCTTAGATTATATCTCAAGATGCAACGATCTCATAAACTCATATTTTCCCGTTACTAAATGAAAGGAGTTTAAAGATAGAAATAAACTACTTACCCTATGCTTATAGATTTTTCTTGAAACTGTTTGCAGGTGTCCAGTCCCGAAATCGCCGTGACTTGTTCTATCGTTAATGTTGATTTGGAGAAATCATTCGTTTGACCCATAGCTACATGAAATATATTGGTCTGACCCTAAAGTGATGTAAAAATTGCATGACTAAAATACAATGAAAATCAACACAACAATAATTGGAGCAGGGGAACCACTCACACCGAGGAAAAAGTTACAATTGTCGCGCGACAGAGAAATCAACATTATGTAATAATTAAATATCAAAATATATATCATAATTATAATTGTTTTTTACCCCGTCGAGTGCTTTTTCCGATTCACTGAGCGATGGCAATCTGAAGATAACCTGATAGAAATATTCTATTACTTCATCGATCAACGTGTTTCATGTCGATTGTAAATCGTTTATCTCGAATACTTACCACATGCTCATCCTCTGCACCAGAACTTTCTTCGGGAATAGTTTCGGGAAATATAGTCTCCTTCGGTGACGATACCCAAGTGTTCTGGAAAGAAAATTACGAATATTATGCAATAAAATATTTTATTCTGAGATTGATAATGAATCTTCAAATATTAAACAAGTACCAACATTTTAACTTAAGTTAAATGTTAAATGAGTTTCAGTGACACATTACTTTAAATGATTTAGTATTTATTTCATTTTAGAAAATGATACACTACATTGTAAATAAGAGAATATTCAAAGATGTATTTCTGGGTACAATTTTCGGTTATGACATAATTGATTTGTCTGACGTTTTAATATTCCTCTGAGTTTCCGTTTTTAGAAATGATTATGTTCTGTTGTGTTGTTATTGTTTCATGTTGTTCTTACTGTTTCGCAATTATCAATTCCTACTGCATTATTACGAGAAATAAAGAAATAGTAGGATTTCTGATTTACTTACATCATCATCTGGTTGTTTTGTTGATAGAGTTTTTTCAACACTTTGGTCCGAAAACTGACTAACCGATTCACTGGGTGGACTTTCAACATCTAAAAATTGTAGAACAGATTCGTTTGAAAAATATAAATTTCACAATGACCGTTTAATTTTAAAAAGAGTAATTACAATGCTCAACATATATCCTGTATTTCTATAACTAATACGTCATTTTCTTACAAATTCGCGCATAAAATATAAATTCGAAAATCTTCATCACCCGAACTTAATAATAAATATAATAAATTTTCAAAATCGATTTTCTTCAAAATAAGAAATAAAATGAGGACTAAAATCTTTCATATTAAATTTTTCTTTTTCTCAAATAGAATAAACTCCTTCCTGGCTTTTACATTGTATCATTACCAATCTATACATTCTGCTATTAGATATCACATTTCATACAAAAAAAAATTAATATGAAAAGATACAAGTAAAAAGGTATATAAAAAACTAAGAAATTCGTTGAGTAGTATAATTTCATGTAAGTTTAACTTACTTCCTCCCACAAATACATCGTCAGAGATCTGATGTTGCTTGGAAGATTTGAAAGACCGATTCCACAGAGCTTGTGGCTTAATTCGGCAATGAGTGGTAAAGCAAGGTGTATCTGGGTGTCGACACTCGCATAAGGCCGTCCATATTTTCAAGCCATTCTCCAACCGTAAGTTTGTTTTAAAATCGATATCTTTCAAATGATTGCACAGTGGTGCAAAGAGATAGACGAATAGCTGTACAAAAATGAAAACCCGATGAAAATTTACTGATTACCTGTAAATTACATACTTATTTGTAACGTAATAAATAATTTGGTAATAAATAATAAACCAATAAAGTACATACTAACTGAAATAAAATAGAATATCGTGTTCGCTTAAATCAAATCGTAAGATAGGAAAATATTAATTTTACACAGAACTTTATAAGAATATAGAAAAACTGAGAGAAGTAAAAAATTAATTGAATATATACAGTATCAAAAAAATTGAACATTTTTTAAAAACACGGTAAAATGTAATAATTATATTTTCATTAAGACTCATTAATGTTATTTTGGTTATAGGTAATGAATATTTGATATGTTAATAAACAAATGGAAAATGATGATTGTATTGTAATAAAATTATTTTTGACAACTATAATCTTCACGAATTAGTTTATAAATAACACTACTTACTGTCATGGTGGGTATAGAAAATAAGTAATAAAACGGATTCCCAGTGTCGGCCTCATTGTCAGCACATTCTTCAGCAGCATCGAGAAGTATCCAGTGAAGAATGTAGAGAAGAGTTGTCTCCAAAGCGCCGAGAGTTTGAAAATCTTTCCTTGAAGATTAATAGAACCGATTTACAAGAAAGACACAAAACATTTCATATGCGCTAGGTCGGACAACAATTTTTCTCCGGTTATTGACAATTTCTTTTGTTAGATATCAATGACATTTATGATATAATAATTCTTTTAACTTCTTAACTGTGGAATCATTAATTGTTTGAAAAATCTCTCGTTCTGCGCGATAAAATAAAAAAATGAAGTGTGTATTCGCTAAGCGCAAGGCGAATGCAGCTAGGGTATATTTTAGTGAAAAACCAAAGTGAAAGAAAGAAGAATTACATGTTTATCTGAGAAAAGAAATAATTCATCTCTCCCCGAATTACTGTAGATGTAAGCAATTAATGTTTTTCGGAATTGTAATACCACATTTAACGAGAAAAGGGATGAAAGTTCTCTTGCCAACCCAGTGGAAAGCACAACAAACCCAAATTCTTACCTATTGTGAAGATGATTAGCTGTGGCATGGAGGACGTAGGGAAGAGCGGCTTGAATCAAATGCCAGCGTGGCACAGTGCGCAATATCTGATTTAAGCTGGGTGTCAAATCATTGAGAAGATTTTGAACCAACACCTTTTCGAGAGACTGTCAAAATAAAGCGGAGAGATTTGAGAAATATTATTAATAAATCAAGAAAATCTTAGTGAGACTGTTAATGAATTTTCAGTTAAATAGTATATTGGAAGAACGTATGTTATGAAGTATTGTATACAAGGTGGTCCATAGAAACGTTGGAATATGATTAGAAAAAGTATTAAGGAAAAACGTTGAATGATTTATATAGAATACTATATTTGTACTATATTATAATACGAATACTATATTACATAAGTCTGAATTTATCAATTATATTATTGTTTTAGTAGTATGTCTGTTTTTACCAATATAATACTTACTAAACTATTTATTGCCACCCTTAATATTGTTTAGTAATAGTTCTGCTAGAGCAAAGCTATGATTTTTAAAACTTGCATAAACCACCCTGAATATAATAAAAAACATAATAATGATAATTGCTAATATACAGGTACATAACTTCATTAGTATAGTATATTACATAAAGAATGAATATAAAGTATAAAAGTATATTCAAGTATAAGGAATGACCTTTGTAAAAGATTTTATGAATTGATAAAAACTTTGTATCTGCATCACTATTATGAAAAGTACAAATGTTCTATTTTAATAATTATCACGTGGTATTTACTATATGTTATTGTATTTCGGGTAATTATTTGGAATCAGTCAGCTCATCGATTTTGATGACCATGAAATATGGTACTGGGGGCATGGAGGAGTTGTTCAGAATGATAACCTTCACAAAATATTTCAACGTCATTGAAATGTGTGAGATAACTATGATTCCAAATAATTACGGTATTCTTATGCTTCATTGCAAAGATGTAAATACAATGTATAACATAATTAATGTTTTTTATTTATTTTAGGCATTAGTAGACTCAAATTTTGTACATAAAATTAATTTAAGTTCAAAATAATAATGTTTTAATTAATATAAGTATGTAAGTCATTCTTTTTGAAATACTAAACCTTGAAGTTGAGTAACATGTACGCATAACTTGTGATTATATGATTACTGAAATTGTTTTATGATGTTAACTTCACATTTTTCTGGATAATTGAAATTGAAGTGGAAGAGAAATTCATTGATAAAAAAAAAACATGTGTTTAATAAACACCTTTAAGAATCGCAAGTTCAAAAACGTCTGAATGTATGGATGTAAAGAATACTAACCGTACAAGCTTCCTTTGTCTCCTACGTAAGCATTGAAATTGAAATAATCATCATTAGCGCACAATTTTCTAAATTGTAGTCGCAGAAAGACTCTACAGTAGTAAGAATATAAGAAAAAGGAGCAAGAGGAAAGAAAGTATTTCGCAGCGATAGTAAAATGCAAAACTACAGGCATATATTGTTGCATAATAAGATCAATAGATCGATATATATGTATGATGTTTCTGAAATTGTGGTACAATCAAAAAGTCAATTATTCTATAAGAAAAACTAATTAGAAGTAAAAAAATATAGAATTACATTTTTCATATAATGTTTTCTTTTTGCGATAATCGCATTTGGAAATTTATCGAGTGCCTGTACTACGTATTTAATAAGAATCGAAATATCTTGGCTGATATGTCTGACCATGATTTACCATTTCTACTGACAAATGTTAATGCATGCATATGGATGCACTGTATACATTGATTTTCTCTGGAGTGAAGTCTCCTATGAGAAAATATTATTCTAAATTTTTTACTAATTTTGTTATGTAGTGCATGCCATGAAGTTCGTATCCGGAATATTTACGTATGAGGAAATATAAACATTCCATCTAGATATATTATATAATAACTGATGTATAATATGTGCGTATAACATACTTCTGGCGTTTTATAACGAGGTATATTTGATATATATAAAAATTGTGCAATTTGCTATGATAAATGAAGTGGAAGTATGTAATAATATCATATCACTACCAAGCCAGATGCTAAAACAATTGTGAAACTTTTATTTTGATCTATAATGTTTCATTGTTTTCATTCAAAACCATGCCTATATCCAGAAGAGCCTATTAATAGTAAAATATGGAAAAAATACAAAAGATCGTACCATTATTAGTTGAAAATTCAGCAAAATGTTAATATATTTATATAATTGAAGAAATTAAAAAATAAATACTAAGAATAAAAATTATAAATATTTCCTAGGAAAAATAATACTAGTTTTTCACAGTAATATAAGAATTCATCGTATCATTTGTTTACATTGGGTGTTTTCCAAATCATGATGTAGATTTAAGAGGATGTGATTTTACATAAAAAAATAAGTCAAAAATATAAAGAAGTAAAGCTTATCATAAGATACTTCGCTTCCAAGATAATCGATTTCGAAACTTTGTCCGATAGATGTGCGTCAACAATTATAAGTAGAAACGATCAGTCATAAACAGGCGCATGAACTGGCTTCTACTCAGTAACACGAGTACTTGAAATTTGTTAACTCGATTATTTCGGAAGCGTTATATCATATGAAGGAAATTTCTTGAACATTTCCAATTTTTATTTTCATGAAAAATCACTTTCTTCTTTAATGTAAGGTTAATTAGGCAACGACTAATCAAGTAAGATTATATATACATATATGTAATAAAATATTGTATATATTTAATTATTACATATATGTATATGTTTAATATAATATTATATTAAATTATATAAAATATAATATACATATTCAATAGAAAATATTTAGTAAAATAATTAGTATAAATATTAAGCATATATATATTTATATTTATATTTATATTTATATTTATATTTATGTTTATATTTATGTTTATATTTATATTTATATTTATATTTACGTTTACCTTACCTAAATGAAGAAAACACTCTACATGTTTCATTAATCTTATCATAACATGCAAAAAAGCATTGGTAGATCATATTTTCTACAAGTAGTAAAATATTTCTAATTTGCCCAGAATAATTGAAGAATAAATTTGCAAGCATGGGAACAGGCAAGTGTCAAGCATAGCGGACTTACATGATGGCCTGGCGTATGTTGACAGAACTGCAGATGACACGTGGAGGCGGCAGCGCAGAGGAGGTTACTTTGTTAGTGCAGGTGGGGTAGGTATTGGAAAACAATGGATTGATGGGACACAGTTGGTAAGGAATTTTGCACAGCATGAAATCTCTTTGTGTATTTTCAAATAGTTAACCCTTGTGCATTGTCTAAGAAACAGTTATATTAAAATTGTGTACAATTAATTATAATTTTGTAAAATGTTAATATTAAATCGATCTATACGTTATTCCAAGGGCAAATATAATTAAAATCAAATGGTCAAGTTATCATCAATATTATTTAAAAATTAAATTAATTTCTTTTTATATTTTAACTTTGCTTTTCTAATTATTTATTTCGATAATGTTAAATAATTCTGGTATTAGATTTCATGAATGCAAAAGCTTGAACACGTTCTTTAAACAAAAATTAACGCAAATTTACCATCCACACAAAACATTTTTACCACAATAATTTTAAGCTTTGCAGTTTATAAACTTATCTCCTTTTATTTTTGTCGAAGAGAATCCTTATTACGATTGTAAACTTCTTCTTATAATTTGACGTCGATTGTGCTAAGTGTGTTACATAAAAATTTGTTCACAATGTAACCATTCATACCACTTAAATTTGTTGGAGTAATATAATAGTTCGTATAAAATGTTGATATATTTTTGTAAAAATAAGACATACCTCTCCAAGCAAACTTCAGTTGTTCTTAGTAATATAGCTTGTAAATCATATGTAAATATATATGTAGATATATTTAAATACATATATCTTGTGTGATAAGTTAAATATACTTTCAAGAAACGAAAAATTTCTGGAAACATTGGCTCTTGTATTATGAAGTTTTATAGACAACACGAGTGCTTTTATATAAGCAATCATATTTCCTTCAGACATTTGAAAATAAAGTTCAATTGCTCCATAAAAATAAATTATGCACTACAGATATTATTTTTCATATACTCCATACACTCACACATTCATTTCTTTTCATTCTTTTGCAACTGAGGTAATATGTATGCATGAATGAGTGTATGTTCTTACCGTGCATATTGCCTCGTGCAGCTTGCCTAATTTCGAACGTATAAACGGCCTATAAATATAAAGACAACAATGAAATCGACTCTAAAGAACTGACAGTACAATATATGTATTGATTAATATATAAATCTGTTTTCGTTTAAAATGAATAAAAGATATAATTGTATTGCAAATTACTACGTATATATATACTAATTATGCGGAATAGATAATTATTAAAATGCATCTTAGTTGTAGTTTTTCGAAGTCTATATGAAATTATTTCCGATAACATTGTTCTACTTGAAATTTAACTGCATATGTCAAGATAAATATCAAATAAAATCTTAGTTTAAGTGACACAGCGTTGATCACGTTTCCCAGCGTTTTACATTTTAATTTTCAATTTAACCTCTAAAATCATGATATATTCTAATCGATAAACTTTTTAGAAATACTTTTAATAAACATCAAAGAGATGTGATAAATATAGGAAAAACCTGCTATTTGAAAAGGGGTCTATTTATATCCTCTCGCGGGTTGCACGTAAAAAATTATTCTTCAGCCAATGATTACGTAAGTAATTAACGACATCAATTATAGAAGTCTCGAAACATTCTTGAAAATTCGCGACACATAAGGGTACTTTTAATATAGTAGGTATCGTTACATACCAACCTCGCGAATGTAGAATTAAGAAAATAACCAAATTAGTTTTGCTGTTACTTTAACTGAACTGCGGATTTTACGTATTTACAATTCCTCTAAAAAGCAACATTTTCATTTTGTTTCAAACCTGACAATGCCTTCATCGCCAATACAGTTTTCGAACGACTCTAATTTCTACAAATTGAATCTCAAATATGTATATCTTCGTAAACGTCCATATTAACAACAACGCTCGAGCTGGAAATCCAGAAATTCGAAAAAGAATATACAATCTTTTAAGCAGGATATACGATTTCCCCAAGAAAACTATTTAAAATACCCGATACCACAAAATCGAATGCATCGTTCCAAGCAAAAATAGTACCTCAACTGTTGCCAAAGGAACATCTGAACCGGAATGGGCAAAGCATGTTCCTGTAGGTTCCCGTCGACGGATCGTCGTTTATCCATATTCCCAGTATAAGTATCTACAATAATTCGTAACATTTACATTACACAACGGAGATGCAGGCGCATTCGAAGAAGGAAAGGTGAACAAGAAAATCCCACCATAAGATCGGACGAGGATGATCAATCAGTTAAACGTTCCCGTCGCCACGTGTTTCGCCTAACAATAGTAAACGCACTTCGGTTCACTTCTTAACACCAGCCGGTGTTTTTATGTCGGAGCACACACGCGTCGATCACCTGACCCTGTCACCCAATAAATCAATTTCCCGTCACTGTTGTGACAAACGATTTCCCATTGAATCGTTGAACGGGTTCTTCGCCGGGGTCTTACGTACCTTCACTTTCGCTTAACTAGAGTTTCGGCTAAACATTCGAGGGACGAAATTCAGCGAGGATATTTTGGTTCTCGAGATTTTCGTTCGCGTACGGATCAAGGATCGCCGGGTGATTTCGTAGATTCGATTTTCGATGTACTCGTACGGAACTTCGTGGAAGATGCAAGAAGATGAAAGCAGCACCGTGCAAGGACAGGATCACGTGCCACTCGGCCTAGTGACACAGTTGCATCGTTCTGCGTAGCTCGGTATGCACTCGCCGTACGGCGGATGCACCACCGCGGCAGGATCGTGAGTAACTGAAAGACACAACGAACGTAATGCTGTTGGAAAGGATGGGAATGCGCGCGCTACTCTCGGAAAATCCAATGCGCCGGTCGTTCCATCGATCAGCCCAGGAATCTGCTCGCTGGACCACCACCACCACGCTGCCAGGGGCGACCCACCCTTTCCACAACGCATCCCTACCAACCTACTTATCCGCCAAACCTACCTTTTACTTTCTCGGAATACTGCAAAGCACGATGATCCGGTGTATCTTATTGTTATCGAGAGCCTATTGCACGATCAAACATAATCTGGTAATTGAATTGTGGATTTAAGGTATTTACGATAAATTTCAAGGTGGGAAACGCTAGGGAACATGCTACGTTCTATGAAATTTACTTTTCTTTTATTGTAGTTTGTATGTAACAATCTATACGTATCGTGTCATATTTATTTATATAACAAACCTATCTCTTGTCTTCTTGGAATATTATAAACCACAATGGTCCGACGTATCTTATTGTTATCAAGGGCCTCTCGCACGATCAAACACAACCTGGCAATTAAATTACGGGTTTTATATGTTTGTGACTAACGTAAGGGTGGGAAACGCAAGAAAACGTGCTAATGACTCTGAGTGATTTTTTTAGAAATGTCTAACTTAGATATAACTTTAGCAATCTATTTCTTTGTTAAACCTACCTTTCACTTTTCCGGAATACTGCGATACTCGATGATCCAATGTATCTTATTGTTAACAAGGTCCTCTGACACAATAAGACGTAACTACAGATTTTATGTGTATACAACAGAAATGAGTATGAAATAGAATAAAAAGTTTCTATACAATATGCTCTCTCTTATTGCGGTTTATTAGAAATAATCTGTATGTACATGTAAATTTACATAAAAATTCGTAATCGAAATATATACGTTTTCGCAGTCATACTTTCCACTTCTTGTTTAATGCAGTCCAGTGTAGGTATTATATTGTTATCAAGGGATTCTTACACGGAAAATATAAACTTGTAATTAAACTGCGGTTTTCATACATTTATGACAAATATAAGTTTAAGAATTCAGTTATCCTACTTTTGACTAATTAAAATTTTAAGAGACCAAGTTAATTTCCACTTCATTCTTCTTTTCTTGAACATCTTCCTGAAATTTTGCATAAAATTCAACGGTCTATTTGTAATGCTGCAGCTGGCAGAGTGTATTCGATTAAAATTGCGAACGTAACCTCTGAAGGTACATATATTCAAATAAATTTGTGGAACCTGTGAATTCAACACATTTAGATTTCATTGTCGAAGTTGTACAAATTATAACATTACTTTTTAGCAATCTGTGCTGACCTTGATTAGTGTAATGACTTATGTAAATACATGTTCTGATTAATCTCTCCTCCCACGTCCTTCTAATTTCAAACATATATGCAATGTAAGTATACACGTAGTCGCCATTGTTCTGAAAAGAATGCAACAAATGATTTCTATTGATTATGTTAAAATTCGAATTATATAAATGTACAACTTAAAAAAAATTATATTGTACGTGTATCAGTGAAACAGAATAGAAACATTGACAATTTCCGAAAGGGATATTAATGAAATATTCTTTAGTTCTGCTTCGTTATTCTTTATAAGATATAAAAATAATAACATACACGTGTATATAAATATATGATAAAGAATTGGGTCATTTTTAATACCGCGAAAGGAGGAAATAACTATAGGGTTTCTCGGAAAACTTCAATGTTTGCTGGCGATCGATCGTTTCCACGAATCGGTGCTCAATGTTTAATTCTTTATTTTACAAATAAGTAAACATATATGTTCAGACACTTTGTGCCAGGAATAATATAACAAAATTTATAAATTATTCACGTAAAGAAATACAAGATACGTAATTCTTTATTATGCTAAAAACAAGAAAAAAGTGACTAAAAAATGGCAACTTGAACTATAAATTGCTACTCTTTCTTGGAACAAGATATTTTAGTTCATTAGGGGCTATAACCACATTAATAATAAGTACAATCACAGTCTTCTTGTTTCCATTCAATACAACAGCCGGAATTGTAACAACCATTGAGACATGATCTTTGAAAATGACTTTATTTAAAAACGTGTAATTCCTAAACTTTCTCATATTTTGACTTAAAAGAAATTCATAATATAGTTCAGATATTAGTAAACTTATGTGTAAGTAATCAACAAAAACTAGCAACCAGATTAAAAAACAAATTCCCAAAGTAAGTCTAAAAACTGCTGTACCAAATGAAAATGCAGTGAACATTGGATAATTGAAACGTTGTCATTCCTACCCAGTTATTTTCAACACACCACAGTGCTCGACAACCGATCGCGGTTGAAGCGTGTAACATGATCCGACTGTTTCAACGGTATTTTCTTTCCTATTCGCAGTCCTTTTCTATATTCAAAATTTCAATCGCATATTATACAAGCAATTACGATCGTAATTCTATCGCGTTTAGTGTTATTTTAATCAGAAAAACATAACAAACACGATGGTGAAAGTTTCATTCGTCAAAAGTCAAAAATCAAAAATCAAAAAGCTCATCGCGAGCCTTTAATGTTGCCGAACGCTTCGACTCTCAGTCTTTCTTTTTCCTTCACTAACTTTGTCTTCTTCTATGTTCGCCATGCTAAAATCTTCGTTCCCTGGGATCAATTCGATTCTACCTGTTCATAATTGCAACCATCCGGTCCTGTTGAGTGTCTCAATTATTCAATGTTCACTGTATCTGCCCTAATATTTTGGCAACCGTAGTCTTGATACAAGGATTCTCGCTTCCTGGCTCGTCGGGTGTAAATACAGTCTGCTACCGGCATTCTCTGGTGAAGAGTCTCTGCATTTTCGTTAATAGAGTAATTATTATATATTTATTGGAGGAAATTACCAATCACATTACCATGTGAGCAAAACTTAGCAACAAGAAATCTTTATTGTATAGCTTAACTTACATTACTTGATTTTAACATGATATGAGTTTACTGTATTAGCATTTAACTATGGAATAACGATTTCTTGTTGCTATGTTCGTTCCTGAGAGACATAAATTAAAAAATTCTTCGGATATGCGAGCATTTGTCGTGCTTTCGACTCAATAGGATAGATTATAATGGTATAGTAGATTTCCTCCTTCCTATATTCATGTACATCTAAACTTAGCACTGTCACACTTGGTCTTTTATCGACTTGGTTATATTATTTACTGCGTTTCATTTATCTGTGTCATTGAAAGTATCATCATGTCACTGTACACCAAACTAAATTTCATGTTAGTATTAATTTCACTAAAAGTTAAAATTAACCAGTGTACTTTAAATGAATTGTCAAAATAGAAATATACAGTAAGATCAGCTAACGAGCGCTTTAATTGTATGTAATTTTAGCAGATTCTTTTATAGAACGATGATATTTCAATATCAACATTATAAATGACTTGTGAAGAATAGAACTGTTATTGATTTATTGACTTTTAACCAAAGGAAGTGTGACAAATCTTTGACACATCTCTAATGACGAGGAATTCCATAATTGCTGCAATTGACAATGACGAATAACTTGGCATTGTAAAACTGTTTATATGTATATATAAAATAATAAATGTGTACGTGAATAGTAGTATACAAATAAATTATATCTATACATAATAAATAAATAAATATATTAATGATAATAAATTTATTATTATAAATATATTGTACTATATATGGTGTAATATTGTATTATATTATATTGTATTATTATAATCAATTCCTTTATAAATCTATTTATAAATTTATAAATTTAAGTATATATATTTATCAAATTCTTTAAAAAAATTCCAAGAGTAGCTTAAGAAATATTTATAGACCAGAAAAAAACCTCAAGCAATAAAACAATTTCGACATATTCAAAATTAGAGACTTTCTTACAAAAAAAGCAGAGTAACAAATGAGTCATACAGTTGACAAAATGACTAACCCTAAACACCGAAAAACAAACTTTATGAAACTATACACATAAAGCCATCGACGTTACGACAAATGAAATTAAAAAATATTCAAACGCAGTTAATCGCTTTTAGTAGTGAGTAACTCAAACATAAGACGACAGAGACATAAAGAAGAAAAATTCAAATTACATACACGTAAAGTGACTAGAAAGGAGCACAGACTACTCAGCTTGATTGGAGACCACTTTAGTATCACAAACGTCATCATTTCGAACTCTAATAACTTCACTGGCTCTCCGGAAGGTGTCAAGTTGCCTTTTCTTAGTAGAAGCCAGCTTCCTATCAAGAAACCTCTCGAGGTCTCCGAGCGTCATGTCCATCTCGAACACGATCTCGTTGCCGCACGATCTTTCCCCTTGCTTTGTCCCTTTGCAGTGAACGGAACTGATTTCTATACACACTTCCGTCGTGCCGTCGCCCTTATCGGCCAACCTTTTCGCTTCGTTATTAATGGCGCTGCAAATGTCGCGCCAGAGATCCTTCTGACTGGAGTGTAATTTCTCAATGAATCGCTGGAAATCCTCCCAGTCCATTTCTTCCGTGCCTTCGAGGATCTTGCGATACAGTAGTAAAGTATCAGCAACCTCGTCGCATTCTTCATCGTCCTTGATCAAACTCTTCAAGAACGATTCGTTGTAACTGATGCGCCGTGTGACGTTTTTAATGGAACCATTCGATGAATTTTTTTCAGACAGTGTCGAAAATTTCGAGTTCGTCTTGCTCTGCTTGAGCTTCATCGGTTTCAAGGATCCTAGTATCTGCTTTATACTGAACTTTTTACTTCCGAGGCTTCCTTTAGACCTTCTCTTCTTCACATTGTCGCTTATTGAATCCTGACTGATGTCGTGCCTTGAATTCTCACTGGTTACTTGTGACACCTGTGCAGTTGAAAGCTCATTGTCTTTTTGAACGTTTGAAGATAATAATGCATCTTTTACCCTTGTGCCAGTTGAATCTTTGTGTTGAAGAACATGTTTGTCAATGGAAGTCTGCGTACAATACACGCATTTATCATTGGTACCCGGTGTTTGCAGTTTAACGTCTAATCCAATTATAAGAGGCGTTGAACTGACCGTTATTCCGCAATTATCAATGCGGGAACTGCTTTCGCTTTTCGTTCGCGGACATTTCATCCATTCACGTATCATGTTCTCCGCGGAAGAGGAACTGACGCTTTGATCCGAGTTTACTGGCGGACTGAATGCTCTGGAAATATTTTCTAGGGAATCATCTTCCATTAAACAACTAAGACTCGTTGACTGTTCATTGCTTCTAGAGAGATGTTCGAAATTTTCGCATTTATTTCCACGCACGCCGCCACCCGAATTTTTCAATTCGTTGTGCATATCAAACGCTGAATCTAATTGCGGATTACAATCCCGACTGGCATGTAAAATAAAGCGACGTCTATTGTTAGAGGCTCTAGACTTTATCCGAGCTCTGTCATTCAGTTGCGAAACGAATTCGTCTTGTTTCGTGTCTGCCGAACCGAGACGACTGTGTGCCAAATACGTCATTGTATTAATGATTGAATCAACTTCGTGAGAATCTTTCGCACCCTGAATATTTTTATGCTGCTTGTCAATTTTGAAATTAGAGTCATCTGTTCCCGACTGTTCATATAAAATATCTTTCACGAATTTTTCACTAGTTTCATCGATGCTTCGCTGGCTTCTTATCACTGGTTCGTGTGTTCGCTTTTTACGTGACACACTATCATCGACAAGTGAAGTCAAGTCCTTATTATTGTGCAGTTTGAACAATTCAGCGTAAACTGAGGTTGTCACGTCAGCAACGCGAGCAACCATCGCATCGTTTTCATTCAACTTTTTCTCTGTGTCATCAGCCACATTACAATTTTCCACTGTAAATTTTTCTGCTTTAATGGACGATGGTTCTGATCTTTGTAAACTACTCATTTGGTTTCGTAAAGTCTTCTTGTTCTCTGAAATTTGTTCGCTCGCCACATTTTGCACAGACTTCGCTGTATCTGCAACATCCTCGCGTTCAGCGATCATAATTTCAACTTGTTGAGAAGGAATTTTGTCGTCATGTTTATCGGTTGAACTCCTGTCAGTCGAGTTATCGCTTCTTCGGTTATCGAGCCGTTTGTAACCAGAAGTTATATTCTTTCGCGAGTTGTAATACTTCCCGATACGCTTCGTTGATAACGGTTTCTGTGTATCGAACTTCTCTGTAGCTCTGCATAATTCCGAGCCGTTGTTTCTGTTCGTGTTGTCTGAAAGGGTCTGCGTATTCAAAAAGTAAGATGTTCTAGGCGGCGATCGCCGCGATCCGATCGATTCGCTTGTTTTATTCGAGCAACTGATTACCCCGCAATACTTGCAGATTTTTATTGACGGATCGCTCGCGAAAATCTGTTCCAGTTCATTGTTACTGTATCTCCTCAACAGAGATTGTAACTTGATTGCGGCGTCACGGAACGGAGTGACGAACGATAAAATATTTCCGAAAGACTCTCGTTGAAGTAGATTGAACACTCTATAAACTGCGCCCAATTCCACTAATGAGCCTCGATCTACGTCTTTGCATACTTGATTAGTAAATAGATCACGCGAATAACGTACACCTCTGTCTCCTGTCGCTTCGAACATTTTGTTTATCGATTTCTCCATACTCGAATTGCACGCGTAGTACCTCAAAAGCAGATCAATGTCAAATGGTTGAATTGAAATTTTGTTCTCTTCGGATGATTTAGAAAATATGTCATCAGATTTGAAACTTTTGGAGTTCTGAACGTGTCCTGGGAATAAATTTACGAGAGATAATTGAGGAATGTTCGAATTGTCGTATTCTTGAATCGTGCTTAAGGCGGAATGTATATGTTGAGTGTCGGATACTGGAACTTCGACGTCAGGATCGGTGATAGTTACTTCAACGTATTTACTTCCATCCATTTTTCGAAGAGAAAGCTATTTTAATGTAGGTCTCTAATAAATTAATAAGAAGATACAAAAGATACAACTCTTGTCAGATTCTCCATTGCAGGTTAATTTTATGATTTACAAATCATTGTTGTTATTGTTTATTATTCCACTGGAAGGATTCCGGTAACTGTTCTATTAAAATGTATGCGTAGCCATTTTCATGTCGGCAATTTCACTGTTACTTGAATGCGCCAGACATTTGTACAGGTTAACTATGAGAATAAATTGTTTGTTTAACTGATAGCAGCTTTCAGGTAGAATACTTGGAAAGTCATTCGAAATGGTAATGTATCAGCAGTAATTAATTTTCAACGATGAATGACAGTTTTCAGGCCAAAGTTTCCGAAACTATCTAAAAGTTTCTTTAAAGTCACTTTACCATGATTCATTGTGCATAGATATTCTTCCATATTTATATTACATTTACTCGTAATTTCGTTAACAGATGACGGTTAAACAGTACTGATATAAATTAAGAGTTTGTTTACACATACACTCAGTATCCAGGACATTCTGTCTTCGAAATTAGAAAAAAAAGTAGTTGACGTGTGAATGTGCCTAAAAATCCTATCGAATTATTCTCATAACGAGTATTTCGCGTGAAAGGGTTATAATAATAAATATGAACAAATGGAAAGATTTCAAAGTTTCGTTATTAAATATTTTTGCATCTTACGATCCAATAATTGACTTTTTCAAGTATTTTGAAAATATCGTGTAGTCATACTAGTTTATAACGACTTATGTTCAACCACATATATTCTATTTTTATAAACATACTAATTTGTAAATCACCAATAACCTACTTCAATGGTTTACGATAAAGGTATGAAGTAATCGTATATTTACCAATGACACATAAAAAGACATAAGGCAATCGTTTAATACGTACTGGCAGCAGTAACTTCAGATTCTTACCAAGGTGAGGATGCCTCAAATAATGATTGAGGCATTTGCGAAAAGTCTAATTAATAAGATAATGGAGGAAGCTTTCAACATTATGGACGATGACAATGGTAAACTAATTATTACTGTATAGAAATAACGTTTCAACAAAGTATCGCTCATTTTTATCGTATGAACGTTTTATACATTCATTGGAATCATTACATTTCCATTTACAATGGAAATTGTTGCTTTGGATATTCGGAAATATTATTAAATTAAGTTTTTTTTTTTGTTACGAAATTAGATTAGTTTTAATATAGGTGTGATTTTAATATTTATTGGACAAAGTTTCATTTATACCAGAAAAATTTCGTTTGGAGAACGAAGATGAATTAACTAATATTGAAACGCAGTCGACAACGAATATGCACGATCACTCGTGCACTGGTCTCATCGAACACGAAACCGTGGAACGTATTGAAATGATGGTACGTGGATTGCGTAACTTGCGCATTGGAGATTCTCCTTCTGTGCCATCTCTTTTGACTGATTTAGAGAAGCAGGTAAAAAGTGAAAATCATATTAATGTTTTTAATTCGAAATATTTCTGAGTATCTAAAAGAATTCAATTTTCAATTCAATTCAGATTAAGAAGGTCTTTTAATTCTGAAGCACTTTTTAAATTAAAAATTGGAATGTATTTCTCAAAATTTAATGAAAGTACATATACAAACATTTTACATATGACTTTTTGTATTTTTAGTATTATTAGAATATTTTAAAATATATTGTTTGTTGTTTCCTATTGTAGCACCCATGGAGTTCTTCATTTTCGATAATGTGACGAAAATCAATATTCATTTTATTTGTTATAAGAATAATTATGATTGAAACAAAATTCCATCTTTTAAAATAGACAAATTATAAATTATCAAAGACAAGTAACATAATTTTCACTATTTTCTATTTTGATCAGTCGATATAATAGAAATTATATTTATATTAATACAATTTTAGTACCAACTTAAAACATTAAGAAGTTTAATACAATATAATGAAAGTTTTTATTTTACTTAAATCTAATACTGTAACCAAACTTGTTTCATTTTAAATTCAGTACATTAATCTCTATCTTATAATTCGGCCATTTATTTATTTTCAATTAAACAAAATTTCGTAATACGTGCACATTTTTTATATCTTCATACGATGAAAATAAGTTAACTAAAGCAAACACATACAAGCTTGAATTTTTGTCAAATTTATTATTCTACGCGATTGTTTCCAAGAATAAATATCGTTCTCCCTATTTTTAAATTTACATGTATAATAAAAACAAATCATTAGAATGATTCACAATTTAGTTTAAGAAAACAAAACAGAAAAGAAATTATATTTTCTATTTCATACAAAAATAAATCAACTGTGCTACAGTCTATTGCCCACACAATTCTTGTATCTTCTATAGGTAAAGCACGTTGCACACAATATCGACTGCAGTATTTCAACAACGGAACGAACCAAGACCGCAGAAATACCAATCATTCAGGGGCAAGGTGACGTGAACCAAATAACGCATAATGCAATTATCGAAACCCCATCGGAACCGACGTGTACTCCAAACGTCGGAGAAAATTGCGAATCAAACGACGTAGCTAGAATATCTGGTACCGTGTTGCATCGAATGATAGAAGAACTGGAAACGCAAGAGGAAGCCGGTGTCGCGGAAGAAATCGAATCCGAGTCGATTAATACGGAAGCTGTTGCGTCTGCAAACGAAGTGAACGAAGGAAACCAAAGTACCACCGATCTCCCATCAACAAGTAACTTCAAGAACAACGACACCTCCGATTTCGTTCATGAAGAGTTAGCATCGTTGTCCCTTGCGCATTCGACGCCATTTACAAACACGTACTTGGAGGATGTAGCCATAGAAGAAATAGCACTCTCGTCTCTATCAGCCCACGCTGTTTCCTCGCCAGATATCGCGTGCGAAAAAAACAAAAGAATTTCCAGCACGAAACCCGAAAAGTTGAGGAAGAAAGGTATATTCAGCAGAATGCGGAAAATCTTGCGGACCATTTTCGGTCGTCGAAAGAACTGATAGGACATCGGTTCGCGCAGCTTGTTCCTTCGAAGGAATTTACGGGTGACGAGCAATGGAATTATTTTATTGTCAAATCGTAGACCTAGTTTTTGAGAATGATATGCCTTGTTTGTCCACGAGAAGCTGGTAAAAATAACTCCCGGGCTTAGTCATCGACTGGTACGGGTAACGCGTCGCTTGCGTATGCCAAGCTCTCACGGCGTTATATGAGACATGAAATACATTCCTCGCGTTCCTAGGGACCCTAAAGTTCCTAGATCGACTTGGTTTTCATACCAAGATACACTGAACCTGTACCTTAAAAATTCTTTATAATACATTAACTTTTTTCGCACGAACATCTGAGTGTTTTTTATTTTTCGAATGGTAATCAAGGTTTACCCTAAAGAGTGAAAGCAAATATTTGGTTTTGAAACTTTATTTAATCAATTTAGAACTATTCTTTGGTAACTAATATTGAAAACAGCCGCAGGACACAAGTAAGCAACATTGCTTAATAAAGTTCAACTTTTTTTATGTACTTCAGTGTTTGGTAAGATACTTTCGTAGACATTTTTCTATGGTAAATACAAACCTGAGATCTGTTTTTCTCCGGTGTTACCAATTTTTGAGAAACATCATTTTGAAAACTAAATCAAGTCCTCGAATTGTTTAATCATTCATACACTAGCCATAAAGGCTATATAAAAGTTTTTAGTGTAAAACGATTAGATGCACTTTTACACACATGGTATTTTAAATAGTATGTTAAAAATAATATGAACATTTAGGTACATGTAAACGAGTTTCGAATCGAGCCAGAAACCTGTTATGTGCCAATTTTTACGAATATTTCTCAGTTTATTTTGAAAAAAGCATGAAATGGCTTCACGATATGATAAAGTAGTTTCTATTCGTACAGAAGTCATAAATGGAAGCTCTAGTATAGATACTATTACCAAAATATAATAACACCGCGAAGTGCAATGTACCGACAGGGATTTCCAACACCAGAATGTTAACACTAAAACTATCAGACAGATCAAAATGACCCATCTTGAATTTTTGTCTTTACAATTTAAAGATACAGAGGTATTTCTGAAAAATTTTTCGGTAAACTGATTCACTAATGTGCAATCTAAAATATAATTCTGTAGAAATTTTAACAAATACATTTTTGTAATTTGTATACGGTAATACGTGTTATACGATTTTACCGCTTGGTAGTTCTGGTGTTAAATTTTACTATATATATATTTTTTTTATTATTACACTCACTGTGTACAAATTATTCGTGATGGAATTCTTGACTGACGTTCGTAAGAGTCATTTTTATTGAATGTTAAATTCCAATAATAACCGGCATGTATAACAGTCTTCTTTTTATTTAAATACTGGTATTATTTGATCATTACACTGTACATCTTATACTATTACACTTTATATTATGCTACACATTATTACACTATACATACATTATATGTTGATGAAACAAAATTATACTAAATAGAAATGAATCTTACATATTAATGCCTTTGATTAAATTCGATCGTTCGATCTTTTTGCAACGAAGTTCACAAAATAAACGTCTGTCATATCGTATGTCGAAACTAGATTGTCTCCTAGATGCTTAGTTTTTAAGAAAACTTGAAAAATGTCCGCAAAAATCGGTGCGGTTCATGTGCCGTTTTGCTTTTCGGCATTGTTTAAACATGTTTAAACGTTTATAATGCCATTAAAATTTACATAATTGTGTTCAAGAAGATCCAAAGAATGATAGTATGCAAGAAAAGTTTGAAAAATTTTCATAATTGAGCCACAACAAATGTTCAAAGTTGAAAAACTGGGTAATGGAAAAAAGCAACATAAATATTCGAATTCAGCATAAGAAATATTGTTAAGATCACTCATTAAACCTTCTGTGACAACAAAAAAATTAAATTTTGTATACCAGAGTTATTCGAACACAAAATACGTATCGAACATGTCTATTGAAGTTGTCACCCCTACCATTGGTTCTATGAAGGTTAACTTTACTATGGTGGTCAGTTCAATGACACATTTAAAGTAATGTTGGAAAAAGAAAAACATGTATATTGGCATCAGGTTTTATATACTTTGTTAAAGAATGAGATAAAAGCATCTTTGACGAATCGATACCGCTAATAGACCGAAAAAAGACTAATCAATCGTAGAAGAACGTAGCAGGGTTAAGGTACGAGCCAAAATTACTGCACCTAGCAGAACGCGTTGAATTAAATCGTTAACGGAATCAGTGAAGAAATTAGTTTTAGATCATTTATAAATGAAATATAACACCGTGTGCAAAAAGGAGAACATAAGATTGCAGATAATAGAAGTTTCGATGTAAAAACAGCTATCCTTTGTTATTCCAAGTATGAAATGATGTAGTATTCAATGATATATACTGGTTGTAAAAAATTGAATATTTTCTGAAAGAAACAATATTACTGGAATTTAGTTACATTAATTACAAACAATGATTTGTGACCTCTTACAAAATGGACTAAAAATCATTGATATTAAAAAGCTCGAACTAATAAATAAACAAAAATTTCTGCAAAACCTTGTCCAACATCTTAAAATGATTTTCTAATTCACTTCTTGGTGGTACAATAATGAAAAAACATATTCACTTTTATGTTAACAGTTTATTTATACATGTCAACCTTTAATATTAACAGTAGAACCACCAGATGGGTCAAAATTACTCATTCCTAATTCCTCTTTTACAATTACAGAAAACGTACAGACACTTTTGTGAGAAAAGGTTAATAAAGCTGATTCAATGATACCTAAACTGAAATGTAATTCAACTGAAATCTTAATAAAAGCTTACTCATAGTTTCTATAAAGGAACTTGAAAAAGTCACTTTAAGTACTCGATAGTGCTAGTACTACATTTGTCTTCACCATTACTGAAAACAACTATTGCAAAGTATCGTTCATCCGAACGAATATTTTTCGTGTGTGGTGGTAAGTGATACTAACAAAACCTTTTCAACCAGCACACGTCGATTTTGATGAAACTTATGCGAGACATAGTTCTCAAGGAAATATTTGCCACGTATTTTTTCTTGTCGGCCTACATACACGTTGTAAGTCTAAAAACACCCCTCAAATTTGAGGATTGAAAGTATATGTTTTTCAATATCTCCGAAACTGAGGGGTGTAGGAAAGAAATTTTCCGTCGAAATTGTTCGCCTCAAAATGAACACTTCAGATTTCTTTTCTGCGTCCCCTAGTTTCAAAGATATCTTCAACCCTTAATTTTGAAGGGCATTTCCACTCGTTCAAAGTGGATGTTGGTCGACAAGAAAAAATACGTGTGAAATATTTTCTTGAGAACTATGCCGCGCATAAGTTTCATCAAAATCGGCGTGTGCTGGTTGAAAAGGTTCCCTTGTAAGGCCATGACGGTAGCTTGCGTCAAAGGGTGCACTAAGTATATTTTTGCATGGCGCCTACAACACGTGAGCCATTCATTTGCCAAAGTGATTAAGTCCACGGCACGAAAGCTGCGGGTATTGTTAAAATTAGATGATTAAAGTGTCAATTAAATGTTTTGGCACGGTAATTTTTGAGTTGATTACATTAGCCTGTGAATGGCTCATATGCAGGTCCGGCAGCCCCGATATAACGAATGCTATCGTCGAAAACCATTTATCGTAGTAGGAAGCATAGCTTAACCCGCGATTACCTCTCGAACTGTTTTTGGATCGCAGCGTTGCCGCTACTCCGTCCATCCGAACCGAATCTTCCGAGCTGTACCGCCTTGTAATTCTCGTGTGTCCTGACCGCTGCGCCATCTACAGAAATAAAATGAATAAATTTGGTAACACCCGGTAGCACTCCTGGCCCGCGATCCGTTCGGTTAACATCCAAAGTACGCTAGATAGAAAACAATGGTGAGTTCAAGTTTCCTTCGTGGAACTCGTTTACCGGTCTTTTCTTTTTATTTATTCGTTTATCCGTTCCACTGCGTTTCCATCTCATTTATCCTATTAATTTTATGTTAATTATTCCACTCCTCTTATTACTTTATTCTTGATTCATCTCTTCGATTCAGACTTCCACGATAGAATTTTTGAAAATTTGAAATTCCTCGTCCATTTCCGTTGGAAAATTTTGAAGGATCTATGATCGCAATTGTTTAATGGTGTTTCTTTTGCATTGCAGGCAGACCTGAGCAGCAAAGACGTCGAAAGTGAGTAAAAATATACGAGGAATATTTGATTTGTGTGTACGTGTTTGATCTTGCTTGTGCAACGGAAGTAGGGAATAAGGGACGTTACGAAACATCAGTTTTTGGAGTAATGGTGATGTATGGAGTGAATTTCGCGGTATAATCTAATACGCGCTCCGAAATTGTGTGACACCATTTAAACGAAAGTGGGGAAAATTGAGATTTCAATGCTGCGAGAGGAGTAACTTTAAAGTACCCGATAAAAGAATAAAAGAAGTTCCGTTAGAAATTCAACTGCGAAATCCGCAACACAATTAATCCGTGTTTGCTGTTCAGATAATTATCACATTAATATTTTTGTGAATTGAGCTGAATTGAGTTGAATTGAAGGGATATCGATACAGGAAAGAAATGGAAACTGATAATATTAAATTACATATGTTCAATTAACTGGCGATATTATATATTTCCGTAAACAAAAGGTATAAGAAAAGAAGTTCTGCTTTTGGATCGTATTACCTGAACGATGTTCGAGGGTTGTACCAGCAACATTACCAAATGAAGCTGCTTCAGAATTCAATCCTAAAAAAATTTAGAACGAACACTTCTTGAGACCACTTCTTGAGATGACGAATTTATATTTCATTTTAACATTTATTGTCGTCTAAGCCTTTAAGATTCATAAGAAAGCATTAATTTTATTTCGATTCGAGATATTATTGCTTTAGAGGAATGGTTACGAAGTCAAAAATAAATGATTGCGGAAACAGATACATTGTTTAGTCCGAAAGTTTAGTATTTCTAAAGTTCAAACTTCTCGCGATATGTAACCTTTTACCCTATGATTTCTTTTATAACTGCATTAGGTAGAATTGAATTTTTAATTTAATCGAAAAAGAAACAATTCCATTGTATCACCAGGTTTACACTGAACTATTTACTATGAAGTATAATTTAATATAAAGTAAATTGATAACTGAAAACTAATATTGAGCCTTAGAACAGTAGCGTGGTGACGCCAATAATATCGTCGGTTATTTCACTTGAAACGGCTTGCAACTCACTGTATCTTTCAAATAAGCAGAAGTAACTGAAACACTGGATCGAATATCGCTTAGGCAGTGGCAATGTAACATTAAATAAATACAGCTTAAACTGTGAAATATAATCTGACATATTTCTTAAAATCTTTAACTAATGCTAATTAATTTATTGGAGTCGTATACGATACTTCTATATGCATGAAAAAATCACGCTGCCATTCTAGGGTTGATTGAGAACTGAAAAGATTAAATAAAATTTGCATTTAGTTAACTAAACATCGTTAAACTAAATTTTATGTGAAGTAACTTTCACGAGTTCGATTGTAAGGGAAGAAGTAGATACTGAATGCAGAATTTTCAATTGCGTTTTACCATATGTTAATGCATTTCATTGCATCTTATATGGGGCGCATAGCCTTTGAATGTCACGTGGCAATCACACATTACGTAATTGGCAGTAACCGGTAAAGCAGAGATGTAACCACCCCGAATGCGTAGCACCATTTCAAAAATAGTGCTCTGTTCTTATATGGCTCGGCGGGGGTAATATGACCCACTACTTCCACCGGCGAGTTCTTGAATTGGTTGCCGGGTGGAAGTCGCTGACGTCTTAAAATAGAACAATATTTTTGAACCAGGTACGCGTGAAGAGCCACGCTTCAGCTGATATTAACCCGGATTTTGCATCGTAAATTCTTTATTTCAAATTATCGATGAATTCTCATTTTTCACCGTTCACCTAATAATGTTATTCGTTAATAGCTTGCATTTTGGAGTCTCTCTGTTTCCGAATGACGACACTTCAGCTATATACCGGAAGTTTAGGTTTCTCTATGACTATATGAGGAAGAAGTTAATAATTTTCTTTTGAGTGATGATTCTAAGAAACTATTAGACCGTGATACACGCTGTTAAAAAATTAATTAAGAAATTCTTAACTGGTGGACATTGATTTCTAAAATCTGTGTAATTAAATAATTATCGCTAAAAGTTAAATTATCATGTAGTATCGTTGAATGCGAAATGGAATATTATGATAGCAGATGTGATTAGACGTTATATGATTTCTAAATAAGTGGACGGCGTGTATTATTCAATTAAAATTTGATGACATTAATTCTTAACGAGTATAATAAACTGCTTTACCTTTGCAGCAATAACTTAATTTATTGAATATATCTGTTAGTTATATCTCGTTAGAAAATAGTAAAAATGATTACAAACGGAAATGTTTGTCATCAAGTAACAATAAAATTACTTGCACAGACCACAGGAAGTGAAATGTTTCATTTACTTGAATTTCGGAGACTTTTTCACTAATCAAGAAAATATTCTTTCCACTAAAATAGTGTGCAATCTGTATAAGTAAGTAGATTACACATATTCTTGTAAAATCTATGTAGTGATTTATTCAATATTAGGTACTGCAAAAATTGGAAAATAAAAATATAAGCTTGTAATTATATTCGTTTCCGTACTGAATACAAATATGGTAATTATGTGTACTTACTTAACTTCACAATTTAACGGAAACAAAAGATTTAGTGAGTTGATTTCATATTGAAATAATGTCTTTGTCCGTTACATTTCTTGTTAGAATGTATCCATCGTTTGTCTGGTGTGGAAAATTTTGGAATTTGTCAATACATATTTAAATATAATCAGAAGACTTCCGTTGCACAATGGGAATAATTAGTGTTTCAGTGATAGAAAATCCATTACTTTTGAACCAATGAAGATAAAGAAATATTTGTTTCTGTTTAATGAAATTGAAGTGTCTTTTACTACTTAAACGACATTGCGTTACTTATAGCATTAAGTTGATTAATGAAAATATATTTAAATACTTAATTGTACATTAATTAATACAATAATTTTTTAATTAATACATATTTGAAATGCAAAAATATCTCCAGTCTCTTCTGGTTATTCTTCTTGATTACTTCTCCACCTTTCTCGCAGTCTTCGGAATAATATTGAAGGATACGATGGAATTAATATAATACGGAAGAGATCTTGGTTAACACTTTGTATCCTTAAAATTTGAAAGAATCAGCTAACAAATCAGGCTATACCCGAAATATCGGGTATCCGTAAAATTTCCAATTCCTTGTTATTAGTGTGTTCTGCTTTTCCTGACATTTCAATTGGTGAAATATGAGATCTAATAGTATTCTATCTTAACTATGATACAACATTTTTTGAATAATTAGTATTAAATATCTGTCTGGATATGTCGACTTCATAATTAAATACATTAAATAAACGTAACTTAATTTAAAAAATTTTCCAAATATTATTAAATCTTACAATAATGTCTTCTTCCTATTTAATATATTTATTGAGATTTCAACATCTCGTGTCTATTCTTAGAGCTAATATTCTTCATTTAAATTCTTTCATTATTCTCTCTTCTTCTTTCCTTTTATTTCCAATTTTACCTTGTCCCCCTTTATATTTTTCAATGCTAGAACTACTTCACCCGTCAAAATAACGGATTTTAGTTTCCTTATTCCACAATTATTGATATCTCAAGAGCGTAAAATATCCGAAATGATTTTAAAAATAAATAGATTCACTTGAATACTATACTGAATGTATGGAAAACCCGGAAAAAAATATATTGTTGCAATTTTTATAAGGATTGCATATTAATCATATTAAACCTTCGGTAGTCTCAGTGTTAATCTAACAGATATTTTATAAGCAACATCTGGTAAAAACTCCATAAATCAAATCACCGTATATAAAAGAGATAAACTAAATTGTTCTCAAACCCTGTTAAGTTTCTTTCTTATTTCAATAGATAAATTTCGATAGTCTTAAATTTATTAACTTTGAAAATGGACAATAAATACCATATTCATGTTTTTGTCTAAATAGAGGCTGAATTCGCCTTTTCGATTTACGATGCTGATGGCACCAACGTCATCGATGCCACCGACCTTGGAAATGTCCTTCGAGCCCTCAACTTAAACCCCACAAACGCTACCATTGAAAAGCTTGGCGGAACGAAGAAGAAAGGCGAGAAAATAATGAAACTCGATGAATTCTTGCCGATTTACAGCCAATGCAAGAAGGACAAGGAACAGGGATGCTACGAAGATTTCCTCGAGTGTTTGAAACTTTATGATAAACAGGAGAATGGCACCATGTTGGCTGCGGAACTTTCGCACACACTGCTCACACTCGGTACGTTAATTTTTTATATATAATATTATGATTCATTAAAACATATTATTCAACCTTCCATTTAAGTGTTTACATAGAGTGGGACTTCGATGTCCGAGTCACAATTCTCCGTGATCTAGAACAGTGATCTTCAACCGATGGTCCGCGGACCGACGCACTACGGGACATTTCCCTCCCAAACGGAGAAAAGAATATTTTTCTAATGAAATCGTTTGTATAAGGCTTATTTAGCAGAATTCGGTGTTGTTTTTGGTATTATTGAAAATAGCAAAGCCTATTCGTTAATATAGAACAAAAATTGGCCGATATTAGCTGCAATTATGGTACTTATTGAAAATTCTACTTGGTATACATAAAAATTGCTGCACCAACCACAGTTGCAGATAATACCATATAATTTTTGTTCAGTAATAAAGAATAGATCATTCTTTAACAAATATATGCCTTTTTTATAACTTTAGAGATAATGAATAAAATATTTTTCCCATTTTCGTCGGACCGCAGGTCTAAAAAGGTTGAGGAACATTGATCTAGATTGTCTAGTGTCTAAACACGTTCGCGATCAGTGGTTGCTTGAGCAGAAATCTGTATGGTTACAATATTTTACTAAATGCAACAAATCGATCTTATAAAATCGAAATAACATTCAAGGAAAGAATCGTGTCAACTTCCTCCGCGTTACACTATACGTTATGACATTAAATAAAAATACACGTGAAAACAATTTAATTTTCTTTATACAAGATGTAAACTGTTGAGCGTTATAAATACGTGACGCTAGTCGTGAAGGTGTTAAATTGAAATACAATAATTTACATTCTTAGATAGTATTTCGGAATATATATCGTCGAACTATACAAATATGTTTTAACACATTCACTGCCAAGCAAATTTTGAGAAATCTCAAAATTAACTTTTGAGTTAAACCTAAACTACGAGATATCTCGTAGTTGGCAGTGAATAGGTTATTAATAATGATATTAATATAACAACATAATCACCATTATGTAATACAACAATATTACATAAAAATATTTCCAAAAGATTTATTTGAAATGCAATTTCGAAACACAGCATAAATATGTATTGCATCACCAAACAATATTTCATGTATCATGACAGGTGAGAAACTGTCCGACCCGGAAGTAGAGACCGTACTAAAGGACTGTATGGACCCAGAGGACGACGATGGTTTCATCCCCTATGCCCGTAAGTATCAAATCGCACACACGAAAACCACACATGCATCCCGTGAAATGAACAAACACAAGAAACCAATATTAGCCAAGTGTATTAACGATTTACATTAATCTAGAAAATTGTCGGCTCGAGCGTTCGTCTTGTCAGTAGGCGTTTTGATTTTGCAGTAGAAACTCTAAAATAAAAGATCCCCAACCTCCATTTTCCTAGTGTTTTGCCCAGTGTAAATTCGTAGCGTAGAAAGCCCTTAGAGATTTTTCAGCAGCTAATAATCGGAAATATCCAGGCGAGTCACGGGAACGATCGAATTCGGGCCCCCCAAACCCCCTCATTTGATGTTTCCACGTATTTTGTGTTCTACAGCATTCTTGAAGAAGATGATGGTGCTATTGTAAGCAAACCGGGTCTCAATGTCACAAAACACGCCGTTCGTAAGTACACCCTGTAGACACTATGGCTCCATAAATCTTCTGTCTCTTTTCTCCTGGCGTTCTCCAAAACCTTTTTCTCTGCTTAAACTAACATGATTTCGTTTCTCTGTCTCCGTTACGCACGTCTCGCAATTTATAGGACGCAACGAATCGACGTGGCTGGGATGCTGAAATCGATAACCTGCTTCTCACACGGCAACACGTTCAAAGGCTTAAAGACATTCGCAGACTAAAAAGGGCGAAAACGGTTGTCACCCTCGCCATTTTCAGATGTCGCACACTATCATTTACTTGCGGAATTTCTTTCTCTACGTTGAAATGATTCATCGCAGTGTTTTGTGTCTCCAGGCATCATTTCTCTTAAAATGAGTGTCATTAACTAACTGTTCATTGAAACATCGGATAAAATTACAAATTTCACAGTTTCGAAACATAGCCGGCTATACCTCTTCAAGAATACGTTTATGTTTGCATTCAGAGAACAACAAACATTGAAGATATTAATTCTTCTAATTACTTGCTGAATGGCATTCATGTCGTAAATGTCTACGTCTTAATATAAAATTCGGATTTCTCTAGCTCTTCCGAATTTCTGGAACTGAATGTGATTATATTATGACTAATATGTAAACTGCGGATTTTATACACTTATGGTAAAGATTCTAATTAAGATCATTTAGTTTTTCCATGATATCAAATTCTCTAATATGATATAATACTTTCATGCTACTGTTTATATCGCAATATTAGAAAATTAAATCATATCGATCGTAATTTTTATCAGTTAGTTCACAGAGCATATTTACTTGAAAATCTGCAGACTTTTAAGATGATTCAAATGTATAATACGGGGATATTGCAAGTCCACACGTTTTACTGCTTATCATGTTCAGTCTTGCTTACATCTGTGTATCCGGCACGAAGTTTGATTGACTGCACCGGTTCACGAGACCGCGTCTTACGACAATTGTACATATTTTTGTCACTGCTCAGATTGTCAATCAACTTGTGCCATTCTTTCTCCGTGAATTGAAAATAATATTGATCCGGTTTATTTCTAGCGTTCCTTCGTAGACTGTGCAACAGATCAGAAGAATGAAGTGACATCGCGATTGCCGCGCTGGCATTCATCCATCGGCAAACTCCACGTCAACGAGGAACATGTCTGTTCGTAATATTCATCACACCATTCATCCCCTGTTTAAAGTCATCAAACGCGCCTCAGCATAAATACGTTTCACCTTGACGCGTAAACAAAAACCAAAAAAGAAAATAATGGAACATTCTGAATCGACAACGTTATCATCATCATCGAGTCCTTCGACAGAGATATGTAAAATTTCAAATTTCAAGACCAAACCGAATCCTGTGTATGTAAAAACAATTTATGTGAACTGTTCAAAGAACACACGGAGAACCAATGTTCTTCTGTTTGGTGCGTACTGTACTGTTGTAAGGCTAAATATATTTTTAATGAGAATAATGTAAAATAAATTAATAAATAAATAAATGAATACCTTCATATAATATACGTGACTATGTATTAATGTTGTACAGAACCGAACGAAAGGATCTATGTTATTTTACATCTTAACGTTAATTAAATAAACTACACCCCTCGAGTAACGAGGAGTGCCAAAAGTTAACGTTGTCAAGGATTTTCTGCTATGATTCTTATATTTGTTTATTCGTGGGTTGGTAATTTATTCATTATCTATTTTGATAGTTATATACCTAATGTGCAAAAGTTTAAAGAATATTAAAATAATACTATAACTATAATGTAAATAATATTCTAACAATATATTTTTATCTGAAATAAATAATTTTACTATGTTAATATTAACAGAATAGGATTTGCAGTAGATGCTACCTTAAATATTCGTGAGATAATAATCTTCGAATATTAGGATTATGAGAAGTATTATAAATGTTTAAAAGAGTTTCGATTGTAATTAATACAAAAGAATATTTAACGATAAGAACGTATGAATGCGCATGAAGGGTAATTATTGCCGATAGAACCAAAAGTGACACTAGTTCCAACAGTCACTACTAGAGGGCTATCAATCCTATATTACTCTCACAAGTTCTTTATTATCAGCTTTTATCAAATAAAAAAAAAGAATAATATTAAATGGTTTTATTGTTGAGGACATTATACAAGTGTAGAAGAGCATAATTTTTATTTTTTCAATTTACATTATTGCATTTCATTACTAAAACTTATAAAAGATTATAATTTAAAATTTTACTCGTTTACATTTTAAATTGTAAAATCTGATTATTCCAAACGTATTCTATTTTATTAAAGGATAGTGGAATACAATTTTAAATGTAATTTTTACATGAGTGGTAGAATCACAATCACAATTGATTTCATATGATTAAGTATAGAAGTTACATCCTACAACACTCTATATACTCATAATTTGTACTGAATAAAAGAATTAATAAAAAACATATTTTATCCATATATGTTTATTTTATATATAGGAAGTAAAAAAGGTTATATTTTGATTTTCACTAAAAGAACTGTACGAATGCAATCTCGTTAAGAAAAGTTTACCAAGGAGTTTCCAAAACTTGCATACATTCAACAAATAATAAATGCACTTATGAATACAACTTCAGAAGTTCATAGATATATAAATTAATATTTTCTGAGACAAACAATATTAAGTTCCTGCAGTTTTTCAAAATTCTGACTTCCGGATATCTTATGCTTCCGCAGTAAAAAAAATTAATTTTCAATAGTTCTAAAAAAAATTATCACAAATAATTTCTTTCTAATCCATAATGAATTAAATATAAGAGTATCAGTCACTCTTTAATTGAGAACAATTAGAATTTTTTGCAATTTGCGTGTTTCAAATTTCAAATTTCTTTTTACAATTTGTATATGTTTCAACTTAATAGTATACTTGTAATATTTGGTTTCAGAGTACAATAGAACCTTGATTATCTGATTTAATTGGACAATTAAGAGTCCAGATACGTGGTAACTCGAGAAAAAGTTTTTCACAGGATCTTTGCAAAATTCGATCGTATATATGTTGAGGTATAACCTAAGAATCCGAGATATTGAGTTTATGAGTAACCAATGCTTCAAAAGATTTGGATCGTGAAAAATAGTGACTTGGTTAATCGAGGTTCTATCGTGTAAATATATCCACTAGAGTGCTCCAAAGGAGAACAGTGAACTGCGATCCAATTGTTATGTATCAAAGGCTGAAATCTATCCAAGAGTTGTAGTGTAATATCGGAAAAATATAGATGCTGCTATAAAGCAATGTCTATGAATGGCTCGACAGGTTCATAAACGGATGCACTGGTGAAAGGCTGAAGCTTTTTCATTGATGAGTAACTAAAACACGAGCCTGTCATCCGCATCGTGATGATTCGAGGATTAAAGAATGTTGCTTTCAAGGAAAATATTTCAAATAACAGAAACGGAATAAATTATTCTATGCTTTAGGGCAAATAAAATCTGTTTGCCGCCTATTCTTGGCAAAATATTAAACTTTATCATCCTGCATCAAATCGTATGGCAACTTATAGGGGTGCAAAGGGTTAACAAATAGGAAAACATATAAACTCACGCGCAACGCCCCAGCATTCGGCGAGCAAGGGTGAAAAGAAAATCCGAAACAATAAAGAGGCGCTTCTACCAAGAGACTACCCCTTAAACATCAAGGGTAGCGGCCCGTCTGCGAAGAGGGTGAACGTACGATGCGCAGATCGCAATCACCCCGTCTACGGGACGCGACTCTCCGCGCGCGTCTCTCGGTGTATTTACCTGTGAGAAACGCACGTATAGTGCAGGCGGTTCGTAAACGCTCGGCGATTTCCGATGGTGAGGCGTGGAGCCTTCGGGTGATCCCGGAAAGCCGGCGGTCGAGCCAGTCAGTTCAAACGCGTCGCAAGTGTCGCGCGTTTCGTCTTCTCATTTCGCGGTGCGTTATCGTCCCGTCGGCTAACGAGAAAACGCGCCGTAGAGACAGAAAAACGAAGGCAGGGAAAATAAGGGAGGAGGGAAAACAGCGACACTGAGACCTAGCGGATCACCGTTTCCCGTTTCGTGGCGAACGGTTTCGCGGCGAGACGTTGGGACTTACTAGCGCGAAGACGCGCTCGCCGGGTACGAGGAGTGCGTAGATCACCGAACGAAAACGAGAGGATCCTCCCGTGTCACAACGAAAGAGGCAGCGACACGCAGAGTCGTCGACCGTGGAGAAAATGACGGATGTGCAGGTGAATCCGGGCAAGGACGACGCCGGCACCAGATTGCAGCAGAACGACGACGACGACGTCACGCAGCGAACAGGTTGGTGTTTGTTACGCGCACGATTCTTGACCGGACAGATTCGCTTGCCTTCCCCGAGCGAGCCGGAACGGAAGCCACGAGTACCACCAGCGACCGCATCAGGCGGAACACGCGCCTCGCCATCTTGGCGAATACGCTGTCATGAATTCGGGATGCTTTTCCATCATCATTGCAACGATTTCAGACGGGTTTCCGTGGAATTTTATGTTTCATGTACTGAGGATCGGTGAATATTATGTGTAACGGCAGTCGTAGCTGCTGGATGCATTTTCGCATTGTAATTGGGAATGGGATGAAGTATAATTGAATTGGACAGATTAGAAACTGCATGAGTTATTTTTCAGGGGTGTAAACAGGGGATGGAAGTTGTTTCGGCGTGAGTAACATGGTTTTATTGATGTTCCTATCGGTTGGTTGAAAGAAAATTTGATTTTTGATGGTTTTTATTTTACTAATTCGCTGTGGGAGGGATTTGAGGGATAGATTTGAATGTTTTATTAATACATGAGGGAAAAGCAACTGGCTTATTATTCTTAGGAAAGCTACCCTTAGAGGCTGTCGAAAATGATTAACGTAGGTAACTATATATTTTCATAATTTTTGGAAAATAATATCATTATTAATTCTAAATTAAAATGCATTCTTTATTGTTCAAGGTAAAGGTACAAGTGGCGGTAAAATTTGAAAATGTAGTATGTTTATCATAAAAGTATATTTTTAACATTTTGTAAGCGTTAAGCTTGAGAAGCTCTAGCTTCTAATCGTTCTAGGGTTTAAGCTTCTTAATATTTGAGCTATATAATATTAATAATATTTATTTATTTGATGGTAACCCTTTATTGTTATGGTGTATTATGATAGAATAACATATAAGTACTAACTACTTGCCTCTTTAGCCCGAGTATACTCGGAACTTTGTTGCACTAAAAATTATTATACCGAATTAACTCGAATAATAATTTGGATGTTTCATCAATTCATTGTCTTTTTCTTTTCATATTGTGGTACAGCATCCATTTTCGTCCTCCGTCACAATACGATCCAAAAATGCGTCGCATTCAAATCGTGTTAGTAAAGAAGTACAGATGCTTACTCGTTGTGGGCAATTATTTTCCGATAGTTCGCGTAATACCCACTTCCCTAGCTTAGATATTTTTCCTATTTCTTTTCAGTGACGAAATACTATTCCATGAGAAGAATTAAGCATTTCGCTAATCTCATCTGCTGTTAGATGTGGCTCTGTATCTACAAGGCTTTAAAATGTCGTTATCAAAGCCAACAGAACGACTAGATCAGGGTTCATCAACACTTTCTTTTTTCATTCTCGATTTTTTTGAACCACCCTTCAGCAATCCTTACACTTAAAATTATCTCATTATGAACACTGTTTATTTTATCCGACTCCGATCTGGCATTTCCACCAGTTAAAAATAAAAAATATGAAACATGTCGTTTGTATTGATTATCAATATCCATCTCTATGTGCTCTTATTTGCATATGAACTATATGAAAGCTGGCGATATACTAATTATTTGAGTGCGCGTTCTAAACAAATGACAACTTGTTCGCGACTGTATTGTTTTACAAAAAGAGAATCGATGATTCATTACTGTGAGGAAAATACGAGACAATATATGGACTGACTTGATATGATAATCAAGAATATATTAATCAGAAGATATAATAATCAGAAACAATTTCTGTTTTAGTAATAATAATTCCAAAGAATATTTTTACGTTATATTACTCACCATAAATTGTTAACTTATTGTAATTTCGGTTAATATTGAAAAATTTATGAAAAAAGTACTAGTTGTTAATTTTTCGATTCTAAAAGCTATTAATTACAAGACTACCGTGTTATAATTTAGAAAAACCTTATAAAATCAAAACAATTTATTCCATGAAACGTAAGCTGAAGAAGCATGATTTATTGGATGGATTATTACCTTAACCTTTTAGCATCACATAAATCTCTATAAAATATCTATATCTGTATCCTGTATTAGCATGAAATTAAATTCTTAAGTCTCGACAAAGAATTATGTAACTTGTATCATACTTTCATCGTGATTACAGTTTCAAACAACCATTATGACTGTAACTAAAATATTCATTATAAAACCCATGAAGATGAGTTTAAATCTATTTTAAATTTACGGTACATCTAAAAATATCAAGTATATACCTCAACAGACTAAATAATAATACTTAAAGTCATCGTTTTTCCAATTGAAAGTATTCTCTGAAATTAGCGAGTCAAATTTGAACGTGATCATAATACATTTCATTTCATCTCTAATTGTAGTGTAAGCTTCATATAATATGATAATATGCGTACTGAACTTAATCTCATATAAGAGTGACATAATTTTCTAATAACTGCAAGATGAAGGTATTTTGTTACATTCTCTCTAAAGGTGAACGAGAACTCGATGATCGGGTCGAGTCGAAGCGGATTAGGTTCCTGAAAGAATTGAACTTAACATTAGAACCACCTTACCAGTCAAAATGATTAGTTTCAATTTTCTCATTTCGCACTTATTAATATCTTAAAAGTAGTAAATATCCGAAACGATTTTCAAACTATACAGTTTTACTTGAATAACGTAAAGAATATCTAAAGAAACCGAGAAAAACCTATTGTTATAATTTGTACGAAAATTACACATGGATTGTATTAAATGTTTAGTAGTTCTAGTGTTAAATAAAAGTAAGTTTGTTTATAAGTTTAAGTAAAAAAACAAAAATAAATGAAATAAAATATAATAAAATATTTGATTATTTATACTCCAGACTCCATTCTTTATAATTTCAAAAATTTCAGGAACCAAACTCGATCCCAAAAAAAGAATTTTCAGCCGGAACCAATATTTTCGAGATCTTGCACATCTCTAATTTTCTCATATTGCAGCAATGAAATTATTTATCATAAAAATTCTTAACTTTACAAAAGTGAAGGATATCTTCGAATCATAACATCTATTTTTAATAGAATATTACTAATCAGATTTACAGAAACGTTAAATGACGTGACAAATATATTTCCATTGTAAACATGTTCTACTTCTAACACGAATTTATGGCGACGTCAATGATCGTTCCATTTCGATTATCATTCAACAACTTCTAAGTAGCATAAGATGCAAAAATATCTTCTTAGTAGCTGGTTAACTGGCTCGCAAACTTTAAATAGACTCCATTAATCCTCTTGCCAGCCAAACGAGGTAGGAAAATGAAAAGAGACCGTATCATATGCCAATGAACAAATTAACAAGCGTCAAAGAGATAACAGCGTTTCGTGGGCGTGTGTCATTGTAAAATTGACCGAGCTCACCTTCGATGATGAGTCCAAGACCTTAATCGGATGACCCACTCTTGGCTCTCAAATGATGAAACTCTCCAGCCGAACTAGTATCCGCAATTTGCTCGACGCTTTCGCAAAACTTCGAAGCATTTACAGAGTCTCAAATTCAACAGAAACGTTATCACAAATATTTCATCGTATAAAAATAATATTTCATGGTAACAATCCAAAAACTGAAACGTTTAACAAATTTCATTATTATCATTATCATTGCTATACTATTTATTTCATTTAAATTTAACACATATCCTTTAACAAGTTCCAATAAAAAAAAGTAATGACATACACATAATTAAATAAATAGTTTTATTAAAATACGTCTTTTGAAATATGAAATTAAATAAGATACAGTGAATAAGAAAAGTGATGATTGTTTATATAAAAAACATCTTGTAAAAGTTTATAGTGAATTAATGACAGAAAATTTGTTGGAGGATTGAAATTTACACATTTTCATTTATAATAGTAATTTATATTTCATTCACCCAATAGGGTACAATAGGGTACAATATAATTTTCAGAAGGTTATTAGTTCCGAAATGTTTATGTGGTTCATACAACTTAATTAATAGAATTTCAGAATCTTTAGTCACTGTTTTCAAAACAGTAGATCTAAAATAACTTTCTAACCAAGACTTAACCAAGACCACGGTGGTTGCTAATATTTCCATTGAATAGATTGTCCAAGAATTGACTCTTGAATGGTTTGTTAACCATTGGTTTGTTAACGTTAATGTCACGTCTAATACGTGAGTACCTATCGTTACGCGAATGCTTATCGTTATAGGAGTAAGGGGCCAAGGTCCGCCTCGTTACCCATGTTCCTCTTTAAGCTTTATCGTACCTCGTGATTATTTGAACGATTTGCATCGTCCTCTCGTGATCACCGAATGTTCATGCAGCTCAACTGTCTCCGGCAGCGTCAGTTAACGTCACTTTAATTAATGAGCCCCTGGAATATTCGACCTCTCCTTAAATCTAATTTCTGTCCCTTAATAGTTACCAAGCAAAACAAACCTAACTCCTCCTGTGCGATAGATCTAACAACATAAACTAACAACATAAACATACAAATTTTCTTATAGAAACTCCAAGACTGCAACTATCGAGATTTCTGTTAATTTACAATTAAGCTTGCGTATTAATCAATTTTCCAATCTCTGACGTCTATTATATTTCCAGTGTCTTCAATAATTTCCCAGAGGACCATTTGATATCTTTTTAATGATCGTAAAAAGAGAAAATCGTTGACGATCGTTAAAGAAAAGGTAGCTTTGAAACCTATCATATCATTTAAGAAAATATTAAATTTTATTAGAACTGATTATTTTTAAATTATTTTTAAATTTATCAAATGGTAATAAGATTTTCCTATTTTTCATATAGTGATATAACTTGATCTCTTTGAAAATCATCATCATAAATTGTTATTAACGAAGACATAATTTTTTATTCTTCTTTCAAATATTGTCAGTAACTAAAAGTCAAAGTGAAAGGAGTATCTCTTTTACAACCAAGTTAAATTACTCGCAGAGTTTTCGCGTCCGTTCCACTGTAACACCTAGTTCCGTCTCCTTCAGCGCGTTGATGTTGGATAAGTATCTGATACCATTTGTTCGCACGCAGTCGTCTAACAAGTGTATTTTTTCCTGCGTTCAACTCTCAACGAGCCAACCGTGTGAGCAAACAACTGAGTTTACACTTTATTAATCTCGACCAACGGGTCGTTAAATAACATTGTAACACCATACATCAAAAGAGGTTTCGATTACATACAGAAGCTGTAATATCAAATTTACAGCGGAGTGGAAGCGAAAATAAAACTCCGTAATTTGATGTAACATTAAACGATAATATTGGAATCAAAATATCGTATGCCTACCTTTATACATGTATTAGTAGCGAAAAGTGTATTTCACAGTGTGTCGGTATAATATTTAATATTCTCTGAAAGTTTAAGTACGATAAAGCAATGTATGCTTTTAAATACACTGCATTTAATTGTCTCATTGTTGTAACCGATATTAAACAAACAATGTTATCGATTATAAAACAAAGAATATGTGTTTTGAACTTAAACAAAAATAATGTTTGTAATATTATTTAATTGAAATACCAAAAAGTGTAGAAATACAAATTTCTATGTGTTAAATATTTCATGCTTGTTTTTTTACGCGTAATTAGTCGAAGTAACATAGTCTGTCTTTTTTTTCAATTTTTATTTAATTGGATATTCATAGATAACTGCAAATATAAAAATTCAAAGAATCATGTACATAGTAAAATGAATATTGCAGTATTTCAAGTAGAACGACGACTTTCATCCAAATTGACGTTTTTATAAACAAATTCACAAAATTCGGAGTCAACCAGAAATTTATTTCCTTTATTATCCATCTAATTATTACGATAACAATAGGGGAACTATTTAAAATAAAATAAAATAGACAATTTTACTGTAATTTAAATATTGCATTTGCGCACGCTATAAATGCATAAAACCGGTACTCTAAATGCAAGTTCGTATTTTACTGTTCAACAAATACCAGTTGTATTTGTTCTTTATTTTCTCCAGAATTCGTATAGATGCAAAAAGTATGGAGTATTACTAAATTTTCCATGATATAAATATTAGACGAACTGGCATATTGTGCTTCGCATAGAATATTGACCAAACTGCCGTTGGAACAACGTAACTACCTGCAACTTCCTGAATTTGCATCGCGTCGGCGCGTGATTAATCGCGTTTAGTTTATTACCGGGAGGCCAATTTCTCTCCGCGCCCGAGCGCTTAGATTTATTGAAAATCTATGAAAGAGTCTGAAGGAGTGAGAGTTCACCGACCGGCAAGTTCTTTGAATCTACTGGTCGGCTAATACGCGGAAAAATGGAAGAAACACTCGACCCCGTCTAGTTCAAGACGCACCTACACAGCATCCGTGATTATCTACCCACTTCCAAAGCTTTAGAGGAGCTTCCTTCCTATGAGGGGTCGTATAGGTTGCCGGCAGACAGTCGCGAACTCTAATGAGGCATGCACCGGTGATTCGGCTAGATATTAAATCTGTCGGCTCTTTTGGCACAATAGTCTCGGAGGTTAATGATTAACGAGCATTGATGACATTTTATTTGAACGATTTATAAACAAGCGTGTTTGGTGAATGTTGGGGAACTTGTTGAAAATACACGAGGGATGCATTGAAAATGGAGGCAGGGTAGTTTCGAAAGTTAATGAATATCGAGCATTAATAAAATTTCGTTTGAACGATTTATGAATGAGTATATTCAACAAATTTCAAAGGATTTGTCGAAAATACCTAAGGGATGAGTTAAAAATACAAATGGACAGATGTGCATATTGAATAAATATGGAAAATAGCACGTGTAAATATATTCACTAAATTTTGAGTTTCAAATTTTTACATCGAGATGAACGATCAAATTTTTATCTCACTAGAAGTAATAAGTATTTTAATAAAACTTAAGTACTCTACTTCTTATTGCATCGTTACTTACCTTCGATTTTATAATATTTATTTCTATATATATTTTAAAAACGTGTTTAATAAAAATAAATAATTAGATATATTAACGAACAGTGTGTTCTAATCTGATAGGTTTAAATCGGAGTAATGAGACGTTATATTTTTTAAAGACGTCTTCTTTTAGTCATCAACTTTTCTGGAGTATTCTATCTTTGTATCGTGTCATTAATAAATTTACTTTTAACGAACAATTAAAAATTTCCTTCTTCCTACATAGAATACTGTAATTTTTTATGTGCATTTAATCTTTAATTAATATTTTTTCATTTCTAACTTCATAATTTTTTGCAAATCTACCAATCGAATATATCGTTTTTAAACTTTCTTCTAATACTGCAAAACTGCTTCATAATCTGTTTTATGGCGCAGAAGTTGTATATAAACAAAGAAATCGATATTATAGAATATCTATGCAAATTCTTAGAATGTCATATATATTTATATTAAAGTATTATATTATTATCAGATTATTATGAGAATAGTATGACCAGTAAAATATTTATTTACTTGTTTAAAGAACACTTTATCTTTTTAGATCGTAACTGCTCCAAATTGTTAAGAGATAGCAAGCATACCATTCATACCATGTTCTAATATTGAAATTTTTATTTGCAATGAAAACAAATTCAGTAGGAAATTCTAGTGCAACTTTAGAATCATACCTATTTTTAGATCTAGTCGTTCCGACAATTCACGTTTACGTAATAATTTGCTTCAACGTATAGGGTGCTAAAGAAACAGGTTCAATACTCATGAACTGTTCAAAATTCATGTAACACTTTTCTATACGCTGATAAAAATACTAGACATCAGAAAAATAGTGTGACATAACAATTTTCAACTGCGATAAACTTGGCAATACATTTTATTTTTCAAATGTTAAAATAGTGTTCAACAATCACAGAGCACATAAATCAAAGAAAGATATTTGAAAGCATACATTTTCATAGATATGTGATTGCAAATTATAAAATTAAAACGATTCTAAATTTTACAATAATTTATAACTTTTAAGATACCACTATTCTTATTTCTTTCATTCGCATAATTTAATATATTCTTACACATAACAACGTCAATTGCATTTTTCAATCTGTATTAATTAATGAATCTTAATTTATTAAAGATATTTTAGATATGTTTTTACTGTTATACAATTCAAGGCACGATAGTATTAGAACTTTCGATGATTTCTTCATTGAGTAACATTTATTCAAGAAAAATTATAATTCTGAACATCAATGTCGAATTTGAATAGAATAATTTCCAAATATTGACAAAAGTGCAGTAAATGTTCAACAGCATTTAAAGTTTCAGTATTTAAGTTATGTGTTTTTTAAAACTCGGCATATTTCTACTGACATATAGTATGCGCAGCGTTTAGAAACGTGTATCATATATGTAAACATGCATTGGTACCGTTCCGTCATAATTAACATAGTTAGAAGGTCGTACCGGGGAAAGAAGGCATTTAACTTCATGACTCGTCATTACGTAATCATACAGCTTTCGTGTCATGAATGAAAATTCATGGTACATTGTAGTAAACCAGTTTCATATCCATACAGCTAAAAAATTTTGCAAGATAAAAATGTATTGCGACCAAACGAATCAGTACTATTCTCCTCTTCATAAGAACTCAATTTTACAGTCTATAGGAAGATTAAAATAATCGGTGGAGGTCGAAATAAATTTGATATTTTCTTTGTAAAATGTAAAATATATTTTATACATCGAATTTCAAATCATACTTTTCTACATGTATTAGATTAAAAATCTGGATTCCCCAAAAAATTAGAATAATTGTCTTATAAGTTGTAGATAAAAAATCTACTGTACTAGAGAAAATAGATGCTGTTTTTATAAGCATTATTGTTATAATGTTATTAAAATTTACATCCTTGTGTTCAGGAAAGTCCATAGAACAATACTGTGTAAGAAACGTTTGAAAAGTTTTCGTCATTAAGACACGGCGAATGTTCAAAATTGGAAAATCGAGTTTGTTTTTCAAAATTGATCTCAAAAACCGTCGGCGATGAAGAAAAACGGATTGGATATTCGAATTCACCATGAGAAATACTATTGAGATCGCTCATTAAAACTTCTATAACAAAAAGAAGGTTATATTTTGCAGAACAGTGTTCGTCTTCGGATAAAAGCTTCGAGTAACAAGAATCGTTGCAGCGAATTATCTCAGATGAATGTTCATTGAAAATAATTCAGGGAACGTTCGACTTCACTTTCGAACATATCGTAACACTTGTCTACGAGTGCGGCACGTAATGGGCAGAAATCTAACTCGTCGTACGCCATGCAATGCATGTTACTCTACATAACTTATGCGATGCAATCGAGCACGGTTTCCCTTAAACGAACACGTCGAGCCGCGTATTTGGTATCAATTTGTCACGTACTGAGCCCGATTTGGATTAAGCAGCCCTTCACTGATTTGTTCAGCTTTCCCTCGCCGGTTAAAGCTCTGAGCCGTAAACAACCTAGCCGGGTTCGTTCGGGTCCATAAAGGCCCCCGTACACATTGAAACCTGCAGCGATGCAGACATTGCTACAAGTAATGGGCTTGAGTCTTTTTCACTTTTTGTTTGACTGTATCATGTATCATGAAACTTGGGAAAACTCAAACGCACTGATACAAGTGATGTGTTTAAGCCTTTTTCACTTTTTGTTCGAGTGCAACATGTATCATGAACCTTTGGAAGACTCAAACCCATCGCTTGCAGCGATGCCTGCATCGCCGCAGGTTTCAACGTGTATGGAGGCCTTAACGAATGGGAGACGCTCGTTCCAAGATACACGGACGTACTTTTGACATGTCGTCTACCACCTGTGCAACAACCGCATGCCGATAACGCCTAGATCTCGACATACCGTGACGCTGATTACGTCACTTTTAAAATTGTATCGCGCAGCGTAATCGCCTACTTACATCGTGCTCGCCGATTAACCGAACGCAAAAATACGGTTGCTCGATTATCACGATAACATTAACCAGTTAGCACTTTGAACGCCGCATGATTTCATAGAGCAAAATACACAAAGTGAAAAACATGTGATGTTAAGTCGTTTGATCGAGTTGCATTATTATCGTTGCACGTTCATCTAGCTGAATGTCACCGCATTAGGTAGCGTTACTTATACTATAGAAATGCTTTCAAATAATCATCGTGTAATTAATTAATCACCGATGTCCTCCGTAGCATTCAACGTGTTAACTGCGATTGACGAGTACACAGTTCATTTTTGTTTATTTTATTTCGCGCAAAACGGGAGATTCTCAAACTAAATTCCACAGCTAACAGGTTAATACCTTCGTGTTTGATGACATGATATTCACAGTTCATGGAAGAAAGTAAACAGTAGTATATCCGCTATATAGGTACATAGTTTTCTATCTGTTGTCTTTGATACGTTTAGTTGAGGTTTGTTTATAATGTACTGTTTCGTCTCACTTTCATTTCAGTGACTAGGAATGCTTTACTATTTTCTTCTTTCTTTCGTGTATCTTGAGCAACTTCAATCGCGTTAGTTTCCATTTGAAATTACTTTATTGCATCATGAAGTCTTTAATATGTACATAGCTTGTCTTCTCCTTAGGTAATAAATTTTCTATGATGATGATACAAAAGTTACAACACAGTTTAGTAATGAGAATTCTTTCACATATCATAGTAAATTTGTTCGAAAACAATCATTAAGTGTAAAAATAATCTTAACCTCTCGCAAGCAATATGGTTTTTTATCAACGCACCAATATATGGATCTTTTATGGCTTGATCTGTCACAATGACCGTAAAAATCTGAAAAATCCTAAGATATGTATTATAGTCCCTAATTTAACATACAAACGAGAATTTAATTAAACCTCCATATCATCTTGCAATAGAAGTTAACACTAAAACTACTAAACGAGTCAAAACAACCTGAATTCTCCTTTTTGCAATTACTAAAACGGTAACAAATATTCCGCACAGGAACGATTAAAGATATTTATTTATCAATACTCAAACTGAATTGTAAATCAAAGTCTCAGTAGATGCTTTTTTCGAGTTTCTACAGAGGAATTTAAAAAAAAATCAATTTAACTGCTCGGTAGTTTTACTGTTCAAAATCGTGGCGCAGTCTCTAATCGTACAAATTGCTAGCGAAGGGTTAACTATCCACTTAACAGTTCAATTCTAATTATCATCCTGCATCTATGGTAACATTACTGTAAACCCATTGTAAGTTATTTCCCTTTTGCCGGGGTAAATGAAAATGCAGGGTGGTGCCCCACGCAACTAGGCCATTCTGCAGAATCGGAAACACTGTGTATGTAACTCGCAGCGCGGAAACACAAAAGGAATTGAAGAAAACCGGTTATAGATATATTTTCGAGCCGAGAGAAAGGAACACATTAGTAGGAACGTGCGCTTAACGTGTTTCGCGTAAACCAGGAAGGGGCTGCGCGCACAAAGGCCGAGTAAAGGATGAGGGGTTGTGGCGAGAGGAGGAAGAGAACCAGAAGAGAGGGTTTGCACAAGCACCAGGCAGGAGAATCGATAATAAAGCGACGCGGCGACGCGCAGCAGCCGAGCTCCACCGGGGAGGCTGCGTTTTCATAAACGTTTCCGATTTCGTCGATTTTACAGTAATAATGCTTGTGATATTTCATAAACAGTATGCAGACTTTTGTACGGTAATTTTTCTGTAACCTTTAAGTATGGTTAATTCAATAAATTCACGAATATCGTGAATCCTTAAACCAGTGAATTGTTCGTTATATAGTTGATACTACTGCTGTGTAAGCGGTATTTAACACTTTGACTGTCAGTTAAATTAACCCCTTGTCTTATAATAACACGTGAGACTCGTGGTGAGGATTTTAAACAGGATTTAGGAAACATAAGTATCACTGGATGTTTGTGAATTCAGATGAAATGTTATTCGTCTGTTATCGATTATTATACTACAGAGCGAACATAGGCATAGAATATACCTAAAATTTGTCTCTTTTTTTAATGAATTATTAATGGCAAAGTAGTTGTGTCAATCATAGGTGAAAGGTAAATCATAGGGCAAGGGGTTGGAACCGTTATGCAGTGGAAACAGTTTTCTTAATCAAGCAAAAACTATAAAGTCGAGATTCTTCGTAACGATTGCTCTACTATCTTACTTATATTTCATGCACTCAACAAAATTCGGTTTGTTCGTTGCGTCGCCGAGAAAATTAATGTTTAAATTCATGTGAAAAATAGTGTCATTCGAGTTCGCCTGACGTGGCAGTTGAAAAGTATTAACTAAGTAAAAACAAATAAATACGATACATTTTTTGATTAACTACTACGAACAAGAATATTTAACATTAATCGGTAAAATTTTCGAATATTCAGACTTCTATACTTAAAAGATAAATTTACGACTATACTTAAAGATTAAGTATCTTATACTATGATACTTACTTATAATAAAAGATTAGTACTCTTATACTATGATTTCTTTCATAACTATGCTCGACAGAACTATTTTAGTGTCTACAGTTTTTTTAAAAAAATAAAGATTCCATGCTCACGTTTACTCTAAAGTAATACAATTAATAATACAAAAATAATATTTCATTTGGACTTAATTGGAGATAATCTAGTGATATTTATATTTATTTAATTCTGTCTGAAATATTGGCCACGAATCTGACGCGATATTGTACGACAAAGAGTTAAAAAGTTCGAGAAAGAAGTTATATTATCGAGACAGTTTTTAGAACATAAATGAAATTTTTAAAACATACTTCTGGTGTTTTTCGACGTAAGGAAGTAAATTAATCCCATTACAATAACTTATGTAATTAATAGCGTAATCATTGATGTATTTTATTGTAATTGTATAAATTATGATAACACAAATATCTTTTACGCATAACCATATAATTTTCAGTGTATTAACCGCAGCTCATTATTCCCGGAAAAACAATATTATATTATTCCTATTAAAAAACTACTAGTTTGGGAACATTTTAATTTTGTTAGCAGATTTCAGAGAGATATTCTATCTTCAATTTTATGCATAATGTTTACGATTATTTGCGTATATAATCATCGGAATACATCAATAAATAAGAAAGTATGTAAATTGTACTACTACAAATGACCCAGCATCCGCCATGCGAAGGTTGAGTGACTTACCCTATAGATCTGCGTCGAGCGTCTACTTACGAAAGTACTAATTATCTAAATACTTATTTACCTTCATGATTTATGATTTTTTGTCATCTTACGGATAAATTTTTTGCTTGACTCTTATAGAAAGACTCTGTCATGCAAAGAAGAGTCATACGAATCGTACTCGACATAGAAGCGCAAAGGGTTGATACATACAAAATTATAAAATTTAATTTTTAATAGTAAGTTATATATAATGCATCAATATGTAACATATTGAAATAACATAAACTTTGCTCCTTAATCTGTATATGATTTCTCGTTAAATTGCTTTCCAAAAGTATCACCTGTATCTCGTCAGAAAATGTTGAATATTTCTAGTGAAATATTTTTGGAGTACAAAGGGTTGAAGGTAAACTAAAATTTATAATTCTAAGCATCTGGAAATTATCTCCGTCAATTTTGTGAAACGTGTTTCAGTAACTCTAAACCGGGCATTACGTTTTGCTTCAACAATTATTAACAGAAATTGAAACACACTATATTTAAAATTATTTCTAGATGATATATCACGTTATGTTTTAGCAATTCTTTATGTAAAAGAAAGGATATATAATTAAGTGGAGTGCGTTAAAGACGAATTGAGTAGTGGATGCAGAAAATATTGCGTTACTAGCCGAAAAGGAAGGAGAATAAAAGACAGTAATAAGTACTAACGAGTAGCACAGCTGCTGATGTGAACAATGGAGGCAATGTACGAATGTGCATGCGAACAGGGCCGTTCATGTGGACGGAACCCAGTAACAGAATCACGGACGCAGGCAAGGCTTGCAGGCGAAAAATGGTATATTATTAGCACATCTAGTTATCGCAATTTTATCGTGTAACCTTGCTGCGAACAAAACGTTCGTGTAAACGACGTCCTGCAACTATGTCACGGGACACAATGTTTCGAAGTGTTCATAGCGATTTTATCGTTGATCGGTATATACACATTTCTTATGATCTTCAATTATTTCCAATTCGAGATAGTGCGAAAAATGTTGCATATTTGGATTGCTATTACACTTAATACGACAATGAATAATCTTAGAATTATTTGCAAGCCGCTGGTGCAAAAGAAATTTTCTTTTGAAATTCTTCGCCTCGAAATGAACAATTTAGATTTCTTTTCTGCACCCCCTAGTTTTAGAGATATTTTAAAAAATATATTTTCAGCCCTCACTTTGAGGGGCGTTTCCACTCGTTCAAAGTGGACGCTGGCCAATAAGAAGAAATACGTGTCAGATATTTTCTTGGACGTTATGTCTCACGTAGATTCATTAGAACTACCAAGCATTTAATACGATTGATGTGTAATCCTTATAAAAATTGTAACAATAAATTATTTTCAATTTCTTCAGATATTTAATATAGTATTCAAGTGAAATTGTTTATTTTCAAAATCATTTCGAATACTCAATGCGTTGAAGATAGCGATAATTGGGAAACAGAAAACCGGAAACCAGTCATTTCGACTGGTACGGTAGTTCCAGTGTTAAAGTCGGCGTGTGCCGGTTGAAAAGGTTCCCTTGTCAGTTAGATACGATATGTGTATCCTTGTAATTAACAGATTATTGTGATCGTCGACGTCTTTGAGATTTTGGTACCGTGACGGATCCTCTTACAGTGGTCCGCACGATTGCCGGGCACACCTTGTCAATTGTCATTGTAGTTTTCGATCTCGAGGCGTAACTGATTGGGAGCGTAGGATCGCCACTGCACCATATCGTCTTACCGGTAATTTTACGACGCGCGGCTAATGGGGCAGATCGGCGTCCCAGACATAGAATTGTCAGTCGTTCGGTGACAAAAACGATGGTTACATCATTAACAACGACGAAACAGGAGATATAATAACAGTTCTTGATCGATACAATTATCTCCCAATTGATTTAATTGTACCGTTCAGCGTTTTTTCGTGATTAATTCATTTAGTTGGCAATTGGAAAGTTGCTGAGACGTTCAACCATTCTGCACTGTTAAGGAAATCGTTAAGTTAATCTATTGTGATTTGCATTGACTCAAACTTAATACTCAATAAAATTGGCATAACTACCTTATAAAAGGTTCCCAAAACAATTAGAATAATTGCCTTATAAATTATAGACAGAAAATCTAGTAAATACTTTTACTTTTTGTTGTAGATCGTTTAGTTACTTTTCGATAATAAATAATAATTTGTTATACTTAACACCTCGATTACCACGTCACCCGAATTCGGGTAACACCATTTTTTTACATTAACTTAAACGTTAATTTTCTTCATGGCGAGATAAGAAAGATAGTAGAGCAATATTTACGAAGAATCTTGACTGTTCAGTTCCCGCTTTATCAAGAAAACTGTTTCGACTGCACAGTAGTTTTGACAAACGTTTATTTGACAGTCAAAGTGTTAAAATCAGTTTTAACGCGTCAAAACAGATCAGCAGACAGCAAATCTTCATGGAAATTAAATTTTTCGGAAGTACACTTGAAAAAGTGGCATTACAATACAAAATTTCTCTTTGGGTCCTTCCTAACAAACTGAATACTCTCTGAATATTTTATACATCGTATCGGTAAGATGACGATTAGTTTCTTGTTCAAAAATTGAAGAAGCGAGTAGTATATCTCATGGTTTATTCTCTTATACATATATTTAGTATAATGATAAAATAAACAGATTGACGTAGAAAGATAACATAATGATTCACCGGTGAACAGAAGAAAAATAAAGTATAGAATACGACTATAATGTACATTTTCTCATATTACGTGCATCCCGCGTATCAATTACCCCAAAGCCTGCAGAATTGCACCGAAATTCGCCCCAAAAAGATATTCTAAAATTCCAGGAAAAACGGGGGTAAAATCCGTGGATCGCAACATTCGTTCGCTCGGATGATTCGAAATACAACGCGCTATTGGAATTTAGGTTACCTGCGCAATTAGCGAGGAGAACTCGTAAGTGTCGTGAATCGAGTGACGCGAAGTATCTAAATGTAGATAATCAAAGTACAGCGGTGGGGGGTCCGCCGTGCAGGAGGTGCGAGGGGAACAAAAGAGGATGCGTGACGTCGGGAGTATCCGCGTTCGTTTGTAGGCGTGTTTGTGACATCGTCAAATCCAACCACTTGAAACAAGCACCGGACCACAGTCTACGATCCAAGAATAGCGGCGTGTCACCTTTACCTTTTCTTCCAATTCTCTTAGATGCCGTGCGAACACACCGACGCGTTGTATCCTCTTTAACGGCAACGTTAATTACCGCTGAAACAAACCTGTCTTCGACCAGTGATGACTGGATTACGGGTCTTAACACTAGAACTACCGTACCAGTCAAAATGACTGGTTTCGGGTTGTTTGTTTCGTAGTTATTAATACCTTAAAAGCATTGAATATTTGAAATGATTTTGGAAATAAACAGTTTCACTCGAGTACTATGATGAACATCCAAAGAAACTGAAAATAATCTATTGTTACAATTTTTGCTCGCCGGTTCTGGTGTTAATACACTTGTAAGGGTGAAATACTTAACCCTTCGCACTCGAAGCTTTTCCTCAGGGACATTGTACACCAGCAACTCATAGTGATTTTAACTCTTTGAACTCTGTAGGCTCCAATATTGCACCGGTTATAATATTAAATATTTTAATGAATCTTAAAGAAACTACCCTAAAATTATTAGATCTTCCACGCATCCAAATATTGCATTGAGAAGGAAAATAAAAGATCGAAGAAATGTTATAGCGTTTCTCATTTTCGTTGGGAATAGTATAAATCACAAGATTAGATGTTACAGGGGAAATGATGCGAAAACTCTGCGAGTAATTTAAGCTGGATATAAAAAGCATACACTTTGACTTTCATTTTTTTGGTAATATTTGAAGAAAGAATAAAAATTGATTTTCGTTAAGGACAGTTTAACATTATTTTATGTAGTTTACGTTGGAACCATTAGATGGGTCAAAATGACCCATTTTTGATTTCTTCGTTTTACAATTATGAAAAAGATGGTAGATGTTTCTTCGAAAAATTATTAAAGAATTTGATTTAACAATACGCAAAGTGAATTTTAAAGCAATTAAAGTCTCGATAGTTGCATTCTTAGAGTTATTATAGAAGAATTTCGAAAAGTTAGTTTAATTGCTCGATGGTTTTGGTTCTGTAATTAAATATGAAAGTGAGAAAATTTAAATAAGCTTCAATATATTTTGTTTATACATAATTAATTGAAATGAAACTGAGCGCATCTTGTATATAACTTAGAATATTTTGCTTTTGCAATGTTATATATTGTCCTGCGTTTAAAACATTAAAATAGCTAATGCAAGTAGAAACTCGAGTTAACTCGTGATCGGTCAACTATGTGATTGACCATTCATCTAACAATATGATGTTTTAATAAAAAGTGTGTTCATCAAAAGAAGTTCGTTCAACAAATGCGAAGTTATTCTTGTATTAACACCGGTGATTATATGAAACCCCTGTGACACATTTCGCTAGATTGCTCCAAGAAAAGCAAGAACGGTACGCAAGCTTGCGACAAAATGTCTCGCGTGTACGGCTAAGACGCTCGATCGATGTCAACTGCCAATAGGTACTGCTTCCGTCGCTTTAAATCTCGAAATTTGTACACTTATGCATCTCTTTGTGCTTTGTCGTCCTACTGAGGTTGACACAGATCGTATTGTCCAAAACACTACGAGGAGAATAAGCACAGTTATTTTCGGCAGATCGCTGTGAACCTGGACATTCAACTGCACACAGAAAAAGTTATTGGGTCAAATTGTGAAACACATGGAAACTCGACTATTTTCATACTGTGCGGTAACTTGGTATATCGATGAAGAATTAATAATGTGTAATAATGTTACCGGAAATGATCGTCATAATAAAAGAAAATCTTACAAAAGACAGTAATGGCTGGGTATCATGCAAAGGAGGTTTGTGTGTCATGTATCAGGTTTGTGTGTCTGATGGGATTAGAAATTAGTGCTTTATTGTTAATTACTTCCTGCAAATAAAAAGTTGTTGCTCGTAATACGTATTGATCACAATTAATACGTTTGAAGCAAACAATCGTGGAAAGTCAATATAAAAAAGTCAATCAATCGAAGGTCAATAGAAAAAAGAATTGTTTTCAACTGTAATAATATCAGACTCTACATCTTTGGCAGTTCAGCAAAAATTAATGTAGCCTGGCAATAAAGACCTCATTCATCTCGTGCGCAGTCCTCATTGTCTACCATTCGATTACCATTTATTTCAATCTTTGTTTTGTTGTCAATTAAATTCGCTTGTCTATTCAGTTTTATTTAAATGGTATTAATCTGCGTTCATTGGACCAGTCATAAAGTGGTAGAAGATCGGTAAATCGATAAATTATAAAAAATTAATAAATTAGAAGATCGATGAATGAACTATTGTTTTACTGTTATGAATCGTTAACCTTTAAAACAAATGTAGATGTAGAATGAGTATCGGGTTCCTTTCTTTTTCTAATAAATTATTAACGATAACAGTTTTATCAAACAGAGTTGCGAAGAAAATTATAAGACAAATGGTTAATCGGTTTTTCGTAAAGGTTTAAAATAAACCCCTTAAATAAAGTTTTAAAGTTTTCTTGTATCAATTATAAATTACTGAATCATTAAGAATGTAATAAAATTTTGAAATAAATTGTGCAACTGTTTTCGTTATAAATCGTTTTGTAGTTATTACAATCTAAATGTTTATTGTGATACTTTAAATGAAATTACAAAAACTAACTTTGAACGTATTTGATTCGTAACATCATTCTAATTAAAATGCTACTTTAGAGTGCCTTCAAGATATACAGGAATATCGTAGTGCACTCAGACTTTTATTTCATTTGAAATATGACAGAACTTTTGACAGAATTAGCAAGTTTTTATTGTCTTTCAATTTCTATAATTCAGCCCGGAGAAATCTACATTCACATAAATATAAATGTAATTTATGAAACTTCAACTTTTACGGAGGTTCATCAAGTTTTCCATGTTACCTGTGAACATATGAAATTCTTAATCAACAGCACAAATTATTAATTATTTCTAATTACTTACGAAATGAATTTTTACAATTTTAAGTTACATGGAAATTCATAACCTACTGATGAGCGCATCAGGTAACGTGGAATCTCTGTCGTTAACATCATCATCCTTGAGAAGATTATGTAAAATACGATGAGTGTCTTTAACATCTTCAAACGTAACTCGGAGAAACAGATTTTTGGTGACACTATAGAACATTCGTGTGAATGTAAAAATAAGTTAAAATGACAAAAAAAATTCTTTTCGCGCGATATTTTATTTGAGAGATAATCACGTTGAGTACACACTTTATTAATAAGAGTCTGCTAACATGTCTGTTCGTGACTCATCCATTCTACTCCTTGTGGATCCTATGCACTCCGTGCGTGTCAGCAAACTTTCGAAATCGATTATCTCAAAGACGAAGTCACAAAATGAAGCACCCTATATATGTTTACTTTTGAATACAGTGTGTCTATTGTTCATCACTTTAATCTAACTGGTATTCCATTTCGTGACTAAATATTTATATGAAAGTATCATTGGTGGTAAATAATATCATATTATTGCAAAGAAAAATAAATAGTATCACTCAAACACACGAGCAAAATAAATAGTGTTTAAGTGCACGTGTAGAAACAAATTTACTCCTTGGATTTCATTATTTCCTATGCGATAGTTTTTACATCCAGTACAAAGTTTCTTTTATTTGTAGATGTAATAACAGACAAGTAACAATCATTTTCTATTATATTCCATATTCTTATTATATTATGCGTATATACATAATATTTGCACATGAAGACATTCATTTTAATTATTGGCAAATTACAATAGATGTTTTGTTATGTAAATATTAATTTAACACAGACATATGCATAATAACAATTTGATATTTAGATTCTTATGTCTAAGATTTTTAAGAATATCTGTAAATGATATGTGTATATCATTCCCGCAATGTTACATTCAAATTAGCCATAACTGCCATTAAAACATAATGTATATAACATATTTCATTACACTTTGATGGTAGATACAATTTATAGATACTCGGAACATCATTTTGGAATAAAGAAGAATTGAACTTTATTTCAGTTTTGCAGGGTTGTAATCGTACGATCTACTGACTTCTATTAATCTGATATAATCAGATATGTTAGCTTTATATTGCGATGACTTAATCTAAGCAGATAAAATTTTATTTGTACGTTTCGTAAAAAGAAATTGAAGTGATTAGATATTAATAAATTGTTACGGATTGGTTTTCACAGATTGAAATAAATAAAGCTATACTCTAAAATAGATACAGCTCTTGTTGAACTATTTTAATATTTTACTATACCGAGCTTCGGTTGGCAAAGAATCTTATATCTGCACAAATACACAGTTCGAACAGGAATTTTATAATGTTTCTTTCATGGATTATTCATCGTAAATAATGAATATCAACGAGCCATACAAGGGGAAGAGGATAAACTACAGTATCAATTTTTAGCGTCTATCGATTCTTGAAACTTCGCTTTATGGCTTGATTCCAAGGGGACCTTGCAAGGTTTCCATCGTTGTGGATTAGTAATCTTCGACTAGACACAACTGCCAGGGGCAGTACACTTTTCTACAATGCAAAAGCCACTTTTCAATTCCTGTTCACATAGTCGAATTTAATAATAATTAAATTTCGAATTCCACGGATTCGTCGTAAATATGATAATTTAAATTTTCTCACCGCAAAAGTTTAATATAACATGAATCTTTTATTTTACTTAAACTGTGATTTCAATACAGAAACAAAACATTTATTTACTTCTAGCTTTTAGAAATTGATTTGTAAAATCTACGTTTACATAAGATGTATTAATAATCCTTTGTTAGTTACTGCTTGTTATTACGTGACTATTGCAAAGATTAATTGCTTTGAAATTCGTAGTAGATTGTATTAATTACAAATTGCCTTTCAACGAAATACAAAAATTAGAGGAAGAAAATAAATATTATCAACAGATTTATTCATATCTTATCACTTTATCAACCGGCGAATTAATAGTATCTTAAGAATCAATGGATTAACAGTTAAATGTGAATTCTTTAATCAATGTTTCAATAGCAATAGTATTTAAATTCTAATTGTAAATTAATTGTAACTTTTGTGAGGTTTCTTTTAAATGTAACGCAGTAATTGAGAACCTTATTAATAGGTTTTTGACAGTGTTATGTAACATATTTGCGGAATATTAATTCCGACAAACATATTTTATAATAGATATTCTGCCATAAATAGTTAATATTTTTTTTAATATATATTACGCGAAAATAAATGACCGATACTTGAAGTGAAAGTAATACTTTCAAAATTATAAATTGATATAAAGAAGATTTCTGGAATGAATAATGAGAAAGTAATTTGGAAAAACGTTAACCGGCAATCGGTATTTCGTTGATGGTTTACCTCCGTCGGTATACGAGGTATTTAAATAACCAAAGAAGTTACCATACAAGTCACCTCCGTTAATAAACATTTCTTATCAGAAGACGGTTACAGTCACTCAGCGCCTGCGTAACAATCGATAAGTGACTTCTATCGAAATCAACCGATGGTATATCAATATTTTTATGCACTATTATAAATAATTCGTATGTGATACATATTTTGTCATAAAAGTTATACGTTGCGATAAGTATTATCATCATTCACTTATAAAAAGCATAAAATTACAACATTATTGATAATAAATAAGCAAAAGCAAAACAACATTAAATGTTTGCAGTGTCTCTTGTAATTCTTACTACCTAAAATTAACTTAAAAAAATGCATTAATACAATAATACACACCGTTCTAAAATATTAGGTTTTTAAATCATTTTTAAGTAATATATCTTCAGTAAATTTTACACTGTCTTCGTATTTGTTATAAATAAATTATTGTCCTTGTCTGTTTATAAGACATTTAAAGGTACAAAATGCAGGAAATTAAAAATGTTGGTAACCGTTGCTGGAGATATTATTTTATATCAGGTCCATGAAAAGATACTGCAATTACATAAATATATGCAGTTCTTCTCATATGCTAAAAGTAATTGAAAAAGAGCGGACAGGAAAAAACGCACACGAAAAATACGGACAGAAAAATGCGTACATGCACGAAAACGCACAATGTAAAATACGCACAGTTTATGATCCGTATATATATAAATTGTACGATTGTAAAGTATTATATTGTATAAATAAATCTCTCCTAGATGCAAAGTAGCAGCAGCTGTTAATACTTACAATAAATCACCAGAGAACTGTTGTACTTAAAAAGAATTGGAAAACAATAAATAATTCGTTTAACGATAAGTAGATACTTTTTTGGAATAATTCAATAAATATTTTCTATGTCTTATACGTGAACTCTATGTTTTTCTATGTGAACTTTTTTCCTGTGCGTGTTCGCACATGTGCGCATTCTTCTGTACGTATTCTTCGTGTGCGCTTTTGTCTGGTTGTCATCTATTATATAACATATAATTTTTGTCTGAAAGGAGATCTATGATATATAGTTCACAGATGTATATGGTATAGTTATATTTTTATAGTCACTAAAATTCTAAATACAAAACACACAATGGAAAGCGAAATATGAATGTTATGAACCGTGAAAGTAGAGTACGTCTGAAGCGATTTCAGGACACTAAAGTTTTTTACGGCTGAATTTAAGTGTTCGACAAAAATGATGTTCAGGGGAACTCTAATGTGTCACTGTGTCGACACGTTCTAACACAATGAGTAAGCTTTTTCTTAGTATTTATGAGGTTGCGAGAAATGTTACACAATTCTTGCAACCCTTTCCCATGTGGATTATTGATTTTCAGCATCACATTTATAGAAGCCTTCCTTTTTCATATGATACTTCCTTTTTCAAATGAGTCCCATTACCGTAAGTGCTGAATCTTCCACTTTTTATTAATATTATATTTGAAATCCTTCCTGGAAGGTCACCTCCTTAAACACTTTAAAATTGTATGCTTCAATTGCTAAAATTGAATCTAAGAACAGAATGAACCTTTTGAATATGGTTACATTTAACACGAATAAAACTTGAATACTAATTTTAATATACGCTAATAATGTTTATTAGTATTCGAGTACATTAAAATTCTCTCCCATAGTTAAGTATGAAATTTTTAAATATGCATGCTTAACGAATGAAATAATTCTGAAATCTGAAGATTTATTAAAAACTGTATAACCGCTTGTTCTGAAACTGAATTTTAAAATGGAGAACATGATTCCTTCAAAACAATTAGGGAAATCGATCTGAAACGTACAATAATAAGATTTCCTTTTAAACCAACAAAGAAGAATACTCTCTTGAACACAGAAATTTTCATTAAAACAAGAAAATATTTTTAATTCGGAAACATTCGAACGCATGATTAATGTTTGGCAAACTTTCTATGATTTCAGGTAATCCAAGCTAGGCTGTAAGATATCCTGCTAACTTGAAGCAAAATCTTCGCCGAGTGGAATCTGGTAAAGAATTTCTCTTATGAAGTTTCCGCGAGAGAAAGGAAGTGTTAAAATTCCATTCATTGATTCCGTTTTTTCTGTGTTCCCTGTGGGAAGATATGACGAGAGCGAGACGTGACTACATACACGCATTAATTTCTCTGTCGATAAAATCGCCGCGAAGAAGATGACACGCGAGGCTGCAAACAGTATTGAATGAAACGACTGTTTCGGTGCACAAGAAATGTGGTACCATCTTTATGCAGTTAATGGCAGGCGAATGATACGCGAAACAGCTTGGAAGTATCAATGACAAATTCAGAAATGTCAGTAGTCAAGTTTCATCGTACGTATAATCCTTATCAAGAAGCAAATATCTTTCCATCGAGTTAATGCAATATTTAGAGACTACTCTTGCATTATAAATGTGAGGATAAAATTTTATTACCTGACATATTTATTTATTACTTGGCGTTATCAGGAATACCTCTTTTTTCTGCTCTGTGGTTTTATCAATTATTCGTGGCTTGCGACTATTAACAGACCGAGGAAATAGTTTATTCACGTGAAAGCATTTTCGCGAAATGAATAACACTGTACATCCCGGAGAATGAAAATATAATATTATGTTGTTAAATGTTTTTAAATAGAAAATTAAAATATTGTATTCCCGAATTGTTGTTAAAACATTAAGGGTAGAAATTAATATAAACAAACTGCTTATATAACATATAAACAGTAATCTAGTAAACAGTAATTGATTTTTATTAGAGAAGAACTGATTATTACAATGAATTACTACATAATGTAAGGTAAATGTACCGTTTCTAAATATGCAAATCATGTACAATTCTGATAGATACAAATTATAAGTATTTACACGTAATGATGCAACTTTATTTGCCAGTATTGTATATAAATATATTACATACTTTGAAGTCATTGCTCGTCGAATATTTGAACTTACTAATTGATATAGGTACATAACTACATTTTTATTATTACAAATTATTAATAAAGACTGATAATTGAGTATTATAGCACAATATTTATATTATTATTTATAACCTTTACTTCTCTGAAACCAAAACGGTGTAGTATATTTTTAAGGTGAATTAATTTCTTGCGTGGAGAATGAAGCATTGACATTTACGGATTTCACAGGAATTTTAATTTTAGAAACGTAAAACGACTGAAAAATATGCAAAGATTGGGAATCTGGGTATGCATTAAAGCAAAAAGTAAACTAAATATTTATGTGTCTAAAATGTTGTTACGCTACAGAATTTGCGAAATACTAAGTAAAAAACTGACTTTTATAAAAATCTATATAACTTTTTGCAAAAAACAAGTATTTAACAATACGTCTTTCAATGGAGATGTAGACAATAAAAATACCTTCAAAATGTAATTTTCAACTTAAAGAATTATAAATACAATTTCAGTAATAATATCCAAACTTATGTTTTTAGAAAACAATGTATAAAAGTAAATCATGTGGAAGTTTGCCACTTTAATAATAAGGTTACTAATATATTTTATTTATATATCTATTATTTATCTTTATACAATACTACTTTACTATAAAATTAGTAACAGAGTATTGTTCGCCTCTTCCAATAAGAAAGCGTGCCAATACTGAATAAAAATAATTATCAAAATTTTCGATAAAAAAAAAGTTTTCGTAAGAACATATATTCTTATGTAAAAAATCGAAAACCTTCAAATACGACCTTTCGTTCATCTACCAAATTTAATAGATAAAAAAGTGTAGAAGATATATGTATATACATCTTAAAATGATTACGCCATTAAAATAAAAAATGGTTTACGTTTTAAAAAGAGACTTTTTGGATCTTTCTAAAGTGTTGATATTTTTCTTAAGGAATTGAATGTTCTGATTTTATAAATCTTTAATATTACATATCCTTAAAATGCTAATATTTTTCATCGTTGCTTATTGTGATAGCCACAGAGTCTTTCAGCATCAGAAATGTATTGGAAAGTTGTCCTACATTTTGCGACTCATCTGTTCTTCAGAAATCAATGAATCGATATTCATTTTATTCGTTAGAAGAATGACCATTATTGAAAGTAGAACTATCTATTAAAAAAGAGAATTCATTGGAATTATAAGTATTAAAAGACTATTGGTGCAATTTTGACTACCCCTTTTTGCTTTAACCACTCGAAAGAATAGAAACTTTTGTTACATTGCTAGATAATCCTAATTTCAGCCATAGTTACAAATATTGCAGTATGCGTTTAAAAGATAAACATTTAATGGCAACCGTGTCTGAAAAATGTATAGGTTTAAAATGGAAACTTGAATTTTTAGAAATCGCGATTGAAACTTTGCAAAAGGTTAGAAGACAAACAATTTTGTATTTAAAGGATTTATCATAATCTGCTATTTCAGTAGATTACCATTTCATGAAAAGAATAAAAACCCTGAGAATACTATAACTGTGCTGTTTCGTTATAAGAATTTCATTAGCCGTTATTCTCAGTTTCTTTGGTTACGTGCTACTAAAACTATGTACTATCAGTTTCCACTGCATACCGATTATCCTTGAACGTTAGTTTCATAGATTTCATTGTATGGGTTTGCTCTGCTTTGCAGTCTTTCCGATCTACGTTTCTTTTTCAATTTTCAAAATCTAGTTGATAAGTTTCGACAAGTATTCAACTATTTTGTATAAGAGACGAGAGAAAGCTGATTTCATATAGACTTTTGACAAATAAAATTAAACTGCTTACGTGGAGAATTTAAAATATCCAACCATGAAGTTTAAAATAGAGACGAGGAAAATTTAAATATTAACAAACTTTAAAATGGTTCTATAACATTTGCAATTTTTCAAATTCTATATTATATTTGTAGCAAAATTGAAAACAACGCAGTAAAAAATCGATTTTTTTTCAATTGTTAAAATAGAACACTTTCGTAAATTACTTATAGTTGATAGAATACGCAATGAGAAAATTTTATTGAGAAAATACACAACAAATAAGCTGAGTATATTTACTGTAAATTATTTAAGAATTTAATTAGACTAAATATTTAATACTACGCAATAACAATCATTCAAAATAGAATATTTATTTGCTAAATATCTCCACATCAAATTAAAATCATCTAAAACAAGACTATTATTCTTCATATTTATGCAAGATTGTTTTTACGGTTCATCTCTAACAGTATATTCTCACTTGGCAGCGTAGTTTGCTCTATTAATTAATAAATAGAGTACCCCGTAGAAAGCACAATTTTCTTAAATTCAGTGTAATACAAAATTGAATACAATACAATAAAGTTTTTATTTTATCTAATCCTTACTAATGAAATCAAATTTTCATTTAATTCCAGTTTGTGTCCTTCAATTTTTACAAATCTACATCTACATAAATATTCACTGTTTATTCATTCATTTGCATAAATAGCACACGTAAAGTGTATCACTTCTCAAGCTATATCATATTATAAACTATATACCTCCCCGTTGTCATTAACAGAACATCCAGTCGTTTACAATCTTCCAAATCTCTCTATTCGCATGTACAACAAACTGATCGCAAGAGCATCAATCGAACGACAATACAATAGTTTATAAACTCTCTCCTCCGATTCTCTGTGACAATATCAACGTCAGCGTGGTTGAACGAAGACGATTTACCATCATGTTTGTTATTAACATTATTATAATTCAGTTTGCACAAGAAGGGAGCTTCGGTCGGCATTGCGTGTGGACAAAAAGAGCACTGTTCCTACATAATTTATCGATAGATTGTTTCGTAAAAGCTCGACAAAGCTGTACGTGTATGGGTGGGTTATCGAGTGAGCCGGGTTAGGTTGGCTCGACGGGTGGTTGGGCGTCGAGGCGCCGGAGCAGAGCATGCCAGGACAAACGGACGGACGTGGCCCGACGGACGAACGTACCTTACTGAGAAAGGACTCCCCTGGTCTTTGTAAAAGCCAGTTCCTCGCGAGACACTGTTTGACGGACAACGAGTTGGGATTGTGTTTAAAAAGTTTATCGTCGACGAGGACTACAAACCGAATTTTTACTCCAGGTAAGAGAATCTTTCGTCCAGCATCCTCGCTCGATTCAGGAGGAGTCCCGATTCCCAGCAAATCGAGACCCCGTTCCCATGACGTCAATACCACCGGAAAATCGAAGGTGTTCGGAAAATTGTAGATTTTTCACAATCGATTTTCTCACAATCTTTGAATAGACAACGGTAGATTTTGCTGTCATCGGTTCTGTATTGAGCGGTGGCAATACCGTTATCCTTCGCCTCGCGGAAGATCCTGGATTCTTTGACCTGTATTTGCATCAGACGATGACAGGAACGTTCGATTTTCTTTTCTGTCAGCTGTCAACCTCAATTGGACTACGGATATTGTTCCATGTGAAATACAATGAAAGAAATGTTAAAATTTCACAGGAAATTCATGTTATTCGAAATTCATTGGAATTCTTCGTCGGAAGTGTAAATTCTTATTGAACGTCGACTGGTTTCGATTTGTATGTGAACACTGGAAATTCCGTGAATACGTAGTTTTCATTGAATTTTTCATTTAAATGCAATGTGTGATTGTTAAAAGTCTTACGTTTCTGTTATTTCTCGTGTCTCGAGACTCTTTTACGCAATAAGGGATGTTATCCGCGTAACATCGTTTTTCACGGTTCCCAAGCTTACGAAAAGTGGTGAATGTAATGTTTCCAATTATTATTTATCGGTTTCTGTGAAATGGGAAGTCTGTCATGCGGAATTTTGTAGGATGCCTAGCTATTGCACCACCAAACAGCACTGCATCTGCAATAATAAGGAACAGTAATCTCGTAATTAATTGTTAAATGGTTTCAATATGTAGATTCGAATCGCTGTTACACCCTTCCGCGACAGAAATTATCGTAGAAACAATCGTCTAGACGTAATAGAATTTTTATAAGTGCACTCTCCACCCAGCTTACTAACCACACTACTGTAATATTGAAATTTGCTCAGTATATTGTTAATACGAAACAAGTGCAGTTATCGCTGTTACGGTTTTAAAGTGTAACTCGTGTTATTTCTTTTTAGGACAATGTTTCCTATTATATTAAAACTATAAATGAAATATATATAAAATATATTTAAAATATTTAAAACGCAAGAAACAATATTCTAGACACATTATTTTAAGTGTCTTAAATATTTCAAATTTAAATTGTCTGTCAATTAAAATATCTTGAATATTTCAAAATCATTTTTTAAAGTAATTAAAAAATATAATTTTGCGGGCAATGTTTCACGATTGTTAAACTATTGTTTTAAAACATCATTTTTCTACTTTCTTTTACCGTTATACTATTATTGCGATCGTCTTCCTTTTTTCTAATGACGCACAATTTCCGTTCGACACCTTCAACTATATAGTGTCTTCAAACGCTGAAATCCCCCCGAAAATATGTAGAGATGTAGAACAATTACCTCCATGTAAATCAATGTTGTCATTGCATAAGGATGAATCATTCGCAGGGCGTAGTACAAACGTTGCGACAGATTGATAAGTTTCCTTTAAGTTGCTATAATATTGGTTATCCAACAGCGTACACGCTAAATGACATTACACACAGCTACATTTACATCGATCGAGGTTGTAAAAAATGTTCTATTCTTCATGCTCGTAAGAGAAATGACTCTGAGTAACTATAGTATTCAAAACGTCGAGTGTCATTGATTATCGGCTGTACCATCCATTTTGTTGGCACTTAAATCACTATTATTATCATCGACCCTACGTGACATTGAAAATTCGTACATATTTTTATTGGCGCCGCGAATAAACGTCTTAAATTGTTAATCGGGGAATCTTTTAAATACGAGTGCCTCCATTTTCTCAGTAAACGAGTACGCGAGACAAGCGTAACAGTTCATGTCGCAAAGGAACACTACGTTGAACTTTTATAATTTTATACTTAATACTTTTACTCAAACACTAAAATAAACCAAAACTGCTTGGGTTTGCGATTCATATTCCTATAGGTATTTAAGTTCTAATATTCACGTCTTCACAGCCACTACATGGATTATTTAAATAGAATGAAGTATGTAAATTAAGAAAAACTATACAAATTAAGAATGACATCTTTCAAGACGTAATGAGTTAAAAATACAAACTGAGCTTTATACATTACATTAGAAGTCCACTAATATTTGGAAGCAATCATAGACCGGGTGCTTCTATTGATTTATTAAAATATTAAAGGCTTCCAGATGCTGTCACTTATAATTGCTGTTGTTATGGACATGTAAAAATTATTGATCTGAAAAGGACCGATCTTCATTAATTCATGTGACATTCCTGTGGGTATTTGAACGTAAATTGGAAAGAACAGATACAGTATAGAATTGTTTACTTTTTAGATAGATTTAAATTATGTATATAGTTTTTTATGAATACAAGAGAATGATAAAAAAGTGACGAAAATAAATTTATAGTAAATATCACTCCTTCGTAAACTGTACATTAATAGTTTGAAGTGTACAGCAATAGATTTTAATTCTTATTACTTAAATTTTATTGCATTAGATATTAGTTTATATTTATTTAGTATTTTAATGTCTATCATTTTATGAATAATTTCAAAACATTCAATGTTTTAAAGCATTAAATTTGTTCAAACAGAACGATTTTAACGAAAACTGTTCCACTTGATACGAAATACCTAATTAGAAAACATTTTCTTCGAAACTAATTGTAATTCAAAAGATGAATTTTCAACATACAAAATAAGATCTGTTTATTGATGTTTAAATTCTTAAAAATAATATAATATTAACTTATATTACACAGAGAATATAAGATTGGCCAAAAAGTTTTCTTATATTCTGAAGGAACCTTGAAAATGGGTTTCATCTCATTTGATCAAAATTTATTAAAATATATTTTTTCCATTCGATTCTATAACTTTCGTTATCTTCTTTGTGTAATTATTTATATATAATGTTTCCATATATTATAAACATTTAAAAAGGCCATATTGGAGAAAAGTGCAAGTACTTTTTATTATTTCCTTGAATTATAAAATTATGATATATTTTTTTTATAAATTATGTATTATCATTATATTTATAATACAATTTTAGTAAATACAAGTTAAATTACATATCATTTCTAAAATTGAAAATCAGGTGGCGCTGTTTGTAAAATAAGTGCAAGTGTATGCATCTGAAATAGAAGAAAATATGTGACCCGTTACATTCCATGGTTTCAACGAATATTTCAATTGTATTAATCGCAAATTTTATTGGCATAACACCGGCGACGCCGGTAAATGGGTTAATATCCAGGAAGAGCTGATGAGTTCCTGATAACTATACCCACGTGACAATTGCAAATGACCACTGCAGGTGATTCGACGATGTTACTGTAAGATAAAGTAACATTGCCTGTTCATACGCTGCCACCATACCGGTATCAGACGTTGCCCCCGATCCGTCTTGTCGTTTTACCCGTAACAAAATCGTAAATATCCAAATTGCACGTAACGAATGTGTACCTACTATACAGAAAATAAACGACTATAAAGTAACTTTAGTACCGTCACTATCTCTTTGGTTCGTGGAACAAAACTTATTACCAATGACAATATTTCATTACTTTCTTATATGTACGTTGGTTTATTATAATTTAGATCATTTTGTAACATGTGGTATAGGCGGTAGAATATGTATACAGATAAATCATTTAATTTTCTTACATTGTAACAAACATTAACAATAACTTTTGAGCATGTATTGTTTAAACTTGTAGTTTTTTGCGAAAATATATGTATAACCAGGAGTAAGACTTCTTTTCAAGTACATAAAGATTTGCTAGAAATTTTTTTTAAATTTTTACAGAGAAAATTCTTAATAGATTTCTTATTTCTTGTGTGTCAGGTTTACAGAAGAAGAAAAGATACAATAACTGACATGTTATGTTAGAATTTTATAGTAAAAATAGTGATATTGTAACACTATGGATATGTATATAAGTAGATGAAGAGATTAAATAGTTTTACATAAATTTTATATAATCTAAAACGTTCTACATAAAAATTTCTAAAGGTACTAGTAAGTCTCTAAAAATTTGTTCATGTTCAATTTAGTATTCGTGATAGTGGTATACAGTAATTTTTACTGTTGCCATTTATCTATTGATACAGAGGGGCTGATTATGAAAGTGCGTTTATTCCTGCAAATGTACATTTTTAGACTGTGATTCACATACAGCAATTTATTTCTTCTGCCAAGAATTTTACTGCACTGAATATTATTAAAGATTATACTAAAAGCATGAAATTTTCAATTTGTTAATTGTGGTGCCTCTTAGTTAATTGAGATTAATAATAATTATTATTACTATATCATTTTTAGTGCGCATAATTCTTGCACTGTTTTGAATAACATTGCGTAAGAGGGTGTGGCTATTATATATACTGAAATACATGACAAACCTGATGACCCGACATTATCTTTTGCATTGCGTATGTAAAGAATGAATTACTAAAATTATTTGAAAATCACGATCGGACAAAACTATAAATTCAGTTATAAAAAATCGTTTATTTAAAGTTTAATTGCGACAATAAAAATGTTTAATAATCCGTTGCTGTGCCATTGTGATTTAATACTTGAAAAATTCGTTTTTTAATACTACAAAGTAGCAAATAATGAAAATAAATAATTTCAAGGAATTATTTGTCAAATAATTCAGTGTAAATATTTTGTACCTCTACCATACAGGAATAACGGATTTCAAATACAAATTACAGAAATATAAAAGAATCGAGTAGGTTTCTAATTATGTCCGTCAGTGTATTATTAATATAATCGATCCACAAGCAATACGTATTCTTATCATCATATTCGTCTTTGTTAAAGAAAAGATGCAAGAAAATTGAAGGGAAACAGAGGTCATTCGAATGGTAAAAAAACAAAAGATCCATATCCGATACATATATTTTCAAATTTTCTTTGCAATATTAATGTCAACGCCTTAAGTTATATTACATTCGAACCACATTTTCTTTCCCAAATACAACTGAACATTTTGCAAATCATCTTCCCAAACCCAGACAGAACATGCTCATAAATAAATTCGAAATAGCTTAGAATATTTTATATATTTCAACAATACTACATTATTAACTTCATAACAGTACCAACTAAAAAAAGAATATTTCACATAAATATTGTTATGTTCCATGAGAACGACCAAAGTAGAAAAAGAATTACTACATGATTCCATTAAAAAAGATTAGTTGTACAAAAATTGTCACACACCAAATGACCTGGCGTTTCTCGACCAATTAAAAAAAAACTAAGTCTGCACCCGTTGTTACTTCGCAGAGGATAATACGTAAGACATCATGTTAGCCAGCCTGTCTAATAAGAGTTAATAATTAAGAGTTAATAAGATGACAGATAAAAGGGAAACAAAGGGGATCGCGAAGCCACAAGGAACTACGTGATAAAGGATTCGGCAGCGCATTTGAAAGAGGGGAAAATTGGGAGATGCGTGGTATTGATAGAGAGTGACGACGTAGAAGAAACTTGAGGGTCTAGACTCTAGAGCTCCTCCAAATAATTCCTACCGCGGTGAACAAACAAGGGGCCACTAATGGTCCACATGGACTGTGTCATGAAAATGTCATAACCGTTTATGACACGTGTACTCATTAATGAGTTAACATAACCGTATTACACGACGCGAATCCACGTGCATAAAAACGCCTGTGAGTCGAACACGCTCACCGGGTCGGATCAATAACTTCAGGAATGGGCACTTGCCGAGTCGTACAGACACGCTATACACACGACCCGTTTCTGGCTCTCTCTAGAAAACGAGAACGGAAGTCTTTGACATGCTCGTGGTCATCACTTGAGAGTCTTCGCCGATCATCTTTCCAGAATTAAGCTAACGATTTTCATTTTAATATTTACGCTTAATAAGTGTCTGCTCAAGTGTTGTTTGCTTCAAGCGTTCAACCTTTATATTAGCAACTAAAATCTTTGCATTCGTTCGAGCATCAACGATACATACAAATTGTGTAAATTTCTTTATTCTAGAGTTTAAATTTGACATGGCAGTCACCAATGATCGTGAGTTCCATGTTACAAGAAAATAATTGTAACTTGTAAGAGAAGTGATGTCGAATAAGAATGTTTAGTAGCGTTAACTAGGTAATGGTGTAACTTAAGAATCGTGATACCAAATAATTAATAATTCTTTATGTTCGCTGCAGGAAAAACAAGTGACACATAAAACATTTATGTTTCTTGTGGCAGTAGACGTGTCAATATCTACGTTTAATACGTATCTGGTGGTATCTAAGTGGTTTATCTCTTATGTTAGCAATTAAAATCTTTGTAATTGTTCCGATATTAGTATTATAATATTTTTATATAAATTTCTTCATTTTCAAAGTACAAGCCGACGTAAATGATAGAAAAATGTAGATTGCGAATAATTAAAATTGATAATCGGTTGCTGGTGTAAGGGTTAGCCTGCAGTGGTCCTCAATTGTTCTATACATTTGAAATACTGTTAAAAAACTAGGACAGTAACTATTTTGAATATTATTCTCAAATTTAAAAGCCATACAATGAAAATCTAAATAAACTAGTAAATTTTAAACACACAAAAATCTTGCTGAAAGAAGAACATCGTGTACAGGTCAGAGGAGACCCAGAGAACGTAATACGATTAAAGTAAATACACGTTAGTTAAACTCTGCGACAAAACTATAAGACACCCCACCGTACGTATTGGTATTGTACGAAGGAATTTGTTTCTCGTGCTAGTGGATTGTTAATATTTACCTTAGAACATGTTCTACGAAGTATTAGGCTTACAGTTCTCCGACGATCGGATGACCCGCGACGAAACTATAAGACAGGCTGTTTTTCTAATGGCAAAACGAAATATAAATTTCGTTATTACCTTTTATTAATAATCTGTGCTAGCACCTTTGTTTTTACAGCCTCTAACATTCTTTTGAGTAGAGAATTATTTCTTTTTTATCCTCTTGTTTTCTTCAATGCTGCTGAACTGTCGACATTTCGCGTATGCCCCAACAATTCTCGATAATATTGAAGTCGGAAGATCTAGCGGGACGTGATAGTATTTCTATTTTCTTTTCCTCGAAGTATCATTTAACTATAGGAGAAAAGGTTGGAAAATGAGCCAGTAATTGCGATACAGTTAAATGAGCTGTTTTCGAAGGGAACAGTTATTTTTGACCATCAGATATCCTAATCACTTGTTCATTGAACAGAGTTCACACGAAATCCTCGCGTATCTGTGGATTTAGATCGTGAGAGAGAAGTCGTGTCGGTAGAACAAAGTGGAAAGGGAATCGCTGGCGATCTTCTCGATCAGTTTCGTGAATATGCTAAAGAAGTAATTAAAAAGAATCTAGCAACGGTAGCTGAAAAAGCGTCTAGAGGTTACTAGAAGGTTACACGTTGTGTTAGTGGTGTACAGAGAAACTTTATGTTATCCTAAAAACTAAACCTTTATCGTAGCGTTTCTGTGAAGTTAAGTCGGAAATCTTAAGCCATTTCACTTTTACTCTTCTTTTTTACAACCACCCGATAGCGTGAGTTGTTGATAAAGAATGTGGCAGTTGTATCCATCAATCATGAAATTAATCTGTCTCGCTGAGAAGTGCCTACTGTGTTTACAGTTTTGTGCTTTTGTGTAATTTAAATTATGTTGGATTGTCTATAAATATTTAGTTTAAAAAATAAATTTATAAAGATTTTTACAAATTATGTAAATATAGAATTTCATAGATCTATGTTTTAAATATTTGCAATACGTCTAATAATAATGTATGTGTACATAATAATTATGAATATAAAAACATAAAGATATTATATGCTTAATAATGTTCTACGTATAAATATATAGTACACGTTGTAGTCATTTATTATTCCACTTATGTTACATTGTGAATGTTAAGACATGAAGTTACGAGATTATATACTTCTCTGTTAAGTAAAAACCATTAAAAATTTCTTAAATTTTCGATAAGCCTATTTTGCATATGAACATTAACCTGATGTATAAATTACTGCATAAACAAAATATGTACATATGCTATATACTCTTAACGAATACTGTAAGAGAATAAAATTATTTCCCTCCCTTTAAAAACAATTGAAATATTCATCAGAGACTGAATTTAAATCTCAAAAATTGTATTAGTAACGTCATCTCTTTCTTGTGATCAATGTATAAAAATCGTGTATTTAAAAATTTACTTCGTTAAATGAATATTATTCTAATAATACAAATATTATAAATATTAGGATTGTTGGGTTTTTCTATGATTCATCTATGTATCACTATTTTTATATCCTCTATTTACAAAATTTAAGGAAAAAATACTTGTATTTTCATACTGTCTGAAAAAGTTAATCGTTCCGATGCATCAAGTATGGTGATTAGGCATTCCACTGAGGTAATTGTTGTATTAAGGGTGCGTTACTTCAATTAGTAGTCTTTTGCACGAAGCCACAGTGGTTTCGTAATACCACGCGAATGTATTTACCAAGGTTAGCCATCACTACCATTACACATAGAAATATAATCCTTCTGAACCGCCATTGTTGGGGTGATCGCGTGCGTTTCTTCATCTAACTTTTCCCTCTCAACCCTTAAAACTTTTTTACCTTCCATTTATTTTGTTTGTTTACTTTAACCTCTGGGGAGCCATTCACACCTTCAACACTTGATTACATTTTACCATTAACTAACTTACATCAAGCAATAAACAAATTGCATTGTTTCTCATGGTCAGTAGAATTTCTTAAAAAATTATGTCAAAATTAAAAAAGCTATATATATTTCATATTTAGAATTCTATAAGTAAAACAATAAGCAGTTCATTTAATCAGTAATTAATAATAACTTCATTGAATTTATTTAATCCAAAGAAACGATTGGAACTTTTACATTGGAACTTTAACCCTTTGCGGTCCGAAATGTTCTTGGTTTCTCACTTTGAGGTTCACGTCGACGTTAGTTCATTCAATTACAACTTAATATGACGCTCTATTTGTTTATTCAAGAATATTTGGGAGTCATTGAAATGATACCTTTAAATGGTACAATTGTGATACTACAAATGAATATAGAAAAAATTGTTAAAACAGGTAGAGGTTGCAATAAAATAGAATGTCGAGTCTGACCCGACATAGGACTGCTAAGGGTTAACAATTTCGAACTTTGTGAGAAGAACTATAGAAACTGTTTACATTTTGTTCAGCCACTTGTACTGACTTTCACTCATACATCTCAGACCAAAGTTGTCTTTTAAAGAAAATGTGTGATTCTATTCATGGGTCAAATTGACCCGTGTTGATAGAGATACGTATACAAAAATATCGATAAACCTAGTATTAACTTCACATATTCGTGATAATCACGATTTTTTAACTTAAAAATTAATCATTTTCGACAAATCAATGAGGTTTATCGTTAGTTCTTCTGGTTTTATACTTTCATTTTAACCTCCTCAAACCAAGCGTATGTTATAATATAAACAATTTTACTATTTCAATATCTGACAAAACATTAAAACTGTGATAGGCAACCACATACATACACACTTTTACTTTGAGCCTGTTTCTATGACAAAAGTAATACACTACCACTATTTTATTCGAAATAATGTTACTGATGGTGCATTGAATAAAGATCCATTGTTGTTAGATATGTGAACATAGTTTTGTGCAAAAACCAGATTTAAAAGAGTTAAATATATATTTCTATTTAGGTTTAATTCTAAATAACAATTCCTCGAAATGAAAAATTAAATAAAAATGAAACTAATAATAAAATTTCAGTTAATTTTCCGTATTAAAAAATTTCTTCAAAGTTAAATTTGAATATTTAAATAGTTTTAGCAAACGTATTAGCTTACCGTTAATTTTAATCCAATTTAAAAAGAAAGATTGATATTAAATCTACATTAACAGAAAACTAATAAAAAATGTCGTTTTGTCCAATTTATACTTAACATTGAAACGTTTTAAGTAAGCTGTTGTAAAAGTAGACGCATTCTGTGGTGGCATGTTCGAATTGGCCAATAGTAGTAATCGCACCAAGAAAGTACACTGTACGTGAAGCAATGTCGTGTAATTGCTGATATCACGTTAGCACGTATCCGTATTCTCAGGCACGTATAACATGTATTATTAATTCGTAATAGCAAATGTTCGTTGTTTCACGCACTGTAGGTATTTACCGGAGCAGGCAACATGGCAATCATCTTATAGCTTGTTACCTTAAACAGTTCCGTTCAAGTATTTGAAATATACAGGAATCTTTCGAAGTTAGTCCACGATTCCTGTAAATAAGCTACATCCAATACAACTAAAAATAAACACGTGTAAACTTCGTTTCAAAATAAATTGACGTTTAATTGGATCTGAACGTTCCACGGGTAGCACGAAATTAATGATACTGAACTCATGGATCTTTTAATTACAGATTATTATGATACAATTAAGATGAATTGTTAAAGTGATCACTCGTTATTTTACAATTATAACAATGTAAAGAAAATTGTATATAGTAAATTGTGTAATGCATAGGGTATCTAATAGTGACTATATAGCATTATTAAAAAAAATTATAATTCCACGTTATACATACAGTGAGTCACGAGAGTGTTCGTACCTTCTGAACTGTCGAATTTAATCGATTGATATGTGTTTGCAATGCAAATTTCAAAGTTCTCATCAACAGAAACACATGTTGGAATTACGAAGCTTTGAAACTTATATAAAATTAATTACAAAACAACATGTTAATATAACAAAAGTATAATTTTATGTAAACCGGAATAAAATTGGTCTCACAAGAGTATTCGTACCTATACAAGCTATACTAAAAATGTAAGTAATTTGCACCTTTGCATTTTTTAATAATTTTCAGACGATCTAAATTACTAGGCTTGTGAGACCAATTTTGTTTCTGTTTACGTAAAGTTACATTTTTACTATAAAGACATATCATTTTGCAATAAAGTATATACAAATTTGAAAACTTCGTGATTTCAACATACGTACTTGTTGATAAAAACTTTGAAGCTTGCATTGTAAACACATATCGATCGTTTAAATTCGGCAGTTCAGGAGATACGAATACTCTCGTGACTCACTGTAAATATTCAGGAACACAAATACAATTGATAATAATAATACAACTAATATTTGACGTTGTATGTATACACTAATATTATAATAATAATGAATACTTGTATTTTACAATGTTATGCACAAATATACTGTAACTTTGCGGTAGTATTTTGTTAGCACTTTCCACGTTGGAAGCTGAAAACAAAGGATCGACAATTAGCAAATGTAATTGACAACGATAATCACAGCGGCATCATATGCTTTTTAGATTGTCGTTCACATTCAAATATGGTAATTCACGCATCAAAGATATACGGTACGTTTCCATTCAGTACGATTCATCGATCACAGTATAGACTCGTTTGATACACGCTCAACCACCTGTGTAGTAGAATCGTGTAATATCTACGGTGCAATGATTATCGTTGATACGCAACAGGTATATGGAGAAATGTTTCACCAGGCGTGAGGACATTCTCGAATCTAAACGGCGTAAACTTTAATTGTGTAACGAACGAACTTAAAATGGCCTCGCAAGAAACTGCTAACACCGCGGCCGAGTCTGCCACGGACCGCAAAGAAAATATGGTAAGCTATAAGTTTCGTTCTTTAATTAGACATCGCCAGAATGTAATCGATATCGAACGAGAAACCTTGAAATTTTAAGATTCATCCGGTTAAAAAAAGTCGTTTTAATAATATTTTATTATTAATACTTCATAAACGATGCACACTGTCAAATAAAACTATAAAGAATTAATCACAATCGCTATTTTTGATATTTCTGCGTTAACAGAGAAAGAATATGGACTTTTTTAAGTACTGTATAAAAATGATTAACCCCTTGCCCTGTGATTTCTTTCACAACTGTGCTTGATAAACGTACGTTATCGTTAATAATTTCTTAGAAAAAGAATAGAGCTTGATGCTTATTCTATGTCCACGTTTACACCAGAGGTTAATAATTGATAATAGAAAAGTGCAGTTTATATTTTTGAAAAATAAATGACATTTAGATTTATCAAATTCAATTGAAGATTTTCATCACGAGTCTGACACGATATCGTGGAGCAAGGGGTTAAAAGATTGTTAAAAGTAAGGAAGTTATTAGTGTATACATTAAATCATCCAAAAATTCTATCAAATGCAATTATAAATTTCTGTTTTATAAAGAACACATGTAAATGTAATAGTTATGGTATTTCCTTTAATATACGTATTGTTTGACACAGAACGAACATTCTTCTCATTCAAAAATACTCAGCTTAGAGAAAATAGAAACCACCGAACTAAATATCTGAACTATAAAAATTCCAAATTATTCTATAAAAAAAATCTTTCTCGTGATACTTTCAAAAATTGAAACGTTTGGAATGGCTGCACATAAATCGACTAAAAAGGAAAAAAACTTCCTAACATCTTAAGGGATTGTTCCAGCGTGACTGGTGAAAAAATTCGATTTTATTTTATTTTATAAATCAACAAGTATAACTCTTTAAAACTGTGCTGACGATATATCTCGTCCATAGCATCGGTTCTTCGATATCGTAAAACCGAGATATCTGGTCCATTACAGCAAAACAATGAAGAGTTATTCGTGACCAATATGCTCGTCATTAAGCAAGAACTTTCATATTTTCATGACGAGTATACTCGACATAAACATCAAAATGGTTAACGCTGTACAAAAATACCATAGAACCTATGTTGCTTCTGATATGAAAATAGCATGGTTCTTTAATTGACTACATAGCGAAAAGTCGATTATCGAATGTCGTGCCGTTTAATTAGCTCACACGATCGATTTACACCGCGTTCTGAACTTCGCACTATTTTAAAGACCTAATTTCTGTAGCACACTCGTGCATCGAATTTGATCAAGCTCTTGGAACGATTTCGCTGATGAATTTCGTGGTGAAACGAAAGGAAACAGTCGTGCACCGTAAAGAGAACCTACTGCCGTAGGTCACGCTAGTTTGAAATGACTCGTGATCGCGATATATGTTGATGGTATACTGTAATCATTCGTGGCTTAATCCCATAACGAGTGAAAAGTCGATCGGTGGCAGGTACGGTGTACGGATCTTCGAGACATCACTGGTTTCCATTATCGGATGATCGATGGGCTCAGGGCCAATATCAACCACCAGTGGTGCCTTGTCTTTCACCCGTTTTGAGTACAATTTCTGTGGCCTGAACATTGAAATGAAAATTTTAGAATCGATAAAAGCAAGACTAAACTGGGAACTTAAGTTTCGAAGATATGAATCTTCATTTCTGAACAAAAGAGAAAGCCGTGTTGAATATTGAAGTATTCATGGGATTCGGAACATGCTTACAGTCCAGGCAAAAAGTTTTAATGAACAGTTTTATGGGTATTCAGAAGCAAACAGTTCTCTAAATCAAGGATAAGTAAAATGATCTGAAAACAGAAGTAAAAATGGAAAAACGCAATTCTGTCAATAATAGAAGTGACCGGAGCTTCCTTATTAGTTTAACATTATTCTAATCGATCAATTTACAGATTTTATAATGGAAGAATTCAAAACAAAATCATTGTTCCTGCTGTTACAATGATTTACCATTCTCTAAATTGATATTTGTGAAAATTACTCCGTTCAGAGTCTACTTGTTAGCGTAGTCGAAATTTTCAGTAGTATTTTTTAATCGTGTCTGGAGTTATAATAGGCTGAAAATTACAGTTACGTAGTGTGCATTTTTTTGCGAATCAATTAAAGAAAAGACTATTCCGTATGCAAATATGAATTCATAATTTCAACTGACAGTTTTTACGCGAACATAAACCGACCATTCTCACGATGCATTCTATTGCGGCGCATGAATTGTACGTAGTCTAGCATGCAGCGTGGGACAGCGCCTTAACTACGGAGAGTCTCGATAAGAATCGGGAACAACATATGAAATTACAATTTTCCCCCATTCACTCGCAGAGAGTAAGGGAGATACAGTTACAGTTTTCATGCGAAGTCTTCAGTTTATTCAAGGAACTGAATCAATACTCACAAACAAAACACGAGCGTGCTATTATCTTTTGTATCAAAGACATAACATAAAATTTAGACAGAATTCATGAAATTGTTAATTATTTACAACACTGCTTCGTTACGGATTTCGACGACCTTGAAATACGTTGTCAAGGTCATCATTCTGAAGAACTTTTACTTATACATGTTACCGCCGTCACTCTTTTTATAAATAAGTACGAAAGCTCCCCATTCCCCGATATATTTTCGCGAATATCTGAAAAACTAAGGTTGAGCGGCGGTAACATGTTTAGGAAAAAGTTGTTCGGAATGATAACCTTGATAACATATTTCAAGGTCGTCCAAATCGGTATTGTAAATAATTACCAGAGAATTATTAGCAACTGTAACTAATATATATAGTATCCCTAGCAAAAATGAAAAATGCTATATTTCTTAGTTGAAACTGTAAAAATCGAGAGCAAAATTAGTAAAATTATAAAATATGAATAATAACAGAAATAAATGCCTGAATTATTGCTTAGATATCGTATTGTTTAATCGGCGCGTGCGAAGTACAATCCACCTAATACAGATGTGGCAGTTAGTGATAAAAATAATACTGAATCAATTGTATCGATTCCACTTCGCAAATTATGATGGATCAAATATCATCCGACATGTATGTGGATATCAGAATGTATGGAAATTCATCTAGTGCCTACTTCTGCGAAAACGTCGATACTTGTTTGATATGACAGATGACACAGTTGATACACCTTTGATACTTCAAAATATTGATATCAAAGGCTTGAGCTACACTACCAAATCGCTCACGATTTTTAAGTAAATGTATTAAGATGATTTATCATGCATAATATTAAGTGCTGATTTCGTATTTCATAATATCACGTTTAGTAACCTCTTTTATGGGTTTTAGAACATAAGTCTCTGTCCTCGATATATTCATACATTAGATTTGTTGGTTTATCTATCAATAAAAGATGAATAACTCCTTGCAACGTTGTTATATCCCCCTTTCACGACCGTTTGTTGTGACAATTTAATCATCATATGCTCTGTATCTTTTTTACTAATCAATCCGTGTGAAAATATGACAAAATAATTATTGATTAACCTTTAAGTGGTCGGGTAGGGTGTTTCTACTGTGTATGGCAGGACTTTGGGGGCTAAATAATAAAATGGTACAAACTTGGTTTGAATATTACTTCTTTTAATTTGATGTTCCTCGCTTGGGAGTTACGGGGAAGAATTCCCTGATAGGCACCGATTGACGAAACGCAGACGACCAGCGTTCGACTTTCCCTTTACTAAGATTATCTTACAACCGGTCAACTACTGGTGCTTTTACCTTAGTACGTGTGCCCGAGAAAATACTTACGTTAACAAATTTTTCCTTCCTACTTAAGGGTTAATACGATTTTTTCAGCGTACGCTTTATTGTGTAACCTGTATCCTGTAATTTCTAAGTGAGTGCATGTTTCACAGTGAACTCGGGTACTTCGCGTTTTAGAAAGTACCTTGGGAGTATAATGGTCAATAGTAAGATTGTGAATATATGCAAGGAAAGAAATTTACCTTCCGCGTGCAGCTTTTGTAGAATTTAGATAAGAAGAATCGAAAGGCTCAACTGTGAAAAATGCATTTATGCACTTGGTTATCACAACGAACGATTAACCTAATAATATACAGTAAGATCTCTTATAATTCAGGCAGACACGTTGAGCGTTATAGAACAAAGATCCCCAAAGGTTAGAATCAAATAAATACTTTTTTTAATATGAGAAGAAATAATATGCAACTGAGTTTAAAACAACAAAAACGTAAAATGTTTTTGTTTTCTAAATAGAATAACTTAAAGCAAAACCACAGGAAAAACTAAAATTTAATTACTCTCAGAATCTCTTCAAATTAAGTTCCATCGACATCGTTTCTTGGAAACTGGCTTAAATTTTTCGTCAGCCGAATTTTCTGCTAATTTAGAACCTTTTTATTTCTTATTTCCTAATGTGTCCGCCTGTATTACTTTTTTATGAAGAATCCCACTTGTAACATTATTTTTCAACATTTTTTTAATTATGTTAAACGCAATTTTTAGTTCACGTTATAATGTATATTGTGCAACGAATAATAATAATCCAAGTATAACCCTTGAAGATGAAATATCAAAGTGTCAACAATTTTGTGAAGCATCAAATATGGATCGAGAATTTTACTAGGCATCAAATAAATATTAATAGCTTTCAGATGTATCAAACAAGTATTGATTCAAAAATTAATACCAAGTACTTACCTTTTTCTATATTTTTCAATATTATTTACACAGTACTTTGGTATCGAATCGTTTGAGTGTCACTGGTGGTATCGATTCAATCACTAGTACCAAATCCAGCTACTCACTCTGCCCGATTATTGCGATTCTATTCCACCTAAATGGTCTCTCTAAAATAGCCACTACCTCTTACTGACTCGTCTCGTTGAACGTACTACAATAAGTACTTAAAACACATGCCACAATCACATCGACGTATTTACCAATGTTAAACAAAATTTTCTTCGGATAACGGATGAAAGATAAGAATAACAAATAAAATTGTATTCGATGTTAGTAAATAATTAGACAGTTAAATGAGAATTTGCAAATGAATATTTGCAACAGTTGAATTTTGAAACACTATTTATTATTTTCCCGCGCGTTTATCATCGATGAGAAATATGTTGACCAGTAACTGAGTAATGAATGTATGAATGTAATCTATAAGTCACATCTGTGCGGTTAAATCAGGTAAGCTATCTGAGCTTTAACACTTATCGCGTTTTGCTGAAGAGATGATGAAGTTTATTTAAAATTGAATAATGCTTAATTTTAAACAAAATTTTAAACGTAAAATTAAACATTATTTTTGTTTTTATAGAAAAAAAAGTGAAAGTTTTAATAAATTGAATTTTATTGATAGTACTAAGCATTATTAACGAACTGAAATGACCGAAACTAATAATTGGACAACTAAACAAAAAGTTAAATTTGCCTAGGACTAGATTATACTGTTGTATAATTATTTGTGTTGTGTTAATACGATTCTGCATTTACATGAAATAATTATATAATGGAAGAAAGAAGAAGCTATTATTAAGTACTATTTAAAGACGTATTAAGAATAATCTTTTTGTATTGATTAATTAACTCCATCAACTTGAGATCATTTTATCATGTAATTTGTACGTATAAATATGCATTTACTTTTTATACATCTTATTATTCCAGTACATTTAATTCTTTAACTTTCTACAATTATAAACTAAAAATAATAAATACAACTTATCATAAATTGTACTGTACCTATTTGCAATTACAACATATAAATTTTAAATAACAAACGAACGAATGACTAGCATTTTACCAGTATAAAGGTACATTTTAAAAAAATGAATATTATGATGAATATATTTTACTGTTATAAGAGTACATTCTACACAAATAAGTAACAAGTAATGGAAAACCTGAGAACTCCTGATATATGGTAACACAATTATAAAAAACAACAACAATAAAAATAATAGTAACAACAATCATAATAATAACCTAATATAAGTCATAATATAACGATAATATTGACGTATACGCACATAAGCTGGCGACAATGACCAAAAAAATAAATCGAACACATACAAAAACAAAATGGATTAAATTCGAGCCTTTTTCTCGATTCAGTCCCGTTTGCAATCCGCCGTGAATTTTCACGATTTATTGTTCCGTAGGTAAAGTCAAACGCAACATTACCACCCGGCTTTCGGGCGCGACCGCAAGGTCCACCTGGATCACCAAGAAACCCCCTAAATAATGGCCCTATAGGACAACCACGGCCAGGAGGACAGCCGCCGCCGCACATCCGTTTCGACAGTCGTGCTCCACTCAGACCTTCCGGCCCCGGTCAAATAATACAACTGAGACCATACGGACAGCCAAGGCCGCCGGGGAACCAATTGTCTCAAAAACTACCTCAGCAGGCTCAAAATCCGCCTATCGTGTTGAATCCACGTTTCGCCCCGTCTCCGATCAATAATAGGACCGGTCCGCAACAAAGACCTAGATTGCCGCAACCTGGCAATTTTCAAGGTCAACAATATCAAAGAAACGCGCAGCAACCCCTGCACCCGGGTTTCGAGCATTCGCCGCCGCCGCCGCCGCAGACACGGAACCCGGACATTCTTGCTCGACCGCAAGAAATCGCGCAGAGGCAACTGCAACGAAATGAATCGTTGTTGAGCTTCCCGCCAAGTCCGTTGACCCAGAAAGAAAACCGAAAACCCCCGGTTCCGCGAATAGTGGTCGAAAGGATGGCCGATGTCGATAACGCCAGGAAGCTGCAGCAGATCGAGAATTCCGTCCCGAAGGAAAAGATCCGCGAAACCACGGAGAACGATGATGACGACGACGTCGTTGTGGACGGCAAGAAGTCGCCTCGTCCAGACTCTTCGAATGAATCGGTGGAATCCAGGGCGGGGAACAAAGAGACTACACAATCGCCGAGGAGACCGGAAACTGCTACGATAAATGGGAAAATGGACGTGAAACCCAAAATCGAGGATGTAGAAGAACTTCGTGGCAAAACGGACGCAAAAATCATGGATAATGTCATAGAAAAAATGAACGATAAAATGGATTCCAAGCCCAAAGATAAGATTACAGAGGAAATTAACGATAAAGTGGACACAAAAATGAAAGACAAGACTGCAGAAGAATTAAGCGATAAACATATAAACAATATTGCTGCAAGTGCTAAACCTGACGTGTTGGAAAATGGGACGTGTAAAATCGAATCTGCGAAAAACTCCGCTGGAATTAAAAACGGTTTGTCTTCTCCGAAGCTTGAACCACGCGCAGAGAGTTCTGATAAGCAACACAAAGCGGAAGACAAAGGGGAGCAGAAGGAATCGGCACATAAAACGATCGAAAATGAAAATATTAACAAGAAGGTGGATGCGGGAAAAGAACTTCGATCGGAAGAGGAAAAAAGAATAGCTTCTCCAATGCCTGAGGTTAAAGACGTTAAAGCAAGCGAGTCAGCTGCGAAGTCCTCGAACGAAGACAAACAGAACGAGCAGGAATTAGATACAAAATCCCCAGATAAATCCGTAGCGCCTACGCCAATTGATGCGAACCAGAATCAGAAAGAGCAACAGCTGAAGACACCCTCCAAGTCTCCAGACAAATCTCGATCTAGTACGCCGACCGAATCGACCGAGAAACAGAAAGATGAATTAAAGACACCATCTAAGTCGGCGGACACTTCTCGCTCGACTACGCCAATGAACAACAATCAGGTGGGACAGTTGAAGACACCTTCGAAATCCCCAGAGAAATCGCGCGCGAGTACACCGGCCGATGTGAAACCAAGCGAAAACGAAGAGGAATCGAAAGAATTGAATAAAACACCGGTTAAGTCCCAGGCTTCCACACCAGCGGAAGCCAATGAAGTTAAAGGCGCCTCTGAATCCAAATCAAACGAGAGTAAACCAGCAGAAGCGAGCGACGATAAAAAAGCGCAAGAACCGAAGACAATGGATGAAAGTGTAGATAAAAAAGTGGAACACGCATTGGAAGAAAAGTCTCAACGGGAAGAAGAACCTAAAGCTTCCATGCAAATGTCTGAAAAGTCAGAGGAACATTTAAATGAAAAACAATCGAGAGATTCTGCGGTGGGTGCTTCCGAAGAGTCCAGCAAAACAACAGAAGAAAGTGAGAAAGAAAGCGTTAGGAAACCGGTACAAGATAGTTTAGAACCGAAAACAATTAGCCCCAGTGCAAGTTCCTCTCCTGCAAAAGAAACAAGCCCCAGTGCAAGTCCTGCTTCCGTGGAAGCAGCAAGTCCGAGTGCAAGTGCCACTTCTATAAGAGAAGCAAGTCCAAGTTCCGCTTCTACGAAAGAAGCGAAAACGTCTCCGACGCCGTCCGAGAGCCAAGGAAAATTGTTGGCAACAGAATCGATCTTGTCCACCCCGAAATCGCCTGAAGATAGCGTTAAAGGATTCGACAACGGTCAAAGAAGATCGTTATCGCCGAAATCACCGGCGTTGTCCAGTCCTCAGTCGCCGCTTTCCCCTAAGTCACCAACCATCAGTGAGAAATCCGTGGTGCACGAAAAGAAAAAAGCTACTTTCGTTGAAAGTTCGGATGAGAAAGAAGTAAACGACGAGAAAAAGACCCGATCGAAACCGTCCACGCCGAGAATTCAACGAGCACCCACGCCTGCTCACGTAGATGAGAAATCGGGAAAGAAGACTGTAACAGCAGCGACAGGTTTTTATCTATATTTACGGGAAACACAGAAAAGTGTTGATTAATTGAAAGCCAGGACATGTAAATGTAGAAGGGCATGGTAAAAATGAAATCTAATTTAAACAACGACTATTATAGCTTTATATCGTAGCATCCAATTATAATATTATCATATACATTGAATTTAACTGTATCTAAATACAGTTTTACAGTGCAAATATTGCTTGGTTCAATGACGGTTTTGTTGTAAATACTTTTTTCATTTTCTGCAGTTGATTCGATCTCCATCATTTCTAAACTATTATTTAATAATATTTGGATCAAATTACCAAGATTTTGCTTCAAAAATGTAAGATAAAATATTTTTTTTAATACGTCGTTGAGTGTTGAAGAGAAAGTTCAATACTGTCTTTATTTTCGCAGGTATTGAAAATGGCAATGCAATGGAAGACTCGTCGCAACCTAATGCGGTAAATATCATAGATTCTGTATGCATCGATGTATTTCATAATGGCAATGATTCCATACGTTAATAACTCAGTGGCATATTTTTTCAGATACCAGCAACAAATGGAGTGGAAGATTCGCCAACGAAAAAGTCACCCTCCAAATCCAAGGATGCGGATAAAAGATCGACAGCTGGGTCGCCCGTAAAGTCACCGAATAAATCGATTAAATCATTACCACGGACGCCAGAAACACCATCATCGACAGCTGGTCAGGAGAAAAAGAGTAAGTGCTTAAATATATGACACGTAGATAATAAAAAAATTATTTAATTTTTTTTCTATTTCGTATACATGTCATTATTAAATCTAATTAACATAATTACGGTTTTCTACATTCATGAATTAATAATATTATATATGCATTAATTTAAAGATACCGCAGTGGTCAATAAATAAACCTATATCTATAATAGATCTCTGCACAATGTACATCATTTACAAACTTAACAAAAGTAAATTTATTTTGATCTATTTGATGATTCATTGTAATACATTCTATTTTTCCTAGCATACATAAAATTTGTTAAATTAAAACAAAGATATTTATATTTTTATAATAGTTCAATTTTTATGACAACTACCGTATACCTACACATATACTACATATAATTATTAGTAATTTTAAAGAGTTGGTAAAAACAATTTCACCTGCAATTAGCTTACCGTATATGGTATTTTTAGATAACTTAAATGATCTTATATTTTTTAATACAAATCAAAATCTTCCAAGCATTGAAACGTGTGTTTCTTAAACTATTTTTTAAAAGAAAGAAACTAAATTTAGTCTGAAAAAGGAAACGTAATGTTTCATTTAACATGTTGGAATTGTTTATTTTTGATTTTCTAATTTGGCATTTAATCTATGTTACCTTTCATTGTCATTGAAAAGCCTTTTAAGCGTAATTTGAATACTTCATAATATCCTATTAAATTATAAATAGTAAAAAATAACAAAAGTGTTATTAATCTGTCGTGCTACAGAAATACCCAAAAGATGTAGTACAGAACTACACATTTGTCTTCCGAGATTTCAAACAGTTAAACCTGTTAAAGTTTCTTCAAGTATCGTGGAAAATGTAAAAATTGATCACATGATTTCTATATTGTTATAATTTTATTAAATAAACGGAATAAGATTTTATAACATGTTACAAGTTAAATGTGCATATTTCTAACATTTTCCACATTGCATAGAAGTGCCCATGAACAAAGTTCAAGTGGGCGCAGCACCATCTCCGAATTTGAAGACAGTACGATCGAAAATCGGCTCGTTGGAGAATACTAGCTACAAGCCAGGTGGTGGTAACGTGAAAATAGAAAATAGAAAGCTCGATTTCAGCAAGGCACAACCGAAGATCGCCGCGAAAAACGAGAAATACACACCTAGCGGAGGCGATAAGAAGGTTTACTTTATATTCTCATTATTTTAAATTGCTTGTAATCTATGTTATCTAACTTATATGTTGTGAAATAGAAATATTTGAAAATCTAAATTTGAGAAAAGGGATCGAGAAAAGCAACAAAAATGTTGTTTGAATACTATTATACATATGTTTGATCAAATTACGTTATTAATTGGACAGTGAATAAAAAAGTTATGTAATTAAAAAGCATATAATAACAATCAGGGCCAGGAAATTACATCATAAGATCGATACTTTTTCTTTTTATATAATAAGATTATAGTAATTATAATGAAAGTATGGCAGGTAATACTAAACAAAAAATAGGAAGATTCTTGTTATAGTAATAATATCCAATGATTAATATTGTTATATTTTTTACAAATGTAATACAGATCTCTCAAGTCAAACTCCAATGGAATGCAAAATCAAAAGTCGGATCATTGGAGAACGCAACACACAAACCTGGCGGTGGCGATAAGAAAATAGAAACAGTGAAGCTCGACTTTAAGGACAAAGCGAAGTCAAAAGTTGGTTCCAAAGATAACGCTAAACACGTGCCTGGAGGCGGTAACATCAAAGTAAGAATTTCCAATGACATATTTCTAACCATCTTTTCCCTATTTTTCGATATCTCTTAAATCATAGATAACGTTAGCATTTGAAATTTATTTTTAAACGAATGCTTGAAATTTACTGTGACAGTTTATTTTGGAGATTAACAGTGTTCTAAAGTAAATAATAAAATTTTGTTGTGAAAATAAATTAATTAAACTGATAATATAATTACCCACATAAGTGGAACATAGTTACTTAAACTTATATTCTAATTATATAAGTTTACTATAATTACATAGTTACACGTGAAATATACAGTAAGACCTCAATCAACCGAGTCTTAGCCATCTAGGAACTCGATAATCCGGATTCCTAAATTGCAATCGATAGTGATAATCGAGGTTCTGCTGCGTCATGTAGTCCTTTCGTAATGAATATTTAAACATATTGCTGCTTGAATATTTCCGTTACATGTCGCATTTGGTTTTTACGAACTCATTTTCGAAAATTAATAGGAACGAACGTCATGAACCTTTTGAGCATCGGAAGAAACATTTACAATTCCGAACTTAGCGAATCCACGTTTTTAAATGTGCTTTTCGAAATGATTAACTTGTTTATTGTAAGGTTGCTGTGTTTTCGCTTGAGACTACCTAAATCCATAATGTTTGTTGTTGTGGCGATAAATCATTTCCATAATGAAATGCTTGCCTTTCGTTTTTGAATACATTGTCCGTTGGTTGTAGTTAAATAGTGCTCGCCTCGTTCATATGTCACGAGAATGTTCGACAGTTTGGTGAACTAGGAAACGAGTTTCTTCAAAGTTAATTGCATTATTGCATGTAGAATGTTAATGTAGATTCTGTATCCTAAAGTTTGATTGATTAGAATCTTCGGAATTTACACAAAAACAGGATTCAGACATAAAGAGAAATGATATGTACTTATACTTACATACATATGCGCATCTATATGTCTTTTGTTCTTAAAGTCAGCAAAATCTGTTCGTTTTCTCTTTTTCATCAAACCCATTTCACAAACTAGTAACTTCATCGTTACCATTGACACACGAGTGACAAAATTTTATTCCAGAAAAGCATTACGAAATAGTATTTTCAAGTTTATAAACATGTCAAGTAAATTTCAATAAATAAAATTCAGAGGTTACTTACCATTGAAGACATATAAACTGCTCTACAATTCAAAATTGATTATTCCATTGACTAAGCAGAATGTTTCTGAATTTTTGTAAGAAACTTTCTCGCTCGGTTCTGTAACTAATAAAATAAATTTCATAACGTGAAATAATGATTCATTGCCAATACACTTCCTATACTTGTACTTGTTGCTTCATATAATTTAATGTTCATTTCTCTTAATGCGAATAAACGTGATAACTGGACTACGGATTTCAATGCATTTGTAACCGCGAAAGCTTTCGAGAAAATACGATTACACGCAATTTGATTATTTTTAGTCCAGTGAAACCATTAAGAGGGTATTCCACTTTAATAGGCTAGAAAATGTCTTTCCAAATTTTGTTTATGGACACGGAAAACATAACTAATTCGAATTTTGTATTGTACATGCATTTAATAATAAGCCGAGAAGACTGTAATATATTTTTTATTTAATTTTATTAGTTCTTCTTGCAAAATTCGTTGGCGATACAAAGCGAAAAAAACCATTTGTGAACAAAGGACACATTTCTGCAAAATTTAAAACATGAACTACAAGTGTTCTTTTTATTTTAGATAAGTAAAGCTACCGTTTAAATTAGAATGAACTGAAACTCTAAAAAATAATAGATATGGTTACCTACTAAAATAAATTCTACTTTATTGTTAAATTAAAAATAATATACGGCAATTATTTAAAAAAGTGGTCTCCTTCGTCAATTTCAATAACCATGGAATATTCTGAACAACTTTTTTATACATGTTATCGCTGCTCGGGCTTATTTCTCGAGTATAAATATAGTTTTTGTACTGTAACGAAACTGTAAGAAAAAATTATAATAGCAATAAAAAAACCTAAACAGTTTTGTTTCTATACGAAAAGCGATTTGAAAACGTGTCCGACGAACACTATTGGATTGTTTAAAATTAAAAGATGAACCTCACCGATCTCAATTATTTCTGAATTTTTAATGATATATTCGAGAGTGTACATTTCAATAAGTGACACCTCAATCACTCAAAGTTGTTCGAATTGATGACCTTGAAAATACACTCTAAGATCGTTGAAATCGGCGAGTCAGCCCTTTTTCTAAATAATTATTGCATATACTTGTATGTTATTCTAATTCAAGCAATAGAGTCATTTTATGTATCTATTATACAAATTTTAGATAGATATCTCTAATCATTTTAGAAAGATTATATTCATCATGAAACTCTAAATTTGGATACAATCTTTTAAGAAAATACTTATTTCTGAGATTTAATTATTAAAAAATATATCGAATTGAATTTTATGAAGCCACATAAGTAGAATATCACCTTAATGTAGAAAATAAAAATCTGTAGAGTCCCTCATTTTTTTTCGATTATAAAAATGGAAATTTGTATAAAAATTCGTAGTCGAGTTATCACTGGTTATCACTGGACGGTGGATCTTTATGCAGCATTAAATTTCGTAGGTATAATTTTAAAAAACTGAAATTAAACGTTCCTTTTTAAGGGATGAAATATTACATCTATTAATGATTTTAATACTTTAATATTGAAGTAAGTAAACAATATTGAATTTAATTATATATAGAATACTTTATCTTTCATTGCGAGTCTCACATTCATTTCTAGTATACATATACAATATATAGTAAATGCATCAACATCTACAGTCTAGTTATCACTATGATGAAAAAACTCAGGACTTTCTGATCAACAACAAAAGTATCACCCCATCGTTAGCAAAAGGTTGACCCCTGTATGCATGTGTTGTCACCTATCATAATTAACAAGTCATTATTGTTTGTTGGTGTTCAGTCATCGGCAACGCCTCCTAAGACGCCACAGGATACAAGCAATGACGTAAGTATGTCAAGCAATATCATGAAACACTGACCTACAATAGTTACCTCTTCGTAAAACACATTTGGTCACACGACATCATCTGGTCACTTTCAAAAATCAGATCATGCTTTACAAAATCGTGAGGGAAGTAATTAATGTAAGGTACAATTAGAAACTGTTATAATAGTTTTCTATCAGTTTAAATGGATATTTACTAAATCCTTTAACGAAAAATCGAAATGTGTGTAAAATAATGAGAAAAATCTTCATTGCACTAAAACATTTTTACTTTACGCTTATATTTACAATTCGCTGCAAGAACTTATTTCTTGTCATTTACAACATAAAGAATACATTCTTAATGATACATAAATTGATTAGATAATAAGTAAGTATGTGAAAAATCGGTTCAGAGAAATAGAAGCATGCTTCTGCATGTTCCAACTTAGTGTAAATATCTTCATACATCGAGCAGTAACTTTTAATTGTATGCCAACCTCAAGTTTAGTTTAGAAAGCACGTAAAAGAACCGAAAGATAAACTCATAAATTATGACGACAGATCTACTGATAAACTTTCTATGTATTACCAATGGATCACAGAACTTAATTATAAATATTTTTCCGAATAGCCAACAAACTTCAATTTTCTTGTAAATGATGATGATTAATGAGTGATTCGTTACCCTTTCCAGATTCAAACACAAAAAATTGATATCAAGGCTGAGAGCAAAATTGGATCTATGGACAACGTGAAACATAGACCAGGCGGCGGCGATAAAAAGATTTTCAACGACAGGGATTATCTTCGACAAAGTGGCTCGAACGTGGAAAGCCTCTGCGCCAGTGGATCACAGGTAAGCCTTGTGTAATTAAGAAAAGACGTATCACGATCTAATCTAATGCAATTATAGTCGAAAATTTTCGATTCAAGTCACACATCGACTGAATATTCAAATTATTCAACAACTTTGTTTATCCAATTAAACACTTTTAAACTGCACCCACTTTCTTGCAATTATTTACGATGTATATAACATATTCACATTAGGCAATGCAATATGCAACATACAATGCATCCAATATGGCAATAATTCCATTTTAAAGAACAAAAATAACGTTCTTTTCGAACAAGTCGATTTATCGAATGTATTTGATTCATATTAGATATTAGATATATGATAAACCGCAAAATAAATTTTGCATTAAAAACAATTGTCGTATAATATTAAAAAACTATTTCAACAGTATACAAACGAAATAGAGTATGGCTTTATACAATACAGGGTCAGTCACGAGACGCAGCTGAATATCTTTGTTGGATTTAAAGATATGAAATATCGGTACATAAAAATTATAATGGTATCAAAGAATGCACATCGGCGTCATAATATTATTTTTTTATACCATTTTTTTCGGTATTTTCAAGGTCACCAACTTTTCGTTTTAAACGGAACTGCATACTTTTCCCCCCTTATATATTTTAGCCGACATCTAAACGAGTTCAACCATGTAACACAATATGACCTTCAAATGACCTTCAAACTTAGAAAAATGAAATAAATAAAATTCATTGTGTAAGGTTCATTTGCTTTATTTCCAAAATGCTTTATTGTCTGAAAGTTTCTATACGACGAAAATTTAATTTCACTCTTTCCAATTATTATAAATTATAATTTATAATCAATTATATGCTTTACTTATTAAACTAGATAATTTGCCTATTGTGACACATTTTATATACATACGTATATTTTTTGCTGAAAAGGCTTGAAGGCACGCATTGTACGCTTTCTTACAGTGTTGAAGTTTTCTTGTGCAACACAGAATATAAACAATAAAATTGCATACATTTCTTTATAAATTGTGATATACATACTTTAAATTGCTTACGATTTTAAAGCACGATTAATATAATAAAAATTGCCCGTTTGATAATCACAATTTATAGTTATTTTAAAATAAAAGGATTAAACTATTTTTCTAAAGAATATAACTTGAATTAAAATATAAGATAGAAATAGAAATATGCGAATAGATTAATGAAGCTTAAGTTTTGCTTTACATAGTTGCTTAACCCTTTGAGGCACGTTTTTCAATTGCTTTTATATTTTCTTACGTAACTAATATATTTTGGAAAAGAATTTCTAGGCGCACATAGGAAGTTGCGACTTAAAGATAATAGCGATAGAACATCCTAGCAAAATTTATGTTTGCTCTATCAGAAAAGTTGGAATAATAAAAACTAATATAAATATATTCTGCGTTTTTAAAAAATGGATGAAGATTAAAAAAATTAGACGAACATAGTTATTTGTACTTTTCTCTTTGTAAAAATTAATTACATGGAATTGATTAACGTAATTATATGTAGCTGTAAGAACGAAATTATCATTATTGTATAAATGTAACATAAATAATATAACCGTGAATTTTAATGAAAGTGTCAAATTAATGTGTAAAAATACTACTAGGTATTATAATATGCAAATGATACACAGGATGCATTATGAGAAGTAAAAGTGTCTGAGTAATATTTTTCTGTTAGTAGTATATGATTCACTGAACGTTGTCATATTGATGCATCTGATGACCTTCAGATATACCTGAAAATGGTATAAATTTTAACTCGCAGAATATGTAATACTCACGTCATATATCACCACCCACATGATTCCCTTTTTATAGAAAAGTCCTTCTTCATCGCTTCCAGTTATATAAAACATGAAAAAGGTCTTATAAAATGATTAATTACAGCTTTTTAAACTAATCATAAACCAATTTTTGGGTTGTTTCATAAAAATAATTTATTATTTCCTACAGATTTTAATTAATTTTAATTTAAGGAATTCTTCAAAGTGTCCATTTATACAATATTTTAACACGATTCTAACAAAGATGAAAAAAAGGAAAAGAATTTAACAGATCTCTCTCCGTATTTCATTTATGAATACGGATATTTTTAATTCTGGTTGTAAACATATTTAATAAATATTTATCAATAAATAAAATATTCACTGAACACTTATAAACGAAGAATAAATTTTTTCGTTAAATTTACATGATGCAACCTGTGTATTTCCATTGTTGCAATTTTTTTAAATTTTCGACGTTACAACATTTCTCCGCATTTCTAGTAAACTCTACGCGATAGAAAGAAAACGTTAAATTGACACTAACAATTAAATCAACTGTACACGTCAACGATGAACAAATGTAATGTATCATAGAAAAAGAACGAACTTCGATGCTTCAAAGGGTTAATGTGACCCAATCTAATATGCAGTGCTGGGTAAAATATTTTTTTAAATAGTAAATTGTTTATTATACATAGAACCGTTCATATAAAAATAGTATTTTATTTGGAGGTCTCTGCAATATTTTATTCTATATGTTGAAATATTTCTATTTAGTTTTCCTATATTGTTCTTTCTCAAGGTTTAAATCATGTATCTTGTTACACATAAATAGTCATACGCAACTAAAAAACAATTTAATTTGTTAAATATTATGGTTCATATAACTCCTTATGTTTTGAAAGTACTTTAAAATTCCATTTTTATTAAAAGATTTCTATAACTCAAGCAAACTATATAAGTTAATTTAAAGTATTACTATGCGACAACGTTTCTCAACTTTTTTCCGTAGTCACAAAACAACGTATTTCTTTATAATAGGACCGCGACCTACGTGTTTACAATATGAAATTTAATTCTATAAGAAAATAGTTCTCGAATACACCTAAAATTATTCCATTAATTTCTCGGCATGTCACAGGCAGCAGCCTTCGTGTCGCGATTAATTAAAAATTTAATTGGGTCACGACCCATAGGTTGAGGAACTTTGCTGTACAGAGTATGCAGTACGGGTAAAAGAAAATATACAAGGTGATTCTGTATGAAAATTTGAGACAAGAATTACAAATGAGAAAATTACAGTTTTGTTTTCCCTTTCAAAAGTTTTTAAGAAATGAATATTTCTCTGGACTGTAATGATTCATCGATAGTAACGCGAGTGAAGTAGATCAGTATCAGCGCAGACAGTAACGTATGAAACTAAAACGGAGACCTGACTCATGCACCACTGCAATGTCTAATATCTTCGGGCTAACACTGTGTATATATTTATATATTCAATATATGTCTTATTTAAACAAACTGAAGTATTTAGAAGCAATTCAAGACATAAAGGGTAAAATATTGCATTTTAAATTAAAGACTATTAAAACAAAAGGATTTTATCCGCCAAAATTGATTCTTTACTTCAAATATAATTTCATCTGAATTATACAGCGTTTAATATATGTTTTTTAACAGATTGACTGCCACGAAAAACATCAGCGTTTTACGTATCACATATTTTCGGTAGCGAAGATAAAAAGGAAGAATTATCAATTATTTGGTACCACAATTTTTACGTTACACTGTTACCTAGTTATTTACACTATTGAATGTTTCCATTCAACATCAGTTATCTGACAAATTACGATTGTTTCTAAGTAATTTGAAAGCTCCGGTCGTCTGTGACCATTGTGACAGTCAGTGTGTTAAAATTGTGATAAGTGTTGAAAATTTCTGGGTGTGAGCCGTGTCAATTAGGAATAGTGTCCCAACGTTTCGCTAGCATTGCAACTGGCATTATCATGAGTATGATGACTCACTGATACTGGTTAGCTAGAATCAGTGCTTCCTATTTAAACATATGCCTTGGTCGGCGTTACAGATGGATGATCAATTCTGTGTTTTAATTGATTAGCTAATCAATTAAAAAATAGGATAAGGGTGCTCCAAATGGGGCTGAGCTGGTAACCAGAATCTGTATTGTAGTTGTTGGGATGTTTCAAGATTTCCACTGTTTTCTGGTGTTTCCTCTGATATAATCCTGTAGTTCTTGCTATTATTTTAGTTTTATCAAATAGGATTTTGTGTCCCGTGACTATCTGGTGTACACCTGGCTAACCAGCATGAATGAGTCATCAGTCCTCTGATAATGCCAGCTGCAATGCTAGCGAAACGTCGGGAAATTATTCCTAATGAACACAGAATCTTTAAACGCTTATCATAGTATACCTGGTCGTGAAAACCTAAAACAAATCATATTAACACTAAAACTACAGGACAAATCAAATTGACCCACTTCAAAATTTACATTTTGCAAGTATTTAAATTATGCACTAGGACATCCTTCGAATCTTAAGAAACGTATTGTTTTAATTTTTATAAAAAAAACTGGAAATAAGTCACTCTAATTGCTCGGTAGTTTTAATGTTTCTATTGTTCTCTTCGAATTTTACCCAGCTCTGTTAGTACGGCCTTGCGGGCCACCTTAATCCTGATAACTGTGTTATGCCCGCAGAGCCCCGTGCCCCCTGGCACGATCACCGCCGTCAAGAACAATCTGCCTACTTCGGACGAGAACCTCAATCAAGAATGCTAGATCACGAAAATAAAAAACACACACACACGACCGCTAAACTCGCTTCTCGTGTCATTTGCGTCTAATTAATCACCCATATTTTTCTACCCCGATGGTTGGATCAAAGGGCTGCGTTCGTCCCGCGTTCGAAGGGTCGAAACGATATACGTATGAGGACGAACAAGCGATCGAGTTAATTTCTTCAATCCAACATCGCGAAACAAACATTGTACCGCTGCTAAAAGTTAGGTACAATGCGAGCAAGTTTATGATCCTTAAACACCGCCGCTGTTTCGAAAGAATCACGACTGCAACAATTTTTCCGTGCCATAACGAAAAAAAAAGAGAGAAGAAGAGAGAGAGAGAGAGAGAGAAACTTTTCTACATGATGTTGTGATTTTAATCGACAGAGAAAAGCGCTGTGAGGGGCGGAAGGGGTGTCTTCTTCCTCGTACGTGCGCGCCCTTCCGATCGATAAACGTGTACGTACGATGTACACGTGTGGTACGTGACTAGCGTGATACGGCAACCATCTATATACGTACATACGTGACAACCAGTCGTTTCTTCGTCACACGAAAATATCTGACGCATTTATTCACTAAGTATTCGTCATTGCATCGTTGATTTGCAATCATTCGTTTCTCGACACACATTGTGTTGGCCGTTCGCCAAAGAACGAAGTGAACGTTTTAGGAAAGGAAATCTAAAACATTAACCCTCGTCCGCCCCTTGTACTAATTTGACACTGTGCGGTGTATACGATATAAAAGACCGCTGCACATTGATTCATTTATAACCGAATGCACAGAAATTTCAATTTTTTCGATTTTGAATAAAGGAATTTATCAATTTCGCTATTTATTTATTTTCAATGAGAGAATTTGTCAATTTTATTGCTTATTTATTTTTAATAATAGAATTGGGAGAACGGACTTCTCAATTTCACTTTATCTTTCCGTGTATTGATTTTTTACCGTTGCGTTAATTGGTCAGCGAAGGGTAAATTAAGTAGGAAAAATGAAAGATGGATGAGGGTTAATTGAACGTTGTTGGAATGAGAGGGGACAGCTTGCGATGCTTTTCAGATTGCAAAAATGATAACTTTTCGTACAAACGAGCAATACTATTCATCTCATTGTAGAGAACTTGACACAGTTGTTGCACTCAAGACTGCAAATCACTAATTACTAAGCCACTGCGGATCTTTATGCATTTTGAAACCGATGAAAACCGAAAAAAATCAGTAATGCTTTTAACATTCAAACTATTATTTCGATTAACTTAATATACCGAAAGAATTAACTTGAGAGGTGACATTTCATTTCATTTCGAATTCCCCAAAGTTTCTCTATAAAAATGTAAATTTGCATAAACATCCGCAGTTAACTAATTACACACGTGGTTCTATAAATTTTTATAAAGCTTTCACTTTGTTATAAAACTACGTACCTTGACAACAGGAAAATATTTATAATAAGGTCACGACACCTTTACTTACAGTTTAATGTAACGCGACATGAACATTGCATTTACAAGGCCCATTCTTTCCAATGACATTTTTCCGATCTGAAAAGGAAACGCGATAACGTGATACGCTTAGATATTAGGGAAAAGCAAATTCTTATTTCTCATGATGGTCTGGAAACGATCGCGTCCCTACAAGACAAACATAAGACACGTAACGTAACTTGCGAATCGCATAACAACACGAACTCAATGTTCAAAACGATTAGTAACGTGACTCATAGCCCGAGGGTAGGTGTATTTTTGTTAATATTATGTAATAATAGAAAGAAATTTCGATGCTATTTCCGACATGCCAATAATACAAAGCTTTGTGTGTGCTGTAACAATAAAACCAAAATATAATGCTAAATAACGAACAACTTTGAAAGCAATAGAGAACGATGCGACTATTTGCGTATTAACCAGACTGCAGATTTTTATGTGTTTATAACGGTATAAAGGTCGTCTAAAGGGTACTCGTTCTGGACTAGAGAAATGAAAATATATTTAAAAATCCGCAGTCTAATATAACGACAATTACATTAAATTTCCGCTTTTTTATGACACATTCGCACACACTTTTAGCGTGCACGTAACACGTAAAGAATGTACTTTATTTAAATGACGATATACTTTACTCTTAATGAACGAATGAGGGACAGAATAATCTGTAGCACGGTACCAGTTATTTACGGTATAATAAATATAACATTTTGTCGTCTGAGTAAACAGTCTTGTAGTTCTAATTGAACGTGCAAGGTAGCGAGTGCTCAATATATAGCGAACTCCTAAAATCATCCGTCTTAAAGTGATTTTATTTCACACTGTTATCTTTATTCTAGACACTTTAAAATTATTCAGATAGCACGTATGGCAAATGTAAATATTTTTTACAATCATTGAGCCATAAATACATATGATAATATTATAAATTCAATTATATTGAATTACAAAGAATTTATTTATTTATTTTTATTATTTAAATTACGAAAGATTTTGCTTTTTTTGTTTCTTTTTTTCTTTTAATTAAATTGATTCCTGTGTAGATCAAAGCTGCATTTCAATGAAAATGGTACTGCAATGTACCTTCAGGGTATACAGGGTTATAGATACTGATTTTTGAATGTTAAACCACGTTTCAAGAATTCAGCTCCGAGATCTTCCGAGTTCAAATTTTTATAAGAAAGTTCATTGTGAGACGTGAATAAATTTTATGGATTCGCTATATCTCTTGTCTACTAATTTGCGCGACAAATGTTCTAGATTTACTGTCGCAAATAAGAAAGATGATATTAACTGAGTGGTTTAAAGACAATTTATACTAAACTTGAAGGATGAGTTATGGATATTACGTTTGAACGACTAGAAAATTGCGGAGAATTTAAACACTGTATGTGCAATGATCACTAGATTATGCATTGTAGCACAATGGATTTTATGCATTTATAGTATACCCAGTGATCTAAGATTTCGTGGAAATTTTATGTGGAACAACTTTCATTTTATTTATTTAAAAAAGATTTTATTTACATCCCCATCAAAGCATCACTGAGTCGAAAGATTTTTGTAGTTTAGTTCATAAGAATCTATATTTGCATAAATATCCGCAGTCTAATGATCACTCACCTACTCGCCTACTTCCGGGTTAAAGCCAGATACTTCGTGTTTAGAATAGTTGAGATTGTAGAGGACACATTGTATATGGTGATGCATACATTTTTCGGCTATAATTGTGCAAGTGCTGCTCTTGCCCTGCTAATTGTAAGTATATTGTGACTTTAGTCACACAAATGAGCATATAAAGAAGTATGAATTAACAATTGCGAATGACGATGATATTATTCTATCGGAAAATGATAGATTATGAACAGACTGCGGACTTTTGTGCAGAATCACAGTTTTCCGACGAAATTTCAAGAAACAGAAGTTAGAGGGAAATTAATTTCTACTTAGAATTCTCATTTTTGAAGTTTTTACTGTTTTACATTTCACACGCTTCCGTTTGTCGTAAACGCAGAAAATTCGCAGCCGAATTACAAAACGCGCGTTGTCGTTTAAAACGAAACAAAATGATTATTATTGTGCATCACTGTTAATCAAAAGCATGTGCGGAGTATACGATAATAGAGCAAACTGTACGATTAAGTTCAAGGTGTGTAGTGGATAAAAACGTAACGATTGTGATTGTATATTCGAGAAGGAGTTTCCAATAAAACTATGTTTTATCTTCTAAATATTTTCTCGAGGAAGAAACGCTGTTCTTATGTACGCTCCGTACATGATACAATACGCTTGGACGATTCTTACATTCCTTGTTACTTGTCATTTCCGACTGCGGATTTTTATGCATTTACAACTTACGAAGATCCTTAAAAAGAAAAAGAAGTAAAACAGAAACCTGTAACTATGTTTCATTTTCTTACATGATTTTTAATCTATGAAAATATAATCCTATTTTATTTGAATATTACAATTACTGACGCAAGTGTAATGGTTACAATAATTAATATTGACTATAATAGAATTTTATATAAAAATCCGTAATCTACATATTCATCTGCGGATTTTTATGCACTTATAACTCGTAAAGATTATTACGAAAACATAATACATTTTTGTGAAATGGATTAATTATAGTCCAAGTGACTTTCAAATTATTGAAGATATTAGGTTTTAGTTTACCTATGGTTATCTATATATCTATGTATAAATTTCCATAAACATCCGCAGTCTATTCATTATATTTGTTTAAATAGCTTGCTTTAATTCTCAGACTATCAAAGGCAAAATTGAATTTATTTTTTATCTGTGATTATCATTCATAGTGATTATTATTTGTGATACTCACTTGATATTGAAAATTTGAAAGTCCAATATGTTGTGTAGACTTATAATTACTAGTACCGATTTTAAAATGAAATATGTAACTGTTCATAATTATTATAATACTCTGAGAATTAATAGTAAGGGTATACTCACCTAATGGCAAATACGATAATCTATAATCAAGTCTAATGATAAATGAATACAAAAAGTTCCCTGTAGGGACGATGTTGATTAAAAGAGTTGTAACATATGCAATTATCTGTTTTAATGTTCCATATTCTTTGCACAATGTATGCATAAAAACATTCTTTGGAGGTGATGCAATTATTAATATTAAGTTTAATGTCGATTAATATTTCGTTACTTTCAAGATTCAACCTAAGAAAGTATTAAGAAATATTTCAGCCATTTTACAAGTTTAACCCTTGATAGGGTTAGTTTACATTGTTAATTAACAACTAACAAGGAAAGTTCGATAACCCGGCAATTCAGAAACTTACGAAACTTTGTATGTAAGTAGAGTAAGTCAAGGCTTATACATATTTCACTTTGAAGGAGTTAACTTTCACGTTTCAATTTTGCAATTTTATATACGCGAAGGAACAGTGTATTATTCGTTTAAACTTTTCATCATAAAAGAAAAATTTACTTTTTTTTTAAGAGACGGTTTTACCCCTTCAAAGTAAAATTCGGCACGAAAAAAATCTCACAATATATAAACCTTGACCCACTCTACATACAGACAAAGTTCCATAAGTTTTTGGATTTCTAGGTTCGATAACTTCCCTTGTAAGGAACGTTAATTGACCATTTTTATCTATACATTTCTGTTTGTTCAAGCTATCAATTCCATTAATATCTAAGGTAACTAACAAAAATAAATTGTTCCTTTTTCATTACGAAATTAAATTTAGAAATTAAATATTAAATGTGTTTGGAATTATCGGGACTGAGCTGAATCTTTTGGTGTTCTAACACACTAATTCGTAGACTGCGGAAGTTTATACAAAATTGCACTTTTACAACTAAGTACCGAAAATATAAAATAAAATGGAATATTATTTCTGATATATTAATACATTGATTAGATTAATAACAACATAAAAAGAACTACAATTTTATTCAAACTTTTATTTTATTGTTTTTTTTTCTTAATTTTTGTAAGCTATAAATACGTAAACACTTGTAGCCTAATAATCAGTAAACAGGTCTTTATGAATTTATAGCATGAGCAAATTTGTAAAATACAATAAAACGTGTATATTAACAAAAATCAGCAGAAATTATTTCCTTATTCTAATTTTTATAAATTTGCATAAAGATCCGTAGTTTACTAATTAAAAAAATAATAGTTCAGTGAATGTAAAATTCACAGATAATTTGTCATACTTATACTTCGTAACACAATTTGAAAATAAAACAGATAAATATATACAAAACAGAAGAAAGGTCACCAGAAATGCTATAATAATTTCTAGTCATTTGAGATAATTCAACAAACTTGAAATTAATAAATTACTTTTCCTACTCGTTGTTAAAATTTTTTAACTGCGTGTATCCGAAACGCGAAGATTTATAGAAGCGCAATTCGGAGTGAATTAAAGTAATATAGTGAACATTGTACGATGATACACTTCGACATTGCATGGTTTATATTAGTACAGACATTGATTCGATAAAATACAAGAATTATTTGTCGAATAAACACGAAAACGAAGAACTATTGAGAAATGAAATGGAATTTGAATGACAAGTTACCTTGTCATTCCCAGCGAAAGGGTTTTTAAGTTTAATTAAAAGAATTATATTGGATAAAATATAATGCGCAATCTGTAGTAAAGAAACGCTAATAGAATTAAAATGGATTACTATTACTAAGAACAAAACTGTGCTTATTTCAACGGCTATTTCATATGTTACAACACATGTATTCCAATTTGTCAGTCGTTTTCCATAATTAAAATTTAATAAATGGAGCATTGTTAACATAAGCTTTAAGAGATTACATATACCTAGTTACAAATATAATGTTATATTTCAGAATGATTTACAAGTATAAAGTTAGATTTTATTGAGCAATTATTATTACAAGTAGAAATTTTATAATTTTAATAGTAATTTTTGAGAATATCGTTGGAAAGTTTTTGGAAATAGTAGGAACGAAGTGATTTATATGAAATAAGATTTTAAAATTGACTTTTGCAATGAACCATAAATATAATAATTATTATTATTATTTATAGAATAATTTTTAATAGTATCCTACGACAGATACAGATGAAACATTTAAAATATCAAATAATGTTTACTTTTAAATATATCCAATGATTTTCTTTATGCCTATATGCAATCGTTATTCTTACAAACATTTCAATAAAATTTTTAAGGAGGATGCTTCCAAAATGACAGATTTACATAAATATATTTTTGAAACATTGATTGATTTCGTCTGTATAGGTGTATGTAAACTCTCGACGCAATTAAACAGATGTTACCCGGATATAACAGCGAGAATGTTTCTGAGAAATAATTCATACGCGACACGCATTGTTGACTTATTTCAAAAGCGCCGATTCACGATGAATTTATTTTGTCATGTGGATTATTTACATGAACTTGGATCACTAGAGATCCTAATTAAACCTCATTGTCAGAAGAGAAAAAAAAACACACCTAGAAACGCAACGTGCAATCATATTCGATGCATCTTGTGAAAGAAAGCAAACCACGCGACAAAACACGTTTCGTATTGTATTTGAGTGATAGAATATGATAAAAATGGTAAACAATATTGTAGATACATATATTACCTTTATTTATTGCACACACACAGTGAAATAAACGATGGAATCTCGTTGCTGGTTTACAATAAGATGGATAGCATAAGATAATTAAGAATGTATGGAAAAGATGAATGAATATATTAAATAACAAAAATTGAGTAAACGTTTCAGAAAAATCTCGACTGTATGTCACTTTCAAATAATTCATACAACCTAGAAAAAAGTATGTAATATGTATTATAGTTTATCGCTTCCACATTATTATACACTCTGACTCAACTAATAATTCGATTTCGACAAAACATTAAATAATATTAAATCGTTGCAATTATCACGAGTAATCACTTCATAGAACACAATTGTACAACGATCATCCCGCATACCTATCAACGAATTAAAAAAGAAATCGTTATATTACGTTTTTCTTTTAATTTATAAATAAATTAAGGTGACTGATCTTAATAATTTTATTCATTAAAACGATTTAGAATACAACTTACAAGTTTTTTGTTCATTTTATTCTATTTTTTTTCTATGTATTATTTCGATTGACGCTATTCTGTTGCACAATTTGTTTCAGTCAATAATAAATAGTATTACTTGCAGCACACAAAGTATGACTCGACAGCACACATTTTAAATATTAGATTTAATTTTACAAACTAGTGCCAAAGGTTTTTAAATAAGAACGAGTCCTTCTTAACACTTTTTTTTCCTAAATGTTTAATATATTTAGTAAGTTCACTTGAATTGCGTCGATTAACACGCACAGAGTGTACCTCACCATCACATACTACTCATGGTGGACACAGAATAATTGCTACTTTTCACCGCCTCTGTAAACCAAGGTTAGTCTGCACAGTCTCTGCAATCTTTAGAAATCGTTAAGAATGAGTAACACGTAATTAATAAGTGAATATTGGAATATTTATTAAATTTTCGGGGTGCATAATAAAACGTAAAATAAAATTATTTTCAGTAATGCTCTTTCCAAGAAAATCATTGAAAACTTGTATGCAGTATACGTGCACGTGTCTGCTTCGATTGGCAGAAAGTTACTGTATACAAAAAATAAAAAATCAGAATAATTTGAAAATTTATTGAGCACGATTGATTTAGATATTCATGTTTGATTTTTCTATTGAGAATACCTCTAATGAAAAGATTTTATTTTGTTTCTAATTTATACTTTTCTGTATAATCACACCCCTTCAAATTGCAGAACACTTTGTATAATACTATTTTATTTGTTCTACAGTGTACCAGAATATACTTAATATAAACGATTCTAAATCAGATTAAATCGTAAATAACTTCTGCTAATAGTCAAACTATGCTCAATAATTAAATAATAGCAATAATAGCATTATTCAAATTGAACGATGATTATTGCATACCAAATTACTAGTTAAGAAATTAGTATCTTTGAAGTATCTTACAGAAAAAAAATTTCAAGAAAATAACGAAAGATATTTATGATGAATCATAAGTAAAGATGATAATTAGATTGGGGATGTTGATGCAGTGTGCATTCAATTTGTTTGAAAATACATTTGGGAAAATGTAAAACCTTAATATATTTTTAGTGTAAAAATTATAAGAAATTTCATTCTGACACTTAAATGTTTTAAAAGTTAATATGCTGTAAATGTATGAACATTCGCAATCTACAAAACATTTTTGTATAAATGTATAATTATTTCCTTTTAGGAATTAACTTTGGCTTCCTAATAAAAAAAAAGTCCTAATTATCAATACTACGTATTACGTAAGTGTAGAAAACTGAGAAGTATCTAGTAGAGTCCCGGACTCAATTTTGAACACATATTTTCCAGATTGAAAACACTGAAGAGGTCAATTCCCTTTCCACTGAACCGTCAAAGGAAAATTTACCTCAACCGCCGCCTACCACACCGACAAAAACACGAAAACTACCATCGCCATCCTCTATGGTGACATCTAAAGCAGTCAGAAATAGTTTCGCCAAATCATCGGAAGCAACCGAATCGAAAAAGAATTCGTTGTCCAAAGATACCGCGAAGGCGGTGAGTGAATCGAAGAAAAATCTGAATTTAGAGAACGGCAAAACGGCCACGGAAGACAGAACTCCAAAATCTCCTACTTCTACGGAATGCAGTAATTTAAAAAGCCCAAACAAATCATCCCTTCGTACACCTAGAAAAACATCCCCCAAAAATATACGATTTCCTAAATTAGCACCGTCGCCTGTACCACCAGAAGCCGTCCCAGTTTCTGAAACTCATTCTAAAATCAGTCTACCGAAGTTGATAGAGCATTCCGCGCAATTAAACAGTGTAACACACTGAATGAATTTCGTGCTAGTCCCGCAGGAACGATGTAAGAATAAATTTGACATCCAACGTATTTTTGTCGCCTGATTTTTTAGATCAACTAATTACACTATAGAACATAAATGTTAAGGTTTAATGTCCATCAGATGATTTTTATAAAGCTTCTTTCACTAACACAAAACCGGAAGCAGAACTTCTCTAAGACTCGAGTTTTGAAAAAGAAAAGCTTTCGTAAAATATGTGATTTTAAGAAAATGAAGTATTGTATGGAAATTATAAGTGCTGGAAGATTCAATTTAAACTTAAAAAATAGAGAAAGTATTGTTGAACATTTAAGTATTTATAAAAGATCATGAAAAATTGAGAAAGTATATTCTACTCTACGATATTCTTGCGAAAAGAAATATAACACACATAGTTACACATAGAGAACTCCCTGTTTTTAACAATTTCGAGTCACATAATTATATATGCTCTGTTAATACGATATTAAGAAAAAAATACAATTATTTATTTATGAAATATTACCTACAATATGGTATCTCATTTTTGCCCAATATAATGCCTCTTTGGCAAAATTCGAAGATATGTACATCAATTCCATTGCGAAATCCGTGTTTGGGACGAAAAACTCCACAAAAATCATCTAATAGATCTTGTAGATCAGAAAAAAAGATTTAATTTATTGAACAGTGTTTTCATTGCCGTATCACTCACAGTGCTAAGTAAAATATTATTTGGAAGAGTCAATGTAAATAATCTATAATTTATTTTAAATTAAGTTTGAAAATAAAATAACTTATTTGTGGTAGTAAGTTTCTAAAATAAAGTTTAAAAATAGTATTTTTAGTGAAAGATAATAAAATAGTAGAGCTTTATTTAACATACTTCTGTTCAATTTCGCTGGATTGATTATACCTACGAAGGAGTAGTCCAAGCGAAGAAAATTTTAAACAATGTATTACTTTATTATATGCAAATAGACGTACTTAATCTAAAAATAAATTTACTTTACCAAATATTGTGTTTTCTTCCATTATAATGCGATTTTTTCCCTGAATTTACTCTTATAATGAAAAAATATTTTAAGTGCATACATATTTAAAATACAAGATTAAAGTATTTTATTTTATTTATTTCGTAAAATACTGTAAAATACGGTAAAATAAATATTACATTAAAGGGATAAATGTAACAAAAAGATAGAATGTTATTAACGTTGTATGCTTACCTAGAAATACATAAAGTTTTAATTTTTGGAGATTGGATCTGTTTTTAATCCTAAGAGTACTGAAGATGGATATATCCAATCATATAAACATTTAACATGCATTCGCATTCACACACACATATATGCATATATACATATAGATATATACAGAAATACATAATAAAATATATTTCTATGCACTAGAAATATTTAATATACATAATATTACAAAATACAGATGTATTGTTTTTAATACAAAAGAATGTTGAAAAATGTTTTTAATTCAAACCTTCAAAAGCAAGTATAAATATTTTTATACAAATAGAAAAACTGAAATGTATAATTATTTGTTATTAATAAGAAAAGGAAAATATTAATTCATAAGAACAGAAGACATTCTAAAGCAATATCATCTAATATAAATATGTATATGTGAGTTTTAATGTACATAGCAAAATATATCTTCCTTACATAAGCATTTTCAGTATGATGAATTCAAAGTATGTTCGGAAAACAATTCTACAGATATTTGATTTCAATAATTATATTATTGGCAGTGTTTCTTGTCGAAAGAAAACCTATGAAATACAGTAAATTATGACAATACATCTAGATTAATTTTTCTTTGGCAGTGGTGGTGGTACTAATGTAACTCCAGTAAAGTAAGGGTGATTTAATCCTTTTTTCGCTGTTATCCTCTGATTTGGATCATAAGTCAAGAGTTTCTATTAAAACAAAAAATACTGAGACTAATAGAAATGCAAATATATTACATATAAATTTTTAGTTATTTACATTTAAACATAAAGGTTTACAATTACAAATATAATTCTCACCAAAAGCAAATCTTTGGCATCAGAATCAAACGATGGTACAACTTCATCTAAACATCTTGGTTCCCATCTTGGAAACATTGACGTATAATCAGGTAGCTGTGATACTCCAGGCCAAATACTTTCATCAGGTGTACCTAATGTACGAAATATCCTGAAAAGCTGATCTATTTCTGAATCTCCTGGAAACAATGCTCTCCTGGTTGCCTATGAGATTGACATTAATATTTTGTGAAGTTAAACTTATAATTATACGTACTAATTTTTGTATATTATCAATCTGTATTTTGAATAAATATGTTATTCATATTGAAATTATAATACCATTTCTGCGAATATACAACCAAGACTCCAAACATCCACTGCATTGGAATACAATTTAGTTCCTAAAAGTATCTCTGGTGCCCTGTACCACAGGGTTATTATTTCATGTGTATATGTACGAACTGGAACACCAAATGTCCTTGCTAATCCAAAATCTGCTAATTTTATATGACCCTCCCGATCTATTAACAAATTCTGTGGTTTTAAATCTCTGTGTAAAATACAACGAAGATGGCAGAAGGAAATTGCTTTCAATAATTGAAACAGATAACTCTGTAAAAATAACAGACTTGTCATTGAAGCATGCATACACCTATTTTTAATTCTGATTGCTTTCGAAAGTAGTACCTTTACAAGTGCCTGATCTAATCCTCCTTTAAGCGAGTCGAGTAATTTTTTTAAATCTTGTTGTAAGAATTCAAAAACAAGATAAAGGTGTTTATCACCATCTACCACATCAAACAACTGAACAATATTTGGATGAGTAAGTTTCCTTAATAATGATATTTCTCGAATAGCAGTGGATGGAACACCTTCACTTTCCCTGATAGAAATTAATGTTATTTTATATATACACATATTAGTAGTCAGTAATAGAATAGTTAATTTTAATTCAGATTGGAAAAACTAGAATCTCAAGAAAACCAGAAACACAAACACAGTATTAAAATTGTATCTAATTGTGATGCTAACAGCAGGTAACAGCATTATAACATAAGAATAAATAAGTGCAATCAGGATGGAATGCTTAAAACTTATTAATCTTATTATGAATCAATACAGTTGGTAATGAATCAGGTAAATCCACAGAGCTGAATATTTTAAAGAAACTTAAGATTGTAATCCTCAAAATTTGATTTTGATAAAATTGTTATCTTTTAATAAAAAGTTACTCAATGCACATAGTAAAGAAGATAAAGATACATTAAATACATAATATTGTGAAACAAATTCATACATTTTTAATGACATGAACCTGCATGAACATGTATGGCTACAATTTACACTGAACAGTTAAATAAATTACATATAATTTCAATAGAAAAATAATTATAAAATACAAAGAGCAGGTATAAGAAATAAAATACTATAAAACATTAAACAACATAATTAAGAAATCACATTTCATCCACCATACTTACTTAATATTATTAAATCATTGTTTATTCCATTCAAAATATGCAAAATTTTTGAAACAACAAAAATTAAAATTTGGGATGATCTACTACATAATTCATATTAAAATTCAAATTTTAACTGACTTTCAATAATCTTAAATGATAAACATTAAATTGATGTTATATTTTTGATTTAGTAAAACGAATAATATAAGGTACATTTATAGAGGGAGATTTTATTGATAGCATTAATAGTTGCAATGAATTAATTAAAAGCTATAAAACTAAAACCAGGCGAGCATGACACAATGGGACAAGCTGAATAATGTGGTGCTACGAAAATATAGTATAACGTGGCCCCTGCAGATTCAGCTGACCCCAATGTGCTAATTAGCAGATATGTTAGCAATGCATGTAAGCAAAAGCTTGGCTGATATAATTAATCAATTTCCCTTTAATGTTATTTGTATTATGAAGGACGACAATAAATAAACATAAATGATTATTTTGTTATTTACAAAATGAACAGTTACTTATTTTTAAAACGTATAACAAGTTAAAAAGGTAACTAATTTATTGGAACTTTGTGAGATATTTAATATTTAAAACAACTGCATTTTTATTAATGAAAACAAATTGTGATAAGTTAAAATATGCAAGGAGTAGTTATATCCAATAGTATAAGATGCACATGCTTGTAAAAGTATGTAAATAAAAAATTCATTTTAATGATTAAAAACAATAAAAATTGTATTAATATATATAGCAATAACATATTGTTTTGAAAATTCATACTATTTTCTATGCCATGTATCTAGGCATATGAAAGATATACATGGACACTTATTAAGAATAATGTACAGTATTTACGTAGAAATATTAAAAATAACATTTTCATATATTTATGAGATGTACCCTTAAATATACTGAAGTTAACATAGTAAAATTAAGAGTAAAAAAAGTAAGAATACCTTTAAATTATTAACAAAAGAATTATATGTTCATTTTGTAGCTAATATAGAATCTCTCATAATTCGACGTAAGTATTTATGAAAAGATAGAGATCTTGTAGATAAAAATTCTAAGTGACATACGTCTCGAGTCGAATTTTCTTAAGTGCCACCAGCTTCCCAGTCACCTTATCTTTCGCTTTATAAACCACTCCATAGGTCCCTTCCCCTATTTTTTCGATCTTAACGAAGTTGTCCATAACCTCAACGCCACGTTCGACGTTGTCGGTACTATTTTGACACTCCGTTTTAGTTGCCAGTTTTTATCACTGTTCTGATATTATTTGAAATTATATATTTATAGAACATCTACAAAAAATATTGCTCATTAGTTAACACTTTTATGGTGCTATTTAATTAAAATTCTTTGTTTATCAACACCGCAAAATCACTTGACATGCGTTCCCCATTGCCGCCATTTTTGTTAAGAAAAGCTTAGAATTTCGGTTCGAGAAATCGATAGACTCGAACAATAGATCTTATTAGAAGATTAAAATAATAAGAAAATAAATTCGACAATAAACGATCAGATTATTACTGATATAGAATTCGTAGATTCGTACATTCTGATTAAAAACATTTATCAAATTATATTTTCATTATTATTTTTGTTAAACAATTACAACTACAATTTACTTTCAACAAAATCAAAAATAAACGCTTATTTTGTGAAATATCTACAAGGAAAATAGTCGAAAGATTAAACACCAAACTTTATCTCAATAAAATAATGTATATATGTAGATATTATTCTGAAAAAATGATAAATAGTAATAGGGGTTGAAAAAATGAAGATACGTCCCTAAATAATACATCAATACATCTTGTATTTCTTTCTGAACTATTTGGAACACCTTTTTTAGAATAAAGAACCTAAAATATAGATATTTTGTATCATAGTATTTATTTCCTATAATTTATATATAATAACCTATTTAACATTCAATATTGGACGTTCAAAATTTATAAATCATAAACCTTTAGAAATTATTAAATTTGATGCAAACAAGTACACTTTTTCCGTAACACAATATAGAAATTGTCATAAAAAATTAAATTATTTTCGAAATAGTTTGGCTGCTTTATTGTTGCTAAAATAAATAACTTTTACTTTAAATAATAGATTAGGAGTTCAATTTTAGAGATTCTTAAGATAAGTAAATACTATAAGGTTTAGCAGACTTAGTGTTGATCATGTTGACCTTGAAATACGTAATATCGGCTTTATATAGTATACCTAGCTATATCAGTTTCTGTGATATTTACAAAAACTGACAATTAAATGTTTAGAAGTTCCACCTGCTTACTGATAAATGAACTTCAAATACATATATTGTTAAAGAAATTATTTTTATTAGCTTTCCTTTGTACATATAATTGCTGCTCGGGTTTAATTTTAGAAATATTAGCAAAAATGTACTTAATATTATGTATCGTACTTTATGCATCGCATTTGGATTAGATTTGGACCTGATGACTTAATTTGCCCGCTGTAAGGCAACTGGTTTAAAAAATGCAAAATATTAACTACACAATGTTAAAAATATTTTTGCATATGTCTCGAAAATTGTGGCCAAACAACGGTAATATATATAAGTAAAAAATTAATTATACCCCTAACAACATATTTTAAAATCAGCGTAGTCGGAGTTGAGTTCGTTTAACCCCATATTTACCATTCTTGAAAACTTGGATCAATATATACTTAAATAGGTAATGTTAAAATATTTATAAGTTAATAACAAATTCATTATTAAAAATAACATATGATATCAACAAAAATGATTGTATGTAATAATATATATATATAAAATGTACAATGTAATATAATAGTTTTCTAAAATATTCATTATTCAGTAACAAAATTTGTACCATTAGGAAAAATAAATGGATATTAATATTAATTTGCTTGTGATATGTATTTATTTAAAAGATATGTAATTCACACATTAATGTTCAATTAATTACTTGACTAAAAATTATATGATTAATGCATGATTTAAATGCATGTTATAGCAAAAAAGCTAAAACATTAAGAATAATAAATCATGCATCAAATATCAATACTTTTAAAGCACTATTACAAACTTCATAAACATTTTTTTCAACTACAAATACTTTTAATATATGTAATATAACAAATGTTATATTAATTTTAAGTAATCCTGTAACATAAAATAATTATTCTATAAAATTGTTTAAGCATTATAAATATATTTATTGGTTCAAATTCATGAAATAGTTGATTATTTGAATTATAAACGAATCATCAAGTTTACAGAATATAAATGTAACTTTAATCAAATTGAAGGAAGTACTCTTTGTTAGTAATTAATAAATTTAAATACAATTCTTTAATAAAATGCAAATATTCATTAATCATATTATGCATACAATACATATTCCGTATTACAACTAAACTCTAAAAGAATCTATAAATCTAAAAATTGTATTTCATTTCCATTGATATAATCAATTTTCTGATTTCATACATTTTAAAAATACTTAAACATTTTGCTACCTAAATATTATAAACTATTACTTCATATCTTTTTGTAAATTACAAAATCATCTTGTGTTACTGCATTATTTTAATAAATAAATTCTTCACATTTTTGTTGGTAAAATTATACTACTAAATTTGTTATCATGTTCATCATTTAAGATTATAATATAATAAACTATAATTATTTATAATTTTATTAATGGAATGTGATACATTTTTATTATGCACAAGTAATTGCAAATTTAGATATAACTCATGACGTCTATTTTGTGGAGTTATAAGACATGCTTTTGATAAAAATAGTAACATATAAAAATTAGAATATTTCAATACTAACCCTTTATTACATGTTACATATATGTTTATGTAATATATTTAATCATATGTCTAAAATATCATGTTTAAATTTATTATTTCTTAGATAAAATAAAAAATATTTAATTTGAATAAAATTTATCTTTAATTTTGTTTTTGACATTTGCCATGTTGATACATTAATTTTATATGTCATATCTGGACTTTTAAAGTTTTTCATAAAGTTTCATAATTCATGTAATAAAGGATTAATATAATCTATACGATTTGAAGACGGAAAGCAAATTTTCTAATACAACGCGTTACATATAATTCATAACTTAGTTTGAGGCTGTATTTCTATCTTGTAATTAAAATATAAAGTTTTTTCAAATTCTAATTTTAACATAAACTAAATTCATAGCTACGAATTTTTTATGAGGTCAAAAATATTATAATCCAATAAAACAAATGTTAAAATAATGTGCAAGGTTTGCACACTTAATCTTCGCGTATCCCTTAAAGATTATTCTATCATACATAGGTATACATGTTCTAAGCGTGATAAATATATATATATATATATCATTTGTTCGTGTTAAATTTCAATTATCTGCAAGATGAAAGTAATTTATATGATTTACACGAAAGTAAATTATATCATAAATTATTACAGTAATACATTTTGGAAGTACGTTTATTATTATGATTATAGATTAATTATTCTGATAATTAATATAGACTGCACAACATGTCTACTTAACACATCACATGTTGTGACTAAATATATTAAAAACATCAAACTAAATTGATAAGAAACAAAATAAATTTGGAAATTAAATAATTTCCTTATATTAATTCATAAAAGTATATATCTTTATAAATATCTGCAGTCAAATCATGATATATAACAAAATTGCAGAATAATCAATTATAACATTTGCTTTAAATGTATGTTACCAATAAATAAACGTATAATATAATATAACAGATTTTTCAGAGATGTAAAGTAAATATGAAAACTTGAAAGGAATTAATACGAATTAAAAACTTGTAATATATTGATTATGATATTATTATAATATGTGCGGCAGTAATATGATAATATACCACGATGAAAGATTTATGTGTTTAATATTTTTATCGCGTTATGTTGTACTTTCCATTATAGGATTAAAATGTTTGATTCATTAGCGCGATATCATTAGTAAATAATTTAAAGCAAATTCAAAGTACATACTAATGAAAGAATATATTGTTATCAAATGTATATGCTGTTGAGTATTTGGAAAAAGTTGTAAACATTTTAAATTAGTCACTCGTCATAACAAACTTAAAACACAATTGTTTAGAAAGCATTAGATCATTAAAAAACAATTTTACTGTAATATGTAAACTTTTAAACTTATAACAAAATTCTGGGTCCTTGATAAGAGATCATGTTATTAATAATGGTAAGTAATGAACCATGTTTGTAAAATATTTTGTAGAAGTAATGTAAGCAAGTTTTGTGGAAATGCGTCGGCAGAAAAGTATCTAATTATTACACTACAAGGCGCATTGAGGCTTAGTACAATTGTTCTAAATGGATGACTAGAGCACACATTTCGACTGTCGGTCATTTATTTCGTGCTAAGTTGTATAATTATTCACCCCTCAAAGGTATATTTCCTGTTGAGCATTATAAACTGCAGTGAAAGACAAACAGTTCCTTCTAAATTATATGATATGCAAGATAATATAAGATAAAAAACAAATCTTTGGTTCTCAAATAATTAAATAATTCTAGATACCGTACCGTAACGATTAACACTGGTTTACTTAATAGTATAAAGAATTACTAAGAAAAAATATAGTAACTCAATACACATACTAGTTTGGTCTAAAAAAGTGTTGTAAATAAACACCTTAACGACGGGACTGTTATGCTGAAAATTTATATTTTCTATTGAATATATCAATCATTTACTTTTTGTTCATAAAAAATGTTTGAAATTATTTTTAATTTATTGAGCACCTTTTTTTTATTTCCAATAAAAAATTTAATTTATATTTCATATTTTATATTAAGATTCACTTGTCGCAATACTGAGTCATCCATTGTTAAGGTGTTAAATTATATAAGCCATTTTATAATAAAAATTATTATGCCGAAAAAGAAACATCATTTTGATGTGGATTTAATTGATTTCTGTAACGTCTTGTCAAGAAAGCTGCAATCACCTGAAATGATAATTATATACTATTGACATTCCTCAATAATATTGACATTTTATATTGATAATGAATTTACTATTTTGAAATATGTTAAGACTAGTGAATTATACATATAAAGAGATATAATCATGATATTAAAGCTGAAGACTATAATGGTAATTTATTCTACATAGAATAATTCATAAAGTAACTATTATAATCTGGATATTGTTTATACATGGTTAGTAATATTAATACTATTTACGATAATATTACAATGTAGTATATACATTCACTTTAGAATGTAACCTAAAACACATCTTACGAATACAATGTTTCTTTAATAATTAAAAAAAAGGGTAATAGTTCTTGTGTATTTATTAGTCTTGTAATAGTAATATTATTTATTACTTTAATTAAAAAATGTTCTCAATTTATTACAGTACATATTTAAAAAGATTAATGAAAATCAAAATGTAATGTCTCTGTATAAAATTTTAAATATAAACTCTTACAAGTCAGAATCATTTTAACTTGATACATCTAATTAAAAATAATCCACAAGTAAGGAAGATTGAAATTAGATGCATTATGTGTATGTGCTCATAAAATTGATCTAAATTTTTAACAATTCTTTGTATATAGATAAATTTAATAGGGTAAGAATTTTAGTACCTGTGAGATACTGAATTATATGGTTACGTCTAATGTCATCTCACAGGTATTATTCAAGTGCAAAAGCTTTAATGACGTTACGTTGTACATAAACTATGTAAATGATATAAATAATATGCTTCTATATATTGATTGTACATAAAATATGTAAATGATATAAATAATATGCCTTTATATATTGATATGATATTTAAAGATCACAAATGAAACCACCCACCATCTATTAGGACGATCATATGAGGTGACAGAGGACATAGCGATGGTGTTAGACTAGAGAAAAGCACTAGGATTAGCTCTTGGATCTTTCTGGTTCCTGTATCGCACGGTCAACCATACACCAATAAACTGCAATGGGTAGACAAGTTAATATCGACATCATAACATTTCTTATTTTAACAAAAAGAAACACTTCACAAATGTAATGTACTGTTTAAGCATTATATAAAATTTGCACACTATATTTTATAAATGAAAATTGTCTACTAATAGAAAAGTTATCTTGTACAAAACATTATTATTCATAGAATGTTACCTCTGTAAAACTAAAGAACAATCCTATGCTTCCACATAATTTAAATGCGTAATCAATCGTAGATTGTAATTTCAGCATACATGATGGGCACATACAATCAGTGTCGGAAGGATAAGGGCAACAAATTTTCTGAGAAAATGGAAAGATATTGTAATAAATTATTTTATGTTCGCACAACATACATATTTATTTAATTTATATATACTTACATTAACTTTGTTGCAAGACAGTGGATGATTATCTTCTGAAATTATGTTAGTATTATTAAAGCTACAACAAGTAAAAGTAGTCTGAACCTTTGCTTTTAAATCGTCTCCAACACGCCTCCAACCCTAAAAGTAATATCAATCGCAGTTGCTTTCGTAGATACAAATTTCTATCCATATAAAATATTAAGATTACCTGTTCTGCTAACTGTTCTTGTTGTTTGGTATTAACAGCAAGACAAGCACAAGCAATACTAAACTGAATCAAGAACAGCAAAAATAGAATAAACATATACTATACAAATATTATTAAGGATTAGATAAAACATTTTTTTGGAGTTCAAATATATTTTTGAAGTAATGGAAATATTCTTTTCATTATTGACTATATCATAGGAGTGAAAAGATATTTAAGATGAATTAGATATATCTTTTTAAATGAGCGCTGTAAATAGCATTATATATCAATATTCAAAAGGATACAAAGAATAATAAAACTTGGTGATGTTTAACAGCACCAATGAGTCCAAGTATTGAAATTAGAATCAGAATCACCCCACATGCTAAAATACCTCCAATTATGGGGAGATTTGTAACTAATGCAGATGCTCTTCCATAAACAGCAACACCAATGAGAATAAATGCAACCACCTATAATATCAATGATTTAAAAGTAATTTATTAGCAACTTCTATCCTCGAAAATATACTAAAAAAAATTAATAATTTTTATAAATTTATATTTTTCTCATATACGTAATATTACTGATAGATAAATTACAAAACATGTTTCAAATCAATAATCTTGGAAAAAATCATTTATATTAATTGATAAATTAGTGATAAAATATTTCAAATAATGACGAAAAAAATGTTCACGTAATGACAAGTACAAAGAAAGTAGTTCTTAATCACAGAAAATAAAAAAACCAAGATATTTTTCGATTTATCTCATGTGTATAACAAACTCTTATAGAATATATGAGATATTATAGTAATATATGATTAAAGTCACACAGGTATTTTGTTAATTTCATATAGTACAGACAAGTATATGCTCAGAAATACTGCTTACGATATAAAGGATATTTAGTGCCGTCAATGCATTTTTGGAACAGGTGAAGCCACCACACATCTTTGTATATGAGCTTTGTTCTCTTCGACGTATTCACCAACAAGAGTTCGTCAATTCGTTGACTTATGGTATTCGGAGAATTCGCACACTTTATTATTAATACTTCGAATGAACAAGGAAGATGCATACGCGTTAAACTAGTCAACCCTGATGGCAGACAGTTTACGACTGCTCGCACTGCAACACTTCGATTGCATTCGATTTCGATTTCTCGAGATTTTGTTCCACCCGCGCGAAATAAATATTGTACTTATAATTTCACCTCGTACATGTTCGTACATTTATGACACAAAGCTTTCATAATTGTAATTACTTAAATTTGTAAACGTGTAATTTTAATATCAATATATAAATATATTTGCTTGTAATTTAGAAAGAAAATATGTGTTTCATTTTGTAACAACAATTGTTACAGAGACTGAAGTTATAATTTCTGGTTAGCCATAATTTTTTAAAAGATTAAACAAATTTGTAGTGCTGTATAATATTATAATTTTTATTTAAAGTAATTCATTTCTAATAATTATTATTCTAGTCTTGACAATAGTAAATAATTCTTATAAATAATATTTCAAATTGAAGTTGCACTTAAGTCAATTCTACGACATTAATACTAATATGATAATTGAATTTGTCAATTCTTAAACTCTAACAAGACTCAGCACAGAATGTTCTTTGTTCTTCCAAAACATGTTTAGAGATTGCTGCGAAATAAATCTTGGCGTCATAAATGTTTCACGATAACAGGAGCCAAGATTACTTTTTTTTGATGCAAAGTGCAAATTAAGCGTACGAGATAAGAAGTAGGTTTGTGTTTCCCGCATTAAGTGTACAATTTCTGATTCTTCATAAATTTGTTTCTTATCCTTATCGCAAATCATGAATAACACGATATCTCCATCTGTCGCTTAATTTGTATAAAAAAAGATCAATACTTTGTATAAAAAAATAGGATACTTTTGTCCGGACATAATTGTAGGCATATGTATATTTCTTTTAATTGGATAATTGTCTTCAATTATAAATATACATTCAAATTGTATTTGGTATTCACTGAATACAAAAATGAAGTAAAAAAGTAAATACTCTTCCTTTCGTCCTTTTGCTTCTTACGATCATTTCACTGTGATAAAATTTTAACTGTTTCTTCTACGAACAAGGAGGTGGGGATCACATGAAATTTGATGACGATAACAAGCCTGCTGATAAACTGACATATAAAATCTAGTACGTCGTGATTAAACTTCCATTGTAGTTATAATGTGTTAAAGGGGAGGCACGAAGAACGCCAACGCGTTGCTGTTGTACTTTTTGGTGGCATCGTCACGTTCCATCGCTATCTCTGTAAGCATTGCATTAACAAGAATTATACGGTGTTAATCGTAGTTTCGTGTAAATTTTCCATAGTTCGTAGTTGCTCTGATTTTACTGTCACGGGCTGAATTCTATAATATATTATACAAACACATATAACTGTTTAGCTTCTTTATAAAATGTAATGTCTTCGATTTAAATATAAGATGCCAAATATGAACTTTCCGTCTTTGTTTCAATATTTTATGAGTTATAGTTTGCTATAAGATTCTTATTAACAGTAACATTATTTAGTACTTAAATTTAGTTCAGTAAAGAATTTTTAATCTATTTCAGTCCAATAAAAGAAGAAATAAGAAATATGGATGAATCGCGCATTAAGTGGTGGCCGCAATATTTAGCAGCGATTACAGGTGATTTCAAAATCTTATTTCTTGCAACAATTATTAACAATTCAATTACTCATTGTCGGTCGCAATAAAAACGTTCTGATAATAAGTTTGATTCTCCTAAATATGATCAATTAGATAAATTATATCTACAGTTCTATAATCCTTGATAAAAAAATTAGGACCACCCTTAGTATTCAATATTTTTTCGCAAGCTTCGTGTATATATATATAATTTCGTGTGTACATATATGTACTTTTAATTATATATAATGTTTCACACATTATTGCGAGTTTATTGTTCGAGTGACAGAATTTCTCTGTATAAATATTTATGTAGACTAAAATATCAGTAACAAGACATATGTACTCAACCAAATTAAAGCCGTTCAGACGTGCGTGAATCGTCGGAGAGTTAAAACTGAAAGTTAAACAAAGATATTAAGCCTGAGTTGTACAAAATTAATCTGAGAAAGAGTTCAGACAAATCAGATAAGCAAAAGATTTTCACTTCTGATCTTCTCAAAGATGACATCCAATTCCATCGACAAGTCGGGAAAAATGTCGACGTTTCAACTTAAACAGTGCAACAAATAATTAATGTAAAATAAAAAAAATTAAATTAATTCTCCAAAGGAAAAAGTCACCCTAATTTTTTTTATCAAGGAGTATTTTTGTCTGGTTTTCGACGTTTCATTAAAAAAGATCACAATAAAATAAGAATGCACACACACATTACAACAAATTGCAATAGATATTTCTAAAATTTTATGACACACTTCTTCAAGTAAGAAAATAAATACTTATTCAGTTAGATAGTAAATAAATGAAATAGCACAAATATTAAGAACGAACAGTCGGTAGGAAAATATTTTGCAATATAGTACAAATAATACATAATTGTTTATTCTAACGATAAATATGTAAAGTATATATTATTTAAAAAATGTTTAATAACTGCAAGAAAATAATTATTATTATTGTAACAAAATGTTCCCGGAAAGTGGTTATTATTTGTAAACAGAATGCTATATTTACTTATATTTAATTGATGTAAGTGTAAAATTGTTGAGATTTGTTCTATCAGGTATTCGTATTTAACTAAAATGAAATATATGTTGAATACGAACATACGAACACGTGTATTAATTTAATTTGCTATCTTCTTATTTATATTTCCCGGGAATTTCCTGAACATTCTACGTATATTTGGTTTTATGATCTTTATCATTTTTCATGCCTGTTATACCACATGTTTTTGTCTGCTATTAAATATACTATTAAATCTTATAAAGATATTTCGCCTGATATTATATCAGATTTCGAACAATAATTAAAGTAAGATTAGAATACCTCTTAAGGAATGAAGTACGTACTCAGAAAATTCAATTATAAAAATGACTAAGGTTGAATTTTGATAATGAAATTTCAAGATAGATATAAATAACTTTCTTTTCATAAGTTTTCGAATGTAATCGCATTATGTTATTATTAACTAGTAATGATAAGATTATTCATGAATTGCAATAAATTGCAATTGATTTTTTCAAAATTTCAATTTTTCAGTTTTCAAAGTTGTAATTATGCAAGGACCATTTGTGATTCATATAATAGAAACTTCTGATAAAGGAAATTGTTTTTTGTTATGGTAAACAAGTTTGATGATATTAGCCTGATAAAGACTATATTTGTCACAGTCATAATCAAGTGTCTACGATGATTTTAGTCATGTCGGCGATAATGTAATTGAAGTGTCAGCAAATTGTATCAATAACTTTATTGCCATATACTTTTAAGTACTGTAACTTAAATTTTTTAACACTTACTTCATTTTTTAAAAGTTGTGTATCATAACTTTCAAATATAATTTGAAAATCGATTTATCATTTACTTAGTAAACGTTCCTTATTAGTATACATCTTTTTTGCTAATGAAATAGAAAATTACTCTAAGCATATTATAGTCAATGCTAGACTTAATATTTTCTAAAATTTTAAGATTATCTTCTACATGTTTGTTTATTACAAACATAAAATACATTTTTATTTAAATTAGAGTATATTACGTTTATTAATATACTACAATAATAGAATATTTTGAAAGGAATTTCTTCTTTTAAGAGATAAAAATTAAATCTACTTAAGATCTTAACTGTAGATCTATGTTCAGTAATTAATACATTTTACACTTTGAATTTAAATTAACTTAGAAACATTTCCATGTTCGATTACTTTTTTCCAAATTTAGCCACCTTATCTATGGCAGCATCGGGTTCTCACATAGGCTGGACATCACCAACGCTTCCGAACCTAAAGTCACCAGATTCTCACATTTTCCTTACTTCGGATGATGCATCGTGGATCGCCTCGTTTGTTCTACTTGGCTCGATACCTGGCAACATTTGTTCAGCTTTCATAGTAGATTGGCTCGGTCGAAAAATCTGCCTTTTGATAGCGGGAGTACCACTTCTAGTTAGTTGGATTCTGATCATCTTAGCTTGGAGACCTTACGTCTTATATATCGCGCGGTTCATCGCTGGATTCGGTCTTGGCGTAGCATACGTTGTTTGCCCCATGTATATCGGCGAGATCGCCGACAAGGAAATCCGAGGATCCTTGGGATCCTTCATTAAACTAATGGTAACTTTTGGTGAGCTATACGCCCACGCAGTTGGTCCCTTCGTTTCTTACAACTGTTTGATTTACAGTTGCGCTATAATCCCTGTAATCTTTTTCCTATCATTTACCTGGATGCCCGAATCCCCGTATTATTTGTTAATGAAAAATCGCGAGGATAAAGCGATGAAAAGTTTGAAATCACTGAAAAGATATGCTACGCAAGACCAATTGGAAGAAGACATGGAGCAAATGCAGAAAACTGTGATCCGCGATCTTACCGATAAAGGACACTGCTGGGACCTCTTCAACACTCCTGGCAATAGGAAAGCTGTGCTAATCAGTTTTGGTCTCCAGATGGTACTCCAGTTTAGCGGTTTAGCTGCGATAGAATCGTACACTCAAGAGATTCTCGAAGAAGCTGATACAGATTTGTCCGCTGGTATAGCAGTGATCATTTTAAGCGTTTTGCAGCTTATCGCTGGAGTGGCAGCTGCAGCTTTAGTAGACAATCTAGGCCGGAGACCTTTGCTTCTGGTTACAACTTTGCTCGGTGGTTTGTCTTTAGCCGTAACTGGAGCATTTTATTTTTTAAAGCTTCAGATGTCCGTGGACACATCTAACGCTGGCTGGATTCTTCATGCCTCTGTAATATTTTATGAGCTCATTGTCGCGTTAGGTTTGAATCCATTGTCCTACATGATGCTTGGAGAACTGTTCCCAACTAACGTGAAAGGGGCCGCTGTTTCTTTGGCAAACGTATGGGCATCTCTGTTGGCGTTTTTCGTCTCGAAAATGTATCAAGTGATCTCCGACTCTTGCGGGGTCTACACGTCGTTTGGTTGGTTTGCTGTTAGTTGTTTTGTTGGGATTGTTTTTATCTTCTTTATGGTGCCAGAAACCAAAGGAAAATCGTTATTAGAAATACAAGAGGATCTAAATTGTAAGAAGAAAAAACAACCAAAAGGGGGAACAAAAAAGCATGAAATCTCTGTAAGTACTCTTGCTTAGATTTGAGAAAAATTATATTTTCCGAATGAGAGAGAAGTCTGGTCTGGTCTGGATTTTGAAGTATGAATTAAGAGATAACGAAATATGATACGACAAAATATTCTATATTCAAGAAACGGAATTTTTTAACATTAATGAGTGGTAATGGTGTTTAAATTCTTATTATTTATCTGTAAAAATAAATTCGATTGTTAAAGATAGAATGATTTGATGCAATAACAAACAAAAATAACAAAAATCATTCTTGCTGTTCTGTGACATGAGAAAAGTTGCACAATGTAGCGTGCTAACGAAATTTGTCGAATTCTTTTATTTTATTCATGTCGCAGAACGTAGTTATCAAAAGTGACAGACGACCATCTTCTTGAATTCAAAGGATAGCCGATTTTAAACAATCGCTTTTACGCAATCTATGTACGTGTTTATATACTTAATATTTTTCAACTTTAATTAATTTTAAATATGTTCACCCTTTAAGCTTGTTTTTCTTCTAGCTTAGAGTCTAAGATATTCTACTTTTTAAACGAGGGCCCGTATCTCATTTAAAAAAAAAACTTGCTTCGGTTAAGATGACAAAATTATATGTAAACATTCATGAGTGTGACATGTAATGATGAGTTTCAAGAAATTTCTGAAAGGAAAACTAAACAGTAAATTTATAACGGTACGGCGAGCGCTTCGTGCGTCATACTAAAAACACCAGAGAAAAATATGGCTCGGTGCAAACACTACGTGAGCCATAGTTTGTATACTTTCTTTACGACATTAACACCTGCAACCGATACACGAATTCGTATGTTCAATAATACGCATACGGTGTGACGCGTCTGCGTTTCTCGAATAAGTTGCCGGAGAAACGTAACAAGATGCGCATTGATGTTGTTAGTAATAACCGAAGCAATTTTAACCGAGAATAGTGCGATTTTGTCTGTGTTTTCTTGAAATTAATCCGAGGACGGAGAAATTTTCAGAAATCATGCGATAGTATGTGTGCGCTAGTCAGGATTTCTACAGGAAAGAGCAAACTCGCATGACCATCTTCTTTCCCTTTCAGGCAGGGTTAAACGTTGAGACTGATAGATATTAAATTAATCGTAAGTTATATATTTATTTACTGCCAAATGACGTTACATGGTACCAAGAATAGTACTGAATTAACGTAATAGAAGGAAAATTCATGAATCTGTAACTCGTGGGAACGAAACAAAATTATTCAATCCGTGGATTACCATAAGATTAATACTTGAAGATGGTACATTATTAACCCTTCGCACTCGAAGCTTTTTCTCACTAATATTACCAGCAACTCGGAGCAGTTTTAATAGAAAGAGAATATTAACACTAAAACTACCCAGCAATTAGAGTGATTTATTTTACTTTTGTACAAAAATTCGAACAATACCCATTATACCTTGAAATTCGAAGGGTCTCCTAGTTTTGTATCTGTACTGATACACAAATTTAATTGAAAATCTTTCGCAAAAACGCCTTCACAATTTAAATACTTGCCAAATAAAAATTCTCAAGTGGATCAATTTGTCCGGCAGTTTTAGTGTTAATGTATAAATAAATGATACGTGCATGAAAAAGAAATTGTCTTAATATATTCAATTGTCTGAATAAATGTCATAATATATTCAATAACAAAATTTTACAGTTTGTAGTGACAAATTTTAAATGCCTCTGCTCCGGAGCCCTCGAGTTCAAAGGGTTAAATTCCAGAAACAATAAGTTGACGTGACAGAAACATTTGTCAAAAGTAAGTGAATGTGACATAAAACAACAAAGGGTGGTACACGGATTAAATATCAAAGTTCTTAGTGGATACATGCTCCCCGTGTAACTAGTTTGGCGATTAGGAACATCTATTATCCCTTTGAGGCAGGGTGCAAGAGACAGAATTTTAATAACGCGATTACGATTAAACGTTAGCAAAGCGCGCCGTGCATTATCGCGAGTGTGCAAAGTTGTGCGCACTAATGGCCCTGTTGCAAAAAGGATTACGGTGAGCACCGTAGCATGATTAACCGTATGCATATATACATTTCTAACGTGGTGAAACATATTATTACACAAATAGGTGCAATTATAACGAAGTACACCATTATCATTGTTATTATCACAAATATTAGAAATGTTTTGAAAACGAAGCTTTTCATCGATTACTTTAAAACGTTTTGCATATCGTGCTACGGACTATTACTGATATAGAACTACTAAGGATGTAATGACATTTAGTTTGAGTTACATTGGAATGAGCCGATTTGAATATCTCCTTTGTACAAGAACTGATGTTTTTTTTTTAGATTGTAGTTGCATACAGTATTCCTCTCGTATAATCGCGTCCGTTCGGTTCAATTAACCAGTTAACTGCGTTCGACGAGTATACACGTCATCCTAAAATTAAAATGGTACTAATTCCTTCAACGATCAAATTATTTATTTTCAATAGTTATTGTTAAATAATTATTAAATAAATAATCAAATTATTTATTTTTTCAGATAGACATGTAATTCTTTTCCGTTTTGCTTTAGCTGTTCGTTAGAATATATGTATTACAGATGCATTTGGCTTGCGTTTGACGAGTATACACATCGTTATTTGATTTCATTGCGAGCATTATCAGTGATTTTTTAAATTAAATTCCACAGTTAACGGGTTAACGCGATAGCAGGGAATTGCGGATTCGTTTTTGGCGTCTCTTTTATCCGAAACTGACTGACTATGTTACTGATGGAATTAATGTGACTCGACGAGATAGGGCCGTGATGCGATTAGGTACCTATGGTAGGATAGTCAATGCGCGATTATAAAAAGGGAATATTGTATTTACGATATAATGCGTTTTAACTGGATTATTAAGTTCACGCAATTGCACGACTCTCTACAATTCCCTTTTAGGCAGGGTGTAAGACTATCGAGATGTACATCGTTCAGATTTCTACCATGTAGAAGTTTGCAATTTATGATGTTAATAAAACTTATTGTATAAATGAAAGAGCAATAAAGTATGATTACGAAAATTCATCTTGTTTCTAATAACTTTCACCTGATCCATTACTCTTCGCGTGTACTTTTCTAAAATGGTAATTTATTTGTATTTTCCTGTGGTTCTATTATATATACTATTCGAAGTGGGTAGAAATAAGTCTTGAATACAGTGGATACTTTTTCTAACTTCGCTTTATTTCTTTGGCGCGGAATGATTACTTTACGAGAAGCCATAGCCAATTCGCGTGGAAATCATACACTGAAATTCGCGATTGAATTAGGAAACTATTAGGAAACTATAAAATTCAATGAAATAAGAATGCAAATATGGCCAACTAGCATGTATATTTTTTGCATTATAGTACCCATTATACATAAATGTTATTACAATATATAAACATAAATCTTAATATCTCATTCATTAACATCTGGCAACATTGTACGATACATATTTCATACTTCAAATAATTATTATGATTCTTGGTGGTAAAATCCTGTATTCACGCCTTACATTAAGTACTTCATTACACTTGGGGTTGAGTTCCTTAATCAATAAAAATTTTCTTTAATCAAATAGTCGTGTTACATATCCATAGGGGTGTACACACTCAGAAGAACATAAAACCTTACCTACTCTAAAGTTTTGTTTTCAAACTATACGTAACAATATATTTATTTTTCCTTTAATTTTATAATACATTTCCACAAACGACGTTTCTTCACATGTCCTACGTTCTGAAGGGGCAAATGTGGTAAGGGGACACGTCCACTCGCGACGAACGTTGATACCTCGATTTCGACCGCTTTTGTTATTGGCTGATTCGCGTAAACGAAGATCGCAAATGAAACAGAACATGACAAAGTGAAATTCAAATAAGAAGTTGACGCCCATATTCATTTCCTATCGTTATATCTAATATTTTAACTCGTGATATTTTGAGTCGTCTGTGGACACGTATTTTTTCTATTACAAACATTTTTTAAAATATACAAACACTGTTCTTAATAAACACATATTCTATTTCAAGAAATTGCTATCCACTTGGGAGAAGTTTAATATTTATGTATTAGAAATTACTCTAGTTGCCTACTTCGAGCTTTACATAGCAATTTAACTTAATACTATGAATTTGTTGACATAGCGAATATTTTATCGAATTTCTATTCCTTTCCCAGAAAAAGTAATCTTTAACTTCTCCGAAGTGGATAGCAATTTCTTGAAATATAATATGCATTTATCAAGAACAGTGTTTGTATATTTTAAGATTTGCGATTGGATTGTTTTTTATTAACTCTTGAGTGTATATGCCCCTTTAAAAACAATGGTCAATATGTAATACACATATGTATGTGTTATGTACGAATTTATTCATGAATTCATTTAATCATCACTAAGTCTTTGAACCCATTTTCCGATTGATAGGTTTCATTAGAGAATGTGTAATGTGTTGCGCAAATGTACAATAATTATCGTTCCACGTTTCATTTAACTCTAACAAAAAAAATAATTGCGAGGTTATCATAATCTTCATAATTTGACGATGCTTAATTACTTCCTAAGTATGTTAATTGTATCTCAACCGTCTTAACAGAGAAACGCATTCTATCGCGACATAAAAGAATTTACACAAATAAAGAGGCTCTAGATATATTCTCAATATTTGCTAACAAACAATAATGAAATTATTTGCTTTTTACATAAAATCGTTTTGAAAACTCTCTATTTAGAAAGGAAGACGTTAGGGAGATGAGAAGCAGTGTGAAAATGAATCACGTTGCAATTAAGAATATTATAATATTATAATTGTTCCTAACCTTATCGTTCTTTTCATTAAATTCATCTCTTCTGTAACTTATCACTCACAACGCATTCTAAGCGAATACATATGTAGTAGGTATCTACGTTCACCTCTTTTCATTGCGCAAAAAACATATATCTATGCACTTCAAGTCACATCATACTTTGATTGTCGAAGAAGAAAATGATACTCTGTACATTTTATTTTGGTACAACCACAATTTTATTCTTCATTTTGGCACACATGCACGCACATACACGCATACACTGTCTTCTTATATCTGTCGCTAATCAATCGAAAGTTTATAAGTAGACTGCGGATATTTATGCCTTTATAACCAATATCCACGTGCAAAAAGCAATACAATATAATTTCCTAAAAAATGTAATGAAATATTCATTTAATTTTGGGTCCGATTCAACTATTAAGGAATTAAATAAGTTATCTTTAATACGAATTGTTGTAAATTGGCCAATGAAGCTATATATTTACCTAAACACATTTCGGTGAATTTAGGTTTCTATAAAGGAACTAATAACGACTTCTATCTTATTGTCTCAATAATCGTTTCGATAAAAATGAAGCTTAAATTCTTGCTCAGCTTCATTTATATCTGTATTTTACTGGGCATTTGCTTTCAATGCACAGAAATCCGCAATCTAATTATAATCGTTAATTCTCATACTATTATAAAGATTTGTGGTTCTATTTTCTCATAGATTTCTTGGTAACGTAGGAACAGGTCATGAAAGTTCACTGTAACTTTTGCTGCTTTCTATCTCTGCAATAATTATTTTGGCTTTCATTCAATAATAGTTTCATTGCAATTCACCGAATAAAATATTTAAAATTCTTTTCAGATAATTCTTTTTAGAAAGATGAAGAAATTATTCTGTTTCTTGCCAGTATTGTTAGAAAATATTCGCATTAAATATAAATCATAAACATTTTTTGAATAATATATTTTTCAAATGTTCCGCTAAACGAATTAATACTAACTAACTAATAGTTACGATATTCTGAGACACCTTATACAGTTGTATATACGGAGTAACCCGAATATTTAAACATTTTAATATGAAATGGAGTACAGTCAGTCATTCAACCATATAAGTACCTACAGGGTGTATCTAGTAACTGGGACAGGCTTCAATTTCGTTCTTGATGAAGTTAGAAAAAATCGTAAAAGAAGACTTTGCACTATTTGGCAAGCTTTACTATACTAAAGTACTTTTTTCATTATAACTGCATTGATACAGTTTCAAAGTGCAATTGCACATTTTTAAAAATGAAATTCTATATTTTTTATTTACATAAATAGTTTCTTTACGTTATTTTACGTAAAAAAGATTTAAGAAACAATCATTGAAAACTCAATATTTTTCGAGATATTATATTTTATTTTGAAAATTAAAACAGCAAGATAACGATACTAATATAACGATGTATTCACACAACATTAACCAATAAACAATAACTTAGCACTTCAAGAAATATCACTTTCAAACAATAACTTGGATTATTATAAAGGCCAGAAAAATACTAATACAATAATTAATCGAATACCAAAATATTTTCCTGGAATAAAGTTTAACAAATATTAGGGTTCACTTAAAATATTTCTAAATACATGACTGATAATAATGCCTGTCTTTTACTTGTTAATAAATCAATTTTCAGCAGTATACAGTATACCTATCTACAGTTCTATGACTGACTGTGTGTACAACAAACGTACTTACATATATTGCTTGTGAAACAAATGTAGTCTTCCTTTGTCAGCCATTGAAGTAACTTATTAAACAATAACTACATTAATTGCACGTAGCTGAAAAATAAATATTCTTCTGTACTAAAATATGATCTGTTGCCTATCAAGCTATAATTAATAAATATGTTATTCCGTAACATTCCAAATTCACTACATTTGTTCCACTAACAATACACGAATAACATTTTATATCTCTTCCAATCATTCGTTAGTGTACCTTAATTCTAGAGTAAAATTGATCTTCCCAATCGAGCAATAATGTATTCATTTCACAGACACGTTTGCAATTGCGACTCGTGCATACGTGTACTGTAAAGCTTTGTTTCAATAGAATGAATGCAGTTTAAGTGTACAAGAATTCAATTGAAAAATGGATGTGCTGCTCGCGAATAGAGTTCCTACGTCACTGTATTGAACACATGTTAATCCATATAGTAGCTTTGGGAACACATGCTGAATCAGAGGCGTATTATCTCTTCCTTTGTACGGGAATTCGCTCACCGGAAGAAAACTCTAGCAGTAGAGATTTCTCGCGTTAGGCCAAAGAATTTTTCTGCGCCTCCACGATTCTCTTCGAACGAGAACGTTAAGAGTGCTTTAAGAGGATTCGTGTACCTACTTGTTAAGTACATTCGTATCGTATATGCACACCGCTCGTATTAAGCGGCACTGCATGGAATATGAAGTAAAAGTTCTCCTTCCAAGTGGGAAAGCTGCTGACAACATCCGAGTAACATGTTTCGTGTTACCTAAATTTTAACACGTTCACGGCCAGCCTTTGTTTAAGTAGCAATCTTCGCAGTCACAATATTTTATTAAATGCCACGTATCGTTTTTGTAAAATGAAAATAAAATTCAAAATCAAGATCTTGTCAACATTTTGCAGGTTGCACTATGAGTTACGGTGTAAATAAAAACGCACGTGAAAGTAACTTAATTCCTTTCGTGCAAGATAGAAATGTTAAGTGTCACAGATATGTGACGCTAGTCACGAAGGTGTTAAATTTCTTTCTAGAAATGTGTCTATGTGTATACATTTATTGTATTTTTAATATATTTAGACTCAGAAACAGTATATTAACCCTTGTCCAAATAATTTCGAATTATTTTACACCCTTGTATTGAATGCATTCAAAAATCTGTGAAATATCGAAAGAATTGTGCCAGAGATTATTAGCTTCCTCAGTTTATTAGTGTATTATTAGTTATATTAGTTTTTAAATAATATTCTTTGGAAGTTATAAAACTCAAAATCGAGAAAATAGCTTCTAAGTTTGATGTAAGTACTTTTGAAAATTTATATAAATAGCTTCGCTTTTACAATATTGTAGACTTTGTATGTTTTTGGTACATACATTATGCGAGACATTTCTGTATGTTAATAACAAAAAATGTCATTAATATTTCATAAAAAAATAACGAATATTTATTGAAAAAATATTCTTGAGTGCAAAGGGTTAATATCTAAATAAAGTAGTAAGTTCGTATATAAAACGTCATTGGGTTTAACAGTAAATCAGTTCATAATCAACAATTTCATGTGTAAAAACTATTTATAAATATAAAATTACATTAATAGAGAGCAGAATAACAAAGGAACTGGTTTCGTAACGAGAATTTACAAACTCATAGATCATGCATCAGCTTCAACAATATAAGAATCAGTAATTTTCGATGAAAGAAAGTCTTTAACCGTGGTGAAGAAGAAGTCGATAATGTTGACCCGATTGAGAAAACAAGTTCTTCGAAGCGGCAAGAAAATAACTCCGACTATAATGACTCTTGTGGTAGACTAAACACAAAGAAAATTATTTCTTTTTACGCAGTAGTTTCTAATCAAGTTTGACATCATTCTTTTGACAAATGCTGAATTTTTTCAGTGAATATTCCCACAATCATCTGAATTCTTCAAAGGTGAAGTTATAACATTCTACCATTATTATTGCGATATGAATTTTACATCTGATTTACTTGATTCTAAGTTACATGTCAAACCAACATGCGATAAAATCGAATAATATTTTATAAACGTATTATGTACAAATGCAAAAAAGTTCATTTATCAATGTTAGACATATCATTGTCTGTTCTACATTCTGAATATTTTTAGCTAATTCGGTTAACAATTTGAAGATTAATACACTTGACATAGTTCAAAGAATTTGTTTATTTCAGTTCAAGACAAACACGACTCTTAACAAAACAATAAGTTTACTATTTATTTTCAATTTGTGTAAATTAATGTATAATCATTTATATTTGCATATCAATTTTATGAATTTCATATAATTATAACATAGATAAATATATTGAACAAAACAAATTACAAATTTTAATAAAGGTCTAATAAATTGTTCATCTTTTTTGTAGTTGGATAGAGTCCTTAATGAAAATTATAACCATTTAATAATTAATGTAAATTTTTGGAATTTATTAATCAAGCGAGAATAATTTTGTCCTTCTCGTCGTCTTTTAATTGTAAATGATATTAATGTTGCCCAAATTAGCCCGTCTTACGTATAATCAAACAACTTTACTTTGACATGTAATGTATGTTCAGATAACACGAAACGTGTTGAAGATATTGTTTGTAGCAGTATATTTGTAAAATGGATTAGACGTATAAGAAATTTGATGTGTACTTAACACAGTATATTATGAGAATCATATATTATAGTTTATACATATTCGACAGAATTGGATAAATCAGGAAAATAAATCTATATCGAACGTAATTAAGGAATAAAAAAGAAATTCCTACGTCAACATTGAATTTACAATTACTATATTGTATGTATAAATATTAATGATTGTTTGATTAGAAACTAAACATTTATTCGATCTATACAATTGTATATAATAAAATTATGAAATATCATATTATGAAATTAGATCAAACAGTACATATATTAAATACGATAAATAATATTATGAAATTATGTATTGTAAATGTCTGATGAAAAATGTAAAGTAAATTGGTCCTTCAATTGAATCTCTTTAATTTAATTTAATTTAACTTAATTTAATTTAATTGTTAGATTTTATATTACTTGTTTCTAGTAGTTTTCTAAGACATTTTCAACAAGTAATATATTAAATATTTTTGTTCAGAATGGAATTTTGTTCTAATAGGAAAATGATCTCATTATCCATTCCATAGTGTAATTCCAACACTACAATAGAAAAAGAAAATTTAGATTTTATAGAAAGTATACAAAGAGCTATGGTGTCTCAATGACTAACGATAAGTTTAGTGTAATTTGTCTAAAAGTATTAACAAACTGTATATAATTATGGTCATACTTTGTACGTAGCTATAAGTAGGTATACGTGATTTTATAAAAAATATCAGAACCTGTAACACGAGATTGAAATATGTCACATTTTCAAACTCTGCTGCTTTAGATTATATCACTTGTGTTTCCTGCATGTACGCTGCTATTAGAAAATATTTGGTTACTTATACTAATCGTAATTAAAAGAAAAATAAAGTACTGCGGTACTTATATTATTTTATAGCTGTTCATTTATTTTATAATGGTTAATTTCATTTTAACACGTTCGCGACCATGCGTCATACGTGTAAAATGCTGTGTTAGGTTTATTTATTATGTTTTAAATGTGTCAAAATTATATGATTGACATCATGTGAAACGATTACAAAGAACCCACGGTCCACAGTAAGGATATTTCAAATTTGATCGTGGTCGCGAGCGTGTTAACTTATAACAATTTAACATATTGTTGACCGGAAATTTTATACAAAAACTATCTCATTATTATCGATTACCATTCCGTAATTAAATTTGAATAGAAGACAATCTAAATAAATTTTAATATACTTTATTTATACATAATGAATTGGAATGAATTTTTGGACATATCTTTTAGATAACTTTGAATATTTCGTCATTGCAGTATTCTATATTGCCCTGCGTTTCAAAAATTGAAATGGCTAATGCAAGTGCACACACGAGTTAACTCGTGATCGGTCAACAACGTTTGGGCGTGAAATACGAGTTAACTTGTAACCGGTCAACAATGCGTGAAACATGAGCTCCTATCATCTTGATAAAAAGAGCAAATCACTGCTCATCAAATGAATAATCAAATACATCTTAACAGCAACGCATGTGCTGAATGATAGGTCTACATCGTAGGTAAATATTTGACAAACGTCACACTTATCAATCGGGTAGCTGGTATATTTAGAACAATTATGTCCAACTTGTTACGTAAGAATCACGTTCTTTAATACTGCATTTGAAAGCCCGAAATAATCGAGTAACGGTCGTTACTTTTACTGTCTAGTATTACTAGAACTACGATACCGGCCAAAATGACGGATTTTAGTTTTCTTTGTAATTGTTGATATTTCAAAGGTATTCAATATCCGAAATGATTTTGAAAATAAATAGTTTCATTTACATTTTGTGACGAATATCTGAAGAAATCGAAAAGAATGTATTGTTAGCATCTTTATAAGGATTACATATCAAACCCAATAAATTATCGGTAGTTCTAGTGTTAATTTATAATAACTTTCCCCAAGTATGGTCCCCTGTATTTTTTATTTCTTAACACAATGAGGATTGTAACACGAACGATGATTTCATAATGTTAAATCAAGAAAAGTGAAACTAACGCTTAAATTGGAACATGTTAATTCGAAAATGATGTGAGACAATATAATTAATATGAAAGTATATTGATTTTACTTTCTTCGGAATGAACTGTAAGGAAATATGGAGCAACAAATAACTTTTTTATCTTAATACTTTTGTGAGCTGTTGCGAAACATTGAAATTTGAATGTTCACTCAGATTGTATAAAGTTTACATTGAAGAACAGTTAATGGACACTATTTTACCATAAATTTGAAAAAATATGTTTCTCATTTCGAAGTTCGGATGTTTTTTATTAAATCACGTATATATCAACGATTGTTATTACTATCCATATAATAGTTACCGTCTTTCTAATAAAGTGCAACAGGTTCTTCGAGTTTTCAATAGAGATCGAGTAGATTAAACCTTTCTTTTATCAGGCTAATGAATTTCTGCAGTTTCGAGATGTAAATTTAACCTTACAGGATAGTTTAAGGTAAGTCGTCGTGCAAGGACCGACGGTGGATTGTGCGACGCAAATACGTTACAAAAGCTTCACTAATTCCTCGTGAGTTGGCCATTGTGTTTACACGGCTTGCGTTACTATTCAAAGAAGGCTGCGTAAATTGTACATGTTCTCTATTCAACAGAATTGTTCGTAGTAAAAGACAGATAGAGAAAGTTTACATTCAGAGACCGTATTAAGAAATGCGAATTTTCAATTTCATTATAAGAATGAAAAATACAATTTCCTATTCATTGATTTATATTAACAGTCGTATGCAATTAAAAATTGTATGGTATTATCAAGAGACTGGGAATATTTTTTATATTTCTTACATGCTACAAAATAAACTTTTATTCGATACAGATCTTCGAAATTTTATCATTAAGACGTGGAATTTACCGAAACATCCACAGTCTAATTTTAGGTGCTTAAAACTGTACACCTTAATTACTTAATACTTTGCTTACAGATCCTTTTTAATTATGCAGTTTAAAAAAGACAAATATTTGTTGAATTAAGTTGATTATCTTCCCATTTCAATTTAGAACGTTCGACTTTAATATTTTTTCCATTAATTTAAACAACTGGTTTTCCGATATCGAAAATTATCGACGAATGATTGTTTTGTAAATTTTGCCGTGAAAGTTCGATGATTTTGTATTTGTTTGAAAGAATATGATTAGATTTCTTGAAATTTCACGTACAAAATAAGCCTTGTATTAGGACAGAGTCTTTAAAGTTAACGTCGTAAAGAGCTGTTAATGATTTGATGTGCCCCATTTCAGATAAACGAGCTACGCTCTGCACTGCTGAAGTCGGCTGTCTATTCCACTCGTACCCCATATTACCTCCAGTGTGGTCTAAAATCAATATCGACAGGTACCGTACCCGTCTCAATGGTTTCATTTATACCAACAGAAGTATTTCTGTAAGATTATCCAATATTAACTGTTTCTGAAGATTTGCTCTAGGTTCATCTTTTAAGAACAAGAGAAATAACGTTTCTTCTCTCGTCCGTAACCCAAATTAATAGATCATTAAGGTAATAATAGTAATTCATATAATAATTACGTTAACATCATTCCAAGATGCCAATTCAAAATGAATCTTCTTTTTTTATTTTTACACTACTATTTAACTAATGTCTGCAGCACTACTTCTACTACTGTGCACATCTGTTAAATTGAATGTTCGTATAAAATGAATTCAAAAACATTTTTGAAACTCACCGTAACAGCAGGATCCATTGATGTTGATGCGCTGTCACGTTGTTGTCTGAATTGTCATTACTAATACGCAATTAGATATAAAATAATCAGCTGATAAGGTTTCAGTTTGTTCAATAATGTTCTCTAATTGAATTTCTCTCGATAAATGTTACAACGAACCCCTTTGCTGAAAGATTAGAAATGATTTCTTTATTTTTAACTACACTTGCTGCTTTAGCTCCTTACCCTATTATTTCTTTCCCAATTTCGCTTAACAAAGACATTTTCTTGTACATAATTCATGAAGAAAAATAGGAAAATCTTGCACTTATTCCATGTCCACGTTTACTCAAAAGTATCACAATTAATAACAGAAAAATAACATTCAATTTGGACTGGAAAGAATTAAACGAAAGAATATACGTACATAAATTTGATCACATTATTATAACAAAAACAATATCAAAATGTCGCAGAAACCAAACGTCACATAAATGTTTAATATTTGAAAATAATACTGACGAAGGAAAATGACTTAAAAATTAACGGAGTTTCACCAAGATGTTCATTAAACTAATATTTTAAAGATTTCAAGCAAAAAATCTGAATCAAAGCATCATTTTACAGTACACAGTAATCTGGATGTAAACCGTATCTACATTCATAAGAAGCAAATTGAAAACAATTTTCTGCAGGTGTAAATGAAACCATTGAGAGGGGAACAATACCTGTCGATATTGTTTTTAGATTGCATTAGAGGTCAACCGGCCATAATAGTGGAGCGCACGGTTCGTTTACCTGAAATGGAGCGCAGTGGATCTCTAACAACTCATTACGACGTTCGTTTTAAAGACTTCATCCTGAAGAGAATTCATTTGAAAATCAAATTTCAAAGAACATAGTTGTCCCTTTCTTTTAATTTAAATACATTCGACTTTAAAAGTAAACTTACAGAAGAAGAATTTATTTAAACTTTTAAATATTACAAACTTAACTTTATTAACTAGTTTTCAGGATAAAAATTTACAAGTACAGAATGTTTTTATGAAAACAAGCTGATAGTGTGAAATTTAAAGGTCCATATTTTAAAAACAAATTCGAAATCAATGAAATTAAGGTCTAATCTCCTAATTTCAAATGTTACGAAATTCACCTTTCCCGATTTGCTTCCGTTAACTTTGTTTATTAATACGCGCTTTGTTTCGGACTTATTGTCAACGATTATTGTTTCTTTTCAGTAACCTTTTGACACTTGAATCGCCAAGTCCTTTATTCAAAATATTTTTCTGGTTCAACATCAAATTTAATTTTCTTTTAATTTGTTTTAATTTTATTTGTCACGCCACGACACTCTGCGTATTGTTTAATAATGTATTACTGCATTGTACTGTTGTTGTTTCTGTACACCATTGTAGCTATTTCTCAATGACTTCTGTCACTTTTTTATAATGGTGAAATACTACATAATTCGCATTCTTCGATACTTAATTTTTTTTCTCGTTATCTCCCATATAATTTACAGTTTGTTTTGTTCACGAAACATTCGGTAAATTGCTTTAGCACTTTGTTGACTTAGTAGTTAGCGTCATTTTTATTTTTTTTTGTTCTGATAACAATATAGGAAAATAATGAAATATTTAACTAAAACAGTAAACATAAAGGGGTCAAGTATTTTCTGAATTATTAAAATTTTCCTAATCCGCATAAATTTTAACGACTAAAAATTTGATCAGTGTCCAAAATATTTTACCAAATATTAAAGTATATGATTTTAGATAACATTTACGTGTTTCTGTTTTATTGATTGTGTCTAATAGAAATATGAATTTCACGTGAAAAGTGAATAAGGTACATATTTTCAAGGAAAGAAGAAACTCCTTAAAAACTGATTGATTCGCAGATTATCGTATTAACACCTTCACGCCGGCGTTGCAATTTACGTTCTTTCCCATCTGACAGCGAAATTCTTAGAATTCTTGGAAATATTGAATTTTTTCTATTTACCAAACCAGTTTGACGAACTCCATATTTGATGGTACACGCTGATGTGTCATGGAAATGTGAGCCATCAATAGTACAGGCCGTCTAATGTGATATCGTCAAAACAAAGGGAAAGCAATTTTTTCTTAAGAAACTATGTATAATACATAATAATATTGGAATTGTTAATAGTTTCATTGAAAGGAGTTCAATCACACCGGCGTGAACGTGTTAAGAACTTTCTTTAGTTTGAAAAAACCTCGCGACAGAAGGTTATGGTTTCGTTTTCTTCAATTGTATGAAACGAAAGGTAATATCTCTAAAGGACGGCCATCTTCAGAGTAATAAGAGGAATAGAGTATCAGCGTAATCGATAATTCGGCGCAAAAGACAAGAATTGACGAGATAGAAATTGGTTGAGCGTCGATGGATAAAATGATTTATTCATCATACTGCGATGACTACGTACCATGACTAATACTGATAAATTATACATTATTAACGCCGAGTGATGCGTGTTCAGAATTTCTTCGAATATTACAAAGTTTATAGCAATTTTACTCTAACAAATATTATTCATTATTATTCGCTCATATTTTCTTATAATACCTTTACCTCGTTCATCTTATACATTAAATTGCATACGTATTATAACATTATCCTCTTTATTAATATCGTTTGAATTCTCATCAATGAATAGTTTATTACAAAGAAATTATTTGATTTGCTCTGTATACAAGCAAAACGAATCATTCTTACGTATTCCGAAATAATGATGAATACTTTAACATTTTGGAATTGAGCGAACCTTTAATCTTTATTATTAAGTATATTAATTCTAAAAAAGATAGATTTTTATCAACCTAAGGCAAAAGTTATTTTATTGTTTTAGGTCAAGCATTCTCCAACGATTTCCTTTCATTCAACGATACAATAATTGTTCAATCGTTTCGTCTGTCGAAAATTATTCACTCATGCTAAAACTACTTACAAGGGACCGTCACTAATAAGTAACAACCATCGACTTACAATCGCAACTTCGCACAGAGGTAGAGCACTGAAAATTATTAGACACGTATCGTCCATAACGAAGGGCCAAAAGCGTCTTTTAAATTACGTAGCGGAAAAACTTATTTGATTGAAGATCTTAAGACCTATTGCAGCTGGATAAAAAAAGTGAAGTTGCAGGACCATGTGCTTTTAGATTCATCGGTCAGAATAGTCTTCAAAAAGATCCGTTTGCATGGCAAAAGTATGACGTAAAGAATTAAAATACATATATTTTTTTAACAAATGGACTTTTATGAAAACAATTAGAATCGACGAATCTTTGTTCAAAAACAAATAGTCGTGTAGTATTCTGAATAGTTTTTAGAAAATATCCAAGTAATTTTCAATTAATATTTTCATACCAAACACATTATGTTAAGAACTTACTACTTAAAGTTTTATAACATAGTAATGGAAAACTAATGTATTATATTCCAGCTACTAAAAATACAAATTTCGAATAATCTTCAATTGTTGTTTTTCAATTACTTAGTGGCGTTTTTTAAATGAGAAATACATCTGCAATCAAATAAATTTTTGTTGACATAATACAAGTGTATGCTACAGTGTTAAAGAAATCATGAAAATTGCTTATCGAACGGTAATTTCAATTATCGTGTGCGTACATATGTTCTTACAGGTATAGAAAATATACTATATTTTCGATTTAGTTGGTCAAGCCAGATTCAATTAGCCAAAATAAATTAATTTGACTGATTAATTGTAGGCAAGCGTTGAACGCAAAGGTAAACACTATAAATAATAATTGGGTTTTGTATTTATAGTTTATGGTACATATTTCATAATGATTATTTTGAAACTTTAAAACTAATATGAACTACGGAAAAAAATGATTATAACATTGAAGGAGTATTTTAATTACAACATTATAATGTTCAATTTAAATATTAAGAAACTAGTAATTATTACTAATTGACTGATTAATAAATCAATTTAATAAGCGACTGTGGACTTTATGCATTCACAATATTTACAATGTTTAAAACACAACAAAATAAACGATTTTATTAAAATTTAAAAACACTTTAATATCCATTTAATACTAACTTTGTAAACTAATTCAGAAAAACTTATGATTGCATAAAAATCGGCAGCCCAGTCATTGTAATAAGAAATTTTGAGTAATTTGGGGTGGTTTATGACTAAATATAACATAGAACGTTCGCCGACCGAATTATATATAATACCGAGAAAGCAATAAAACATTTGGAGCATCATGTCAGGATTTAAAAATATTTAAATATCTTAGGCCAATTGAAACAAAATCTTTCCTTCTAGAATACAAGTTATAAATACATGTATATTAATTCATGCTACAAATCATCCGAGCATTTTTCTTGAGGACACATATGTACGTTTCAAAATAATGAAACATTCATTCGTCTCTCATACAAATAAGGATTCACAGTTTAGTAGAAAGAAGTATTATAGTCAGATAATGGAAGTCCTACTCCATATTCTTCAAACAGCACATGAAACAACACTCCTTGAAACAAGTCGACTCTTTTATTTATGAATGTTACTCCTATGGGGCAGAAAGGATGATCAAAGGATTAATTACATTTCATAGTAAAACAAAATTCTATTTTATCGAAATTAAAATAAACTCTAATTAAAAAGAACACTATTGTTTCCGTATTAATTTAGTTGTTGGAAGATACATACTACAGTACAGTACATTTTAAAAATATACCAATTCCCTAACATTTAAATGCTTTGACCAATCAAAAGTCATTGTACATATTATACATTGTATACTAAATATTCCAGCTGGAGGAAGCTATAATTTCTTACGTTTCAATTTTACCTTCGTTTGAACGACTTTGAGAATTTGATTTTCAAGTGATTCATAAGTGTACCAAGTTCGATCATTCTTGTTAAACTTTTAATATCAGAATAGGTTTATTTCATTATTTTGTTACGTTTATTAACGTATATAAAAAGCGTAATATTCCAAAATATTTATGACAGTGATATATTCTTACATGTTGCAATTCATCAAACTACCGTCTCAAGATCTTTTTATTTTTAACAATGTAATCAATCTCTACGAAGGAATATAACGATACGTTTCAGCACAACGTTAATGGTTCTTCAGTAGAGCAACTGCAGTCAAAGGGTTAATATAAAAGTGTCAGGTGCAGAACAATGATATGAAGGAGAGAAAATTGTGATCGAAATATTCCACGTGGAAAGTGGAATCTAAGGGTACACGCGAAGAAATTTCATCGGTCGAGAGGTGTTATTATCAAATATCATAAAAAAGAATAATAATATAATGAAAAAAAAGCATGCAGGATGAACAAAGAAGGAACATAAATTGATATGAATAATCTCTAATCCAGTAAAGTTTACAAGCACTGTTAAAGTAAGGCGTAAAACAAATAGTTGAAAAGGTACCATTTATAAACGATCGAAATTGTTGCTGGCACTGAAGCAGATAAATTTGTAGGGAGAACTATATAAGTATGTCACACTAAAATGTAAAAAACTGTTTTATTTGTACGTCACAAATCTTTTTACTTCTGCATTTAACACATTTTTCATTTTCATAAAGAAAATAAGATTTTAGATCTTATTAATATATGACTTACTTAATTAACACACTGTATGTGGGAAACGTACTAATATTGTACATTTTTCGTGTACCATTGAGTATTAGTAAATAAGTATTATTTATTTCATTAACACTTTATATTGGAAGTAAATATAAAAATTGAAACGATTTTTATTTGCAATTAAAGATCCCGACAACACATTGAATAATAAATAAACGAGTTGATTATAATTAGTATAGATTGAAATAAGCAGAAAATTGGTTTTTTTCGAAAATTTTTGACAAAGGTTTGGTAATAATTTCAACTTGTTTCTCAAATAACGAAAAATAAAAATACATTTATTGTACATATATTCCTAAACTTTATTTGTTATTTTTTTTTAACTGAAATTTATGAGTGAATATCATATTTAGGTAAAATAATACAAAACTGTCAGTAATTTGTAAAGAAATAGTATAACCATTAGGCTGATCGTACATTCTTCAGATCTGAATCTTATTAAGTATTTGAACGTGGGATCGTACGCATGAAAATATACTAAATTTTCTTATTACAAGCAGAAAAGAATTTCGCAGATCATTCGAAATTGTGGAACCCTTTAAAATGATAGAACAATTCAAGTATGATTATAAATTGATATACTTATGAAACACTATTCATATATTATTCTTTCAACTTTGTTCTCGTTAAACTATTACAACTAATTACACAAATTTACTTATCTCCTACGAGAATTCCAAAAAAATAAAATTGTAGTAAAATTTCTCATTAGAATTCTATAATATTCAATATTCAGTGGGTTGGTATATTTTTGAAACATACTATATAACCGAAGAAAATGTTTCAATCGCGATGCTACTCATCTTAATGTACAAAATCTTACATATGTGTATGTATATGCGCGTCTCTCTAGTTCGACACTAGAATAACATAACTTTACAACCGACGCCTCTTCATTCAACTTCTGACACTTTATATTTTACAAACAACCAACAACAGCAATTATAATGACTATTTCTCTAACGGTCAATGCTCGATGCTAAATACATAGTTCGTTTACAGGATTCCATGTGTGGTCGTGTAACAATAACTGAAATCATATAAACATCTCCTTACAAATAAAAAAAAAATAACAAAATAATGTATTCCGTTAGCAACAATCGTTCACATGAATTGTCTCTTAAACTGGAAGACTTCCGTGAAATAAATTATATCCGCGTTATGCGTACCAGTTGTCACAGTCAAAACTTTAATCAAATGATCAATAACATTGGCATTGAGAGTGAAAATATATTTTTACCTGATTTTCGGGTCTAATTAGAAAAATTTGATAAACCTCGATACACTACTTTTGCTTGAAATTGTCTTTTCCAGTAGCTCAAGCACGTCAATGGAATAATTTTCGTAACGATTATTTGTATTCCCGTGGAATGAAATCGGAATCACTTTATTGCAAAAATATCAACATTTCGATCTTCCTTCCAACAAGTATTCGCGTAGAATTCCACGCGCACCTTTTCGGATATCTCCTTTCGGTTGACTCGTGGAGTACGTTCTGTGAAAAAATTCAATTGCGTACCTAATCGCGTATCAACTCAGTACACGATACAATATAATATTATTTCCTACTACATCGTCGTAACAAATTTCATATAATCTTTGCCTCGTTGCTGTAACATCGACAACGAGCTGACTCGAAGCGACGTGTAATTGTCGCGTGTAACTTTACACGTGCAACTTTTATTCTTTTAACGTTCCCCTTTTCCTTGCGAACATGTTCCTCGAACTGATCCAATGAAGAAAATGAACTTACACGTTTTTCGTGAATATTGGGGATTAAAAAATGTCGCAGTACTGATTCTATCTTGTTGCAGACTCTAATTAGAAGTTTGTGTAATGGCGGAAGCGACAAATTGACCGTGTACGTAGCACTAACACGAACAAATTAAACTTGCTATCTCCGTGGTTGTATCTAAAATGTCTGAAACGCAACTACTGCCGTACTTCGACGCCGCTTTTGCAAAACGATCGTCAGTTCCGACACTCCGGAACGAAGTTGTCCTCGTCGTGATCCTTTTCTGTTTGTCATTCTTCTCCGACTTCACCTCCTTTCTTCTTCCTTCTTCGGATAAACTTTCATCTAAATGCAAAAGATGCTATTTTTTTGCCTCGGGACGCCTTCCTTATGAAGGTACCGTTGTGTTCTCGGATGAGAAGTCTCTGTTGAGAGAATTCAACAGTTCCTCGTTTTCCTTGCGCACTGAAAGAATAAATATATGTTAATGGCTGTTAATTACAGTGAAATGTTTATAAATTTCGAATGTGTTTCTCTTTATGGGAAACATGAAGTCAAATGTGAATAATTTGAATGATTTAAATAATTAATTGAATTATTTATATATAATGAATGTATAAAATTGTTCAATTATAATGAAATATAATGAAATATAATGAAATGTTTTAATATATGTAATATAATAAATATATTTTAACCCTTTAAAAGTGTTGTAGTTCGTTTAAAAGAACAGTGTGAGTTATAGGATATTTTATGCGCATCGGCGAGAAACAATTACAAAATTGTGTTGCAATTTTAAAGAACAACAATATGGTTTTAATTCTTCACGAAAAGACGAATTATAAAATGTAAAATAAAATGTTAGTAAATATAACTGTGAGAAAGTTTATATTCGAAAAACTAACAAGTTAAAAAATTCATCGAATATCGAAATATAATTAACTACCATGTGTATCTGTTGCTGACCATTTCTACTTGCAGCGAACATTGATAGTATCATCATAACAGATACCACAGTATCACGTATAAATCTTACTTCTCCTTTGTAGTATCATTTTTATTAAAATACTACTGTCAATCAAATATGTGTAGAGTTTTTGTAATTTGATTTAAATCCCTACTGTATGTATTTATGATAAAATAATTATAAACAATGCTTATACTTCATACATATTTTATTTGAACGTCTTTCACGTTTAAATTATTTTGTTAAACTCCGACATCGTCAGTTTTTGACAACGTGAACAAAAACAGTGATGCCTAAATTAATACGATAAGCAATTTGTACTTAATCATTTATGTCAAATTCAGTTTTATTAAAAATGAAGTTCTATAAGTGAACAGAAATTTTACATGTAGATTTGTTTCTCTCTAGTTTTACCAATATTCCATTTGCTATCGTTTGTGGTATCCTTAACTCGATTATTAGGTCGAATAATCTTTAAACATGGACTGTAAGTTCATAAGTTCGGATAAGTTGCTGATATAATTACCGGAAAATTCTGATAAAGATATGATACTGATTGTTCTGATGTCTGAGATCAGACCACCATTTTTTTATATCTGAAAATGATTATAACTATAATAACAAATTTATTAAATGAACTATATACACATGTTTATGTACATATGTTTATGAAGATATTTTACACTCAATTAAGTAATTAAAACTAAACTTTCCTCCATAAAATTCTTTGCCTCTTTTTCGTAAAGCTCAACATCTTTTGCAAAACTTAATGAGACAATAAAAATTTCATATTATAAGGAATTCATGAACTTGTTGTTAAAGAAATGATAGGAAGAAGGTATATAAAAAATATGTATCAGATTACCAGAAAAGTTCATGATCTTTAGATGTACAGAACTATGACACAAGCTTCAATTTATTTTAATTACTTGTTAGAAAAATGAGGATGACTTTTAATTATAGAAAGACAAGATTATTTTTAATTAATCATTGATAAAAGTTAACATTTGAATATATTGAATTAAAGGTAATTGAAATATACTAAATTCACTTGTTTATGTATCCCCAAAACTGCATTTTTCCACTAACCCAATAATCTCCAACACCCTTCACCATGGACAACATTGCCATAATTTATATCTTCAGCTAAATTCATTTGAAACATGTATAAAAAGTAAACTTCAATGATATTCTTGTAAACAACTCATTTGGATAGAATAATTGAAGAAATTACTATTTACACCCACTTAAAGTTGAGAATTAAAAATGAATTTAAATAAAAGTTATTCAAAATATAAAATTTGTTTAAATTCATTTTTAACGTATATTTACAGTCGTTTGATTAGCACTATTATTTTAAAATCGTTAATTACGTGGCGCTCGATGTTCAGCAAGTTCCTTAGAACCTATAGCAGGTCTCAGGAAAGTACTTTGGGTTAAAGTAACCACCACCGCAAGAACCGACGCAGCCAGAAGGAAAAGAAACGTTCCCAGGATGATCATAGTGATTCTTCGATGTCGCATTGCCTGCTCCAAATTCTGAGCATCCTCCATAATCTCTCGTACTTCTTTTATTTCGTCCTTTACAGGTCGAACGGAATCCTTTCTACGAGCATTGCTTGCTCTTCGTGACTTTGTTGCTCTGACCGCGCTATTCCTTCTACCGTCGCCTGAGGATTATCAGTTTTTTATCTTTTAGTTTATAGTTCGCTTTATCCCCCCATAAACATTATTTTGAAGAGAAACAATAGAGTTTCTTCTTCATGAGAATGTTTATAGTTTTATTTAAATGTACTCGTATAAAACTGAAATAATCATATTTCCAAAACTTAATATGGGATAAATGTAAAATTTAAGAGTTGTTACGTCGCTTCATTTTATTTATAAGAACGTTAATAAATAGGCTGACTGTAACAAAATATTAACAAGTTTAATACAGTTGGATACGATTTTTTCTGCTTATAATCTAATATCTTCGACGAGATTAAAATAATGCAAACTATAATTGCTAAAACATCGATATTTGTCTAGTACGCCACACAAAAATTTGAATATAGCACGCACAATTTAAATTCATTGATACTTCTTTACAAATGTGTTGTTTTTCTGAAATAAAATTGTTCAAATTGTCACGCGAATGAGATTCTATGAGTCAAGCGTAAATGGCAAGCTCGACACTATTGTTCTTCAGAATTCTTCAGAATAGTATAAGTTTATAAGTGTTTACGCAAACAGCAGTAACCACAAGTCATATGAACATACAAATTTCCTTGTAGATCATGTTTTCGTAGTTGATTTATCAGATTAATTACACTGCATTCTCTGTGTCCCTTTCGGAACAATCAGTTGTCACTTTATTGACACAATTATTGGGTCACCCCATAAATAATGCGGTTTTTAATTTCTTTCATTTTTAAAAATAAGAATAAACACAAATCTGTTCTTAATCCAAAACATATTCTCCTTCGTTACCTATAAATTGTCTATCTATACATTATAATTCTCTTAAAACAAATTTTGTTTATATTTATATTTAAAAATATAAGAAATATAAAAAACTGGGATGACCTTAGGTGGTTATGTGGGAGAGCGCGATATACTAATCAACGGGGATTCGCGGTTTCTCGATAACTGAGAGCTGAGGACTGACTCTCGTCCCTTTTTTCTTTTTTGGTTTCCCTTGAGTGGTGTATAGCATTGCCTTTTGGACGGTGTCCTTATACCTGCAATATTATTTGAGGAGTTTAGATTAGTATGGTAGCTTGATGTTTTAAGTCTGTAATGTGCGCCCTCTGTTATCTGCATAGGAAAATTTTCAAGAAACCTACAATCTTGAATGAGCTAGAACAGTGGTTTGGGGGTTTATGAGTTAATGTGTTTTGGCAGTCGGACTTTTGTTTTGAAGGTTGTCTTCCAGGTTATATCCTCCTGTCCTTAGACAAGGACAAGAAGCAAGGCACGCTAACACCAAAAACGCAGGAGGAAAAACGCGCGTGAAAAGGGCGCGAATCTCCCGGAAAAAGTGTCCGCTGGCCGAAAAACCCTGGCTCGTGCGAATCTGGCTGCCAGATGCGTGAACTGACCGTAGCCAGACTCGCACAGGTCTTGGCGGAACGCGAGAAAGCGTACTCCGAAATGTACAAAATAAATTGCCTCGCTACAGACCCAATACATTAGTGTAGTATCTAGAATCTTTCGCGTAGGTTAAGGTATTTTTAAGAAGAGTGAATGTAAGAATGAGTGTGAGTGAAGGTTGTAAAACGGTCGAGGGAAAATAGCCTGCACAACGTCGCGGACCCAAGATTGCAGGGCCAGATTTCCAGAGAATGATTTTTGGGAGAGAATGCCTGTAAGAGAGTTGAGTTGTAGTTTTTACGTGTTGTCCGTGTTGCTTCCATATTTTATTAAATACATATATTTATTCCTAGCTCTCGATTACTCAAGATCCACTTTTTCATTATCTATACTATAGTAACACTACTATATTAGGTTAATTTTCCTCGGTTCGGACGTGTTCCTATTTTTTCGTGTCCTCAAGTAGAAGTAAATCATTACTGTTGCGCGTGTATGTGGTTCTTCATTAACATATATCCGGCAGGCGTCTCTCGCACCGATATTGGAATTTTCATTCGGCCGTTGGCGATTGTCTGTGAAACGACGAATTTTCATCAGCCCGTCAGATATGTATTGTGTTAGTATTTCAAATGTGTAGATGAACTGAATACTTTAACAGAGATAAAGTAAAAATATCTGCTGTGCCTAATAAAACTCAATTCTTTAGATATACATCATTTTTTTATACATGATATGGCTATATGCATATACGTACCAACCGAAAGTCACGTCGTTTCATTCGTTTCTGCACTTTTTACCAGAATCCATAATCGTTTAATATTATCTTCTAAGTATAGAATAGAAAATACAAAATTAGAATAAAGAAGATAAGTGATAGACTGTCCGCTATTGTCATTCTAGAAATCTATGCCAACTTAAGCATTCCATCCAATAAAATACGTGTATCGCAGTACATTTTCGAAGATCACTTCAACTTATTACGCAATGTATTAACAGATTTTCATACGTGCTGTTAAATACCTCCAAAGGCATTATTGTTAATCCTAATGGAAGTGGAATTCAACAAATACAAATGTCACTTAATTCTTTCAAATCCAAATTAAATATTTATATATTAATTATCTGATTATAGTGTTTCAGAGTGAAAATAGACGTAAAATCAGCGTGGAATTTTGTTGTTTTTTAATGAATCATGAATCTAAAAATAATTCTGTCAAGCTCACTTATGAAAGAAATCGTAGTGCTTGGGGTTAAACTGATTGAAAAAATGAAAAAATATAATATAAGAAATATATATATATATATATATATATTTATACTTTTAATGTAATTTATATATATATTTTTTTAACATAAACTATAGTAAACAATACTAACAATTTTTTGTAAGTGTAAGAGCTTTGGAGATTTCAAAGTCTCCTTAACTTTTCTAATGAAATCGTATATTTTTTAATTTTATTTTTATTATAATGTATGTAAGCATAGAAGATAAATTAATTCAATAAAAGTGTTGAAAGGCAATAATTTACCAAGAATAGTGAATAATACCAAGAAAATTTATAAAAATCTTTATATAAATAATTATCAAAGTGGTAGACGTTAATTAAACAAAAATAAGAAGAATAATATATTTAATTCTAGTATGAATCTTAGGCTTTGAGAAATTTTAAAAAGGTCACGCAGTCTTATGGAGTTCGATATCTGGAGAGGTCCAGCAAAGTATCAGAATTTTCCCCGATAAACGCGAAATAAAAGGTGCGTGACAAGGGTGTGTATGGCCATATTTGGACACAGAAGCGTGCGATGAAAGTGTAATAGGTGAGAATAAGGAAGTGAGAAATGGCGTTGGAATGCGAAATCAAAGTAAAATGTTCCGAAAGCTTTAGGTAAAATAAGTTAGGGAAAGAGTGTTGATAGTTGAGTTGTAAAGAAGTTATAATTCCATTATTACCTCCGTGAAAGTTTTAATTTAAAAAATATGGAGAAGTCGCAGGATAGTTCAGCAAACAAATATAATACTTGAATGTTGTGACGTTGGTAGTCTTTACTAACGTAAACTTCAATCGAGACAATGATGTGCAGTGAGCTCCAATAACGAGACATGGTCAAATGCACGCGTACCCGGTGAATATTCAAAGTCGATTTTTTCGAAAACAAAGCTGAAACAAATATGAAAAATTTTATTTCATGTTTTCGACTTATTTTTTGACAGAATTAACCCCTATCTTCCATATTATTTATTTTGTGTTAATTGCTATTGTTATCTATTTGTACAGACAAAACTTTACAGTTCTCTGAAAAACTAAAACTAAATAAAAACATGAAGATAAAAGCCTTATAAATAAAATCCTTATTAATAGAACGAAACAACTATTATAATTCAGAATCGAAATAACGAACGTTGTGTTAGTTTCTAAGCCCTATGCAATAAATGCGTTAGCTTCTTCATTTAAATAAAAATATTAATACAGACAATAAAATTATTCACACTTAAGTTTCATTAACTCTAACCACAAGCATGTAAATTTATATAAAAGTCCATAGTCTAACTCACGAGGTTATACATTAATATTAATTAACATTAATCGACATTAACGCGTAACTACGATTCTTCATTGCTGTATTCTTTAATATCTTATCTTTTATTTACTTATTTAATATACTTTCGTTCTTATTTTACCATTTATCTTCGTAAAAGAGTACTCAGCATGAATGTAATCGTTATTGTTAATGCAACGCATTTGTTATTTTATTTAAACAGGATCTCGTAACAATTGAACTACTGTTGTCGAAGCGAATAGTGGTATTGAAAACGTTAATTGTTTGAATCTTGAATTCTGATCAACTTTCGTGTGCTTTTCTCAGCCATCCGCAAACAGTTTGCACGACTCAAGCACTCGCGTTCATCGCAAACACTCATTTCCGAAAGCTTCCTGCAACATTTAAATAATTCTAGAACGGTTAATTTCGTTTGTGGTGCAAAATTTAATGCAAACTCTGCCAGATAAATTTAGGCGTGATGGGTATCGGCGAACACTCGAATTTCGTCTCGCGGAAACATCTGCCGTACAGAAACTATTTAACAGATCTCATTTGATAAATACGCAGCGTCAACAACGGATACACCGATTTAACGAAACAAAAGAACCGGATATCACATTTTGCCGTTTCTTGTACTGACAATGAGCCTCTGCCGGAACTTCTTGAGCGAAATGGCAAGTGTTATAAATAAGTACACAAACGCACGAACATGTGAAAGCAAAAACACGCGTGCACGCAAGGTAATAAAACGTGTTTGCATGGCGTGGCGTGGCGAATGTCAATTACATCGAAATCATCGGCCCTGTTTTTTCCGACGGAAATTCGCGGGAAATAAAAGTTGAATAATACTAAAGTGGCATCGAGAAGTGAAAGAGAAGATTCAGTCGTGTGAAGATACGGAGATTATAAAATACGAAGATTTAGCTAACTCTTGAAGGTTCGTTTTATATTTAAACGAGCTATGAGTATACTTAACGATACATATCAACTGAAAATTGATATACATCTTGTTACGTTGAATGGGATCTTACACATTTTTGCTAACAAAAATTAAGTTTGACCAAGAAAAGTGTATAAATAATTATTTAATTATAATTAACCACGCGGCATATAACTCATTTCGTTAATATAAACGCGAGGATTATTCTATGCTTAACACTAAAACTGCCAAGCATTTGAACTGATTTTTCTAAATTTCTTTATAAAAATTATAACTATGTATTTATTCAGATTTTTCAGTATAGATATTACTGAATCCGCTTTTTAAACGATTTCTCAGAGAAATATCTGTACCTTTTCAATAATTGTAAAAGAAGAAGTCAGGAGTGGGTCATTCTAACCCATCTGGTAGTTCTAGTGTTAATCATTTTCTAGTAGACAGAGAAATTATGTATTCGTTTTATCGCTTTCTTGCTTAATTGAAGAAAATAAAAATGGGTATCATAAAATAAGTAAATGAAATAGTACATAATATATTATTGAGAAACAATTAACTTCGTATACTATTTAGTGCATTTTTGATGCACTATACTGCACCGCTGCATTTTACTCAAAATTTATGGCAAAGGCTCTAAGTTCAAAGGTCACACCACAATGTCTCCAAACTCTTCGATACGAAGCATTGTGCAGCAGGAAGGCTGCACTCTGCTGCACGGAAGTCGCTTTTTCTACGACAGAAGAACCACACGAAAGTAGATAGAACGCAATATGTGTCTATGGCAGGCTTTCCTCGCGAAACGTGCCGAAAGAAGAACAACCACTCACTCGTCACTGCAGATGCGATCGAGTACACCCCAAATCGTATTAAGGTTATATAGATAATGCTCGGGTTCTTCAACGAGAACTTCAAAAATCGAGAAATACTGAAGGGAATCGGATCTTGATGGATTATACAATTACTTACAAAAGTATAGGGGAAAACGAAAACAAAAGTAACACGCCTTCTCCTTTTTTACATACTTATACACATTTGATTGTGTAATATCAATCATTTTCGAAATGATCTCGTATTGTTTTCAAGATAATCCACGGGAAAGAAAAATCTGCATTTTGTTCAGAAGGTAGATCTCCCTTCAAAATGAAATTCAGCAAAAAAAAATTGCAATGTATTAACCCTTAGCACTCCAGATGGTTTTGTAATCTATCAGCAACTGCAACTAGTTTTTATAGTATATAAGTTGAGTTGAGAAATATTAGTTGAGTTGGGAATCAGTAAATTTATTTATTTATTTCTTTATGTACAATAAAACTAAATTTTAGCTTATATTCAGGTGTGATAATGAACAAAATTTTTAAGGCTGTTGGGATAAATCACTCAGCCTCAATATAACCGAAATATAGTGTATGGTATAGTATATAATACTAAATATACATATTTTTGTATGTATATCTAGGAAATTAACAATTAACCTGAGCAGTGATTACGCGTATAAACAGAAACTGCTGAAAATTCTGTCATCGACAATATATTTTAAAGTTATTTAAGTCTATGAGGAGACAATACTACTAAATAATTATCAAAGTTTTTTGTGAATATCTAGAATCCTGTGGAGATTATACACATATGAAGAAAAGTTGTTCAGAATGACAGTTATCATTAACAACATATTTTAAGGTCACTGAGACCAGTGTGGTGATGATTCCGAATAATTATGAACTAAAACCAATCGTTTCGTCTAGTACGGCAGTACTAGTATTAATTAATACGGTAAATATCGAATGATTTTCTTGCGGTTGAACAATGTTCTGTCCACGACGTAAAATGTAATACAAAATTATTTAATTAACCGCATGCTTAACAATTATTTCATTTAATTGCAACATCAATTTTTGTGTACTTGTCTTGCTGAATATCTGCACTTTACGTTGCATCGTTGATAATGTGGGATAATTTAAAAATAATCATCAATTGACAAGATCATTTAGTTAAGTGAACTGCAACAATTGATTTGATAGGGGTCACCGATGATCCCCAAAGCACCATCGAAAATTCGAGAATAGGTTGCCGGTGACTCCCACACTATTCAACGTGTTAAATTAGTTATATACTTATCAAACTTCATGTCCTTGGTACACGAGTTGCATGTAGCAAGAGTTTGATGTTTCAAATAATTCTGTCAAACTTGAGAACGTTCCTGTATATTTACTATTCCTTAGTATTCGAATATTTGCGGTAAACTACATTGTACGTCAGCTATACGACATTTAATTAATAATCTAGTTTCAGTTGTAAACACACTCTGTGGAAGCTAATAATGTTAGCCAGATATTCCTGTGTACAGCTTGCAAACCTATAAATAGAGAATATTCTCTGGGTCGTTAAGGAAATATTTATATTAATTTCGAAGGAACACTTACGTACAGAGCATTTCGCATTTCATTGTATTTTGTTTCATTATACAGAATGTTTCGTGTTGATTCGAATGGAGTCAACATGACTCTATGATTAAAAATATGAGGAAAATGTTATGTGAATATGGAATCGTAAATGATTTGATAAAAAGTTGTAGCAAGATTACCAAAATTATAAATGATTGTTTTCAGTTACTACATTGAAGAAGCACAAAGCTAATTTATTTTAAGATAGTTTATAATAATATTTTATTAACATTCACGAAAATGCATTTCAAAAGACATTTTGTATTTGTTTCTACTCCGATTAGAAATATGCTGATTATGATAAAGCTTTCTATCTACTTATTCAAACGATCAATTTATCAAAAATATTATTGATAAAGTATTTTCCTATTCTATCTTGAATTTAGTGATTCTTAAATGCCATGTAGATATTGTTTACAAACAAAGTAGACATATATCGCACAAAAATTCGTACGTATCTTAACATTACAACTACCAGACGGGTCAAAATGATCCATTCCTAACGTCTTTGTGCAATTATTAAAAAGATAACAAATGTTTCTCTGAGAAATTACTAAACAAATTCATTCAGCACCACGCAAACTAAAATCTAAATCAATTAAATTCTCAACAAATGCACTCTTGGAGTTATTATAGAGAAATTTCAAAAACTCAATTTAACTGCTCGGTAGTTTTAGTGTTAATCGTAACTGTATGTGCACATAATTAATTTACAGAATTGATTTTCTCGAAAATTAGGGATCGAATAAAAGGTTCTTTTCTTTCTTCTCTTTCCTTCCTTCCTATGTAATTCATTTGTATTACGAAGCCCAATGTTCTGTGAACAGTGTTTATCATTGTTCCAAGTTTTACTACTTAGCCATATCACTGTGGCCGTAGTTTTATGACCTGTTCTTTACAACCACAATATCCCAGTACTAGGATGTTTATAGTCGCAGCCTGTGGATTATTCCGCGTTTGGCGATATGGACTAAACACTGCTTACGGAATGTTCTTTCTCACGATACGAATGGATTAGGTAAATAACAAGCAAGAAGAAAGAACAGAATAAATTAAAGGAACGTAAGGATACGTAATGATGAATCTACGATATTTATTTGTCACATAACAGCAGAATATTCTTTAATAATCAAATTACATATAGTAATTTGGAGAAGTTATTAAATTTTAACATCTTTTTTTTAAAAAAAATGATCGATTTCTTCGTAATAGATAGAATACAGTGTAATAAAAAAGATTGATAAAGATATAAAAAAATAAGTACATTAAATTGAAAAAGGATTTAAATATTAGTGTTCTTAAACAAGAATCTAAATTCAGTATTCTTTTATACTGTCATATTTTTGTTTGCATTTTCTTACCATGAATAACGATCTATACAAAAATGCTGGCAGCTGACTGAAAGTTTTCAAAACAAGATATTCACCTTACCAACAAAAGATCAACATTTTAAGTTTCGAAACTGTCCGAACTTCACAAAGCTTCGAATTCGACTTTCGAGAGTTTAAAAATGATATTCGAACCTCCAGTATTTAAAACGGACTCATTTCCACTGAATTCATTCCTCATAACACATTGTGTACCGGTAACGAGAAATCTCGTTTTTATACAAAGACACTTAGCTATGCAACTTCGCTAATTACCACAGTATTGAAAAAATATAAAATTTAATTCGAATTGATTATCTATTTAAAATATATTACATAACAATATGATATCTGAGTTTTTCTATGTATAGTGATATAAATTGCAAAATTAGCCAGTACGCAATGTGATAAGATAGTAAGTACCTAATATTTTGTACAAATCGTATTCGAATCTATTAAGGTCAAATCTAGATTTCGAAATTGGCTTATTGCTGGGTTTGCGAGTGGATATCGAAGTTGATCCCAGTAGTACTGATCGCCTGTGTATCGGAAGGAAGAACGAAACAGTGAACGAATATCCGGTTGGCGGTCGGAGTGGACCTCGAAGGAGAGAGTCGGGGAAGCGCAAACCGTATAGAGGGTGGTAATCGAGCGTAATTGGCCGATACGTATTGTCACGTACCGCAGCCAATCAGAGGAAGAGCGAGAAACGCTATTAGGGGCGAAGCAACTGCACTGTCGAGAGGACTACAACATGATTTTCTAAAATGTGATATCCTAGAAAGTATCACATATTTAGTTTCCTACAGTTTTTATTTTATTATCAGTCCAATGAAATCTTTAATGAAGTGAAGAGTCTAATCATTCTTCGATTACAGTTTTTCTAAATTAATCAGTAAAAATCGATATTAAAATAAAGGTCTGAATATTTTGCAGATTTTTATATGTTCATTGTAAATGTCACCAAATAAAGTATGTAACAATTTTGAACGAAAAATTTAAAAGATCTTAAGTACGTTCAACTACAAAATATATGTTACTTTTCGCGTATAAAATATTTTTAAGCGATTATTTAATATTCGGTACTGTTTCGCTTAAGCGAAGATTTTAATATTAGTTCTCAGACAGCACGTTGCAAACGAAGAGTTATGTACGTAAATAGCTTGCTTACTCTCGAAGCTCAGTGTTGCTAAGGTTAAAATCGGTTGCCTCGCTACCATGCTTCTTGAATTGAAAATACAAAATTAGAAACCTGCTTTGCACATACATAGATCATATCAACGATTCTATTTTGTACGTCTTCTTTACGTAAACTTAAACTCAAACCCAAAAATAACGTTAAAATATTTCTGAACCGATGAAATTTAGTTTAAGTCTAGAAAGTTTAAACTTTATACGAAGATTAGAAATGGTATAATATTGAATGTAATTCTCTATCATCGAATACCGTAGAAGCGGCTTTCCTGTTTCTCGTCTTCATTCTCTTTAAGCGGATTAAGCCTTTCGGTAATTAACAGCCACTAATTACCACTCAGAACAGCTGGACGGATTGTTATCAATATGCATTAAAATGTGTACGGCTTATTATTATTATTATTGCCGTATATCGCTGCCATATTTACGTCATCGTTGCATGCCTAAGCTAATTATCGTTGTCTGATAATAAGCTTGCGTGCAGAGCTAGAAGTAGTATCTACGTAAGCATGAAAATTGTAAATCAAATTGGATGTAGAATGTTTTGAAATATTCATCAGTTGCCTGTAGAATTTGAAATTGAGTGTTTGATTGTTCCATATTAAACGTTCTACATTTAGAATAAGTTTCCTTGTCAACTACAACAGTAAATGGAGAAACCTCGTGTACCATTTAAATGTAAATAAAGTATAATTAAAATAATATCAAGTTTTTAAAAATTGATTGTTTAGAAATCTAATACGATTAAATCCATATTCCAAATTAAGTTATTACAATAATGCATTTTAAATGGACAGTGTTGATAAAACGCAATACAATTTAAAGAAAAATAAAATTTTCACTGTTCTTAATATTAAAAGATCGATAGCAAGGAATCCACGGGTTTCAGAAAAGTAGACCAGCTATTGTGATGTTCTAGTCGTAGGACTGTAGCAAGAGATGAGACATATTATGAAAAATATCGTAGAGGAGATTTTACACCCGTTGAATACATCTAGTAAACAAAAGATTATTGGCATTAATAATGACAATAATAGTAATAAAATTTAATTATATAATACTATAAATAGTAATGATCACAGAATAATTTGATTGATTTTCGTTTAAACAACTTTTTCGTAAAGAATGCACGCTAATGAATGTTCCATTAATAAAAAGGAGATTGATTGATAGTTCGATAATATTAAGTTTCCTATTACTTCTATACTATTACCAAATCTATTGACTTCCTAATAACTAGGGAAACGTAAATTGAAGTAATTTATTAGTCTTTAATTTAATGTAACTTTTTACACAAACAAAATTATATTACGTCCTTATAAACAGAGTATTTTGCAAAAATGAAGACTGATGTATGAACATGCAGCATCGTGGGGTGGATCAGTGTCTAGCGCACAAATAATCTTTATCATAGGTTGGAAATGACCGACATCCACCTCTCATTAAATTTTAATGTACCGCCATTCGACGATAAAAACGTTGAACCCCGTTTACACGTCAAGAGCCTAGCTTTCCTTCCACGTCTCGCTCATAGAATCTCATTCCCGCTGATAAATCCTAAATCCGCCAACTTTTAATCAGCGATATCGACAACGGTCCAAATGTATTTCTCCAGACATAAAACCGACGAGTGGACGAGGAAACGGTATACCGTACAGCAGATCACCTCGACGCATCAATCAAACTGTTATTCCTCGGAGCTGTTTTCTGCGAGATAAATCGAACCGATCAACTAGATAACGCAATTAGCGAGCGCGGAATCGTTGTTGCGTCAGTAAACGCGTGCAGAAACTACGCGCGTTTCTCATCGATCGAAAAGTCTGATGACCCAATTGTTTCCTACCTAACGGCGTTGGCCTGCTGCAGCTGTTTATCCTCGAACGGTTCGACTGCACGCTGGAACGGCGACTCGACCGTTGATCGTGATCCGAATATTTCCTTCCCGGTTTCTGACCAGCGACTTTTGACCTCGCGGAAACGCTGTGCCGTCGTTCATCATCGGAGCTCGGGAAATGAAGAGCCAAATTTTCGTTCAACTGGAACCCGACCGCGTCCGCACTCGGAGGGCAGACAGACGAACGATCTTCCGGGGGATATGATGTATCACGATGGTACAGCGGTTGGCAGACGTCTGTAGAAGGATTGCAAGATTGTTCCAGCGACGCGTCGTCCATGTAGAAGATCCTTCGTTCGGATGATGACCGAGACAACCGACGATTCGAATCCCTCTTTTGCTTCGACATTGTCTACTAATTTCGTACGTTAAACAATTAATTTCCCTTCTTCAAACCTTGGACTACCAACAGGATTAGTCCCAGAGTGTACTTGAAAATTTCAGTTGGACAAGTAAGCCGCTTGGTCTGCGCCGCTGTCCATGCTAATGGTAGTTTGGGGTCTGTTTTATGAGATAAATCGATTGTTTGATTCAGTGGTTACAATTACCCCATTATTTGAGCGTTTTTTTTTTTACTATTTACGCCTGGTTATTCATTTATAGCAGGTTTATGGAACGCGTCAGTTTTAGGTATATTGGAGTCTGGAAACATTTATGTGGTAAATGTTTACGTTGATTTTGATTAAATGAAATTACATGAACATGTGCGCGCTTTTCCCTGTCCGCTTTGTTCTGGTTATCGTATTCTGACACTTGGGATCTAAGTGTACTAATTTCGAATCTCGAACATTTGTGATTATTCAAACTTATTAGATATTTGTGTTATACTACATGTCAGTCTTAGGCAAAAGTAATATGTAGGTGATATTTATTAAATCACTTAATTCAAATATGCTTATATATCGAATTGAACAGAAGGTTTAAATATTTATGGGGATACAATAATACGTGTGCACTACCAATATAACTGGTTGGAAATTGCAGTACGTTCGAAAGGTCGTCAATTCTCCATGTGAAAGTAAGATAAACTTGTGACACGAACTTCGACGAGATAATTTATTAGACGTTCTTGAAGAACTTTGAGCAATATTTAACTAAATACAGTAGAGACTCCCGTATTCGAACTAATAGGAACACAAAGTGGCTAGATAGCGGAACTTTCGGATAATGAAACAAATACTTTCTTTTGCAGTGAATTTCATTTATTCAAGTAGAAATGAACAAAATCGATAGTTTCTTTCAACATCCAAAGGTCCCATACCTTTTTATTATAAGCAGCCGCGTATAATTACATTCGCATTGTGCCTGAAACCATCGAAGTCTTTTTTCAAATGATTCAAATGCTTCGACATGAGACGGCACACTCGAAAATACCGTTCCCTTCTTCAGACTGAATTGATATGATTACATTTAACCGGCCGAACACAGGAAAGTATTTATTACGTCTAAATACATGGTATCATGTATGTAAACATCGAATATTAGGGTATTCGGATACGGGAGTTTCCACTGTATTAAGTTTCATTTAATTAAACAGTGTAAGAACTGATTCTTGAAATCATCGCGACGTACTCGCCTGTCAGGGGCCGACAGGATACGTTCTTTTTGACACCAAAACTACCAGACAGATCAAAATGACCTATTATTGACCTTCTTCTGCAATTATTGAGATTACACAAGCATTTCTTACGGAAATGACAAAGTATGCTGATTTGGTAATGTAGCAACTAAAATATAATCCAATGAAAATCTCAATAAATACAATCTTATAATGTCTTCAGAAAAAATAAAGGGAAGTCAATTTGACTGCTGGGTTGTTTTAGTGTTAAAGTTAAACGCAAGAGATGAGCGTGAAGGTTTATAAATTGGAAGCGCTGTTCGATCGCGCGGTTAGTCTAAGTCAGTTATCGGACACCATGAGACCAACATGGTCGTCGTTCAATGAAAACTGAATATTACCATGTCACTGCACATTTTGTTTGGAAAATCATGCTGACTCTTCTAACCTCCTTTACAATGATTTATAAGTTAACCTTCATTTCTATGTCTTATACTAATGCTTGGAAAAATATGCAACATAACTTGAAGGAACAGACAAAGAATAAGTTTACCAATTGAAACTTATTAAAAAGTTGATTAAGAGCGTATAATGACTTTTGTCAATTTAACGGAAAACTATGAAAATGTTACAGACAGTAGTAAGCAGTCTATTTTATTTTAAATCGTGCATGTAACTTCGAAAATAAAACACCTCTTCCACAATGAACTCTCAAAATTGTCATCAAGATTAATGCTTTGTCTAAAGAATATTCAAAATACTGAGACTTTCAAATATTTTAGTTTTTGCGTTATATTATCAGTTTATTTTACTCGTTTCTTACTTAATGCGAAAAATACAATTTTATGAGAACTAGACATCATTTCATGTTTCAAATAATCTTCGAAATCATTTTTCTCTTATTTTACACAGCTCTGAGTATAAATCACCTTGGAAAACTCTCGCCGCAATAGAATAGATGGAAAGATTCGAATCTGCTCCCATTACTGGCTGCCAGAGAAGAATTTACTGTTGGACCTTCGATCCGGATAGTGGGAGATTCTGATTAAATGACGAGGATCGAGGCAATATCGCATTTGTTGCTTCTTTCAGAGTGATCCACTTTAAAAGACGCCATTCGCTTTCAAGAACGTTCTGGCTACCTTTGAAAGGATATTGCAAACCGCGCCGTTATCATCATTTCCGGGCGATTTAGTCATTTTGTTACTGTCCCTATGACTTATAGATGAGATAAGAAAAATGCTACCTATGCTGCTCGGAAATCCGTTATCTAGGCCGCCACGTCATTACTCCAAAACAATACGGGATGAGGAAGTGAACCTCGAGGAAATACGAGCGACATTACAACGAGAACCACTCACCGGAGTGATACAACAGCTGAGCTTCTTGCGGCCTTGCTCTTGCCTCAAGAAAATCATCCCTTACTATGCAATTATCGTTAAGCTGCGGATTTTCATGAAAAATTTACATCTCCATGCTTGGACACGGAATAACCGTTTTCAACCTCGGAAAATGGGAACATATTTCCTTTTTACAGATTAGTAATAACTTTGTACCTCTATTACATTAATCTTTAAGTATGGACGTAAATTACATTACAATACTTTAATACTTCAAACATTTTTGTTGGTTATTTTCCGTCTTTGTGTCTAATTATAAAGGTCTGATAGATTTATATACAAAATATCGTGAATTCTGAAACCAGTGAAATTTTCGTTATTTAAATAAGTAAAAACAAACAAACACAATACATTTGGTCGTTGATGTTAAAATATTTAACATTAATCGATCATTTTTAGACTTTCATATTTAAAGATTAAATTCACGTCCATACTTAAAAGATAAAGAAGCATAACCGCTTGAATTTTCAAAAAATAGATACATTTCTCGAACGTTTTAATGGTTTCGTAGAAATGCTTTATTTTGTGACTAGTATTGATGTCTGTGATGTCGTCATGATAAATGTCAATTAGTATTTCACTAGTTTAATGAATGGATGTATTAGCAGCAAGTTACGTTTACGCCGTTGGTATCTAATGAAGTAAAACTATTTTACCTAAAACACTTTCTGTGCTTAAATCTTTTGTTTAAGAACCTACACAAACTTTTTCCGGTACCTAATAATAACGATAGAATCTAGATAGAATCTATGTCTTACAAAGTAAGTATCTTCTGGAGAGTAAAAGAACTGATTTGGCACAGAGAGTGGTTTCATATAGGCGGTCGGTAGTAAGTACAAATTTAGTAATGGACTCCTTGCCGGGAATTACCGTTGCGAGTTCAGGGAAGAAGATTTGTAGTGCAATTGTGTCTACCGCAGGTCGCAACAAGTAAAACGTTCAGGATCTCCTGTGTAATTCGTTGCCTAGTCTTTCTCTGATTAGTCGGGTCTGGTGTCGCTAATAGGTCCACAAAATGTCATTTATTTTACAAAAGTAGATTCACACGGCGTTCTACAGTAAAGAAAACGTGTTCCTTGATGGTGTGACGAGCTCCTTTTAGAGTATTTATTCTCCGAGAAAAGATTACTCGGCCGTGCTGCTTTTTATACATTAAAGAGATTAAAAAAACTTATCGCAGCATACTTTTTCAACAGGTTAACTGCCACATAACATTCCCTATTATTCACAGTATTATTATTTACATTAATTCCCTATTATTATTTTCTAGTTACTAATAACGATTAACTGTAAATATTAACGATATAACTATATATAGCTATTTTTGGTTAATGATTGTAGCAATAAAAAGTCTAATAACAAGTCAATGCGCGTTGGTAATTGTAAGTTCCTAAATTGAAGGAATTTAAAATGTCTCATTGCTGCAACATTTGCCCTAGTAGTAAGTCGTAGTAATTCTGTATTTTAAAAATATGTATCAACGATAAATATGGACAATAAAAAGTACCTATAGTATCCATATCATGCAATCATACTCTATTGGACACTTCAAAGGAATAACAAATACTTTGTGTTTAAATATACGATTATTAGCAATCAACTAGATTAATTACATATAAATAAATAATAAATTTAATAAATGTATGTAAATAAAAATGAAACAGATTCTTATAGAAAAACGTAAATACATTTGGAAAATAATAATTTTATTTACATATTACGCATATAATAATACTTTTAGAGATTTATTTATAGAAAATGAAATTAAATAAGTATTTAGTTTCTCTAGTAATACTTTATTTCAAATCTGAATAAAATTAGTATTTCATTATACTCTTATAGTACTAACAGTAACTTTTATCGTGTTTTGTACTATACACTCCATCGTCATTATTTAAATATTTATTTATTTAAATGTGAACAAAATTTACTAAAATCTTCATTTCCTATTTTTTACTTTTGTCAGAATACTGCTTCCTAACACCTTCGAACTTACGGCGCATTATAATTACACACTTTCATTAACTTCAAGAAACACAGGAGTTAAAAAATCCATCTTCTTGAACTTGAATTACAAAATAAGGAACCTGCTTTACCTACAGTTAGCACTGACAATTTCATATTCTATATTTTCTCTACATAGGTTTACATTTCAAGCATAACAAAACAAAGGCGTGTTAATCAATTTTTCTGCCTCATTTTAATTAAAATTCTATTCTATTTTTTCTTGTGCTCATCTATTGTCCTTTATATTTATGTACTCTTCTTTGTATTATATATTTCCTACTTTTTTCCGTTTACTTGTACGTCTTTTAAACCCCCTAGTATCCCTTTAATAGTTTTATTAATTAAACTAAAAAATAATAAACGACTATTACAACTATTATTAAAAATAACAACAAAATATGTTTGAATATGATCCAAGTGAAATGAAATTCAGGTCTGAAGGTATCGAACTGTTCAGATATACGTGTACATCGATAAATATCCTTTTGTCTCGTAAATATGAGCGATCTCACCAGTATCCACAATGTGCTTAAGTTTTTCAGATCAACTAACTTCCTGAGTTCATTATAATTAAGTTATGTCTGATCCGAAAATCTTGTATTATGTATCAAGCACTATTAATACTAGGACTATCGAGAATTTAATACGATCTAATACGATAAAATTGTAACAATAGATTATTTTCAGTTTCTTCAGACATTCATAATAACATTCAAGTGGAACTATTTATTTTCGAAATCATTTCGAATACTCAATGCCTTTAAGGCATCAATAATTGTGAAACAAGGAAACCGAAACCAGTCACTTTGACCAGTTCTAGTGTTAAGCAATAACTAATGTATCCAAATGTTAGTGGTTACTAATGGCTTCATTGTTAACGTGGCCACCTTAAACTAAACTCAAATATAAAAAAGGACTCTTCGATCAGGTGAATTCGAAGATCACTTTTGAAACGTTCAAATAGAAAAGATTTAGTCCAGTGAGGAAAGATCTTTTTTAAACGGCAACTTGAAAGAAGGAGAGTGAAAATATAACTAAGGGCAGGTAAATATGTCCTATCTATATAGTGGACGTCACCCTTGAGTTTATTGCGACGTGTATTTTTAGCGACGGATCTAGCAGGCCACCTATCCGCTTTTCATGTCTCATTCCTCCCCTCAACCCCCGTGATGCATACAGCCCGACTTGTGTCTGTGATGCGCCTGTGCCGGTTAACGCGCTCATACCTACGTACGTGGGTACTACGAACATGTCGATAAACATACTCGACCAAATATTTAGAAAATAGACGCCTGCCGCCCAAGTGCAAGTTATTTAAATATTCGCGCGATAAAGGAATGTCAAATGTGAAAAGATTAATCCGTTATTTTATCATCGTGGGTGGCCGTCGAATGTGCCTTCATCGCGCGGTGACATTTTTCAAAGTTGACCAACCGTTTTTGTCCATTTTTCTCGTCCGTTTACCTCGCGATTAGATCGCAGATATTTAGAAATCACAATCATTAGGAATTAATTATTAAGACTCTTCGAGAAATTTTCAAATACTGGGTTTACCAGAATAGAAGTTTATCTTTTTTTCAGTTCATATTGTTTAACTATTACTATCTTTTTATTGAAGTATAATTTGAATTTAAATTTTTATTTTAAGTTTTGTTTAATGTCAGTCATTGGGAATTATGTCTAAGATGTTTTATTTTTCAAAATTTTGTAGCCTGATGATAAACGTTAATTCGATTGGATTACTATTCTTTAGAAATAAACATTCTTTTCAGGAGATTTAGAAACAGTCGTTCTCGTTTACAAAGTAATACGAATTGATTAAGTGAGCAGCCTGAATGCATAAGATTGACTTAACATTTCGCGTAGCCAGACCTTATGGATAGACAAATGAAGTACATGTGCCCGTATAAATCTACCTTCTTTTAGATGTTATTCATGATTATTACTGCAATCTGAGTACCGTTCAACGAAGCATAAATTCGTTTTTCCTAAGAAAGAAAACCCTAAATAAAATTTTGATTATTTTTGCTTTCGAATATTCCTTCTTCCCAGCTTGAAATACATGTTACGCGCATGTTGCGAAGAAACAATGTTAAGAGGTTAAAAGGAAAATTATATTTAAGAATATTTTTCACGTATAAAGTTAGATTCTCTTAAATGATCGTTATTGCTATCATTTTACAAATAATAACTGTTGAAAATAACTTCCTCAATTTTTGATACTTACTAAAAGAACAAAGCAAACGAATTAAATTAATATTTATTGTAAATACTTTTGATTTTTAAAGAGCCATGAAAGAAAGCTTCAGGTAAATCGGCTTATCAATTCCCGAGAATTTTTTAATATCAATTTTGAAAGCACCGATTCAAAAAGAGCTCCTTCAATGTTTTGAGTGCAGTTTATACTTAAACATAACGATTTTCTTTGTACTTACACAGAATCGATACTTTTACTTATTTTTCCATGAAGTCCTTAAATAGTTTTTTGAAATCTGTTTTTGCCCTTTTCTAATCCTTTAATATGTAATTTATAAATACTCTCATAGCTATCTTATTTCAATTCAAGACTACCAATAATCATAAATAAATTAATTGAACTATATAAATAAAAAGGAAAAGCATTGCATTGGATTAAAAGAGGGATTCGCTAGTTGACGACGTATTTAATTCAAATATTATCGAAATGGACAGAATTGAAATTTCCACACAAGGATTGGCTAGTGCATTAGTCGTAGGAGATTGCTGTTTAAATGAAGTAACTGGATTTAACTGATCCATCCTCCAGGTTTAGGAATCTCTAATGCAACGATCGTTCTATTCGCCTCGTTTGCTTCTGGAATTTCCAATGAACTTCCAATTAAAATAAGAAAAGAAGAAATTTTGTGGTATATATTTTTCTATGCTTGTTTACCACTTTCATTGCCGAGATTCATCCAATCTTCTACGATTGTTCGCCGCTACCAATTTCGTGTAACATTTTTAATTGTATAGGAAAGCAAAAATCTCATCAGTCGTAAGAAAATGATCGAATACTTTTGGTCAGTAGTATATATTTAGATCTTCTAGCATTTCAATCTTTCTATTTTTTATCTTTTAATGCTCGAATGAAACTTTCTAATGGTGCATTTAAAAAATAGCAGTTAACCGATACGTCATGTAGGAAATGTTCGTACAATTACCAGTTGACATTTCTTTGTAAGTAAATGCCTACGTCAATAGAGTACGTAAATTTATCATATGTGCAACAGTCTCGCAGAAACGAAGGTAATCCTTGATTTTCAAAAATTAAGAACGACAAAAGATGATCAAAAATTGTTGCCGAATTAGTATACCAGTTGGTGATTCCTCTCACTGTATAGCGACAGATATTGATAATCAATAGTACTTGTGTACTCGTTACCAATATTAGCGTATACCAGCTCTCGTCGCTGTAAGGACATTCGCATAATAGTGTCAATGGTATTCGAGAAACAGGGACAGGCGGGTAACAATCATGGCGGGTCGCATAACCGCATGAAATGCGACCGGAAACGCAATAGCTATACTATTCTATCATCGAATGGAACATAGATCTTGTACAACGGACGATAGATACTGAGAACTGTTTAACTCTTTCAAGTATACACTAAAAATACGGCAGATTTATATACAGTGAAGCATAAAATTATTACAGATTATCACGATATATTTAAGACAAAGTGTTAAAGTGATAAAGTTATTTTACAATCATATTGTGTAATGTATAATGTTTCTAACAGTGAGTATATAATATTATTAAACAGATTATAATTCCACGATTTACATACAATCAGTCACAAGAGTACTCGTACCTCCTGAACTGTCGAATTTAATCGATTGGTACGTGTTTACAATGCAAGTTCCAAAGTTCCTATCAACAAGAATATATGTTGGAATTATGAAGCTTTCAAACTTATATAAATTTTATTGTAAAATAATATGTCGTTGTTCTGTAATAAAACGTAACGTAAACCGAAAGAAAATTGGTCTCACAAGAGTATTCGTACCCATACCAGTTATACTAAAAATACAGTTAATGTATTAATAACTAATTTGGTTTGACTTCTTGTGCATTTTGTAATATGTTTGAGACGATGTAAATCATCAGGCTTATGAGACCAATTTTCTTCCTGTGTACGTAAAATTACATTTTTGTTTTATTGGCATGTTGCTTTGCAATAATGTATATACAAGTTTGAAAGCTTCGTAACTCTAACATACGTTCCTGTTGATAAGAACTTTGAAACTTGCGTTGTAAACAAATATCAATCGTTCAAATTTGGCAGTTCAAGAGGTAGTTCACATAAATAGTCAGATGGAACCTTTTCAATAATGGAACGTGCATCGCTTGCAGAAATGAAATTAATTATTATACAATGTTGAGGCCTTTCTATGCTACATATACGTTTATATTAAGAAATATGTAATAATAGTAAAAATGGATATTATCGCTCTTCACTTTAATAACAGTAAAATCGATCACGTTGAAGTCTATTTTCTTTTATTAAATCAAGGATGATGGTGTTCTCGGGAAATGATCGCAGCATGCAATCCTTAGAAAATAAGAAATAACTGAGAATGAAATTTAATCGACGAGCGCAAGGATTAAAACGTAACAGGTAAATTTATGTTTCTTGGAGCACAGTGAAAATTTTCATCTAGCATCGTGCAAGGTATAAAATAGTGTAATGGTCGTTAAGACATTTATAAAGACCCAGTATTTCCTGCACCATTTTTCTCTTCGCAGTTCTTAAGCTTCGAACTTCGAGGTAGTATTGACGAGGTTTCTATTTAGGCGCAGTGAGCTATATTGAATACTTAATGCGTACGCGATGAACTGCGAATAATCTGAGATAAACGACCGCTGAATTAATCAGACTATACTTTGCAATGGGTGCTACTTTTCAAAGATAAAATGCGGACCAAGGAATTGGTTATGTATTAGTGTTGTACAGTGGAAAAAAGGGATGATTAAATATGTTACATGAATTACAATTTCACAATCAATAAATCAAGTTGCACGAAGTGCATAGCGTTTTCGTATTTATCAATAAAGTGAAAAGGAATCAATTAAAGGAATATAGTTCTTTAAATATTTATCAGTACATAAACTTTTGTTTCACGAATAAGACATAATAATTCATTTTTAGGTATCATTTTGTTTAAAAACTAAAGAACTATAGAAAGTTTATTAAAAAATAATTTATTAATCTTCAATAAATATATGCAACGTATTAAAGAGAGTCATCAATAGATATATTTATTCTTAAGAGACAAGTATGTATACCATCTAAATTATATAGGGTGATCTATTATAATCTTGACATAAAATTGTATTTTGAAAATTACGTTAATTGAAAAATCACTTTCTAGGCGATTGCTGATAAAAATATAAATTTACATAATATTAAATCTGTGTCTAAATATCGATTTATGAATTTCATTATTATTACTTTCATCGTAATTCCTTGTCGTCGTCTATGAATTATGACTGTAAGAACTGTGCCTACGTAAAGTTCCATACGCAAAGCTGAATCGCTCCTGTGATAAATTTATTATGGGTATAGATGCATTTAATAGGGTAATGAAACTCTATATCCCAGTTTTGTTCTATTCAAAAGAACGAGTTATTCCAAGCTAAAATGTATTACACATAGATAAAAGTCATATAAACTAATTTTTAACTACTGATAATTTATACTGACTTTCATTTTTCAATTGGTCACTTTATAACAATTTATCACAGATTCGAAATGTACAAACGCACAATTCGTTTCACGGGTACGCATCGTTAAAACCGTTAAACTTTTGTTATTTACATCATAGTAGTAGAATTATTTACCTACATTTTATGTATGTGACTTTTACGTAACTCGTGTATTTTGCATATACAAAGCAAACCGTTTGTTTTTGCAAATACAATACGGAAAAAATTCATGACCGCTTCTCTGTAAATACGAAATCATTCTGCGAACAGGAAGAGTGATAGCAACTATAAATATGTCAGAACTCCGATCTGTTCCCAAAAGTCTGTCCAAGACGATATTACACTTTCGTGGAAATCACAAATAAGGTTAGATAAAATTTCGAGAAACTGTTAGATGTTATACAATTTAGATAAAACAATAGTTTAAGAGCAATTCTTTGAATCGTGAAATGAAACATTTCAATCTTGCATTGCAAATGTGAAATATTTCTTCGTAATAAAAATACAGGAAAAATAGTATTGTAACGTGAGAAATTGAAATATTTAACAAAGCGAATTTATTTTTAGTGGAAGCACGACTATTCATATATAACAAAGTATATCGCTGAAAATTGTCATCGTTTAGGTTACATATTCACGGATATAAAATCAATCTAACGAATCTACACAGAAATATTTCAGAATAAAGTCTCACAGTTCTTAAGTATCTTCAAATGAAATGCTTACTTTAAACATCATTTCGACCTTATATGACCTTAGAGAATTTATTTTATTACTTTTTAATTATTTTAATCATCTTAGTCAAAGAATAATATAATACAAAAATTGTGTTAAAATAATATTGTAAATCAAATATACCTAAATTTTTATTTATAGTCTCATTTCATTTAACTTAAAGTGTAACAGAACATAATCATGTTGTAATCATTTTGTTGTAATAATCATATGTCTAATCAGACACTAACAATTTAAAAAATATTTATTATTTATTTACTATTTATTATTTAAATAGTTTCGAAATATCTCGAATAATGAATGGAAATCATTGAAACCAGTAATTCAGGACACGAGAAGCTGCAAATTGGTTACAACTAATAAAGGCATTTTACTTGAAGTTATGTCAAACAAAATGGACTATTTACTGTGTGAAATGATGTTTTATCGGACATTGGTTGTAAACTCTGGACGCGATACACATTTCTGGCGTGCAATGTGCGTCAATGGATGCAATGTCGGGAAGTTTGGGAAACTGAAGAGTTGGCCGAACATACGCGGTCCAACTGGTACCGATGCAGCGGCTTCTGCCAACAGCTTGGCGAAAACGATCAAGTTATATTCGATCGAAATGACGCACATTAAAATCGAACAGCGAAGAATCAGTCAGCTGCAAGCTTGACCTGCTTCCACAAGAGCTGTAATGATGTAAACGCACGTGGAAAAAAGAAAGTGACGAACCCAACGTGTGGAATGTGTCGCAAATGTAATATTGCAGGTGTCAGAGCTTTACGTCTCTATCGATCGAATGAGCGAGCATATTGCATTTTATATTTGTTCAGCTTTATTCGTTGCTGCACACATCCATACCATTTCCTTCTTTCAGACTGAATATTTAAATAGCCAAACAGTTTTGATTTGTAATGTCCATTGAGTGGTTTTCGTCAAGTTTTATTCCAAACAGAAATCCGAAAATCATATTGCTGTTTCTTCGTCAGTTTGTAACGAATTCTAACATTTAAATGTTTATTTGAATAGTCAAGCAGTTTTTATTTGTAATATTCATTGGGTGGTTTTTGTCAAGTTTCATTTTAAACATAAATACGAAAGTCAAACTGCTGTATCTTCGTCAGTTTTCAACTAATTTGATTTTAAAGAGAAATTTTGTCGAAGTCTTTTCCTTTCGATGAGAAGAACATTTTCAGATTTAAAAACGATTTGCTAGTTAATTTTTAACACTATGTAAACGATATAGAGTATTCGTAATACAATACACATATGTAATCACGTTTAAAAAATCTTTACAGCCAGGGAAACACTTGTTAGATATCAATTACTTTGGATATTGTTCAATTTATTTCGAAAAATAAAACTTTAAAATAAAATCCAATTGGGTAGCGTCATGGAGCAGATCTTTTTACACGGACACTATGATAGGAAGCTAACACAAATTTTGTTTTTGATTAAAAGAAATAAAAAATTTCTATGACATGTGAAGTGCCAACATCTGCTCGACATTTCGCGTAGTGGAACACAACTGTTTCGCATATAGAATTATAAAGTTGCATCCGTGTTTCATTTATTGTCTAACAAATTACTTATACCAAGAGAAATGTTCATGATTTGAGAATATAATAATATTGTCTTCATACAAAAAACAATAATAAGTAAAGCCTTATTATTGTATTAATACTTTTCTCAGAAATAAACTGTAGCACGTGTGAATAAAATTTGGATTACAGTAGGGTCTTGATTAACCGCATCACTGTTTTTCACAATCTAGATGATTCAGAGTTTTGGTCATCCATAAACTTAATCATTTGAATCCTTATTCCTCGGGGTATGTACAATCAAATTTTGCAAACATGTTTTGAAAACTTTATAATAAATTAATATAGAAGTAAAGCAATCTATACCATGTAATTGCATTTATGAAGCGATCGTGTTACTGACAGAAAATGAAATATTGTTGCTTTCTTTGATGTTTTCGTATGTACAGTGTCTTTGTGTCATATGGTACAATTTTATTTGATATTACAATTAGATTCTTGATTAAAAAAAAAACTGAAATGAAAGGAGAGGGTAAAATTATAAAATCATCACCTGCTAGACACATTTGTATAATTTCTAAGGGTAACGTATAAACGCTTCTTAAAATTGAAAATTTCATTTTTTTTTTCAACATTACTTTCCTCGAACAGGAAGTTAATAGAAAAAATAGATCTTACGATTCAATGCACGAGAACTCACAAGAATCGTCTACATTGAAATGTTGGGTACATTAAGAAAATTGAATTCCGTTAGATGGTGTAATTTAGTTATTATATTTTTATATTAAATTTTCTCTATATTTTTAAATTATGTGGATTTGAATTTTAGTACATATTTTATTATACAATAATGAGAATTGTCTGTTTTTCTAAATTAAATTTCATAGTATCTCAGGCTTAGATTAATGCAACAAGTTATTAATCATTCAAGCCTTAAACATCATGTGATAAAATTAAATCTATATTTTAAGTAATTTGAAGTTTAAAGACTTTTAAAAATTCAAACAATTGGGTAATAGAAATTGAATATTTTCTTTATAATTTTGCCATTTTGTATGGCATTTCTCTGCCATATATGAAATAACACAATATTCTTCACAGGATTAACTATTTTGCTGTATAACATCTAGTTTAACGGATAAAATTCTTAACGATACCTTATGTTTTGTGAAGACGATTTTTTAAAATTAATTTTGTACGTCTGAGCATAAAGAAAAAATTACTTCGTTATAGTTATATTTTTAATGTATAATATGTTTAAGAGTTAGTTAACTAAATGTTATTTTCTCAGAAGCTGTATCTTACAAATTTTAATGATTACTTACTTCAATATTATTTTTTGAAATGCTGCAACTTAGTATTTTTAATGATTAGTTAGCTAAAAATTGTTTTATCTTTAGTATTTGTAGCAATACGTATGCAATCTTGTTTCCTTTTTCTCTTTAATTTATATTGAAACGTTTTTGCTTTCAAATCGATTGAAACGTTCTCGATATAATATCGAGGTATATAATTAAATTTATTAACGAGTGATTCTGTGTATAGGTAAATCAGGATATAATTTCATTACGACTACCTGTTGACGCGTTCTGGATGGACACTTACATGGAATTATTCAATCAATACTTCATCTTTCTCTTCGAATCCTAAAAATCATGAAACTGATCCATTTAAATCTGTCAGTGCAAACTAAATACAAGTTAAACATTTGATCTAAATACTTAATCTGCTAAATATTTAATTTTATTTTACATAAATATATAACTTGGTTATTACTTTTGTTTTGAATAATATTTAGTTATCTTCTGTAGTACATAAAATAAACTATTCTACCGTATGTGATCTATTCAGGATCAATATTTCGTATAATTAATCTCCAAAAGATATAATTCACTATAAAACTCAAAAATCTACCTACTTCCTAACTTCATCCTACTAACACTTTATTATTTAACTTCTAAATTTCTAAAATATTAATTTTTATATTCTCACTATTGTTATAAGAAATATACAATTATATATGTATTATTGGAAATGAGTATAACCTAAACAAATTAACTACGTCAAGATATTCGTTGAAAACTATTTCTTTAATATGACATGACAAATTCGGAATTTCATTGTGGTAAAAAAAAACATTCGCGATTAATGTCTTCTTTGTAAACGTTCAGCACGGATTTCAGTGATCTTTTGCGCGCTATCTATATAAAAGCGATCCTTCGACAATAGCTGAAGAGGATACAAAAGCCTGAGCATCGACAGATCCTCATTTTTCAGTAGGCTGCTTTGGCGACCCTATAAAACATTTTTCAAGGAATCGTACGTTATGTAAAACCCATTATAGAGAACTAAATCGAACAGAACACACGATTAATCATCGATTTATACGTTGACGTTAACTGGACAAATCCTTCGAAATGTAAAAATACGTGTAATATGCAATTAATAATATTCATTTCCTTCTAATACATCGAGATTTATAAATTTTCATTGCGAATTTTTAAATGTATATAAATGTAACAAACATATATGTAACTTTCTCTTAGAAAATTGAATATTTTCGAAATTCAAACTTTTATATTTTTTGGTATTATTAATAAAGTTTACGAATCCTTCGTTTTCTACACATAAGATATGGCAGACCTTTGCGATGATTAACCCTTTACCTTATGGTTTCTTTCTCAACTATGATAGATGCAACTACTTTGCCATTAATAATTTATTAGAAGAAAGAGAAAAGTTCTAAGCATGTCCTATGTTCATGCTTGTTCTAAAGTATAACAATCAATAACGGAAGAATAATATTTAATTAGAATTCAAAAGAACTGAGCGAGTAATATTTATGTTTGTTAAATTCTATTTGAAATAAGATATTAAATAAAATAATATAAGGCAAGGGGTTAAGCGATTAATGTCTGTGTCGTCCCTGAATCTGAAAAATATATTTTCGACAGTGAATATAAATGTATATTTTTCCTAAAGAATTTTAATGCAATTTCATGTCGTATAAAGCTGTCAAAAATGTTATCGCGCTATATATTTGATCGTGTTTCGTAGAATGAAATATTCTTTACATATACAATGTGAACATCTGCAGTCTAAAGATGATTGACGATGCAATATATACCTGAGAGCTCACTTAAGTACTTATGTATAAGCACTCTACCTGGCGTATCCAGTCAAAAAATTTAGAATCTCCGATACTGATGTTATGTTCATATATTTCCACAGAAAATACAAGTAAAAGTAAAATCTATGATACTTAAAAATGATTGTCAATTTCCTTAATATGATCATTATGTCGTGAACAATTCAGTTTTTGTATTCATTTGCTCTAATTTATATTGAAATACATTTAAAAAGAGTTACACAAATCCACTCACCATACCTGATAATATTGGATTTTAAAAAGAAGAACAGAAATTTATTTAATCAATCGGAATCACTGATAAATATTCAGACGACATTCAATTGTTTGGTCACTCATAGGACATGAAAAAATCTAACGACGCTTAGTGTGAGTATTTATAAAAAATATCTAAATAAAATATTATATTGAAATCTCTTTAAATGACAAAGCAAGCTTATATTTATTTAAAACAAAAAGAATTTATTAAGGTTGCAAACTTCTCAGTTTTGATACTGCTTTACAGGAGTATTGGAAAATCGTTCACTGCGTTTTACAATATATTCATCTTTAGAAGATCGATTTCACAGTCTAACTAATAAAAAAGTTTGATAAATTAATATGTAATGCAGATATGCATAATAAAAATATCATAATTGTATATTTTGCAAGTAAGTTATCTCCATTAATTCTGTTTAAATAAAAAAATAATATAGATGAAACAAATACTTTTACATCAGGGGTAAATTCTTTAAATCATTTTGGTGTGTCAGCTGAGAGTTTCTGTCTATGTATACGTGTATGGTAAAATTGTAGTGGGGCAGTAGGTCAGAGTAGGGTAGTAGGCCAAGCAATGTACCCTGCTGTTAAGTTGTTGTTCTTCTACAAGTGGTTTTGGTATATTTTTCGTGATATAAAAGGATTTTGCGACCCAAAAATTCAATTTTATTGGTCGTGATTTAAACAAAGCATATTTCACGGTTTTAATGTGAAACGTCATTTAGCATTTATTCTGTCAAAATATTCCGTACATTATGAAACACTCTGTCTTTTACAAATTACTTTAACGTTATAATTTGCAATGTACATTAATAATAATTCGCAGGTTAATAAAGAACTGGGAAGGTTATAAATATTTTTTTATTTAGTTACATTATAGAGCTGAATACTTACGTAAAGTTTCTGTAGCTTTAATGAACTTAGCTTTTAATATCCTTTATAAAATTTAGAATTAAAACGAACGTTGAAAATGAGGATAAGTAAATGAAATAAAAAACAGAGTATGATTAAAAACTGGTTTAATAAAAAACTTTTACTTGTTTTTTAAAGCTTCAATTCAGCAGTGTGCAGTTTACAAGTCTAATGAACTTTGTTGATCATACACGAATAATATATTCCTTTGTCTCCCGAAGCTTTATACACAGAAAGTTTGACACAGCACTTTTTCAAGATAATATTATAACTGTCAGACGAGTATGTTGGTTGTCGACAGAGAATATCAAAAATTAGATATTAGTAAGATAGTGAAAAAAGTAACAAGTAACTGTAAATGTGTATCTGTATTCCCTCGAACAAAATAAAAGAATTGTTAAGATTATTGCTTATTTTAAGATGAATAGTGTGTAAAAGCTTTAATATTCTTTTTTTTTTGCTTAAAAAAGGAAAAGTGCAATCGCCTACCTATTGATTAAAAAAGATTCAATCAATGACATTCTGACGTTTGAATTCAGAAGCGGGTTATAAAAAGAGAGAAGCGAATGTGCACGGTTAATCTAATCTATTTTTTTTTTTTAATTAACGCGAATATGTTGAAGAGAAATAGAAAAATGTTCCTCATTTATTCAACTTCTGATATTTTTATTTACATAAAATATTATCGAATATTCCGTCACACACAAAATTCTACCCCGGTAAAAACACATTTTCCTAATAATGCATCACTTAATTAACAAGTAAAATTCATTAAAAATGTATGATCGAATTATTTGTTTTAATTGCGAAAGTTGGATAACTTATTATTATATTAAATTCCACAACGATGAAGAAAATATTACCTTCTCCTTCATCGAGTGGTAGAAGAAAGTATTAACGCTTACTTTCACATAAAGAATTACATTATATCGGTCTTGAGAGTTTTAAAAATTTGTATGATTTTTTATTAGGAATTGAATCTTTAATTTCGACGTATTTATTTAAAATCTCAGTTATTACTTAAACATTGTAACATATTATTTCAACATTTACGAACCTAAATGGTTCTGCCTTCATAATCCCTTTGCCAAGATAAAAATTTCTTATTAACATTATTTGAGAATTCATTCGACAAGACCATTCAACATCGTCACAGACTTTTCTACACGACGACAAATTATGTACGTTTCAATTTTTCTTAATACCGTCATTTTAATGCGTAACGATACATTTAATTAATAGTTACACACTTCGAGTCCACACCGAGAATAGAAAACCTCGATATGGTTTAACGTTAATTGAAACTTTCAGGGTCCCATCGTAGTCCCATACATTTAATCTAATTACTAGAAAATTAAATCTGCTACTAACGAGGGCATTAAAAAACTATAAAATCCATTCAATCGTTATATTACCTCGAATATACGCTGCCGGATCGTAAAATCATTCACCGTGCACGCGGTGATCAGTAACACCTATCGAGATCCTATTATCACCATATTCATTTACCTGTCAACACGTTTCTCAACAATTTCTCATGGTTTATCACGAATTGTTTCGTTATTTTCTAAGCTCTCTTGAAAAAAAGATCCAATCCCGTGAATACCATGGAAGAAATAATCCCATTACCATTCAACGGCCCCTATATGGCGGGCTTTGCATACAGGATGCAACAAAGTACACGTGATCGTGGCGAAGTTCCTCGATCGAAAATAGAATATCGGCACGAGTCGAAGCAGTTTGTTTGAAAAGAAGGGTACTCGTTTGGCACTCGTTTCACTTGTTACAGGAGAACACTAACCGACCCAAGTAACACAATCTAACGTCAATTCACCGGGCTGCACGTTCCGCAGCTTATCGCGAACTTTCCGAGGTGAGAGAAGGAAAAGCCGAGCAACCGTTAAATTGCGGGATGAAATCTTCGGCGTGGTTCTGCTACGGAAATCCGACGGCTGACTGGAGAATTCACAGACGTGCGCCTTTAATTTAAAGGCGCGGAACGTCTTTGGGCTCGGCACGCTGCATGTGCGCGTCCCTCCCCGGCATATTTGTGTGCGGTCGCGCATGCATTCCCGGTACACAAATCCGGAAGGAGAAGTGTGTTTTTCGTGCTGAACACCGTTACAACAAGTGCTATCAACGATGGTCGACACTGTCCCACCGGTTAATTGGCCGAACACTGTGTCCACTGGTTTTACGAACAAATCTGGCACGTTCGGAGAACTGACGAGCCTTGAAATGTTCTGACCTACCGCCCCCGGAAGGCATCCCTTCTTCGACAATATAGATCTGACTCTCTTAACACTAAACGTACCGGACAAATGATCGGTTTTAAAGTTTCATTTAAAATTCTGCATCTCTTACCGCGCGTTTAACTTTATATCGATTCTTATATTGCTCGATTAATCAGTTTTGCTACTTCTACCCTTTCTTCTGTTTCCGTTTCTACTAAGAAAAATATTTCGTCCGATTCCTTTGTATCTATTACTACCATGACTAGTCAAATGATTGATTAAAAAATAACGTCAAATAAAGTGTCAGTACGTTTAGTGTTAACCTGTTAACTGTGGAATCTAATAAAGATGACAGAATAATTCATCGTGAAAGAAATCAGTATTGTTTCGAGTTTTAAGGTGACATGTGTACTCATCAAACGCAGTTAGCCGGTTAACATTTACGGACATTTACCGTACAGTTTGTTATATCGTTCGTATGAAAATTGATATTTGTACATTTAGAATTTGGAAATTAGAGGTTTAAAAGTAGATAATTGGGATACATACTTGCGTAACTGCATTAACCAAAGTAGACTCAAATATTTAACAGATAATGTTCATGAAATTCAATAAGACTCAAATTGGCTCGTTTCGTAAATCTAGTAGTGACCCATTTGCTGCCAGGGATATTAAAAACGTCTTGCTCTGAGTACCAAAAATTGATTTCAGAATAAAATTATTTCGTTATTTATTAAGAAATGAATATTCACAATATAGAAGTAATGATTTCTTAACATCCCCTTCTGAAGACGTCAAATCGCTAAAACTTACCCCTACCACATATTTATTATTAGACTGCAATACGCAAGGTAGACCACATATAATGTATTAACAAACTGACTGTCAACTCAGCGTTTATAAAAATCCCATACAGTCGAAACAGTTATCTTAAAGAAAGAGAAATCGAAAAGTTCATGGGTTTCCCAACGACTACACCTCCAACCTTCTTGCATCTTGTAGATCCATCGAAATTCGATTTGCTTGATACGTTATCAAGAAATTCGTTTCTCACGAAATCAGGCGACATGATAATCAAAGTGTTAACACATTGCAGTACTGCAGGCTATTTGCGAGATTGTCATCTGTAGTTCATCACTTTACAAGAATGTTCATAGCTTAAAATATCAACTATAAAATTGTATATCGAGAAAATTCATATGTTTGTTTTCTGACCATAATGTGTTAACACTTGCTCAAACCAGTTCACTTCTGCCCTATATCTTTAGTTTAAACGAAAGTGAAGTAAAACGTATAACAAACAAAGTTTTACAAATGATAAACTGGGTTTGAAGTAATTGTATTTGAAATTTCTAAGACCAACTTGCTGAGATATCGAATAAATATCATTTGCCGGGATAATTTGGTTAGCGCCGGTCAGAAAAACGACGTCAAGTTCGTTATAAGGAACACTGAGTATGGATATAAATAACTTTCTTTTTATAATATCTGTAACTTTTCAATTAAATCGTCGCAGAACTCATTACGGTCGGTGTGGTTATCTGATTTTCGTCTCAACGAACACGGTTTGTCAATCGGGTCAACATTATCGACTTCTTCTTCATTATGATGAAGGACTATTTATTCCACCAAAAGTTACTGATTCTCGCGTGATTTATCTATACATAAATGATCTTTTGCAAGGATTATTTGTTGATAATTCAGTTTCCTATTACTTTATATTTATAAACATTTTTTGAACACGAGTATGTTAAATAAATTTATTGTTTCAACCGAGAAAATTGTACAGAAACTAATAGCAAAGGTATACACAATTAACACTAGAACTATCGAGCATATAATACGATTAATGTATAATCCCTATAAAAATTCTAACAATAGATTATTTTCAGTTTCTTCAGACATCCATTATAGTATTCAAATGAAAGTATTTATTTTCAAGATCAATTTAAATATTGAATTCCTTTAAGATATCAATAATTGCGAAACAAAAAATCGAAATTTTGACTGGTAGTTCTAGTGTTAATAATAAGTAAGGGCTGAATTAATCTCGTACAAGTTAATCTACATAGATAACCAATTGATTTATAAAATATGTTGAGATTTTAATATTGAAATTAATATTCAGACTTGTAGAAAGTGTAGGCACGCTTCCAAGATCATTCATACGAAGCTGAAAAAACAGACATGGTGTCAGAAGACTACGATATATTAAATTTTCTCAGAATCAGAAAAAGTAATATATAGGGTGTCTTAAGGCATATGTATAGCAACGCAAGAAATGATGCTACAGAAATGAGTTGAAAATGTGTAATAACACTTTCGTTGTATGTTGCTTCGTTTTCGAGAAAGTCGATGTTCAAAGTCTGCCCGGTACACGTGCACTCGAACGGCTCCTGACGTAACAGTTTTCGGTGAGATAATTACGTTAATAGTGGTATAAATGATAACGCAGTTCAGTAATCTTGATAGTAAATTTTATCGATGTATTACATTTGTTAATTAATGAATTATTGAGTTAAATTGTTATACTTGTCGGATAGATATGTATACTGTTAAGACAGTCGGTATTACTGTACAAATTTGTTGAATCAGATGAAGAAAGTTTTCGGCTTCGTTCTAATAATAAAGTAACTTCGAAAAATGTTAATAAAAGCATTAAATTCTTGGCATTAGATTTCATATCGATGTTTCTTGTTTCTTCTTCATCGATAATAAATACTTATGTATATAACATTGAAAAAAACGAATTTGAAAAACAATCAAAAACATTAAAAAAGAAACTTATTTATGTTCATTTTCAGTGTTAATTCTTATAAAAACTGACGCCATTTTTGTGGTTGATATTGAATCTTTTCCAGGAAATGATGGTTACTTTATTTTTGAAAATGTTAAATCTCATAACGTTCAACTTTGTTTCAAAATCAATTTGACATTTGGTAAAAAGAGAATAAAACAAAATATTTTATATGGTAACGTGTAAATAGAGAAACAGAAACATTATGTTTACAAAATATTTACATCTGTTCAAAATGTTATTTCAATGAAGATTTAATATTAAAAGTATGCATCTGCAATGGAAATTTCCCACGTCATCCACGGCTATTCAAGAATTAACACAAAGCACAAAACTTTCAGGTATCAGAGAGACACAATTCAATTCAAATTTATTTCAATCTGATTTTTTGTATTTGCATATCTACTTTCAAACTTATCAACATAACTTGATTCTGTATTAAAAGGTTGAGTCTCTTCATTCTTACGAATACTTCAATAAAGAAATTGTATATTACAAGAAATATAACTCGCCAAATAATTTACTACTCGTAAATCATTCATCACATACCAGGAAAATTGAATGTATCGAATATGAAGCTTAATCCTTATATACCGGTCGCATGAATTTGATCTAGAAATAAACATCCATCTCTTATTAGGTGAGAACTGTGTAGTATCGATCAGCGTACGGTATCGACTACAGCTACTTTCAATTCATCCACCAATAATAATGGCACTTTATTTGTATTAATAAATAAATATCATAATTCTGTGTAACATATTCCACGGCCACATTATTTATTTTATTCTGTTCGATGTTCTGAGACGTCAAACGTGTATGTTAATATTTAACCTGTTAACTGTAGAATTTAGTTTCAAAAATCTCTCATTGCTCGCAATAAAATCGAACAATAAAATGTATACCCGTCAAAAGCAGAGTAAAAGCATCTATAATATATTCTAACAATGAGCTAAAACAAAACGAAGAAGAATTACATGTTCGTCTGAAGAAATAAATTATTCATCATTGAAAAAATGAGTAGCATTTTGCGTTTTAAGATTTATTTTTTATTTTTTAAAGTTGATGTTTCGATTCTGCGATAAGTAGACAAGAAATTGTTTGTTCTATTACGTGCACGACTTTTAATCAATTAAGTACACTAAAGTAATTCCAGTACATTTTCGTACATAATATTTCATGGACCAAAACGGTTTCACATGTTACGCGCGGTATCGATCATGCAACTGTCGTTCAATATTGACCAGTAGACTGTCGACTAGTAGAGATAGCATTTTTATTATTTGTACGTTCTATTTGTTGACAGCTGAAAGGACGGTAGACTTTAACACTTGAACTACTGTATCTGTCAAAACGACACTTTTTTTATTTTCTTATTCTACAGTTGTTAGTGTCACAACAATGGTAAAAAAAATTAAATATTGAAATTATTTTACAAATAATGGATTTATTTAGATATTGTAATTAATATCAGTAGACATTTGAAATGTATTCTTATAATTTTCCTAATAATTATATATCAATCATATCGAATACTCGATGGTTCTACTATTAATAAAGAAATCATCTAGTATAAGAACGTATAATTTGAACTTATGCGAAATGCATAGATCTGAAGAATATTGAATTTTTTCGTGTAATCTATACAAATAAGATTTCAACAAGAATCTTCTATTCAAAATTATTTAATCCTATATAATAGATATTCAATAATTTGTCGGTATGAGAATTTTTTGTTTCCCATAAATGAAAAATTTCTTACTTCTGTAGATTGTCAATTATTAGTAAATTTCACAATAATAATTTGACCCTTTTATTAAGTTCCATTGACACTACGAATGCGTTTTCAAAGTTGTAATTTTTATTGACTTTTATTCGAAATATAATAAAGAAATTTTTAATAAAAGCAGTCGGTATTGTACAACTCTCGACTATATTTTATACTATGAAAGCATGCGCGTACATTAATTCAATCCTTTGTGACCAGAAGTACTTTAACATATCACTGAAATGCTGAAATGTACAATAAATATAGCGACGTGTAATAAAACATGCCACAATTCAGAATATGAAACGTTAATACAATAAGACAAAATATTCATATAAAATTTTCTGGAATAATACCTACATGATAATCAAATATAAAATGAACTGCAAAATGCCAGATCAATGCTGTCAGAAAAAAACTTCAATTTCAATGAATGTTACAAACCAATCTCATTGAAAGTTGCATTAAGAATCGTTTTGTAGGAAAAAGTTTCATTTCAGTACTTAATAGATTGAACATTAATATAATTTTAATGATTAAAATTATCTTGCTTGTCTTGCTCGTTTTGTATTTTACCAGTAATAATTTTTAACCGGAGATACTTTTATTCATTTGTATTATTGTAATAGTTAAATTTAAGTAAAGGAAATATATTTTTGTATCATGACGAATATAATTCACTTATAAAGTGCAGAAACAAAGTTATTTTGGCTCTTCGGATAAAACACAAATCATTGATGCAATGAAGCATTAACGTACCGACATGAGATACGAGATAGAATCACCTGGGACTGGTTGCATATTTCATCGTCACTATAGAGAACTGCTTTCTCTCGAGACCTACCCTAAATAGCTTAGACGTACATCTCTCTGATAATACTGCAATGCACAAATCAAACATCACACGTACTAATATTTCAGACGAAATTCATGAGATTCTTCTTCGAATTTCATATCATGAAATTTGTTATCCCCTTGGACTGTAATTAATTAACAGTAGACATTTATGTAAATGTATATTTACATATGTATATAAATTTCTCGTAGAAAAATTTCAAAAAAACTGACGATAAACAATTCTCAGCTGTATTGATGACTTGTTTCGAAATAAAGATTTCGTCTTTGTCTTAGCAAAATTCAACTATCTGAAAGTCTACTTCACTTCTAACATAAAAGAAATATTCAAAATACAAGTTTTAATATTATATTTCGTTGCGTGATATAGAAGAATATTTACAGACCATATAACGTATTATCTACACACATAAAGCAAGTAAGATCAAGTATAAATAAATAGAAGTTTTAATCGACAAATGTAATGTATTATTTAATACATGTAAAATTTATATTATGCCATAGATATAGTAACACAGACTATGCAGTGCAAGGCAAATAAACTGGATGTACACAAATGAAACCAAATAATATTTGTAATTTTTTCTAGTGAGTCCAATGTACACAAGAATACCATTTCGCAGAAGATCAATGTTTCAATGGAAATACGTAACAGGTGAATTTGTTTAAGAAGTTTGGAAGTTTTTCCCCTCCTTACTTAAAAAGTTTTGCCCTCCCTAAGTTATAGCAACGATCACACTTAGGTTCTCGTAAGCTCGAAGTATTCCCGTTTCCGACAGCCATATGTTAAATATGGCTTTTGTATAAAAAATGTGATTATATACTTTGTTTTAATTTATAGACACTTTAATTTACCATTACTTCTGACTTCAGGAATTACTGTTTAATCAGTCTATCTCTATTTTCAAAAATTTCTACTCGCAACTGTCGTGTCTGCAAAAAGAAAATATCATCGTTTTGAAATTAAGTGTTCCTAAAATTTTCTGTTGATTCAGTTTTCGTAAATCCCGAGTATTCTGTTTAAAGCATACAGTAATTTACATACGTAAGTCATGGTACAAATGGATCTATTGGATATTATGATACTATTAGATCGTAGTGATTCTGTGGCTTAAAATAACGCAATAATCAAGAGAATGATGAAATTTTATTAGGTGCTTCTAGTACACACTGCTTATAATAATAAGCAGTAACGTATTTTTCCGCCATCTTAAAAAACGTATGAAATGTAGCACAAGCCCTTTCCTAAACACTCAATTCTAGACATTCAACTAGTATTCGCCTGAAGAAAGTTCTAGAAAACAAATTTTAAAACAAATTGATAAACGTTATATTGATTTTTTATGAATATAGAACGAAATACAGAGAGTTGAGTATTCTATGTTGAATATAGGTTATGTTCTATTATACCGTCGCGTTGCACACAAGTAAAAAACATAAGCGCGAACGTTGGAACACTACGAAGATGAGAGTTATCCTTGCAATCTAATATTCACTTTCTGTTAGAATCATTTAGGTCGAGCCATAATTTAAAGCAATTACCTTGTTTAATGTCACAGAACAATTCTGACCCAATTTGTACTATAATATACGGAACACCCTGATAATGAAGATGACGATCCCGGCTACTCCAATTTCGAAAATTGCAACTTACGTGTCGGACTTTCTGGAAGTTACAACAAAGAATTCAATTACATTTCTCTGACTTACCCATGTCGTCTATAATTGGTGCCATCCTCAACGTGACGCCAACCAATAGCAAGGACATGGCAAGAAGGAGGCAAGCGGTCGCGACGATCGTCCAACGTGCGCGCGGGGGAAGTTCTTCGGGGTCGACGAATTCTTCTCGGGGAACTGTAGTGTTAATCTTACGCCGTTTCCGTTTTCGCTTCTTCCGTGGATGATGGTACTTCCCCCGAGCCTTCCCGTTTTTCTCGATGCCGCTCAAAATTCTTTCTTCTTCTAACTTGTCCGCTACGTTCAACGCCACGTAGTTTTCATCGTTGTAGTGGATCTTTCTGCGCAAATGAAAAAATAAACTTTTATTTGCAAACTCATTCTGATTAAGTTATTCTCTGTTTTGTTATCACTAAAACCAGTTACCATGTACTTATTTAATACTTAACGCTAGAACTACCGAGCGTTTAATGTGATTCATATGTAATCCTTATAAAAATTGTAACGATAAGTTTTTTCTGTTTCTTCATATATTCATTGTAGTGTTCGAGTGGAACTATTTATCTTTAAAATCAGTTCGGATATTTAATATCTTTCAGATATCAATAATTGGAAAATGAGGAAACAAACTCATTTTGAGGGGTGCGGTAGTTCCGGTGTTAATCCAATATGTCCTGATCTGTATGAAATGATTAAAATAAAGCAACAGAATTTTCTCCTAGAAAATTTTAGTAAGACAATTTGGGAGGATATATTAGACATAGTAATAAAATATTTGAACTGAATATATTTTTTCAAGGTTGTTTTTTGAAATTTCAAGGTCATCGTTAGTTCTGTATGTACAACCCCGTATTGTTTGTTCCATATTCTTATAAGAGTTAAAAACGCAATTTAATAACTTTAACAACCTGGTACTGTTACCATGATGCGATTTTGCGAAACTTACAATAATAACCGCTAATATTGTTGCATTGCTAATTCATAGATCTCTATTGAAATGTACCCTCAAGTTGTCTGTAATGCATATTATAAGATAAACATACGTCTCAGTGTACATTCACATGCCTGTACAAATAATGTTAATTTACGATAACATTTGGACATATTATTGTAAATTTCTCGAAATTGCATGCTTGAAACTATATGGTTGTTAAAGTCATGAAATTGGGTTCTTTAATTTTTATAAGAATGTGCAACAAACAATGTGGCGTTTCGTTTAAAAAAAGCAACGATAACCTTGAAATTTCGAAAAATTGTCCTTGAAAGGAAACATTCATTATCAATATCACATTTTCTCCTTTAAATACTGCAACTTTGGCTTGAAAAGTTGTTTTTCTAACTAAACAATGCCACAGTTATATTTAAGTGTTCTTTTTTAAGTGCCTTACATTTAAGGATTATATTATTTTTAGATGGAAACGTATATTTCTTCGGCAGGAGATATTTCCAATAAATGCATTTATGAAAAGGGGTTGATAAACACACATTCGTTATTTACCCTTTAAACATTCTGCGTATCCTTTTGTATTTGGCTTTATGTCTGAATAAAAGTGAACTGTTGTTATTATGGTACAGTGTAAAATTATATCTACATTCTTCTCGGTCATTTAAAGAATTTATTTATGTGAATAAAAAATATATCATTTATTAAATTGTATTACTTATTTTTAAGCTTATTTAGTTAATGCTACTTAACCAGTAATATATTAGAAAAGTAAATTAGTTCAGTATCTACTATTTCACTCGGAACTCAGACATTTATTAGTTGATATCATCAGAAAAGTAAAATTGATTTTTTATAGTGGGTAAAACTTCTATTTCAAAATCGTATGTTTCATATGTTTAAGTAAATAACCTATATTATATGTTCATATACAGAAAACTATTACTTATTTCACATTAGTGTTCGAAGTGATCGAATATTCAGCAAATACATTCGGAACTTCCACTTCTGCCAGCTGTTTTAGAAACTTCTCAGTAGCTTTTACCACTTTCGGAACACTTGAAAACAATCTGTCGCTTTTCTAACGCTGTTTACTTCATTTCTACTACTCTTGCGCTATATTTTCTGATTGTAACAATACGCGACGTTTACCGGCAGGCTGTAACAATGTAACATTCTTTTATTTAAATTTATTCAATTGTTCTCGGGAATTTCTTGACAGGAATACCAACGAAATGTATACCGTGCGATTTTAGTTGTGAGGCATTTTACAGACTGAATGTAGTAACTTAATTTTTTTTATATTTACATACAAAAATTTCATATACATGTACACTAATTTTCTAGCCGTATGTTATGTTCTGTTAGAGCGATTTTCAATTCTTATGTACGTATATAAACATTGAACTTTTCTTTTCAATTTCATACTTATAGTGAATCACACTGCATAATAGAATTATTTCAAATTTTTAAAGTACCAATGTTTGTTTCATAAAAATTATAGGAAGATTAAATTTGTGGGTCATAATACGTTTGTGTTGTACAGTGTATAGTTTCTATGTAACAGGTAAAGGAAATAATCATGTTTATGGATTTATTAATATTAAATAAAATTCCTACTTACAAGTAAATTGCACTTTGCAACGACCTTATATAAAAGTGTGTCAGATAAAGTGGATCGGTAAAACATCTAGCTAACGTGTGCATAATATAGGTCACGCCGCATTTAAAAGTGATACATTTTTAAGCGACAATAAAATAAGAAAACTATACACATACATATCGATAACGACGTGGACAGATTTCAACTCACAAGTTTAAATATTCTATAGTATATACTATAAAATTTGTATTTCTGATTTATAAAAATAACTGAATTATTTCACTCATTTATTTTATTATTAAACATTTGTATACCATACAATATATTATGTACTACTAATATTACATATAATATTATTTATTTATTTTAAAACAAGTACAGGAAAGGAATCATTTTTGTTTGCATCAAGTTAAAGCAGAAAAAAGTAGTACAAAACAGAAACATAAGTAACCCGTATTAATCAAATTAAATTTAATTTATTGAATTAAGTTTTTACTAAAATGATTATAAGAAAAATTCATCCTCATCATACATGATATTTGAATATTCTTCAGGTATCTAGAACAAATGTAGCAATAATGAGTCACATAATTCAGAACGTAAAGGGTTAAGGAAGGGAAAAACGCATTAAGTTGACAATATTCATTAATAAAATAAAAAATAGCAATCAATTTTAGAAGTATTACATGTAAAAACCTCATGAAGAACATCGATGCAACTCAGAAGGTCACATAATGTTCCATTATGTTTGAAAATCTCATTTAAGTAGTATAACCCACTAATAAATTGAACACCTTATGTGTACGCTAAACATATCGGTTCTGTGTATACCTATTCCTATTGTAACCAGTCGAATAATTGGTTACAAAGTAAGGTAAACAAATTAGTCGATAAATTTTTCTTAGTGGAAATAAAAACAAAAGGAAAGATGAAAACTGAAGAACTGGTTAATTGGACAATATAAAAATTGATATAAAGTTAAATCAACGGAAGAAAACGCAGGATTTTAAATTTGACTGGCCACGGTATATTTAATGTTATATAATCATTATTTAATTCTTCGAAATAATTGTTAATCTCTGATTTATAGATTAATAAATCTCTGATACATTTTCTATCATAAATGCTTATTATATAAGTACATATAAGGGAAAGCAATCAGCATCAGCACATTTCTTCGTAACGAGTCACCTTGTACATATTATATGAAATATATAAATATGTACAATTGTATCAAATGTACTATAATATATTAGGTAGACCAGAAAGAGATCCATTACATTTAGTCTCAACAGAAATCTTCATTATCTCTTATAATTGTTTTAATGTAATTTCATTCAAAAAGTGGATTTGAAAACTAGGACGTTATATGGAAAATTATCCTGAAAGAAGAAGAAAATTATATTTTCGATCTAATGTATTACAATCTAATATATTACAGAACCATTTATTTATAATAAAAAACATAAAAGGAAAAGAAACATCTAAAATAGGTCCCGTTTTATCAGTAATTTTACTGTACCTATGTTGAAAAAAGATAATGATACCACTTTTTGAATATAGAAAGTTCTAGTAGAGGAAAAATCATGCTGCTGCATAATTTCGCAGAGCATTGAAAAATATCGTGAAAGTAATGGATCGTTTTGTATATTTATGTGCCATAAGTGTGTGAAATTCCGCAATCGAATGGTTGGCATTACTTACAATTGAGCTGTACTTTCGGATAAGCAGCAGGCACTTCGGTGCAACTGCGGATATTCGCAGGAATCGCTGAAAGTCTCTCGAGTCCTTTCGAAATTGATCAATGCGAGATTTTGATCGCCGTCTACTCCGAAGAGCTCAAACCGTGAATTAAGACCAGTTTGAACGTCTCTCGAATGTTTGCGCTTCTTTCTCGGACGTCGTGGACTTTCTGACGCTCTTCGTCTTGCTTTACCTGCAACAATACACACACTAAACTATTTCACCGTCAACTTGCAAATACTTTGTTTATAAAGATTACGGTATTACGAAAAGCTCAGTCTAGAAAAACGGTATATCCTGCACATTATTGTTTTATTATTTATGAATTATAATCTTTATGTAGATTTCTATCTTTATAAATTATTTTAATTAATAAGTTATCTTACTTCTAGTTGACTGGAAAATTAAGTCAAAGATGAAATGAAAATACTATTATGTTTTGTTACTAGAAATGTTTTCTTGGACTTTATGTTTCTTGTATATACCATGAGCATGTAACAAAACTGCAGTCTAATTGTTTGTTATCATACAAGTAATCTCGTGCGCGAATTGTACAGAAATTTTATGCTTTTGTTTTCAATAAAAGAATGTTTGCCCTATCTCTTAATTACGTTGTTTATTTATTAATCTGTTGATTGTACGTCAGGCAATAAATTCAGTTGGAAGGATGAAAATTAAAAAATTGTAATATAGCTAATAAACAAATTATCGTGTAATCAATATCTCTCATATATCTATAAAATTATGAATTTGTATTGGGTACAAATACGCCCGTGGATTAACCATGTTGGAGTCGAACAGAGTTAAGAGCATTATGTTGAATTATTATATAAAAACGAACGCAGAGATATTGTTTTCTGTTATGAACAGAATAGCATATTTAAGAAATTTATTCGTATTAATATAAATAATATATAAAAATTGCGCGAATAATTTTCTTAAAAAATGAATTACGTTTGCGTTAAGCCAAAATTTCCCATTTTCCTGATAACAATTACAATACATAGTTAAATAATTCTGCAGGATATTATGAAATTTAAAAGTTTGCATGTTTTCATATTCAAATATCAAAATAAAACGAAACTTAACAAATGAACTTCCCTAAATTTATGAAAAATTCAGAACAACTCACTTGCACTGTTTAGTATCTCTAGTGTTAAATACATCATATTTATAATTAACATTATATATTACAGTAAAGGTACAAAGGTATAACTTGAAAGATGCACATCTATTGATAATAAAAATTTGTCATTAATAACAATATACTTTGAACCCTATTATAAAATCTTTGACTTTTCAAGATGACCATCCCTTTTATATGTTATAATCATTGAACTCGCAATAAAATCAAACAAATTTTTGTGACCGAAGAAAAATTTTTATTAGTATTTTTCAGACGTTTACGTGAATACAATTTTAGATACCAATTTAAAAATCAAAAAACATTAATGAAAATCGTATGAAAAAGATAAGAAATTTCATTTTCTAACGAAACATTTATAAACCGTTTAACTTTATTCAAATCTGTATTCTAGTGAGCTTTGCAGACGACGAGACGATATAAATGCATAAACTTTCGCAGTATGCGCACAAAGATCCATGCTCGACAGTAAAGCGGTCACGAGGATTCATTTGCAGAGAATATGAAAAAAGTAGAGGAATTGTTTTCTGAAATTCCTGCCTTGGGCAATACCTTAATATTTTATCTACCGAAAACTTATTGATGGGGTTCTGAATGTGTGCGATACAAAAGATGCTCAATAATTTTCTTAGATAACAATTCTGGAAGAATTTGTTCCATTGTTTAAAATAACATATTGTTTCATGACTATAATTCTTATTCAACGTAGAAAAAATTGACTGGCAAATCTGTAGTTGTTAATTGTTCAGTTATAATTTTATATATTTTATGAATTCCTTAAAATAATTCTTTTAAGTAATTTGAAATACATTTTCAAGTATTCTTAGACTTCTTATCAAATTTTATTTAATTTAACCACTATGTGCATTTATAGCCTCATTTTAATTTTTAGTTTTTACATTTTAAACATTATTTATATACAACATATGTATTATTAAGAAATATTTAGAATTCAGACGACGTACAAACAAATTCAGACGACAATTCAGGTCGCAAAGGGTAAAAAGATCATCTAATAACCGTCGGTAGGTAAAGTAACCTAAACTTTATTGTCGATCTAGGAAATATGAAATTAAATTTGCAAGAAATACAACCACCATTACAGCACAGCATTTTTATTGCAAGAAGTATAAATTAAAAAGAGAACATTGTAAAGCAGAGACGATTTATATTTCGTAATTATTTCTTTAGTTCTTTAGAAACAAACACGATGCGAACAGAAGCTTAAGATGAATATTTTGCAATATTAAAATTTCGTTTACTGGTGTTCAGCGCTGATAAAAAAGCTCAGCATATTTCATTGAACATATCATAAGTATATCAACTAATATTTTATATATCTCCTAGTATTTATTTTAATATCTCCTAGTTTTATATATATTTTTATACTTTCTAACTTTATATAATATAAATTCATATGAATGGACAATTTTTGCGAATATCTTCAAAACTTTATCCAAGAAATTCTTACAATACATTTAAAAAATATACAAATACTTTATTCAATTATAAGAACTTCCACTAAAGAACTTTTCTGGCATAATTTAATTTGCAGTATATTTTGATGGTAGATAAATAAATTCGTAAAGATAGTTAAGATTACTTAACAAGAATGATACATTTTATTGAAAATTTGAATAGCAAGTCATAAATACGCCGATCTCAAATGAAACTCATAACACTTGGCATATTTCAAATAACGGTAAAAATTTCAGCTTTCCTATTTCTAATGAGGTTTTATAGTGTATCTTCATGAATATCATTATAAATATTATATAATTTGGAAAACTATTATTTTCAATCTTTTTTCAAATACTTGGAATACTTTAACATTAAACGTACCGCGACCGATCACCGGTTTTTAAATTTGATAAAAAATTCTGCATTCTCTTTCATTCATCTAACTTTGTATCAATTTCTATACTGTCCAATTAGTCGATTTTCCAGTTTTTGTTTCCTTTTATTTCTGCTTCCATTAAGAATTATTTATATTATAATTTGTTTACCTCTAATTTGTTTATTATTGTAATTTGGTTACGGTAGGAATAAATATATATATATATAAAGTGTTGAAATATTTAGTGTTAAAACAGATCATTGATCAAGGAAGTGTATAGTTTACAACTTTTGTATTTTTTTTTTAAATTTATCAATGACTTCACATACTAACATGAAGCTAGGTATTATTTTTTATAGACATACATTTTTTTCTAGTTAATTTTGGTCCAAAAGATTAATAATGTGCTGTGTTCAAGAATATAGTAGAATCCATACTTTTCAGTTAACTCTGAAGAAATAAAATTCACAAATTTATATTGTCTGGGCAGTAGATCCACATTATAAATTCTTCACCAAAATGTACTTCGTACAAACATATTTCGTAATAATTCATTTTGGAATGAACTTATCTTTCTTTCTTTCTTAAATCATGCTGTTAAATATTAAATCCACCTGGTCTATCCAACTGTAAGTTAAATTTCTTTTCCACATTAAATAAATTTAATCGTCATTAAAATGATCGCAATGAAAATATACGACATTGAAATAATAGATATAATTTCATATACTTTATAAGGAGATAATTACCTACTCCCAATTTGTATCTATAATTTTTCTATTAATTATTAAATCTTACTGCTTCATATGAGTTTGTCAGTTTTGGTGTTAGTAATTTCTGTCACTTTGGCCATATTTTTATCAAAGCTGTCAAAAGACATCTTACAAAATTTTAAAATTCTTTACTGTCTTTTATAATTATCAAACAAAGACAAAGAAAATTTTTTTTATTTATTATTTCCACTGTTACTGCATTTAAATGGAAAAATATCATTTGACACGACTTGGTAGAAATAAGTATACACAAAAGACCGGTAAAAACAGTGTTAACAATTTATAATGATGCGATTAAAAGTAATTATCAAAGTATTTATCCTACACTCCCCTTTAATACTGTTAATAGTCTGTGCTGAATAAAAAGTTCTTTAGAAACTAAGAGGATTAGAACGCCCTACACATTTCCTTTACCATAGCTGGAGTGTTTTGTGGGGAAATGTGGATTTGCACCTTTGACCGATTAAGTTTCTTTACCATGTATCTATAACTTCTACGTTGTACACGGAAAACTTGAACCAAAGTTTCACAAATAATATTTATTTTCCGCGAAACATTCTCGCACCAAATTACGATAAACGATCGACAACGTAATTAGGTACGACTAACGACAAGACACAACAGCATAAACTCATTCTAAAACTATGAAACTAAAAATAACAATTAATACCACCGAACATAGCTAAACAATAAAATAAAACAATATAAAATTATTCCAAAACCAAGGAACTACCAAAAATAATACAGAACGATATTTATATTTCCGAAAACCACAAGAATCAATGTTTAAAAGCCGAAATTACCATATTACTTTCACGTCTTCCACATTACGCAGTTTCATAATTATTCAACTCATAAATACATACAATCAGAAGTATATAGTTATGCAAATCAAAGAATACACAAGTATAAAGTGCAATCAGAGGCACCTGAAACCGGATATAAAAATTCATTGCAATCAATTTTTTCTTACTCGCTTCCTCGGCAGTACGCATTAACGGAATGCAAAGGCGAACTATTTCCCGTAAAGGGTCAAAGCATTCGAGAACTATGGCATATTTTCGAAGCATATCTCGCGAACACTTTCCCAAAGGAAAACGTTACTCACCATGATGTGAACTACGTTGATGGTGCTCGTCTTCAATGAATTCGTCGCAGGGCGCTGAATCGTACCTCTTGCGGTGGTGGTGATGATGATGATGCTGCTGGTGATGATGATGGTGATGATGGTGATGGCTCTTCCGTCGGTACTGATGGTGATGATGGTGATGGTGGTGGTGATGGTGGTTCAGCGAGGAGGATGCGGTCGAGGTGGAAGTTAGTCTAAGCCGACGTGGACTAGCTGGCGCACTACCGGAACGTTTGCTTAAAGTTGAAGAGGCTTTGATTGCCTCCACCTTTGTTTCCACCAGAGCAGCAAGGACGGCTTCGAGACGTGCCACCTCCATTCCGCTGCCACCATCATCCGTCGAGACTGCCTTGTCAGCGACATCGGAAGTAGACGGAGTCACCGTCATCTCTTCACCTCTAGTTAGAACATTACGTTCACCACCATCGATGGTGACCTCTTTGTCGCGATGAAAGTCGCGGGCCACTCGCAACGCCCGCGAACCGAACGGTCACAAAACCGTCGCGTTACAGTTCAAACCGCCGGTTTTCTCGTCTCTCCCTGCCGCGATATTATCCACTGCTAGCTCGCGGATAAATCTGGACAGCATAAAGCTGACTATAACAGCTTCGGATTCGCTTTTTTCATTTATCCTTCGGAAACATCGTTTCGCTGACGCTTCTTCGTAGACACCCTTACTCTTTAGGCAATCTTCCACCCTTCTCCGATAATTTTCGTTTTCTTAGATTCAACTTTTCCCTCGAGCATCATCCTTCTCCTTCCTTACGTATTTTCACGGAAGTGACTTCGATAAAGTGTTTCTCTTGTAATTACAAAACCTGTCGCTAGAAATTTCTTCATCGATTCAATTCTCCTTAAAAATCTTTTGCTTCCTTCCTCGGGTTAAGATGATTTGCGTCGAAAGATCTCCTCGGTATTTCCATGTCTGCTGGACTCAAGAATTCATCACTCTGCGTCGCGAGAACAAGATCAGCGGTACATTTCGTTGAAAAAAAAGAAGCGGGACGTTTTATTTCCATCCATTCGCTTCGTCTGTTATTCTTTGTAAACCCGAAGCAAAGCCGATTCACTTGGTAAGCTAATTTTGCGTCGAAGGTTTCTTCGAAATGACTTCAATAGAGTTATACCCTCTGCTCGATAATTCACATTATCTAACAACAGTTATCAAAACGTTCGTGCAGATCGACTCGACCGGATCAAGTTCCATTTCACGGACACGTTTCCGAGGATTCCGCTCGGCTCCCGTCTCCATCGTCGATAACTTCTGCGCGCTTTCACTTTTCGCGGCGGCTAATCAACCATTCGGCGTGCGCGAAACAAATATACTCGATTGGAACGTTCCACAAAAATCGCTCCGCGGCTTGGATGCTTCCGTCGTTCGAAACGAATAACCCGTGAAATTCGTTCCCCCGATCGGCGTTTCCTTCCGGTTGATTGAACGCGAATTAGTACCGTTGCGGCCGTGTACTCGGCAACGATCGACGAAATTTCGGATGCGCACGATGTATCCCGGTCGTTAGACCGCACTCGGTATCAAAGCGCCGGTTCTCTTGACACTCGAGAGCCATTGACTCCTACGGGAAAGTCCTAGTGGCCATTTATGCGGCAACGAAGCCACTTGCGAAAATCTTTCAATAATATTTCCCGGGTAACGACAAGTGACTCGCGGGATTCGACGGATCCAACGGTTAACGACGACCACCGGAATGGATTATTGAACTACGAGAGATTGACCGTGGTGACGTGTTCTCGCGATAAAAGAAAGGCCCCCCCGCGAGAGCGGTGCGTCGACTTGCTTGTCCGCGGCCAACTTCCCTCGACCCTTCCTGGTTTCCCGCGTACCTAATGACCTCGTTCTTTTGTGAAGCGTGAAACAAAGGTTGGTCGAAACAGGTAGCCATGTCAGGCGGCTGTTCGCTCTGGCACACCGGCGGTTGTTTGCGTCAAGTATGTTTTTTCGGAACTCGAAAAGAAGTTAAGGGGCGAAGGTCGAGGGAAGCTACCACTCCACTACTGTCCCTAACAGTACCATACGAATTTCTCTAATGAGTAGCCCGTGTTTCTCCGTGCACAAGTCCGCGGGTCGAGCGACCGTTCGAAAACGCGGGGAAAGAAAGCTAAGCGGAATATTTTCGATGCCACGGTAAGACAATGGAAAACGAATCAACGCCGACGCGGGTTCTTATTGTTTCGCGGTAGGCTTGATTCCGATCGAAATAACTCTCTCTCTCTCTCTCTCTCTCTCTCTCTCTCTCTCTCTCTCTCTCTCTCTTTCTCTCTCTTTCTCTCTCTCTCTCTAGTCGGAGTAAACATCAGCTCGACGCGATCCGTAAGTTGTTTGACTCGTAACCCGACCGAAAATCGCTTGTGTTCATTCAGATTTCGCCGCTCGATCGCGTCTGCCGGTGAAACGTATTCCCGTTAAATGCCATAAATTTTCCGACAAACGGAACGTGGAGAAACTTTGAGAATTCGCGTCGTTCGCGTTTCTATGACAAAGCACGATGCCATCACAGGGTACACTGGGATAACGTTAATGATTACTCAGTGTCCCGTTAAATCCGCAGCTGGAAAATGCATCATCCCCTGGTCCGTTCACGTCGACATAGTACGACAGTGCCTTTCGTGCGGACAGTCATAAACGCGTCGCATAAATACGGGTGCATACCGTTGCCGCATAATCGAGCGAGCAATTGTCGGAAGATCTTCAATTCTCAACCCTCGAACTGCGAAAGCCTTCGATATCGGAGTTCCCGTTCGAGTCCCTGCTCCCCTAAACCGTCGAGAGTTTCTCGTGCATCTCCTCTTCGACCAGAAGTACGATCAATCAATTGAAAAACGAGCGTGCCAACGTGTGCCGATGGGGCGCGACGGGATCTGTGATTCAGCCCTGCGACCGTCCAGCTCTTTCCACGCGAATATACGACGTGGCAAACGGTGGCAAAGACGTTCTCGGTGTTCAGGGACACTCGTGGGATGCCAGGACGCTGGTGACCGGCGGATCTATAGTTCAGACAACGGTGGCGTTACGGACAGACAGAGGATGGCAATGATGCTCCCTCGGCTCGTACGTCCGCGGCGATGACGCTGCGCTTCACGGGGTTGCGTGTAGCGTGCACACGTGCATCGAAGGAACAGGGAGAGCGGGAGAGAGACGGAGATATCGAGAGATTCAGAGAGAGACGGTTAGTGTGGGGCACACACTTTCGTGGCACAAGACGGAATCGACACGGTTAGTGCACAACAACACGACGCGTCGTGTGGAAAACGGCTGGGTAGTACACACTAAACCGTACGTTTCTGTAGTACGATCGGAGTCGACGCGATGGCGCGATCAACGCACATCCCCGGCGGCCGAGGGATTTGCGTGCGCGAGTACTAGCGATCGCTCGAATACTGGGAAGCGTCGTGGAGCAGACAGGGTTGGTAGGCAGGTGGCCGGTCTGGCAGGGATGCGTTCTGCCCTACCCCTTCCCATAACGACCCCGCGCCGCTACCCGACTATCGCAAGCTTCTCTCTCCTCCACCCTTCCACCCGCGCAGCCTATCCGCCCGGCATCGCTGCCTCCGGCGACCTCCCTCTTCCTTTCCTGCCCTCCAGTGCGGTCACCTTTTCCCTACGTGGAACTGTGATCCAGGAATATTGCGGTATTCGATAGCTTTCGGGTGTTGCTTTCGTCGCGAGCCTATCCGATACACCGTGGTACCAACCGATGGCACGGTTTAACATTTTGATCGCCGTGTCAACCGAATTCTGGCGACCTGACCTTTTGTGGAGATAGAAAATTGGGCTTCTTTTCGTGGCGACATGTCGAGCTGAGAGAACTTTGGCTGCACCTGTCGGATGTAGAAAGGTTCAGAGAATAATCGCTTTGGGAAGCTTTGGCTTCTGAACTTGTGTTGCGTTAGGGAAATTGCTTTGATTGTAGGAGTAATTAGGTGATTAAGGTGTTGAGAGTTGCTTGATTTCTGTTCGCTGGAGTTTGAACTTTGAGTTATGTTCGTGTAGTCGCTTGGTTAATGTATACTGGAAGTTTTTGTGGGAATACCATTGTGTTTGATCAAGTATTTATATAGTAATACAAATGCTATCCTAAATGTTTGAACATTTTTAATGTACTTCTGTTTTCAAAATTGTTGGTTTACTTTAGGAGCAACACAAATGTTTCTTGCAGAAAGTGATTAAATACACTTCACTAAATAAAATGATATTATCTTCAATTAAATAATGTACATTGTAAATAATTAAGTATGTTTAAGCAATCTTAAAAATATTTTTATCTTTCGAGTCCTGGGACTATATAGTGTGGTACATAAGTCGGAAACGTCTTAATAAATAAATCACTCGATAGTATTGAATGTTTAATACTTTGCCACATTTCCTTTATGTTTATTCATCTTTACTCCAATTGTTCAAAGTCATTGTAAGTTGATTACAATTTCAAAATACACTATTTATTTATTCATCAATCATTTCAAAGCATTATATCATTATTCATTCGACCTGCAATGAATTCTATTTCTGCTTTAACAGATAATAATGAGGATTATCAGGTCCGTTCAAATTAAATACCTTTGCACAAACATAGTTGTCTATTACTTTTTTCATGCATGTGTACATTCTATAGTATGTAAATAAAAAGCTCATGCTCTTCTTTCAGAAAAAACTTTGTTTATAATTTACTTGTTGTTAGATCATCACACTTTTGTAAAACATGTTGAATAAAAAGAATAACTTTGATTACAATTTACTCGTTAAATCATTCTTGATACCACCCAGTGATTCATGACTAACCTGGAATTCTTTGGTGTCCTTAATATCTCATATTTAACCCGAGCTATCAAACTCTATAATATTCCGCAACTTTTCTTCCTCCTCTAGTTGTCTGAACTTATAAATTCTCTAAGTTTCCCTTAATAAATTCGATGTCTAAACTTATGAATTCCCTAAAAAAACTCTAAGAAATTCACAGTTATCTTTCCACGTCAATCGTTAATTTCACATACTTGTGTAATATTAGGTTGGCCAAAAAGTCCTGTATCCTTTTAAGAAATTTTTAAGACAAACGCAGCAGTAAATTAGACATCGTTAAGCTACGTTGTCCATGTTTGACAAATTTCAACCATCTGCAAATTTATTTATTTACAATATTTATTCGCATATTAAGTATAACTGTCAGAAGAATAAAAAGCAATATGACTTCTTAACAAAACTTATTCCTTTGAAAAAACCAAATTCGAAACTCTGAAATCGCGTAGTACTCAGTAAGAATACGTTAACCTACCTGTCTGATCATGACTTATAAATTCTACTTCGTATTAATACTAACGCGTTCTTCGTAGATTTTCATATTCGATTTTCTCGAACACAAGGCTTCAAACGAGAGAAATTTGCTCGTGTTCTTAAGATATTTTTGCAGAAAAATAACTCTGTTGAAGTCTGTCATTCATTCCTAAATATCCTGCATAATTCATTTATATATTTTATCAAGTACTGACTGTTTATAAAACTGTACACAGTTTCTTAGTTAAATGTATTCTAACTTGTATAAACTGAAACGTATTCCAAAAATGGATATGGATTAAGATTTTTAACAATATATGTTATATTTGGCAACTCCGAATTTAACGTTCGTTAAATATGTAAAATGCATTACGTAAATAGATAGGCAGACACTTCCGGTAATAACGAAGCGTGATGTCAAATGATCTGGATTATTTGATGGCGATGGTGTACAATATTTACCAAAAATTTGTTTCGGTCACGGACGTCAATGAACGGACTACCCTAGTTTCAAACGGCGTGCTATATGCATCCGAACAAAGACACCGTGATCGTATACATGCATAAGATATGTGTGTCGCAACCATATACATTGCTAGTAGTTTATACAGTACATTCTCATTATTTCCAGGACAATGCAACAAGTGATGCGGCGACAGACGATGTCAGTTTTATCGGAGAAAATAGAGTGAACGTCCACATTCACCAGGGAATGTTAAAGTTTTCGCATGCTCCACTTTTCGCAATTCAATCATCGCATTGACGTATGATTAGAAATACACTGTATCGAACAGTGTCCTACCACCGTATACCGATGAGTGGTGCCATAATGGTTTTTATATCTCACTTGCATCGTAGTACAGTTCTCGATCGAATTTTCATTTGATCCGAATTTGAGTAATTTAGTTTCTAAAAATCTACGCTTGTATAAATATTCGCGGTTAAATATTATATCTACGTAAACAATAATCCAATTCTGATTACTCGGTTGATTTTCACACATTCCTTTTTGTATGCTTTTATATTGTTCTAAATAGTTTAATAAAGTTAGTGGACAAATTTTAAGTTATTATTTCCTTCGAAACCACAAGTTATTTATTAAATTGAAAACTAATCGGTAAGAAATTGTAAATAGATGGTGGAAAGAGCATAAGTAAGAAATGAAATTTTTATGATACATCATGTTAAATGTGTCTATGTTTTGTAGTAATAAGGTCTGAAAGTCTCAGTATCATTCAAAGACGCTTATACAGGCCATTGATATAGATACTTCGACCATTCGAGAATGATCTGTGTAACTTCGGTTGCATTCAATTTCTCGCGATACATACAATCTATTAAAACTACATTTTTTACAAAAGAAAAATATGGAGCTTCGAAAATTAATCAAATTTAGATGCATTTTCTATTCACATATTTAATTGATGATATTTAAATAATATGTTTAAGCTAACACTGAAATTAAAGTGGAAGAAAAAAATTGGAAACTGTAAAGAAAGCATTTTAAGAAAAGAAACATGACATTTGTAAAACAGTTTCATAAATTATCAAATGTTCTGTGGTTCTTGATTACATTTTATCGACACGGGAAGTTCAATATCTATTAAAGACGTCTGAGACTACCGAAGAACTTCCTTGTTTAATTTTCGCAGTAGGATATCTTTTCTACGTACACAAAAATATACATCTTTCAACAATTTTAAATTCACATAGCGTTTATCTCACCATAAATAAAATGTACACAACTATAATTTGTTTTCAACTATCAATATAAAGAATAAAAACAGTGGTAAAACAAATCGTCATCAATATCATACGTCGAATTCTATCACCTCAAGTTCAATAATCACAATAATCTTTAGAAAAGCAAAATCTGAGATACATTAATGTCTTCCTTCAAAATTGATTTCAATTCTTCCAGATTTCTATCTTATTTAACACTAGAACTACCGTACCAGTCAAATGATGTTTCGATTTGTTTGTTTCGCAATTATTAACATCTTAAAAGCATTGAATATTAGGAAATGATCTTAAAAACAAATAGTTCAATTTGAATACTATTGTATAACGAATGTCTGAAGAAACTGAAAATAATGTATTGTTACAATTTTTATAGGGATTACATATTAATTGCATTAAATACATGGTAGTTCTAGTGTTAATTCAATCAAAAATGTTTTAATTGAATACAATAGAAAATAGAATGTTTTCGCATTGACCGCAATCCATTGTCGGTCAATTCGATAAAAATAATGAATTTGATAAACTCAGCAGCCGCGACTTTTATTACGGACGCGCAGGTACCGTAGGTCGTCTGAAAAATCCTTCTCAATAGAATTAAAAAAATAATCCATTTCGCAGCTGCAAAAACTCGTAAAATTCATTACATTTTTCCAATAATTAAATATCCAAAAGTAATAATAGTGGGAACCGCAAGCGCGTAAGATCGAAAATCATCGAATATCGCCGATAAGGAACGAAAAATGGGAAACAGCGATAAAGATTCCAAAATTTCACTATTACTTCACCGTGTGTGGCCGTTTGCGAAAGAGCTTTCTCCTATTTCGTCTCCTAGGCAATCACTAAAATTCTCATGCATTGCTGAATATTCCTGGACTTAATTGGAACTAATCTTCCTTACCATTTTCATGTCACGCGCTGTCATATCGACTAAGACTGGTTTTGCATGGCAGCGCTATAAGTGATAGGAATCAGAATCAAAGTGATTAAAATTTTAAATGACAATCAGTACAATGTTGCCAATGTCAACACTTCCTTATATATTCATTTGAACGTCACGTCGTGACGTTTTAATAATAAAATAATGCAGTAACTTACGTAAGAGAGCATCACTGTACAGTGCTGTAGGCAATCGATAAAGAAGGAACCTAATATCCGCTACATTTATTCTCCGAGTAAAATACATTATTCTCTACAGTAAAATATATTTTTCTACGTGTTGCGAAATAAATCGAAAAACCTTTTTCTGTTGTTTACGATTAAACATTGGAAGACTTCGTATTGATCTTTGGCAAAAATTTCAGTATAAAATGGGTAATTGTTCCATATTTTCTACAATTTTATATATTCATTAATTTTAATTAAAGAGACATGATTAGAAAGTCTTCCTGATATTTTGTATGCATCTTCGTATGGTGCTATTATAGAGATAGTTTGGTGAAATCTATTTTTAAAAGTATGTAATGATCAATTTTATAATATTTTCTTTAGGCAACGAATAATTTTTGATAGTTTAACAATTTCTTAATCTGCTCGTCATTTTTTTCTTAAGTTTTTAACTTCGTCTTCATTCTTTTACCAAAAGGATTTCATCAACTGATCTCATAATTTTAAAGATTAATTTTGTGGTTGACATTACATTATCTGCTTTATCAATTGTTTTCCAACATAATTGAACTTTTGGTAATATTTCCGTTTCTTCAAACTGAAAATAATTTTGTTTTCAATTCTCAAATTGAAAATAATTTTTCCTACCTAATTTCCGTTAAATGAATTTACTTCCAATATTTAGTACTAAGTATATAACAAATTATAACATTATTTCACTCGATTTTCATTAATCCAGTAAACCACTGATTAACATGATAGGTGTACGTAGAAAGCTACTCTACATTGAATATCAAGACAAATGTATTATTAATTATATAATACGTATCAGTAGATTGATTTATGTATGTAAATCTTATTCCTTTTACGATCGTGTGCATCAAAAACCATGCAATGTGTGTACAAGTGTATCACCTCCCACTGTTATATTTAGTTCAACTTAAATTCTATCGTATTCGATTCAACTTTATTCTTTGGGCAAGTAAAATTTTTATATTTCCGTCTAAGGTAGGTATGTATTACATATTTTAGCTTTTATATAACGAAACAAAATATAAATTTTTCCTTAGCTTTTATTCATTAAAGTTTTATTTAATGTCCATTTAAAAAAACGAACTGAGTAAGTCCTTTGGTTATAATCGATCGTTAATCTTCAGTATATTTTCCATTTCATAAATCGCTGTAGTAATACATTGCAGTTTCCACGTTTATAGCAACAACCAGAGGTTTAAACAGTTTAATAAACATTTGTAAAAATATTTAATAAACATTATTAAAAATATAATAACTAAAGTTAAGTAAAATATTATACTACATACAACTTAAGAGACTAAATTAGTTTTAATCATTTTTGTAATTCAATATCGCAAAATTATTTTACTATAATAGTTCAAATGAATGTCGTCTTGTAATATTTTCAGAACTGTTACAACAATGAATGTGTTTATCACATTTTGTTTGGCTGTTTTTCCGTTTATTCATTCCTATAGGGTAAAGTATATTTTTCAATATTCATAACAAGTTTGCATGTAGTTATAAAATTGTTTGAAAAACACTGAACAAAATATTTTTGTTAAACCTCGAAGGCAAAAATAGTAACAGAAAGTATTCTGTGGAATATTTTGTATTGTGTTTTCCAGCTTCATGAATTGATGACTGCAGATGAAGTGATGGGAATATTCCATACTACACATGATTCTGGTATGTTTAATATACAAATAGAATTATTACATAAACACAATCAGAAACATACATATAAAATACGTATAAAATAAAAAAGTTAAAAGTAAACATTGAAGCTATACATCATTGAATTATTACCATACTACAGTTATTACAATCTATTCTTTTTAAACGTAAATATGAAGAAAGAGATGTAGATATAACTTACAATCGTAACATGTTGCTGCTTTTTAAATTCACTTATATATGATTAATAATTAATTAAGATTGAATATATGCTATAAACGAATGATGTCTGACTATGTACATTTTTACGAGTACACAAATTTCACCAAATAAATAATATTTAAAAATTGTTTTTACCCGTTTTGTCACTAAAAATAAAATTATCACTATTGTTGAAGACTATTGAGCTGTCTTTAAGACATTTTTTTATTTAAAAATTTTTACTTTCAGTACCAAATTATGAAGTTGTACCGATACTATATTCTTCAAATGCTATACATAAAAATGGTACCAGAAAAATGCGCGTGAAAACCTTCAATCGCAATATTGAACTCACTTTAAATCCTACTGAGGGATATCTTGCTAGCATAGATACTCCTTTATGGACTGTTAGATCTGGAGATCAACAAGCACCAGAAGGACTGCATTACACTCTCATACCAAAAGTAAGCTTCTTTAACAAACGCTTTTTGGTTACATTATACACTTAGATTTTATCTCAGACCCTTAGTTTTCAAAATACACGCAAAAATATGAAAGAAATAATTAAGATTTCACCACAACTGAAGATTTTGTAGAACGAGTAGTAAATGTAAAAAAACAATTATTTTAGGCACTACAGGACATAGGAACTCCAATGCAAGACGAAAAATCAGAAGCGGCGGTTTTAGTTGCGTCAAAAAACAAATATCCCACTTTTGTAAGTTTTGCTGACGTCACTTTTCGAAACTTCCATAATTTTAAAACAAAAACTTATGTGCAAAGAAAAGTGTGACACTTAATGTTAGCTTACCTAAAGAAGTTTACATATTTTAGCAAATGAAATAGCAATTTTTCTCATAATAGACATTTTTACGTATGGTACGTTCGCATGATAATGTATAACAATAATTTACTTCTTGTTTCGTATGATACTGTTTTAGGATGGATTTCTCTCATCAAATTTTGTCATTCGTTCCTTACCACAACGTGTTATTGATCTTTTATATGGAAAGGAAAGATTCTTTGAGTTTCATTTTGATGAAGAGGCTGAAATGGAAAATTTAATGTACACCTATCATCATATTGTTTATGAAAAAATTCGGGAAAAGAATTACGAACGTTTTCGTAAGTAAATTTATTTCACAGTTATAAAATAATTAAGTATAAAAGTATATTCATTGTGTATTTTCAATTACCTATGTTTATAATATTCGTTTTATATTATGATATTATTATTACTTGTTTTTATATTATTCTTATAAATAATCAGATACTATAAATTATTATTCAATTTCTGTGGAATTATTTTTATGTAAATCTGATTTTTATTATACTTTTTTAGAGATAACAAACCCATTGAATAAAATGTACCCGATTCCGGACGTGGTCTATCCAGAAATCTTAATAGTCGTTGATTACGCTTTGTACGCGTAAGTATTATTTTAAATAATTTCTCCTTAACTACGCTGAAATCCTAGATACAACAATATTATTATTTATTATTATGCTGTAATTTATCCAACGATTCGAGTTAGAGCCTGCAACAAAGACGTACGATTTTCTTCACCGATTTCTTTAATTTTTGTTTTGTGGACTTCATCAATTTGACAAATGAACGACTCATTTAATGCTTAACGTACAAGAAAATGATGAGAGCTGTTTCATCTTTTATAATGGCACGATGTTTGGAAAAATGGAAAAATGTATCTCTCCATTTAATCCATCTTATCTTTCCGTTTTCTTTTTACTTCGGTATTATAAACGCATCCTCCTCTTTACTTTGAATGCTACTTTTAATTTAGATCTCTAGGCGGAAACATTGACCAAGCTAAACGGTATATTGTTGCATTCTGGAATGGAGTTGACTTACGGTACCGTGCATTAACGAAGCCAAAAATACGACTAAATATCGCCGGTATCATTATAGCTACGGTATGTGTTCATTTAATTTCTGATTTACTTTTTCAGACGTTTCACACGTTAAATATAAATAACAAAATTTTCGTTATGTTAAAAACGGATGGAAATATGTATTTGAGCACTATGAACTTGCCATGAATTCAAACGTGCTCAAACATATATTCAATATTTAACACTTCTTGTAATTTTAGAAAAAGCATTCGTAGAATTACCTTCGTATAGAAATATTTCTACATTTTTATATCGCATTAAGAAAATATAATTAAACAATTGATTTTTTATCAATTTTGTTATAGGATATGAAAGCAGTTCCATACATTGAAAATAGTCGTCTTAAATCGAACTTGGTAGATGCTGATCAAGCTTTAACTGGGATGTCAACTTACTTTTACAGAGAAAAAAGGTTCCCATGGAAAATGTACGATATAGCAATGGCGACAACGCAGTGAGTCATCAGAAATTATTTGAATCTAATTAAATAAAGCAGAATTTATCAAAATCACAATATCAACAAATGAATAACTATATTAGATCAATGAATTAATAATATACGCACTTAAGATCGGTAATTGAACAAACTTTACTGATAAAATAAAGTTCAAAATAATTTACACTGTATTCATCCTGTAAGTTACACTGTAAAACAATTTGGCTTTTACAGTTTAAATTTATGCAACAAACTAGATGAATATTTATGCGACCCTGAAACATTAGGTAAGTAAAATTATCGCTTCATTTTTTAATCAATTATAAACCTTTAATTTCCACTTAAATACAAATAAGTAAAGAATGATAAACAAACAAATCAAAATACTACTAAACATATTATGGTAATAGGTAAATACATATTTAGTCAGTGCTAAGAAAAACATTTCTTGATAAATATCTACAATATATTGAATTTATTTCGATTAATAAAATTTATTTTAAAGTTTACATATTTATTTCCTATATCATCTGTTTTGAACAGTAATAATGCCGTTTCCTTAATATTTTTAGTTAGTTTTTTAAAGCTCATACTTCCATTCTAACAAAGAACAAGTTTTATTATACCTTTATCATACTAATACCATACTATCTCAATTTTAGAAGATACTTTAATTATTATGAATTAATTATTATTGAATTATTACTTTTAATTACCATGCACATTCGATGCAAATATTCTTTCCATATACGGATATGTATAACGCAGAAAATGAACATTAACAGGTTACGCTTTTGTACGTGGTGCATGCAATAGAAACAGTACAACAAAAACTTCAGAAGCTGTCGGAATAGCAGAAGACAATGGTGGTTTCAGTGGTATTATACCAGTAGCCCACGAGTTAGGGCATTTGTAAGTCTCTATTTTTTTTTAACCCCTTGGCGTATTATTTACTTTCGCATACTACGCTCGTGTAATATTTTACTATAGACAATTTAGAAGAAATGCAACAAAATTTTCCATTCTGCTTCAAGTGAAAATTTCATTTGAAGTTAATACATTGATAATAGCAAAATAGTTGTTTGCTTCGATCCGTCTAGAAATCTTCATCGAGAGTTTCACTCATCATCGTACAGCAAGGGGTTAACCCCTTGGCATATTATTTGCATGTTACTACGTACAATTTGAAAGAAACGCAACAGTTATTAATTAATTAAACACAACACAACTTCTAAACCAATGAATTCCTAAACCTGAAGCTTAAAATTTAGTCTTTATTCGTCGAGTATTATCGATGTATATAAAAGAAGTTTTTAAAAATGGTGCCCAAAAATAAAGTTTAATCGTTTAAACAAATCGAGACAGAAATATTTCTAAAATGAAAGTAATTTCAAACATATATTTCCAGATTAGGGGCTCACCATGACGGCACTACAAACGATACTAAAAAGTGTCCTGCAAGTGATGGTTACATGATGACAGGTACACTCCAGTTAAGCGAAAATCAATTCAAGTGGTCTATTTGCAGTATAAGGGCACTCCAGAAATTCCTCAGGTAAGATTCTTATATTACTTGTTAAATAATAAATAATCAAGTAAAATATAATCATAATAAAATGTTCAATATTATTGTAAGGATAATGTAGAACTGTAAAAATTTCTCTTTGTCATTTCTTTCTCATGAAAAAAATATAATGAAAAAAAATGAATTCATCAATTTACAATACTTTAGCATCAAAGTAATTTTAAATAGTAAAATATTGTATGAAAATCATTAAAATCTGCTTAAAATTGACTTCTTACAACGCCAAATGATTTTAAAAAATACGTTTTCAATATATCGCTTTCATTATTACGAGCGGAAATAATTTAGTTATTCGTTGATAATGTTTGTAAGTGAGATATTCCAAATAAAACACAATAAAATATAAATAAAAATTATATTTTGCAATTTCTTTGTACATCTTTTTCTGTTCCTTAGAATCCTTATTCGTTCAACTTGCTAAAGAATTTGATAAAGGTCAATTGCAAATTAAAAGGAATGAATGTCAAAAACTATTGTTGAGCTCTTGATTCTTTAGCTCCTCAAAGATGGAAAAATTTAAAAAAAGTATTTATAAAAATGTTCTGCAACTATTTTAGCGAAGATACAGCAAAATGCCTTTATGACGAGCCACCGAAAGCTACAGCAATAAGACGTCTCATGCCTGGAAAACTTATGTCTCTTGACAGTCAGTGTAAAAAAGTCTACGGTGGCATAGCATGTAAAGTAAGTATTAAGAACTACACTGATAAATTATATGCTAATATTCTAGAACTTTCTAGGAAAACGAGTCTGAAGTCTGCTATCGATTAGAATGCGAAGTTCCCGACAGCAATGGTGTATGTGCAGCGGTTGCAGCAGCAGCAGAAGGTTCTTCTTGTGGTACAAATCTCGTAAGTTTATGATATTTATAAATCCCATTCAATAATTTTATACGTCAATATAATTTGAATAGTTCAAAGCTTAAAATATACTTTACTGCTCTACTCTTCCTTTAATAGATATGTCTTGATGGACAATGTGTATTGGAAGGAACGGAAGTTAAACATGAAAAAGGTATACAGCGAAGATAAAATAAATTTATGTTTGTTAACTTATAAAATTGTATAATTTATGAATGTTATTTATTTAAAAATATTTGAATATACGAACAGAATATTAATAGTTAACTTACACAACTACTTACTTTAAGTATAAAAATATAAATTTGTATATAAATATAATGAATAAGATAACATTACATTAACCACTTGAGTGCCACGGGTTTTTGCAAAAACCCGGTCAAAAACTACCAAGCAGCGCGATTGCGCTTCTTTCGTTCCAATTTAGAAACTGAATTACGCTTTTCTATTTTTACAGACACAAATTTAAAATAGACCGATCGTTACGTTCTTTCAGTTCTAAGTGAATAATAATAAATATAAAAATGGATAATTAGAAGGAGAAGAAATAAAGAAGTTTCATCTGATTCTATGAACCGATAGACTGGCACTTTTAGGCAGTGTAACGGAAAAGCGCGATCGCGCCGCTTGGCACTCAAACGATGAAATACAGACAGAAAAATACTATTATTAAACAATTTTTGCTTCTATACCTATCTCCTCATATAATTCAGTTTTACTATGAGGATAATTTTCCAATATACAATCTATGATTTCAGTACATAAACGTTTTCGTTTTCCATATTCGCGAGAATATTCATTCAGTGCTTTCTCTGCTTTTCTTTTCGATTCAGTCAAATCTTCGGTACCACTTGCTTCCATCAATGCATCTAACTTATTTGTTAATATCTTAATACTTTCTTTGAGCACCTCCTTTTGTTCTTTTGCTTCTTCAATTGTGATACTAGATTTAATGGACATTAATAAAGCTTCCTGTACTTTAATCTCTTTTTCCAATTCCTGATATTTGCTCTCAACTTCATTGGCATGTGCCTGTAATTCTTTATCTATCCTCATTAATTCCTCTACATCTAAATTTGAATCCTGAACTGCACAATAAATCTTTTGTTTTCCATAGACCTGATGCAAAATTTACATATTTATATTACTTTATATCTATAAAATGTTTTGTAATAACATATGTAAATATATGTTGAAAATATAAAATAGCATTTTTTTATATAATTCATTTTTAAAATAATTAATTGGAGCACTTATTTTCTATCGATATTATTATATTATTTTAGAATCGTACTTTCATTATTTACAAATATTAACACTTTTGCAGCTAATTATTCCTATATAATTAAAAATCACTTGAAAAGATTAAATTTAGTTATCACATGCTGCTATGATTAAAAAGAGCATATTAATTACAAAATTCATTTTAAAATAACATGTTTATGACCGTCGATTAATTATAGCCATTAAAAAGACATGTTTATATTTCATTAACAATAATTAATCATTATATCTATGTAATAACTGCAAATGTGTTAACAAGATAGAAACAATTATTGATGAACATACATTTAATCTCAAATATTTGAAATCAAATTTATAATTTCAGAATCTCATGTGTGAACAGTTTATTTCACAACTTCAACTTATTCGCATTAAACAATTTTGTTTTTGATTATATTATTTATCATATAGTACTAGATATTTGACAATAATTATCTTACTTTTTCAAATATATATCCTTCAGCCTTCAGTTTATCTACAATTTTTTGAACTGCCGTTTTACCATATTCATTGTGTAGATTAGACACTATATCATTAATACTATAAGGTCTGTTTTGTATTTTCAAATACTTCAGTACAACATCCGCCATTGTTATTTCCAGCTCAATTTTGCCCTTCTTTCTATGTACAGAATTTATAAAAACATTAGTTTATGAGTAGCTACTCAAAATGAATTCACTATTTGAAACAATACAAATATGTCACGAATTGCATGCATTTTCATAGCAAAGTTGTTTTTATATTTGTTCTCAAACATGAACTTGTGACTAAGTTTTTATTGTTTCAATATACAACTTCCTACTACTCACCCTCATTTGACAGAGTTTAACATTTAGAAAACATGAATTAATTGTAATTATTGCAATAGTTACATTGATGTCATTAAACAACTGTATCACTATTTAGGTTATATGTTTTGCACTGCGAAATACGAAAAAAATGCAACATACATTATTATAACATAATATAGTATCAATTAAATTGTATTAACTTTCTTCAACTAGTACTATCGAGAGGTATTAAATTACATTACCAAGATGTAACGTCTACAGCGTATTAAATCAATTTGTTTACTTCAGCACACACGAGGTATACGATAAACTGTCATAGACGTAACATGCAATGTAAAATTTTGTCACACGCTACCGGGGTTCCTAGGAACCCCTAACCATTTTTGTGTCGCGTTCGACGTTACCGATAATAGAAAATTTTGGGCTTGTAAGCAGAAATCGGATTAGATGCATTACAGTCCGAAGTATAGGATAGATACTGCAAGTATATGGTACTCGGTGCCACGTGCTCTGAATTACCGACTGTATAAAAAATCAAAGGTTCTGCTCTGCCCTCTACGCCTAAAGAACGGTCAATAGGAAAACTACATCAAGCAAAATGATCGAAGTCGACCAAATAGTAAACATGGTAAACCATTATAGAAACGTATCCGTCACAATGTTGCCATTTTTTCAAACTCCCAACGCGCGAAGCTACTTCAGTTTTATTTATTGTTGTTTATTCAATAGAACGTCATGACAATGCAGTTTTTATTAATCCACAAGCGCAAGTATTTTTATAAATAGATTTACTACATAAATTACAGCTGTAAAATTTATATAAAAACATAACTTACCAGGCACAAACTTTTCATGTTGCAAGCTTGTATAGTTCAATAGTTGACCATTGGATTTGTAGGAGAACGACAAGACTCGTAGTACTGAGGAATCACGGAGTAACACAAACGACGCGTTCTAGTTTTTCTAGGTTTGTATTTTATATTTTCACGTAAGACTTTTTCTTCCGTCGGTGCCTTACTAGTTACTGTCTCATGAACCAGTCTTTATTTGGTAACTTAACTTATTAACTTATTCTAGTGATTTATTCAGTTATTTAACCATTTGCATTCGCGCAGTTTTCTTTTCACTATGCATTGATCATTTTAAAGATTATTATAATAATAATAAAGTCTAATAACTACTATTAAACTTATTTACTGTACAAATGTAGACTACTGTCTTCTGTTTTTATTATTACACGTAATTTCTAAGTAAAAATGAAAATAAAAAAGCTATTGGCAGTCTTGGATCTATGAAGTTAGTGACGTATTTCGAGCTGGTTGACCTAGGTGTCGTATTGGTTAGTCCTTGCGCTTCCATAAATTGAAGTGGAGTCCAATAACACTTTCACGTCCGCACAGTTCACAAAAATTTTCTTCTCTGTCGCCGGAACTTTTTGCAAAGTTGTTCATTAAAATGTACAAATGTAAAATTCATTACAACATAATAAACTTAGCTGATTTTTATTAAATGATACGTGTAAATACGTGTAATACGTGTAATTTCCAATAGCACCACGTTGAGGTCACCGCAAATAATAAACGGGATGCAAATGGTACCACGTTGGTGTCACCGGCAAATAACGACCGGCTTGCCAATGGCACCACTTGGGTGTCACCGGTCATGAAAGTTTTAATGTATCTGGGCATTTTTTACGGTGTCGGTATTTCAGAACAGTAGACAGCAAAATACATTATGTGCATAGTCTATATGTATTTCAAGTCTGTGTTCAATATTTTTTATTCTGATTCCTATCACTAGACAGTGGATCTCTGTGCAAATTCAAAATTTCAGAAATATAATTGGAAAAATAGAACCATTGTGGAAAATGATTATTCTTAATAAATATTATAAATATTATATTATTAACAAATATTAACTATGTAAAAATACACGAAAGAAACAATTACGTTAAATACAATAGCGTGTGGCATAGAATAGTAATAATTGAAAAATTAATAAAATTTACTACTACTACTCCACCTCTCTCTAAATGTTAAACACATATACAACATTCAACTATTAATAATATCTTAAATATAAAAATTGTATTCGTTTTTGGCGGAAATGAATTTTTCCTGAACCCAACCCTGACCTAACTCACCCCAAAGCTAAACAAGTTCGAAAAAAGAAAAATATCTCTGCTATCTAAATAAAATCCATTTTAAATTCAAGTCAAACCTAATCCAAACATCTTGAAGCTCTCCTTGAACCGTGTTATTTTAGCTAATAAAATTTCCGATCGAACCGCTAGCAGCAGAATAATCTAAGTTAATCACGTTTCGTAGTCCACCCTGTATAATACTCATGTTCAAGTCACAGTGGTTAGTAATCAGGTAGTTTTTGTAATTGTTCGTAGCTGAAATGTTGGGATAAATTTCTTAGGACACAGCTCTTATCCAAAAACCTCAAACAACTTTGATCGCCCAGGTCATGAAAGCTTTAAATTTACTATACATCATGTGTTACAAATGTATCTCTAGTAGTCACAGGTATGGTACACATTAAATTCGGAATTTGATACAATTCTTTTTTAAACGAACAAAAACGAAAAAAAAATTCAAAATGTGTAGGAGAACATATAACATATATTAATCCTTTACACTCGAATCTTTTTCTTACTGACATTACCAACAACTCGAAGTAATTTTAATAGGAAAAGTATATTAACATATAAATAAATGATACGCGCATGAAAAGAAAAGTCATAGATGTATTTCACTGTTTTTTATCGATTGTAGATATGAATGTTATAATATACTTAATGACAAAATTTTACAGTTTGTGATGACAAATTTTAAATGGCTCTGCTCCGAAGCCCTCGAGTGCAAAGGGTTAAAAATTCATGATTACGAGCAACAGTAAAATTCAATGGAATACATTTATTCGTCTTCGTCGAGAACATCAATAGCAGCTGATCCTGTGATGTCTAGGAGCTCCTTCGAGGTAAAGGTCGCGATGATCTTCTGTGGTCCAGATTTCTGTGGGATCAATTGGTGCTCTACATAAACGTCCTCTTCCGGTTCAACGTCTCGGAATACCAATGTTTTGTTTTTCGAGAGTCCCGGTCCGGCATAGTTAAATTTGCACTCTGTCAGCACCCTCCTCAACGGGTTTTTGAACCTGAGACTGATCGTTGATGGTTTTCCTACAGTAGGATCGCCGTCAATCTAAAAAATATTTTTTTCCTTTATCCTTCGCGTTGCGTTGAATTTGTATTACAAGTTCGTCGTTTTTTATGGATGTACATTTACGTTAAACAATATTATTTTCCTATTTTATAGAAGGAATATTATATCAGTAGATTATTCTCTAAGAAAATTTACAAATTCAATTATACTATTGATATTACTTCTCGAATAACATTGTTTTACGTTAATGTCCAGCTTCAACAATGTCACTTCTTCCACTTTGCGAAAATATTATTGCAGCAGGGTTTAAATATAATAAGAACCAACATTAAAATAAAATTTATTTTAATTTCACAGCTAACTGTGTTATTACTTAAGAAGTATAGTAAAAATATTATTTAACTACAAGATTAGAAATACTACTTTATTCTGACTCACTGCCATTTAGAAACACAATTGTCTGTTTTATTCTTATTGTAGATCAGCCAAAATAACAATAGCTTTTATTCAAGTGAAAAAAATGAAAAAGAAACACGGATTTTAAACATTATTTTTCTGTTACAGTTTAACACATAAATTGGCTATTTTTTTTAAATATTTCATTACTGTTTAAGAAGATCATACACTTAACAGTTAATGGATAAAAGTTTATGCAAAGTTGAAATGGATACTATTTTTGGACACTAATTGCTTTACCTTAACTGTAATACTGGGTTTCAAGACCTGGAAATCATCCTCGTCAGCCCATGTTTGCCTGGTTTCCTTAACCGTGGCAATACAGTATAGTTTCATAATGCAGTATTCCACCAATTTATCTAAATAATCGTCCACCGTGACCGCGAGTCTCAACTCTTCACCTTGTTAAATAGAACATGTCGATATATCAAATTTTAGACAAACAGTATAAAGTAAATATAATGTAGGTGGAAGAAACAAGGAATACAGTAAGAGGAATATAAAAAGCAGTATCAAACATTATACACCCGCCCCTCCATTTCCACGATACTTTTTTGCACTGGTCTCTTGTTACACGGTAAATTATAAAACTATTAACGCGGTATTATTTATACGCGATTTAAAATTTACTTTTGTTTTCTGAAATGTCTTCTTGTATTTTTGTTAAGCTATATGAAATAAATATGTATTTCTGATACTTATACCAGATTTTCTTTGCAATACTTTGTTTTCTTTTGTACTGACGGACTCTATTTACGCGATTTTCATTCGTGTACAACGAATCTACATGGAACGGATACTCTGTGTAAGTGGAGGGACAGGTGTATGTACGTACATATGTATCATTAAGTTATCGCATCAAACACAATATTAACACATTGTACACCGGTACACGTAATTGCAGGATTTTCAGCCTATCGTTGAATTGCATACATTAATGTAGCACTTTAGATACGTATAACACAAATCCGAAGTAAAATTACAAAATCGTATTCCTTGTTCTTTTTCGTAAGTTGCAAATTTTGGTTTGATTGATGTTTAAAAATAGATTCCAGTAGCTGAAATTTAGCCGGCGTACAATGTTAACAAATTTGATATTAGACAGATCAACATATTGACCAAAGAAAACTATCTCAAAATATCAACATTAAATCAATGTAAGATGTTAGGATGCAAAATGAATAAGTTTCAACTTACTGGCATTGGGTTGAAGCACAAAATCGCCGGACGCTCTCTTCACTAAATTCGCCTTAACCCCAGTATAATACACACTACCAGCAGATAAAATGGCTTGAATGGTTCTTGGTTGGTTCGATTTATTCTTCATGCGTACCGTAACGGCGAACGGTTGGCCGATGTTCACACGCTCAAGATCCACGAGATCGAACTGAACGTCTTCTTTACCAGGAGAGGGCAACGAATAAAATCTTTTAGCGACCTCAGTGCTACGCACAGCTCTGTACAACGTCAAACGTTCTGCCTCGGTTCCTGAATGTAAAGAAAATAATAATAGATATTAAATAATAGATACACATTGTCCATACATAATCTGCGAGGTAAATAGCAGCAGAAACTGGAGTAATAGCTGGAGGTAAGATAAAAAACGGACGATGTTAACCCTTTGAACATAAATAAAACATAAATAACAGTAAATCGTCAAGGAACACATGGAGCTATTGTCGGCTATAGTAGCGTGCAAGCTGCTAAAGGGATGTTACCCAAAATGGCAGAAACACTTTGGATCAGAGTAAAATCCAACAATTACTAACTGCAATTGCTAATGATGCTTCAATGTTAACACTAGAACCACTGAGCGTTTAATATGATCCATATATAATTCCTATAAAAATTATAACAATAGATATTTTCAGTTTCTTCAGACATTCATTATAGTATTCAAGTGGAATTATTTATTTTCAAAATCATTTCAAATATTCGATGCTTTTAAGATAGCAATAATTTTGCAACAAAATAATCGAAACCAGTCATCTTGACTGGTAGTTCTAGCGTTAAGACCGTTGGCCATCGAGGCAGGAAAACCTAGATAAAGCATGAAATGAGCTGATGCAATAAACAAGGATGTCGTGCGTTGCTATTATACCGCATCAAAAATAGAAACGATTAAATCAGGGTACCGACCACAACTACTTAGCATATGTTTATAGCAAAGCTGCGACAGAAGCTGAGACAGCGTCGATTCACAACGCTTATATCGTTGATCAGTTCACTGAACGTTCGCGACAATTCAACGTACACTTCTATTTCTCTTTTAAAGTTGTTCAAAAATCTGTAATGTCTTAACACTATAATTTAATGGCTCATATTCAAAATTTCGATTTATATAAACAATTGTTACGTCAGAACTTTTCACTTATTTTTAAGGAATTCTCCTAGGCGTAATAAAGAAGTTGTGATACTAAAGATTAATTTAGAAGTTCAGCATATATTTTAATGTTTAAAATGGTTAACACCAGAATTACCGAGCATGTAATACGATTAATGCATAACACCAATAAAAATTATAACAATAGATTACTTTCAGTTTCTTAAGACATTCATTATAGTATTTAAGCGAAACTATTTATTCTCAAGATTAATTCGAGTATTCAATGCTTTTAAACCAGTTACTTTAACTGGTATGATAGTTCTAGTGTTTATGGACATTTACCTTCCCTCGCCTTATACAACGACGTTATATCCTCTCTGTCTCTATCGCCATTGGGATCGAAAATCCAAGGTGCTTTTGTCAGTATCATGCGGCCAATACTGTTAAACAAAGAGAATAACATTTTTTCATTTTCCTTAGAGAAGAAGAAAACGATGCGTCAATTTAACGAACAATACGTTACCAGGTTATGCGAAGATGGTTGTAAAGTACTAAAAAGTATTTGCATAAATATTTTGTTGTTACATGCTATGTATAAGATTATGCAAATGAACTGTGCGTGACATTCCTCGTGATCGCTCCAAGGTCACGATTACTAAGGCGGCAATGAATTTAGAAGGAGTAGATGACTCAGGAAAAAAACAACGAGACTGTGGATGCGACGCTCAATTTGCAATTGACAGATTTTACGTTCATAGTAATGACTAAATTGCGGATTTCCATTAACATAAAATCCCGTGGGCGTGATTCACTTAAATCGACATTGAACAGAAGTATTCCTCTTCTCTCAATAATTCAACACGTCAGATGAGGTTTATACAATATCAGAGACTTCGATAAAACTGCATTCTATTGTCATTTTGTAGTTCCAATTGAAATTCGTATAAAGGGAATATATAAAATGGAATTGAAGATGAATACTATTGATAAACGTGAAAAAGGATTCTAATTTTGTATTTTAAGTTAATGATACAAAGTATTATAATTTTAGCTCCTGAATTTCTTCAACCAGTGAAAGTGAAATAAAAATAACTTACTGGATGTAACAGTGGAAAGAAATTTTGTTCTTCCTTACTTTAGCAATGCTTAGTAAGAAAAATGAAAGTGTGCGCGAAAACAGCGGAGTTTTCTATACAAGATGACATGAAAATAGGCATTCAAATGTTACTTGCAAAAGAGGTTTTAACATTTTGGTAGATATTTACAAACAGCTACGCTCCGTCGATTTCAATGCCTTGAAATATGTTGTCAAGGACATCATGTTGAACAACTTTCCTTTATGCACATTTATAACTGTCGTTCGGCCTTCAATTCCGAAATACAGTACGTAAAAGCGTATTCAATATTACTAATAAATTTAATAATTATCAATTGCAGCTACTCTTATTTACTACGTATCTAATTCTGAATCTAAATACAAGATAAACCTGATTCCAATTTAACTTAAATTTAAATTCTCATCTCGATGACTGTAAAAGTAAATATCTCCCAAAGTAAATATTTAGCACAATTTCTTTAAATCATTTCCAAACGTTCCTACAATATTGATCATAAACAAAAGGTGTTTATATTTTTAAAAAAGTCTCCAATACTACGCCAGTATGCTTTCATTATCACTAGTAAGAATAGTGCTTTCATTATCACTATTGAAATATCACCTTGCCCAATTGATGCTATATTAAATTTTATAAATATTATTTTGCAAATGTTTACTCAGATTTCGATTGATGCAATCGCACAAAGGCGTATCCTAATCATCGATTATATTATATTATCAAACACCTTATCTCCGATACCTAAATAAACGCACATCAACTTGTCCAGGTACAATAGAATAAACTGTACAGTAAATGACAGTAAACCTAGTGTTAAACACAGTGACACTGATACTCACTGATATTTGTTACAGTCGATTTTCGAGTAACCGAGCTCGCTCTCAGGGTCTTCTTTCCATCTCATAAGATCAGCGTTCACCGAAGCCACCATGAAGGTCACGTCAAAGTTGTACCCGACAGCCCCCTGCCTGATAGCCTCAACGGAAGCTGGACCGCACTGGTAAAAACCTTCGGAGGTTTCCTGCGGGGTTGAGTCGATCGCTTGCCAGCCGCCGTACCCTTTAGGCAAATCCGGCCTGGCCATCCACACATCGTTCCAAACGTGATAATTCCAGATAGAGTCTTCGCCCTCGAGGTTATTAGGATCGTATTCGAGTTCCTCGTTGTCTTTGTCGTAGTAACGATCGACCGAAAGGGATGCGTTCGCATCGTGAGCTGAAACTAAGTTCGAGACCACCCTGGATGGTATTCCAAGAGCTCGGCACACGGTAGTTACTGCTCCGGCGAAGACCCAGCATTGTCCGTATTTCACTGATTCACCGGTTTCTAAGAATTGCTCCAGAATCGGCACGCTTCCGGTCCATGCGGCAGGCGCTGTGCCATCCTCGTAGTCACCGTCCCACCGTCCAGTGATCACGCCCTTGTCATCGTTGGAATTTATCTGAAAGTTGAATTACGTTTAAAAGGCATTCACCCTTTTGAGGTCAGCAATGCTTAGGAAGCATTTCGGAGGACTTCATTGTTAAATATTTATAAAATTTGTGGGAATAGCGAACACGTCCACTGTTTTGGGACTTGTTGAAAAATGAAACGGGAAGATTAACTAGTTAATCGTACTACTATACACTTTACACTAGAACTACCGTGCCAGTCAGAATGACTGGTTTCAGTTTTCTTATTTCACGATTATTGGTATCTGAGAAATATTAAATATCCTAAATAATTTGGAAAATAAATAGTTTCACTCGAATACTGTAATGAATATCTGAAGAAACCGAGAAAAATCTATGGTTACCATTTTCATAAGGATTAGATGTGAATCGTATTAAATCGGTAGTTCTAGCGTTAATGTATATATACTCCATTCGCTTAAAAGATTCAATGATTCAGATTATCAGACATTTAAACATGTCGAACGTGGAGCCGATTTTCTTCTGCTGTTCGTTCAGGTGGAAGAAAGTAATTGCTTGAGCTATGGCTCTTCGTTTACAATGTTTTAATTGAACTTCATTAAAATGACAACGTTTATTGTTTAAACTTGACATTGCCAATTTAATCACAGTATAAGAAAAATAACAACAAAATGCGTAGTTTATGACAATTTTTAATTGCTTTAAGTTTTATTGATTCGTTTGTAGAGTATCTAATTTCATCAATTTAAATATTACGTTAACTTACAATTCTCGAAATGGCACGACACATCTTAACAGGATCTCCCCGAGATACGGCCTTAATGCCAGATCGTTCTAACAACAATTGACAAGCCGGTAACACGCAAGCATCGAATTGACCGAAGACCCATTCTCTGCCGCGAGAACTACCCCACGGACCAACCCATACCTTTCCCACGTCGTTTAACACGTACTCATCCAATAACTGCTCGTCCTCCATGAATACGAGATCCTCTGCAAACATAAACGCATTGAAATGTACAATTTTTATCCACTTACATTTCAATTATTACAATGGAATGATGTTCTACTATCTTTGAGTTTAATTTTGATTTAACGATATTGCATTTGTAATATTATATGATATAATAACATAATTAATAATACATTTGCATGTATTCTTGTCGTCATTTGGTATCTTTATAGACTCTTGTTTTCAGTCGAACTCAAAACAGTTTTCTTGTTTAAGTGGTACTTGTTAGGTAATCATTTATATTAGGAGGGCTACTGTAATAACCTTGACCTTATATACTTATGTAAATAATTACCATCTATTTGTATGTACATGGCTCATTCGACATAGGATATAAAATTTAGTTCTATAGACACATGTCAATTATTTCATTGAAAATTTAAAGCTAATTACAGAACATTTAATAACTGCAACTGCAATCCATTGGAATAAAAATAAAGGTACTTTCACCTGTTATATCGCAGTCGTAAAAGAATTTCAATCGATTGCGATATTTTATTTGAAACGCAAAAATTTGTTATATTAAATTCCCACGATATTATTATACACTAATCGTCGAATAAGCAGAAACTACAAATTACATTTATATTTTATTCAGCTTCGAAATTTGATACTCTCATCCTAACGCATTGTTCGATCATTTATAAGTCAAGTTGCCTCACCTTTCATCCATGGGTTGAACAACAAATAAATATCCCTCTCGTAGTTGTACGTATTCGGGGCTTTCTTGCTGCCTACGGTGGTAGTTTCAACATTCAACTGCCAAACACCAACAGGGCTGTCGATAGGACTTCTGACCTCTACGGACAGATCCACGCCGTTGATACCGACCATACGCACACCCCATGCTTCCAAATCGGTCAAGTAACTGTCTCTATTGGTAACGGTGTTCACCCCTCTTGTGCCTCGGAGAACATTAGGGTTTGGACCGAAGCTGAACAACAGTCTGACGATGTCCGTCTCGTCCACGTAGTCACGATTAAATCTGAGAGCGACATTGAAAGTCTGACCTCTTCTCAAGACAAGAGTTGGTTCCTCCAAATGTACCAACTCGTAATTGATCGTGTGATGAGCTGTTGCATTTTCTTTCTCGTATAGGTAAACTGACTCGACGACAAGCGGCTCCTCCGAAGACATTTCGAACGATGAAGGCGTCTTTTCAATGGAAATGAAATTATTTACAGTATTTAACAGGAATTTAGATCTGCAATATACGCTAACAAAGCGACAATCATTGGTTTTCAGGAAACTTAACGCTACGTTTACGAACATTTATCGTGTAATTTCTTTTATCGTTCTTCGAAACGTTAACGTTCGTTTATTTAGATCTTCGAAATCGGAGGTGGAAAATAGACAGTTCGGGTACATAGTTGTTAAACATAAAACATGAAATGAAATTATGAAAATTCTTTACGGGAAATTGTTAAATATTTTCATTTATTCGTACTCATACGTTACCCCTGTTTCTTTCAAAAAATTCAAGAGCTTAAATTATTCGATATCCTGAACTGACAAATGTGAAACTGTTTGCTGTACTGTAAAGGAAACAGATAAGTTCGAGCTGTTATCACTAACTCTTTCAAAAGAGATTTAATTTTAACTACAAAATGACAAAAATAAGAATGAAATCTTTGTAGTTAGATTACGTAAAACTCAAATTTGCAGGAGTGAAGAGGAAAAACATTTCTTTGAAAAAAGAAAATAATTCTATATTTTCATTAATAAAGGTTCTTTAAAATTAAGTAAAATATAACATTCTGCGAAAAATTGGATTATGTATATCAGACTAATATTATTAATAATAATGTGTATTTATTAAGTAGTTTAAGGATAATAATCCTGACTTTTATAGTGCTATTCAGAAAGATTAAAATTTTATGTAAAGACGATAGTATCTTCTGACATATTCACAGGTTCATTTAATTGTCATAAATCCGATGTAACGATGGTATGACTTAAATGAATCATTTACAACGGAGCATCAGTTTTTCATCCAAAAACAGTTATAACATCCTGTATATCCTCGATTTATGAGAAACTCTCATCCGTAATGAAATGTTAAGCTCATTGAAGTGTAAATGAATACAAGTTACTCTCCGATAGATTCCTTGAAATCTTACGCATCAGTGATCGTATATAAAGGAGGAAGTAATGACACATATGAGTCATCGACTTCAAAATCGTAAAAGTATACTCAGCACATTAAAATTTGAATGTAATGTTTTTATACATAGGCCGTTTATTCTGAAACTGGTGTGAGTCCATTTGTTGACAAAAATGAGTAAACAAAAAATTAACATATATTTTAATGTGAACGTTTTATGCATAATCAAGTTATAATTGAAATCTGAAAAGATTCGTTTATTTTCGTTAATCGAAATATTATTCCTAAATGGAATTATGTAATCATTCATTTTGAAAGTGTTATAAATTTGTTCAGTGGTATAAATTTAGCTGATTCTCAAAAAGCAGTTTCTGCGATGAATTTACATCTACTTAAATGCATAGAATCGCAAATGAACGAAGTAAACCTGACAGGATTTCTCAGCCGGTAGAATCGCAAACACTTCAGTACCTCGAAACAAAATAAAATGGACTTCGAAGGTAAACGATCCGTATGACTATTATTCAATAATAACGAATTCCTGCGCTAAATTTATGTAATTATATATTTCTACCTAAAAGTCTAAAAGTATGTGAACTGTCACACTATACTCAGTAACTATAAATTTCTGAAAAATTGCTACAAAACTGTACAGTTTTATTTCAAGTGCACTTTACAAATACAACACATCAACTTCACTGCTATGTTTCATATTTAACAACAATGGTAAATTATTATGCCTGAAAAAGTATTGAAATTCATCTAAGTAATTTGTCAAATATTACCAAAACAATGTAATTAATACTACTAATACCGTATATTCACAATGTATTATCGTAAAAATATAAACAATCTGTACAACTATATGTCAACAGACATTATCGCTTAAACTGACAGCTATAGTTGTAAGTAACTGTATCGGCATACGTATATACACACGTTGAAAGTGAACGACACCTCAACTTTCTCGGAACGAGTATATGTTGTAACAAGAATTTCGAGTATGCAATTATCATGGTGACCAAGTTGCATCCAAATTCCATGCGTCTCCCCAGCCACACATGGCTGTTCGGAATTTGTCTTTGATTCATCGAAACGTTGCGTAAATATCCGGGATATGTACCAGAACGTGATTAGCCTCGTAATAGTGCGTTTTCACCCTTGAATGGAATCGACCTGACATCGATGACTCTCAGAAATGTGATTCACCGATTTCTTCAACGAAATGCCTAGCTCCTAAAAGTCTTACTCAATTTCTGCACTAAGCTACTAGTGGTCAATCGTATTGTTCGTCATCTGCAGTCCTCCGAATCAAATTTCCGATTATATTTAATCAGTCTTGACAATAATTCAATGAATCCTTACAACGCTTTAAATAAAATTCATATTAAAATTCAAACATTTGGTATCTCCTGTACAAACGTAAATTTTCATTTTGTGAAAATAAAACGATCAAGGAAGAGATTCCTTTTTCCAATTTTTTTGTAGCTGCATTCTTTGAAAGAGGCGCGGAAAATGTATCTATTAATTTAATAATTTTATTATCTGCAACATATGTTTACCTTTATAGATATTGTTAAGAAATAATTTAATAATTCAATGGCTCAAGCTATATAACAGACGCACATTTATAAAATACCGTAGAATTGAATGATTTGAAAGGAAAAGAAAATTATAATAGAGACGCAATTCGACGAAAACAAATCTTGCTATAAACAATGTTAAAGGTCGATCTACCTTCTTGAAACAGAAAATTTGTGTCACAATTGTCAACGGAATAAAAAAATCCATTGTTAAAAAGTGAGAAAAGGTTAATAGTATACGTAGAATAATATTATACTAATAATGTAAAACTATGATGATCGTATATAAACGTGCAATATATTTTCTTAAAATATAAAACAGTTCTGTAAATATTATTAAAATTCCAAATAATTGTAATTGATCGATATGAGCAGATTATTTTATTACCACCATTTCTTACAAAATAACTGTGCTATTAACGTGAATATATCTATTGTAGTTAAATAAGTTTCCTTAACGTTTAAATAATTTCATAACACATCTTTCTTTTCAATTTTCATATGCGTCCTTAATTCTGAAAATGATCCAAGTCGTTTCGAAGATCAAAAGTCATATTTCCTTATAAGTTACACGCAACATTACACAGTCATAATAAATTCTCATTTTTCATAACTAAATATTTTCTGAAATATTTTGTTACATTCTATACAAATACTTGTTAACGTATTCAAACACAGATAAAATAAAAAGTAAAAAGTATATGACCGAGTCCACTTTCAAAATTAACCGCACGTATATGTAGTACAAATACATCGATTAAAGGGGATTACAACATAACGTTTTTTTTATGAAATATCTGGAATATATGTCTTCGATGTTACGAGCTGATACCATCATCTCCGATAAAGATAGAATCCGTAAGCGAGAGTCTAATTTGCATAAGTGTTAGTTTCGTAAGATTGCATACCAGAATAGATTTACTAGATTTCCTTCTTTTCATACTCAATCACAGTGTTCTTTCATATACAACTTTGAAAAAATTGTCGTGTTATTTCTAGCTTATAACAATAAATAATATGTAAGTTAGTTAATTTAAGAAAGGTAGAATCTACTTACCGGTTAGGTTATTAGTTTCTGTTTGATGCTGAGTAATTTAAGGTGTATCTGTAAAGTTGTAAACAATAACGGAACATGTATTTGTGTGCTCGACTACGAACAATTTTATACATATTTAAGTATATAAATCATTTATCTTTTAACTGACAGAGTAAAATATTGATAATCTAGTTCGGTTAAAGAAATCACACAAAATAATTGGTAACTTTAATATATGTGATTGAAAAACAAAGTATTATCCATCACCGAACTAATGTCAAACAGTTATGTGCTAAAAAATTGATAAATAATACATAAATACAAATCTTAGAAACTAATAGTAATTTGCGCTTTTTAAAAATAAATAATTTCTAAAAATCATTTGAAGATTTTAATTAAATTTCCTTTTGTCAGTAAAAAATGTATTCCATCGGAATTAAGGTTTGAAACTGAATAGTCGTTATTTTTGGTAAATATCCTGAAATATTTGAATCACTCGTCACATATTATTGAATAAATAAAAATCACATTTATCAAAACTGAAGAGTTCACTGAAAACTGGAGATAGTATTTTGATTTACGAAACGACGGCTAATAAAGTAGCACCGATTAACTGTCAAGTTACACTTTCATCGCTATACTGGTATTCACAGTGCCTCTCCGGCTTTTTATATAGGCGTCAGCTTCCTTCAAACTGACCATCCCACTACAGACATCGTTCAACAAATTTTCATTCTTTTATGCAGCTTAACGTTAAATTCTCAGTAAGCTGAACGTGAATCTGAAAATTGTCTTTCTCTATGAACCTCAATTTTTTCAGAAATCAGGTTTAAAGAAAGGTAAATCTTCAACTTGAAAAATATTTTGTGCTTTAACAATGACAGTTATGTAGTTGTTTTCTTGCATAGACTTATTTGATGAATTCTCGAATACAAAATTGTGTCGATGTAAGTTTAAATCAATTTAAAAAAATATTTATGTGAATTGAAGTGAACCAATTTTTCCTAATATCTTTCAGTATATTTTCAAACTAAGGGTTTGAAACAAAATCGTAGACAATCTAATTTACAGAATATTTTTTTTTACTTAAAAACTATAATAATGAGATTTTATTTGTGTGTATTTGTGGTCTTTTATATTTCTCTTATTTTTAGAAATAAAGATGAACAAAACTTTTTTTAAAGTACCTTAATTTGACGAAACTCAATGTTGTTCATTACCCACGGATCAAAGGAAAAAATTATTTTGCTATTATCAATTTATTATCTTCAAATGAAATTCCCACGTGAAGTAGAATGAAAAATTCTGTTGCATTTCCACAAAAAGGGCAATGGTAAAGTGTTATACGAGCTTAGTAGCGAAAGTAAATAATACGCCAAGGAGTTAAAACAGCTGTCTTCAGAGAACCGATGAATCAATCTGTTCGACTGTCAGTTTTAAGAGGTTTCAGTTCACGGGGAATATTTTCTAACGTTTGATGAGTATTCACCCTTTGCACTCGAGAATATTTTTCCCAACAAATATTTCTTATGTTCTGATGAAATATCAGTGGTATTTTTTACAATTAATATAAAACAATACCTTGCATAAATTAAGCGACGAAACTATTTTATTTCAATGTTCCATGTGTTGGTAGATTATAGAAAATTTAATATTGAATTTTAAATTTTATAATTTCGCTGGGTTAAATCAAATGGCGAGTGCAAAGGGTTAATATGTTGTATGGTGTTATGATCGTCTCCAATAGATATACCCAATTGTAGGGAAATACTCCGATACGTCATAGTACGTCTTGGTTTTTAAGAAGCTGCATTTGTCGTTGTTGCTCAGGCGTTATATTTGTCCTCTTACTCACGATCAACACGTTTGGTTCCGGTGTATGCACCTGCCTAAACATCCAGATGAAACAACGGGAACTAATTATGAAGTCGAAACCGTCTAATATTTGAAGCAATTGAATGTTATTAGTGTTCATAAGTGTGTATCCGCAGCAATGTCACAGTTAAAAGTAAAGATCTACAATCTATAATATCAAAGTTATTCGAGTGATACAAAACGGAATAGTGGAAAACATCTGAAACATAAAAGAAATATCATGAACTAAGTTGTAAATAATGATAATATCATATTAGAGACAATGAAAGCATAATAATCACATATTCATAAGTACATACATGTCCGCCATTATATGTAAATGCATTTTAGAAACGTCAGTCGACAAAAAACATTTCTAAAGAAATAAATTTGTTTTCTATTGTAAATAATTTGTGAACAGCAAATGTAACCTGTAAGGAACTGCAAATATATTCTACATTGTACCAGGGGAAATTTCAAGCGATCGTTAGCATTGAAATTCGTTATCAGTACCTCGTGTATAGCGAAGTTATTTTATTTTCTCATTTAAAAATAAAATCTTAACCTTCCTTGTGTGCATAGATTTTATCGCGTAACCTCAGTTTTCAAAAGTAACTACAGAACATTTACCAAAATTTGTTCACCTCGGGTATCATGCTTGCTCTAAAAATGTTAAATGTGTAGCATTTATAGTTAATGTAAATAATATTTAGATTCGAAAAGATGATTGTATTTTCTAAATGAAATATCTGAAATACTGATGGTGATGGAGAAGAAGGTTCTAATCGTAAGATTTGTGTTGAGCGCACGAAAATTTACATAACATTGGAATATAGAACATGTACTGAATGATATGAATAATTTGTATAAACACAATATCTAATTAAGTTTGTAGAATACTAATGGTAGGAACTGAAAAACTGGTTTGATCAAATTTTTTCAGAATTTAAATAATATTTCCTCTTTCGAAGTATTGTTCACTGAAATATGAATATGTAAGATACATTAGATTCTCAGACAATATAAACGAGAACGTTAGAAATAAGGGTCTATTTTAATTTCCTTAGCTTAGTGCGAAGGAAATACAGAAGAAAAATTATCTTATCGGTTTAGTATGCATCACTAATTAACTTATCGTTAGTGAAGTCGTAGTAGGAAAGTGGATGTTGCGGTTATCCGCACGATTGATATCGTTAGATCAAAGCATAGAAGGTATAAAAAGGTGCAGTTAGAATGTGAACAAAATACTCGTATCAACTTAACGAGTTTCAATAAATTATTAAAAATATAATCATTTTAATTAAAGCACTAAACGAATAACAGTAAAGGAGTATTCTCATTTTAGAAAATATTTGAGAATATTATCTTCTTCTTATTTACAAAAGGAGGATTAAAAAATTCTTTTTCGTTGATTCTTATTAATGTTCAAGTAGTTTGATTTCTTTACTATCAAACAGAAAATAATTCGATTCGCCTCGATCTATCCTCCATCATAAATATCTGACAAAATTAATTATAACAAATGGCGTCTATAAAAAACGGTTTACATATTTGTGTTCACTGGTTATTGCAATATAAGATATTTGCCATACGTTGATGTAAAATTAGCACCTTGAAGAAGACTCTTTCGATGTGCGTGGTTTACGATATTGATTGGTTACCTTATAATTGTATTATAATTAGTGCCGAAAATGAGTGTATGATTCCTTTCATGTGTATTGGATAACATAATTATACAAATAAACAAATGGTAATAAACAAGCTTTTAATTTTTCACAAATTTATTTGCGTTCCGTGTTATCGGACTACACAAATCATATTGTAAATTATTGGTCTGTCAGTGATTTTCAAACCTCACAGTTCCCCTTAACCATTTCTCCTGCTCCTCTTCACAGTTTCTTCTCGCGCGCGAAATTATTTAAACTTCACTGCGCGAATAAATGCATTCTAATGACGTCTTTTTCGAAGTAACAAATTCATCTGATACAGACACAGTCGTCAACAAAGTTGTACATTTTCAAAGCTGATCAATTTAACGGAATTAAAATGAAATTAAGTCATATGTAACAAAATGTAATACAAATATGCACCTAATTGTAAGATGGCACGCGTTAAGGCTCTCAAGTATCAGTAAATATTATTATATATTATCGTTAGACTACGGAAGTTTATGCAAAGTTACAGTTTTATACGAGTTGAAATAAATTGAAAAAAAAATTGAAAGTAAACATATTTTCCTTGTTTCAGTAAATTAAAAATAAAACGTAACTGTATCAAATTTTGTTAAATATTGTATTTTCTAATTTTTCGAAGATTTTTACGCGCTATAAATGTATAAAGTTCCGCAGTCTATTTATCACTCTGCAACAGAAATTTCAATTTGTTTTCGAACACATATTAACAATAGCGTAACAAAATGAAACAATTAACAAATGAACTGTATAATAGACGATACTTTAATGATCTTTGCCACTTCTAGCTGAACACACCGTACTTATGTGAAGAGTATGCGAATACTCTTGTATGGTATGTGAAGAGAATGCCATTTACATCTTTCAAAAGAAATTTATGCAAATATACAATATTTGCAATTTGAAATAAAGTATTCGAATATAACGTTAATCCGAACCTCGTATGTAATAGTAAAAAGTACCAGGAGGTACAAATATATAAAACGTGCTTCTCAAAATTTACAACGCATCGTAGTAATTCACATGTTACTTTGTAACAAATATATTTGCTTCATTGTTCTCCTAACTTTCAGGCCCATGTCATTTACCAAAATGTCAATCCAAATTTTCTTTTTTTTTTTTTTATAACTTTGTTGTAATATATCTTTCAAATTATAGTAAAAAATGTATGATTTCTTATAGACTGCAGACTTTTATGCATTTATAGCTTAAAATAATTTTCAAAACAAAACAAAATCGAAATTTTAATATAATGTTACTTTTTTTTATTCTCTTTTTAACCTACTAAAACCATCGATACGGGAAATCGTATTTAATTTCATTTTCGTCAAATCTGTCTATAAAAATATGAATTTGCATAAACTTCCGCCGTCTAGATACAAAGCTTGAGATAAAATTTTATTTCATGTGTGGCTTAATGGGTTAAGAATTTTATACAATCGATTTTCCTGGACAAAGTTCAGTTTTAGCTAGTTACAACTATTTGAAACTCTGAAGGTATACTTTGTGGAAAAATTAATATATGCGAGAAAATTAACTCAACTTTGTCCATTATTATTATCCACTCAATATATGTAAATTCATTTTATATAATTGAACTTGACATCAGATTCTGAAATGTATAGCTAAAAGTTCAATTGTTGTTTCCACAGCAAGTATAAATCAGAAGCTGTTACTCATAGTTATTGTACGTTCTAAGGAAAATGGATCATAAGTTGAGCATTCATCTAAATCGTCTAGAATTGTTACAGTAAGACAAAAAATATTACATAGAAACAGAAAGGAAAAATCATCACCTCCGGACGACTTAAATTCTCTTCCTCTTATTTCATTTCCATGGAACAGTCTCAAGCTGGATTAACTGGATAAACATCGCCTTACTGAACGCATTTTCATTACCGAAATTTAAAGATAAATTTTGTTTAGCCTACTAATTTATTTGCCACAAATATAAAACGTGTGTTTTCTGATCTTTTAAATAGGAAGTCCAATGATTAAAAAATTTGGCACAAGCATTAACTATCACACTTGCCTTTTCTAATTTTGTTTTCTTCAGTGGCAATTATCATCCAATTGCTTCGTTCAAATATTTTTTCTTTAAATTTAAAAAATTTTGATTCTTATACAGTTATTATAAAAGAAGTTTTGACAAACATATGCAACAAACAAATCTCAATAATTTGTTTCATCATTAAGGACCATACATTTTCCTCCATTGTTTCTTTTTAGAATGCAATCAATTTTCCTTTTCTATGGCACACATGCCAGGCACAAGTTTCTCTTCGACTCCAAACTCATCTATACAATAAAAGGCATACCAATTAAAAATTTTATAAAATCAATCAACATACATAAAATACATAAAACACTTTAAACTGTGCAAATGTTTATATACTGCAAATTCATAAAATTTACAAAATAAATTAAATTACTGAATCGACAACCAATATATAAAGTAATTCCCACTTTATGATTTTCTCAATGTATGTTTAACACCATGGATTTCTCATCTATCAAGAAAATGTAATTTTCTTTTTCCAAAAAATCGCTTAAATAATCTTGCTAATACAAAATAGTATTTAAAAATGTATATCTCATTAGGGTGTTAAATCTAACATTACTAGAAACATTTATTCTAATAACATATTCTATGGAAGAAATGTAAAATGAAAATTATGAGAAGTTCCTATTGAATATAATATTTAAGGTAGTTCAACTTACATTATTACAGCAACGACATCCATTATGGACTTGAAGAGTCAAATCTAATTTAACATAGAAGTAAATTGTTATAGAATATCAATTATCATTAACACATAGTAAAAAATAAACCATTTACTTTTTGCATTGCAAATACTATTTTGTTCAGAATTTTTTCAATCCATGGTGTACAATATAAAATACGTTCCACAACCATCGGCAATAAAAAATATAATATTTTAGGGTATCATTAAAATAATTCTAAATTAATAATAAACGCGGTAGAGTGATATATTTAATTGCAATAATTGATAATATATCGAAATAAACATTTAAGTGAATTTTGCTTGATGTACATATACATTTTTCGTTATAAATATAGCTAAAGAATGTAACAGCACATCTCTTAGATCCCATGTGATCTGAAAAATACGGCCGTATTTATACAATGAATGTCTACTTAATCCGGATCGAAGCAACCCTCTTTCTTTGCTACTTTTTCACGATGTAACAACAACAATTCGATAAACACGGCCGTGTTTTAACAAAATGCGTCCTCGATCCTACTATCACAGTCAAGTCTCCCGTTCTTTGTAATTCCACATTTTCACTGCAAATATAATTAACACTTCGCTCCAAATATGTCTTGCATTACATATAAGAACATACGTGCAATCGTATCGAAATATGTTAGTGCAATGAGATATACAAAGTGTCCAACAAGTTGGCGCCAAGTTATATATTAACCCCTTCGACCACACGAACATATGCCGTACGTCTTCACATACGACTGACATGTCAAAAGAAATTTTTCTTTTACAATTTCATATTTAAAAAATGAAATAAAAAGAATCATTGTATAGGATAATTTTTATTCAAAATATATACTATAAGTTGATATAAAAAAGAAGGTTCAGTCGCATACGATGACTAGTGGCTCGGTACGCTATACCGATCTCGGGTTGTAGGGGTTAAAGTAGTCAAATAACTGACAAAAATTCGTATGATATTATAAGCATCAATTGCCATTATTAATATAATTATTGACTGTTAATAACAGAACTCGCTTCGATTTCATGTTATTTGTTTCTTTCATCAGAAATAAAGTCATATTATTTTGATCAATAACATATTCCAATAATTATATAAATAGTATGGTTTATAAATTGAAAGTGGTCAAATCAAAGTTCGTATGACAATACGTCTATTCTGTATCAAAGAATGATTAACATTCGAAAATAAGTTAATGTAATTCTATAAAAAATTCTAATACAAATACAAAAAAATTATGAAACATAATATTATAAGAACATTCATTGATTTTTTCAAAACTTAACAAAATTGACTTTATTATGGTATTTGCAGACGTAATTCAGTAGAAATTTTGTTTACCCGATGAACTCATTAAACATATGGTTTAAATGGCCCAAATCGTTATAAACACTGTATATCGTTAACACTTTCGCGCATCTTCGTCGCCTCGACTCGAAGAAAAGAAAATTGTTCTTTAAATAACCAAGAAAATAATTCCATCATTGCGTCATATTTCACAACGATGGCAAAATTTTGTAGGAACACCAGTGTGCGCGAAAAATGCAACCTTCGTCCGAAAAGGTGCGGTATTCGATGTTCAAGAGACAAAATTTAGTGTATGAAACGATCGAAACACCGCGCAAACCCGTAAGCTTTCCATTTCGCATTTTATTACTCTCCACGTGTAATTAACATAGAATTTCTGTTCGATAGGACGCGAAAGCAGGAGTTGAAACGGTTTGGAAAAGAATTGTTTTATAACTATTATGCATAAGTTCTGACTAAAACACTTATGAAGAATCAAAATGAAACAAGTTTTGGTTTCTATTACTTCCAGTTATATTTCTACGAAACTATTATCACTGAACTGCATTTATGATATTTGCAAACAACTACATTGCAAAAGCGCAAATTTAAAGAAACTAATTGCAAGCAATTTATCTGTTCTTTATCAATACAGTCACTAAATTAAAAATAAAATGAAAGTATATTGAACTCTAATAAGTATTGCACTTTACGATCTGTTGAAGATTTTTTAATACTAAGAATGCATAAAGTTTTGCAGTATACTTGCAATTTTTTCAATAATCGAAATCAGTATTATAACCATTTCCAACCCCTGCACAAAATTAACCGTCACTTATTTTCTATGCTGTAAAACAGCTACATTGGTTAAAAAGGTAGTGCCCCAACTAGTCTGAATACATAATAATCAACAAATAATCGCGAAATATGCATTATTCTATGTATGTGTATGTGTGTTTGTGTGTATATATATATATATAGCTTCCATTTATATTATTTATATTTATATATATATACCACTGTGTTCAATACACCCTTGTCGTATGTAGGGGCATATATATATTTATATGTATATAGTATAATATATATACGTGACTAGTTCAAATAAAAAAAAACAGACGAAAGTCCCTACACGCTCGAGTAATTTTGCACTCACCGAATTATTAACATCAAATACACAACGTACAACGGTTTTACACGCGCATGATATTCGTGTTCACGTGCATATAAATAAATATGTTTGCACGTCGTATCTCTTGTCGTATTCAAGCATCAGTTGTTTTTTTCTTTTTTACGTTTTTTATTCGCGTACTTTTTCTTTTAATTAATACTTGTAAGCGTGACTGAAAGTCGAATCGAGTTACGCATGCGCGATCTAGGAAAATCTTTTACAAAGTTCCCTGTCTGCTTTTCTTAGTTTACTTAGACATTCTTTTTAATTTCATTTCATTTCATTTCATTTCATTTCATTTCATTTCATTTCATTTCACTTCATTTCATTTCATTTTATTTCATTTCACTTCATTTCATTTCATTTCGACGTTTCGTGTAACTTCGTTCCTATTCTCAGAGCCCCGGAAGTCTAGATTACACTAACAATGATAATGCCTATTTTTTTTGAGAACCGTCGAAGCGACTCTGTCAATCAGTCAGTCAGCCCGTATTATGCACGCGTCAAATAAATCGACACGGAGATGACGAAGACAACGATGTACTAATACGAGACGCTTCATACGCTAGCGAGGCGACGGGGACTCGTATTATTTGGTTGCATTAAATTATTCAGCCTTGTCGGAGGCTAACTCGGAGCGTCCTCCGGTTCTATCGCGCCGGCAGACACGGCTGGGTTCGTTTCACTACTTTGGCTCATTGACACGAACTGCTGTGACAACGTTTGCAAACTCTGCCTCACCTGAAACAATATAAGAATAAACAACGTTTTTTATTTTTCATTTTAAATAAAAAAATTAGTTTATGTCTATATTAGTATAAAAATGATTAGCCTTAATCTTCTGTGTTCTAAAAGTATTCTGACGTAGCAATTTCAATAAAATACTTGTCATAAACAGAATACTAGAATGCTATATTTAGTGGAAATGAAAAGTAATTCTACTTATTTTAATGTATCAAATTAACTCGAATGCTTGTTTTCGAAGGAATTCTAATAGAATTTTATTGTGTACAAAAAAAGTGTATGTGAAACCAAATTGTTCGTTAAAGATTAAGGAATTTTAGTAATATATTACCTTTATTATTTGATCAAGGTTTGTGTTCAAGTAATGCAAAAGCCGATCCTGTGTGAAACGTTCTGGTGAAACGAGGGGATGGTTGAGATAAGCTGTGTGTAGTTTGTCAATGCGAATCATCATTAGCGCTGCCGACACATAGAGAGCTGCTAAGAGGGCTATGAGAATAGTTATCACGGTACTAGTTTTCAGTCCACCTGTGAATAAGGATAAAAGAACATTGGATCTGCTGGATATGGTTGGGAGAATTGGTACCGATTGTGGCTCGATTCTGAAAATATATAGAAAAAGAATAATTAATTTGCAAAGTGTGACAAAAGTTTTACATTACTTTCTAACCAACTAACAATTAAACGACATTGACAATCCGTACGAATATAACTAAATTTCTTATAGATTTCCACATTTAAATTGAGCATATCATTTGAAAACATCTAAATTTTAATATTTGACTTATAAAAATTTCCACTCCCATTAGTCAAACTGTATAAGTTTAGAAACTAAATTCACATTTGTACATTTACGCACTGTGTGCAGTAAATAGTGTTCACTTTGTTGTGAGCCGTAAACATCCAAGTGGTTAACAAGTTTAGAAAAACAGACAAAACTTTATTTACATGACGGGCGGTGGCAAAGTGGGCCTGGTGACTGGTGGCGGTGAAACACCGTCAGTATCGGTACAAACGGTCGGCGGTCTGGAATTCAAATCCGTCCCGCTTTCCGACATGCTGGAGTCATCCTCTTCGGGGTTAACCTCGGAGTCGTCGACCACCGGTGTGTCTGGTGCAAGGAGCTTTTGTTCATTTGTTAGTGGTAGAATTTTGGGCGACGGCTGCGGTTCCATAGCAGCGTCCCAAACTTGCTTCATCAGCTTGAAGGTCGAGTCCCTCGACAGAAGGGAACCGAAAACATGTCTTTCCTCTTCGGTAGCGATCGCCACGGCATTTGGAATGATTCGCGCGGTCTTCTCTTTGCTGATCTTCAACACCGAGACCGTAGGTATCAATAGTTTCGTTACGTATCCGAACACGTTGCTGTAGAATGCAAAGTAGTTCGGCGTGATGTATAAGTAACCTTGTAGTAAGATGTCGCCTACCAGCGCGCAGCTGTAATAATTTAGTACTCGTTCGTCCGCAGCAACCTGGTGATCAAAGAGTTCAGATATTATGTATTAATAGTGATATTAATAGTCATTTTTAATTAAATAGCAGATATTAAAGCAAACTTGGAAAAGGGAAAGGGAGAATAACTTTATCATTTTAAAATGCTCTTAAAGCAGGCTGTTTTCAAATTGCGAGTCGTAAACATTTTGGACTGAAAATTAAGTAGTATATTGTCCATTGATTTAAATAAATTATTAATCGATACAGGTTTAACGTTAAATATAAAGCAGGTTGAGTGTGCTTGGAAAAATTTAGAATCAGATTACAACTTTATGCATTTATACTAGCTGTGAAGCTTTAAAACTGAGCATAGAAAAACCTTTCTTGAATCAAAGCTCTACTTTGTTTGGAGTATAATAAGACCATTAATAAAGTAATTCTCTTAATTTTAATTTCTATAAATTGATCTGTAAAACTCAGATAGCCTGTGAAATTTTATAATACCAAAACTTTGTTAAACTATGTCAACATTTTTCTTTCGATGTGTTTTAAATCTTAAGATTGAAGATTAACATTAAGGGCTTCTTTCGGGTAAAACGTTAGAATCAATATAATCTTTTCTTTTCATTTTGCCTATAAAAAGGAACATATTCTAAAATAGCATATTAAATTGCCGTAAATACTTAATTATTGCAAAAGGAAGTATCAGAAAATATTGAACAAGTCTCCAACACATTTCCGACGGCAATTCCGTTTTCTTTTGTGTCAGAAACAAAGCTTCAAAAGTGAATTTAGACGAGGTGCTTCCAGACCAGGAAAGTCTTACGTGACACAGTGAATTTTAGTGAAAGAATTGGCGAGCAATCTAGTTTATGATGATGTTGTGAAAGTGTTGCATGAAAACGCGCGAGGGAAACTTTCTTTCAATTACCTGAGAGAAATGCCTGTGGAATTTCTTCTGTCTAGCACTGCTGGTAGTCGTTGGTGAGGACGTGGACGAAGATCTGCTAACCTTTCCTGGAGCGACTGGTACAACACCACCAGCTGCCATGGATGGTGTGCTTCTACTGAGCGGCTTAGAAAGATGACTGTAACATATAAGAAAATAAACTGTGAATCAAATCAAGCTTACATTCGTGATTCTTCACTGTGAGTCTATAAATAGATTAGTCAATACGTCTTACGGTTTTTCGTTTTCGAAAATGTAAAATATTTTTCAAAACTGATTGAGATTTTCATGTTTACTGGAATGTAGAACATTTAAAGAAGAGGACGTCTTGTTTCAAATGATGAAAAATTCGCAAGAACTTTCCGTGCAACACAGTTACTCGGTGTCTTTGAAAACTTAACAACTTATTGTACGAGTGATTATTTCCTATCAAAATTAATATTCATTACTAAGAACATACAAACTCTGTGTTGTCTTAACAATATTCCTTGTTCTCCTTCAACATTGCACGCTGATGTTCAATAATTACAAAAAAAAGGAAAGATATATACTATATTTAAACTGTTGTCTTATTTTTAAAAGATTATAGATCAATCACTGATGTCTTCAAAAGATACACACCGTTTTCCGAGTACCGTGTGTTCCATAAGAAAACAGTTTTTTCAGCACTTGTTGAGTAAGTAACACTTTTTACTCAAAGATTTTTGTCGGACCACGATAATAATCTATTATATGTAACTAGCGAGCACAATATCTATTTTTTGCGATTATTCATTAATATATAAATTCAATATATTAAGTTAGTTAAATTAGTACAAACTCCAATGAAACGGAAACTTTCAGTTCATTTTCATTATTGTATCTCTAAACTATTAATAAGAATTTTTATGGTACTTCCCTTCTGTAAAAATAGTTTCGAAACATTTCAATTTGCATAAAAATTTAGTTACAACAGTTGCATAGTATTCTTTCCAGCTAATTATAAGCAAATAAAGAAATAGAGAAGAATAAAACAGAAATTTAACTAAACAACAGAAATGATATATAATGATATAGGTACAAATTATAGACTATATTATAAGTATCTATTAAAAGGCACCTGCTTTAAAGCAATGAATATAAACAAATAACAAGTGACTCTGGCACATACATGAATGAATACAAAAGGAAAGTAACGAATGTTGACAAATTACAGTGTCGTTTAACGTTCCTTCATTCCTTCATTCGTTCCTGTTGAATGCGATTATTATAAGCGATTAAATAACGTTCAGTGTATGAGTTACGACCACGTCTTCATTGATTTTCATATTACTCATAGAGACCGCGTCACTATATTACCGTCATGTTATTTCGAACGATTACACAAAAGCTCTACCCCGCACCTTGCGCTCTTCTTCCGAATCTTCGGACTCCATATGTCGTTGCTCCAGACATCGTATTCCATGGCGTGTGCAACCATCGACACAGACGACAAGATAAATCTGATGGATCGAGCAGATCTTAGACTTCGGCTAAGACTCCACAGATTGTCAAGTCAATCTCGAAGCTGTTACTTCTTTCTAAAATCATGAAAGAAGCAGCACAACGAAGCTCGACGAAACGAATCGCTGGCCACCTTTTGACGCACTGGAGCATTGATACGCCGACAAGCACCAGGAAATTATTTCGATCGCTAATTGCAGTCCGCGTACAACTCAGTCGACTTAATATAAATTAAGGTCGATCGAAGACGGACGAGGATGCGGCGCGAGTAATTGGATCCGCTGGAAAACATCGAGCGCGTCAATGTCTTCCCATTGATCGACGCTTCGCGACAATGTTACACGGACTGTCTTTTTACTCGCGATTGTCAATAGAGTTTATATTTAATAGCACGCCAGGTTACGCGATTCGGTTATTTTCTTTTCATTTTTCTTGCCGAACGATTCAAACGTTCGATTGGCGGACATCGAGGTCGGAAACGTGAACATTCAGGTTAAATGTAAACTTGTTGTGCAAACTAGCCGCAATGTTAACGGAACTTTGAGATTATTAGATCATTTCCCACCTATGGACACACGCTCGGAGCACGCGAAATTCTTTAAGAATTCAAGAATGCGGTAAACTTACTTTGGAAATTCTCTTATTGGGAATAACGGTGCGTTGAACATTAGAAACTAATGTCTATAATTAGGCAAGCGTGATATCATTAACTGTTGGGCAATCCGATAATATCTACATCCTGAACGTTAATGTTTTTTTTTATTACATCTTCTGTATACTGTATCAGAGGACTACCGTCGAACAGTAAGTATGTATGCATTATACGCAATTCACATAGGTTAGTGTGTTCAATGATCGTTTTCCATTCCTCGGGTAATTTTTAACATTTATAACTGAACTTTTAGATACGAAATTAAGCCGTTCGTTAGAAGCGTTAACTATGTTAATTAGGAAAGCCGGTGTTCTTTGTCATCTGAACGATAACAATGGGTTCACCAAGAAGTCTTTTTGTTTGGCTTTTAATCTTACACAAATAAGATTAATGCGAGATTAAAATATCTCAGTACTTGACTAAATAGTGTAAATTTACTTAGAAGATAGCAGGGCTGATCAACGCAGTATACTAAAAAAGTCACGTAAATCCTGTGAAATTTGACAACAGGTCATGGAAATTCACCGTAGATCTTTGTTACGTTCACCGATTACTTGTTTATTATATCACGTTATTTATTAAATGACTACTATAAGAGCACCGTCAGAATCACTAAGACATTTCACCGGTGGAATTGTTTCGCTTTACATTTTCAATGTAAATTGATCAATTGTTTTATCACAATGTAAACTAATGCATTAACACTGTTCGTTTTTCTTCTTCTTATCTAATTGGTTTTGGTGGCTCCAAGTTATAGGCGAATGAGAGAATATCACGAAACAATAATTATTTCTGTTACTAGTTTATAAAGTTCCGAGTAACAACGGACGTCGCGTGACGATACCAACGGAAATCGCAAGTTGAGTATCGACTATTTTCTATATGTATCGGTCAACGTGTCACGATTGACTGTCGATCGCAGAAAATATCTTGATGATAATGGTGAACATCTGCTGATAAAACACCTGACAAAATATCTTAACATTCTTCTATAGGTATTCGCCAATTTGAAAAATTAAGTAAAGCTGTTCCGATAGGACGATTGGTTGTGACAAATAATCGCCGAGTATATGGCAAACACTGATAAGATTCTTGATCAGAATTCAACAAGGAAAGTTAGTTCATGTTAGAAACGGACATTTTGTTAACTCCTTCAACATAGAATTCTCTCAATTAACTTAGACAGTTTTTTTCTTGTAACTTTTAAAAGAGATAAAAATCAACAACAATCTTTATTACATCTTATGGCAGATTCGGCAAAAACGATCATTCCAAAAACGTATTTGCAGTGAAAATGAAACTTAATGAAGGAAGAGAAATTAGTTTAGAAATATTTCATAATAAGAATTGATAATTTGCTAAAGTATAAAAATTGTAATTTATAGAGAGAAAAATTATCAAATGGTACTGACTAATTATGAAATTACAGTACATTGATCGGTGCTGGACAATAGTTGACAATAACGACATTTCGGAAAACAAAAGTACATTTTATTCGGTGTTATTAAATTAAGATTAAATTAAGAAGTAGTGAAAACTACCGCGTAAAAGAGAGACTCGCGTAAGAAAGTGCCGCGTAAATCTATGATCAGGTGTATATCAACATTCTGCATATCTTCATGCAGACCGTCTTAATCTCCATTGTTACGTAGGTGAAAGTACGGTAAGATTATCAAATCGCTCTAAAGTTGATACTCGTGTTTAATCAAAAGAGAATATTAGCAATGATGTATGAACCTTTGCACAATCAATCGATCACTGTTTTATACACAATGTTTGATGTTTCGATAAAATTGGATTTAAGGCCATTACTTTGTCGATTACAAAATTGTTTAACAAATGGTCCCTTACATCTGGTAAGTTTCACTGACTTTTACGAAAGCTAGCTTTAAAAAGAAACTTATCTTTGCAATTATTAAACTTACCAACATGAGTTTGTTTATATTGCAGTATCTTATAAGTTATGTAAGATGTACAGCGTGGCAGAAAGATAATTTTAAAGAATTACCATACTTGGTAAGGTTTATCGAAGGTATGCACAAGGTGGAGATTTTTTTCGATATGCAAGGGATGAGCGGTGTGGATTACAAAGTAGAGTCGAATCCAGACACGAGATTCGTAGTTGAGAGTTGGTGTTGAAGCGAACGGTAGTCGATTTGTCTAATTGTTAGTCGAAATCGCGTATAACTTGACGGCATATTGTATATGCATATTTAGCTCTAAAATTTTTGTTGTGTAATTAAAACAACCTGCGAGGCAAGGAGTTAACATCGTATTTTATAAATAATTCCATAGAAAACTGATGCTTGAAATTACCTTTTCTTATTATCCTTCAAATCGAATGAAAACTCAAATTTTAAAACGTGGTGGATGTAACAGGAAGTCTCATACAAACAAAACTGATTAATTTTTATCGCGCAGGTGTGATGGCGGAATAGCAATATCAAAGAATGAACTGATCAGTGAACAGGTGTTACAAGAGCTTTTGATACCATATCAGCAGGACTATCAATTTAATAAATTTTTTTACAGAATATTCTTGGAAGTTAACACTGTACTGTACGGTGATGAAAAATCTATCTACTTAGAATTATATATATAACTTTACACTTCACAATTTATTATTTCTGTTAATAAATTACTGTTAGTAAATTACACAATCGTTTATTGGAATATATTTTATAGAAGATTTGTAGAATTGATATTTATAAGTGAAATTACTGAATTATTGATAGTTTCGAATATAATTACTAAAAAGGATTCATTATTGTATTTTATGGTAATTGGTATTCGCTAAACTAACATTATATGTATTAACCTAATTATCAGCACATAGTGAGTCCACATTGTGTAAAAAGAATATCATATATAAGAAATTTGAAATTTTTATATATAAGAGAAATTTGCTGTATTCGTTTACTTTTAATCTTAAAATACTATACAAAATCATTTATCATGATTTTTGTTAAGAAGTCATATTAAAAATGATTTCTTTGCTTAATACATATTAAGTTCACTTACACTTTTTCCCTGTTACCTTCACCTTTTGCCACAGGTAGCCTTACTACTTTATCTACATTTTACGCAAAAATTTGAAACAATTCAAATTACGAATCATATTTTACAAAAAAATATAAAACTGGAGGGCCACATTACCATCTTTTCCTTTGCTCTATAAATGCACAGAGCCCTACAGTCTAGTAATGTGTATTGACATTAACTCTTTAAAATTTTAAGTAGTATACGTCAACATATTGACTAACATATCACTAAGTGAAATCAAGTTGTCTGATTATCGATGAACGATGAATCATAGTATTATCTGATCCAAGTGAACACATTTATTCTTTTAGTTAATAACTTAAAAACGTTGAATACAATTCATTTTTTAGAAAAAGAATTGTAAACACAGGGGTAGGAAGATTAAATAATTTCGAGCAGCAGCATACGGAATATTCTACTGTAATTGAAATTCACTGGTATTCAAAGACAGTTTCAGACCTATTTCAGTGGACCAATTCAAATCGGATTAGGGATAGCATCTGTGTTTCGGGGTCACTGGAGCGAACAGATATCTAAGCCAGTTGAACGGCTTATGGCCGTCAAGGCTGCCCAATGAGGTAACGATCAGTCCAGGCATTTCAAATCTCGAACCCAAGAGAGGCCGATTCGAGGAAGGTCGAGGACTCATCCAGTCATTAGGAGCAGAATTAACACTGAAACTACCGAGCAGTTAAATTGACTTTTCGAAATTTCTCTATAGAAACTCTAAGAGTGCATCTATCGAGACTTTAATTGATTTACAATTCAGTTTGCGTATCGCTAAATTAATTTCTTTAATTATTTCTCTGAGGAACGTTTGTTATTTTTCAGTAATTACAAAAGGAGACATCAAGAATGGGTCATTTTGACCCGTCTACAACTTCACAGAAATTTTTATTTTCTTTCCTCGACCAATAATTATTTTTATCTATTATTTTTAATTAGATTACCGTATCTAGCCCTAGCTATCAGCTCCTGGTCATTTTTCGTGCCTGTTTCTATTAATATTCGTATTATATGACACTTGTAATTGCTGCTCAACGTCTGTGTTCTTTATAACCTAAAGTAACTTATGTCAATTTCAATATTTTAATATTTGTCTCACTTTAGTCATTCCTATTTAAATTCTTCAATATTTCTCTCACGTTTCTATCTACTATTAACTTTCTTCATTTCCCTTCATACTTTCCTTGAAGGGATGCACTCTACCCTTTTCTTAATATTTTCCTCATACTTTCATACTCCTACCTCGCACTTATTCTTAACCTTTCCCTTTTTATCTTCTTTAACGACATATAACTTGGGATACACCTACTCAAGTTCATACATCATTTGATACCTTCATAATGAATGTTTAATATTATTCAAATAAAGTTTTATTAAAATCATCATTTATCTATGTAAAATAATGAATAAAAAGTAACAAGTAAATTCAATTTACGAACATTTTTAATTATTCTTTACTCGAAAGTAATAATCAGATTGAATTTATTCGTCATTCTTGATTGGTTACTTCAAATAACTTTCGCCCAACACTGTCCTTAACCTTTCCTTTTCTGTCTCCTCCAACGCTGTATAACTCAAGATACGCCTATGTAGTCAAACCTACGCATTATTTAATATCTTTAGCCTGCACTGCTTTCAGTTCTCCAAGGTATATACCTATAACCATTTTATCTCTTCTTTAATGCAATTATACAGACGACTACGCGTTTCCTCCGTTTCTGTAGCATATCCTCACCTTTCCACAGTTTCTTTACCACTTCCCCCGACATCTTTTTTTATTCTTTCTCTATTATAAACTCACGATTATCTTAACTCAAGCTACATCATTCTTTTCTTTACTCCTTTATTGACATATGCACAGTTGGGGGATGACTTGATGTCTAGCAGAACGACACAGGAGCAAGAGGTGTTTTTCTAATTTACAGTTCTACAGTTTTAATTCACTACGTGCAACCGTATTGATGAATAGCAAATTAATGATCGCAAATACCCGGAATTAGGAAATAAAACCGACAGAAAATTAGCTGAGAAAGAACGAAAACTAATCAAAAAGCCTGAGCCTCCCCAACAAGCAATCTAGCAGCACTTCTAGATCTAACGCGCCTTGTTAACACTTTGGTCGCTGTCACGTAAAATGTGATTTTGCACCGTTGCTTTCAAATGAGATATAAACTGATTTCAGACCACAGATTTGATGGTCGTGTGTTACTACATGTCAATTGTTTCCGTTAAAATCTGCTGCTTTTGTTCCCTACGTATTTTAACGCCAACAATACGCACCATTAAAGGCCTGTCGGAAATTCTATTTCCTCATTGCTTCGCCATGGTTTTCCACGTTGATTAAAAAATAATATGAAAATTTGCTAAATGTGTCATCTTGTGCATTAAATTAGGAACTATAATAAATGTCTCAGAATCTTATTAGACTTTTAGAAAACTCGGAACAATAAAAAATCAAACCTATCCATAAAAGGTCCATATTACTGGTCACGTTAATGAAAAACCATATTACCGACAGAGGATTAATAGTATCCATAAATACACTGCAATTATTAATTACGCTAATACGTACATGACGCCGGTGCGTAAAGAGCTCTTCAGAGAAACGTGTTATCAAAACGCCAGCTTATCTTACCTCATCCAGTATTTTTCCTTTCTTGACTTTGTTCTTCTTCTCTATCAGATTTTAAAATTTGTTCTATTCTCTAAGTTTTTCGCTCGTGCGCTTTCGTACGTGTGCCAATTTTTCTGTGTGCATCTTTTGCGCGCGCTCTTTTCCTGTCCGCTTTTTCCTGGCTGCGAACTTGACCAGATCCTTACCTGTCGTTACATCTCAAGGCCGCGTGGCTCGGACTCCTCGGTGGCTGAGAAGTGTTCGCAGCAGCTGCGGTGAGCTGAGAGCCGCTAATTGACTGCTGGCCAGCTTGTTGCCCACCAGGGGCTACTTGAAGAGGCGTGCTGGGCGCCGATCGTGCTCCTATGGACCCCGCAGACCTGGAACAACCAGAAATTCGTATAGTCAACACCATCCCGACAAACTGTATGCTATTGTACAATTTTAATCGCTGGGATTGTGCGTCTTGAAGTGCTGTACAAGGTCAAATCAAAGTAACGTTCATCGATCAACATTTTGACCGCTGTGTCACCCTAAGTCCAGTGTCACAATACTTGTCTATGGCTTTGGAAGCTCATTTTCTCCATAACACATCGAACAAACCGAATTTGTCGGAATCTATAAGATGCGAGGAGGCGAAGAAAGCAATCGCCGTGGAGAATCTTATTTTTTAGTTTTCGTTTCGTTAGGAAAATTGCTTTGATTGTATGAATAATTTGGCGAGTGGCGATTTGGCGGTCACCGTGTTGATACAGGAAACGGGAATACGCGCACATCGACATTGTGCGATTAGTATATTAGTAAATTATGACACAATATATTTTAATGTTCAACAGTACGTAGTTATTTATATGCCCGTAAAAAAATTGACAAAACTTGAGAGAGAGGAGGGGTGAGCGCGTAATAATCGAAAATTTGTTCATTAAATATTATGCAAAAGACACTATGAGTACTTTAAGTATTGAAGCAGCAAATTATACTTCCACCGTTCATTCATTGCAGATTTTAAGGGTTGAAAAAAGAGTTGTATGACATAACAAAACGATGGATATTTTAGTGGAGTAAAAAACAGTTTGCTTTGTTAACAAAGTATGTACAATTGGAGATTAACTTGTCTAATGTCAAAATTATTTTTACACGTGTACTCGACTAATACAGACATAAATTAATCTTCAATGTACCACAGGTAAACAGTTCTCACTTTACAATTTATATTTAAAAATGGTTGACTAATTGAATGAGAAAGAGAAACTCGAAACATTTGAAATCTCGGTAAATTTATACAATTTATACAATTTAGTGTAAATACAAATGTTCGTGAATTCATTTGGGAAAAGTGAGGTTTAACAGTCAGTGTTTTTTGTCGTGGGTTTCATAATTATAATAGCAGTACTGTTTGCAGTTGCTGTTGGTGCATAAAATTTATAAAAATTTAGTTATATTTAATTTATCGACCACTGAAAACAGGACATAAGAACAACTTTGTTTAGAATTTGAAAATAGTAAGATGTTCAGAATACAAGTGGCATAAGTGCAAAGGCAGGGTGATATATAAAAAGGATTGTCTTCTGTACTGATATTTCACAAGGTTATCTGGGTCATCGATGTCCTCTTCTTTTTTTTTAAGCCATTCAAGATATTTTTAACCCTCGGGTGATCTAGCTGACACTAACATGAATTTTATGAGGTTCCAGTTGACAGTGAAATGAGTGTGTTAAACTCGGATTAAAACTAAGATGTCTGGATGTCGACCTTAAACCTTTTACTCAATCGTTACTAATCCTTGTAATCTAACAATGAAACATAACACTAACAATAAATCACACTTTATACTTTCTTTTCATTTACATTAATTATATTAATAACATTTCACAACTAAAATCTGTTTAGTAGAGATTCTTTATTCATATTTAATATAACTTCAGTATTATATTTACATGCTTTGTAATGCAATCAATATTCATTCATTATTCAACACGTTCTGTACCATGGAAATTTCGGTCATATTTTGCTTATGAACTGTATTGATGTTCTAAATAAAATATTAAATTATATTCAAGTTTTTGGTAATTTTCATATATTTTGATATTGTTTCTTTATGTTTTCATTGCTTTGCAACGTATACCGTTATTCTTGACCATGTGTCCCTTAAAAATATTTTCTTACAAAAATTCGCGTGCACCATATGTGGTACACATGGCACTGAACGTGTTAAGAGGTTATACGCAACTCGAAGAAAATTATTTTTGACCGAAGTATCCATAATAATCCAAAAATATTTGATCAGTTATAACGTTCGTAGTTTCGAGAAAAATAGAAGATAAAGGGAAAAGTAGATTATTTTCTTATTTATAATCGTTTTTTTATATCTCTTCTAATATCTGCCGTAATAAATATATTGAAATCTTTACAACATATTCAAATTACTTTTAAAGCGAATTGTACCCTTACGTTCATAAATCGTCGGACGCTGAATTTTTGTTGAAAAAATCTGTTTTTTATCAACATATACTAATGAAATAAATGAAATATGATCTACGCTACCACCTTTTTAGCACAAATAATTCATCACTTTCTTATAGAGCGTGTGGCAGGCAGTATCGATTGATACATTAATAATTCTATACTTCCATTTAAATAGTATTGATTACTTTGAACACTTTAGTTATTTTCTTTTTGGCCTTGAGAGAAATTGTTTGCTCAACATAATACTTTCCTTCTTTCTTCACCTTCAAATCAAATTATACTGTTCGCTAATATCTTTTGTTATCAACAGAAATGGTGATAGTCAGACCTGAGATACTTAATGTGCTCAAAAGAAATAGAAACCCGTTTTATTAATACTGTCTATATTAAAACAACGATGACAGAATTAATACAAATATTTGGTCGTGAGGGTTAAAGGAAAGAAACACACGTGCACTGTTCACAATAAGATCAATAGATAAAAATGCATGGATAAATTTCATAAAAGATCGTAAATAAGATCAAATGTTACAAGAAGCTCACAGGTTTTCATCTCACGATTTCCATCAAACATATCTATAGTCCTGTAATAAACAATTATTATAAATAGTATAATATATATATACCTTTTTTTCTTTGTATAAATTCAATGTAAATATGTGAAATGTTAATAATAAATAAAAGGTTTCAAGATTTTTAGAAATAACGCATTACGTTGAATGTTGAAGTAGATGTTATAAACTTTACGAGTGAGTTGAAAATACGAGATAAAGTCTTGTCACACAAAATTTTGTTTTCCGACGAACCAACAGTTAAAGCTGGTCACTTATTGCTTTATCAATGTGCAATTTTTAACATGTATAAACATTGAATATAATGTGTATAACCCATACAACGTACATGACGTACACAGACATGTGTAAATAACGAAATGAGGTGTTATTAACTGCTACTTATAAAAGTTTTTATACCATTCAAATCGATTTTCCTTCAACGAATCATTGAATAATTATAAAAGTTTGTTTTACAAAACTTAATCAATAAAAAACCATTTTTACGAAAGGACTCGATATGGTAGTTACTACACTTCATACACTTTATTCGCCGGGTATTTAAATAGTACTTTGATTAGGTAGGAATATTGATAGAAAATCAATAAAACCACACCACAGTTAACGTTCACAGTAAATACGAAAAAAACAGAGTGTAACAGATATGTAAGTACTTGACACGACAACAAAGCTGTGTACCTGTGTTAAAAATATGTATTCATAAGCATAAGGTACATAGTGGTCTTATATGAAAATGCATTATTGAGTTGCAAATATTATGAAAATTTACACTTTTCAACGGCTATTTCAGGTGAATAAAAAGCGAGGAATTTAAGCCCTTTGTTAAAATATAATTTTTAGTAGAATACTACTGCGAATCAAACATACTTAGGCTTCCTGTAAATTTAATACAACTTAATTTACAGTACAGTTACACACATTTGGGCTGTAATAATTTTAAAAGATTTATCTAGCACATACGTGTTTTAAGCTGAATGAAATATCGAAGATAAAAGTAAAAAGATAACAATACCATAACATTTAGAACTCAGTACAGGTTTATACTAACTTAATGAGATATTAACGTGTATAGAACAGTAAAATATCGGCGTTTATAAATCTGTGACGCAAACATTTCTAAAATCATACCTAGCTCTAGGAAGCTGGCTCGAAGCGAAGCAAAAGTCGATGAGTCCTCGTGTTTCGAACTCCATGATTCTATCTGTCGGTTGTCCCGACTAACACAGAGTATAAACAAGCAGTGATTAAGTAACGACTCCCTTAAATCATATTAGAGATCCAGTATCAACGTCGATTTTCAAGTCTTCCAAAAATCGAAGCGAACTGAGGTTCACCTACGTTTACCGAACAAACGAAGATTGTTGATCAGATGTGATACTGTTTCCCAACAAGAGAGAAAAAAAAGGAAAGAGAGTCGAGAAAGCTGGATACAGTACCTGTGCTGCGTTTTGCGTTCGAAAAACAGCAAAAGTCCACGAGAGATTCAAGTAAAATCAAAAAGTAATTAACGATTTCTAAGACTAAGCCAGTTGCCCTTCACTCTTTGTGAAATACTGAAAAAACTCTACAACGGTTTGAAAACTAATAAACTCAACGGAAAGTATATCCTTGCGAAAAGAAAAGTTGACCACTGCTGCGAAGCCGAGTAATAAGTATACACCGCACTAGAATAATAAACGGGTGTCACATTTAACACCGCGCAGCAAGATCGTGTTACACCTATTGCCGAGAATCTTTACCTATTCCAGAGGAAATCAACTAATTAACGCAGCTATTGTAAGAGGCGTCAAGGGCCGAAGAAACTCAAGGAAAAGTGTGGTGAAGTATTATTGCACAGATTGAAAATTCTTCGAAGTCAGCTGATGTATCGTCGTCCAGCGAGAATACAAAGTGATTTTTATGAATTATCAAAGACAGTTTCCTTTGCAGTGTATCGTCGAAGGGGGCTCAATTAGTAGAGACCGTACTGGTATCGATGTTTCCCGAGAATCGTTCGGTAAGAGCCAAGAAAACTCGAAGAAAACACGAAACTGATGTAACGAATGATAATAGTAAGCTTTAACGAAATATTATATGTCGGACGTATTTCCTTCTGCGATAAATCGTCGAATCAAGATGAATCAGTAGAAGCCGCGCTGGTATCGGTGCTTTCTGAGTACGATTCGAGTAGCAGACCGTAGCTTAGCTCCGAATGAACCTAAAGCCAAGCGGGCTAAGAAGAAGATACTCATTTCGGATGAAACCTGATCGAAGATGCTTGCGTCGATGATTGTCGTTCGAACGACGCCGAAATTGGATTCGATCAAAGATGCTTGCGTCGGTGATTGTCGTTTGAACAACGACAGACTTGGGACCTGAGGACTGATCGTTCAAGTCGTCCGATACGTTCAATTCGTTGATAGAAATAAGCAGACACGATGATTAGCGGATGGCTGAGGTCGAAGAAGAATTGAAGAGCAACGTGTTGACAACGCTACGCGAGTCCTCCACGGACCAGCCGGGGAACAAGACTGGCGATAACCTATTCGAAACGGACATGGAGCGAATCCGATGCCCTTTCGACCTTTTGAATAATTAATAAACGCATTGCGACTTCGCGCATTTATCTATAGTCTCCGACCGAATGGTGCGGGGAACGCGTTTCACTTCGATTAACCCGTAGAAACTATGCTGCGGTGCTCGGAAGCCGGAGACTTGCTCGAAGTAAAGGTATATTATCACAGTTACTATTATTATCAAACTGTTCAATGTAGAAAAACTATAGATTCGATTTTATACAACGACTACTAACAATGACTTATGTTGTTAACTCTTCACGACTGAATTTTTGTTTGAAAAGGACAGTAATGAGTTCAGCTTCCGCTTGATTGCAACTTATATTGCTCAAGTCGTATTAATTTGAATAAAAAAAACATGGAAAAATAAACACGTTGAATGTCGCACGATTTCATGGTACAGAATACTTGAAATGGAAAAAATATAATATTAAATCATTTTATTGGATTGCATTGTTATTCTTGCAGGTTCATCTAGCTGAATGTGACCACATTAGTTAGCATTATTTATAACATAGAAGTGTTTTCAAATAATCATGGTTTAATCGAGTGAACTATGGTAATTCGATTTGGTTGGGGGTCACCGGTGACCCCCGTGTTAAGGTTGAACTAAAATCAAGTGTCCATACTGTGCAGCTCTCGTGTTCTGAGACAATCCTAAAAGCTAAAAAGTCACAGGGGCAAGGGAAATCGGCCGCACGGTCCACCTCGGCCTTCCAAGCAATGCAGTGTCTGGCCTCGGTATCCCCGGGATTCAGTAAAGATAAAAAGCCGCCGCTGCGTAGAAACGAAATTTGACGTCAATGTTCGTTACATCCCACTCCCTCGGATACCGCACGTCTGCTTTCTTCGTCACGCGGCTCGGCCAATAACATCAACTGTTGTTCTATAGCTATTGACGCGAGCATCCTGAGTGGACATTTCCCCTTTCCCCTATGCATTTTTAGCTTCTAGGTTTGACTCAGGACGGGAGAACTGCACAGTACATGCGCCAGTATCCTTGAAGAGGTTACACGGATACCGTTCAATAAAAATACAAAATCGAAAATAATGCAATATGTATTTGATACGGATATGCGCATTGCATACAGTGTACAGCATAATGTAGTATAATAGGATACAGTGGCCAATAAAAATTCCTGATCAGACCGTGTTTTCAGTTTTTCTTCTACAAAGAACGTTGTAAGTACTTTTATCAATACGATGTATAAAAGCATTGTTATACGCAAGAATATTACGAAAATGACAACACTATTTACTGTTCGTATGTACTTATTTAACAAAAACTCCTAGTCAGATTCTATTATGAACCTGTGGTTCTCGAATGCATTAGGATCAGATGCCAGATTGTTTGTAAAGAATTCTAGTCTTAAATGCTAGAACAACCGAGCGTTTAACATGATTAATGTGTAATCCTCCTGAGAATTGTAACAATAGATTTTTTTCGGTTTCTTCGTATATTAATTGTAATATTGGAATGAAACTATTTATTTTTCTAATTATTTCAAATATTTAACGTTTCTGAGATATCAGTAATTGAGAAATAAAACGACTGAAACTCGTGATTTTTACGGATACGGTTGTTCTAGTGTTAATAGACTAATATTTAATTTTCGATAACTTACTAGTGTTTGTTTCATAATGTGATTTAGGTAACAAATAAAATTGATTAATTTTATGGAAGTGTACCTATATATTCAATTTCATATTAATACTAGGTTTACGGAACACGTTCATTTGATGCACATTCAATTTTATAAACACTATTTGGTAAATTTTTACGTTAATTTTAATTGACGCAATTGCATCAATATGTATCTTAATCATCTAGTTTTACAACCCGTAATTTCCAAGATCTAAATGAACGGATATCCACTTGGCTAGGAATAACAGAATAAACTGTGCAATAAACGTCCGTAAACCTAGTGTCAAATATACATTTAAAAGGCAGGTATTTCTGTCCTAATTACTTTAATGTTTTCAATTACTCTTACACTTATCCGAATTGGATTCCGATTTAAGTATTGCGATTGCAAAAAGTTTCTCTTTGATTATCGAATGTCATACTAACAAGGAAACCTTTTCCACCAGCACACTGCGATGTTAATGAAACTTATGTGAGACATAGTCCTCAAGAAAATATCTGACACGTATTATTCCTTATCGACCGGCACCTACTCTAAAGGAATGAAAACACCCTTCAAACTTGAGAATCGAAAGTATATTTTCTACAACATCTTTGAAACTAGGAGGTGTAGGAGAGAAATTTTGTTTTAAATTGTTCGCCTCAAAATGAACAATTTAGATTTTTTTTCTACACTTCCTAATGGAATCCTCATGTGGTACAATTTTCCTTTATCTAGGCGTTTCCTAGCTTTCCGCGAATTTAAAATGATCGTGATATCTATGTGTACCATTCAGGACGAAAGGGTTACGGTCAAATAAAAAACGGCCGGTATATAGTTTTCGCTCTTATCAAGGAACCTTACGGCTAAGTAAATTATACAATTACACAATAAACTCCGCATCGTTCCGCTGCGAAAGCAGCGAGTGCTTTCGTATTAACCAGTTGGCCATTTTACGGGAACTACGGGCACACGGCGTATACGGTACGCCGAATTGGATAGTCTGGCACGGGGCCAAGAGGTCGGCTGTTCTCTCGTGCCGTGCATCAATAATGGGCGAAGCTGCATTCAGAGAAGATGAGAATTCTGCGTCACGGCCGTTTTCCTACGGGCCTAGCGGGCACAATCGCCTAAAAGCGACAGATGATAAAGAAGGCAGCAGAAATGCTAGTGTATGCATATGTGTGTGTGTGTGTGTGTGTGTGTGTGTGTGTATGTGTTTGTGTACAAGTATGCGCATCGCTCCTGCCAATTGACCGAACACATATGCATAGGGCATACCCAATTTTCCATAAACGTGAGAGCAATATCAATGATTTAATGAACCGCAACCCTGCAACTTGCAATTAGCGTGAAAGGGACAATGAGATCGTTCGATCTGGATCTTTGCGGTGCGAAAGGTCGAGAAAAATTTAGCCAGTGAAATGAGACACAACGTTAGACAAGTTTTTATTCAGGACTGGCATTCTCTTGTTTATGGAAAATTAATGAGAAATAATTAATGCAATTTCCGATCGCACCAATTCGAGTGGAAGTGTATTTTCTACGGCGTAATGTAAGTACCTAAGCTAGACGGCGAATCTGATATATAAATAAATTCGTTATTAATACACATTCAGCTTGAATATCAGTAAAAAAAGTTTGGAAAATTTAAAAATCCTCGTTTTACAATCGAGAAACTGAAAAATGAGGAACATCCGATTCGCCTCAAATCCAAGGGGCAAATATTTCTCATTTTTCCTATTCTCATTTGACTGATGATTGTCTCTTGTTATTGTGTCTTTTCGTTTTTTATAGGTACGCGTCATCTAATAATTATGTAAATAATTATGATATTCATAATCATAGACATATTAAAATAGGGGCAAACACAGATCCGAATCACTCTACGCGATTTCATCCGAATAGCCTCGTTTCTAAGGATTTCAAAGTGAATAAATGAACAAAGTACAATATAATAATCTAAAGTACATTAAATACTGAGTTTAGACATCTTAGAGACTAATAATAATAAACACATTTGAATTTTCAAGCTTAACTTGCCACTTTAAATGTGAAATTCCAACTACGCATTGTAGATTAGCCACGAACTCGTTACGTTCGCGCGCGTTCGCTTCGATTCTAACACGTGCCGGTGGCAAACATTGGTTTGAAACAATTGAAGACGTATTGGATTAAGTGTAGGGAAAATGCATGAGGTAACGTGGACGGTGAACGTGCTCATTCCTATAACAATGTAACAAACATGGCTAATACCCTTATTTTTATCGGATTCGCCTCATGATCCGATTTGTTTCGGCCTACCATATATAGACAAATAAAAATACAAATGCTAATTGAAGTGAAGATGCAAATAAAAGGATTTCTTTGTATACAGTATATAATTATGCAACCCCATTTCCGATGCAGCTATAAAAACACGGTTATGAATGTGTGAAGATCTTTTCAATGTGTTCCATGGAATTCATGTTTTCTTGTATTTTGTTTACTTACTTACACTTACACTACGTGCAAGTCACATCTGCATTTTAATGCAAATCTTGGTATTAGGTAATATCAGAAAAACGCAGCAAACATCGGTTCAGTGGTTAACTTGCCCAACGTGGAGGTCATGCGTATGTGTTGCAGAAGTACAAATGGATCTTTACAATGTCAATAAAATAATCTTCTGTACCGTGACGTATCTCGTTCATTATTAAAATGCAGCAGGTGTGCATCGTTGCGAATGTTTTCCGAAGGCCACGAATGCTAGTAAGACGTCACATAAATAAGGTAACAGCAGTTGTTCGATGAACAATGTAAAATATCGATACAAATATAAGTAAAAACGCACTTATTATGAACATAGTAAACAGACTGTAAACTTTATGCATTTGTTACATCGACAAGTGTATTAGTTACAATAAAATATAAACGCTAACAAGATTTAGCAAAGATATTTCACGAACACAGGAGCATTTAAATATTAATAATGCGTAGTAACTCTTTTAAAAAGCTCAAAGATTCGTGCCGATAAGCGTTCAATAGTTTACTTCATAAAAAGATTAAATTTCAATTAATTTATATTATATTTCATTTTTAGACCTTCATAAGTTTTTATAATAAATACTGAATACATCATAATTTCCAGTTTAACGATCGAAGATCTCCGAAAAAAATTTGTCAAAGTTAAAATATTCGAAGATGAACTACCGAGACACCTTTCATGTTTCGTCGCCTTCTTGGCTTATCAAAATATTTTATCTTCGCTTAGTAGCGTTTTTACGTGTCTGTGAACAACAAAGTTATTTAAGCTTTCTCATTCATGTGTCTCGCACTGGATATTCGAAGTTTAATCTCCCTCTTTCGTATTGGCTGGAAACAATCAATCAGCTGATCGGAACTGAATGAACGATCTAATGAACGAACTGTAAACAATGAGAAAGAAATTTAAATCGAACACGCACACACATCGTGACAATGACATGTAGAACGATCGCCAACGGGAAAATTATGTGAACGACTGTAAGAATAGAACATGCATTTTGCATTTGATCACACAAGGAAACAGGAATGTATCTACCTATTAAGAGAGTCAAGTTTAATTATGTGTTACGTGCCGAACTGTTCCCGACACTTCCTTTAGAGTTGGAGCATTTAGTTTGATTAAGGTACTGTTCTTAGCATACACGTGATCCTCGCTTTGTAAGTAGGCCATTTCTAACCATTTCCGCGCCACTATTTTTACAAACAGGATGAGTCAGATCAGATTACATTTCGGATTTGTTTGGAGATAAAAATAAGTTGTAGAAAAAAAAGTTGAATAGTGTACGACGATTCAATCCTACAACTTTACTTTTTCTTAGGAAAACAACAATGTACATTTTTTTAACTCCTACAAGCTTTATAATCTGTTCTATAAGGACATGTGGTAAATTCTTTTAACGGGTCATTACGAATATACCACGTAGATACTTTCACGCTAGAAAGCATCTGTACATTTGATAATTTTTGGCGTATCAAATTTGTACTTTTCCTTTTTTTGTAAATACAAAAACATATTTTCGATTTGATACATGAATTGATTTCTCTGAATGCTCTGTTATCATGGAGTATGTATTATCATAAAAAGTAAAAATCATCCATTAAGTGGGCAAATGAATAGTACCCGGAAGAAGAATTAATACACTTTGATTATCCGAGTTACGACGTAAATATTAATTACGATTAATAATAATTCCCCAAAAATTCGTATAATTTCATCTGTACACTACTGTTGTTTTACATTATAATTAAAAGTAATATAGAACTTCTTTCATCCACTTATTCGAAAAGTTCCAATGTTGAGTCCTCGAATAATAATTCAAATTTTGAAACTAAATGGAAGGACTGCAAATGAAAATGCTTCAGCACCAAGCAAGCTCTTTTATTATCGTCACTCGTAATATACGTGAAACACATTATCAACTCGTTATAATTCATTGACGGGCATAATATACCAATAACTTGGTAAGGTCAAAGTGCAAAGAAGCGAGGAGTGACACTACGAGTGGGCACTGGTAACAATAGCACACTCAGGCCATTATCTCCTACAGAAAATACTTTCGAAAACAGAAAGTGGCCAATCAATTTGTCAACTAAAACAAAAAAATGATAGAACTTCGTGTTTCGGAAGTTATATGTTAGGCACGAAATATTAAAACGCGAAGACGTAATATAATGGAAAACAACTAAAATAAATAAATAAATCATTGAATCTATTAATGGGGAAAATACAAAGACAAAAATGTCGATTCGAGGACCTAATTTTCAAAATAATCAGATTCAGTCGGAACGCATCCATGCAATTATGCAAATGTAGGTCCCCCGTGTGCATTTCCTTCGTGTCTACATATTTTCGTCGCAGAACAGATGGACATTCGATTATACGATTGCGTGATATTCATTCGCGTGAGTTCAACGTCCACAAAAGTCCACTATACACGGAACATTGCAACCGTAAATAGCAGGAGGCCGGATCGCGAGTGGACAATGTATCGTCGATAATTTTCAAAATTAGACGTTTCAAAGCTACAGTTCTAACATTGTTGCCTGCAAATATGGTTGGACAAGGGTAAATGCGTGGGTAATTCGAAAGTAACAACACGCAGTTCCCTACATGCGCTTTACCCTCGAATTAAATACGCATCTAATAATAACTGTTATACAATAACAGCCATTGGATTTTTGTGCAAATACAGATTTGTCTACAGTAATTTATAAAAGCAAGAATTCAACAAATAATCATTTATTTGTTAAAGAAAAGCTTAGCTTGTAGTCAGTATAGGCGTACGAGACGAACTGGTCTCCTGAAGCATGGAAGCCGAAGGAAATAAATTTTGTTATAGTAAATTTCCATATAACGCGATCAATACGTTACGTGTTGTATGAATTCGGGTTATAGGAAATCGTGCTGTACGAGATTTTTCTTGTGTAGCACGAATAATAAAAAATTAGGTTGTAAAAAAAGGATCAGGGAACAGAAGAAATCGGTAACAACGAAGGGAACAATATGTAATGCTCGACTAAATCATACCTCGTTTTGAAATTTGAGAAGTTCTTGTGTATTTTTACATATCGCGTTGTATGAAAACAATTAATCGCAAAATCTTCGACACGTTATAGGAATTCGCGTTGTGGCAGCTCACGTTACGTTGTATACGAAATCGTGTTCATCTTAGAGAAAAGAGTTATACAAGAACTATATAAATTACGTTTTCTAAGCACTTAACGAGAATTATTCATTATTATACAGTTTTTATCAGCAAGTTTTGAGAATATGACTAATTCTTTATTCACAAGTGTATGCCCGCTGCTGTTATACCTTGCGTACTGCAATTGCCTATCACGATCCCGTAGGGATGTGTATGTTAAACGTAGCGTGCGAATGGTACGGTTTGTAGGGGATGAAATCGGGCGCATGAGTCCGTTATCTAAATTGAAACGAATCACGCGCTGAAAAGAAATGATATTCTTGTTGACTTTAAATGAAAGCTTTCATTTCCTTTGGTTAGTTATTTCAGGAAGAACAACGTGACTATATATGTGCGTGTGTACATTACTTTGATTGTACGTATCTCTATAAATATTCATAATTGCAGAACGTCAGTTTACATAAAGTTATTTGACGAACGATATGTCTTCAATTGTCTGTGAAAATGGTAAAATATGAGGTTTAATCATGCTGTGATTGCACTTAATGAACTTTGTAACAGGAAATATCAAATAGTTTTAAAAATTTATATTGAAACAAAGAATTAATTTGTACTCCATTATCGCCATGTACAAATCTCTATTTATTTTTCATTAATATTCAAGGTATCCATGAAACAATTCTTTCATCCTCAACTTTAAGGGATAATTTCATCCGGTATATGTAAATGTAGATAACTATACAAACATGTATAAAGGATTTTGCGATATCTTATTTATGTGTAAAATTTTCTTAGAAAGTTGCTTTTTTTACTGCATCTTTACCAAAATAGAAACTGTAATTTCTTTAAAAGAATTAATAAAAATACGGAACATGCGAATAAAGGAAGTCAAGGAATTATAAGTTTCCGAAAAAATTATGTCGAGCATCAGTAACGATAGAGAAGATTTAAATGATTCTGTACTAAAGATCCGTCTTAACAAAAAAAGTTGTTTAACGGCTATTGTAAGACCATTTATAACACTGCGATGGAAGTTTTGATCATCTCTCTGTCGATTTGCATCATTCATGAACATTGTTACGTTAGTACAAGCCTACGCACAACGCCTAATCGTAATGCACATACGAGTGTTTCAACCCATCCGAAAAATCAATAAATGCTAATGGTTTTCGAACAGCATTGAGGCACACGATAAATATTCGTCGCAGATCTGTTTGAATAAAACACGACGATACATATGTAGATATTTACTTCATATACATGTATGTAAGTAGGTAAACGCCAATATGAAAACAGTCGCAGTGCATTATGCATTTATAGCAAACGGAAATCGTTGAAAATGTAAAACATATCTTTCAAAGAAATCGAATCTAGTTGCTGTTTAATTTAAATTTTCTGAAACCAATAACGCGATGAATAAAACTTTCATTGATTTTTGTTCAATTTCGCGAGAAGTCTTATGGTTTACTAGTAACAAACCTACTAGCAACATATATCTATAAACAAAAGTACCGACTGGTCGAGATCTATACACGCATAAAAAAGCGAACAATTTACTAGCAAATAGGCTAACTTATACAAACTTAAATCGAAAAAGAATTTGTATACTCTGTTCAGATCACTACTAGAAAAGCTTTTTGAGAAATTCTTAGTTGCCAGTCACTAAATTTTAAAAAACTATTCAAAAATTTTAAAAAACTAATCAACAATCAATAGAGAAAGTACTAAAAAGTATCAAACTATTAAAGATTATATAATTATTCTAAAGAAAGTAATTGATTTAACCAAATACATTACAAATTAAAATATGCCACGTTGGATTATTATGGAATTTTATGAATTTTATCATTATTATTAATTATTATTAGTATTATTTCTTATTATGCCATATTATGCCGTATTATTTTTTTGTAGATAGCGGTATTAATACAACATTCATAGTCTTCGTATTACTTAACTCTTCACACGACGAAGATACAAAGATCCGTACATAAAATTTTAATAAATTTCCAAATTAATTTAAATGTCTGAATATTCAACAGCCTTTTATACAAGTTTTTATCCCGTCATACATTGAAGTTCAAACGATCGGAAGGCCATGTTTAAAGCACAGTGATAGAAAGTATTAAACCGCGAGCCCTCCGACGATTAATTATTCTCTTGGAAGATAACAAGCTCGTCTGCGTAAACACCGAAGGCGTCATCTCTCTTTCAATGGGTCGCTACGGTTTTCACGGTGCTTCGCACCCGTTTAAACGGACATACACGGGGGAGCCGTGCTTTCATCGGGCATAATTAACTTTCGAGCAGCTGCAGGGTTATCGTGCGCATGAATGAAGCGTACAGCGTTTAAACAAAAAAAAGAAGGAAAAAGAAATCATGGATTAAAATTGTATACTGGCTTATTGAAATTATCCTATAAGTACCTCCGCCGCAGTGAAAATAAAAATGAAAAGAAAAGCCGTCGCTCTATTCGTTATTTTGACGATGAGACTACTTTTTACAAAGTCTACGATTGCACTTAGTACGTTTAAATTGTATACGTTTTTCAAAGGAAATTATAAAATGGAAATTTTGTTGATTCAGTTTCAATACGAATACTTTTAAAATAATGATCCAGTGTATTTGTGTTGCATAATATTCTGTTAGATACATATGTTTCTAATATTTAACAGGATTAAACACTGAGTAAATTTCACTAAACTTTTTACTTTATTCACAGAATGTCAACATTTCCATTTGTTTCTAATCATTATAAATTAGTTCAGATTAGTTGAACTTTATTTAGGGTAAAACTTAAAAAATATACAGAGTAGAGATTATTTTGTATTAAGTCCTGTTAATTAGAAACTAATTCTTATGAGATTAATCGACCACTTTCCAGTGTTAAATACGTACGCTTTCTCTGTTTTTTTTTGCCTATAAGTTTTAAATCACACCAACAAAAATATTCCCTCTTTTACTGATAAATTAAATTCTTCGCTTAAAAGTTACAAATCGAGAATTTCTACGATTATTAGAACTGAGTTGAATCCTTCGATGTTACCAATATAGGTGCATATATATATGTACTGGTATCTACATCAGTGAACAATAAAGATTTAGATGAACAATAAACATTATATTATTTTATAATGTAAATTTTCACGTGTAATACATCGGATCTACAATTTTTATTTGACTTCAAATAAAGTTACCTCTTTCTCAGTGATAGTTGCACAGGTGTGATAATATCGTTCAAACTACGTCGTTGCGTTTCTAGCATGGAAAAAGTTACTTCTGCTCAATTATTAAACAACTCACCGTTTTATACACCAGGAAACTTTGACCGGTGAATAACAAATCTTATGATTGTCAACGCACCGTGACAAAGTACACATTCACATGATACTCTTACCGAATGGTTAATTTGTATTCAGGGGTCAAGGAATCAATTGCCAGCGCCGCCGTCGCCGAGAAACAAGATTCATTCCACACAGATCGGTCTATCGATTCAAGGAAAGTTTCCCAAACGAGTCGATTATGCAAGTTTATATTGGGCAACACATTATTCTGCCTAAAGCGGAATCGGCTTATCTACCTCTGAATATCCGATTTTTTTGTTTTCGTTTCTGATGTGGATAAGGATCGATGGTCGAGCATTGAATTGCTTTTCTTCTACAGTCGAACCTCGAGATCTTGAACCTCTATAACTCAAACCTCTGAAACTTGAAAACTTCCATAACTCGAACCTCTGTAGCTTGAACACTTCTATAACTCGAACTTCTATAAACCGAAAGCCTTTATAACTCAAAGTTCTATAACTTGAAAACTTCTACTAAACCTCGAACACTCGAAGTTCTTTTGCCTCCCTTTGAAATTCGACTTGTCGAGGCTCGACTGTATTTTTCTGGTCGTCCCTTTCAAAACGTAGTACAAGAAAAACTCGAGCGACTGATTGATGTAGTACAGATTTTTATTTAAACACACTGTCAGGAATGTTATAATAATCCACAAACATACAAGTAAAACAGAAACTTACTTCCATTGTGAAAGGTTTTATTCGCTTAAAAATCAAATGAAAATTCCATAAAAGGGTATAGTCATACGAGAGGTTAAAATGTGCCCTTGAACTATATTATATCTATGATGAACAGTTCGATAGCATATACACGAACACTGTATTCAAAGTTTCAATTCTGTAATTCTGCCAGAGGTTAGTTATAGACTTACACCGGTTAAACAATTTAAAACAATGAAAATTCTTTGTTGAAGCTTTGAAGTTCTAATATTTATATTCTTAAAATAACGACTTACGGTACCACTGTCTTCAATCTAAGGTAATATTGGCGTGACAATTTATTCGGAATAAAACAAATGCAGACACTGATGTATGCATTACGCTGACTACATTATATAGGTGTTACAGAATAATGTTCTGCAAATTTGAACGGATATCTATTTCCGGCGTGTTCTACAAAAAGGCAATTTACTGTTTTAGTATTATTATAAAAATGATACAATATTTTATACATTTGCATAATCCATGGAAATGTTTACAATACACATACGTCTACACAAAAAAATTAACAAGGCATCAATAAATTGCATTTGCAGTTTAATGAAGTTTCCTATCGAAGAACACCACGCGCATTTCATTCTTATCTTTCGAAGTTAGCGCACAAAAATTGAAATCGACAAAAAAATCCAAAGTTTACTCTGACTTTACCGGAAGTTCGAATATCTTAAAGGATGACACATTCTATCACTGTTTTCAGGTAATCGATATTTTGCAACCGATAAAATCGAGGGCTGATAAGAACAGTTCGCATGACCCATGAGCACTTCATTCTGTACTTCAAAGGCAAATTTAGATTCAGTGAATCATCAAAGTCAATGGATGAGATCATAACATCGACGAATGAAGCCATTTACAGATCAAACTGTCCACTAATTTTACTTGACTTTACTTAACCCTTTCAGACCTGACGTACATTATAATATACACTATTTTGATACTTTAATATTTGACGAAATATTAGAACTGTGACAGACAGCTGTATATACATACTTACACCTATGCTTCCAGCCTGTTTCTATCAGAAAATATAGATTTACTATTATTATTATTATTATTACTAGGTTTAATTAAGATCTATTGTTAGATAAGTGAACACACTTTTGTAGAAAAATTAGGTCTGAAGGAGTTAAGTGAGTTTTAAAATGTGAGTTTTATAGTTACTTCAGTTCATACGACTTATCATATTTTGCTTATATTTTTATGAAGATAATTGCTATGGCAATTAAATAGCTCATGTATTGTAGAAGTGGATTATCGAGTTAACATAATATACAGAACGGCTGAAAACGAACCGGTACGCCACGGCGTCGATTCCGATGGCTGCCATAGTTACGCTACGTATTTCCAATAAAGCGTGCAATATCCCAGAAAGTGACTTGTGCCTAGGTTATCCTTTATTTCTGTACAGCTGTATATATCAAACTGTATCTAACACGTGCCTACACTCGACCCCTATAAACCGTTCAATATTTCATCTTGAAATTTCGACGGCTACCGTTCTACCGCCTGCCTTCTAAAAATTCATCTTGCCTCGTCTGTTTTGCATGATATCTTTCATAGTTTTTTGTTCCTATCCCTTATACACTATCGTTAAATAAATTTCATGGTTATTTTAAACGACTCTCTTTCCAATCCTATAAATACGTTATTATATTAATAAATCGTTACATTAATGAATGTTACAAATACTCAAAGGTGCGCGTCGAACTTTAGAACATTCATTGTCTGTTTGATAAATCAATAATATTTTTGTTTTGTTTAATATCACTTTTGTGTCTCTCTGAATTGGTTACAATGTAATTTATCTGTTTCAAAATACTTATTTCTCTTGATATAATTTATTAAATGATCATCCAGTTATAACAATTAAATAAAGCTTCTTTAAGAAAATACTGCATTTCATCAATAAATGTGACAGCATAAATATCGTCAGTTTTCGCGTTTCATCGAACAACAGCCTAATTTGTTGTTTATTTTGTATTTATTGTTATAACTTTTTAATCGAGCATTTCAGATGCTAGCGTTTGTGACCTCCTTTTCGTGTTTCTACTCGTAGAATATGCTGACGCTGGATTTATGCAAAACCGAGCCGTTACACTAGTATAAGCACTTAAGTACAGATATAATTCAAGCAGAAAATGCTACTGCATAAAGAATAAAAATAAGTTACTGTAGGATTTTCAATTATCGCTTTTTAAGTGCTAAATATCTTTTTAATTTCAACGTATGCGCGAAAGAATCATCGATAATCTTAACCGCTCAAAGAAAAGTAATCTTAAAAGAAAAATATTCTTTACGTTGCATGCATCCTTCGACAACATTCGAATTGCATATTAAAGGTTTTGATAACATGCCAACCGATGGAAATATTTTTGGCTGACTTGTTTTCTGTTCAGGCACCCTACATATTTAACCCCTCAACTGAGCTGGGTCTAGATAAGAACGCATCACAATGCACGACATTATAATTTTCCGTCTAACAAGTGAAAAATTAGAACAAAGACAGCCGTTGTAACTGTTGATATAAGCAATTACGATAAATTATAGGTATGATAATGCTCGAATAATTCATTTATTCTAGAAACTTTATAAATAGTCGCATGGAACAGAATGACGCAAACACTGAATACGATATTCCCGTGAACACGATATATTTATGTTTCCTATTAATTTATAAAGATAAGAATAAATAGACTGTCACCTTTCGTTAGAAACAGAAGGGTGTCCAACAAGAAAATAATTATGACCATAGTTTAACAGGTCGTTAAATTAGTCTCGGCATTCACTACGAGAATACGATCTGAAAAATGTGCAAAGCAAATGAATAATCCAAGATGACATTGATTTTTTAATGACAGAAACACAGTTTTGGAACCTGCTGTATTGCAATTTGTATTCCACTTAGGGCTGGTTAACTGTTGTTTGAAACATTTTTTCGTCGAGAGAAATTGCTTCAAAAACTGCGGCGACAATTACAAGGAACACCCTGTATATATTGATCATTATTCCAGCTCGCCGAACTAAACAATCTATACTGTCAAGGTTAAGAAAATGTTAACTTTATTAGGAAATGTGCGCCAGAGCCAATCAATGTTCTTTTCGGTACTGCAAATATCGAGCTACCCGCAGTATCATTAATCACAGCCAGTCTATATTTGATACCTATTACATAATCACTGTCGCAACTGTTTATCAGGTTGAAACAAACAGAATTCGCACAATCAAATTCGACGCGATACTCTAGAACCGTTATCTCACGCGATAGTTTATAAGTAGACTGCGGATGTTTATGCAAACGTACGTAACAGTGAACTGATTTGTCAAAGCTGAAATCATAAAATAATTCCTTTAATCTATAGTGAGCTCAATTACATTCAAGAAATGATAAGAACTTCATCAAAGTGAACTTCATTAAACACTTTTCGCTTTCTCGTTTATGGTTTCAATGACTGTACACGTAATAAAAATGAATTGTATATTACACTCTTAATGTTATTCGGAATTTTTTACCTTCAAATGCTTTCAAAAATAACAAACTATCATATAACGATAGATTAACGTGTGAATTATCAACGAAACAGACTTAAACAATGTAAAGCATTCGTATAATGTTTAAACCTTCCTTATCCAAAACGAGATTTATTGTCAAATATGAATACGATACGTATAAAAGGAAACCGTAACTATCGTGAAAATTCGACAGGCTGTAGCGAGACACTAAAAACAATAAAACAAACAGTAAGCGTACTGGCAAATGGCAATACTATACGTTCAACGTCTAACGCAATGGATTTTCCTTTGATTTACTCCAATACCACCGGACAATGCCGAATTCTGCCAAATGCTTGCTAATGTAGTTGTTGCAAGAATTCTGCTACTATTTTCGAGTCTTGCGTGATCGTCTATAAATGTGTACGTAACGTTAGGGTCAGCAGATGTTAGTCCTTTAGACTATGAATGGCGCTACTGTAACTTTATCATGCATCCCATATCCGTTTCATTTTGTTTAGTCTTAATACCGCGATTATTATTATTACCACCACCACCATAACACCATTATTAGAACATCGTGGGAAGAGTATAAAGATAATTAAAAGGTTAATGATTGGAAAACGAGTGTATAGTTCAACTTACAATCGACTGATTGAGAAACGTTGAAGAGAAGCATTTATCCAATTTACCGGACTATATAGTAACGAAAACAGAATAAAGTCACACTGCCAATAGATAGCCGATATTTTTATCAGAGGCAACGCGCGAAACGCTTTCCCCGCGGTTGGTCAATGATCTCTGAATAGCGTTCAACGCCACCGACGCGTCTGCCACCCGCGTTTGGATCAGTTAGCATACATCCTGTTAGATTAAAAGATTTAACGCCTTGCACGCGCTCGCTTTCGATCCCGGCAACGCGACGATCCAAACAAACAGTTATCTTCTGCTCCCCACATTCACACACGCCCCCTCCCCAGTGGCTTTTATCGCTATAGTTACATAAAGCGCGATTCACGGGAAAAATCTATTTATGTGGCCTTATCGTTTCACCAAGCATTTCGTTCGTTTTTTTCCACTTTCTTCCCGTTTCCTTCTTTCTTTCTGCTTGAAGTATTTAGGTACTCTTAGACGCGAATGCTATCTGAAGAAATGCAGGTGTAATTAGTAAATTTCCATCTGTTCTGATGTTATTTTCGATGCTCATGTGCTATTCCTCAATACGGTTACACGTAACCAATCAATATTATAAACGAAACACTCAGTTGAAAATTCGGAGTGCAAAATCTATACATGTTTTGTCTTAAGATGTTAATAACCGAATACGGTTTACGATATTACTAATAATTTTGATTTATAATTGATAAAAAAATATGCCAAACGAAATGATAGTATGCCATCAAATTGCAGCAAGAAAAATTGGCAACGGATGTTAAATTACTTCGAATTGCTGGTAATGTTAATAAAAAGATGACGTTACTTTAACTCTTTTAATGAAATTGCACTTTTCCCACCAATCGATAGATCTCCATATCTTCTAAAGTATTATGAGTCTTAAGTCGAATATACGTTAGTTTAGAAGCTGTGACTTGTCCCGATCTTTTATGAAATCGGACGTTGTGTGGACTGATTATAGTCTGAGGCACATAATACTTACAGTTAATTACCCCAAAAGAATAATAAGTAATGACATATCGTGACGTTTCAAGTATACTAGGGAGATGACTTGATGGCTAGCCGGACACCGCAGGGGCGGGAGTGGTCTTTTCCCGTGTTCTTTGTGTCACGCGACGGAATTAAACCTGATAGTCGCTAGCGGCCAACGATATGGTCAGATCAAGTGAAATCATAGCCGGTCATGATCGTTGCCAATATAATGACACATAATTCAACGAAAGTATTCACAGTCGATGATACAATCAAGTCAAATCGAAATCTATTGATCGTCGAATTGGTTTGAGAGCGCTCAAAGACTAAGGCACTCTTGATCGGATTTGATCCGATCGACAACTGTGAACGACTGACGGTCAAAAAGGATCATTGGTGACAAGCAATTAATAGAATTTTTTTGAGAATGTAGTGAAATATAGGATTTTAGTTGCCCAAATGTTGCAACTCATCGTATAAAACGAAAACACTAATGGAAATCGAAACTTGGTAAGAAGTAATGTTTATTTCGTTATAAGTGTTTTATTGCAAGAGTCAAAAAGTGTCTGAAATATTTCCTTGAGAACTTTGTTTCACATGAATTTCATCAAGATCGACGTGTGCTAGTTGAAAAGGTTCCCTCGTAAATAAGGAGACAAAATAAAAAATGTCCCTTCTTTGCGATAATTATTAAACATCCGGCTTATCTAGAACCATTGTCTTTTTTATCGTAATCCAATCTCTTCCTTATCCAAAATTAACACATTTATTAAACGATACTGAAAAACGCTGTTCCTTTTTCGAGTAAATGAACAAGAATGAAAAATATATCGACAGGATTTGATAGTGTCTGATCGTTCAAATCTTTGATCGTGACTGATCGTGATTTGACCGTACCGTTGAACGCCAGTGTGAATCAGGCCTTAGTATATATGACTGTTTCGGCGAATCGCATGCTAGAGCCGAAAATGCGTAAGACAATGGACGTGCCTCCTTCTACTCCAACCATTTAGACCCGCATTCCTTAGTCTAGCCAGCTAGTTATCTCCTAACCTTACCTAACTCGAATAAGTATATACATATCTATAGTCTACAGCAAAGATCTATATGCGTTTATCAAATTTTAAATGGCTGAAGAGCAGAACAAAAATTGTTGACACTTCATGAATATTTGCTCCTTCATTGGTTGGATAGAGTTAGATAAATTAAAAAAGAAACGGTGGATGATTCGAATATTTGTTTAGAAGAAAACGTGAATAAACCGGAAACACGGTTTTATGAAAATATTGAATTTTTGATATTTTTCAGCTGCAATATTCTTCGGTTAATGCTTCGACAATGTGCATGAATTTATACCACCGACGTGCAATGTTCTTCGTTTCGCCGAGTTTTCAAATTGACATCTTGAATCTCGAATTTCTCCGAGTATTAACAACGTAATACAAAATTGCTGGTATCATAAACCCCACGTGCACGCTACGAGTGAAATTACCGGACGTCGCCGTCGGGGCGATTCCTGGAAGTAGCAGACTAAGGGTCATCGCACCCTTAGTTGCTACCCCACGTAAAACACTCCAGCGGTGGTGCATACTGTTTTTCTAAAGGTCGCCTCAAATCAATGCAATTGTTCGTCCTCCGAACAAAATCTGACGGAAAAGTTAGTCCGGGTTAGTTGAAATTTGCATGAGAAAATCCACATCTTGAACATTTCAGAAATTATGAAATTTGGGAATATGTGAAACATATATTACTATGTATTACACAAGTGTTTTTTGTCATCCAAATTCCCACCAAGGAGATAAAATTAACCACTGAAGAATTTAGCTGAAACAATGTATTTTAGAAGATATTATCAGTATTTTTATTCGCAATTTCTCTCAAATCTTATTATATATATCTTTTTTATAATTGTTTATTATTCGCGAAGAATAGAATACAATCGAAAAATAGCTAAATATTCAGAGATTAAATTTACCCCTTTAGTTTGAATTTGGTCCACAAACCAAAATGCCTGATACATGTTTATACGTGATCTACATACTCCCAAAGATTCATCATTTCTTGAATTTTCGATAATATGTACATATAACAATTTATCGATAATTTTTTGAAGATTTTCCCTTGTTCGATGAGAAACAGAACTCTTGACAGAAATGAGCTTTTGGAATAGTGTATATTTCAGTCACAGAATCATTACAGTTTACTCGAGAAGCAATCAAATTCTCCTGGATGGTCAGTTCAATTCAACTTGGATAGAAGCAATCAGGCTTCCGTGATCATGAGTCATGATCAAATCAACAATCAAATTGTCCAGAACCGTTCACGGGCTCCTGTATAAAAAATACTTTCGCTTTTATACTGTCAATCACTTTACAAGCAAAAATAAGCAAGTTTCCTTCGATTTCTGTGTGATTCTGTAATTCTGTGATTTTGCAAAAAGATTTACTCAATGGTTGTAACAGTGCTAATTCAATATTATTTTTTTTATGTTTTAAGAGTTTTTTCTTCTTATTTAAATAGACTTAAGTCATTTTCAAAATGAACGGCTCATTTGTTCGTAGGCAATTATAATTTTTGTTCACCGAAGTAATACTCAGCTCTTTATGTTTGTTACGGCATTAACACTTGTTTTCAAACAAAACCTATTTATCTAATGACTAAATCAATATGGTACGAGGAAATAGTAGATAGTAAAGTCACGAAACGTTTCGCTAACCGACACCATTCAATATGCGCCGTCGAGAACTGAACTCCATTTACTTATGACATTACCACATGGAACAACGTAACGTGGAATATCTAACTTAACTTGTATAAAAATTAACTCGACCTTAAAATCTCCTCCACTAATAAATCTACGTAAAGATTAATATCGTATCATGTTTCCCTTCGTGCTAAACAACTTCCATGTCAATATTTTTACCATAGTTTCAATGTCTGGCGAAATATTAAACCTTTCACGTTTAAACATAACACTCTATATATAACTGTCTAATTATACTGGAAAAGGTTTAAAAGTCCATGCTAAATTTCGAAATAAATACATTCGTGGGTGTATGGACATAAACAACACAAGGGTGTATAATCAGAGACACCTAGTAGAAGAATATACAAGCCACAAAAGAAGCAGGTAACTGCAAATAAGTATTATAAGTAGATACTATAGGCATCCCATGGTAATAAGTACGATAAAATCAATACAGTGAACACTGGATCAATGCAACACTCAACGGAACCGGAAGGTTATAATTATGAAGAGGTATTTAGAATCGAATCAACCCGAAGACACCAAGATTTTAGCATGGTGAACGTAGAAAAGGACAACTCGAGTGAAGGAGAACGAAAAACTGAGAGTTGAAGCGTTCGACAACAAAAGCTTCAACCTTCAACACAAAAATCAAGCTTGTTTATTTTTAATTTTTGGATGAATGAAATTTTCACCATCGTGTTTCTTGTGTTTTTCTAATTAAAACGACGCCAAACACGATAGAAGAGAAGGGAAAGAATGAAGAGAGAATTCGACTCGTCTAAAAAAAGAGGTAGGTTCCATTAGAAAAGATAATGTTATTGTCGTACGAAAAATCTACAACCATAAGTATACGCAAAATGTTACACCATTCATGTTTACGTTGTAACATTGTTTCCTAAGTTCAACTAGAAGAAAGATATCGTTCGACACAATGGCGTGAATCGCTCTATATATAAATAGATAAAAGTACATATTAGTAACAGTAAGACAGTTAAGAAAACCACTAGATAGATAGAAGGCGGAAGTAATAAGGAAAAATGTCATTCAAGTCTTATTATCGGCGTTAGCTTGCCACTTGTATTTCTCGAGTTCTTTCCTATAAAATTTTTAATGAGGTTAACCTTTATCATCAGCAAACGTAATTCTACGTGGAACTAAAAGTGCTCATCCAACCACTCTGGTCAGATCATTCAACAGAGTTTATGACGTCAAACGAGCCTAACATTTAAAACTTCACCTATTTTTTATACAGACAACGATCAAATGAACCCAGACCGTCATACGTCTCTTAATGGAAGCGATATGAAATTTCACGTTAATTTACGTGATATAAAAAAAATGCGACCAGTTTGGGCCCATGAATGACGAACGTGGTCACGGAAACGCGGTTTCAAAGCAATTTATCTGCGTAGCAAGGAATGGCTGTGTACACACGAGTATCGAATATCGTCGAAGTAATTGATGTCGCGTGTTTCCGGTCTAACGACAAAGATAAATCGCCTGTTCGATAAACTGGTATTTTCTCTACAAGCCGTCTATGCGCTAATATAGGATAACACCATCAGGCTGGGAGCTTTCCCCGTTTCCTTAATTACTCGCCGTAAAATTCTTTGATCTGATAGTACTTTATGAATATCTCTTGTCTCGTATAGTAGATTGCATGTACGTACATTAAGGTGTGAATTATTTAGGCGCTTATCTATCATTGCAGAATTGTGTTTTCGCTAGGACTTGAATCGATGCCCGAGAAAGCACATCGAAGTAAGTTAAAATATCGTTTTCAGTGAAGCACTGTTGTGAATCGAAGATGCTTAAATTTTCAATTCATTCAAGCATCGTTATATGTAGAATGTATTTATAACTCTAATGAATGTAGACGATTCTATTCTATTGAAGTATTTATATTTGGAAGATATCTTTCGATCAAAAATATAATAAACTCAGACGAGCTGAACGGACCCACCTCCCCAAAACTTTCACATAACTCGAATCGTAGTCTTTCTCCAGTTATATAATTTATTACATCGAATACTTTTTACTGGAAAGAAAGAATTTCAATTTTATTCTTGTTTCTATAACAAATGTATTACAGGTTGTACCATAAGTTTCTTTCGCGATCGCTCCGCACCGTTTAATCTGGTAGAAATTTTGGTACATAATTCAATAACATCAGGTAAAGCATCAAATATTGTGCATCCATTATGTATTCATACGACAAAAGAAATTTTTAAGATAGCCTAATACAACTTCTTTGCAAATCAATTCGTATATACGTAAGAAATCACGGCAATTAAGCGGATACTACAACTGGTCCTTGCGCTAATCTTATCACATTTCGAGAACGAGGTCCTCTGACCGGATAGAACGAAAAAATTCAGCGATCGTAAATCCAGAAAGCCACAACGTGAGGCAACATGGCAGAAACCTGGCAGAGGGAAATAAACACGCTGATCGCGATCGAGTGAAATGGATGTAACGAAAGCCTGCGAAACCCTTGCGGTTGATTAAGTAAAGGGGTCAGTGGGCAGGCAAGGTTACATACTGGATAATCTTGCATATGATAAAGATACCAACGAGATCAGAATAACAATAATCAATTAGAACTAATAATCAATTAGAACAGATTCTCGAAAGTAGTTCTTATTAGGTTCAATAAGGAACTAGAAATATTTCTATTGATTTCTCGTATGGTTTTACCAATAAAGTAGAAGTGATTCGTGAAAATAATTTGTATTCCTTCAGAACCAGAACACAGCAAGTGAACTGTGAATGATTTTGCAAACAGAGATTTTTACAGATTAATTTACATACACTGAAAACAAATAAAAATGTGGTTTCTCTATTACGAGTCTCTGTCAAGAATTGTATGAAAAAATAATCCCATTATAAATTCATAAGATCCACGCACAGTCTGTTTATAACGATCTTACAGATGCATGAATAAAAAAATGTATAGATCTTTTCTTCGAGACATTGATACAAGAACATTATTCATCCTTTAACCCTTTAGCTTCCGGTGGACTAGTTTCGAAGTCACCAGTAAAAGGTGACCTGTTTTTTTGAAAGTTGGAATAGCATTTGTTATAAAAATATTTATTTTTGTTAAAAATGATAAGTTAATGTATTTTACGTCAATAGATCCCATAAGGTTCCCATAAGTTTTTATTTGAGACTTGAACATTCTCAATTATGATTAATAATAAGCTCGCTGAATTTCTGTCGATAAGAAAAATAAATTAGATCTGAAAATTCGATACCCTTTTTACAAAAATTAAACATTTAATTATAAACAAAAAGAAACAAATCCATTTTAATTTCGATAATTATCCACATTTCCTATGTATTTATTACATCCATCAAATAATTATCCACTCCGTCCGGATATAGCGAAGTTGCCAACACATTCTTCGACTTGTTCAAATTTTTAAAGCATGAATCAGTTAGATAGTGCTGAAGCGAGTGGAAACGGCGGAAAAAGGCAATAGTGAAGAGTAAGCGCATGCGGCAGAACTTTCCAACTCATAAAATGAATAAGTTCGATCGTTGCTCTCGTTTTATGAGACTGTGCATTGTTATATTGCAGAATCACTTGCCAGTTTCAGTGCCGATCTTTTCTACTAGATTTAGATCTTTAAACCTTAAACTATTGGACCTTTTTTTCTTTGATTATATTAGAAAAATAAATTAAAATGAATAATAACCGGTTGTATACTGTAACAAAACGATAAAACGATAGAATAATCCCCACCTTTAAATCAGATATTATCAGATTATCAGATAATTATTTCATAAAATAGACCCCAAATACTATTGGGAAAGACAACGATGCAATTCAAGCGGCTTGTTTGCCGAATTGAAATTTTTAATTACGCTTTGAGACCTACTAATCCGTTAATAGTCTAAGGATTAACCAATTAACTTAAAATAATACTACTTTTTAAAATGGTAAATTATTTTTTTTTTTCAGATAAACGTGTAATTGTTCTTCGTTTTGCTTTAGCTTTTCATTGGAATATATTACAAATGCATTTGACCTGCGTTAGCCGAGTATACACTTCAATATTTAATTTTCCTGCGAGCATTATCAGAGATTTCTGAAATTAAACTCCACAGTTAATAGGTCAAACGCGTCCGCTAATTTTAATAAGGCTCAAACCTGAATGTTTCGACTAGTTTGAACAACTCGCAATAAGTTACGAATTTCATACCCCGCCAAGTGCACAGCAATAATTTCTTTGTAAATACGAGAATATTTGGTTTTGTAACTTTGCAATAGAAGTCCCTTTTTATACTTTAATGTATTACTTTTCAGAAATATGTAAACAGTAAGCGGTTTGGTTAAATTGAACAAAACAAAGGAGTTATTAGGTATCGGGAAAAGTTCGTGTGGATCTTAAATCAAAATTTAAAAACAGAGGACGTTTTTGTACAATAACTTTATTTCATTTGATACGAACAGCATAAACATAACTTGTCGCTAATACCAATTTCATTCATGAAATTAGTGAAATACTAATTGAAATTGAATCTCATTTCATTTCTAACAAGAAAATCGCATGGACCTTTTCCGGTATCTAATACAAAAATATTAGCAGTGTCCTTATATTCTGCTTATAGTTACATGATTCTATTACATTGAAAATATATAAAAATCAAATCGTTGAATCGCCAAGATACCTCTACTCTCTGGAAATGTACGAAGTAGTCCTGATGTAGTACGTGACAAAAATCACGGAAACCACTGGAATTTTAAATGGTTCTGCGTGTAAACCACGATTATTGGATAATGGAATCGCTGCCAACGTTCCTATTTACAAGAACTTAAGTGACAGATAAGTTTAGAGAAAGTGTCACAACGTTCTTGTTTGAGAACATAATCGTAAAGTAACATCGAGCGTTCGGAATGGAATCATCAAAATGTCGACCTGTTTAACTGAATACCGCAATCAAGAAATTATATGTTACAAAGACGCAATTTAAATGCAACAGCTTGCAAGGTATAATATAAGTTTAATAAAGATGCAAAGTTCAGTTTCACCGTAAAAGATCGTAAAGGAATTGTTAGAATGTATACCACTGATTCTCAGAAATGTTTACCAAGCTTTGTTGTATTCAACACTGCGATAGAACTATGACAAAAGAGGAGAGGAAAAGTACAATAAGAAGTTACGGAAAGTTACCCATAGAACTTACGATGCACGTTCAGTTAGCAACTTTATACACGCATGTATACAGTGTACACATACACTAGTGCATAGAAGCATTTAATACTAAAACTACCAAGCATTTAATATGATCAATATGTAATCCTTATAGAAGTTGTAATAATAAACGTTTTTAGTTTCTTCATGTATTCATTATAGCATTCGAGTGAAGCTATTTATTTTTAATATCATTTCACATGTGTAACACTTTTAGGATATCGTTAACTGGGCAATAAGAAAACTAAAATCAATCATTTTGATCGGTAAGATAGTTATAGTAAAATTGATACATTTATAATCAGAATGTTTTCTCCAGATAATAGATATTTTGAAATCTCCATATGTATGATATGTATACGTTTCATTAACATCAAATAGCACACGTCTGCAATGTCTATTTCTATTTTACAGTGAGGCCCCGGACTTACTTATGTCTTATTTGGTTCAAAAGTCGACACAGAACGCAGACATGTATGCGAACATACATATCTGTAGATATGTATATTTCTTAGATTAGATAAATCAATTCGGCTAGATAAACATGGAATAATAATAATGCAATTCAATCAAATGACTAAATCTTATACTTTTTCCATTTCGTGTACTTCGCTTTATGAAGCCGTGCGGCATTCAGTTAAAACAAAACACGTAGAACAACAGATATTGGTTAAAAACAATTGACTACCGCACTGCGCCGAGACAACGTAACTGTGAAACAGCGTAAATCCGGAGGACGTAACTCGGGGCCCTACTGTACATCGATTTGAAATACTTTTGTGGGCCAGCGTGCATACGATTTATGTAAAACTTTCTCCGCCGTTCGCTTCGCGGGGATAATCGCTTTGAGAATCGGGCGGCTCGTTTAGCGGTACCGGGAAAAGAAAGATACCGAAAGAGTTACGTCGATTACAGTATAAACCGTACTAAATAACAGCGTGCATGCGAGCACGCTATGAAAACGAGCCGGCAGTGGCAGCTGCCGACTGCCACGACCGCGACCACGACCACGACCACAACTCGTCCGCGAGGTCGTCGTTCTACCAGGCAATCTATACCAGCAAGTTTAGCGGTACTTTTCTTCGAGCAGCGCCTTGTTAAAGCACGTGCCACCGACAGTGAGATACTACCGACGGTTTGACTTTCCACGACAACGCTTCTGCTATGTCAAAACCACGCTGCGCCAACATTCCTCGTCACTGATACAGTGAACCGATTCAATTCTTACCGAATCGCTACTTTTCTAGAATTAGATCATTCTTGAGCTTTAGTTGGTCATTCAGTACAGTGAGGCTCGCTTAAATTCCACAGAGATCTGCTCGGCTAAATTCCACAGTACCCCCCCCCCCCCCCCCCCCACACTACTCACTGTCTCGAGCTCAGTGCAACGTGATTCCAGCAGGCAAGGACGGAAAGTGAATACAATTGACAGAAACGGGATAAACGTAGTTCGTGGTGCATCAATTGCAATAATTTTAACCTTAGCTTCCTAATCATAGTACCAGTGAATTTCTGAGATCGTTCTGATTGAAATGAGCACAAACGCGATATAAATCGGTCTGGTTTTACCGGTTTAGAGCAAATGAACCTTTAATTTCGTCGATTCGTACGATTCTGCAGTGTGAGTAGCACAAATCATGCCAAATTGCTTCTTTATAGGATATACAATACTTCTTGAAACATAAATGATAATTCTTTTTCTTGCTAACGTTCTTTTAATGAATGGATTTGTTTCTAAACGAACGCTTGTGGCTTGCGATTTTTCGTGCACGTCAGTATTCTAATAGCCTTGTGTGAATGAATATTACTAACTTCTTTGACTTACAACGTTTTTCATTGAAACGTTGCACACGTTTTATTGGCGAGTTCTAATATCTGTTTGAAAATGTGATAGACCGCATAATGGTATACAGATGATATGGTTTTAATCGTATGGCTCACTGAAAACATTTAAATACATTTCCGGTCGATAAGGTTCAGAAACAAAAGATGTATTCATCAGGACAAGACGTCCTCGCTCAATAAAACGTTAATTAATGGCTAAGAAGGCTGTTTTCATTTACTTAGAAGCTTCAATTAGCATCAACGAGTAGTCTTATTAGCAGACTGCAGACATTTATGTGTTTGCAACAAAATAAAGATATTTAAATTTTTACAATGTTTATATAACATCGAGTATATGGAAAATTTATTGTAAAGATAATCCGTTGTTATTCGACATGGATCATCAGAAATTTATTTTTAAAAACTGGAAATTAAAACTTCAATTTTCGATTCCTGTAAATCACAATTTTCGTTCATTTTAAGCGTTGTCATTAAGGTGCTTAATAAATAAAGGGCAAAATTGACCGAAACAATAAAACAAAGAATGACGTGTGTCTGGAGACACCATGTCATGTCTACAGTTAAAAAATATATTGGACGGAAATGTTCATGGTGTGGTATCAACAACCTTTCGATTATCTTGAATAAGAATCGTGAAGTGAAATTCTATGAAAGCACGATTGAATGACTAACAGGGAGAGGAAAAATGATTGAATTACTGCCGCCCATGAACACGTGCATGAACACTGTCGACTTAAAGCATTTAATTGCCCGTGGCAATAACTACAATGGTTTACCGACTTTTTATTTTGTGTCGTTAGTTTCAATTACTTGCTGTGCACGGGAGGACAATGAACTAAAAAATATTCATTTCTATTTACGATCACATTTATTTCACCCTTCAAGATAATAAAATCTACGTTACGATCAAGTTTCTTAGAATTTAAATATCATTTCGAATAGATTGAAATGCTTTTTAACACGTCCGCGACCAACGTTTGTTTCAGTGACAATTTTCGTAGTTGTAGTATTTCATTAAATGCAACAAATCGCCTTTGTAAAATGCAAATGAAATTCAAGATAAAATCTCGCCAACTTCCCACACGCTACATCATGCGTTACGATTTCAGATAAACACATGCAAGAAAGCAATTTCATTTTCTTTGCGTGAGATACAAAATGTTGATCGTCACAAATACTTGATGATGATCGCGAAGGTGTTAAACAACGGAATTGTCTAACTGATATCAGGTATTGGAAATTCTTTCTCGAAATTGAAAGTTACACAAACAACTTTAGCCGACTCATGAAAACCATACGTCCTAATGAATGAATTTTAACTTTCACCTGTAAAAATTTAAATGTTTTTTTTAAATATTTAAACAATTTAAATATTAAAATATTAAGCTGCTGTTTAAATTTTTAATTTGTGATACTTAAGGAATATTTTTAAAAAATTTAGAAGCAATAACGTAGAAAATGATAAAATGTTACAGTAATACAATTCTAAGAAGCAAAAATATTCTCTCTTTCAATAAATTGGAAAGCAGCAAACATGATTTTGTTATTTACTAGCCCAAGCATCGTTCAAAAAGTGACAATTTAGCCTGTTATTAATGAATCCTTCGTCGAAATTTTAAAAGCGTGACTAAATAATCTAGTTCATAGAAATCGTGTATCTGTAAAAGTAGGTTCCATTTGAAACCGTCAGTAACATTGATATAAGAAAAGAAATGTAAAATGGTGGAACGATACAGTCGAAAATAGATTTCACGTGAACCTTGTGTCCCCCGGTTAATAAATTTAAACGGAACAATGCGTCCTGTGCTATAAGCTAATATAAAAGATTAAATAAGAATAGAAACGAGATCGAAAATCGAACATAATCGCTAGTTAAAATTGACGATCAGCTGGGGTCATAGATCAACGATTAAATGCGTAATTGTATCCAATCAAGCGAAATCATGACCCGTATATATTATAGCTGCCTCTGCTTACAGGGTGTATGCGGTAACTGGGACAGGCTATAACTTACTTTCTGGTGAAGTTCGAGAAAAATCATAAAAAAAGTTTTTGCATTATTTGACAGGCTCTATCATACTGCAGTGACGGTTCTTTTTATAAATGCATTGATACAGTTTCAAAGAAAGTGCAATCGCACATTTTATTACATTATAGTCTATGCTTCTTTTAGATAAATCGTGTTTTCGAGTAATTTAATTTGACAACAGTCTGAAATATTCTGATCGAAATTCAATATTTTCCGACATATTTCACTTTTAAAATTCAGTGTTATGCAAATACCTTGTTACATTGGAAGCACTAATTATTTTCCTTATTAACTATTTGCTATTTTATTTATTAACAGCGCGCTGACAATGGATTTCCAAAGTAAAATATCTTAAAGGATATTGTGCTTTCAATGATAAAGATTTCTTATGTAAAACGATACGAAGACACAATTTATGTAATAAAAACAGAATTTCATTTTAAAAAATGCTTTTTAACTGGCTCAGTGCACTATGAAGAAAACAGCACGACAGGGTGATAGCGCCTGTCAAATAGTAAAAAGTATCCCTTTATGATTTTTTATTAACTTTACCAGGAACAAAGTTATAGTCTGCACCAGTTACTAGATACTCCCTGTATACAACGTACTCTGAGGAAGCAATTTCTAAAGAGGTCATGGTATTGTTTGAAACGGTTCTCTTTGAAATCCATCTAATTAGTAACGTGTCAACGTTATACGCTAATTGTCATTGTAAATAACGAGTACTTATGTAGATTGAAATTCACCCAAATTATTTCTGTGGAATGAAAAGTCAGAAGACATTTTTTCGCCTTATTAATTCAGGAAAGACTAATAAACGGTTTCTCCAGCTCACAAATATTAAACATGTATCATTTCTATCCTGTACAATATTTCAAAAAAATGATTTATAATTGCTTATGTCTTCAAAATTGATATTAAAGAATAACTTTTGTTTTAATGGAAATATTATTTTTCTAAAGAAACGTTAAAAAATAAAGGGTTATGCACGCAAACAAGTTTGCTTATGTAGTTTCTAAGCTTGCTAAAAAAAGATAAAATTAACGTTATGATTGTAGCAAAAGGCATTCGGTTAGTTTTCAGAAAAATACTCAAAAAATGTAGAAAAACGCATAGTTTTGGTATATTCTAATATCAAGTCCTTAACAGCGATAGTCTCCATATTATACGCTCATAAAAATTCATCAAGATGGTTGTCATATGAGGAGACAATTCAAGAAAAGACAACAAAAATTGTGAAACGAACTGGATATGTAGACAGGTTCGAAAACTTTGTCCTGTGTCGAAAACAGATTCGGAAAATATTTTGGAACGAGAATGGAACAATCCAACGGCGGAATGTATGAAAATTACTCGCGCGTATGCTAATTATAGTACGGAGAGTAATAGAGAAACGCGGCGGATTCCTCGATGAGAAGAAAATAGAAATATTTGTCTACTTTTTAGTAAGATATGTTTATATACAATAGTATGTATAATAATAGTATAGTATAATATAATAACAAATATTTTGATATAAGGAAAAATTCGTTTAACCAGTTAACTGCGTTCGACGCGTATACACGTCATCTTGAAACGCAAAATGGTACTCATTTTTTCCACGATCAATTCTTTATTTTTTTAAATAAACAAGTAATTTTTCTTCGTTTCGCTGCAGTTTTTCATTAGAATATATTACAGATGCATTTGCCCTGCGTTTGACAAGTATTTTTATTATTTAATTATATCGCGCTTACAATGAAAGATTCTTCAAAATAAATTCCACAGTTAACTGGTTGAATCTTTTAACAATGATTATATTTCATCTTTTCCCAGATTTGAATACAAATGTGATAACTATCCTACAACTTGTGAGCGTGCACGTGTATGATTACTTGTTTTCTACGCCAGAAAGCAAGCATTCATGTGAAGCAAAATGAAAAAACTTGCGCATATAAAAAAGTATCAAATCATTCCACAACTAACGTTTACTATCTGATGTCAACTTTTAGTGTAGAGTATTATTATTAACATTCACCTTTAACAGCCGATGAACATTGATCTCTATGATCGTTTTTCAACTAACATGTTAGTTTTTAATTCTCTTTCCGTCAGTCTTATTATATATTAAACCAAAAGAATCACTCAATGTCTATTTGAAAGATTTTCTTTACATCAAATATATTATCAACTGAGATATGTTGCAACCATCGAATTAATAGTTGAACTGGTACGAGTTTTTAATAATTCTACCTGCAGGTATCTATGACGTATCTGCCTCTAACATAGAGAATTTTTCAGTGATTCAATGACGATTGAGCGCAATTTTGTCAAAACTTAAAAGCTGGGAACAAAACACAATTTTTTAACTGCTAAAACAGCAAATAAAGAATTATCTATTATATGGGAAACAATCATGAAAAATAACGATCGATAAACCATTGATTAATAAAAAGAAATGTAAATATTTTACACTGAAAGTTAGTGTCAATGAATGATAGCAATATGGCACGACCTGATAAGTATTTCCTTGTTTTTCGTTTAATGGGAGAATGTAGTGTTGATAAAGGATGAAGTGTATGAATCAAATGTCGCAAATCGTAGCTTATCGCATGGAAAACTGTAGTTCAAAAATGACGGAAATCGGAACCAACAACAAACAACTTGTCTATCTTATCTGTTTGCAGTTTCTCTGCGTTTAGAATACTTTTTGAATTCCTAAGTTTTCGTTGAAGCGGGACGTGTGATAAACTTTGTCGTCTGGAGGTCGTTCAGAATCATTTATCAACTATCGAATACTAAGTGTGACGCAAAGTCAACGAAACTGACAATCGAAGTAACTTGTAGTGATAAATATACGAGCTAACTGTGACTAATAACAAATACATATTCACGCAAATATAAATGACACAAATGAAATAAATGATATGGATAACATAGATAACATAAATCACACGGATGACGTAAATGACATAGGTTTCAAATGATAATTTCAAAGAACTAGAATCAAAGTAAAAATTGTATACATCGGTAAGACTTCTATTTTCCAGCTTTTATTTAAATTGTTGTCGCAGGACGAATGCACCTAGGGTATATTTGAATGAAAAACCAGAATAAAACGAAGAAGAATTACATGTTTATCTGATAAATAAGATCAAGCTTTAAGATGACGTGTATACTTGTCGAACAATTCGAGACAAATCTTCATACTTACATGTTCTTGGCACGTTAACAACAATAGTAACCTTTACAGGCACAATGTTGCCACTTGGCAGCACAGTTATCGTTTATTACGTCGTTTTAGGAATTTCGGTATGTTTCAAAAGTAACAACTGTCTGAGAAATGTTCACCATTTTTAACACAGAACAACCGCACCCGTCGGAATGACGGGTTTCAGTTTTCATATTTCGCAATTATTGATATCTTAAAAGCTTTGAATATCCGAAATGATTTGAAAAATAAATAGTTTCACTTCAATATTATAATCCATATATGAAGAAACCGAAAAAAGATCTATTGTCATGACTTTTGTAAGGATTATATATTAATCGTGTTAAACGCTCGGTTATTCTAGTGCTAATTACATTTAGATTTGTCGAATTCGGGTTAAAATTTTCATCGCGAATCTGGCACGGTGTTATAGGAGGAGGAGTAGTTAAGTAACGAATAGTTCCGAAAATAATTGTATTCGTAGATTGAAATGGAACGTTCTATGTATCCTATGTGAAGAAATGATCTCGAGTTTTCCGTGGAATAATTTCAGATAGAGGCAACCATACATTGCAAAAATGATAAGTTGGCTAACCGGACAGAGACAACATCGGAGCAAGAGAGGCAAAAGAGGCAAGAGGAGCAAGGAGGGTTCTCCGTTCTCAACTCCTAACTCCACCTTTGACGCTTTCGTAACTCCCTGTAGCACTCCGCCATGCAATCCGATGTGTAGATGGAACTGTTTCGACCAATAACGAAAATTCGTGTCACAGAAGATAGGACCATTAAACCTGAACCAGTGGTGGGGCTACCAAGCGCCAATCAGACCCACACTCTTTGCCGAACCAACTTGTTTCGACACTGCAGAACAATTTGGTAATATGTTTCCTCGCTTATCTATTTATGATAATTATCTACAGATATAACTGCTTATCGATCCGATTATAAACATAAATTATACATGTATGTTCGTACCGTATTGACTTTGCTCGTCCTTTCGTTCGAAGCAACAAAAATAGACCGTAATATAGAAATCTACTACTAGAACACGCATTTTATGCATTTATACAATATTTCACTTAAGATTAGACACAGTAAAATAAAGATCGGAGCTTTCAAATTGCTTTGAAACAATTACAATAAGACAACTGATGTCGAATCAAAATATTTAGTACCATAAACTAAATAATTATGAAAACTGATACCATACTATTAATAATTAGTTCTAATGCCATTTGTCCTTGCTATGAAAGAGAACGTAATATTATACGGAACATTCAAAATTCTCGTGGGAGTCAATGTATTAACACTTTCGCTACCGCTTCTAATCGAGGCAACCACTTACTAATTAACAATATGATTTTCGTTAAGACATAGAAGTGTATGATTTTATTTACAAAGCTCTGTAACTTCAAAATCAAAGTGTAAGGTAATTTCGTTATGTCGTTCTTTCGTTTCACAGCAGAGTAATTTCAACGGATTATCCACTGTTAAGCATTTGTAATTGGAAAGCTCATTAACCTACTAACTGTGGAATTTAATTTCAGAAATCTCTGATAATGCTCGCAAGGGAATCAAATAATGAAGTATATACTCGTCTAACGCAAGCCAAATGCACCATAATATATTCTAACGAAGGTCTAAAGCAGAACGAAGAAGAATTACATGTTTATCTAAGAACATAAATAATTTATCGTTGAAAGAATTAGTATCATCTTGATTTTAAAATGGCGTGTATATTCGCCGAACGCAGTTAACTGGTTAATAGGCTTTCGGTAGATAAAGTGTTGATGAATGAAATTGGCATATATATCTATGTAAAATACATAAAGACAAAATTCTTCGCGTGAGATTCTGTCGAGTTTCTGAATTCGTTGTCAATGCAAGGGATGTAATAGAAGGAGCGAGATACGTTACGCCACACGTCCATGTGGACTGCCGCGTGCAAGGACTCGTTTACTTTTATTTCGTGTCTTTCTCGCTCGGTGCTATTCGCTTCTCTTTTTCGAAAGTCTGCTCATCGTTAAGCAGAGCTACGTGACGGTACAACTGAAATTATTATCGGGACGCTAAAAAGTTCGATAAAGTGCAACGAAACACTGTATTATACCCTGAAAGTAGAATGATATTATTGTCGAAAGAATGGAATAATTACTGGCGTTATTGAATGAAATTTCAGCTTGAAAAATACTTCCCTCCCTCTGATTTATATTATGTAAACAACGGTAACATAATATTATATTAAGTCTAATAATTACTGAGCGATATATTGAGGGAACTTTAAGTCTTCCTCAGTATTAACTAAAGAAAATGTCTGGTATTAACTTTTTAATAATTAATGGAATATTTACTACTCATAATTGAAACCAATTAGACTGTCCAAGTCAATCTAATTATAAATTGGTATTATAAGTTCTTTATGATTTTGTTCTATCTCGTAGAACTTTTTATATAGGGTAATTCCGAGGAAGATGGCTGTGTTTTCCTTGAAAACCATTTAAATGAAAACTAAAAGAATTAGAATATCAGATTTAATTTCTAAATAAACTTTAATTACTTTTGTATAAAGTAATCAACAAAAATAAAAATTACGAATAAAAAAACATCAATTGTAATTGTGATTGTGATTGAATCATTTTTTATGGAAAATAATTGAACAGGACATCTCTCTCGCAATTACCCTACAACTCATGTAATATTTATATATCATAATATAAGTAATCATAATTTATAAAAATTATTATATTTTGGAATGTATACGAATGCAACGATTATATGAACAGGACATTCGGAGGTTGATAAACGAACGCGATGGAACCTTCATATTTCAAAGTGTTTCTATTACGTATAAAATGTTACATAAATACGTTATATAAAATGTAAAATTGATTTCACACGAATTTGAATAACCGAGTCATCGTGATAATGGAACACGAGAAGATATACGTACAATGTTATTAAGTAAGAACAACTTATTAACTAAAGTGACTGTAACCTTTCGTTTTCCATTGCCTAGATTAAAATATTCTGTTTGTTCTTAATTACGTATTTGAAATATTTGGAATTTCATCATTTTCTCCCGGAAACATTTTTTTCATGAAATCAATATTTGTAAGGAAAACGGAACAATTAAGACTTACAATTAGTAATGGTGTCTATCATGTATTTTATTATTAGTTACCATGGTTCCTTATCTACTTGCAAAAAAAACTGTTCAAACGTTCAGGCTCCAACTTCATTACAAACGTTAACTCACCATAGATCATCAAACACGTTCGAATATGCTGAGTGTTGCCCAGGCTTGTTAACCAATCTTGTTCGACACGTTGATTACTTGGTTTTTGTGAACATTAGATTTTAAATACTAGTGTGAGTACTGATCTAATGGATTCAATATCTAAGGAGCTGGCAAGGAAAAGGAATCAGGAATTACCTAACCATTTCCCAGAAAATCCGGCGAAGTTTGAACAATTTTTTTGAAGATAGACGAGGAACCATGACAACATAAAACAAACTGTAACTCGAAAACAAAGATTCGCAGGGTATTTATTTATATGAACTTTTCTGCTTATTTTAGTATGCTGGATTCGCCCCTGCTCTACTTGCCACGTGCCACAGAACACTCTGCATGTATATGTAACTAAAAAGAACTCCTTGACATTATTAGAATTCTAACTTTTCAAAGTTTTTGCATACCTACGAAATATCAAGCAGTTTTTCGTTAATTCTTTGCCAACATTTTTCTATCTATCTCGAAAATCTTAATGTATGTGAAAATACGAATAAAAATTGAATGGTTTTCTTAATTCAGTAGTTTTAATTTAATGATCGGTAGTTATTTATTTTAAAAGAACACCACGCCAACGGCAATGACCTTCGCGTACGTTGTTAAGGACACGATTCTGAGTAATTCTTCCTAAAAACTTAGTTAACACCTTGCCGTATTATTTACTTTTGCTATTAAGCTCGTGCAAAATGTTTCTATCGATAGTTTAGGAGAAACGCAAAGAAATTGTCCCCTCCATTTTAAGCACAAATTTACTTTCAAAATAATATATTGGTAACAGCAAAGTAATTTTTTACTTTGATCTATGCTCATTGAACAATTATGTTTATTGATGTTTATTAAACTAATCCCGAAATATTCATCACAAGTCTCACTCGTCATTGTTTGGTAAGGGGTTAAGGACCTTTTATAGTTATTGAGATATTCGTAAAGAATATAGAGATAATATAGAGATACACCCAACAATTTCAATGACCTTGAAATATATTGTCAAGGACATTATTCTGTACAACTTACCTTTGTGCAGATAATTATTGTTTGGCTTTAGTTTGAAAATTATACGTAGAAATATATTCAATATTACATACTAACGTGCTGTGTAGATCATGTTTGTGTTCGGTCTGGATTAATTTACTTAACACTACATTTACGGAACTCGTCACTTTGACGGATATCGAATTTTCTAAACGTTATTTCGTAACAGTTTAAGTCGATTTTGATTCGTGCAATTATGCGAATACGCATTACAATACTTTGCTGTTAAAGCTATAATTTTCGCAATTTATACAGACGGACGCGTAATTTTCTAGGAACGATAGAATAAAGTGTAGAATAAACCTCCGTAAATTTAGTGCTAATCCAGTTGCCCAGCAGCCGGCAACCTATTACTAGTACATTTGATAATTACCAATCGCAGTTATCCTTATTTATTACTGAACCTGATCCCAATGTAACATAAATTTAACCCATACCTCAACAAATGTATGACATAACATTAACATATTTTTGCAAATTTACACGAATATTTCAAAACCTGTATGAAACCGCCGATCCAGTTATTAAGAAAAGGTACTTACAATTAAAATCAAGTCCTTAATATATATATATCAACGTTAAGGTCATCGACGTGGTGTCCCTAAAATAAATATTTACCTAACGGTCTTTAATTAATAATTTAAAAATTGTTCGACATTTGTTGAACAAAAGAAAATATATTTCCCATTTACTTCGTCTAATATGTATTTTATAAAAAACAATGAACATTAAATATTCATTATAAAAGTTTCTACGTCACTTTTAAATTAGAAATCATGAATTAAAATTTGCAAAACTTTCTCTTTTTAATTTATTTTCATACTGAATACAAATTGCCAATTATCAAAGAGTTCAAAAAAGACATTTACATCGTGGAACAGACAAAAAGTTACAGAAAGGCATTCACTGATAATTTAATTATTTATAGAACACCTGTACATTTGTATAAATTGCAAGGATCGAAATATTTTTCGCAAACAATTCGTATACTTGCACTAGCACTTAATATTTAACACATTATATTTTGTATTACGGCGAATATATCAAACACACTGCACATTAAATAAATGTAAAAAGGAACGATAAAAAAAAAGTATAGTCATTTCTTTACCTCTTGGAGCGACGCAGCTTTGAATCCTCCCGCGAGTAAAATCCTTGTACGAAGCATAGCATTATAGGTCTCTTCAGAGAAGCACCGACTTCCCCCATGCACTTTAGATATGTACGTAATATTTCCCCAAGAAATTCCTCGAACGTTTGTTCGTTCGAAAATTAAGGCCACGAAACAAAGAGAAATGTTATCCTTCACTACACTTAACCTTAGTATCCATGGCACGTCATCGAAGGCACTAATTAAGTATTCGTTATGCGTGTTCCGGGCAATCACGATTTTAACGCGATCTCATTTTCGATCGAGTGTTCAGAACGATTATCATCGTTGATCTCGATGTATCGAAAGCCACGTTCGCCGGCTCTTCACGTGTCCGAACGACTGCTTCGACAGTCGCGTGAAAAACACAGGGTTCGTGACACTTTGTCGTGCATGGTTGTCAAGGGTTGCGATACGGCCCTTAAGGGTATCGCTGTACGGTTGCCAAGCCAACGACTACAACATCAAGAAAACAGTCCCGCCATTAAGCTTCCTGCACTACAGTCACAAATATACGACAGCCAACAATTTGTTAATTTTCCGTGAATTTTCTTATCCATTTATCAACCGCGGTATTACAGAATATTACACGCGTCCGTTCTGTTTCCACCGTTAACCTATTCAAAATATTCGAGTCAGTTATACGCGGTGAACAAATACGAAACTGGTAAACACTTTTCTCGAGGAAGATAAATCGATCGACGAAATGATTTTGCACCTGGACGATCGCGATAAAGGTAAATGTCCTCGATTCTCCGCAAATTCACTGATTTCGATCGAATACACGACAAACCATCAAGTACCATCGAAACGCTGTGATTAATAGATAAATGTTTTTTTACCGGCGGAGCGCTGTGCGAGGAATGAACGACACCGGTGTCTTTCCTCGCGTTTCACTTCTCACGTAAACAAAAGAAGAATGATTCCCATCGAGCTCATCACAGTTCCAATTTCTCTAGAGCAGGGTTTTCCAAAGTAGCGATTTACAAATTAAACAATAGAAAGGAACGACAAAAGAAATAAGAAAAACACTTTTTTGTTTAAAGAACATTGATTGTGATTTATTTATTAATCTGTTTCCTTTTACTTTGCTCTTATTTCAATAAAATTAATATACTTATTATGCGATTAAATACGCATGGTTCAAAACAACAGATATAAAGCCTTCGGCTAATAACAGATTAAATGAGCACAATAATTCGCGCAAAGATTATATCACTAATTTATCACACATGTGCCGAATTACATTATATTTTTTACACTGGATCAGCCAAATAAGATTTAGAAACCGCTACTTCAGAGAACGTGTCGTTCACCACGGAATCAGTGCAAAACGAAGTATTATAATAAATACTAAAATAACTAGCAAATAGTAAACAGTCTATTTTATTTCAAATATACACGTAAAAATTTCAAAAACAAATATCACATTTATTGTAATAATTAAAAAAATTTCAAAATTATATCCGAAAATTATAGTCGATTCGAAGGATATTGCGGATAAATAACCAATGATATTTCATTTTAGGTTCATTACGGATATAAAATATTATTTTATCTGAACCGTACACCGTCTGATATTCGAAATATTTCCTAGAGAAAATTTTACCAAACTATGACGAAGATTGAGCCGGTACCGGTCACTCATACAATCGTATCGACAGCACACACGCGTCACATCTCGTTTCACGGGTCGAAAACAGTGCGGAGCGTGGTACAACAATCGAAAGAGACTTTCCCGCTGAAGAACACGAGATGAGCGGAGATGAGGGAGGGGGTTGACGCTGAGAAACAGGAGGATGGGAGGGGTGCCGGGGGGAGGACCAGTGGACGGAAGAACTGGGGAGATCGTTCACCGGCTATGATGTATCGTACGCGGAAAATTGACGGATTTCAAAGATGTTCGGACGAGTACTGGAACGACGCACTGGTTCCAAGTGTTCCAACGGTCAAGATGGCGGTACGGAAGTGGCGGGTACGGCATGGCTCGGCATCGTGCGATCCGCACACGCGTTTCTAACCTTTACCCAACGAACTGTCTACCGTGAACGGAGGATGACACAGCCGCGGACCGCACGAAAGGAGACGACACGAGCAAATCGTGTCTCTGTCCGCCACTGGCACGGCCGACTACGCGCCGTTCCTCTTTCTATGCCGGCAGCGCCTACACAGTGTCGTGTTCGTACGCTCGCTCGATATGTCCTGCCTCCTCCCGGCTATACTATCTTCATCCTAACTCCCTCCTTCGACTCTTCACCTCCCCCCACCCCGTCCCGGTTGTTCACGCGCCACAATCGTCTTCTTCGCTCGCTTCCGTTGCCCGTGAAGGGTTAGGGTTAGGTTGGAGGCAGACTACTTTGGCCGCCTCGAGCTCGTTAGGGAAAGACAACGCGAGAGATCGAGAGCCATGTAAACAGACGCGTAAACAGAAGCGTAACGTTATCGGTTCGTTTCATGGAATATCTTTAATACGAGATTTTCGTTTTTGGGAAATTAAAGCTTTCGGATGAAAATCCTGCGGAATTTCAGAATGTTCGTCGCGAAAATTGTATCGTGACGTGCGTCTGGGTTTTTCGATAAATTGTGGTTTTTAAGGATAGTTCTCTGTGAACATTAACTTTAGTAAGGCTATGAGAGGAGGAATGTGGATTTGAATATGGTAGCTACGAAATGATAGTTTTTTTAGGACGGAACTTCAGAAGATAGGAGCTATATAGAAGAATATTATTTGTTCAAGGAAGTAATAAAATAAATATAAAAATTCTTTAAAATTAAATATTATTGGATTCGTTGTGCAAGCACGGACGGTCGAATGTCTTGTAAATATCAATCCGAATGAAAAGAGAAAACATCTTTGAACTATTAAGAGAAAGCGTTCTCAACATTACCAGTCGTCGTTATCTTTTTCAACAAAGTCAGACGAGGCCGGTAAATACGTATGCGTTTATATAAAAATGATGTTAGCACTTTGCCTTGCGATTTATTTTGACTAACATTCCTGTTTACGCTGTTTAATTTTCTCGCCACCCTATAGACACGATTATTATAAAGAAAATTGAAATATTACAGCTTCAATGGAATTTACTTATGAAATTAGGAATATTATTTTAGTTACGATACAACACATGAGCAAGACTCGTCATTTTCACTCAAGGGGTTAATAATCACGTTACAGCTACTTCCAGGGTTAAGAGAAGTGGGATTTATTTTCATGTACGAATATCACAATTTAATAATTTTATAAGGACAGATACTGGGATTGAAATAAAAATATTTTTGCCATATCTGGAAAGTTGTCCTGCAATGTTATACAAGAATAAATTAACCCTTACGACCTGAAGATAGTTTAAACATAGTGGTCGTTAAGGGATGATTGATTAAACAAAGGACAAAGAAGTCTTTGAGAACCTGTGGTCGAGAACGGGCGTAAGAAAAACTATACCCACAAAGATTGCAATATTATATATATTTATAAAGAAATTGTTATGATAAATGTTATTGTTTGTTAAAAATATTGTCGTGAACCAGTACGTTGAAATGCAGCGATATAATGTTTCACTTAACCTATCCAGAGCTAGGTGTAAATACATTGCAATGTATATTGCTTTTGCTACCTTGAAAAGATTCCAGAGCTCAAATTACTCGAGACATTAAATATACAGTACAAAACTAATAACTCGTTTAACTTTATTGTATCAGAGTGCATTATTTAATCCTTAATGAACTTGAACCTTAATGAAATATGTATATACATTATATATCAAATCAATATATAAGATTTCGTAATATACGCCGAAAAACTGTCATGTTGATTTTAATGACAAATATTTGAAAAATCGAAATACAGGATTTACGTCGAAAAACTGTTGTATTGATTTTAATGACACGAGTAGTATTTGAGAAATAATATGAATGATATCGGAGTTTCCGCTCACAAGTTCCTTCATCGTCGATGTATTTCATAGATTCGATCGATAGAAATATGATAGGAAGCCAATTCTATGTGACGCAAATCCATGTCGGTTGTCATACGAGGCTTCCGTGAGTTGTCGCTGCCCGTCGGATTAATTGCGGGCCTTCCGACTGTTATTCCTAGCCTTGCTGTTTTTTATTCTCGACCGGATCCTTGTCTTATAAAGTAGCACTAGTACGGTCAGTAGCGAATGTCATACTGCACACTAGACTGAATTTATAAATTTTGTGACATTTTCCTATGAGCATTTCTATTTGATTTGTATCGGTACCTAAACACCCATAAAAAATTAATAAAACTCAATGATCATTCTAACTCTAGTAAATACTTAAACATGTTTACTACATACTTTTCGTCTTCATTCGTTTTAAGTTGAACCGATGTAAAAGTATAAATGCATTTTTTGAGTTATTTAGCATTTTTTCAACATTTATCTCGTCAAAGAATTAACATTGTCAGATAAAAGAATGATTGTTCGTAACGTGCTTATCAAAGAAGGCAATGCTCGATGAGATGAAGAAAATAGTAGAAATTTGTTGCACTTAGATAAGAATTGTCTCTTAAATTACAAATGTTACTGTAGTTTTAGAAACTGGAGTATTTCCAATACTTTTTGTCTCTATGTAATTGTGCAAGAATAATTTTCTGCCTCGCGACATAAATTATTACTGTCAGCAGCTATTAGCAATATATCGTACAATCGTGCTGAATTATAATGTCCGTTTTCCTGAGTGTTTACTGTCCGCAGTCATCTTCGACGTTTCTTGGAACTGCATCCTCGGAATGGAGTTCGCGTTATCTCAGAGTTAGGATAAAGATCTATCAGCTACGAATGAATCATTAACACGTTGAATGCCACGGTGTCGCCAATAAACGGAGCTTCCAAATTGCTTGAGAACAATTACAATAAGAAAATTGAAGTCTAATAAAAATATTTAATAGCATAAGTAGCTAGATGATAGTGTAATATTTGGCCTCTGTTATAAAAGAATAAGTATTACTATATAAAACCCTCGAAATTCTTGTAGTAGTGAACACGTTAAAAGAAGGAAAGTAAAAGTTTAATATTTTCTATCATTTAAATATAGGATTATTTTATTCAAGTGACTAGTATCTATTCTATGACAATAAAATTCGACGTGCCTTTATTTAAATGAATATGTATTACGCAGACGTACGATGAAGTGAAAAATGTGGAATGAAGAATTTAATACTACCGTAACTATAAGAATGCAGGCAACAAAGAGTAGTATTAATCAGGAATATATGTGCACAAAGTGATAGAGATATACTATAACTATAAGTAATTTTATTATATAATAACAATAACAGTAAGGATAATAATAAAATACGAATAGTGCAATAAAATATAAGAGAAGTGACACTACATTTTATTCGAATAATCCATTATAATTTTAACGTATAATTGAACAACATTATTCTTAACTGACTTTAAACCAATTTTTCCATGATATAACGTATGAAACAACTGTTGAGTTTTTTTCTAAATTTCATTTTCAATGTTCGACATGTATTTTATTATTATTATTTAGGATCCACTAAAGAAGGAAACGAATTCAAGCAAATGATAGCCTGCATTTTTCAGTAAATTATCCCCACCTTTCCACCCTTATCCAGACAAGGTTCGCATTGCAGACTCGACATTGCAAATATTCAGTGGTCATTATCATACAGAAGAACCTCTTTAATACGTTCATCGACAAATGGACAGTCAGATTTTTCATACAGACGAAATAATTTTCCTAACGAAACAGAAACATAAAAGTCGAAACTTTTTGCAATTGCTTTTTCAACCTTTTTGCATCTTATAGATTCAACAAAATCTGCTTCCTTCGATGTGTTGCGTCACCGAAGAGTGATATTAAATAAACTCTAGAGAAATCTATAGAGAACATTTATATTTCAAAACAACTTAGCTAACAGTCTGAATACTATAAATATGATAAGTACCATCGACTTATATTAAATCTGCATAGACAGACTACATTCATAGTCCATATATAATTTACGTAATTCGTGTAACGTAGTTGCCGATATTATGGAACGCGTTCAATAAGTAATATAACATATTTTTGTACAACAACGTAATCCAAGATAAGTGCAGAAGAAAAATATTGAACAAACACAAAACGGGTATATTATAATACCATATGTTTAATATTGCTAAACTGTTATCTGTTAATATCTGTCAAGTTTCCGTGAAACGTTGATTGTTTATGGTTCGAAGGTGATATCAGAAAGTCATTAACACGTAAAACACGTGTTCGCCAACTTGTCGTACACGTGTTTCCACGCACGCGTTTCTCACGCAATTGAACCACTAAGCGGCTTGAATAGACCAAATTTTCTTATTCATTTGTCGTTATTCTATAGACTACTGTACGCAAATAATAGGGTTCTATAAGTAATTAAATAATTATGAAAAATGATACCACACTATTCACCCTTAGCACTCCACACAGTTTTGTGATATGTCAGCAACTCCTACCAATTTTGATGGTAGTCCTACGGAACTTAATTCCCTTCTCAATACAAACTTTGTATATTTGGAAAATCTAATAATCTTAAGGTAGTTTTCTTAAAATTCATTAAAATATTTAGTAATTAATTCTAATGCCATTTGTCGTTGTGATGAAAGAGAACGTAATATTACACGAAACATTCAAAATTTTCGCGGGAATCAGTGTTAACAATATAGTTTTCGTTAAGGCGTAAGAGCGTATGTTTTTACTTAACCTACCTAATCTACCTAATCTACCTACCTAACCTACCTAATCTACCTGAACAATCTCAAACTCTATTATCTAAATAAAATTAGTGTTTATCTATATTATAAGCATTATTAGATGCTACGTCATAGTTAACGAAAATTAATTTATATTACTTACATAATGAAAATTTTCAAATGAATTAAAAATAACCATATCGGCTCATTATATTGTTTTTAGCCGACGATCCAAAGATTCATAATGGACTGTTGTATGAAATAATAAAATTAAATTAAAACTACTGGTACATTGGAGAGATGGTAGAATACAGATGGACGTACAAAACAGTGTAAAAAAGATAAGATAAGCATTTGTTTATTTATCTACGCGTGTAATATTGAATATAACTGTCCAAGCTACCCACAATCAATTTCTATTGCGTAAAGTGTATTTGTCTCTAATCAGAATACAAACATGAAACTACGCTTATAAAACTTTTGTATTCTCTGAAATCCATCACATGCTATGTAAAGAGAAAAAAGCATGGCAGGTAAAGTGTGCACATATGAGATACACAAGCGCCATGTTACTTCGCCTTGAGAAGAGCATCGAAGAAGATGCGGTACCGATATCACAGGAAAAACAGTGTTGTTTGCAATACAGCGATATCACGAACCTTATCATTCCGTGACATACGAGTTAGAACGCAGTAGATTTCTAGTGAACACTGGCCCAAAAACGGTACCAAAATTGCATGAGTTTGGTATTTACAATAAATACTTGCAAATAACAATGAACATTATTGTATCAGATTTTCTACATAAGTAAAATATAAAATGAGCAACAGAATTTCAAGCAAGAAATTATTCCAAATATTTTAACATTTCTGCACGAAAATTTCTTGACCAAGCAATTTTCATTTATATGAAAACCAAACGAAATAATTCAAGAATCGACTCTTTGAATAAATGTTCCAAGTTTTATTTCAGAATCTACTTATTATTTAAACAGATCTTTCATGCGGCATTTATTTTATTTCGAGAGGGAAATAATCCGGTACAATTACTTTGTTCGCAATTTTACGTATCAAGCACGGATGTCAACTTCATTTTTTAAATGAAATTATATAATTTCGTATATATTATTCTATACATTTCGATATTCTCTTTATATTATATAAATCCACTTATATCGAAAAATTATTAATTACCTACATAGATACTTTAATTTTAAATAGTGAAATTAATTGTACTGAATTATATCTCCAGTGAAACATAAAAGCTTTCATTAATTCAAATGGAACGCCCTGTAAACGTAATAGTAAATAAATGGCACAACTTTAAATGAAGGTATTTAACTTTCATTAAACTTTGTTTTCGCAACTTCGATGCTTTAAGAGATATTCGTTATCTTGACCGTTTGACTGCGAAGCAGTGCAATCACGCTTCTCCTCTGTTGTGTCAAACGTACAAAGTATGACATTTGTTAGTATTATTTTTCTAGTCAATGTGTGTGATTGTGTGTGTATCAATTGTGAAAATGATTTTTATTAGTAACACTTATTTGTATTGGTAAAAGTTAGTTTTTATGCAGTATATACGTAATTAATGTAAATTATTAATGTGTTTATTAATTTACTAAACAACATTATATTTAACATTTTTAGCATACATCTATGGAAATTCTTTAACTGTTGAAATGATTAAGCACAGACACACCGTATAACGCGGTTTTCTATAATAAAATCACCGTATTGTTCTATATCCACTATAGATACTCATACATTCTGAAATATATCTAAAACAATTATTAAACATTAAAATATTACTAATTAAGTATGCATGTCATACTATGCATACTTATTGTTAAGTATGTAGCAAAAATTTATATTGTTAAGTATTTATTTGTTTAAAGGTACAGTAAAATTGTAATGTTCTGTTTTAGTGAATTCATAAATAATTAAATCTGCCTGAAATATGACATTGAGCGTTTTTTCCAAAGGACATACTGTAATCTTGAGAACGAAGGCGATATTGATGGGCGAGTATATCATCTAAAACTGCAATAACTAGTAGACCGGCTAAAACTGGATCAGAAAGATTAACCTTAATATCAAAAGCTTACATTAAGAAACCGTACAGTGTAATTCTACGTGGTAAGAGGCGACGGATGATACAAATGTAATGATGCTTGTCCCAGTTTACATAATCTATATCTACTGTTTCAAAGATTTCGGTAAACACAACGAACCGACATGATTGTTACCTAATCAATTCTCAGCTGTGTATCATACGGAATTGCAGTATTTTATACTTGACACTACATCATATTTATGACCTGCGTGTCCAAAAATGTAAATATAAAATTCATTTTCATGAAATTCAAACGTTTCACGATAAATATTAATTTTCCCCTTTACTTTCACTGACTTATTTCTTAACTCTGTTACAGAAATGCAGTTGTAATTTTCAAGATTTATGCGTTCACAATTACCTAGAATGTCTGAAAACCGAATGAATTTCACTGCCCTTAAAGAGTCGTGAATTTAAAAAAAGATTCGTTTAAAATGACAAGGTTCATAATAAATATACGAAAATACAAATGTCTAAAGTTTTAGATAATCGTGTCAACAAAAATATTGTAAAGACAATGAATCGACATGTATCTACTGCAGTAGTTGATTAGAAAATCAGGTAATATTAGGATTGTACTATCGTTTAATATAGTATCTATTATTTAGATAATTCAAAGATTGTATAATACATGTATACATAGAATTTACACGTCAAAATTACGGTTGGACTTCGTTTTCAGGGTCTAAACGGCTGAAAATGCTGCTTTGATCAAAGAGTGAACTTGCGACTCCATCGACCGCCATCTATTAACCGAAGGTGAAACTATAGATATCACTGTAATGTTCATAAATTTATTATTTCAACGGCTTTGAAAAATAAAGTTTGATATATCGCAACACAAATATGGACGCATGTCATTGCCATAATTCAAAGCGAAAGACATCGCAAACACGAGCACGCAGATTAAAATGTATGTTTGATCTGTAATCTTTTGAAGCACTATTCATTGTTAGCTCACCAAGGAAACGATTTTAAAGATGCGTAAAAATGAAACTTCGGTAAGGAACAGATTCTGCAAAATATTTCATTTATAAGTAAATATGTATCCTTCTCTTTAACAACTCTCCACGTTGCAGGGGTGTAAACAGAGCTTTTTGGGTGAAAAAAGTTTCTTGAAAATAACTTGGCACAGCAAAGAATGTTTTCAGGGAGAAGTTGTTCGTTTTTGAAATAGATAAAAGTTTAAGCTATCTTAATTGAATTGAAGCCATGAATTTCAAAACAGCACTAGTGAACCAATCACTTCGAGAAAATCAATCTTTCTTTTTATCTTCGTTCATTCGTTTCTTATCTATTTTGTTGATTCTTGTTGCAAGCATTGGCTACACATGCATCTTCATTAAGTGTACATTTTTAATATTATTAAATAGATTTGAGTCAGTTGAAGACGGTTATATCAATAACTCATATGGATAACGTTGAAATATGGACATGCGCTGTTTTGGAACCCTCGATTTCGAATGTAGATCGAAGACTATTAGAATCATTATAATAATTATATGCGTCGGATTTCCTCGTGATACGTTTTCGTTTGCATTTTTATGGAACAATGTAAACACGCACCACATTTAACACATCTACACGCGGTGAATCGAAAGCTCGTAAGAGAAATCAATATATTGTATAAAAAGGAGTTTCCGAACGACGTATTTATAGATTAACAGACGCTACAACCTTGAGTGTATAAAAGTTGAGCTAAAAATACAGGACCAATCCCAAAAGCTTATTTACTAATGGAAAATCGGTTCGATGACGTGTAACGCTGTACGTACACATAAGTACCGCTTAAAAGAAACAAAGTAGCAATGTTTCTTCGTTTCAAACAGAGTTAAACCAGCTGAATTGCTCTTTCGTTTTCGACAATTTGTTATTGTCGATTAAAAAGAAAGAGGAATTCTTGCGCACTGTAAACGCTTTTCTGAAAATGGTATTGAGAAAATAATGAAAACATTTGCAACTTTCAATCCATGAAGAATGTGTACATATCTCTGTATTTTATAAAATACTATATAACTTTAGATACTAACTATAGACATGCGTATGTATTAAATTGTAAAAACAAATTCTGCAAAAGATGCATTCTGTCCAGTAACGATATACATGTACATATACTTTAAATTCTTTACACAAAGTTCTATTTTCATGAAACTATTTCTTAAAACGTTAAACAAGAGTATATGTATTCTATCAACTAAAAACTTCCACATAAAAACAAAGCAGAAAATACAGATATTTTTGTTAAAGCAAACATTTTCTTGTGTTTAAGAAATTCAGGCGTACCATAAGTCTATACAAATCTGTAGTGTAATGGTAAATAATTATCACTGAAAATATTAAAAATAAATAAGTATTTAGTAATGAATTTGGAATAATGTTAAAAATATGGGAATTGATGAAAAATGAAATTGGAATGAATGAAAATTACATTTAAACTGGATGAACAGTTATTGAAATATCTTTTTAATCAAACAAACTTAAAAAACGAAATATTATTTACAACGCAATGCAGTATGATAAAGCATTAATATACAATACAAATTTCATGATATTTAAGAGGATTATCGATAACTGCGATAATTTACGCAATTTACACGGTGATCCGTTTCCTTATCTTTTATTCCATCTTATACGTCTAAAACGTGTAATAAATTTATATATTAGTATGATTATTATCCTCGTGTCTGTAATGTGCACGTACTTATTAGATGCCCGAGAAATTTTCCGACGCAATTGATTCCATATCGAATACTTTCGCGGTTATATCTGTCGATCCCGGGAAAATTATCAAATAAATGATTACACCACGATCGTTCGATTACATTTATAGATCACTACTCACGTCTGTTTACATAGCTATATAACACGAAGAACCTACTCGCATTTCCTTGTTGTGTAAGATATTTTTAGCATAGCATCAAATATACATACTACCGTTGCGAAAAGGGCGCATCGCACAATGCAGATTAAAAGAATCAGTGTTTATAGTCGCGATAAGATGTCTCGCAGCTCACGTATCAACGCCAATAAAAAATTCTGATGCGATCTTGTCGCATAACACATACAAAATTTATTGAAGTTTATCTGTAGCTCGAACTACATGTAAATGTAAACATAAATTTTAAATCTGAATAATCGCATGTATCAAAGTTTAGTGTATTATATGTAATCACAGTCTCGCGCATTTATAACTTACGAAATTCTTCGAAATTAAAAATTCGAAGATTGTAATGAAATTTCATACATGATTATTATTTTCTTATCACTATCGTCATACTATTATATAATTTATATTACAAAAATATGAATTCCTTTGAATGTTCACAATCAGTATATGAACCTCTTATATTATGATTCGTTCCATTACTGAGAACGCTAGGATAATTTTGTCATTAATAATTTAGCAAAAAAAAAGAACAAAGAGAAATTACCAATTCATCTATATCCACGTTTGCTTCAGAATACAACAATTAATAATAGAAAAATAGTATTTAATTTGAACCCAAAATAATTGGGTGACATTTAATTTTTGTAATTTCCGTTTGAGAACCTCTTCACGAGTCTGACTCGATATTGTATAGCAAAGGGTTGAATTTGTTAATAAGATACCAATATGTTGTCTAGGATTTACGCTAACAAAAAAATATACTGTAAAATACAACTTAAAGTAGAACAACTGAAATAAGTAAAGCAATGAAATAAAATGGATGTTACTTTGTTGCACATCTAATAATTATATATATACATAATGTAATTCTATAGAATATTGCACTTTTTAGAAACTCTGCTTTTAACATTAGAATTACCAGTGGGTTGAAAATAACTCACTTCCAAATTTTTCTTCGCAATTGTAGGAATTATGAAGATGCTTTTGTAAGAAATATTTAAATAAATTCTTGTATTTGTACAGGTAGAATAATAAGAAACGCTTCAAACTTCAAGAAATGTATTTTCTCATTTTTATAATAAATTATAAATGTGTCACTTAAATTGCTAGGTAGTTCTAGTGTGAAGAACATGCGACATGTAAAAGTACAGTGTAACCCCCACCCATCTTTGGCGACCTCATTAACATCTCGTTTCCATCCCCCCACCGTCTCGTGACGTTAGTCAACAGCAGGCAGGTTTTCGAGAAAGATGTATAATCATCAGTGAAGAAGACAGAACAAACCTAGACCATATATGCTTGTAGATTACGCTTCAGACAACTGCCTTGAAGCCAAGGTAACATCATGTACTTACGTGACGTCACATGTGGCAAAAATAATGGTGAAAATTCACTTTGACAGCTGCAAGAAGAAGGTTTTAAGGAAAATTGCGAACAATCTTATCGGACAATGCAGTACACACAAATAACTAACAAAAAGATCATTTTGCAAACGAAATACATTTATATTTTATTTTATTAGCCTAGGTTACTTCTGGGATATTTTTATTTTACATTTATAACTTTGAATAATGCAAAATGTATATTTACAATTTTGGAAATTACAATTTCGAAATATTGATTAAAATGGAAATATTTGTTGCCAATGACCAACACGGTAGCAAGTGCTTCAAACAGAATCCACCATTTTGGATTATTTTGTGACGTCACGCGTGGAATCATTCTATCGTTATCTTGGTTTCGCTTCGACTCGTGCATCCATATAGGTCGGGACCATAAATATACAGGGTGTCTCACCTAAATGGGAACATTGCAATATCTCCGTCGTTTTTCGATTCAGTAATAAATTTAAAAACATCAAAGCACATTAGTTGAGTGGGCAAATTTTATATGAAGGAGAAAATGTGTTTTTCAAAGTGAGGTTTACAAAATTTTAAGGTCATCGGTACCTGATAGAACTACTTTACCGTTAGTAATTTAGTGGCAAAAGAAAAAAGTTTCATTCTGTGTTTACGTTCACTTTAAACATGAAAAATTGATAATAGGCCACTAATATTTCATTTATACGAAAAATAAATAAGTAACCTTTAGATTTGTCGAATTAGGTGGAAAATGTTCATCACGAGTCTGCCTTGATATTATAAGTGAAGGGGTTACATGGGACCTCATGTAGTTTAGAACGGAGATATTAAGGTGTTTCCATTCAGATGAGACACCCTATATACGATCTAATAAGGAACAAGCGACTGTCCAGTGCACAGTGGTGATGCAGTAAAACTCGTCTCTATTGTTTGAGTGTTCATACCCTCTCCCTTCTACTGTACGTGTTCAGCTTACAAGTCAAACCAGTGTTATATACCGTGTGAAAATGACGAAGAGTCAAAATATACTATTATATAAATATATTTCGGTGCTGAAGTCGCACAGGTAATACAGTATATTATTAACACTAAAACTACCGAGCAGTTAAATCGACTTTTTGAGATTCCTTTATAGAAACTCCAGAAGTGCATCTATTAGAACTTTAACTGTTTTACAGTTGAGTTCGCTTATTGCTAAATCAATTTCTTTAATAATTTCTTAGAGAAACATCTGTTATCTTTTTAATAATCGCAAAAAGAGGAGATCAGGAATTTTGACCCGTCTGGTAGTTTTAGTGTTAATAACGAAGATCACGTAAGTACATACAAGGTTTGCTGAGTATCAAGTCCGACAGAATTTCGGTACTAAGTCTAGGATTCGAATGCGTTAAGCTGTTTGCAATTGGGCTACTTATACACTAAAATATGGAAGAGGAAGGGCGAGGATGACCAAGCCTTAGAGATGAACCCTGACCGTCGTGACCCAGGTTTCGGAGGTGGCTCTGTTGAAGATGCACGAAAATACTGAATTATGGGGACAACGCGGCGCGTTGCAGATAACGTGAATTGGTCATTAATTAGCATTAATCACATTGTTTATAGAGACATCGCAAATGTCAAGTCTCAATTATATGTCGCATATGGTACGCGTGATCTTAAACAGTATCGTATTAAACACTAACATGTGATGGTGCATAAGTTGCGTAGCGAGACCTTAGAGAGAATGTGTAGCGTTTAGTCTATGATAGACCATGAACCGAGTATGTGTGCAATAGAGAATGAGAGAAGGGTGGAAAGAAAGAGAAAGAGAGAAAGGGAAAGACAGAGAGAACGCGAGAAAGAAAGAGAAAGGGAGGAAGCGAGAAAGGGAAGCGCGAATTCGTTAGTGTAGCGTAGAACATCAATGTTCGTGCTTATGTCGCATCATCTCATTCGCTAGATATTATCTCCCTTTGTTTCCAACAAGATACTAACGAATCAACAAACAATGAAAGCGAAAACGAAATACATACTGCAGCTTTCATACTCCTGAGCAACTTGCTAACCCTCCCGAGTGAACTGAAATGATTCTTACTTAATAAATTTTCAGGTGTTTTATGTGAAATTGAGGAATTTTATGCTTGACATCACATTCTGCATATAAAATGCGTTTCCAAAAATGTACAAAATTAGTTTTCATCAAATTCAAACGTTGTACATTAAGTATTCATTTACCTCTTCAACTTATTTCATTGGGTTATTTCTTAACTCTATTACAGAAACGAAGTTTTAAGTTTAGAGATTTATGCATTCATAATTACCTATAATGACCGAAAACTGCGTGAGTTTTACTTCACTTGAAAAATCATTAATTTAAACAAAATACGTTTAAAATAGTAAGATCTATAACAAACATATGAAAATGTAATTGTCTAAAATTTGAGGTAAATATGTCAACATTCTGTTAAAAAATTTTTAACTAAGAAGCAAATATATTCATATGGCAAACCATTGTTAATTTACATTTATACTAACTAACGCTAACACTTGATCGAGTAGTAACCAACTGTAAACAAATATTTTCTTACATTTAAATTTCTATCAACAACTTGTCCTCATTATAATATCTTTCAATGCTAGAAAATCTTATTAATTTTTAATTGTTTTTATTCAATCAGTAATATTACGATGCAGAGCTCCACATATCTGGCATAACAATGATTAGACTGCAGATAATCCTTCAACAGTAATTCTTTCGAAATTAATTATTAATAACCACAACAAATTTAAAAGTTATATTTTTTATTATACATTTTATCTAGTTGTAAATTAGAAACTGGAATAAACCTTAATGTATTTAGAATGCATAAACTCTGCAGTACAACGATGAGTAACCTCTGAAAAGCGAACGTTTTTCACATCTGCATAAACGGCGATGCCTAGGTCCATTCAGATCAGTCTTCGTATATAATTACTTAAACGCATTTCCAAAGGTATTCTTCAGAGTCATATCAATTCCCCTATAGACTTAATTCCTTGCCTTATAATAACGTGTCAGTCTCATGGTGAGGGTTTTAAACAGAATTTAACAAATATTACTCGATTTTTTTTAATTCAAATTAAATATTATTCTTCTATTATAAATTATTATACTTTGGAGCAGACATGGGCATAGACAATGCCTAGAATTTTTCTCATTTCCAATGAATCATCAATAACAAAGCATTTGCATCCATCATAGTTGAGAAATAAATCATAGGGCAAGGGGTTAACACAAACAATGATTAACTTAAGTGAATCTATAGAAAATCGATTGAAGCTTCCAAAAATCTAGATCAAAATGGACTCGGGCACTATCGTTTGAGGAACAAGATAACAAATGGTTGAATGATCATCGTTAGGAACAGAAGAGAAAGTATTCGACTCACCCATTGACGATGGAAGAGGATTCATTATTGTTAGGTGGTCCCGACACGTGGACTTTAGGCACGTGGTAGACATCCACCTGTCCTTGACCATGACCATGACCCGGTTGCTGATGATGGCCGTGAGTCGACGAGTATTCATCGCTGTCGCTACTGTGCGGAGGTTCAGATCCTACACCGCCACGAGGTCTGAAACAACCAAACCTCCGACGTGTTACATCAAATCAGTAGTAACAATTCATTCTCGAAATTCTCTTTCGATTCGTTAACTTATTTGCTACCATCATCGTATACATGCATCTTATATTTTCCGTGAAGAAAATCGGATTAATTTGATGCCAATAACCGTGCACCAGGTTATATTGTATATATTTAACCCACGACTACGAAAGACTCATTTATGTTTCTTTTAAAAAACCGTGAAATTGCTTTAAACAATACTACTTTAATTTATATGTGTGAATCTATGTACTTTAATACATACGTGTATATAAATATGCATTTACAATTTGTAGGTATCAGTTTTAATACATCGAAGATACTCGAGTACCCGAATATAACAAAAATTTTGGTTCAGTAAACAGCACACAAAAATTACTTCATTAAAATTTGTTCATTTATTTAGTTACATCGATTTTTTGCAATTCTAACGTCGTTACCAGTTATCTTTATTCGAATCTCTTAGAACAATACTTATGCTGTAATATGGTCAAAACACAATTAACAGAAAAACTATAGAAGGAAAATCGCTGGTGTTATATTTAATTTACCCAAGCAGAAACGCTTATAATTTCTTCGTATAAAATGTGTTGTTAATGTAAAGGTTAAAGTTATAACGCACAATATAATGTATTTAATCAATTATATAGCCCTTCCTCATTATTTTTTCAAACAGTATATACAGAGAATACGTTGCATTTAATAAAATAATAATTATTAGAGTATTATAGAAATAAGTGACAGCACCGGATATGCTAATTAAACGGGGTGACTTTTTATATAGCGTTCTACATACGTAATTTCCTACGTCTCATTAACCGTGCTTCATCGGACAAAGAGATGTAATTAAACACGTGAATTCAATACGTCGATAATATCCTAAACTAAGTATTAATACGAATTTCACTGTGACTCGCAATGTAAATTCGTTACTGATAGAATATCACATAAAACTTATTCCCATTGTGTATTTCGAATATCATTGAATTTCCTGTGTCTTACGCAATCTATGAAACCTCCAAAAGCATTCCACAGATGTCGTAATACAGACGCTACAGTCTTTCATTTCTGCCTGCACATTTATTATGGCTAATTCGACTCCTATTTATAAGAGAAACAACGAAAACGACATGAAATCAGTACGTAATTTTAAACAAGGGGGACAATATAAATATGTTCGTAACTCATGCAAACTTCCACTTACATAAGATTTTATACTTCAAGAACACGTCGCTTCCAGAATACCATGAAAGATGTCAAGACACTAACGAAGGCATAACAGAATAAAATAGTAACGGAAATAGACAGTTCCATTTTCGTTCACAAGACGGGAGGTCGACCATACTTCTACGAAATAACAGACGAGCATGTGGAACATTACCAAACAGCATAATTTCTACGAGGAACTCAGAATCGGTAGACGACTGTATACAGCTTAAAAACCGCAGCTTAACCTCTGAAGAACGAATCCCAAGAATCATACACTCGGTCATAATTATCGGTTATATTAGCGAAATATGCGCTAACATGTACGACTGAGGCATGCAATCTGATAAAACATAATGAGAATTTCGTAAAAATTCGTGAATTCTACTGAAGCGGGAACTAATCGTACAGGGGTTAAAAACGAGTTTGAAAAAGTCACACCTGCGATGAGTGTTATCGTAGCTAGCAGTCCAGTAGAGGGGCGCCACTGTCCCACGTTACAGATTCACAGTCGCATGCAAAAACCGACTCGGGAATCGGGTCTTCTCCCACGAACGGAAACTTCAATTATTACTAGAGTTCCTATATCCTCTTTCCGATTCTCATTCTACAATGCAAACACCACAGAGACTTCCCGATAACTTTCTCTCGGCAAATTAGGACAGCCCGGAAACTGGCACGGTCAATAGAATCGCAGCATCGTTCCTCTCGGAAGCTGCTCGGGAAGATCAATGAAATTTTCAACTGGCAAACACTCGAGTGCTTATCTTTGCAACGAATCCTCGCGGTAATAGCCACGCGAGAAGAACAATTGCCGATAATATTGCGTGCACTATTCAGGATTTCCGCGCGAGTCTTCCACCACGTAACACCGATTTCTCTATTTGAAACGCGGATCAAATATATCACAGGTGGCCAAGAGAGATTTCTCGGGTCAAATGTGACGCGTACGAGGAGGAACGGAGAACGTGAACGGAGTGTCCCACAGAGACGTTTGCATCGAAAATACGGCAATGCGGTGCGTGGTGGAACGCGGTGCAGTCCGCGCTCGTGCAAACTCCTCGCTACCGACGACACTTCCGCGGATGTACACCAATGGTACAACACCGTTAGATGTACGGCGAACGCACACTCAGCTGTTCAGCCGCGTCTGCGCCAGTCCTGCCAGCTATTGACCGAATACCACGCCGTTAGCTATACAGTGTGAGACACGAGGAACGGAACACCTAAATACATGTTCCTGTCAGGATCGGGATAAGAGAAAATGTCAAAGAGGATAGTTGCACCGTTTAAGGGAATGAGTACGATGATTCCGACAGGTCTGATTAACATTATCATCAAGGTTCTCCAAAGGTTATCTGGTTAGACAAATTTTTTCATAAGGTATTACATATTTTCAACTTCATATTATAACAGATAATGATGAGTTTAACATGGGATACTGTGACCTTGAAATTACCTTAAACCAAAATATTCAAAAATTACTCGAAACAATGACAACTCTAAAATGTGCAGTCATTTTATTCGAATTAACTGAAACGTTCGAATGGCGGACCATGCCTGCTTCACTCGTACTATCTGTGAAGACCATTTTAAAACCAATAGTGTGTTGTATCTCTGAAGCTGCCTTATCATAAGGTACTACTCAACCGAGTGAAAGATAAATACTGTCATTTAAAAAGACCATCCATGACCTGTACAAACCATTGAAAATAACATTCTACTTGTTCCTTTGAGAAATACAACTTCCTCCTTCAATTTTTTCTCCCATCTTGAACCCCAACAGACACATTTAGGTATTCCGCTTCTCAGGACTCACCCTATATAGGTGGCGGAACCTGAGAGCGCGAGAAGACGCACGTACATTACACAAGAACGTACGAACACATACCAATGTTCATGAGATTGCACCGCTGCACCCCAGCAGTCTACGAAACTCGACCGACAGAGGGACCAGAGGTGCCGGTCAGCTGATCGCGAATGTTGTTCCCGGGACTAGCCCAAATCACCCCCACCCACCTTCTCTGTCGCTCTTTCTCTTTCACTCGTTCTCAGTAGAACGAGATTGGTAAAACAGAGCAATACACGTGCGCAGTCTCGCGCCGATATATGTTTGTACAGTGGACGTTTAATTGCCCCATAGGATAGCGAAATGAAAATAACTTCCTCATTAGGAGACTACCGGTATATACCGACCGACAGTGGCGTACCTAATCGAATCAGTCACCTGTCCCTATATCAGTTCTCCCTTTGCGTTTGGAAACAGAAATATTCGGAACATTCGCTTGAGAAAGGAAAAGATGAAATGTTAACACTAGAACTACCGAGCATTTAATACCATTAATATGTAATTCCTATAAAAATTGTAACAATAGATTATTTTCAGTTTCTTCGGGCACTCATTATAGTACTGAAATGAAACTATTTATTTTCAAAATCATTTCGAATATTCAATGCTTCGAAGATATCAATAATTGCTAAACAAAAAAATCGAAACCAGTCATTTTGACTGGTACGGTAGTTCTAGTGTTAATAGAAGTTTTCAGGAAGAATTTTTGAATGATATTTTTTCATTTGGATTCAAAGATTTTGGCAAAATTATTTCTTCCGTTTTGTTGAAAAATTCGTGTATGATTTATACGTAGATGTTTATGATATGAAATATTGAAGCGACTTATGATAGAAACAACTGGAACTCGCTAGTTTTTGGATGTACTTTCAGATACCTTTAAATTTTCATTGAAGCTAAGGCCCTAGAAGTTCAACCGTTTTAAATTAAGAAATTATTTTATGTTGAATATGTTATATACTATTTTCTTAGTAAACATGTGCACTACTAGAACGTCGCGTGCCAACTTACTACCAATTGATGTGACACAATAGCCAATGGATCCGTTAAATGTTTATATTCCTAGGCAATCTGTAAACTGTGTTACTTAGTAGCACATTTTTCATCCGTACACTATACCACAGATGAAAACCATAGATTTGTAAAAGTGACTGTCCGGAATTTTGGAACACACATTCTTTTTTGTTAATCATGTCGTCATCTAAATGTAATATTTGAGTATGTATACTAAGATGTTACGCAGTCAAAGTAAACAGTCGAAAATAAACATTCGCACACATACGCACTGATTTCGTTAGTCACAGTACACACAGGTCAAGTTCACATACATTATACTAATACACCTATTTACAGACATTACTTTTCACTTCTTTTTCATCCTAAAATCCAGCCGTAAATACGACTCACTCATTAAAAAAAAAATTTTTTCTTCCGCTAACCGTTACCATAATGTCGTCTGTTATTATTGTATGATGATTATTATATCAGAATGTTTAACTATAATTATTGAAAAAAATGTTACGCATCTGAACTTCAAATAAAATAAATAATATCCGAGCGAGTAAAAATTTAAAATTCAAAAGTGCAAAACAAAAAGAAGCAATAGAAGTGAGGCAGGTTTGCATGGAAAACGTACGCTCGTATCTGCTTTGATAAAAAACAGACAAAAATGTTCATGCAAAATAAAGACACAATTATATACAGAGAAATTTCTTTCGAGCAAGCTTGAATGTCTGAAATAAAACCAAAATCGCTAACAAAGAAAAAAAAAAATAACTTCGAAACTGTTTCTAGAGGAAGCAAAGACATAAATTCGCTCATTTGAAGAAGATCTAGATCTAGATCTAGAAGTAGATTTATTTTACATGACTGTAAATTTACGAACTGTCAGTACATCAAGAACTTTAGAACCGTTTTTCGAAATCACATTTTCCAATTTAGCTATTAAAAAATTATTTATCAGATCGATTCTCTCCGCAGCTGAGTGATTCAAACAATTTTTTTAACTAACTATAAGTACATAAGTAACTTTTAGAGAATTATAATGTTTTGAATGTTTTCATTGACGTGTTAGTTACTAATATAACTCTTTAAAGTCAATATTGCAATTCCTTAAGTACTGAAGGTACTATTACACATTGATAATTGTAAAACACGTTCATAATTAATTTGTATTCGAACAGTCTTAGACTCTAATAGATAATAAATATATCAGTAAAAAGCTAAAAATAACATAAAAGAATAAATGTTCCAGTTATATCCTTTTTACACTAATGACACATTACTATATTTAAGAAAAATCAATTTCCTTGACAACCAAGTTTCTACCAGAATAAAGATAGTCTCACTATAAAAGATTATAAAATCCAGCCACAGTTTGAATGGTGAATTTTTTATCACGAAGCAAAAGTTCAAAAATCGTTCCAGATTTGATCCCCATAATGATAAAACAACATTCACTGGAATAGAAACAACAGCGAAGAACGTGTGGGAACTGATATGACATTAAACGACACGACACGACACGACACGAGCGTAACAAAAATCACGATGCATCGTATACAAAGTACACGTTATACATATGTCGACATTAATCACTATCTCGTGAAATTCACAGCACGGGAAAGAATTCGTCCATCCCGTGTATCTTATGACTAACAGTTAACACACCTCTCGGTCATGATAAACCGCACCGCCCAGTCTTGTTTCGAAACAGTATGCGCGATATTCTGATTCACTGGGAAACCGTTGACGACGATACTTCGCGGTGGAAATCGATATTCGTGTAGAGATACATCCTGAGGAATCCGGGATTCGTTTCGGAGCACACCACGACAGATCAGAAGGACTTACGTGGGCATCGACACGGCCGGGCAGCCGAGTTGCAGGAGATTCCTGGCGAGGTGTTCCGGCGCAGGTGCGTCAATCGCAGGTGCGGAGTGCCTGGCGGGCCGGACCGGCGTGTCATTGGAATTATCTGGTGTCCAATGCAAGTTGCTGGATAATTTCCCATCGTACGAGGATACATGCAATCGATTACGATCAACGGTGGAAGACTTAGGGATCCTTAAAGACCCGCTGCGACGGATCTGCGTGCCCAATTCGCTGTCTGAAAGTGAATAATAAACAGTCATTCTGTGGTTACATTGATTAACCCACTTGCATCCGAGCTATGATTGAATGATTTGCTGCGAGAGAGATAGCTTCGGTTTCAGGTTATTTTAGTAAACCAAGAGAAATCAATTAGTACTGCTTCAAATTTGTCGAAACTTTATGATCGACTAATATTTCTGTTAACAAAGTTTTATTGTGAACAAGGGATACACGTGTTTCTTGCTGTCCCGATAAATAGAATTTCAATATCGGAGTTGCTTCTTTTTTGCCTCGAAGTAGGAGAAATATAGTAAATGTTATATTACCTGAACAAACGAAATTTAAAATGAGAGTATAGTGTATTCTAACGTTAAAATTTAATGTTAAAATGAAGTTTATTGTAACGTTACGAATTACAATGTTTTAATTTAATTTATAGCGTGAAATCATTTGCAAAAAATGGAATAAAAATAAATAAATAATAATAATAAATATAAACCATATAATTATATAATATAAATGTAATATTAATGTATATAGTGTATTAATAATATTAAATTCTGAGTCTGAAGCTAATTTTTTGCATACCACATGAAATATTACATTTTTAACACTAACTGTACCGAGAGAACTGGTCAACTGACCGAATTTAAAATCCTAGGTTCTTTTTATTATAGGTACTTTTAATATCAATTCTTATATTGTCTGATTACTCAATTTTTCAGTTCTTGCCTTTCCTTTTGTTTCTGTTTTTACTACAAAACATTTATCACCTAACTTGTTCATCTTTATTTTATAGCCAGTATATTTGACTGGTTATGACAGGAGGCAGTAATTACATGTTTAATAAAAATTGTGTAAACAGTGGAGCTGTCTCCTTCTTGCATCTGACCCTTTAATTATCCGACTAGTCCCGTATTACCAAGATCGGAACATGCATGACCGATTACAGATTCGTAGATACGTAATATTCCGAATGATTTATAATTTATTCTGGTTGGAATATTTATTATTCTCCTTTGCTACTCGATAATTATAGAACTCAGAAGTATGCTACATATTTATTAAATTCAGATTAATAGAAATCGCAGCCTGCGGATTATTCCGCGTTCGACGATACAGAGCACTCTGTCATTGCGGATTATTACGTTTGCGGATGTAAATGGATCAATCCTTGAATATTACAATTACTCTACACTACTGAATAGCTATTATATTAAATTGTTAAACTACCCTTGAACAGTCACATTAATCAATTAAATAAGATAAATTTTTAAAATAACTTGAACGCATAAATATATACCTTATGCGTTAAACTGATTCATAAGTTATTAATTTTTCATCAAACAGAAATACATTGGAATAATGCAATTATCACATGATAACCAAGGCAAAACATCTAAGAATGTATTAAAATTTTGAACTTCAGCCAGCTGCACAGATAAAAAAGGAAGAGGCAAAAACTAGATGCAAAATACTAAACACCAAACCAGGGATAACTGCTATGCATACCTAAAGCCTTAATCATTAGGATTGCATAAACAAGTCGAATGTTTAAATATAAAATTAATAAATATGTTATAACGTGTATATTTTATAAAGCACGCCTATAAAAGCATGACAATCATTGCAAAATACAGGCTGTTTCCGTGAATTAAAAAGGAGGGAATCCTAAGACTTCATCACGAATGACGCATAGGAATTTTGTGTGCAGAAATTCCAATGAGAAAGCAACCTTATTCACGTCTATTGCCAAGAAACTGTTGATTAACCTTGAAGCAAGTGTATACTGTAGCTGTTTATTTACAGAGATGAAATTTTTAATACAAAATGTTTATTTTACATATTACGTATTGTCTCATTACGAACAGCCAGAAACCAAATTCTCTGCCAAAGAACCAACAACAATCAGAAAGATTTATTTATGTACTACCATCTGTTTGAAATTCAATTGATTAAAAATGATTAACAAATTCATGACAGATATTCGTAGAGGCATAGATACATTGAGTACGAAGAGTGAATTATTCAATTGTTAAATACCATAGTTCTTCTCCCTATTGTCATAGTAACCAGATACAGAAAAATGTTATAGATAAGAAGTTAATATTCAAAGAGCAACTGAATATTTAGAATCGTATATTTATTGCAAGTACAACGATGAACGAATAGCTTATTCGTTAATTACATTACTTTTTTAATGGAAATATATAATGCATATTTTTAAAAATACAATATGATTAGTTATGAAGCGATACACATGTTACTGGCGTATTTTAAATCACTAATTGAGAAATAATCTGTTCCTCTGAAAACTACATATGCATCATTTTTTATTCATTTCCACTTCGCAAATAATCATTATCGTTAGAAGCAATTCAAATTAAGTATTCTATATTTCACAAAATTTGCGTGTCATGTTTCGTCCGTAACACATTTATACATTACTCCCATAAACTAAATTAAATACGTTAAACTCTGTTATTGTATACTAGTATTATCATTATTATCATCAGCATTACGATTGTTATTAATAATTATAATGAGTACGATCTATGGTCACGAGTTATCGTTACAGCGAGATTACATGAAATGTAATGCTAACGATTTATTTCGACAAAATATTTTACGACATATTTAGAAAATATATAGATGAAATATGTCCAATGCACAAAGATATATACTTTCTAAAAATTCCATGACCAAAAAAGTCGTCATGCCCATTGGAGTTGTCTTCCTGGCATGACGAATTATTTTGTCATACCTGGTTCACAGATTAACACTAGATCTACCGAGCCTTTAATACGATTGACATGTAAATTTTATAAAAATTGTAACAATAGATTATTTTCAGTTCCTTCAGGCTTTCATTACAGTATTCAAGTGAAACTATTTATTTTCAAAATCATTTCGAACATTCAATGCTTCTAAGATATCAATAATTGCGAAACAAAGAAACCAGAACCAGTCATTCTGACAGGTACGGTAGTTCTAGTGTTAATACTGGTGGTTTACTTTATAGCTGGATATTCAAATAATTTTAATGTCTCGTTACCTGAGTAATGCCCGCGTTCCGACATGACTCCGAACGAGTTGTTTTCTCCCTCAATGCTAATGGGCGACAAATGTGACAAACAGCCCCGGGCGGTCGGCACACGAGAGAGAGTTAACGCGAACGGAGAGTTTGTTGAATGAATGTTGAGCGACTGATGTTTAAGAAACAGGTGTGGGTTAGGTAATGTTAAGGTAGGCGCGACTGTAACCTATTCTTGGCGACGGAACTTTAATTCGCTTAAAACCTTCTTGCATCACGTCAACCTTAGCATTAGACCACTATGTCTTCAGTATCTCGAGAGTTACGTGATAGTATTAAAAAACATGGTCTGTAATCAAATCAATGAAGTTACACCGCGTTAAATTCAAAGTTTTCTATGAAAAAGAATTATTCCAAGATACTAATGTTCCGAAAACGGTGGGGATTACCTTTATGTAACACGGTCGTTAGGTTCTTAAAAACAGTCGTGTTATACGAAACAATTAGTTTAGAGGCAGAGCCAGTTTTTAAAAATTGAAAACATTATATATACACATTCACTGTGTATATAACTATATATATATATATTCATTTGATAACTAAGAGAAATATGGTTATTAATCCTTTGCAATAGGAAGCTTTTTTAGCAATACCTAACAGCAACTCGGAGCAAGTTTTGCAACAGAAATTGAAATAAAAGTCATTGTGCTGCTGTGGAATTTTATAGAGATTAATAAATAAAATATTCCGTGTTTTTGTTTATGTGTTTCATGTGATTACCTTATAGTATAAAAGAAAAGAAATTAACGAATAATTTCAAAGTGCCAGTTAATATGATCATCGCAAGTTAAATGATCATCGCATTGGCGACATTTAAGCGCAAAGGGTTAAAACAACAATTGATCGAAAGTATTATATATTACTTCCCAATTCTCGCACAATGTTATAGGGATGCTGTGTTATACGAGGTTTACTAAGGCATAATAGAATGTTACAGATGATATTCGTGCAACTTCGCTGGTGTATTTACTTAGTAGGAACAGTAATTTAAAAAAAACGCAAAAACTATTAACTCTTTGGCATACAATGACGAAGGAGATTCGCTTATGTTGTTCATCGCTCATGAATCAAAGCAAAAAACTATTTTGCTATTATCAATGTATTATAATCAATTATCAATGTATGACATTACTTACCGTATCATACAAACGTAAATGATATTAGAATTAGCAATGATTTGGTGTTATAGGTCTTAAGTTACATTATTATTTAGCTACCTACGTAACTAAATATTTCGATACGACGTCAGTTTTCTTCTTGTAATTCTTTTCAAGTAATTTAGACGCTGCGGTCGTCGGTGACCACGTGTTAACTTGATTTTTTTTGAAAATGGACTTAACACTAAATGTACCAACAGTTTGTATATACAATGAGTCACAAGAGTATTCGTGCCGAATTTAAACGATTGATATTTGTTCACAATGTAATGTTCAAAGTTCTTATCAACAGGAATGTGATACAAAAACTTATATATACTTTATTACAAAGCGATACATTTTTCTTAACGGAAAGAAAAACGAAAGGAAAGCCAAAAATTGAGAAATGGATTAGTCGGACCATTTAGGAATTGATATAAATTTAAATGAACAAAATAAAACGCAGAATTTTAGATCAAATTTTAAAACCGGTTATTTGATGGTTCGCGTTACGTTTAGTGTTAAGCTGCTTTCAAAATAAACCATTTATATGTTGATATGACCTTTATTTTCGAGATGTAGCATACAGCCGAGTTGTTGTCTTCCCACATTTCTTTCGATAAGTTGAATTCTTCGATCAAGTATTTATGAACAATATTCGATAGATCATTTACGATATCACAAACACTGTACAATACTCTGTGTCATGCAAAGATACCCTTGGAATGTTTTTAAATTAATTAAGTTGTATTAATCGTAATAGAAAATCAATGATGAATCAGCAATCTGATTCTTGTCTGGTCGTTTCATCAAATTAATTTATTATAACTCAAGCTTAATTTCTTTACTTAACTGTTGGTCTTAACATATTGAGTCTTGCAATACTTCAGACGTAAGTATGAGCAATAAACTTCTAAGAAATCTAGTTCTTACAGCTTTGAAACCATAATATTGAGATATTATTGAAAATAATTTTACATATTAAGTTTCTTTAACACTAGATTTATTGAATTTTTTAAACATTATTTAGTAACAGTTTAAGTCGATTTTGATTCGTGCAATTATGCGAATACGCATTGCAATACTCTGGTTTTGAAGTTACAATTTTCGCGACTTATATAGACGAACACGTAGTTTTCTAGGAACCATAGAATAAAGTGTAGAATAAACGTCCGTAAATCTAGTGTTAAAACTTAGACTTTAAGCAAATATGAGACAGGACTTCGGCAAATTATTGAATTATATGATTATTTTATGTTTAGTGTTCAGTATTGAAATCAAAGAAAACGTCTAACGATGCTAAAGCAAACGAATATTGCACGAAGAAAAAGTTAAAATATTAGACAAGCTGAAATTAGCGTGAATAAGCGTTTTACAAATGCTTACAAGAGCACCTGCTTCACGGGAATTTACTGTTCCATTAAACAATCACTGTTCAATTACTTTTCACGAAGCTAAATGTATTCGACCGTAGATTTCTATATATCAAGATAGCTCACCTCGTATCTGATGAAGTCGTAATGCCATATTATCGAACATAAAATTCTACGACCGGTTTGAGTAAATTAAATCGAAGCAGAGGTCGCCAGGTGATTTCATAGGAAACGGAATATTATCGCCCAATTCCGAACTTCACGCAACACATTCGGTGATATACTTATGACCAATCGAAAATCAGAACGAAACATTAATACTTTCTCTATCGTTTCAAATAAGCAATAAATAAAAGGCGTTAATGTGTGAAAGAAACGACCTCGTGGACCTCTGCCTAAAGACTAAAAAGTTGGGCGGCCCCCAAGTACAAGGGCAGTCACGTTTTTGGCAGAAGGCCGCGCATCCTTGCCGGGAATACAACGTTTTCGCTGAATATTTGCGACACGTACATAGCATCTTCACGAGTCTCACCTGATTCAGAATTATTTCCGGCCGTCCGAATGTTTAGAGAATTCGAAGGTGAAATAACAATCGAAATTTATAGTTGTACGTGAGAAACCATTTTTTCTCAACACTTGCCGCAGTAGAAACTGCAGTATCTACAAATAACATTCTGCTGTTATCTCTCATACACTCTGACGATTCGTCTTGGTTGGGTCTTGGAATGGTATTAGTTTTTAGTAACAATATCCTTTACTAACAAATTACTTTTATATTATTTTATTTGACATTCAAATATTTGCGTAGAATTTGTATTCTAACGTCACAAATTTCTAAAAACGATCATCATCGGTTTCGAATGATTGCTTTCAGTTTAGTTTTTTAATTTTGGTAATTAATTTATCTGAAAGGATATCACAGTACATTTATGTCGTTAATTCCTTACCCTGCGATATCGTGTCAGACTCGTGGTAAAAATTCTGAATAGGATTTAATAAATAAGTGTTACTTAATTCTTTCGAATTCAAATTAAATGATATTTTTCTACTATCGATTGTAGTGCTTTGAAGTAAACGTACACATAGAATTAACATTAAATGCTTTTCTTCTTCCAGTGGATTATAAACAATAAAATAATTTTAATCGAGCGCAGTTGTGACAGAAATCATATGACAAGAGGTTGAGCAGATAATTTTAAGAATGAGCAACTTTTTCAAATAATTTAATTGGCGGTCTCTTATAGTTTTTAAAATATGCGTAACAAAAAAGTCGACATTTTTTTTTTAACTTAGACGTGATGTCGCTCTTGTTTAGGCTAAATTGGTATGTAATTATCCACTAAAAGGTACACCTCACCGACCTCAATTATCTTTAAATATGTGTCAAGGACATCATATTGAACAACTTCTATATTCGTTGTGCACATAATCGTGGCTCAGAATTAGTTTCAATAAAATATAAAAAGTTTCAGTACAAATACATGCAATATTACTTACACATCGTACTCTGTAGGCCGAATTTGGTTTATGTGTGTCACTGAATTTCATCCGGTCGCAGTAAGGTGACCAGTAAATCGTTACTAATTAATTTCATAATTATGACTTGCACATATCCTGATTTATTAACAAATCTAAATATAATTCAAACTTAACCCCAATTTGACTTTTTAATCTATACCTCATAAAATGCATAACATTCAATACATAAAGTTAAAAATATTTTTGTAACATATTTTAAAGTCATTGGAACCGCCAAGATGTACATCTTTAAAAATAATTACTAAACTTTTTTCATGGATATCTCAAAAACTGTACGAGACTGTTGATTAAATTCTTAGGAAAAGTTATTCAGAAACTTGTCTTTAACAATATGTACATGTGAACGTCAATGTTGTTGGATTTTTGATAAATAATAATACTTTTTTTAAATACGCAAAGAGCATATGACACAAACCGCAAGACACTACAAACATGTAAAATATAAATATATCACAGTAACAAAATCATTACTCGAACAATAAACAATTGTTGACTACATTCGATATTTTTTGATACCTGTTTTCACAGATCATTGTCTACTAATATTATTTGCCATTATCATTTGAATAATTTTTTGCCACTTTCATTTTTAGTATACAGTATAACAAGGTTCTAAAAATGATAGTTTATAATAAATTGGAAATCAGATAGCTTGCTAATAACTTAAAGAAGAAAGCAATAATCTTGAACGGTAAATATGTATTATGTCTTTGTGCAGTTCTTCTTAATCTTCGAAAAAGAATAAATTAAAAATCTGAGACAAGAAAATTCTGTTATATTTTGGACTTTCAATACTTCAATGTGAAAATACGAATTTTCATAAAAATTTTAATTTATAAATAACTTTATGTAACTTACTGTTCATTATAAGTCTTCAACTTTTATTCCGTGATCCTCTGCGGCAATAAAAACTGTGATCTTTAAACATTGTGTGTAAACGAATTTGTATTAGCATGATGGAAGTTATCGAATCATAAAAAACATACGATACGCGTAATATCGCTGGCATTTGACCGATAGAGCGTTTAGGTCGCAGTTATCCGCATGCTCATTATTTTGGCCTCAATTAATATTAAGTGGCCACATACATACGCGCTTGTTTCTTATACAAGGAAGGTCACAAGTTCGTATCTACTTCATAACGAAGAGCAGAGACTACGTAAAGGATTCCCCAATTGATTGTTAAGGGACAATGTGATTAACACTTTCACACCGGCGTGTACTACCGGTGGCACAACGCTAATTTATAGCATTAAAATAAATCAACGTTAATAAGTAATTTATTTACCAAATTATTCAGTTACATTTATCTATAATTAATAACAATTAGCAAGAGTCAGAAAATTAGAGACGTAACAAAAGAATGCGCTTCAAAATTATTTTTGCAAGCATTACTGTTATTACGATCTATGTTTAAACATATTGAAACACGTCGTGACGTGAATGTGTTAATCATAATATAGATAAAAAAGTATGTATACTGATTTCGATGGTTTTTGGGCATATTGTAGAAATCAACATTTTGAACAAGTTCTCGCTATACTTGCATGTATAATCCTCATATCAGAAAATTTGATTTTAATTTTTGAAGATATTCATAAAAATATTTTCGAAATTTCTTATATTAATTTGATTTTATGTCTTGTTTAGGTTTGGATTAGGTTTATGAAAAGAGTATATAAATAATTGCATTCATATTAAACATTATGTTTATGAAATATGTAACTATTCGTAAGTATATGAAACTAAGAAATTTTTCAAATATTTTTACATACATTAAAATTTTGAAGTTATTATAACACATTTCACAATGTCTGTTTGTTTACTTTATGTTTCTGCTTTGTGGATTTAATCGATTTGGCGAATGAGCGGCGCATATAGATATAGTTTTATCAGTAGATTATATTACATAAGGAGCAATATAAAATATAAAAATATCTGTATCTGCATTCTAAAAAGTACAAATGTTTTCTCTTAATAATTATCACGCGATATTTGCTGTATATTATTCTCAGTAATTATTCGGAATCGCGGTCGACTCACCGATTTTGATTATCTAGAAATATGTTAATCAAGACATAATTCTGAACAACTTTGCCCTATACATGTTATCTCCACATGCTTTTAATTTCCAAAACATATAAAAAAATATTTGTCATTCTTCTTAACTATAAATAACTAAACTTAAATCAGCGTTGCTCTGTAACTAAACATTCAAATCATAGACTATAAATTGCAGACTTATTTTACATAAAGTAACATAACTTAACAGATGTATTAGTTTTTAATTAGAAAGTAAAAAAGTAACATTTGCAGTTTCGCGATACGTTAAAAGTGTGGTGCCGAATTCATATTCGCAAAAGTGACAAAAGTCGGTAAACTATTCAGTAAATAACATAATATTCTTTTCGACAATTTCCTTTATTAAGATACTTAATTTTGTGAATTACTTTCGCAAGGTGAGTGAATTTAATGAATTACTTTCATGACACTGCCAAGCTTAGTCAGGTGTGAATTAGGATAGGTTAAGAATAATTACAATGATTATACGTTGAATTACCATGTTTTATCTACTTATGTTTACAAATTGTACGTACGAATGCATATTCTGCGACATGTTGGGATCAAACTCATTTGTACCGGCGTAGCCACGTTAGCATACGTTACATTAAACATGAAATTACACGAACTCTTAGGTATGTCTAATAATTACTGACAGGTGATCGATTTTTTTATTAGCAGCAAACTGTCCTGTGGAACCATAAATTATAACAGGTGCAACAAAAATGTAAAATTCTAATTTAGTTTAAATTTAACTAAAGCTCCAAAAAGCCATGTGTCACTTAATGGTAAACTTATCAAAAGAGTGATTTCGTACTATCGTTTCTGAAAGTTTAAAAAATGAGTTTCACGTAGATAACAGAGAGGACTATAGTGGAGCTGGTTTCTCAAGAGTGGGACTGCAACACGAGAGGCTCCAACCACATCTTTACGTCATACTTGCCAACATTTCTATCAGTTTGAATTTGACGGCTGTTTTTTGAATGAATCTCTTGAAAACTGACAAAGTTTAACATTCATGTAAGAAGAAAATATTGTTCAAAATATCGATTTCTACAATACATTTAACACTAGAACTATCCAGCGTTTAACATGATTAATACGTAATCCTTATAAAAATTGTAACAATAGATTTTTTTCGATTTCTTTATATACTGATTATAGTATTGAAGTGAAACCTATTTATTTTTAATATCATTTTGGATGTTCAACACTTTTAAGATATCAATACTCGCGAAATAAGAAAACTGAAACCCGCCATTTTGACGGATACAACAGCTCCAGCGTTAAGAATCATTGAAGTCAATAACCCTTCGACTTTTCCACAGTTTACTTATTGAATATATCGAAATAAAAATATTATCAAACAGATTAGAACAGTTGATTAGAATTATACCTCGAGAACATATTTCAAAGTCCTTGAAATCGATCGCCTATGTTTTGAATAATTGCTTCTGACTTACATAGAGATTTCTTTTTTGCACACATGTATTTATCTATTTCTTGTTACTTTTTTTTTAATTTCGCGAACTTTTGACCTGTATACGTAATTGGAATATACTTCTGCCTGAAAATGTATCTATGCATTTCAATGTATTTTTCGATGTGCATACTTTTGTTAAATCAAGTATATAAATATGTCTTTATACAAATACGAATTTTAACTTCGTTGCTTACATACAGCTGTTTACTAAATTTGCATGTATAATCAAAATACATTATGTAAAAGCATGTGTATTTAGTAAATTACGTTTACCATAGTAGACGCACAAATTTAAAAGAAAACATTCCATTGCGAATTTTGCGAACAAAGTTCAAAGGATGAGCCACTCACAAGCCCAACCGATTGTCCACATTCTGAACTTTTTTAGATTTCAGTGGCAAAGCATTAATTGATTGCTGTTTAACTGTTTGTGTCTGAAATAAATTCCCTTAACTTTTTAACTAAACATTTTCCAAACGACTCGAAACGAATTCAATTAATATAGCGAATACTGAGTAACGATACATTTCAGTATTGCGTGGTTCGTATTAGTACGATCATTGCGGTTTGATGCAGCACAATTATTTAACAAATGAATACGAAAACAAAGAGCTATTAAGAAATGAAACTAAACTTCGATGACGTATTAGCTCGTCATCCCCAGTTAAGAGGATAATAATTGTTTTAATATCACAAAATGACCGAAGCTTTTTTGAACACGTAGTGATATCAATCTTTTTTCTGATATCTAAACGATTAACGTACATATTTTAACACGATGAGCACAAGTTAAGCTTGAGCAAACAGTACTTTGTCGTTTCCATCGATTGTGTTGTATTATTGATCACTATTTATGTAACAAAATAATTGACTGCAACAAACACATACGATTTCCTTCACAGATTTCTCTAGTTTTTATTCTGTGAATTTAATCGATTTGACAAATCAACGATTCAGATATCAATCGTCTTAACGGTTTTTTCGTCACTTTAACGAAATATGGTGATCCTCGTCTCGTTTAGTTATTCTTCCATAAAATAAACATAAAAGTTATATCAGCAAGAACGATACGCAGCTTCTCTTACATGTTGACGTACATTACCTAAATAAATATACGAACCTGCACATAGAAGACTGTGAATAAAGAATGAAGGGGGAGAGTAAACCTACTTGTATGTGACTAATTAAACGATAGGTCAAGGTTCAAGAATTTTCTACCCTCGTGTCTGATTGTTGTTTTAAAATTACATTTTATTTTCCTGAAATTATAACGCATCTTACACAGAAAGGATTAAAGTTAAAATGGCAACCAGAAGAAAGCAAATTAAGACATCGTTAATTTACCTTTGTTTGAATACATTTCATTTTTATGTAAATACACTATTTCAAGATATGAGATAATTTCTTTTCCCGTAATCTGATTTTTTTAGTATTGCGATGGTCCTCAAGGTTTAGATAGCTAAAAGATATCTAGGTCAGATATGACTCAAAAATGTATTCTTTGCTCTGATGCATTGTATGCTAAAAATGATTTTTATTATATTTTTATTTCGCTAATATTACAGTGCATATGTAGAATGCTCCATATTTTGTAGACGCTTATGGAAACCAATTCGCATAATAATGGTATTCTTTTCAAATAACGTCATCTAAAACAAAGTGCAGTTTGTAAAGCATAACAACTTAAAAGGCTAATTGAAAAGTCAATTGAAGCCGCAATCATTTATTTTTTGTTCTAATACATTATATATTTTTAACACTAATTTGTGAACCTACTATGCGAACATTGATCGAGGTCAACTGATTTTCCATTTTCATAAATTATCCTTACTGAAGGATCGCAAATCACGATCATTAACATACACGGCAGACAATTATTTTTGCAATTTCTTCCAATTATTACGTGTCCCATACGAATTGAAAACTTAGGAACTCCAAATTAGTTATTTTTCTTGCGAGCATTAAAATATTTTCAAATAACTTTCTAAGATTTTCAAGGCTTTACTTCGGTTAAATACATTTGCTGTAGTAATCTATGACAATACGAGAATATTCAGTATCTATACTTATAATTAAAATTACAAAAATAGAATACTCTTACAGATCACTACGCATAGATCAGTTTTCATCCAGAATAAAAGAAAAAGCACCGATTTCATTTTAGTTAAAACGAGAATCGTCATTCGCATGCTGTTTCTACAATTACGACAAGCCTCTTGCTTACGAAACCTTGTACGAAGACACAACAATGGTTTCTTCACTATACTCGTATTCAACATTTCAAAATACTATAAGTAATGTCTAATACAAGTTTCGTGAACACTTTAAAATATAAGATCCATAATTGAATAAGCTTCAACATACAAGAAATAATATTTATCTGATCCGATAATAAATCGTATCGACTCGTACAAAATATTTCACATCGGAAATCAGAAAAAGAAACGAGATAAAGCTAATATATTCTGATATGAATGTTAATATAATAATATATTAATATTCCTTACATTAATATTCCCGATAGAAACTTTACCTAACGGAGAAATCAATCTCCGTCGCATACTTATGATCAAAACGTGTTTGCATTGCTGACTATAAATAAACTCGAGATCTACATAATACACGTCAATGGAGAATAATAATTTGTCATCTTCCGATATTTTATACTGCGATAATCGGGACGGTTCCCGACATTCCTTAAAGTAATGTATAACATTCATCTAAACAAGTTTCCTGTCTCTAAAAAAACTATCGATCGATCCTCGCGTACTATTCAGGTAATGGTATAGTACTTGTATGATAATCGCTACGATAACATGTTCTTACAAAGGTAAACTAAAATACGAACTTGACATTTAATCAAGTAAGAAAGCTCTTCGCAATTCAAAAATAATGTAAGCAAATCGATGATGCGATTCTGCAGAAAATTTGCACTAGAACAGTGCACGCGAGCGAAACGAAAACTGCTGGAAATCGATTATCGGTTTCTTCTCTGCTCGGTAATAAATCCGAGAAACAGGTGGACACGCGTTATAAAATAATCATTTAATTCGTGGTAGCCTTTCGTTACATATAAGAACAGTGGTCGGCAAATCGTCAGGGAACTGAAGTGTGCACGAAAGAAACTTGAAAGAAAAAAAAAAAGGTAAAAGAAATGAAAGAAATGAAAGAAATGAAAGAAGCTACGGTATGAGAAAACAAAATACACAAATACACATACCAATGATGCAACATTTAGGAAGCAAAAGATACTCTTACCTTTTTTTTGAAACAGCTGCATCTCGTCCAATTCCGCGGGACTTTCGATTTCACTTTCAAGAGCGAGCTCGGTTTCGGACGACATAAATTCAACTTCCGACAGTTTCAGTTTCCGGTAATGGAATGAACAAAGACAGTCCGACCCGCCACTGCACACCTCAATGGCGCTTCCTCGACCGTGCCGTACCGGTGGAATTTCTGAGGATGCCTATCGACCGCCTCGTTGTGCCCCGAGGCACAATCGAACCGATCGACCAATGAAAGTAATAGAGAATAGTCACGTGCGTCTTTCGACAATATATAATATTAAGTGTAATCTGCGGCGAATGCCGCGTCCGTAGAGATGTTTGGCTTGTTTACGTTCCCCTAACCGTTTCGCGTTAAACAACGCACGCGGTGAATGAAATTTACTTATCGACCGGCCGGAACCCGTTGCTCACGGATCAACAATAGATACAGGGACAAGCAGGGAATGACGTTACTTTCACCGGACGTCTATGCTGAATCGAGGAACGACGTTTCAATTAAGTCTGTGACCTGCCTATACGCTACGAGTTATGATTTTTCATTCAGATACATGTACACGTTTAGAATGCGTACAACGAGCCGAAAAGATATTCGGAGAACGGGGCACGTCTTTGTCGAATCGTTTGATTGTTCCTTTCAGTGAGTTGTCTATTGTGATTCGACAGTGCGTGTCGCTCGTATAACTATATTTGAATAATTCCTAATTAATAATTAAGAATTATTGAAATTATTATTGAAAGAAATTGCTGAAATTATTATTGAATAAAATGATTAAAATTATTGAATAATTAGTAGTTATTGAAATGATTAATTACACATTCTGAAAGATTAAATCAGATTGTACCCGAAGAATCGCGCTATAAAAATCTTCTTTCGTGTACTCTTATTACACACGTATGCGTTCATACTGAAAGGAACAATTTCGTGTTCGTGCACTCCGCAATAAACGCAGAGCATTAAGAGTAAAAGAGCAACCAAACGTACCTTACGGTGTTGCTGAAAATTCGTGTGACTCTCTGTGTGTGTACTTTCTGATTTTTCGGTCAATGATCACGATACAATTCGATCGGTGTATCGGATCACGGGCCCGAGACAACGACGACAGGGTGTACGTGTAATGTTTGCGTGTATTCTCTATTATCGTCTGGCAATGAGCGTAACTTTCACGTTTGTCACCGTGCCGCTGAGAATATATCGTCAGTGCTAATTCCGCGTGTCCAATGCTGTTGGAAGAGATTAAGGTCAAGACAAAGAGAGAAATCGAATTAAGACTGTGCGTATCCGACGATGTGTGACCCGGCGTGTGTGGATCGGAGTGTTATGCAAAAAATTTGCGACAGGGTTCACTGAACTTTATTAACATGTAACAATGAAACCGGAAATTAGTAGGAGTCGGTGTATGAGAAATCGAACGATCACACATGCTTTAACGGCCGTTCCCGGTAGACTGAGATAATCCAGTCAAAAGTCGAAAGGTTTATTTTTGGTCAGATTGTCGCGCCAAAGGGGAATAAACGTAGCCAATTGCGTCAAAACGATTGGCCTGACCGAACTACATATGTATGTATATTATATACGGTCCATTCGAACGGATTCCGCTGCACTAAGATGACTAAAAAAACGATTACAAAACTAACATCTTTTCTTTTCTTTTCTTTTACTTCTTTCGTTTTTATCAATGTCCGGCTATACAAGTCTGTCTTGTAATAATACTTCCCTATAGCCTCAAAAGACACTTTTTCCTTTATATTACGCAATTGTACTAGTACTCTTGTAAAAGTCGTACTCGGCCAGCATTTCGAATATCGGAAACACTAAACCGATCGACATTTCCAACGGTCATTTACGCGACACCGCGTCAAACATCCTTCAAACGATACACGGTAAACGTTTCAAAAATAAGTATCGGTACTCATTCCATTTCATCTACATTGTCGTACGTTAAATCTTATTCAATAAAAACGGCGTTATAGTTTATTAATGCGCAGAAGATTCGCTGCGCCGAACGGTTCGAACGAGAGAGCACTATTGAGATAAAATTCATATGGGTAGAATACACCTATCTAGGAATAACATCTGTGTGGAGTACAGAGTAAGAGTTATTGCGTGATTCTTACTTGCAAGGGTCATCAGCCAACTCGCTGACGTACGCGCGGATTCTAATGGCATCGTAAAACTATGCATGCTCAAAACATTGTAATGTAAAACGTTGCAGTGCAAATCGACGAGTATTCGAGGACAAAGTATTCCTTCGTAGCTGTTCGTTTTTGTGTTTACCAAGGAAAAATAGCCTCCAAAGTTGACTTAGACTAACCCGGATCACCTATAAACCTTTTCTAATGATTCCTTGCGTGATTGTATTTCTTATAAAAAGAGGACAATTGTGTTAAACATTCTGCTCCAGCTCCTGTACTATTAGTTTTCAAGATATACGCAGGAAAAGCAGTTGATTCCCAACTTTGGAAGCTATTTTTATCCTAGAAGCATGTAAACGTTGAACGTCCGCTATGAAAGGAAAAAATTGTCGAACATTCCTCGATGCCTGAGCCGCATGGAAAGTTTCGTTGCGGTTTGAATCAACGCGTACGAGTTAGATAATGCAGGTAACACCTTGCTACCTTGCCTGCGGCACTCGATCTATGCCCGATACAAGTAGGATTATACAGCTGAATGCGCGCGCATCATCGTTTATTTAAAAGTACAATTTCAACGGCTAACAGGATGAACACCTGATCTCGAACCCGATATTTCGAAGAAACTTGAAGAATCTTTCGACCAGCATCTTTTCACGTTGGTCTCGTTCGGCCGCGAGCTCTCCGAGTTTCTCGTTCCGCGCGTGGAACGTCTCCACGAGAAAATCATGGCACAACGTCACGTCGTCCTCTATCGTGACCAACTCGTTCCGAAGATCCGTCGGGGCGACGACCGATCTCTCGGCACTCTGATCCCTGCGGCAGGAATGCTTTATATACATCGCGATAAAACGCACGAGAACACACGCCAGGAACCTACGATGACACCAGAGGGCCTCGTAATTGTGATACATGCAAATGGCGATCTCGTTCGCGCGACATTCCTCCGCCCAGTAGGATAAAGTACGGAAGTACGCTTGTTGTTCCGCGCTCGTGCTACTCGCTTTGTATTCTGCCCCCATGGCATCGAGTAGCCGCTGCAATTTATGCGCGTTGATGTTGGACTTAATGTACGCGAACAGTTCCTCTTTAGATTTTTCCGTGACCGCCGGACACTTTATCAATGACTCTCTCGGCAGTTCCTTCAACTCGAACATGTACTTCTGCAATAAGAATTGTCGATAGGAAAGCCCGCTGTAATCCGACACGTGTCTCTGGCACCAGGCAAGCGTGTTCTTCCACTCGGTCTCGAATATCGGATAAGCGAATCCCCGTGACTCTCGGAGCGCCATAACATGTCGTCGGTGGCTCCACGCGTCATAATTGTTCGCGTACCTGTCCGCGCAGGTGGTCACCAGGTTCAATTCCGTGCAGAGGGGCGAGTCCACCGAATTGAAATCGTACCGGCTGTCTTTGGCGTTCAATACGTACGACAATAACCACCGTCGGTAGGCGAACGCGTCGAAGCATTTTGGCTTATGGTAAAGCACCAACCGTGAGAACGCGAACTCCTCCGACACCTCTAACTTCTGACTTCTCACTAATTCCCGTCGCATATTCCAAAACGTTGTCACGTCCGGGTTTAATAGCAAAGCGCCCAATAACCATCTTGCTATTGTACTCGGCTCCTCGCGCCTGTGTTTATTCTGGCGAAGTTCAAAGAGTCGGCGATAAGCGTAGCAACAAAGCGGTTGCACGCACCACGAAGCCAATCCAAGACAATCTTCTTGGTGGAATACTGGTGATTTATTTTCATTATCTTCCGCGGGAATTATTTCGAAGCTTTTCCTGAAATTATACATGAACAATGTTTTCCTTCGTTTTTTTCTCCCCTAGTTTAACAGATACAATAGCTTTCTTTTTGTCAATTATAAACGTTAACCGTTCCCAATTTGCAAGTTGATGTTCGGCGGACAAACGATTTGAAAATAAATCATAAAATGTACATTATTGACAAACGTATAATGTATTCTGCTTCGAGTATCGTTCTCGTTGCTTTATTAAATAATACAATAATTAGCAAATAAAATAAATGATACAAAATATACTAAGAGTACTTGAACATAGTATATCCATAAATGTGAATTACATAACACAACATATGAACTGTGTAAAAAATGATGTGAAAATAACGATAATTCCGAGTTGCGTATAAGTACACTATCGTCTACACGTTTTTACCGTTCATAATCATAATTTAATGTTTCGCCAATGGTAATTAGTAATACAGTATTTGACGATAAATTATGACTTGTGAGGCTTGCATGAATGAACATGTACGAACGAACGACACGGATAATAGTTATGACATTTAATAATCGTGATGGCGCCAGTTTCATATCGTAGATATCAGATACCAACATTACTGATACTGTATTTACTATGCAAACCTTTTGCGAAGCGTCGTATGTACGCGTGTCTGATTAAAACGCATAAACGACAGTGTTATACATTTGTTGGACCGAAAATTGAAAGCACAGTAACAGTAATGTTAACTCATTGATGTAACGGACACGTTGGTGCATCTAATCGAAGAATTTAGTGGCAATTTTCACAGATATTTTTAAAGACTCCGCCCTCGTAATGTATCTACGAAAACACTCACAGTGACGGATTCTTCTTCACCACATTTTCGATGTCGGAAAGGATTTTCTCTGCTGCCGGGAAAATATCGTCTTGCATTGTAATCTTGCCACTATTGTTCGTTACATGTCTCGTAGAATCAAGTATAAACCGATACACGATTAACCCTTCTGTTTCTCTCTTGCTGCACCTTTCAATGCAGACACGATGTAGCGTTTTTCTGCAGAAGTGTTGGGGGGATATACTGCGATACCGTTTGAAGTTTCCTGCGAGTCTCGAACGTTCGAAATCAGATGGCGCGAAATTATTAACGGAGGAAGATATTGATAAAGAACAAGACCCGTGTTTAATAATTTTATGAATGAAAGTAAACTGTTAATGCAACTACGTGAAAACAGCTTGGATGTAATTTCTTTAAAATTACAACCATTCATTTCTTTCATGTGTACGTCTATAAATATATACTTGAGTTCCATAGTATTATTATTATAATTCCTTGTAAATGTTGGAAATAAAAATATATTTATTTCAAACGTTACTATTGTACTCACTGGAACTAGAAATAACTGCAGTCAAAATGTTTTTCTGTAGAATTGAATGAATTTGAAACGAATGAAAACACTTATTACGAAAATATTAAATTTTATCTGGCACTTGTCTAGCATGAATGTAAATTGTTTTTAATATAACATTATTATTTTATTTTAAATTTAAAGAAAGCATTAAAAATAAGCAAACGATCGATCGAAACGATCGACAGTTTCGATAAGTGTCATGTCATAAGGGTATAACTTAATAGAGTACAAGGCTCCGACTATAAATCGGTATAACCTATACGTCACCAAGTTTCTCTCGAATTTATTTGTAGCTACTCATCTTGCCTTATAAGGAAAATCTTGTTTAAACGGTGAACGCTTCATTTTCGACTAACGAGGTAAATCATTTAAGTTAAAACAATGTCTGATCCTCGTATAAGAACTCTAAAAATTAAAACTGGAATAGTGAAACGTCTCGCGAAAGAAAAAGTCACATACGAAAAAGAAGCAGCACAGCAACGTGAAAGGATACAAAAATTAAAGGAACAGGGTGAGAACATTATGAAAAATGCAATCGGAAGCATGTCTTATTTTCCTATTAATTTGATCCTTTCAATAGCTGTGTTATCTGTTGTGACGCTTCCGTACATTTTTCACCTCTTTTTATCTTACAACGTCACATCATTTGCTTGATCAAAAAGTTGATATGCCTCTCGTAACGTTTGTAGTCGCATTTACGCATTTATTCAAATAACTTTTAAGAATTGTAATTTTCATGTTATTTATAATTATTTTACAGACAAAGATGGTTATGATATAAGGAAACAAGAAGAAGTTCTTCAAGAATCCCTAATGATGGTACCAGATTGTCAACGACGTCTTGTTAAAGCATTCGAAGAGCTTAAAAAAATCTTAGAGACAGAACAAGATTTGAAAGAAATCGAAGATTACATCGAAGCTGAGAAAATCTTACAAGAGGCAGAAGCTCAACTTCCTAAGGAGGGAGGGATTATGGAAATGTGTTAGAAAGTAAAGTGTACTAATTATATTAAAAAACTGCCAAAAGTTATGAATGAACTATATTTTCATTTAACACTTTATAAACGAATTAAAATAATCATTTAACATATAAATAAAAGTGATAGCATTAAGACATTTTATATCTTATCGAGTTAAGTGTAAACCTTGAGCATTTATGTTTAGTGATTAAAGTTTTGAGAAGGTTCTACCAGAAATTACAAAATTCAGGATTACAATATGTATTATCCAATAGATCAGTCTATTTACAACGCTAATTATAGTTCAAATGTACATCAAAATTATATTTATCCAATTGCTACGATTTCTGATGATATTACCAAGAATACTGTGACAGCAATTACAACAGAAATACGACATGCCGATGAAAAAAATATCGAAATTTTTCTTGGGAAAAACGATCAAACAAAGAATACAAATAACCAGAGAACGATTCAAAGAAAGTCTAAAATTGCATTTGCTAAAGATACCATAACGGCAGCATATAAATTGAATGAAAAGTTGAAAATCCTTTGTGAAGAACTTAAAAATAATCAAAACTTATCGGAAGAAGAATGGCAAGAGAAAATGAACATTTGTGATACAGCAAAGAGTGAAATTATGAAATTGTTAAATTCTATAAAAGATCCAAATTTCTTAAATCAGTTGAAGAAAGATTTAGAAAGACGCAAAAAAAAGAGATTAAGGGAGAAAATTAGAAGAGAAAAATGGAAACATGAGAAGATAATGAAAATGGAAAGAAGAGCAAGACTGATGGTAGAAGAACAAGCTGTAATAGAAAAAGAAAAGCAAGAAGAAAATTTACGTAAAGATGCAGATTTAATTTTATCTGATATTAGAGGAAAGCGAAGCGATGCGAGAAAATATCTTGGATTGTTACAGGAATTACAAAATCTACGGAATGTTAAAGTCAATATTGCCAGAGCAAGAGGAGAACATTTGTCTTTAGCAGCGGATGAAGCATTTAACAATATCATAGGTACTATTCTAGTTTTATTTATGAAAAATAAATAAAAATTTATATTAATAATTATATTTTCTATACGCAGCTAAGTTAACAGAACTATGGTCAGCACTTGATAGAGAATATTCCATAGAAGAACAAGGTCTAAAATTAATGTTGAAGACTGATAATGAAGAAAGAATTGAGAAACAAAAGAAAAATCTGTTTGATGAATGGGAAAATGTATTATTTGGAAAAAAAATATTAACAAATGATCAATACGATACTGATTTATCTAATTTTATTAATATTAGGTAAATATAATATTATAAATGAATCAGCTATATTTATGACTAGTTATTGTTAAATATACTTCTATACTAAAAATTGTTTTATTTTTAGAACTGCTTGGGACAGATATATAAGTACAGATAGTAATGCATCATCAATTCCAATCGGATGGGTAATACCTAATAAACCATCTTCTGCTGCCTGGCAAAAATGTCTCAAAAAAGAAATACCATGAAGTAAATGAATAAACTGTAGTTTACGAATATAATTACACTTTGATACACGCCTTGATAATTTATATTATATGAACACAAATGCATGTAATGTAATTTACATTCACAAAAAATGTAAAAAACTTCTTTGGTCTACTACATATTATCCATTTAATATTTATATTCAATTTTTAGTATTTTATTTTAGTATCTTAATTTAAAAAGTCTAGCGAGTGAAAGTATAATGATAAATATTTTAATTTTTATTAAAATATATATGAAAAATATGTACAAACTTTTCTATGATACACGGTGAGACAATATAACGTGTTATATTCATGCTATACTTAAAATTAGGTTCTTTTGAGCGGCACTTGAAGGTTCCAAAATGTGACTGTCTTTTACTACCGTGGGAGGTACAGTCTCTGCAGCAGACAATATTACATATAATTTTCCTTGTAATTCTGATAAAGCTAATATTAGATTTTCTTCTTCTGCTAATTTGTGCGCTAAGATAGTAAACATTTTTCGTGGTTCTGCTCCAAGTTCGTCCAAACGATCTTCGTAGATATCTGTTATTTACATTTGACATTAAAATCATAACAAAACTACTATTTTGAGGAAAGTATATGATACATACCCATTAAAATATTAGCTGCATGTAATAATACTCTTCCAAATCGAACACTACCTATATGTTTGTTTAAAAATTTGATAATGTTTACAAGAGATTTGTCATTTCTACCAGCAAGAGCCTGTTCCAAACCTTGCCTTCTGATAAGTTCCTGCATAAGCGCAACCGTAACGTGCGGGGCTTTATTTACAACATAGCTCATCATTACACAGTCCAAAGCTTTAGAGTATTGAAACTTTCTTAAATAAGTATCATGTTTAGACATAATTTCTTTCATATCCTCACTCACAACCATATCTATCTGAGGTGTGTGCAAATTTTTACCAGAATGTCTATACGATACTTTTTTATGCAGTGGTTTTTCATTTTTAACATCTTCTTCTCTTCTTTTAACAGAAATTAAGCCATCAACCATACCAGCTACTATAGTTTCATCATTAGACTAAAATTCATAAAGTTTTACTTAAAAATTGAAATTTCTATTCAGAATAATATAAAACGTAAATATTTTCTTACACTAATTCCTATACTAAGAACTGAGTTTGGATAGTCCAAGGAATGTACAGTCTTATATGTCCCAGAATCATAAATTTTCACATGCCTATCCAATGAGCCAGACAAAATTCTGTGACCATTCGAAGCCATTTTTAAACATGTTACAGTTTTATGATGTTGTACAATTTTTGCAAGCAATCTTCCTCCAGCAAGTGCATCCCACACTCTGATTTCTGTCCCACCTTTATGCAAATATTTAATACAGCTTTTTTAGATATTTGAAATATATTGGTAACACATAGTAAGAAATAATTATAATACTCTACCTGCAGACAAAAATATTCCACCGGATGGTAAAAATAATAAACTTTCCACAGGAGCTTCATGACTTACATTAAGAATTTGTTTATTTGTTCTTGCATCATACATATAGATATGTTTGTCATAACCACCAGACAATATTATATCCTTAGAAATAGGACTTACTGCACCAGCTCTGATATAATCTGAATGTTCAGTAAAAGATATAATTTGCTTTTCACTGGGTATATCCCAAATAATGACACTTTTGTCATCAGAAAACGAAGCAATATGAAGATTGTCTGCAGTAAAAAATGTCCTATGCACAGCAGCTTTGTGCCCGGAGAAAAGCCGCAGAACATTTTTTGTACTAACATCAAAAAGTCTAATAACTGATTCTTCGCCACCAGCACATAGTAATTTTCCATCATTACGAAAAGAGCCGCCATAAGCAGCTTCTTTGAATCTACTAAGATTTTTTGTGACCAATTTTGTAATTGGATTATATACTTGTACTCTTACTGAACAAGTAACAGCAAAATAATGTGGTTCTACAGGTGAAAAGTCTATATAATCAATAGGTCCAAATTCTTTAACTAAGACGGGTGCCTGTTGAATAAACGTAATTTACTTTATTATATAATCATATTCTTCTTAACCCTTTTATTGTTTTTAACTCTTTAGGTCCTAAATAAGAACTTTTAGGAAAAATACCTTTATTTTTACAATACATGTTAACTTATCATTTTTAACAAAAATAAATATTTTTATAAATGCTAGTGATAATAATAATAATAATACAAGGCTGATTATTATATCAACTCTATACTGGTGGCTTCGCAACTGCTATTGAAATATGTGGTTTTAAAACGATGCCACCGGGAACTAAAGAGCTAAACGCAACTTTTAGGTTAAGTTATATACACGTGGGGACTACAAATTAATCAATATACCATAATCATCAACAAATACATTATCTTTACTACTAAAAGATACTTACAGTATATTTTTTCCAATATATGTTATCCGGGGTTAATTCGGTTCCCGATCTTGCGAATACTTTAGTATTTATTTTCTTAAAGGACGCCATTTCTTTAAAAATGTCAGCTGTAATAAAGCCCAGTAGGGGGGGTAAACTTCTCCCGTTGACAATTGATAGAAGCTGCTCTCTTTGTTTTTCATAATTATTCAAGAATCATTTGATTTATTGTTATTAACAAATAAAGTAACTTTATAAAAATATTTGATGAGGAAACCGGACAATATGGTTAGAAAGTTTCAGTGGATTTTCTTAAATTTTACGCAATTTTGCTGCTCGTTTCAATATGGCGATGGTTAGATGCTTGGTGTCTCGAAGGTCTCCTCACTTATTATGAATTTCGTGGCTTTCTTTTCTATTTCGTTGTATAATTTTGATATAAAACCTTGATGTTTATATGATTCTCCGTAAGTGCATACGAGTTACATAATTATGAAGTTCTGCATGTGATAGACAAAGGATTTCGTCCGAAGGTAGCTTTGCTTAGGTAGCTGGATAGATTTGGCAATTACCGTCCTTCTAGTAAGGTTTGTTATATCTTTTTAAATAGTAAGAAACTTTTTACGCATATTTTCTGAAATTATTATATTCGAAAAAGCTTTAATTTCATTTTTTTTTAATTCTATAAAAATTTACAGTTTGATTTTGTTCCAGTCAAAGCAGAATTGCTGCCAAGAAGAATTTCTTCTTATTTTATTTTACACCAACCAAATTTATAAATATTTCATCAAACGGAACTGGAATTTCCTTTGACAAAGTTATTTAAGCACTATAATTTTTCAATGTCACAAGATAGATATATCGATCATTACAATGACTGTGTTATCGCATGAATATAAACAACACGTTTGAATTATTTAATTCCTTTTGGAAGTTAAATGAATGAAAGATAATTTTTGTTATAATGTCAGGAACACCTGTTTGTGTTCCATTTAAAGAAAGTAATTCAATCGAAAACAATTATCAAACATATTTGACATAATACTTTTGAGACTGTAAATAAAAAATAGTCTCAATCGTTACGTAGACAAGAGGTAATTTTAATAATTACCGAATAAATTTTACATGCAACAAACTCTATAATTTATCAATTATAAAATTTAAACAAAATGGCTGAAACACAGAGAATGACTGTATATGGCAGACATCCACCCTGTGCTAATGGAAATCGTTTAGAAGAACGCCGTGCTAGGTAAATTAATAAAATGTGGATACAACTGATTTTTATATTTTAATATAATTCTAATGATTTTTAGTTTTTATTGCAGATTAGCATTAAGTTTAGAAAGGAATCGAAAGTTAGATAAGCAAGAAGACTTTGTGTGTTATGAATCAAGTGATGATGAAGCAGAATCCATAAATGAAGGAAAACAATTTTTAAGGACATCTTTTAACTTTGTGGACTATGTACGTGCTAGAGAAACAAATACAAGAGAAGTGCGGAAAATTAATCAAGAATATGGATTTCGCCATATATTGACTCACGAATTATTTAAAGAATATTCAGTTAGTTTAAATAATATGAATAAAGTGTTTTGCTCTCAGTGGTTAAGTGATAGACAAGTAGTATTTGGTACAAAATGCAACAAATTGATGGTTTACGATGTAGCAACACAAAAATTAGATCAAATACCATCCCTACATGGACGACAAATTAATTCTGGAGGTGCTGCTGTTCCTGAACAACAATGTGGTATACATTCTGTTCAAATTAATCCTTCGAGGTTTGTATACAATAAAATTTATATGACTTGAATTAATACTATTAGATTTTTGAGCTTAAAATTCTTATTGTACATTGCAGGACACTTTTATCAACTGGAGCAAGAAATAGTAATGAAATTGCAATATATAGGCTACCAACATTAGATCCGGTTTGTGTAGGAGAAGGTGCCCATAGAGATTGGGTTTTTGATATGTGTTGGCTAGATGACGAATTTTTAGTTTCTGGTTCTAGAGACACTAAAATGGCTTTGTGGCGTATTGATAATGATCTTGCAGAAGCCCCTGACAAAGCAGACGTGCCTACTCACAGGTAGTGCAATACAAATTATAAATAATATATATTTCATACGTTCCGTATCGCGTGGGGCGTATACGACCCACACTGAACTTTCCGTTCAGGCCGCTTGGAATTCTCATTGAGAAATTTATTGTAGAGTCAAATATAGGCATTCTAATATCGTGTATACTGCGTTTATTTAATTTTATTTAATTGTAAAAGTGTGGGTCGTATACGCCTCACACGGCCTGAACGGAAAGTCTTAAAAAAACGGTACGGCACGGAATGTGTTAAAATTGATATTAATCAATTTCTTATTTATCTGATTAGGTTAATTCAACCAGTTTGTGTGAAAGAATGCAGATCAGCTCAAAGAGTACGAGCTCTTGCTTTCCATAGGACATACAAAGAAATTGCTGCACTCACTTTGAATAGCTTTATACACATTTGGTCTGCGGAAACATTCAGACAAAAAATTTCTAGAAAATTACCAGTTTGTCAAGAGAATGTTTGTCTTGCAGTGCAAGATAATGGTGTTTATGCAGTGGGATGTCGTTCTCATACTTTATTGTTAGACCCAAGAACATTACAAATTATTAAGAAAGTACCGTCACGGTATGTAACACGTGACTCAAATATTCTATTGTTACAATTCAAGTACATTGAGCACTGTGTAAATTATCTGTGAGCCGTACTAGACTTTCTACGCAAGCCATTTCGACAATTCTTATAAGGAGATGTGCTATACTTCGATTTACTTATATGTTTTTTAATAGAAGTGTACGTTTCATTTTATGCCGCATATGGTATTATACGTTATTCCTTTTTCTTCTTTTTCTTTTTCTTCTTAATAATTACTTATATACTAGAAAAATTATAAGACATCGTATAAACACGAATATATAATAAGAGCAGTAATATGTACTACCGCTAACCTATGCGGCATAAATTAGCGCAGTACTTAACATGTGTTCAACTTATCGAATAAATTAAATGTGTATATATTTATTTATATATATTATTTATTTAACAGATATAGTGGTTGTGGAATTAGGTCGGCCAGTTTCCAAGGTTCTGTTTTAACAATAGGGACCGGTTTAGGAATGCTGATGTTTTATGATGTCAGAGCTCAAAAATATCTGGAATCTTCAATTAATTCTATAAGAACTGTTATACTCAAAGCTTCTAAAGGATATGTGGTATGTTTCACTTCTTTCAGTTTAAATTTGAAGATGTTATTTTTATAAAGAAAAATAATGTACTTATTATGTATATTTTAGTTTCCGGATGAAGAATATATCGACGGATTCCAAAATGTGAGATACACGCCTGCTATATATACTCATTGCTACGACGGATCGGGTACACGGTTATTTGCAGCTGGTGGACCCCTTCCTATGAATCTTTATGGTAACTACGCAGGATTATGGCAATAAAATTTCATCTGAATTGAACAGCATCAATCTTTACGTAAATAATAAGTTGTACATTTAAATTGTCTGAAATTTGTCTGAAGAGGTATATATGCCTGTTCATATTGCTTTAAAATCACTTCACTATTCTAAACTTTAATACGTTTGCAGGAAATCTTCTTTTATTTTTGTTATATAATTATAGAGTATATTGTGACTGATAATATAACCAAAGTGTGAAAAAATAGTTCAGACTATTTTACAAAATCATGATATTCCTAATTATTAAACAAATGAAAATATTTATTCTTTGATAACTAATTTTGTTTTTGTTTGTAATTAGTTAATATTTAAATTGAATTTCTTCAAAAACAAAACCTATACCAAAAATGTTTCGTTCCACATTTCTATTTATTCTTTCTTATAGAATTGGCACTTTGTAAGTTGTATTGTCAGAAGCTAGACACTCTATTACAATTTAACTAAAAAAAAGTAGTAGCACACAGATCTAAAATCATAAGTTTCTAATAACGAGATTTTTTAAATTTAATACGATATTTAAACATTTTTATATTTCATAAATAGATAAGCAAGTAGAGAAGATGATAACATAGGAAAATCAATTTTCAAGGTGTATATACCTCCAACACTTGACATCTGGAGTGAAAGAAGTGAAATAATTGTTATATTTTTATCATTTAAATCATACATATATAGTGATGAACACAAATTTCATTTCAGTTTCATTTTAATGAACAATCATTAGCATGTATATGTATCAGTGTGAATGAAAATGGAATTTGCATGTATTTAAAATATGTACTCGGTAAACGATATCATGATTTTACATCACCAGTTCATTAGATAAATGACAAAATAATTTCTATCATTATGTAACATAAAATTTTGCACTCGCACTAGTTATTGTAGGTAAAATTTACCAAAATATTGAATGAGGATCTCTTTTAGATTATAACGAAAATGACTTTTTAAGAAGTGATAACGTAAATTATTATTACTATTATTATTAATTATTATTAATTATTTCAATCTTTATCTCGCCTGCATATAGTGTGATTTGTAAAAACTCCTTGATATTCCGTATTCTATATCTTCATTTGTCTAAAAATTTAAAAAATGTAATCAACGAATAACACTGCAATGAACATTAAGTTTTATCAAATACAATCTATAATGTTAAAATTTTAATACTGGCCTTAGAAGAACAATATACAATGAATATTTGTTAGACAACATATTTTAGGCATTCGAGATCTATTACCATCTTTTACCATTTATTTCTGTATTACATGGTACAATATCAAGCATATGGAATTTTTATTGATGTTCAAACAAACATTTTGAATATGTGTGATGATTGTTAATATTTTGTTACATCAAAAATTTAAAAATATATAGTTTATTACAGTTCATTTCATTTACTTATCAAGATTTTTTTGTTGAATATTGTCATCAATTTCAAAGAATTGAATATATTAATTCTAAACTGTCAGTACTTGAAACACATAAGTTCAATGCAGATATTTTAAATTGAAACAGTTTAACATTGATTGGATTCCGTATTCATCATGTGTTATACAATTTTAAGACGTTGAAGTATTAATGAATGTAAGTCGTGCGCATTTGCGATAAGAGATAATGATATACAAAACCTGTGATTGTATAAATACGTTTGCTGAATGTAATTGAGAAAATTCATTTTAACAAATTTATCTTTAACTAATGAGATATTATACTATGCATAAATAATGACGCAGATTATGTGGAATTATTTTCAAGTTTGAACTATGAAATTTATATTTGGTTCAGAAAATGAATTGTGCTTGAATTTTTAGTACACTTAAAAGATAAAATTGACCATTATATTTGCAACTATGTTAATGTACTAAATTTGTTGATGCAGTAATAATGCAAGTGCATTTTTAATATTTAGGATAGGGCATTTTAATGGACTAAAAACTTGTTGGCATATAAACAATAAGTATCTGGATTATCAACATTACGATGAATATATGGTAACAAAGTATATTCTGTGTACTTATATATTAATGGATTATAACTTGTTCTCATATATTCATAACATCATTACATTACATAATAAGTAAAAATGCGTGTTGTATCTACAAACTCGAGAATAGACTGTATAAATATGTATGTGATCGTACATAATGAATGAGTACATTGAACATATTTCAATATCGACTATCGCATGTACTTTTAGCATAAACACTGCAAAAAGAAAAAAATACTGCAAAATATCAAGAGTTTTGTTTAACAGTAATTTTATGAACTTTTGATATTTTTCGAAAACACATACCTTTTAACAATTGAGTTTCATTCATTGTTTTTATACGAAACACTGTAAACAATACTAAGTAAACTGTCATTGATACACATTGTATTATAATATTCATGTTGAAACGTTCTAACTTTCATGCTAGTACAATTTAAACAAGAAAATCTAAGCGTTATACATTTTATCTGGACTAATGCAATATGAAAAGTATAAATAAATAATTTTTATACTTAAATATACGTATAAGTTATATAACAATTTTGTACAATTACAATAGCAGCATCACTTTGTCGTTAAATACTTTATTTAATGTTATTTTATATTAGGCAATGTATAAAAAATTATTTTAGACCAACTTCCAAATATTTATGTTTAGATTTTATGATTCTTTATTTTTTCTTTTTTTTGTGAGATGTGTTGTATGTATAAAGAATATCCTTTTTATCATTTAAATATAATTGACCCTTTGGTTACGCAAAACTCTGTCAAGGAATGCAAATTATATAATGTATAAACACATGAGGGTAAAATAACAGCCGAATAAGTTATAATATTTTGTTTCATTTATTTCTATGTAAAAGATTAGATTCAGAAAAGATTTTCTGTATTGATTTTTTGTCTTGAAATTTGATGCAATGGTATCACTTTGGGGATATGTAGTAACTAAAGGGTTAAGTCTTTTATAATTAGTTTCCGTGTTTGTGTTCGTATTTTATTAGTAACAAATTGTTACTACAAAGATAAAGGGATATATAGGTAATTTGTTTTTTAATTTCAAAATTTGAAATACATTTCGATTGTTAAGAAACAATGCAATTAAGATATGTACAAAAGATGTTTGTAAATCTCAGTCATTCAATGTTAGCTTGTTATATTCCGTCAGAGTATTATGTTAATTGGTTGTAGAAAAGTATATATCAAATTTAAGTAAAATTAATTTTGAAAAGGAAATACCGAATGATTTGCTGTAGTTTAATTTGATACTTCAGACTTTATATACCTTTTACATATAATACTACTTGGACGGTAAACAAAGCTATGTTGATAACATTGTAATTCCGTTAAGTAGTCTGTGTAAATAAATATACCAAATCATTTATTGAAAATTTATATATTGATCATTTTAATTCAGTTACGTGGGCAAAGTAAGTAAAAGGATGTCGTACTTCTTATCAATAATTTATTAATGGTAAATTCATACATTTTATTTATTTCATTGAGAATCATCACAAATAACGTGTAAAGTGTGTATAATGTATACAAAACACGCGTAAATCGCGATATACTTGTAGTACATGTAATGCAAATGTTTTCAATTCGATTATTGATGCTTAGCCATGGTTATATTAGATATGTTTATGTTCAAAACGTACCCAAGGCGCAATATAGGTAAAAACGACAGTCATTTTCCCCTATAATGCACTCGTCGATATGTTGTAAAGTGTAGTTCTTGACGAGTGAAAGATTAATGCCTTTAATATGGATTTTTTTCAGAGCGTGTATTTCTATTAGTGTGATCGCAGCGATAAATTGCTTCTTTCACATGGTCATTACGTGGGGATTAGTGAGAGCGTTTCTATCGTCATCACTATGAGCCCATTGTCGGGCATAAATAAGCTCATTTTTCTTTTTGGTATAGATTGACAGTCCGTATATTCTAACACGCAAGTACCGTAAATAAATATACATTAATCATACAATATACATTCTGAAAATAAATAGAGTATTTCACAATTATTGCATAAATCAGTGAGCACTACTGTGGTAATCGATCCGATCTCACGAGGAATGTTATGTCTGAACCGTTTCCTCGTACCGACAACATATTGTTATTTTTTTTTACAGGCAATTATAAGTAACTGTTCCGTGATATCGTCCTCTAAAGTTGTATTCGAGAAAGATCACTTTTAAACCTTTCATAATCATAATAATACATCAGCAAGTTTAGGATTTTCCATCCATTCTTTTCAGTATGATCGTGAGGTTATGTTAATAAAAAAAATCAAAGATGCCCAGCATCTAAGGCCTTATTTATATCGCTAACTAGCATGCCTAAAATAGGTCTGTGCTCAGAGTCCTGTCTGAACACAGAGTCCAAAAAATCGGAATGCGTTAAAAAGTCGAACATTTGGTCACAGCGGTCCTGAGATTTATCTGTGAGATGTGGCTTTATGAGAGACTGTATCGCTGTTCTACAACGCTCCAGAGATTTGATTAAATAAGCTCTATCGAAACTGAATTCTAGCTCGTAAAACGAAACTACGGACATCGCTACAGCTCTCAGAGCAATTCTTATTTCGGCGAGCTTCGCGTCATCAGTGGCGTATAATTGTTGATTGCGTTGGAGCAATGCCACCTGAAAAATTTTCAAATACTTATGACAACCATCAACATCGAGAACAAGTATTTGTAGTAGCAGGCATCATGGTTTTATACAGAATATTCTCCACGGAAAATTTTAGTGTCCATGTGTATCTGCAGTTTAACAAGTACCTTAATAGACAATTTAACGATGTTTTTCAAAACTTTTTCTGGTTGCTTTTTGTCCAAAGTAGGATTAGTCTTTGCAGCTCTCTCCATGAGCTTGTAAAGATTGTCTAATAGCGACGTGGTTGCATCGTCTATCAAGAGCGATCTCCCTGCTCCTGTAGATACAACCCTGCCCAAAAGTTTCTTCTGAGCGCGTAGCCCTAAATCGCGGGCACGACTTCCGGTGCCACCAGCGGGATAAGATCCGCCGTTCAGTGTAGTCGCCGACTGCATCACTAAAAATTTAGGCACACTATGCAGCTGTTTGATGAGATATGCGCCAAATGATTATTCAACGAGAAGACAGGAATTCACTGTAACATCTAAATCTATAAATGTGTTGTAATTATATAATCATTTTGTTTACATTATCATTTAAATTTCTTCGAATAAAACAAATTCAGATCGAATTTTTAATGTCATAGTCAATTCATTCTGTTTTGACTGCAATGAAACATGCACGTATATAATTTCAACAATGAGACAACTTATTTAATGGAACAGAAAAATAATCCATGACATCAACTTGCAAGTAAAAGGAAATGTTGGTTTCGAAAGTTATTGTATATTCATGGAATATATTTAAATGAATTACAAGAAGTATTCATTTCATTTTAGCTTTGCAAATGATCTTAATAAACGTCGAAAAAAAGTGCATTCATGAGAAACGCTTATCTCTGGTGATTCATATCTGCATTATTTTTCCGATAAAATACAAAGGACTGTGAAACTTACCATCGAACATCGGTGAACCGCTGTTTCCTCTAGGCGATAACGGAATTGTAAATGAAATAAAGAAGCGGTAGCGTTCTGTGAGTACAGTTGAAACTCAGGCAAAAGTAACTAAAATAACCAATGGCATAAAATGATGAGTTAATGTGTGCGTAAACTATAAAGCAACACGTTGAAATTAGGTGAACAATTTCAAATGATATTCGGTGTTTTTGTGTTTATGATAATTAATCGAAATGCATATGGTGCGAGAATTCTCCGTATATACCTTGGTTGCAGTCGGTTACGGCTACCAGATGATAGAGCAGCCAGCTCTGCAATTCCATCACTGCAGTACCCCACGCCACCTGAAAAAAATATTATTATTTAACAAATATACCCTTTTCTACGAATCAATCATTTGTTTCTTAACCCTTTGCACTCGAAGGGCGCTTTGCAGTCGCCACCTGATTCGACGCAACAAATTTATAAAATTTTCAATTCAATATTAAACCTTGTGTAATGTATCAACACATAAAACATCGAAGTAGAATAGTTCTGTCTCTTAATTCATAGAAGATAATCAATTGTGTTAGTTGCGAAAAATATCATTAATATTCAGTCAGAAAGTAATGAATATTTTTAATGAAAAATATTGTCGAATGCAAAGGATTAATTATAATAAACTTTAATCTGCAATTCTGTCTATATATTTATAGACGTGTTTATACACTTAAGACTAATTTGTACGTTATTACATCAAAAAGAGCTGTTAGCTGAAGCATAGTAAAGTTTTTCATCTGCTGTATTGATAAGTCCGTCTTTGCTGGATTAAAATGAGCAACTGAAAATTATTTATAAAGATGAAATCATTTCAAATATTTATAATTTATATAGTTTTCGTGCACACGAAATATAGTTTTGCTTTCATAAATATACTTCTCTAACACTGGAACTACCAAGCACTGAAACTAACTTTTCAAAGTTTCTTTATAGAAATCATAAGCTATAATGTATTAAGATTTTAATCGATTCATGTTTCAATTTGGATATTACTAAATCAACTTTTTTAACCGCTTGAGTGCCACGCATTTTCACAAAAATCCAGTCAAAAATTGAATTTCTTTCTTTTGCATTTCTTCCCCGATAACTCTGTATTATCATATTTTATTGGAAATGCATTTTTAAAAAATAGTTAATTTGTAGAGAGCAGTGTAAACGATTCTTCTTACTAACAATACTGAGAATAACATAATAATATAATCTATTTGAAAAATATCTTGACAAAGAATCACACCTGTGAATAGAACTGCTGTCGAGTCACGCTCGACATAGGAGTGTTAAGGTTTAAGATTGTCTACTTTCACATGAAAATATTCTAAATGGCGTGACCGATCCATTTTTCTATTTCCAAGCAGGCAATAAAACAGGTCAAAATAAATGATTAAAAGGAAAACAAATAAATAAACTCCATTTAATCCTACAAACCGATAGGCTGGTACTTTTAGATAGTGTAACGGAGGAAGTACGATCGCGCCGCTTGGCGTTCCAAACAATATTAATTTCTTAACCCCTTGCCGTACAATGACGAGTGAGATTCGTGATGAAGATTTCTAAACTAATTTAACAAGAATCAATGTTGTTCATTACCCACGGATCAAAGCAAACAACTATTTTGCTATTATCAATGTATCATCTTCAAATGAAATTTCCACCTGTAGTACAATAGAAAATTTCGTTGTATTTCTTACAAATTGTCGATAGTAAAATATTACACGAGCTTAGTAACGAAAGTAAATAGTACGCCAAGGGGTTAAAGAAGCATTTATGCGTTTTTAATGATGATGAAGGGAGAAATCAGGAATGGGTCATTTGGACTCAACTGGTAGTTCTTCTATTAAAAATGTAGGCCATCCATCTCTCCTCGAGTTACCCTACTCATATGTAATACAATTTGACCACGTGTTGTGTCCTTACTTTCTATAAGACGAATTTTCATTGTAAAGAGTAATACTACTAAAAAGGAACAAGTATGCACGTTTTATCGAGTTATTTTTGTTTTTAACAAAGACGTACTAATTTTAATAACATCTCCGAACATGTATATTTCCTAAGGTACTTCTGCATGGTGTCAAAAAAAAAAAAATGGCAAGGTACCAAGAGAGTTAAACATGCACAAGTGTAAAAGTAAGCTTGTAAATCAAATTTCTCGTATCTGAAAAAGAACCATAAAAATTGCTCCATTTTTAGTTTAAAAGACGAATCCTCCTTCTCATACTTTATAATTCCATGTAACACAAAATTCATTTTGTTTTAAATAAAAATATTTAAATCATTTCATAAATGCAATTGCATGTATAAATTATAATTGGGAAACACATGGGATGCATATTTCTTTCTATTACAATTAAAAACTTCGAATGACCCTTAATTAACACTAGAACTACCGAGCATTTAATACGATTAATATGCAATTCCTATAAAAATTGTAACAATAGATTATTTTCAGTTTCTTCAGGCATTCATTATAGTATTGAAATGAAACTATTTACTTTCAAAATCATTTCGAATATTCAATGCTTCGAAGGTATCAATAATTGCTAAACAAAAAAATCGAAACCAGTCATTTTGACTGGTACGGTAGTTCTAGTGTTAAAAATCATTTGTAATTTAAAAAATAGAATATTATATCACACGTAACAATAATAAGAAAGAAAATTCGGTCACAAATAGATCAACGTGTCTACTATGTATAACATATTACACGCACGTATAATTAAAAATAGACAGGTTGCGTCTCGGCTGGACATTGCCCTTATACGACGCTTCAGCGTTAAGCTCTACTTCATCTTGGTAGAAGAATACATATAAAACAGTATCGCAAGTTTGTGACGCGCACAAAGGATTAAATAGGTTGAAGCACACATGCTCCCTCGGTCGTGTAATTTGAGTCAGTACTCTCGGTAGCTGAGGTCAAGCCCGATACATTGGAAATGGAACATAATGTGCGTTGTGTGGTCTGTTGTCCCTAGGTATAATCGTATATACATATGTATGTATACCGAAGAGGCATAGCAGTATGGCAGATGGATCGATTTGTAAGGAGCGTCAAGGCGAGCCAGAGATTCTCATTCTCATTCGTCGAAGTAATAGGGGAAATTGGAAACGCCACGGGATATTGTTTACAAAATACTTGAATTCCATGACTCCGATTTTAACCCGATGCCCTATGATTTCTCTGACAACCGTGCTCGATGAAACTACTTTATCCTTAACACTAGATTTACGGAACCTGTCAGTTTGGCGGATATTGAATTTTTTAAACGTTATTTAGTAACAATTTAACCACTTGCGCTGGGAAGACGTGCCACGCACGTTGAGATGTTTCTATCCCGAAATTCTCAATGATGTCATTCACACATTGATAATCTTGTTGCATTATTAGATTACTTCAAAATGTATCACTCTATACAGAATGATCAACAAACAAAGTAAGTGTACATATCAGAGTAAAATAGGTAAAAACAAAATTCATCGCAAGAGACTTTGCCAAATTTCTGAATTCACTTCCAGTGCAAGTGGTTAAATTGTTACTAAATAACGTTTAAAAAATTCAAATTCAATATCCGAAAAACTTCCGAGTGCAAAGGGTTAAACTAGTGAAATACTGATTGAAATCGGACCTCAATTCATTCCCGGCAAGAAAATCGCACGAACTTTTCTAGGTACCTAATATTTTAAAGGTAAGTGACTTTATTTCTTTCCGTCTTTAAAATGATAATTTATGTACATTTAATATTTTACATTAGGAACGAGCATACTACCATCACAAAAGGACATATTTTGTTTCGAGAATCTAGACGACCTCGTCACTCGAGCCAACGCACTTGAACGGGCTTGAGTTATCGAAATACTTTAACGTACACATATGTATGTATATATTCCGATTCGGTGAAACCGTTTAAAGTATCAAATCATTCGAAACCACTAAACAGACTGTTATATGCAAAAATTATGGAAATATATTTTTACAATATAAATGAGAAAGACATTGGGCTTTCCGTTAAAAATGATCATTTTGTTATTTAAAATATCAGGTGAAAATTACATGGAGAACGATGATAAAAGCATTATTTCATAAATGTGTTATAGAGTAAAAATATTGAAGCTAAAATAGGCGATTTCTTTTTCTAGATGAATCGAGGAGATATAATTAAAGAATGTAAACTGATTTTTACACTAGAACTATCAAATGGGTCAAAACAACCAATTCCTGATTTCTTCTTTTACAATTGCTAAAAAGGTGTAACTGCTGCTTTGGGAATTTATAATTTTTTAAAGGATTAATAATTAACCCTTAGCGCTCCAGTTGATTTTGCAATCTATCGACAACTCCAAGGAATTTGTATAGAACCCCTGGTGAAAATTATAAAATTATATCATAACGTTTCCTAAATTGTTTGGTTTCCTTTCTAGGGCGAAAATTGCATATCTAGCAATTTCAACAATCTTAGGATAGTTTTTACAAATTTGTTTATTAAAATATACTATGAATGATGGCGTAGTGGAGCTTATAGAGTGCAAAGGGTTAAAGAAGTCGATTTAGTAATACCTAAACTACAATACAAATCAATGAAAATCTTAATAAATGCACGATTATAGTTTCCACGAAGAAATATGAAAAGTCAGTTTAACCAGTTCACTGCGTTTGACGAGTATACATGTCATCTTAATTCTTTGCACTCGAAAGGCGACTCACAGTCGCCATCTGGCTCGACATAACAAAATTATGAAGTTTGATATTCAATATCAAAGTTCATATAATGTAATTATAAATGAAATATTGAAATAGAATGTTGTTTACGTGTATTATTTATATTTATGTTAGTCATAAAAGGTACCATTAATGTTTCATTAGAAAATGACGAATATATCGTTTTCAACGATGGATTATTTATTTTTGTCGATAAGTATGTAATCCTTCTTTGTTCCGCTTTAATTTTTCGTTAGAATATATTATAAGTGCATTTGGCATGCATTTGATAAGTATACACTTCATTGTTTGACTTTTGTAACTAGATTCCACGCTTAACCAGTTAACTGCGTTTCACGAGTATACACGTTATGTTAAAGCTTGAAACGATACTAATTCTTTCAACGATGAATTATTTATTTATTCAGATAAACATGTAATACTTCTTCGTTTTGCTTTGGTGTTTCTCTCAAATATACCGTACGTGCATTCGCCCTGCGTTTGACGAGTACACGCTTCATTTTTCATTTTACTGTAAACTCCACAGTTAACAGGTTAGCAGGTTAAGTGATTCGTAATTCTAGTGTTAATCATCTCTGTATTATACGTGTATCCGTTATGCATTACCCTATTTATGGCAGATGACTCATTGTATTTATCTGATTACTATTGGTACGTGAAATATGACTCACGTAGTTACGTGTGTTCTCTTTATCAATCGATACCGTTGTAATTAGAGGTCACCCACATGCAGCTAATCCATATACATTACACTTATGCAAGCACGAGACCGGCATTGCTAATGTGGCATTCCTAGTGAGAATGAAATGAAGTTCCACTTGGAACAGGTTTCAGATTTTAATTGATGATATCACCGTATCGGGCCACCTCAGAGAGTTTCGCGAGAGAAAACAACCGATCGATCGGAGGACTTTCGCTCTCTTTCCTCAGTCGTTTCTCAACGTACACGATCGATCGACTCGTTACGAGCGCCAATTAGACGACTGTTCTACAAACCGAATTTTCTCGCTTGAAATTTCCTTTTGCCTCCCTACGAACAATGCGACGGCTCGTTCCAAACAGGCATTGCCTTTTCTAGCCAACTTTCCCTACGACATTCGATTATTTCAATTATTGCTCATCGCGATCTTTAATCGCCGATCTATATCAGTATTCTAGAATAAACACTCTGCACTTTCTAATCTTCCTTTTTAATCAAGATTATCTTTCAAGTTAAATCTAATCTTTCGGATTGTTTTAATAGCGAACGTAAATACTTAACGGTTATCGTTGGAACTTTAAACGGAATGGTACAGTTGCTAGAGAAATTATACGAATTTACTGGATCTCGGTAAATTCAATTGCGTAGAATGCTGCAAACGTGTTCGTAGCTGTGTGAAATTTATAGCTTCCGGTAAAACTTAAAAAGCAGGTCAAAAGTTTCTATTCTTATCTGAGCGAAATAAATTCGTCTCTTTCTTCGTTTGTTCGTCGTTAATGTTAAACGCGTGGTTTATGATTTGTCGTTTTAATGAGCAACAGAAGTTGCTGAGTGAAGCATCGGTGAGTCAGTTCCATAGAACCCAATACGTATGTCCACTGAAGCATTCACAATGTGCAACTCATTCTGTCAGCGAGATAAATACTTGCAACTTTTGGAACTTACTGAAAATTGTCACGAATATTAACATTTTTAAGAGAATATTTCTTTCGTATTGTTTAAGCTTGTTTCAAGTTCTGAGATCATTTAACATTAAATTTACGGACATTTATTCTATTATTCCTAGAAAGATTGATGTTCGTTCGTTTAGATCTAGGAAATTAGATGTTTAAAAATGTATTATTAGGAAACGTGTTTGCGTAATTGCATCAGACAAAATCAACCCAAATATTTATCAAATAATGTTTATAATATTCAGTATGAGTCAAATTGGGTCGTTCCGTAAATCTCGAGTTAAGCGATAATATGTTGAACTTCCACCAATTTATGAAATAGTACTTCCAACAATTTTGTCTTACAGAAGTTAATTGAAAAACGAATTTTATTTACAAACTAGCTAGTTACGGTCGAAAGTGCTGAATGTTTCTGAAACTGTCGTCTCTGGAACATTTTAGAAAAATCTGGGTTATCATCCCATTCACGGGAACGTCATATAAACTAGTTTATGGACAGCTCTTATCACATAGGAAATAGCGTTTCTCTCGAAAGTTGGACATATAAATTAAAATATAGAATCAAATATATAAGCTTCTTCAGAAGTGTGCTAAAACTCGTCATTTTTTCGAAAGAGGAAGTCAATTACGAATTCTGCTAGCATATAATCCTTCCCAGAAAAAATGTATAAATTTATAAGGAAACTGATAATTGTTATGACTAACTCCTTTCCTTGTAATAAGGTGTCCGACTTGTGGCAAAGATTTTATATAGATTTTAACAAGCATAAATATTATTCGATCCTTGAGAATTCAAATTAAATATTTTTCTTGTTATCAATGATTATATACTAGAACAAACATAGATATAGATTACGCCTAGAATTTTTCTCATTTTTTAATGAATTATTAATGACAAAGTAGGTATATCGATCAAAGTTGAGAAGTAAATCATAGGGCAAGGGATTAATAATTTAGAAATAACTTCAATTTACGACAAAGTATGAACAGGTATTTTCTGCCGATCGACTAGGTAAGTTTTAATATAGACGTAGGTCTAATCATATGTACGCCCTCGCCAACCCACTTAACCTCTTGCCATACAATAACGAGTAAAACTCGTGATGAAGATTTCTAGATTAATTTAACAAAAATCAATGTCATTCGTTGCCCACGGATCAAAGTAACAACTATTTCGTTATTATCAATGCATTATCTTCAAGCGAAATTTCCACTTAAACAATTTTGTTGCATTTCTTCCAAATCGTCGATAGTAAAATATTACACGAGCTTAGTAGCGAAGGTAAATAATACGCCAAGGGGTTAAATAAAACTTTAACGTTGCATGAATAAAATCGAACAAGTAAATTCAAAAACATATTCTTAAGCGATTAAACGCAAAACTGTAGCTGTCTCGGACGAACAAGTATTTTTAATTAGAATTTAATTATAATGATAATTAATAATCAATACTCCCTTTATGGGGACGTTTTTCCCCTCTTTTCCTTTCTAACATAATTACCGTGGACTAAAGTATTCTATAGTTCCTTGTAATTTATTTATTTTGGTAATGACTTAACAATTTTTCTACATGCACACCTAAATTTTCATTTTATCTTCTACGAGGTTACTAACGTATTGAATGGTAACAACATTCATACACATGTATACACACACGTGTATACACAATTATAATATAATATTACACAACATGTATACACACACGTGTATACACAATTATAATATAATATTATTATAGTATAATATATTATAATATATAATTATTGTTTGAGTATATGATACTCAATCAACATGTTTGCTACCACTGTCACATATTTGTAACAATCATTTTTCCATATTCTTTGGAAATATGAAAAAATCACATTTACGTGTGTTTTTATCTAATATTATAATGCATGGAATAATGTGCAGGAATTCAAGAGGATTTCTTATTTGAATATTACTTGCATTTTGTAAAAATATGTTTCATTTGGTAAAACATTGTAACCGTGAGGGCTACTATTGAAACAAATGCTAGTAGCGAATAGGTCAAGGTACGTAAAATCAGAAATCGGAAAATTAAACAAGCTCTATATCTCAGCTTGGCAAGCAACGTGTTGATCTCACGTTCACAAAGAATTGTCTCTTTTTATTTGAAAAGAATAGAATGAATGAGCTAATAATTGTTATCATTTTAAAAACGCTATTTCCCATTGAGAGAAACGAGTCGTCTCCATTTGTCCCTCGACTTCTTTAACGTATTTTTTTGATTTTCAAAGATGCAGCTGTTACACCGACAGCTGTGCAACCGCTACGAACCTCCTTGTTAAACTGAGCATCTTGTTTGAGAATATACCCACCACCTGCCTCTCGACAACGTGTTGAACTTCACGTACACGGGCCTGTACACCATAGCCCGTAGCTGTGGTACGCAATGCGCACGTGGTCACACTAACTTGCCAGACGGATAATGCTTGATCTACAAGGGCCACACGTTGCTTTATTAAATACGACTTTCGCAAGGTCCACTTTCACAGTTGATACGGCCCTTCTTCTTTTTTGATATTGATCCGCACTCGCGAGATTCCGATAGAAAACCTTTTCAATTTCAAACTGTCTTGCCCTGTCCCGTCGTATCGCGACGTATTCCGTTTCTATGAGATACGAATGAAATTTTTTAACACGCTAGACAATTCTTCCTGTTATTACATTTCTAGTGATATTTTATTTTATTACTGCGAAAATCGTGTGACAAAATTAACCATAATGTTTATTGATATTGGAATAAATTTAATGTTTCATTTTTTATGGATCTTCATATCGTTGGTACATTGATACTTGTAGACTTTAAGTTAGTTACTTAACATATTCTATTAAGAATATACTATTAAGTACCATTTTCATTAAAATGTTACAACGAATCGAATATATTTAAAATTTTCTGTAAAGTTGTAATTATACAAATTTTTATATGTGATATGAAGTAAGTGTCTGGAACGAAAATATCGATAAAAAAAGATAAAAATTTCATAATTTAGTGTATAGAAGGTTAAACGATTAACAATTGAAGTTGTTAAGCAATTAAGTTGTTACTAGTTCGCGTTATTGTAACGTAACCCGTGACACGAGTCACAGGGAACAACTTATTCAAAACAGAGTACTCTAATTATTACGATGGTTAATAATAATTTCAATTAGATATATTAGTCCTCGAAGTAATTGCAAGCAAATTATGATTAAATGCAAATTCCAGGAAATAAATTGGTTGTTGTAACTCGAATCGGTTCGTTAAGTACTGTGAACGAAATTAGAAATTCACAGAGAAGGGAAAAAGAGATTCGCGAAGAACTGGACAGCGGTGATTTTGCTGGTAATTAGAAACAGACGATGAGCGCGCACCACACAACAGCTTCATTCATTATACGGCTACTTGTTAACATTGTATTCGGTGGCTCGCACTGAAAACCGTTCTCGGTTCTTGCTGACTCGTTTAAGTACCTCGACAAAACATACTAAATACATACGATTCAAACATATTCACGAATGTAGAGACGCTCTTGCACTATTAACCCTTTGTATTCGAAATTTTTCACTAGAAACATTCATCGTCTTCTAACGAAGTGTAGATAATATTTTTAGATTTAACTTTGTACAAAGTTAACACTTAGGCAACTGCCTAAAAAAAATAAAAAAATAAAATATATAACAATAGCCTTTTTCATTAACATTGATTTTATTAGAAACTTTGTTTTATAAACGCAAAAAAGGCACTTGATAAATAACAAAGAACTCTAGTTCAAGATTTACTAAATAACAAAAGAAAAAATAAACGAAATAAAAGGCAACACGTTGTTAAGGAAGAAGTGGGAGATCTCCACATTCGATTGGCTAACAGTAAGTGTTAAGTATCAAACTTGATGATCCTGCTATATGAAAACAGTGGCAACTGAGAGTCGCCTCTCCAGTGCAAAGGGTTAAAAAATGTTAGGTAGTCAACGATTTCCAACGTGACCTAACCGTACGAGAAGATTATGGTTCATAGAAACGAGCAAAAGCCTCGATTACGTTTAGACGAAAAAGCTGTTTATATTGGCGTTGTTGTTCCTTCTCTCCGATGCGCGGTCGACCGCGTGGATAAAAATCATGTACCGTAGAAATTGTTACGCTGTACCGATAATCGATTAATTCGCGATGCCTTGGAAAAGGCTTTGGCCGTTATTTCTAAATATACGCGCGCTCGGTACGGCAATATTCTATTAGCCTCTGTTGATATCCGTAATTTTCGTCGTGACAGAGCTGCATGCAATAAATTAAGTTATATAGGCATCCGTTCGGCCATGACTAAGTGACGCAATTAACCAAGCTTGGTTTTGCGAAACTCGAGTTTCCCCGAGTTACACACTTTCCTCTCGGCGAGACCCGCACTCGTGTATGAACGTTATTATAACGCAGACATCGTGATGTTTTAATTAACTTTTCTTCCAATTGAAAGCGTTTTCGTATTCCATTTTTTATACTCCTCTGTAACAGTATTCTGCTGAATATAGCCTATACGTTAGGTTTATTGCTGAAGATAATTTTACCGCGACATTATTGTACCGCCAAATTTCACGACTCAAAGGTTTAAACATTTCAACTATTTATAAAAGATCTTTAAACACTTTTCTGGCAAGTATCGGGGTAAATTGTATTAAATTTGAGTGAAAACAATCTTTCGCGACAAATTTTTTATTGTATGACTTTTTCGATGTGCATTTGTATGAAAATAAATTTATTTATTTCAACTTGTGGTAGATTTCAATGATTTCGTATTTGAAAATGTGAAATATGGTTTATTCAGATTAATTTAAATTTTGAGCGCGCACTAACCTCTGCTGATGTTCTGGGTCGCGGATGCGAGCCCAACACTCAACAATGAAGTTTCTCTTTTCAGACGATCAGAAGATAGGCACTGCTCTATTGTTTTGTTTACGTTTCACTCAACATGCGTGACAAATTTTACCAAAGGAATGAGGTTACAGCAGACTGGTTTCTCCAACTGAATGTAACGAAACACATTTCACGAAAACACGAAAAAAGACGAAAATTGCACACGTTACGATAGTCAGACTCCGGAGACTCTAACAGTCTCTTCGAACGAACAAACGACGTCTGTTGTCGCTACGAACCCACCCTGGTTACCATGGAATCATCGTTCCGCGAGGTGGGGAGTACGAGCCAGCTGCGCTCAAGCAACTTCGCAGTGTCACTTCGCTAACAGTATGCATTCGCTCGGTTGTGAGGTTGTTGAATTTGTAGACTCAAAGGAATTCGGTGTGGTCATGCAACTTTTCATTTCGACGATAGTAAATTCCTTTTTTTTCAGACATTCGATTTTTGCACTTTTAATTAAGAGAAGATCAAAATAAAAAGGACATTCTTATCAAATAAAACTTACGTTTGTTTAATATATCTTTATCATTCCCTTTATACCAGGCCCATTAATACTGATTAACGAATATAATTTATTCTATTGTTTAGCAATGCCAAAATCATACAAAGTGACATATTTATAAGCTTAGTACGAAAGAAAATCATGCAATAAGTGAAAGTATAAATAAAAAATTGAGTTTCTTAACTCTTTTATATGATTTTTTCCACACTGAATGTATTATTTTTTTCATATTACAGTGTCATAATATCAAAAATAAAAATCTTTTTCCTAAGTCTATTTATTGATGTTTCGTTCCACTTGAGCATTGTTACGTTAGAATCACAAATAGGATTCTTAATAAATGAGTAAAAGAGGAAGAACGATAAGGAAACTAATATTTGTAAAAAAAACTTAAAAAATATTAACCCCTAAGATTGTTATATTTTATTACAGCATAAACAGATAATGTATTCTTCTATAAAAGGATGATAATTACAAACACTCAAAATATATTTTTCATAATTTTATTATAATTTTTAAAATTCGTATATAATGACACTTGACTGTGTTTCAATTATGCTGCTATTTGTCTTTTCATTTCTTGCATGTGCTTTATATACTTTTAATAACTATCTTGTTTGAAATGATAACATTAATTACATATTACAAAATCATAATATTTTTCTTAATTTATACTTTTACAACAATGATTCTCAGCACAGAGAATCTTTAAGAACTACACAAACAATATTCATGACAAACTGCAGAACTGTTGCTTTTTTCCCATGTATTAATTCTGTGCGCTTGATATGGTATTTAATTGTTGCAAGTACTTTATGTAAAAGTTAATAACATTACCATATTTCGTGAAGTTTTAATAAGTGTTTATATGCTCTATCAGAAATATTAAATGCAGCATTTAATATACATAAACCACTTTCTCCCAGAAGGCTTAAACTGCATATACCTAAGGAACAAAAATTAAATATATATTTGTTTTCCTATTTAAGAAGTTTATCTTAGAATAATTATAATGTTTAGGTACCGAAATATGTATGAAGGGGATCAGGATAACTATCAGTATATTTTGCTAATCCACCAGTGATGTTATCTTGAGTACTTAGAACAAATGTTCTATTTTCTTCAGGATCTGAAAACTTGTTAACATCAAGCATTTGTAGGGTTGCGCCAATCCAAAAACTGTAGCAGGTATCGGATGGTTTTCCAGGCCGTCCATGAAAGCCACTGTCTTGTTTCATAAGACACCATCTTCTCAGTCTATTTAATTGATCGTTTGTCAGGACATTATGAAGTTCATTCATAAGAATTAGACTAGCTACAGCACAGAATGTAGATCCTCCATGTGATTCAAGACCAGGTCCTTGTCCCATAGCTCCATCATATGACTATAATTATTGTTGAGATATTGTGCTATGATAAAATTAAGTAAACAAAGCCAGTTTTTGTTAATTCTCTTAATAAGCAAATTGAAAGTAAACAAAGGCAAAAACTTACAATACTATTTAAAATGTAGTCAATAGTTTTCTCTTTGTCGACTCCTGACCAATCTTTTAAAATACTAGATATACAACAAGCACAATAAAGAAATCTCATATCACTTTCATTCTCATTTTTACTTTCCGTTATGAAGGCTACGAAAGATCCATTCGGATTCTGACAAGCTCTTACTCCTTCGATAATAGACTTTTTGTCCACTCTGCTTAAATCATCTCCAAGAATTATAAGAGTAACCAATCCAAGGTATGTCATTAATAAATGACCGTACTGATATTTTGGAACATCCTTTGGTATCGTTGTAGATGGTTGGAAACCAGAACGTGGTCCAGCACCAGTAACTTGTAGTCTGTAGATCCACTCAATTGCTTCGGATTTAGTTTCTTCGCTAAGATCATTTAAGCAATTTAATATGTCTAGCCCTGATATAGCAAAAAAAGCTATAACAAGCCTAGAATAATCTTGATCTGCCAAACGATTAGGCACGATTTGCAGTAACCTTTGAAAATATTTAGCATGCTTCTTCGTCGCTAATTGTGGTGGCATGCTGAATGGTGTTATTGAATCAAAATAATAAAATAATACCGCAATTGTATACTAATGTATTACTGAAGATTGTTACAGTGAAATCTGTTGTGCAAGTCGAAAAGAAGTCCATTACAATCGGTAGTAAATCCTACTAGAGTGCGCTTCAATTCCAATGATATAATAGAAGTAGTTGCTGCTAGGGGGCGTCGAAAAAATTCGTTAAACGCACGCGTCGCCGGCAAACTAGCCCTTCCTTGCGCACGCCGGACGTACCTCACAACACGCACCAGCCGCGAAAATTTCGCAAACTACATACTACATCGGAAAGTGGAGATAACGAGAAACACGCAGTAAGTTAAGTTCCAATTAACCGTATACACTTGTCCGCTTCGTGAATACTTTCTCGCGGTAGTTCTCTGGCTAGTACGGTAGCGCGTTGATTTGCGCGGAGGTAGTTTGTCGGAGGACGACGCAGGGTTCTCGTGGAAGCGGCCACTGAGGGCGCGGCATTCTTGCAATTGTTGCGCCCGGCTCCAACAGAATAACCAATAGGAGCCGCGGCAGCGCCGCCATTCTATCGAGTTCGTGGCACGCCCTACAACTTCCTCCATTGTCCTTCTTTCCGGGATTCTCTGCGAGGAAGGATGGCTCAGAACAATTATTTTGGGTTTACTCACGGCGGAACGCAATATGGGTACGAAATCGATTGCATACCATAATTATTAAGTAGCTAGTGTTAAGTTTATCAAAAAATCGCGACGGTAACTACGTTGGCGGGAGTAATAACTGTTCGTTAAAATCGGTGCACGCGAGAGCCCAGCCGGCTTGGCCGCCATTTTTTGCTGAGAGTTAGAGCGTCCATCGAGCGTCTCTCCCGGGCACGGATCCGATAGAGGTCTTTTTCGTTTTGCCCGTTTCCATTTCTCATTTTATATCTCGTGCGTAACAAAATCTATTTATTCTTTCAAATAGAGCGACCAGCGCAGCCGCTTATCAAACTGGCCAAGCGGGATACGCAGTAACTCCAGCGGCAACCGCCGCCACGTACACTCAACGACCCGCTGCTGCCGCGGCTACAGGTTACGAAACTTATCAAGCGGCCGCCGCTGCAGCCGCTACTGGGACCACTTACGCTGGTAAAATGCTTTTTCTTTTCCCTACACCTCAAGTATTCTTGGGCATTAACATAGTTCACTGAAGTCTCTATGTGAGAGCTTATTTGAACTCACTCGATGCATTGCATTTGGTTTTTGTCTGTTTTTACAGCTGCTAATCCTGGTACTGTGGCTCAAACATACGATTACGGTTACGGACGTGCTGCACCTGCAGCTACATACGACGCTACTAAGACATATTATCAGCAACCGGCAGCAGCTGCTGCTACTTATACTACAACAGAGACACATTATCAGGCTGCAAAACCTGCATATAGTACAACCAGTGCTTACACAGGCACAGCGAGACAAGCTACTACTACGGGACAAGCTAAAACGTACCAAGCATCAAGTACTGCGTATCAGCAGTCTAATCCAACACAGAGTGCAACATACTCTTCAGGATACACAGCTCCAGCTACTCCTGCTGCTACGCCATCAACAGCAACGAATAGTAAGTTTCCATTGTATGTGGTTGAATTATTATATGTTAATGTTTTTCGCCAAAATTTAAAATCCTATGTAAATGTCCTGTTAACCGTGATGTAGGCACTAATAACATGAAATTGATCCTCTGGCTATTAAAATTTATATTCGCAAACATTATACAAAATTCTACTAATATTCCAAATTGTAATCTGGTTTGGAAGTTTAGCAGAGTTAAATGTGTTTGCGAGTTGAAAAGTGAACATAAATTTAATATTATGTAGAGATTTCGGAATAGTGTATACTATACTTTCCAAATATTTCAATGAAAATATAAAGTACTTGCATCAATGAGTATAAATTATTAGAATTGCTCCATGAATACAAAGAATTGACTCCTCCAAAGTTTGAGGTTTCAATTTCATTTCCCTTAGAAACGGCGAGTACAACGTATTCCGGCTACGACGCAGCGCTATATAGCGCTGCGACTATGTATGTAGCCCAACAGAGTGCAAACAGCAATTCAACTAACCAGAAGACTGGAGGTTGGCAGGGCTACACGCGGAAAGGATTTGGCGCTGCAGGGGGAGGGATGAAGGCAATGCGGCCCAAGCAGCCCCCCAAACCTCAACAGCTTCACTATTGCGATGTCTGTAAAATCAGCTGTGCTGGACCTCAGACATATCGTGAACATTTGGAGGGACAGAAACATAAGAAGAAGGAGGCTTCTCTGAAGGTACCACAACAACCACCAGCGCGTGGAGCAGGAAACAGTCTACGATGTGAGCTTTGCGATGTCACTTGTACTGGAAATGATGCGTACGCTGCTCATATCAGAGGTGCCAAACATCAAAAAGTTGTCAAACTACACACTAAACTTGGAAAGCCAATACCAAGCGCTGATCCAACTGTTTTGAATCCAAAACCTGCAGCTACTGCTAAAACTGCTGGGACTAAAAAGCCTACAATAACAGCTACTCCCAAAATTAATTTCGTTGCTTGTAAGTATTTTTCGTTTTTATGTAAAATGTAATGTTCGGATGTACTTAACATTCAAATTTATGTGAAATGCTTAAACCCGTTAACATAACTTTTATAAAAATGGTATACATTCTTACAGCTGGAAATTTGGGTACTGTAAATCAAAATCAAACTACAGAGATTAAAGCAGAAGAAGCTGCAGCAGAAGAGACTGTAGAGGAAACAGCTGTTGATGAGAAAGATATACAACCAGTTGGTCAAGAATATATAGAAGAGAATAAATCTGAAGATGGAAAGATTATAAGTTTCAATTGCAAGCTTTGTGAATGCAGATTTAATGATCCTAATGCCAAAGACATGCACATGAAGGGAAGACGACATAGATTTGCTTATAAGAAGAAGGTTAATCCGGATCTAGTTGTCGATATGAAACCAAGTCTAAAGCAAAGGAAACTACTAGAAGAAAAATTGCGCAGACAACAAATGCGAGATGAATATTTGCGGCGCAGAGAGGAAATTAATCAGTTGGGACCAATGGGCCCAATGATGGACGAAGAAATGATGTATTGGGAGGAACGTCGACGATATGAAGAAGAATGCGAGTATTATGAATGGTATCGACGTTATGGACGTGGACCAGGAGCTCCTCCAATGCCACGTCCTTTCCCAGGTCCACCTCCAATGATGATGTTCCCTGGTCCTCAGAGAAGGCCAGATTCGTCCGACGACAAACATGTGTTAGCTCATCATACAAACATTTATCCGAAAGAACAAGAACTGCTGGCAGTTCAGAAAATAGTATCAGACACTGAGAAAGCATTAAAGTTCGTGTCTGATACTTTGGCAGAAGCCGGTAATTACTTGCATTCCTTTGAATTGATTTTATTGTTTTTTCTATTGAAAACTGGCTGAAAATGTTGTTAATTACAGGTAAAAAGACTGCAACTCCAGTCGCCACGAATGCTGCACCAACAACTGCAACTACGCCCGTTCAGCAACAGCAACAACAACAACCAAATGCAGATACAGTAAAAATAAAGGAAGAGTCAGATAAGAAAAAATCTACAACTCCTCAAAAAGAAGATGGGAGTGATGGCAATTTATTTTCGTTTCAAAAAGAAAAAGAAGATTCAAGAATACTTCGGGGTGTTATGCGTGTCGGCAATTTGGCAAAGGGACTCCTTTTGTCTGGTGATAACCATGTTTGTCTTGTAGTTCTGTGCGCAGAGAAACCAACACGGTTAGTTACAGTAACATATTAAATCATCATCTATGTATATGCATATATCTTCATTTACGTTTCCTTCTTTATAGGACGTTATTGATTAAAGTTGCTGAAATTCTTCCGGCTCAATTGAAGATTGTAGCTCCAGATGATACTTACAATGTTGGAAAGCATCCGGAATCAGCTGCTTTAACCGTTTCTGGAGGGAGCGTGACTGTCAGCGTAACACTCACCAGTCCTTTAATGCGTGAAACTCCCAAACCAGCTGTTGCTGCAGGTAATTTGATCGTTTTATATTTTCACGGTGGCCAAGAAAAGGATAACTATAATAAGTTTAGCAATTTTGCAGAAAAAAACGTCCTTTATTTTCATGCTCTTTTCTCGATCACGTGGTTTCTGAATTTCGTTTGTTCTTTTCATGGCCCGAAAGCTTTTTTGTAAATTTTTTAAGCGCCAGGAAGATGCAGGGGCAGCCACGGACTTCAACGGTTGCCAGTGTATATACGCTCTAACATACAAAATTCCTTTCCTTTCTAATACAGCTGCAATTTGGTGTGTCCACGATTGATTATACTTAATACTTTTATAAAATACCAAACATAACAGAAATAGTATACCATGTAAGAGCGTACATAAAAGTATCGTAAGAAGTATTCAAATTTTAACGGAAAAGAGAGAGCGTAAACTTGATACGATTAAGACGTTTTTCTTCAGTTTAAGTTACTGTTTATGTAATGACACATTTCTATAAGTTTTCCTAACGAATAAGCTGAGCTGGAGTCTCCAGTAAAGAAGAGTATGCTAACAATGAACGTGGACACGCTTTTGGTATGAGGAAACAACGCTGAGGCAATCTTAAAACTATGGACTTTTTGATCATGCATTGATTAAACTAAAAATAAAAAACCCTCTATCATCGAATGTTGTATGTATATTGTACAATGCGCAGTAAATTCCACATTCTAACCGACGATTCTTTTGATAACGTTACTTTTCATATTCGATTTTGAGTAACGTTGTCAATTTGACTGAGAACTGTCGGTCGTTCTATTCAAACATGTACAATGTTGAAAAGGATGTACAGAAATGGAAATAACTCACCATTGTCGCGTACTACATTCGATTAGGTTTATTTTTGGTTCGATGAGAATGTTTAGGCTATAGCCCTCGAGTCTTAATGTGCTTAAGATGAAGTATATAATTATAGAGGGAAGAACCCAAATTGGGCATGATCAAACACTCTAAGTGTTGTCTAAGCGTGTTGTGCTTTCTTTGTTGGAATCTCAGATAATGCTGGACAGCAGCAACAGGGAGCTGCTCAACCGCAAACAACGCCCGCGGCGCCCGCTGTGACGAAACCAGATCCACCAGATGTACTTCCCAAGGCTAAGTGTTTGGAGGCTTTAGCTGCACTCAGGCATGCCAAGTGGTTTCAGGTTTGAATCAATCAACTCCTCAGTTCAAGATCTCAAATTGTCGGTGCCTTTTTTGTTGGCACCAAACGATTGTTTTATGTTATTTTTTCCTAAATAACGCGAAACGCGTGCAAGTTGTCCTCTCTCTCTGTCCGCCAAAAAGAGCAGTCTTAGAACTTCCAGCCTTGTGACAGATTTATTTTTATTATCTGATCTTCTTGTTGATATGATTTTGTCTGAAACATTTATTTGATCACGTTCGATGTTTGCATTTTCCATATCTGCCAATCCAATTTGTCCACTGATTGTTTTTTATGAAAAGATGTATTATTAGGTTACATACAATGGTTTATTATCATGTGTTCCTCTATGTACGGGTGACAGTGGCAATATTTGGTTATTGGCAATTGAATTTAGAAAAAAAAATGTATGTATATGCGATACGATTTGAGAAGCAGAAACATTCAACGTGCTATCAGGTAGTCTCAGACAAGAAGTTTAAGCAGTATGTAAGTGTGAACTGTAGCAATTGAGATATTGATGCACACTGAAAACTTACATTCGCTTTACTTCCAATCATCAACATCCAGAATAATAGGAAACCGTTTACGAAAAATCATTTCAAACTATGTAATTTCTCTTCAAAGAATGTAGTTTTGTTTATTTTGTTTATAATGCACTGAACTGCTTTGCGATGCTTGTGAATAAGCTTATTGATTATTCTGGATTTAATCTTAATGCATTGTAGCCTAGACTGAGTCTGTTCTAGGTCTGTCTTAGAAGTTCTTAACATTAGCGTTCTTGTATTTTATAAATATGTACCTTATTCGATTCGCCTTCTACACAATGTGCGTTGTAAGCACTGTTGAATGTTACAAGACAGACAAGCACAAACACACAGTGGTGTCATAAGTGTATCGGGTGTTTTTCCAATTATAAGTTCAAGATTTCTATTTGGCACTTCCTCGAGTGTACATTTTTTTCCAATACGTTGTACGTTTTTTTTAAATATTATGTTAGGTATTAATTATTCAGGAAATAATTAATAAACACCCGATAATTTTGATATGGGCTAATACTTTAGGGGTTATAGGCACGAGGCTGGGAGGATAGCTAAAGCCCACACAAAGCAAATTAAAAGTAGTTTAGGGCGTCGCATCTTCAGAAGATTCAGAGACTTTTATGTATATATTACATTGTGAATACTAAAATATTAATCATATTTAACAGGCTAGAGCTACTTCGCTGCAGAGCTGTGTTATGGTCATTCGCATAATGCGTGATCTTTGTAACCGTGTACCCACTTGGGGACCACTAAACCCATGGGTGAGTATGAAACAACTTTGATAATGTGTTTACTTCTTTGCCTTTGACGTTTTACTTTTATTTTGAATATAGTATAGTCTAACTTTTCTATATAAAATTAAATTACCTTTTATTTTTTCTGCTTTGAAGTCAGTAATGTAATATTCGTGGTTGGAATTTCATAATTGTTTAATACTATTTAGGCATTGGAACTGTTGACTGAGAAAGTGATTAGCACTGCAGGAGGTCCTCTTAGTCCAGGGGAAGCTCTACGAAGACTTTTGGAATGTGTAGCTGGAGGAATATTGCTTCCAGGAAGTCCAGGTATTTTTCTATAGCATTACGGTAATTAATGAAACGATTCAATTTCTTCAAAGCGAAATACTGAAACAAAAATGATGATACAGATGACGAGACTGAGTGTATCGTGAATTTCATTGTTGATTTTAAAATTGAGTACTTCAATTTTTCTTTCACTGTGTAATATTTCACGATACAACGTAGATGATCTGGCAACCTGATTTTTTACTTTATATATTACAAATTGTATATAGCTAATAAAAAATGTAACGTTAATTTACGGTATTTGTCTGTATAGGATTATCTGATCCATGTGAGAAGGAACCAGTCGATGCAATTGGTAATATGACAGCCCAACAAAGAGAAGATATAACTGCTTCAGCGCAACATGCTTTGCGATTAGTCGCGTTCCGTCAGATTCATAAGGTTCTTGGTATGGAACAGCTTCCTCCACCTAAATATAAAGGCCGATTTGCCAGAAAGCGAAGACGCGACAATAGTAATGGAGAAGGAACGGACAGTGAGGCTTCAAAAAAAGATAAAAAAGCAGAGGAGATCAAAATGGAGACAGACTCCAAATAGATCTACCAAAATATTCGCTTTATTGATTTACTCATAACTTATATAGCATAAGAAACAAATTTTCCTCGTGTCAATTGCTTGTTCAATGAAATTTGTCTATATTGGGAAGATGTCAAGGTTGAGATCAAAACTAATGACCTATTATTATATTTCGATAATTTTTTCGAACGTAGGTATTTCTTTAGACAACTAATGGCATCGTTTTAATTTACAATCCCATAATTTTAATGGCCAAAAGGAACGATTAAACCAATTATACCATTATAATACCTTGATTTTATCTTAAACGTGCGATAACGTTATGAATTCATCACCTTCCTACTAGCGTTAAGTCCAAGATTTGAAGGAGGAAAATGATATATTGCTTGCATTTTTGCAAGTATCTTAAGTCTAATGTACGAGTTTCGAATATATCGTTTCTCCAAACTTAATTCATTTCAGGTTTATTTTAAAAAATATTTCAATGTTAACTACAACACGTGAATGTGTTGTTTTTAGAATTTATAAGGAAAACATTTTTGCAATTATGTTAGTGTGTAAGATTCTTTCATGACGATTTAAGACCTTTCCCAAACAGGCAATTGGTACGATTAGTTCCAGCACTAGAATTTTGTCAAAGAAAATGATGAATGCGTTAATTAGTTTGAATTACTTATTTAGCTATATTTCAAAGTCACAATATATGATGAAGGAGTTTAATAGAAAAGGTGGTAAAAGAAGAACATTTATAAGTTTTGAAGTTAAGCGTAGGTTAGTTTGTATTGAGAATTCGTGTGTATGTTGTGTGTGTAGTCGTAAAAATGTGCAGATCGATTTCTGCACCAGATAAGTCGTACGTTCACATCGCGAATATTAATTCATGCAGAAGATTCCAAGAAAGCAGAGTTGCAAGTCGATTATTGAAATAGACGCTTTGCTGTCCAATGAGGGTTAAGTGCACGTGTCAAGAATTCCTAATATTTGCTGCAGTTTTGTTTAAAAAAACCTCACAGGAAGTTAAATAATACTTCAAAATGTTGGTATTAAAATAAAGTTCTGACACAGTGTATGGATCTTCTGTTGTACACATGCAAATCCTCTTTGAATAAATCGAACATGCATGCGATAAATATAAGTATTTTTTTCACTACCATATTCCTTTACGTATCTAGTATAAGCGATTTTTCTTTTTTCTCTCTTTTTTTTACAACAAATCGGTCTAATACGAGAAATCCTCATAGCATGAAGGCCACACACACAATAGCACTCAGATTGTATGATTATGGTTATTAGGTAATTTTTTACATAACGAACACTAAACATACAAAAGAAGTTACTTTATTTTTGGATGGCACCGAGCAGAACTGAGACTGATATTGTATTAATTTTTAAATAAACATATTAGAAGATAGTGCGCAGAATTAATCAAGATTTAATTTATATTTGAACTATGAACACAACATCATGTGACATAACTGATTCTGTTTGGTGCAACTAGTCTGTTTAATACAAATGTTTACTGATTTAATCCTATCATTTTTCTCATAATCTTGTACTTCTTAGAGAGAGTACGATTATCTTAATTCTTTTTTTATTTTAAATTGATACACGCTTAAAAATCAATATAAAGTAAAACAGTAGCCACCTTTTGTTTCCTATTTTACAGTATTAATGAAAATGTATTTGTACATACTTGAGCTACATGACATATTATATTCTTAATTTATTGTCATTTCAACCAAATGTTAATGTAACAGTATGCTGTATGCTTGCAGGTGTTTTACAAAGAAAATTCGCAAACTTACTTTGCTTAATCCTTGTAACCTGCAAAAATAAATGTGTGTAGAGCCTTGAGGAATTTTCAATTTAAATATCATATATATATTATTTGCTCAGTATTAAGAACTGAACAGCATATAGTGAAAGTAAGCTGATTATTCCGTTAAAATGATCCCATATGTATATACATACACACACACACATAAAAGTGCAACATAACATTTCCGTGCCATTTTACTTATTTCTAACATCCAATTTGTTACATGTAATGAAATTGTTTGCGTTACTGAAGATTTTAAATTTGATCAAAAACTGTTAATTCAGTTTCTAGGTTTTAGTACAGTAAATTTTCAAAAAATGGTCTATGAAGTCTGCGAGTTTTCATTTTATATTTTCATTTATACTAACAATTCATTATGAAAACTGACAAATTATATAATTGTGCAGTTGACTAAAGTTGATTATTTCGATGTTAAAAATGAAAATTTAAAGGTTAAAAATGTACATAGATTATCATAAGTGAATGCATGTTTCCGAACTTGCTATGTATTTCATAAAAAGTAATCACATAAAAAGAATTTAATTGCTGACAATTGTAATTGACCTAATTATTTTAATTTTCTTTCAAAACATCAAGTTTCGCACAAAATAATATATACATATTTACGCAGCAGCGGTACATTGTTCATCTTTATTTATAAGTGATGGGTAAGTGATGTAAGTAATTTTTCGAAGATTATTCTAGAAAGACATTTGTTTTCTGCTAAATCGTTTGCAGTATCTCTTACCAAATAAAATTCTCATAGTAGCTTTGAATATTTAACTGTTTACATTTTTATAGAACAAATTGCTAATAAATTTATTAGAGATTTATTTTTTTAAAGAATTTCATCAGTTTTCATATAATTACATCAGTGTCACATTACAATGTAATGTAATATGACTAAAGATGTTATATAGTTATAATTAGTATTCAATAAATATTTTTTCATATAGTTTTATAAAGCTTAGTCATTGAAAAGTAATTTCATAAAGGTTGTTTATTTGTTTTCTTTTGTTTCATCTATTTAAATGAAAATCTAAATTTATAAGGATTTCATTTTGATTTATTATCTTTGACATAACCTATATTACGTTAAAACAATGTAAAATTTAAATTTTGTCATTATTGTATTAAATAATTCTTATATTAAATGTAAAGAAAATAGAAATCATAAATTTATCGTTCTAGAAAGAATATCATTACGAAAAACAATGAATCATCGCTTTCTTTTGTTCAATAACTTAAGATTTGTGTGCGCCATCTATATCTATTAAAATTTGGCATGTACAGCAAAACGAATAACAAAAATAAAATTTTCTGTTGGATAAAATACATCATATTTTAAGATCGACAATATATTACAAGAAATTTTAATAAATAATGATATATAATGAAATTTGTGAAATGAAGAACGATTAGTATATTCTTTGTGTTGAAAACCAATCAGATGTAATAACGTCATATGGTCACTGACAGCAGAAAATATAGTCCAATAAGCATCTTTGTGGAAATCTTATGACGCTCCTGCGCATGATCAGTACAACATTTTGTTCGTCACATAAAAGGATTGTCCGTTCGGTTTCCGTTCAGTTCTACGAGTCAGTTCAACGGTTTTCGAAGGAGAAAGAATTATTGAAGTTTAAAGCAAATTTTTGCTACTTTACAAAGTATTTCTACAAAAGGTAAGAGCTTTTACATAACTATTTTGTTACTATCAAAGCTATTGCTTATTAATGTAGTGACCAAAACATTGGATAATTTTTACCTGACCTTCTGTATATGTAATAAATTATAATTATAAAAAATTTACATATTTTCACGGATGAAATTGTACAAAAAGAAACAGCACATACAGTCTGAAACAATTAGCTTGGTTTTAATCGTGTCAAACGTAGATGTAAGGTTGATCTTGGTGTCGATATCTAAAAGCATAAATAAATTTCTAGTTAAAGTAAATTTAGGTATAATAATGTAATCACAACCATCCCGTTGAAAAAAGGTTTTTTTTTGCAAAAGCCTAGAACAATTTCGAAAAATCAATTACAATTCTGCTGCGTCATAACGGAACACAAGATGGCGGTTATTGATTCATCAAATAGTCATGACTTCATACTCGCATATTGAGCTCTCCATACTGATTTCTATTGTTGAATAAAATACGTAGATGCTTATTTCCATGAAAGTCGTAATAATATTGACAATTTAGTTGAAAAGATTCACAACATTCCAACATTTTAATATTATGCAAATCATGTCGCCGAGAAGATTATTCTTATACTAATTACTTTTATAATTTCTTCGTAGATAAACATGCAGATTTTCGTTAAGACATTGACTGGTAAAACAATAACCCTTGAGGTTGAGGCATCAGATACAATTGAAAATGTAAAGGCGAAAATTCAAGATAAGGAAGGAATTCCACCAGACCAGCAGAGGTTGATTTTTGCCGGAAAGCAGCTTGAAGACGGACGTACGTTGTCCGATTATAATATTCAGAAGGAATCCACTCTTCACCTTGTGCTTCGCCTTCGTGGAGGAATGCAAATTTTTGTCAAGACGCTGACAGGAAAGACCATTACTTTGGAAGTAGAGGCTTCTGACACCATTGAAAATGTGAAGGCGAAAATTCAGGATAAAGAGGGAATCCCTCCAGACCAGCAGAGATTGATTTTTGCTGGAAAGCAGCTTGAAGATGGACGTACATTGTCCGATTACAACATTCAGAAGGAATCCACTCTTCACCTTGTGCTTCGCCTTCGTGGAGGAATGCAAATTTTTGTCAAAACGCTGACAGGAAAGACTATTACTTTGGAAGTAGAGGCTTCTGACACCATTGAAAATGTGAAGGCGAAAATTCAGGATAAAGAAGGAATCCCCCCAGACCAGCAGAGATTGATTTTTGCCGGAAAGCAGCTTGAAGATGGACGTACATTGTCCGATTATAACATTCAGAAGGAATCCACTCTTCACCTTGTACTCCGCCTCCGTGGAGGAATGCAAATTTTTGTTAAGACACTGACAGGAAAAACCATTACTTTGGAAGTAGAGGCCTCTGACACCATTGAAAATGTAAAGGCGAAAATTCAGGATAAAGAAGGAATCCCTCCAGACCAGCAGAGATTGATTTTTGCCGGAAAGCAGCTTGAAGACGGACGTACGTTGTCGGACTATAATATTCAGAAGGAATCCACTCTTCATCTTGTGCTTCGCCTTCGTGGTGGAATGCAAATTTTTGTTAAGACTCTTACAGGAAAGACCATTACTTTGGAAGTAGAGGCTTCTGACACCATTGAAAATGTGAAGGCGAAAATTCAGGATAAAGAGGGAATCCCTCCAGACCAGCAGAGATTGATTTTTGCCGGAAAGCAGCTTGAAGATGGACGTACATTGTCCGATTACAACATTCAGAAGGAATCCACTCTTCACCTTGTACTTCGCCTTCGTGGAGGAATGCAAATTTTTGTCAAAACGCTGACAGGAAAGACTATTACTTTGGAAGTAGAGGCTTCTGACACCATTGAAAATGTGAAGGCGAAAATTCAGGATAAAGAAGGAATCCCTCCAGACCAGCAGAGGCTGATTTTTGCCGGAAAGCAGCTTGAAGATGGACGCACGTTGTCCGATTATAACATTCAGAAGGAATCCACTCTTCACCTTGTACTCCGCCTTCGTGGAGGAATGCAAATTTTTGTTAAGACTCTTACAGGAAAGACTATTACTTTGGAAGTAGAGGCCTCTGACACCATAGAAAATGTAAAGGCGAAAATTCAGGATAAAGAAGGAATCCCACCAGATCAGCAAAGATTGATTTTTGCCGGAAAGCAGCTTGAAGACGGACGTACGCTGTCGGACTATAATATTCAGAAGGAATCCACTCTTCACCTTGTGCTTCGCCTCCGTGGTGGAATGCAAATTTTTGTTAAGACTCTTACAGGAAAGACCATTACTTTGGAAGTAGAGGCCTCTGACACCATTGAAAATGTGAAGGCGAAAATTCAGGATAAAGAAGGAATCCCCCCAGACCAGCAGAGATTGATTTTTGCCGGAAAGCAGCTTGAAGATGGACGTACATTGTCCGATTATAACATTCAGAAGGAATCCACTCTTCACCTTGTACTCCGCCTCCGTGGAGGAATGCAAATTTTTGTTAAGACACTGACAGGAAAAACCATTACTTTGGAAGTAGAGGCCTCTGACACCATTGAAAATGTAAAGGCGAAAATTCAGGATAAAGAAGGAATCCCTCCAGACCAGCAGAGATTGATTTTTGCCGGAAAGCAGCTTGAAGACGGACGTACGTTGTCGGACTATAATATTCAGAAGGAATCCACTCTTCATCTTGTGCTTCGCCTTCGTGGTGGAATGCAAATTTTTGTTAAGACTCTTACAGGAAAGACCATTACTTTGGAAGTAGAGGCTTCTGACACCATTGAAAATGTGAAGGCGAAAATTCAGGATAAAGAGGGAATCCCTCCAGACCAGCAGAGATTGATTTTTGCCGGAAAGCAGCTTGAAGATGGACGTACATTGTCCGATTACAACATTCAGAAGGAATCGACTCTTCACCTTGTACTCCGCCTTCGTGGAGGAATGCAAATTTTTGTCAAGACGCTGACAGGAAAAACCATTACTTTGGAAGTAGAGGCCTCTGACACCATTGAAAATGTGAAGGCGAAAATTCAGGATAAAGAAGGAATCCCACCAGATCAGCAAAGATTGATTTTTGCCGGAAAGCAGCTTGAAGACGGACGTACGTTGTCGGACTATAATATTCAGAAGGAATCCACTCTTCATCTTGTGCTTCGCCTTCGTGGTGGAATGCAAATTTTTGTTAAGACTCTTACAGGAAAGACCATTACTTTGGAAGTAGAGGCCTCCGACACCATTGAAAATGTGAAGGCGAAAATTCAGGATAAAGAAGGAATCCCTCCAGACCAGCAGAGATTGATTTTTGCCGGAAAGCAACTTGAAGACGGACGTACGTTGTCCGATTATAACATTCAGAAGGAATCCACTCTTCACCTTGTACTCCGCCTTCGTGGAGGAATGCAAATTTTTGTTAAGACTCTTACAGGAAAGACCATTACTTTGGAAGTAGAGGCTTCTGACACCATTGAAAATGTAAAGGCGAAAATTCAGGATAAAGAAGGAATCCCTCCAGACCAACAGAGATTGATTTTTGCCGGAAAGCAGCTTGAAGATGGACGTACGTTGTCCGATTACAACATTCAGAAAGAATCTACTCTTCATTTAGTTCTGCGTCTGAGGGGAGGAAATATATGATTCCCGTTACTTGATCTCGCTTTTATGAATGTATTTTATATTTCATAAATAGTCATAATTTTTTTTTTTTACTTTTATTCAGGTTAGGGACTGATAATGTGATATTTGTGTTACTGCTACATACGTAAAAATAAATGATGCTTTAAAATATGTTGCCTTACTCTTCTTATCTTTTGTGTTATTACTTATAAGGTCATGGTACAGTATTGGACAGGTACTGCTTAACGATGTATAGAGGAATAAAAATTTTTGGAAACGCCCAGGAATATTATAGTGGAAGTCTGAGATAAGAGATCAACGTTCTTGAAATCAATACATTGTCAAGCGTTTTTGCCATATGTAGTTTCTAGAAGTGGCAATGAAGTTTCTTGACGCTTAACTTTCAATAATTGATTTATCGTAAATCCGCGCTTGATGTTTGTGGGGTAATCGGTGTCTGAGTCCAGAAAGGAAAATGTACAGAAAAGTAGAGAAAAATATGTGAAAATACTATTAAATATAATCAAAATGAAACTAATTCAACAAAACGAATTTTTGAGAAGTAATATTTCATTTGGAATATTATTTCCTAATTTATTTTTTTTTACTTATTAATTCGTTTTATATTAGTGGGTTTTCTAATAATAAATAGATCTTTAAAATAGTCAGTTTTTTGTATCAGTTGTATTTTAATTGTCATAGAACTTATAGTCCGTTATTATTTCGTCATTTATGTAGCATTCCGGGAAAATAAATAAACATCGCAAATGAATGAATATTTTAATGACATCATAGTAAATGATGAATAGGTATCAGTAAGCTCATCGTCGCACGGGTATGAAAGAAATATCGAATAAGTATTGATACTTTTGTAGAAGCATCAAACAGGTATCGATACTTTGAGCCTTGAAGGATTGCTCAACGGGCCTTCTCGCAGATCAAAATCAGCGCAATGTGACCGAGGTCAGAGGTGGAATCAAAGCCGCAGACAGCATCTACGGAGTGGGAAAATTGGACTTGTGTTGGTGGGATAGGTTCGTGTCTTACTCTTGAATGTGCATATGTATTCAAGCATTCACTACTCTCATTTAGGTAGTTACATGACAAATCGGTTGCTCACGGACACGATTCAACCCACGAACATAGATTTGGCCCTCACGTGCCATTTGCTGGGCATCCCTGCTTTGGGGCACTGAATGGGTATCGATACTTTTTTGATACTTCTAATTTTGACGACCTCAAGAGACAGACTAGTTCAAGAATCGTATCGCTCAAACGTTTTCGTTGGCAGCTTTGATGAGTTTCGTACAAATCTAACTCTTCAGATTCTACAATAATATAATGTTTAGCGTCAGCAACATTGTAAAAATTGGCCTCCCAAACACACTTTACATTTTGCAGTATTACATAGTTCAATAGTTAATCGTTCGATTCGGATAGAGTTCGCCAGTGCATCGGGGCATGTTTGAGGGTGTCGGTATTTCAGAACAGTAGACAGGAAAATAAATTGTATGCACAGTATATATATATATTTTAAGTCTGTGACATTTGTGTGCTGGTTTATTATATTTACGACTTGGTAAATTTCGATCATTTTGCTTGATGTAATTTTCCTATTTATCGTTCTCTAGGCGTAGAGGGCAGAACAAAACCTCTGATTTTTTACACAGTCGGTAATTCAGAACATGTGACACCGAGTCCCATAAGCTTGCAATTTGTATTCTGTACCTCGTCTGTGGTCATATTTAATTCCGAATATTTAATTTCAAAGCGAATTATTATTTGATTTTAGCGGCTCCTTTAGATAGACTGGATGGGGACACATGAATTTAAACTTTCGAAACGCGATAACATTGTAAAAGTTATCTTCGCTGGACACTCACTTTTTATGTAACAGTCTTCTGTAGTTCGGTACCGACTGTTTCAATCAAGTAGAGTTCGCTAGTGTAATATAGTATTTTTGATGATGTCGGTACTTCAGAACCGCAAGAAGAAAGTTATTTTGCATAGAACGTTTCAACAGATTTTAATACTGTATTATATATTTGTAATAAATACATATATTAAGTATATTATATTATATATCCAGTATAAGTTAAAACATTCATTATAGTTATTTATTTTATATGTTCTTTATACATAATCAATATTTTGCTATACAATTATGTTTTAAAAATATTTATTATACTTCATACTTGCTATCATCTTATACTTCATTTATTTGAAGCATTTCATGTTATGAATTTATTCTATTTTATAAAATTCATAATACAAAATATAACAAATTATTTCAAAATGACGTTATCTGTAAAATACCGATCTATGTTTACTGCTTAACGTTCATTTTTCTGGGTTTAGTAAATTTATACTGCCTTCGGTTAAAGTTGAAACACGATGGGCATGCTACATTCTAATAAATTACTTATTATTTTTAATGGCAATGTAAACTGTATAAAATTATGATTAGTTATCAACACAAATCAGAATAAAAAAGAATAAATAATTATAATAAAAAGAATTTAATATGAAAATGGGTACTGTAGTATTTAAAATGGCTGGTGATAGTTATTTAATAAAAGGTCGTTAAAAAGGGAAAAAAAATGTCGAGATTCTTTCATACCCTCTGTTTACTGTTTGTAATCTAAAACCTAAAGAAACACCAACTTCATAAATTACTACATTTACAATTAATAATTTCTTTATTATATTTTTGAAATATTGTTTAAAAACGTATGTTCTTACGGTTTTGTAGTAGTTTTTCTTTTTAAACGGTAATCTTTGGCTAAAGTCGCGACAAATAAACGAGGATAAGCTTCTAATTGAATTTCTCATTATATTTTATACAAATTGAACGAAATTAAACAGGGTGATGCGTAATCGCCAGTGGCACTGCCGACGTACGGTCAGTCTACAATTATTTATACTTCAGCTGCTCCGATGCATGCACGCGGCAATTCGATTAAAATTTTCACGCGCTGACGAGACGTGAACGAATTTCCGAGCGTTCCAGCGTTGCTCTGTAGTTTAATATCGCAGTTGAAATTATTAGAATTACCGTTAAATTTGGTTGTATTTAAAATATTCGTTTCATGGGAATGTCCAAGCTTTTATGCAGCCTACTCAATGGCTCAAGAAGTTCTGCAGTGTTTCGTTTATTTGATAATTATGGTAATCTTCTCTCTGGCAATATACATCGCCGATCAAATGTTTAAAATCTCTTGTGTACACTCGATAAAGATAGGTATATCGCCTGACATGTATTTTCTTGGCCAAAAGGTTAATTCACTTTGAAACTGTTACGGAAACTGTTATTTCCAAAATTCTGTAAGAAAATGCAAATATTTATCGTCACTTAAAACGTGTTTACGAAATTTTTATTTTATTTCATTCACAATTCATTTATTTATTTCCAATTTGGTACGATTTATTTACGATTAAATTCCAGATTTAGTATGACTCATTTGCGATTAAGTAATAGATATCTATTTCAACTGAAAATTTGAAACGCTTTCTTTATTAAATTATTAATAAAATTATTTTAATAATTCAGAAGCCATTTAAACTAATTAACGTATATAATATTCGATTTGGAATCTTCTTTATTATTAAATTATTTAAAAATAAATTATAGTTTTAATCATAAAGAAACCTTTTCTATTTTTTTACAATTTGTTTCATGTAAAATTTCCACTTGGGATGTCATTCTCAATTTTTTTTTATAATTTCTGAGTGATTATTTTGTCTTATTTTTTCGCACATTTTTTTTAATAACGAGATTTTATATTTCGACGGTAGTTCATGCGCTGAAACTACAGCAATGTACGTTTTTTTCTGTACTTTACTTGACGATAAGCCATCCAATTAACGCTTCTGTAGGTTAGATTAAACTTTCGATTAAATCGCGTCCTCTATGTAATTAACGTGAATGTAATTCAAATTGGAAAAAGCAGGCTACTAAAGTTATCATATTTAACGCTTCAAATTAAAATTTATTTTATTTATTCGATTACTTCTACAAATTGAAGTTATTAATAGAAATCTAACTGATTACGAAACATACGATTTGTTGTTTCAGAGATTTCAATTTTCTTTAGTATAATGTTCTGAATAAGTTGATTTTATATATAAAGTACCATTTCTAATAATTTAAGTTTATATTGTATTATTTATATGCGTGTGTTAATATTATTTTGGAAAAGTTAATTTCTGTTGAAATTTCTATGTTCTAATAAAACTGTACTATTTCAATGAAACTCTTGTATAATATATTGTTTAATATTCAAGCATAAGGGGACGTTGTCGAAGGATAGAGTTAAATAATAAGAAAATTATTAAAAGGTAATTTAGGTATATATAAAGGAAAATTGAAATACGAGAAACACTACAATTTTCCATAAAAGAGTGCAAAAATATGCAAATAATAGTGGAAATAAAAAATGTAAGAATCTAATATATTATACAGTTATATTATATTTTAATTATTTGAACCCTTCGTTAACATAATTTACACTCGCAACTGCGCTTCGTTATCATATTAAAACTATCTTTGAACATTAAAGTCGATTGAATGTTTCCACTTACCGCAGAATGTAGTACTTAAGAGTAGAAAAGAATTAATGAGGAAGAAGAGTACACGTTGAAATATATTTATTTCACAGATTTCACGTTTCACACACTTGACTACCGGTTCAACCGATTAATTCAATACACGTTAGTAAAGCGTACATTTATTTATAAATAATTTTTCATCGGATATGATTTCGAATTTCATTTTCCTAATTTGGTTTTCATTAAATTTATCCCGAGTTTGTTTATTTATTTTTTCACAAAAATTAATTTCATTATTATGAAAAGTAAATGCAATGTGTAAACTAGTAGAACGTGTCGCTACCGCGAGATCTAACGAACGTATAACAGCAATATTAATAAGTGTACAATTTTAAATTAAAAAGCGTGTGTAAACGAATGAGAAGGCATTTTAGCAAACTAAATGGTTCACTGCTTGTAAATTCTAATGATTCGATTATTATCCTGAATTTAGAAATTCTGATTTATAGAGTCTTTAGCAAAAAAGCAGATGAGCCTAAAGATTAAATCCTCTCAGGGTAAAATCTCCAAAAGAACAATTCAATGAGTAGACGATTAAATCAATATTTCAATGTGCTATCATTATTTCGAGCGATGGACTTTTGTTCGCATGACCATGAATTGAATGGAGGAGAATTGAGCTGTTTAGTTGGAAAGTGACTTAAGTCCATTCAAAAGAAAAGAAAAAACTGTTAAGGAATAAAATGATAATACAGAAGTGGATTTTTTGTAACCATTAACTTGATTTTTTTGGGGGGAAATGGACTTAAGGCACTTCCAAAATAAACAATTCAATTATTCAATTTCGAAAATGCTGAATAGCCGAGCTGTTATAATCTCATCGCTTTACTTCTGGCTCTTCGGAGAACGTTCGGAAAGATCTTCGATACTTACACTTGATCTTCGATAATTCTGCAACGGTTCTTGGGTAAGGATGGGCCGAAGTACATACATATATTGTAAGTAGGTTCGAATCTGGCTGGTTAGTTTCGAGTACTTCACGAATATTTAATTCTTTTAAATATAGGTACTGGAATTTAGGATTAAACAAATTTGAACTATTATAAATGTTTTAAAAAATTTAATTGAAACTTTCAAATATAATTGAATTTTGACCAAATAGATTCGAAGCTTTTACAAGTACTTTCAATGGAAAGAAACCAATAGTTTTCTGTGTACAATGTTAAAGTCAAGTATAATCACAGTTTAGGTTTAACAAAATAGATATTTGTAGTATGTTATCCTTGAATGTCATAGTTCAAGTATTATTTTATATTTACTAACAATCGGTATTAATAATAACATTATAATATTCAATCGCTAATATTAACGATTAATAATACTCAATATTATTAATAATATTATAATATCAGTACTTAATTAATCCGAAAACACTTCACAAAAGCATTGTTTTCTCGAGAAGACAGAATCAAAAGTTAGACTACTACTATCCCGACCCACTCATACGTTGCAAACGTAATTAATGAACCGTTAATACGTTGACTGTTCCGAAAAACTTCGGCGTTTCATGTATTTCTTAGCAGCTAATTATTTGTTATAACGATTTTTACGTTACACCATTATCTAGTTATTTAGGCTACTGAACATTTTTATCCATTTTAATTACGATCACAATTTAATTATGAAGCTCCGGTCATCGATGATCACCGTGGCAATCAACGTGTCAACACGTAATAGATTTACCTATTTTCATACTAAGTTCATGTTTTGCAAAACATTTCCTCAAAAATTCCTGGGACTGATCCCTAACCATGATAGGGTCCTCAATGTTTCTATGCATTTGAAATATTATTTTAAAAAATAGAAACATATAGTCTAATAATCATTGTCTTATACTATTTTCAAATTTAAAGTATTCAAGTGCTAAAAAAATGAGAGGGTAGTTAGGCCGAAAAAGACCCGAAGAACGAAGGGTAAAAACTAGGGGTTAAGAACAGTTATGATATCGGTTTCGTTTCTTGAAACAGTTACGGAGAACCGAAATAAAATTATAACTGTTATTCGGTATATCGGTTTCGGTTCCGGTTCTTCAAAACCGATATTATATTGATTTAATATTGGTTCTGTAACTATTATTTGTCGGTTCTGAAAGAAATACGGAACTACAGAACTAAAAAATAACAGCCATAGAAGCAATATAATATACATAATACAACCAAAACTGAAACCGATATACCTTTATTTCAGTTCTCGATGGGAATTTCAGTCGGAACCGATTTGTAACAATTTTAAGCAGTTATTTTCAGAAGCTTTTGAATCCCTTTAAACCGTTATTTCCCGTGAATACTCGTCGCATGTGTAACGAAACTTGGCTACCGAAATTGATTCGGATTCGCGAGTACAGATCAAAGTTGATCCCATCCCTATTCTTGGTCCCGCGAAGACCCGGAGTCGCGGCGTGTCTCACGGAGCAAGTATATCGCATGTTGCCTAATGGTGGAAGGAAACGTTATCCAGAGGCGGGCAATGGACGGGCATTACTATACGGCGTACCCTGGTAGGGCTGAGAGAACTCAGCCTCCGGGACATGGACTCGTACTCAGTCTTCGAACTGGCCTCGTACCGCGCTCTATGCAGTGTGTCACACAGATCCGCGAAGAGCGGCAGCTTAGTTAACAAGACCGCGTGGTGCTCGACACCGTCTCCACCTCCTCCTCTTCCTCCTCCTTCTCCTCTTCTTCTTCTTCTTCTTCTTCCTCCTCCACCTTTTTCTTCTCCTGATCGTTCGACGCGTTCACCAGTGCTGTGGAACTCCACGTGAGTTCTCTTCCGCTGAAGTCGAGGAACTGTTCACCGATATTTGTACCGCGCTCGATTTCTTCGGCCACTTCGACCGGACAGTGTGTCGCGATCTTGGCATTCGTTTCCTCGAGGACTTTGTTCTTGGCCTGCAACCAGTGTTGGGTCAAATAATTCAAATAATAAACAGGACATAGTAAATAGTAAATAGTAAATAGTAAATAGCAAATAGCAAATAGTAAATAGTAAATAGTAAATAGCAAATAGCAAATAGTAAATAGTAAATAGTAAATAGTAAATAGCAAATAGTAAATAGTAAATAGTAAATAGTAAATAGGAAATGGGAAATATGAAATATGAAATATGAAATAGGAAATATAAAATATGAAATATGAAATAGGAAATAGGAAATAGGAAATAGGAAACGAAAAATAGGAAAGAGGAAATAGGAAATGGAAAATAGGAAAGAGGAAATATGAAATACGAAATGAGAAATAGGAAGTAGGAGATAGTTTCATCTTGAATCGTGTATGTAACTTAGACAATGAACTATACAGTAAATTTATTTGTTGCAATAAGTTTTTGAAGTAATATTTTATTTGATGGATGTTGTGTCCACGATTGTGTAGATGAAACGATAGAAACTTTGGGAAATATACTTTATTATGCGCGAGTACTTAATCTTTAACTGGTCACGTACTATCTAAAACTTTTTCATTCAGAAATTTCCTTTTAAGATCAATTTACATTTGTTAATGTACTTAGAACTTTCTCAAAATTCTATTTATTCCTGAGAACACCGGTTGAAATTCACGGGTTTGGTCAAGGGTTCAACTAAAATTTCCACTTCGATAGATTTTTGTGAAATGTGTTTGTTCTTTGTGCTATAATACTATTTTGTTCTTGAATGTGCTTTTATCGACGAAGAAAATTTCAGATGAGTTTTAGATTGTTAAAACAAGAATATTACGTTCACTGGAATTTCAATTCCCATTTAAGATATAATTTTATTTGAATTTTACAACAAGGAATAATTTATACGGTATCTGAAATATTTTTTTCTAAATTTTACCCAGTTCTGGTCACAAGCATATCGTACAGAGGTGAAAGGGGGGAAGATATTGTCGGGGATTATTCGTTCGGCACGATTGTCTGTGATCCATCGAGGATGAAATAGGAAAGTTGAGCGACCGGATCGATTGTTCGGCATTCAAGAAGAGGAACCGATCTTTCAGAGAAAAGGATGGCTGTTTTGTTGATCGGATCGATGCTGCTCCCCCTCGTGGCAGGTAAGATGATTCGTGTATTATTCCGAACAACTTTTTCTTGGTGTTATTTTTTCCTATCATTTGTTGTCAGGATTATTGTAATTCTTCTTCTTATCTTCCTTTATGTCTTTTTCTTCTCTTCCTTTATTTCTTCTTCTTCTTTCTCTTCTTATTTCTTTTTCTTCCTCTTTTTCTTATTATTATCAATTGATTATTTTTTCTGTTGGTACAATTTGACAAACCTTTCCGTTGATTTATTATACTATAATTATTATCCACGAATTTTTCATATAACTATATTAGTAGTTTTATTAAGGTGAATGTACAAAATATGCTTTAAGCTTAAAAACAAGTTTTAAAAAATGCATGACCGTGAAAACATAAGAAAATAGAATGTATAAGAAAAAGTTGTTTAAAATTACGATTTTAACAATATATTTCAAGGACCGAAAAACAATTATTGATGCTAATTTTGAATAATAACGAAATTATTGTTACTTTATCCTTCATACTTTTTTTATGTCTATTGTTAATGATAAAATTATTCCTACTTTCTCTTCTCATCTATTATCGTATCTATTTAATGTCATTCGATATTCTAATGTGTACGAGGGGTGCATGTTTTTGTTTTTTGTTTATTGATGTCATGAGTAGTTGATTGTGAAATATGGGTTCATGTCATTAACAATAGTCTATAAAATATTTGTATTCTTCTTTTAAATTAATAGAATCTTATTTATAGAAAGTTATTTTATATTGGAACAATCATGGTTTTGTACAGATATTAAAATTCTTTTGTATATATCTTGCGTAAAAGTGCACTTTTCGATGCATTGAAATGAAACAAATTTTCACGATTAATTGTTTATTTCGTAAATTGACATTTTACCTCGCGATTATCAAATGCGTCTATTTTGCATGTTCGTCTATATTTATTTAATATATATTGGCCTGTTTATGTTACCTATTAATATACATACTCATAATATAAAGCAAATTGGAATCAATTGAATCTACGTACCTATGGCTCAATTAACTATGTTACTGCAGTTATATCTAAATATTGTATCACTTCAACAATATTAATGTTTCTTGTTTATGGGAATAAAAGGTACGATTTAAATTACAGAAGACATAATTTATTACAATAAATATTGTACAGTGATATAACTTTATTGGCAACTACTTGATCATTAGATGCTGTAGAAAGGACTGACAGTTCAGTCACTGTTTTTGACTGTTAATGTAGGTTTTTGTGAGGTCACATTCGCACACTTGAAATATTTTGTTCTGTATTTTTGCATAAATACATAATGGAGAAAGAATTGCGATATATTTGGGCACAGCTGGTAAGAATACTAGAAGCCCTTATTTTTCTGTCAACAACCGTGCCAGCTTTATTACATATGGTAGCGCGGTGTGAAAGACGTGCAGTATTATACTAGCTCCTTTTTCTTTTCATTTTCGTATTACCACTTTTATTTGAGAAAAGTTCGCGTCGTGGATATTTTCTTAATCGTATTAGCAAAAATTTTCCTAGAAATGTTATCTTTCGGTAAGAAATTCTTATTGAAAATGGAAGTTCATTGATAAAAAGAAAAATCAAGTGAACAGTAAAAATCAATATTATTACGCGTTGATTCTCGAAAAATCAATTATAGTTATAGAAAAAATTTCATTTCATGGTTATCATCGTTTTCCAAGATTGTACTTTCTGCGATTTTTTTTAACTTTTCATTTACACCTTTTTCAGAGCTTATTCAGTTGGTATTGAAACGATAATGTTTTTCAATTTCATTTTGGTGATATTTATTTAATTTGTTTATTTACGATCATTGTCTTTTCTTTGCATTAACAGTAAAAGTGAAAGATAATTTTATATAATTTTATACATTGACAGTGCTCCGATTACCGTTTACTTTTTGTTTGAATATAAAATTTGTACTTAAATATATATTGATTTAGAATGTTGTATGCTAAAAATAATTCTAAATATTGCCTATAGAAAAATGTATACCTTCTCGTTGAACGTCTTAAAATTCATTAGTTTCAGCTGAAATTGACAATGATTCATTTATGATTTTCATGTAAAAATATTTTTTTGATTTCTATGCATTGTATAAATTAATATAAACAAAAAATGAATTCTGTAAATAGTTAATAGTAATACTGATTAATAGTTATGAGAACGTGTACTACTCAAATGTAAATACTTTGAAAGCTAGAAGCATGGAAAATCGTTAGGTAAAAGAAGGAATCTACTTTATCGGGATAGTAAGAGGGAGATAAACATATCTCGGATTGACTTTAGTTGTCATCCCGAATTGTTTATAGAACGAATTTACAAGTAAGCGAACTGTGAGTTTTTAATGGTAAGAGAATTATTGATTACAATTATCGATCGAAATATTTTCCTTAAATATTAGGTTGCTGCGTAAGTTCTATCCGTTTGAATGATTCGCCTACAGAATCTAATTTTTGCAAATATTTGTGTTACCTTAAACTATATATTTAGTCTTATAGTAGATCTATTGTTAAAAAATAATTCTATTGCATTTTTTATTTCTTGGAAATGTTTGAAATTTCGTCCATTAAAATTGTTTTGAAATAGATGAAAATCTGCTGGTGTCAGATCTGTGGAATACGGTGGGTGTGGAATAATTTCCCATTTTAGTTCCAATATTTTTTTGCATTGTCATTGCCACGTGTGGTCTTGCGTTATCGTGAAGATATAGAATGGTTTTTCGATTTACACGTAATGATCTCTTAACGCTTTGCACACGAAAGTTTTCCATTAAATAAAAATATTCATCTTCCGATGAAACATAGACGATATTCTTTGAAACTAACTAATGAGGAAACATACACAAATTGAGGAACATAGCTATTTTATTTCAATATTTCACATATCGATGCATTATACAAAGTTTAGTATTATATACAAGACTTTACAATTTTACTGCATCAAATCAAGTGGTGTCTGCGAGTCACCTCTCGAGTGCAAAGGGTTAATTTGCAGTTCCTGTTCGACTCTCTCCAATTGTTGGCAGTGTAAAGCAGAGATGATGGTAACATTCGGATCGGGTAACTTGTAATGAACTATTCCCCGCATAACCCACAAAACGCATAACATTACTTTCCTCATTTTTATACCTTCCTGATTTTTTTCTAAAGAATGTTTTCCGGGTTTTGACCAATACCGTTTTCTCGTCAAATTATTATATACTACCGATTTTTCATCTGTAATCATCAAGCGATGCATAGAATTTTGAATTTGTCAACCCGACGTGAAACACAGATCAAAACGCAGTCCCGTAACTTTTTAGTGAGAGTTCGTAAGGTTTCAGGACGTTACTCTTTCAACTGTATCTGCTTTTATGGAGATCCTTGTGAATTCCGAGTTCAGATACAATTTCACGACTTGTGGATTTTCACTAATTCAGTCACTTGCGCACTAGACACGTTTCTTGTGCGCCGTCTTCAAGATTGAAATTTCCGTCACGAAATTTCACAAACCATCAATGACTAGTACAAATGTTTACAGCACCTTCACCAAGTGTAGAACAAATATTTTTTGTTGCATCCGATGCACTGTGATCGAGTTGGAACTTGTACAGCATGCAGTATCTTATGAGCATCGCGTTACTATTCATTTTGAACGCTTATTAAAAACTTCTTCATTGTCTGACCACTTAAAGATTAACAGGACTATCTTATATCAGTCTCCTTTAGGCCCTAACGTCGCTATTTGCATTAAAGACTTCGAAGAAGCAATAAGACGGACAGATTGTTCATCCGAATAACAAAGTGGACAGAACTTAGGAAGCAACTTAATATAAGGTACAATTAAAAGTATGTAGAGTATTCACACCAATTACTGAAACTTTCATAAAGTTACTTGGAGTTATTTGTGTGAAATTCGGAAATAAAATGTCACATTCTGTATATTAAACGATGCACTGTACGTGTACTCATCCTTATTGATGAGTTTACCAGCAGATCCTGGTTGAAACGTTCCCCTCCCATTTCTGCTCTCTGTTTCTATTACCGCCATATTCGTTTCAGTCGCCGCACGACAAATCCTGTTTCTGTGTTCAAATGGTTGATTTTCTTTGATGCATGCTATATCGGAGCCACCTTCGTAACATCTTCTAAAACTGTACCACGCAAATGTATTTCGGAAATGAAAGAGAGTGGCGTGTAGCGAGCGATTTCGTTGATGATTACTACGATGTATTATGATGAAATTTCACGGCAATGTGCAAAACGGTAGATTATTGCTCAATTTCGCGGAACTCTATGGAACACGGGATCGGTCAATTTTCACAGCGGAATTTCACATCATTGGGCGTGCCGTAAGTTTTCGAGCATACGAAAATAACGATTTACGTTCAGTTCTTCTATGTAATTAGATTGTGAACATTCATGAATTCGTAGTCTCTAAAAATTCGCTGATAAGAACAAAATAAATATTTGAATAAAATTTCAATATTTCTTCTTTCAATGTTTGCATTGAAATATAAAATATCTTGATGTTGAAACTTTGAATTTCTTCCACATTTTATTTTATTTTGAAATTTAGTAAGATATCTAATTGAAGTAATTAACTGAAATGTACTAAACCGAATAGATTTTAACTATATTACTACATAAACTGAGACGAAGAGTACTCATTAATCCTTTTAGACCTTATTTGAATGTTATGTAATTCAATTGGAAATACATTGTTTTTATTTTCACTTCCGTTACGTACTATTTTGTTTTTATACAACAGATACGTCCTAAACAAAACAATATATTGTATGTACAGGAAAATAGAGATTGATTTTATGTCTAAGAAATCAGCAAAATAATGTAATAAATCATATGAAAATTTATGTTACAATTTGAGTAATTGTGTTAAACAAAACGAATCTGTGTAAAAAGAAAATGAATTTTTGTCTAATTTGTATTAAATCGAACAAATTGTGTAAAAAGAGGGAAATAATTCACGTTAAGAAAGCTCGTATAATTAACAGAATTAGTTGTTTGTTTGTATATGCGGTCAGAATTGAAATGTGTGTAGGAAAAACAAACAAGATGGAGTTGTTGATGCTAACTGTCCGTAAAACAGGTTTCTAATTTTGTATTTTGAATTCAAGACGGGTAATTTGAACTTTTGAATTTGTTCAGGGCAACAAAAGCGATAGATAATACTAGTGTACACAGACTGATGCTCCTATAACGCGGTATTCCTCAATATTTTCTCAGTATAATACGACTAAACTAATTTTGAAAAATAATAATAACAGTGAGATTATTCATGAGAAAATAATACATGCAGACACATTGAGAAATAAGCCACACAATTTTGAAACTACTACAAATTCGACCAACCAAAAATTTAGACCAGTATACATAGTTGCTGCAAAAGTTTTGGGAATTGCCATTTCCATCGTTGCCATTCAGTTGTTTGTTATTTTCGTAAAGCTTCACACTTTTAAGTTTAGAAAGTGCTAATGCAACGCAATAGAAACTGTATTAATGCCGAAGGAAAATATTTTGAAAAATAACGAAACCATTAGCTCAAATTTATGTGTGACTTTTCGAATAATTTCTCGAAATTTTTCCAGCAACCCACGTACAATATAGATAAAATTTAATTTTAATCAATTTTGACATTGATTAGATCCTGGTTTTGTCTACCTTGTTACTTTAAGTTATTCTGTATATAAAACAACAACGTTGTACGTTCCTGTTTTCTTAACACTAGAACTCCCGAGCATTTAATATGATTAATATGTAATCCCTATAAAAATTGTAACAACGAATTATTTTCAGTTTCTTCAGGCATTCATTATAGTATCCCAGTGAGAGTATTTAATTTCAAAATCATTTTGAATATTTAATGCTTTTAAGATATCAACAATCGCGAAAAAAATAAATCGAAACCAGTCATTTTGATTGTTACGGCAGTTCTAACATTAAAAAGAAAGTATTTACTTATTCCTAATTTTTTAAGTCTTTTATCTCGTATAACGCGAAAGCATTATAATTCGGAACGTATCTTCCGCGTCATAGGGGGGTCTGCTGAATATCAGGATTGAAGGACTTGTTGGATGACCAATCCACGTTATTTGCAACGCGCCGCGTGGCACCTAATGACTCACTGGTTTTCAGGCATCTTCTGCAAAACCACCTCCGAACCCTGAGTCATAACGATCAGGGTTCGTCTCTAAGGATTGGCAGTCCTCGCCCTTTCCCTCTCATAACTCAATATATGAGCCGTTTACTTTGAAAGTGGCTTGTCTGTTAAAAAATAGAAAAAACTGTTAAAAATAAAAAGGTTACGCATAATATTATGTTTACTAATCAATATAATTGGTTACGTATAATCATATTGATGTACAAGAAATTAGAATCGAAGATGAGATAAAACTGACCAATTAGATTGCACCAGTGCAGAAAAAGGAGACGTCACATTTATTTGTGATTTTTGTTCATAAAATCATATATATTTATAGTTCATTTATATCAGCCAACAGTGAAATATATTCAGCTAGCAATTTTGATATAATAGGAATGAAGATTTTGTATTTTTATATGACTTTACACGAGTGTTTCGTTTTACCCAACAATTTCTGCGAAGCGGACATTCAATACCTTTAGAAAATCCTTTGGAAAATGAAAAAATGAATAACATATCACGTGAAATAATTGCAAGAAAGCCGCGGTCCACAGTATTTCAAATCTGACCGTGTATTAGTATTTATGTATTTATTTACGTATTGTACACAACAGAGTTAATTCCTGGGGCATCATAACTAATTGTAATTGCCGAAAAGTTCCCGTTTGTTGGATTGGACAGCTTCGTCCTCATGATCGGGCATGTCGCGATAAGTCATTACCTCGTTTCCTGTTTCGCTGAAGTTACGAGGCTGAAACAAATGCAAGAAGAAAGATCTGTCCCCCGGCAGTTGCGCAAGTCGCATCCCTCTTGGTCGTTTCGGGGAACACATTCTTTCTCGGTTGGTTTTCCGCGAAGTCCTAGTTTCGGTGCGCCTGCAAAACACATCGCGGGCTTTTATCACGCCCGATCGCTATACTGACAGACGCGTCGAGTTCCCACTTAAAGGATCAGATATCATTTTTCCCAAACCTGACTGTCTTTACGTTACTTACAGTAAGTACATGTAAAATTTATACAGAGTTTATGGAAAGTTTCCAAACTGAAATTGGAACAGCAATTTCATGATACTAATTTTTGTTATCCGTTGTTCCCGATAATCTCTTCTTTCAAATTGGTGATTTTGTTTAAATCTTGTTTAAGGACTTCGAATAGCAACCGAATAATTAAGATATGATACATACAGAAGAAAGTATAATTTTATGTAACTTCTTAATTATTTAATTTCCCTGTGGCCATATTAGTAGCTGCAAATTGAATAATTATTTCCACAAGACGACAACATATCTCATCATGCTCACGATGCCCCTATTGCTGACGCGTATTGTAACAAATTATGTTGTCGTAAGGTGATTCTCGTGTTATATTTTACGTCATAAGAAGTTTAAACAGTTAAAGGGTTAATCTCAGATTCAGCTAAATCGTTGAATTTATGTGATGTTGCACACTGGACCAACAACGAGCGCGTAATAATAAATAGAACGATTAGATTTACCAAGTTCCGGATGATATCCCTGTTCGCATGGTCTTCCGATCCTTAATATACTCAACATGAAAAGGATTAAAATAATACCGAAGCAGTGCAGTGGCAGTGCAGCAAGCTTAACTTTTACCGAGAGCATAAATTAGTCGTGTTATTGGTGTCATTAAGTTGTTTGGCGTCCGTTGGGGAGCGGTCCTTCCATTTCTCTTCAGGTCCGGTGTCGTAAATAAAGTTGCTGCTAAGAAAAAGGGCCTGGTTCTCGCGTTCAAACCGAAAGTGACGAGAAAAAAGACCGGGCCCTTGAACATTGGCACTGGAGAAATACTGTACAAGGATTCACGATGTGCTCAAAGGGAAATCGCCTTTCATTCGATCCATTTTATTCCTTTTTTCCTTCGTTCTGTCGCTTGGCATAGCGATGACCGATGTGTACAATATTATTTCGAATAATAAATAGTGATCAGCCTATTTTGTACCTTATCTATAATACCAGACCTATGTTTTATTAAATAAAGTCTATTCAATCGAATTAAAAATATTTTGTTGTTATTCTTATTGTTTGATGGTTTGAATTTAAATTGACATAGAAAGGACGTAATGAATATTAATACGTAGTATGTATTAAAGATAGAAACTGTTAATATATATTAACACATAGGCAATCCTCTGAAAAGAAACTGTAACTACAATCTTTTTCATTAACTTGAATTGAACTCGTTCAACAGGCTCAATTAAAAATTGTACTTCATAAAAGCAAGAGAGGTACTTAATGAATTGCGAATATCCCCGGTTCAAAGCTCATTAAACAACAAAACAGAATAAACAGAATAAATGGCAATGCGTTGCTAAGGAAAAAGTGGGAGATCCCTCCATTCGGTTGGCTAAGTAAACTATCGTTAAACTGATTCGTACTTTTGTGTCTTAATAACTAGCAACAAATAAAGGATTAATGATAATGTTTGTACTTTTGTATTATTTAATATATCAAAAGTATTACGATGTACACCAGGTCTAGAGAGGTTAAACTGGGAATCATTAATTCGTATCGTCGAAATTTCGCATTAGATGAAAAACGTATTATCTTTCCTCAACTGTGTAATATGTAACATTCAAAAATACTTCTCTTCAATTTTACCCAACTGTAGCAGCTGACGAGAAAGAAGAGAGAAGGCAGAGCAACGAGGACGGAAAGAAAAAGATTCAAAATAAGAACACTCGATTCTGATTGTGGGAGCGGGAAATCTTTCGGCATATGAACGTGGAGAAACATACGGTAGGAGAAGCGAAGTGTCGGCGTGGAATCGAATAGTAAGAAGGGAATCTATAAAATGGAGTTCGATTGACGCCGGTTATCGGGAAAGAAATCTACCACTGGGATGGCTACACATGACAGTAACAAGCGAATACGAACGGGCGCGAGGAGGGATGTTCCAAATCGTTGCTGAAGCTACAAAGATCTCTGACAACGCCATTCTCGTGCTTTGGGTATATTGTTGGGTCAAACTCGTAATGAAAATTTTAGAATGAATTTGACAAATCCAAATGTCGTCTATTCTCTTTTAACCAGTTAAAAATGGTGAAAGTTTCTGAGACAGTTGGTACTTCCTTTGGAACGTATTAAACGTAATAAACGATAACTGTGCTGCCAAATGGCAATATTGCGCATTCAAAGGTTACTGTCGTTGTCAACGTGCCAAGAACATGTAAGTGTGAGGATTTCTGTCGAATTTTGTACATTGAACCAGTTACCCGCGTTTAACGTGTATACACGTTATCTTAAATCTTGAAATGATTCAACAACGAATTCTTTATTTTTTCCGATAAATATATTATTCTTCTTTGTTTTGCTTTGGCTTCTGATTATAATATACCCTAGACGTATTCTACCTGCGTTTGACCAGTTTCATTTTTTCATTTTATTGCGCACAAAACGAAAGATTTCTTAACACGTTGACTGCCACAGAAAACGTCAGCGTTTCGCGTATCACTTACTCCGTTGTAGCAGAGATGAAAGGGAACAATTATTAATTATTTGCTACCGTAATTCTTACGTTACACCGTTGTCTACTTATTTACGCTATTGAACATTTTTATTCGAACATTAATCTTCGACTTTTAGTCATCTGAAAGAAATCATGGGACACGGGGTTAAGTGAAAAGAATAGAAAAAATACTTAATAGGTAATATTCCAGTTGAATCAAAAGAGAGCTGTATGACATTCCTAGAAAAACGAAAATACTCCCTCGTGCTTCTTAAAATATGTAGATTCTTTTCTATTTTTTAAAATTTTAGATTTGCTTATATTATTGTCCAAACTTGTATAGTTACTTATACAAAGTATGTGATGTTAACACGTTGCGTACTGGTAACGAGAAATCTCGTTTTTACATAAAGACACTTAGCTATGCGACTTCGCTAATTACCACAGCATTGAAAAAAATATAAAATTTGATTCGAATTGATTATCTATTTGAAATATATTACATAACAATATGATATCTGAGTTTTTCTATGTATAGTGATATAAGTTGACCTCAGTAAAAATTGCCATCCGAACAATTCAGTTTTCTGAAAATTAGCCGGTACGCAATGTGTTAATATATCTTTGTGGTAATAAAATTTCAGTCGAATATTTCGCACATTTGATAATCTCTATGGAAAGTATGTACACAAACAATTGTGCCTACACTTATTTTGCAATTCACATCTGAAACTGCTGGATCACAAAAATCTGAAAAGAAATGTAACCAAAGTTCAGCGAGTATCTTCTACGGAATATTTGACTTCGAAAGTTGTTTCGCAATTAATAACGGGGAACGGAGCTGTTAATTGCTTTACGATCGGCTAACCATACCGTATAAAGACAGTATTATTTAAATGTCGTCTATAAATGAAATTAGCAAGTTCCAAAGACATCTTGGTTGAGTTATTTAACGGTCAAAGACTTATGACTGGTTCTAATCGAATCTGCGTTTTCAACAGCTTTCGCCGACTTTGGCCTTTTTTGCTGGTTATTTATGTTCTTTGAATAAAGAACGATTCTGAAGGTTGAAAGTGTCAATTATAGAACCGACTGTTTTAGAAAAACATATTTTTGAACGAATAAAAGAGAAGACAGTTGGAAATCAAACGGTTAAACGTCTAAAAACGAAATTCTTATTCCACATGCATGTATGTACATGTCCATATTATTTTCTTATCAATTTAACGAACAATAACTTTTAATATAACAATTCAGTTACAAATATGTATAAGATTGCAATCTTTGTCGAAACAGTTTTCGACATGTAGATATACTATTGGCCAAAAGTTTGGAATCACTACGTAAATTTCGAGAAACAGAACATTTTTAAGAAAACATTAATGCCGTTAGAGTAACTGAGGAAGGTTTATTTATCAAAAACTTGCAAGTAACATGTTTTATAGTTTGTATTCCTTTTTTCTATCAGGGAACTTAAAGTTGGATTCATTGTTGTACAACATTAGAGAGCCACATTTGATATATCGCAAAAGTACTGTACTATACCATACTTTTAAATAAATTTAATTGATTAAGAAATCAAATTAAATTAAATTAAACTAAATTTCTTTATAAACTTTAATAAATCTAAATTCCTGTATTGTCCGATTATTCAGTGTTTCAATTTTCGTCCTTCCTTTTGTTTCTGTTTTCACTAAGAAAAATTTATCTTCCAATTCGTCTACCTTTCTTCTGTAGCCAGTTATTCGGTTGGTTACGATAGGAATAAGTATATACAAAGTGTCGGTACGGTTAGTGATAATATATTTAACACTAGTACTACCGAGCATTCGATACGATTGATATGTAACCCATATAAAAATTGTAACAATAGATTATTTTCAGTTTCTTCAGACATTCGCTACAGTATTCAAGTAAACCAGTTTATTTTTAAAATCATTTCGAACATTCAGTGCTCTTAACCCCTTGCCCTACAACAACGAGTGAGACGTGCGGTGAAGATTTTCAACATGATTTAACAAATATATATATTACTCTGTTCATTCGAATTCAAAGTAAATAGTATTCTTATGTAATCAACGATTATACTTGAAAGGAAATATAGGCATAGCATATGCTTCGAATTTTTCCAATAAATTATTCATGACAAAGTAGCCGTATAGATCAGAGTTGCGAAAGAAATCATAGGCCAAGGGGTCAAGGTACCGATTATTGCGAAACAAGAAAACCGGAACCAGACATTTGGACTGTTAGTTCCAGTGTTAATCGAGGCAAAGAAGAAGCCGATATGAACGAACGATCTTCAACGTTTGCCATTGTATCTTTAGTAAACGCCACTATCAATCCGAATAGATATTGAACCGCATCGACGCGGTGCAAGCCTTTCTTCCTTGTCGCGGGCCGCGTCTTTCCTCCTTTTTTCGCGAGTCTCTTATTCAGTGACGTCCGGATAAGTTAAAGGTTGGCTCTCGTGAGCTCCTCCTGCGCTTTCGAACCTCGTCCGCTAATAGCAACAAGTTACTTCTGACCCGTCAGCGGGACAGACCCTTGCGACGCCTCTATATTTAGTCCGGGTCGAACCACTAGAACGGCGAGAAAAGACAAAAGAAGGCTACCGAGTGTCGGAGCGCCGGCGAAACGAGTGCAAAGGGGACATCGTGATATCTCGACGCGGTGGAGATTCTGCAGCTTCTGGCTCGCAGCTGCTACTACGACGTCCCAGTAAAAACAATGTACGTAGTTAGACCGGGAGAGACCGAGGACCGACTCAGCTATACACTTACTTATGTACTTTTGACCGACACGGCCAATGGATGCGGAGTTAGGGGTCGTACCAAATATTGCAGTTGGCCACTACTCTAATTCTTTCTAATTAACTGTCAATTATTTACCTAGCTGTTTTGCTTCTTTAACCCCTTGACCTATGATTTCTTTCTCAACTCTGATCGATACGGCCACTTTGTCGTTATTAATTTCTTAGAAAAAGAGAAAAATTCTAAGCATATGTTATGCCTGTATTTCCTTTTAAGTATAATAATTGATTACAGAGGAATAATGTTTACTTTGAATTCGAATGCACTGAGTAATACATATATTTGTTGAATCGTGTTGAAAATCTTCACCACGAGTCTCACTCGTTGTAGGGCAAGGGGTTAACCCCTTGCCCTACAACAACGAGTGAGACTCGCGATGAAGATTTCGGGGCTAGTTTAATAAACATTGTTGTTCAATGCGCATGGATCAAAGCAAAATATTATTTTGCTATTACTATGTATATTATCTTGAAAGTAAATTTATACTTAACCTGTTAACTGTTTTTGGCGAGTATACACGTCATCGTAAAGCTTGACATGATATTAATTCTTTCAGCGATGATTTCTTTATTTTTTCACATAAACATGTATTTCTTCTTTGTTACGCTTTGAACTTTCATTAAAACATACTCTACGTGCATTCGTCCTGCGTTCGACGGGTACACGCTCCATTTTCCGATTTTATTGCGCGTAGAACGAGAGGTTTTCCCAACTAAATTCCACAGTTTACTGGTTAAAGTGGAATGGACAATTTCCTTGCGTTTCTAAACTGCTGATAGAAACATTTGGCACGAGCTTAGTAGCAAAAGTAAATAATATGGCAAGGGATTAACACTTTACTCTCTGAGATTCACAAGATTTGATATAGCAACATTACGAAGTTTCATATATAATATTGAGTTCTGTACAGTGCATCAATATGTGAAGTATTCATATCCAATAGCTTTGTTTGTTAATTTAATTATGTTCTCTTTTTAGTTATTTTCAAAGAATATCGTCCATGTCTCATCAGAAAATGCTGAATATTACTAGCGAAAAACTTACGAGTACGAAGGGTTAACCCTTTGTGCTTCTCTGTTGAGACATTTTTAAATTGTATTATGTTGTTATATCGATTTCAGTAGTATTAGTCGAAAGAATTGTTTACACTGTTTCCTAGCAACTAACTGTCCTTAGAAATACATTTTAAATAAAGCATTTAAAATAGTACGATGTTACCAAAAAGAAAATGTGAAAGGAACTTGGAGTGCAAAGGGTTAATATACAATTACAAAAATAATACAAATACTTCGAACAACGAGCGATTAGCATTTTTATCCTTTCCTTTCGTACTTGTATTTTATTTTTATTTGTATTTTTCACTTATCTTGTATGTTTTATTTTTTATTTTTATTCTTTTTTCACAACGATCCCCAGCAGAAATAATAGAATGCGTTAGTCCTTTTCAATTTTACAACTAGCATCTGCAATTAAAAGAGTTTCGAAAAATTTTCCAATGTCCTTCGATATTTACAATTTGCCATTTTCTTAAATTTCAGCATGCATTTAAATAAGAAAAAGAATGAGTGGAAGAGATAAGTGGCAGTATGACTTTTTCCTGTTGCCATTCGACAAAGATGGAGAGTTGAAACTTGATACAAAAGGTTCTCTCTTGATAAGCTATTGAATGCTTCATTGTCGGTTTAATTTGGTTTAAGGGCATTGTTGACCACCTTACTCGACTATGCTCTTTCCTCGGAGAAAGGCACTAAACCTGCCTGAATATGAAATATCGATGACGGTTCGGGTCGAGTCCTTATTTAGCGTCAGTAGTGGGAAAAGAATTGGCCACGTTCCTCATTCGAGACTATAGACGTGCGAGTCTAACATTCTTCTCTCGCATTTGTTTCCGCTGACAAAGTTTATATGCGGTTCTTGGAGACTCGATTCAGTTCATCATCTATACTTCCTATTTAAACAGGCTTTATTATCTTTTCCGCGTACATGTGTAAATACACGCAACATTTCGATTACCACTGAAAGTTGAGTCTATATTTTGTAGGTTGAGCCTACGTTTCAATGCACGAACGAGTTAAAAATAACAAGTATATGAATAGGTCTTTCTAAAAAATTTTCTTAAGTTAATAATATAACAAAAAGAACCTAAGTCAGAATATGTATATATACTACTGGCCAAAAGTTTGGAATCACTACGTACATTTCGAGAAACAGAATATTTTTAAGAAAAAATGAATGCTGTTGGAGTAACTAAGGAAGGTTTATTTATCAAAAACTTGCAAGTAACGTGTTTTACAGTTTGTATTATTTTTTTTATCGGGAAATGAATATTTTTCCTGAAATTGTCTTTTCATCAAAAAAGCCGTCTTTACTTTTAACGACAACGTGACATGTTCTGCTCATCCTGGTTATTAGTTTCCCGAGTGTTTCTAATTTTATATATTTCCTATATGTGATGCTGATAGAGAACAAAAGAATCACGGGTTTCTGTATAAGCCGACAACAGAACACCTTTTCCGCTAGTAGGAAAGTTCATTCCGAGCATTGCCTTAAACTGGGCGTATTACCCATATAAGAGCGTTATGGACATAAGAACTAGCTGAATAATAACTGAGTAATAACAAACGATCGTTTTAAAGTTAATTGGTGTATTCGATTATGACGGAAATCGGCAAGTGATTCCAAACTTTTGCCCGGTAATGTACATCTCGCGACTGTTGGATTGATGCAAGAATTTGACGTTTCTTGGAAAAAATAAAAAGAAGGGTTCTTCAAATATTTTTATTGACTTTATCTATTACATAATTTGTATTGGTTGCTATTCACCACCCCATTTTTCTATAAGTTTATTTATTTGAACATTGTAAAAATGTTCTGATTAAAAAATAAATCGAGTGATATTTTTGGTTGCTCCACAAACCGTCAAAATATTTACTTCAGCCCAGTATTTCAATGAATATCGGCCCAAAATTTTATTAATATTATTACCAAATAATATTTATAAAATTCAATATCAGTAAAATTGGCTCGCTCCGTGAAGCTAATGTTAACACTAAAACTACCGAGCACTTGAATTGATTTTTAAACATTTCTTTATAGAAACCATAGCAGTCCGTCGATTAAGATATCAATTGAGTTATATTTCAATTCGTATATTAATAAATCAACTATTTTAAATTACATTCTCGAACAAGCATTTGTACGCTTTCAATAACTGTGAAAGGAGAAATGAGGAATGGATCATTTCGACCCATCCGGTAGTTCTAGTGTTAAATCGAGTAATTGCACGCGTTGTAGCAGGAAATAGTTAGTTCGCAAAACAGAACGTTCAAACGATAGAACGATCGCATAACAGGTGTTCGTATAACGAAGAGTCGAACAGTAAATCGTTCAATTCGAAACGTGACATTACGGTGTCTCCGTAAAATACCATATCATTGAATCGCCACACGGCTTTACACAATGTTTGCTGAACCGTGCTCCGCCGATCGTTTCGTTCTCCAATCTCTGTCGGTCCCGTTTCTTTTTTGCTTCTTTATGCGGGGGCAGGCTTTCTTTCCCCGAAACAAGCGGAACGCAGTGAATGAAACGCATGGGAACGGCAACGGAACCCGACGGACATACCAGATGCACACGAGCGATAACCGAGCCGTCTACGAGCCGACGGATCACGGTTCATGGCCTACGGAAACGACATTCCTGTGTGGCGCGCGACGCTTTACAACTTTATTGCCGGACGATTATCGAACCTGTCTGGACAAGCGGTCTCGATTCGCCGGATTCACGCTGATTTCGCTTTTATTTCGTCGCCGACGTCTGACTGAACGATGAAGCGCGACTGTCCGTGCGATTCACCTACGGATTAGGGTTGGGATCGGGTTCGACGTACATACGGTCTGCCGCTACACGATCCACACGGTAACGAGCGTGTTGCGTTTCATGTGATACATTTGCTTAGTTTTTGTTCTTCTTTTTTATTGTATATTTTAAGTTGCATCAGCCTTGTTGGGTCACTGGCAACTACTTTAACCCCTTGTCCTACAACAACGAGTGAGGCCCGCGGTGAAGATTTTCAACATGATTCAACAAATATCTATATTACTTAGTTAATTCGAATTCAAAATAAATATTATTCCTCGGTAATCAACTATTATACTTAAAAGGAAATATATTAATAACATATGCTTAGAATTTTTCTCTTTTTCCAATAAATTATTCGTGACAAAGTAGCCGTATCGATGAGAGTTGAGAAAGAAATCATAGGTCAAGGGGTTAAATTATAGATGATTATCTATGTACGCGATTGTATTATGTATTCCTTAGTTGTGGATGGCTGATTAAATTAAATGTACTATTTTGATTTAACCCTTAGCACTCCAGGTTGTTTTCTAATCTATCAGCAACTGCAACTAATTTTTATAGTATTCCCAGCGAAAATGAGAAATGCTGTAACATTTCTTCGATCTTTTATTTTCCTTCTTAGTACAGAATTTGGATGTGCGGAAAATCTAATAATTTTAGGGTAGTTTCTTTAAGATTCATTAAAATATTTAATATTATAACTGTAGGTTCGCCTACAGAGTTCAAAGGGTTAAACGTACTAATTCGATTGACAAAAATGTTTTTGATTTTCCATTTTGTAATCTACATCACTGTGTTGTATTTATCTTTTCTAGATTTTCTTAATCTTTATTTTTTTCTGATTTTTAAATAACGCTTGTTTTTGGAGATAGTTATATTTATAGATTAAAATGGCAGCACAAATATTCGTATAGAATATTTTGAAAATGATGAATAATGAATAATAGAATGGTGAAAGAAGTGCTGCAGAATATTTTTGTAAATAACTGTTTAACAAGAATTTTTCTCAAAAGATTCGAACACAAAAATCTGTGTTCGCCAGCTTATTGCATAGTGATGTGAGTAACGAAAACCATCCAAACTACCATAAAGGAAGTGTTTCCTGTTTATATTGTTATACCAGATATTCAATCTAATGAGAAATAGTGTATTTGCTTTATTTAATTACTGATTACATTATTTTTAATACGTTGTAATGCATACCAACTGCAGTAAATTACGATATCAATGTGTTAACTTTACTAATTTTAAATGTCCTCAAAATGCCAACTTCATAAAAATGGAAATTTCATGAAAACAAGGTAAAAAATACATATTCGTTATGTCTTATTACAATATTTCAAACCTTTATTAAACATTTTCAAAGAAATTTCCGAAAAACAAAGACCCGTGGTCGTCGTTTAAACGCGGTAGCTACACCGTACGTAATATTTTCAGTCTAGCCATCGCACTCATTAAAATCGTTTCGTTCCGTACCTTTTGTTGGTAAATGTATGTTTCAGTTTAATTATGGAAACGTACAATTTCTAGCGGTTTTTATTTCGATGAATTTTTATTCACCGTGTAGCAGTACGACGCTTGTGTCCTAGAGTTAAATCGTTCAGGTTGCATTATCATTTATGGGGTATGTAACGATCCCACAACCGTAATCTTTCCTGTGTTACATCTACACCTACTATCAGCGTTCAATGATTAACGTGGAAATCACTAGTTACACATGCAAAGACATATTGGTACATCGTTACGCTCATTAATCAAATGCCAGTGATTTGATACCGAGCACCGAGATACTTTCACGTGGACGATCGGTTAGATTTTCGAAGAATGAAATGGCCGATTGAACAGAGGAATGGAAAGGACCGTATCGGGCGAGCAGCGAGTGGTAAAGTGACTTCTTCCTGTCGTGACGAGGCGTTATTTTCACCGAATATTGGCATCTCATAAGCAGATCGTCGGTTTCTATGTAAATTCCCAATGTTCGACATTTAATCTGTAGATCATTATTGTGACATTTATAGATTGTATCAATGTGTTTTGTATAATTAAATAAATGTCACGATAATGTTACTAAATATTTCTTCTATTTGTTTTGTTTATTTATATTTTGCTTTCATTGGGATTATTTGTAGTTGAAGTAAGTTTGTCTTTAACGTGGATCGTGGCAAAATTGTTTTTGAAAATGGTACAATTTGCATAAATCATGCGACTATAAGATTTTAGAGACTGATTCATGGAAATTTCAATTGAGTTTCGAGTGGAAATGAAATTAAATATTCTTTTAAAATATATCGATGAAGTTCTTCAATGAAATAAAAATCGTAGTAAACTTTCTTCGTTGGTTTAATGTAGCAATCATTTTAGGCAATTGCGTATGTATACTATAAAAACCAATAAAATAAGCAATTATAGAGAAACGAAACATAGTTTAAGAACAAGTTTCAATATAATTCTAATTTTCGTAAATTAGGTTACAGAGGTCTAAATTTGCATAAAAATCTGTCGTTTTCTCGTAATTTAATCGCAACGTAGTTACTGGAAGGAAACTGTCAAATGACCGGTTGCCTTCGATCGCCAGCAATCAACTTGACGTTGGTTTCTCTGAATACGGTATCCGTTCGAGTCGTCCAAAGTTATAATTTCATTTTGAATAATGAGGGTGTAATTTGTCGCTGCCGATTGCGAGAACATAATCAGTTCGCTACTACGAAGTTCGAAAGTTGGTTGGGCTCTCTTTAATCTGAAACATTCTTCGATGGAAAAGAAGGGCATGAATTATGCAGTCATACCTTGAGGTGCACGACTAACTTTATAAACGGTGAAAATCGCTTAATTTCTCTTACCGTTGGCTAATCTTTGTAGATTCTAAAGATAAAACTTAGATTTCGGACATTATTCATTTTCACGTTGATTTTTAGTTATCTCTTCTTATTTAATATCTATTATTATTTCAGCTGTTTTGAGAATTGATATTATAATTATTTGTTATTTTTTTTATAAATATAAATTTATAATATAAAATTATATTTTATATACTGTATATTACATATTATAGATAATACATACTACAATTACTACTGTTATATATTATATAATATATTAGCATATAATATTATATAACTAAGTTTATTTTTAATTATAAGTAAATTGCAGAATTCTAAGACGCTACGTTACCAGAAATACAGTTTTAAATAAATACTCCATGTCGTTCATTTCCTATAACGTAGACAAGTATTCGCGTAGGAATCGTATAGTTGCAAAACCAAACTTTCGTAGACTATCAAAAATCAATTTCCAGTACGCATGCGTTCAGAAATTGCAGATTTCTTTCATACAATAACATGCTTTTCTCGTTTTATCAGTAGCCTGTAGAAAGCAATGGAGATGTCGTCTGTGAGAAAGCGGTAACACAGATTCATACTACATGCTTTTCAATGTCACCCACTTAGGGGACACGAACATCAAAGACACCGACGGAAGTTTCGAAGCTTCTGTATAGTTACGTAAACGGCAATGGTCGTGGAAACAATCGCATTTGACACATTCGAGACCGGTAATGTTGCCCTGCATTTTCAATTCTTTAAATGAATAACGCTAACGTAATTCTGCGTAATTTTTAATTATTTTTACGAAAGTATCGGTAACGTAAACCTATATTACTTTTAATTCTTTTATCCGTATATTGGCAACACAGTTCTATGTCATTTGACATTTTTTAGAATGCCAGTCACCTAATTCTATTTTCACCTAACTTAATTTTAATTTAATTTTATTTATATTCAAAATCTGTAGCTAAGTATTGACAATATCGTTCTATCATATATTTTTTATATTCGTACACATTTGAATAGCAGGTCCTTGCAGCATTCAATTATAGACATTGGCGAATTGTACAGTCATTAACACTAGAACTACCGTGCCAGTTAAAATGACTGGCTTTGATTTGTTTGTTCCGCAATCATTGATGTCTTAAGGGCATTGAATATACAAAATTATCTTGAAAATCAATAGTTTTACTTGACTACTGTAATGAATGTCTGAAGGAACTGAAAATAATCTATTATTACAATTTTTATGGGGATTATATGTTAATCGTATTAAATACACGGTACTTCTAATGTTAATATTTAAGATTTTATCGTTAAAACGATAGAAGGCTCTTGACTTTTCATATTAAAAATAAAATTCCTTATCATTGGGTCTGATACCACGAAATAACAAAAATTCTATTGCTTATGGAAAACTTGCAGTAATAATAGAAATTACTTCGGGGTTATACTGTTTTATGCGTTTTACATATTCTTCAGATTAAAGCTACATTTGTAACAATGAAATAAAATACGTTCTATAATAATTATTTAATTTTCTGTTTAAAAGGAAATTTTGAAAATCATTGGATAGCTGTTGCATCACTTTTCTCCACTTTTTGCTTTATGGAGTTAATCGATTTGGCAAGCGAGCCGTTCATGAGATAATCATATTAGTAGAAATTACTTCCTTGAGAGCACGCTTAATCGCTTATTGTCTAGAAAAATAAAATAATATATAAAATAAGATAAGCAGTGTGCCATTTCATCGATTAAATGAACATCGTATGATTGTGTTGAGAATATCCTGGGACTCGACCGGGAAAGAATTAAACTTAAACAATGCTCCTATTGTATTATTTCATTAGATATTTAATACGTTCTGAATACGTGGTTACTTATTTAAAGAATAATTTATTATCTTTTCTTCGTTATTTAAGTATATAGAATCTCAACTGAAATTCCTTTCTGTTAAATACAAAGTATAAAAATTACATTTCTTCAATAATTTTTCTTTAACTTGTTTCAGTCGGTTCATACCAAGTCAGAAATCAAAATACTATTAAATTTATACTTAATTCTTTAAGAATTCGGAAATGAAGATAATTGCATCAATAATGCATTGAGAAATTAACGTTTCTGCATTTAAGGATAATTAAAGCTTAAGTTAGCCAATTATCGGATTAACTTTGATCGCCGCACGTTTAACAGGTTACATGCAATATTGTATGATTTATATCTCGACTATTATGTCCGCATTCGCACTTTGCATCGTTAATAATCCCGACACAAAAAAGTGAGGTATTAAGGTTGTAGTGATTAATCTGCATCGATTTACTGCAACTATAAAGTCTCGTGGGAAACGTTTATGTGCGAACCACGGTTTAGATTTATTAGTACTTACTATAATACTTGGAAAAATGTCTACCGTTTATCAAGCCTTTTTTTATTACTCTTTAATAATTTATTATATGGATAATATTAATTATGCAGATTAACCTCATACCATACGATCTTTTTAGCGACTAAAATGATTTAAGAGGGTTTGTTTTTAAAATTCGTATACTTAAAGTATATTTCGTGTTGGAATTAATTATGTAAATATTAATTTTTCAATACATTTGTTTAAACCTTATAACTCTGCTAAAAATGAAGATTTCAGAGTAAAACTTGGCACATACTATACCTAAATAATACTTAACAAATCAGGGTATGAATTTTTCGAAAAAAAATATTTTCTTGATAAATGCATTATAAAATTGATTTTTTAAAATTAATTTCACTGTGAGATGTACTGTTAGTATACAAATCATCGAAATTTTATCTGAATAACAACTTGTAACTGATTCTGAGATCAATGTCCCCTAAACTGATTTTGTTGGTACTTATGTATTATACGATACATAAGGTATTAATACGATGGTATTAATTATAGACTGATAATAAAATATTAATAATGTATTATAATATTAAACACATACTAACCTAGACTTAATCCAAATAGCAGACGAGCACGACCATCAGTTAGAAAACAAAGACGGTCCGCATAATATGCGACTACCATTTTGTTACCAATAATTTGCAAGAAACGCAAAGAAATGTTTCATTCGCTATAACAATAAATTGACTTCGAAGGTAAAGTATCGGTGCTATCGAAATAGTCTTTCATTTCGGTTTATGCGCAATGAATAACATCGATGTTTATGAAATGGAACTACGAACTTTTGCCGCGAGTCATTAGACGGCAATGGGTTAAACCATAAACGATAATTAAAAAAGTGATGTCCGCTTCATTTCATGGTAAAACGTATACATGTATGTATATATATACATGCATGTATACTGTAAAAATTGACGTTCATCTAAAGTTTTACGCAAAACGCGGATTCGTTTCATAAATTCATCAAGGTAATCCCCAGTGGGTTACATTTTTTGCTTTTTCCCTTTTCGTTACGTGTAACCTGTCGATAGGGACGGCTTGTTGTTTCGTGCTGTTGGTGCAGTGATATGCAAATAATACAAGCGGCCTCCACGAAATCCGATTGGCGGCGATGCGCGCGCGATTTTGCGGTCGCTGATAGTCCTCCGCTTGCAAAGGAAAAGTGGTCGTTTGTCAACAGGTACAGGATTACCGAAATTTCCCGATACGGCTAACATATTGATTATTGACCGTTCGCCGGAATTTGTTTAAACATTATTAAACTCGTTAACTGTGACCCTACACTCTCGATTTCTATAGGATTTCTACGTCTTGGTATTATTCTACATAGAATATTAAAAAAAGGATTTGATACTTGGAGAGCGTATAATACTCACTGAGATTTAGTCGCTATGTGTGTTACAAGCAATTGTTCCGATAATGAATCAACTTTTATTATCCATCAAAGGTTTCCTTCATTTTATGAATATTATTAACCCTTCGAGGACGAATGTTTTCATATCAGCGACGTCGGGCTTTGATGTATAAACTGGCAAGTTAGAAACAAGTAATTTAATTGTTAATTGTAACAAAACAATCTGTAGGTATCTTGGTTTGCATTATTTAAAAGTCTCACGTATAATTTAGCTTCTTAGAGAAGAAGTCTTCGATATTTGAAAATATCTTCAACGCAAAGGGTTAATAGTATTGTAACGAAGACTGAAACGAACATTTATTTATATAAATTATTATCATTATATTTTAAGTTTTTTTATGTATGTAAACAACCATTGGAAATATGTTTTAACAATTTATATAACTGAATTTTAAATGTTGATTTTACAATCCAATTCTTTTTCTCATGAAAATCCAGCGCTTTTGAATGCGTTTATCCGATTACAGATGAATGGTGCTGAATATGTTATTCCGAAAGGAACAGACATCTGTCGAGTCGTTGAAATTACTTTTTTCAATTTAATGCCTCGTTTTTTCTAGCTAATTACAGTAGAACACCAACTAATTGGCAGACAAATCAGTCCGGATAAACGATTTTTCAGATAACGAGTTCGAAAGGATCAAAATGAACGTGTCAAAAATATATCATAATTTAAACAGTTTCTAGATGTATTTCCACCCATTTTGTACACGTCCAATGATATTTACGAATATAAATTAAATCTATCCTTACATATTAAACTCAGAAAGATACTAAAATTCGACACTTGAGGCAGAAACAATTTAATTTAATTTAAAACAGTGTTTTAAAATTTAAACATTGATAGATGCGTACAGTGCAGCTACAATTTTCCTTCCTAAACGTCGCACTTTGATGATCTTCGAGCATCGTATTTCTATCCACATTATTCCTTTGCTATACCCAATTTTGAGAAAGAGAAGTAGGATTTGAATTAACCGAATTATTATCTTCTGACGTTTAGATCGCCCAGAATTTTGATTATTCGCATATTCAATAATCTGTTCCTTTACAACATTTCTACAAATGAGATGACGAATAGAAGTTACTAAATTGTTCGCGAGTAAAAGATCCCAGTAAATATGGTTTCAAATCTCAACGGCGTTCGTGATTAAACTAGACTTTATCTTAAAAAAAGTGTGTTAGGACCGAATTAAGAACACCTAGTTATCGTGAAATACTTTTATAGACTTTTATAAACTTTTGTAGACTTTTGTAGACCATTATATGTAGTTTAATTCGTATAATTGGTCATTCGCATAATTGAGGTTCGAATAAATGACATCCTACTGTACTGCTATAATAGCCTGGTGATCTGCTGATATATAAAATTAAATTCTCTGATTTTACACACACAATAAAAGGAAAATGTCTTTTTTCAAAAAACGCCTGTATACCTACGTCCGTTAATTGAAGTCATGAATTTCAAAACTAATTAAATACTCGAATTCCGGGGCGATTCGGACGTTCCTCACTTTTCAATTTGTTGCTTATAAAACGAAGACTATTAAACATGTAAAAAATTCTTTTTACTGATATTGCAGCTGAATGTTCATTGATGAAAAATTTATGAAAACAAATATTGAATTTAAATTTTAATTGTTAGTTTTTTTCTGTTAAATCTGAACTGATCCGATTGGCCTCGGTCTACCCTAACTGGATAAGCAAAGAAATTAAGCCTGAGCTATAAAAAATTAATATGAGGAACCGACCAGACAAGTATCAGATCGCTGATTCATTACTGATCTTTACAAAGATGACATCAATGGTGGCCCTAATTTTTTGAGCAGGGCCTGTATAAATTGCGAGCGATTCGATTTTCTGTTATTGTGCGTGTTTTCCTCGTGATCGATAAGTTTGTCAGTCATGTCAACAGTCCGTTTCCATTCTTGTCAGTTATAAAATAAATATTGTTCACCGCAAAATCAACTTTCCTTTTCCTATGGTATCTCTTTTTTGAACACCTGGTATTCTGGTGGAATCGGAACTCGATTGAATTGGTTCCGTTTGGACCGCCTCATGCTGCGGGTCGTATAATATATCAATTAATTTCGTAAACCAACAGAGATAACTATATTACTAAAAGTAATTTAATAAAATATTGGATCACTGACTGCGCAGTAATGGAAACATTCTAGGGAACATTGAAATGCGATATGAAACAACATAGATTTTTTTAAAAAAGATTCGTATACTGTGACGCTTCCTTAAACCCATTTTAGTTGTATGTATACATTTATTTCTTTTATTAAAACTGAAGAAGGAACATGTGATTGTTTGAGAACAATTTTGTATATTGTGAAGCATATCGAACGGAATTTAACAGGTAAAAATATATCTGTTGTTTATCACTCTTACCTTTTTATATTCGACACAGAGAAAATATTAAATTTTAGTGTTATCTGCCGTTACGGTAAGAAATGAAAATGTTTTGAAAATTCGTAAGTGGCTCCAGCGTGCTCCAAATTATTTCTTTTTCATTAGAATTTTAAAACTAATTTATACTTTGTTACGAAAACTAGTTATTGTAGGCAATATTATGATGTAGCTACGATCTTTATAGATTAGAGATATAGATTAGATTATACGTCCCTTACGTTATTACATGTAACGCTGAGCAAAAGTTATTTAAAATAACGAATAAAAAATGACAATCAAATACAGTCCATTTATTACGCGTGAATAACGAATACATTAATTATTCGTTATTCGCAAATAACAGTCACATTAAATTAATTCATTATTTTGAATAACTATTACGACACTGTTTGCAAGTTGAAAGGCGAAATTGCTGTATCAGTTTGCACGTGCATGCCAGGTTTGGCAGAGTTCTCAGTCGTAAACGCTCTCAAGCTGCGTGTTGTAACGGGACTGTTGGTCAGCACGGTCAGCGCAATCAGGAAAAGTCCCAAAAATTACGTACTCATTATCTTGCCAAAAAGTTAGCAACGATTTCCTTCGTCTTCAGGAAAGTTAGGTATACGAGATTCGGATGCCCGAAAGTACAAGGTATTTTAGGTTTGTACTTTTGGAAAATAGAATAACTTAAAAATGAATGGTCAATTCTCCATTAAACTTATTCCATTCATTATAAATTTCTCCACAGGTAATAGGTATATATTTATATATCTATGAAAACCAATAAAATAAACAATCGTATAGAAATTAAACACATTTTAAAAACAAATTTCAATTCAATTCTAATTTTCATAAATTAAGTTACAAAGGTCTACATTTGTAAAAAATCTGTTGTTTACTCGTTATGAAGTTTGATATTTAATATTAAACTTTGTACAATGCATCGATATATGAAATATTGAAAGAAAACAGTTTCGTTCCTCAATTTATGTGCGATTTCTCGCCAAGTCAGTTTGAAAGAATGTCGTTGGCATTTGATTAGAAAATGTTGAGTATTTCCAATGAAAGACTTCTAAATTGCAGAGGGCTGAAGAAGAAAACAGAAGCGAGTTACCTAGAAATAGGGATAAAGGACAAGATTACTTAAACACGAATGAAGTGAGCTTAGATACGAATAGGGAGATAACAGAGATAACAGTATGCGAAATACAGAAAAATAGGAATAGTCCAGGTACAATGAACGGTACAAATACACGTACCGTATGAACAGTCAGGTTACCGGAGTATTTAATGGGAGAAGATGGAGGCGAGAGCCAGCGTCTAATAATAAAAGTAGGTGGGGGCGGGAGGGAGGAAGGGGAAGGGGACGAAAGAGTAAAGAAGGTGGAATAGGTAGCGGGAAACAGAAGAGAGTAGAAAAGAAGGAAATGCAATCTATGCGGAGATGGGTTCGGCACGTTGGAACATTTAATAAGGGATTCTAGAGAAACAAATAGAAAACTTAGGATCGAGGAAGTGGTGAACGGGAAAAGGATAAGATGAGAAGTGAATCAGAGGAATGGCTGAGCTACATTTGTTATGTAAAGTTTGGATAAGCGTATACCAAATCTAAGTTTCGCTGTAAGATTCAAATAAAATATCTGTCTGATTAATGTTCATTTTTCATTAACCCTTTGCGCTCTTATGTCGAATATGATTCGACGGTAGATTTATTCGAAAGTATCCTTCTCTATCGAGACATTTTTTAATTGTATTATGTTGTTATACTATTTTTAATATTATTGATAAAATAATTGTTTACGCCGCCATTAACTAATTGTCTTTCGAAATCCATTTTAAGTGAAGCACTTAAAGTAATAACAGAATTATGAAAAATTAAATGTGAATGGAACTCGGAGTGCAAAGAGTTAATTTATCGATGCAATCACTAATACGTACAAACACTATCGGAAGTTTGATAACATTTGTTACGGACCATGTAAATGCTTGATACAGTGGAATGTCTAATGTTGTTAATATTAGATTTTGGAATATTTCAACTTTAGCTCTTTCACTTTTCATTTGTGGTTTGAAGGTTGTGTAACAATAATCATGTATTTCTTTCATTAATATTTTTTTATTAGAATTTTGTACATACTACGTTTACTCTTCAAATTAGAAAGAAGAGTGTTACTATGAAAACTTCATTAATTAATATAGGGTAAATTAATATGAAAACAATTCTTTCTCATTAAGAGCTAAGAAAAATTACTTATCCTCGTTTCGTTTGATTAATTTCTATTTTCTTTTTTTCAAATTTTATGTAATATCAATGTTGAGACTTATTAGTGATAATAATTTGTTTTTTGCGAAGAAGTTCCATTTTTAATTTAGGAATTAAAGGCTGGGAATGCTTAATGTTATTAGGACTAGGTTAGGATTCTTTCTGTATTAGTAGTATACCGTGTGTATTACTAAAATGTGAATATTTAAGTTACGTTTTAAATTCTATAAGAAATTACTGTTCTAGAGATATACTTTGAATTTTTCATCGATGCCGTACATTTATTTATACTATCCTAAAAATACATAATTACTCAAGTGATGGATAAAATTTGATTATTGATTTTTCCTATAAATCCTATTTTATTATATATTTATTTACAATATTTATAATACATATAATAATAATAGTAGTAATAAAATAGGGCTTTGACATATATCACTGAAATTATATTTGTTAAGATAATACAAGAAAAAGAACGATTTTTTAAATCATTCACGTTAGAATACCCTTTTAAAATATTATATATTTAGTAAATTTCTGATGAATTTCGATATACATTCAACTCTGTTTTTACATGATTCTGATTTAACACGAATTAGACAAAGATTTATTTTCTTCTTACACAAGTTGATTCGATTTGACACAATCACCCAAATTCAAATGGTTTGTTATATTATTTCGCTAGTTTCTCAGATCTGCAATCGATCTCTACTTTTCTATAGGTGCAGTATATTTCCTACACAAACTTTTTTACACGGAACGTACCTATAACATAAAAACAGAATTATGTATATTCATACTTCTGTTAGCACCAATAAAATCGTAAGAATGAAAGACCAACGAAATAAGAAGGAAAAGCTACTTACTATCAATAGCGTACTTTGCTCGGTTCGATTAAAGCGAAATTGCGGATACATCTAGAAGTCTGGGCCACACATCAAGAGTCACTCCCACTATACCTTGATTCAGGTGGTTCTTTCTGATCCGTTCCGTTTACCTCTGCAAGGTGTATCGGTAATAGCTGAAACGATTAAAGATCTTTATCATGTTCATGAAACCAGGTTAATCCAGAGGAACGCCTTCGCATTGCTACGGGAAAGTTGAATCCCTGCGTAGGATGATTGGCAATTAGTCATTTTTTTCGCTTCAAGTGATTGGTGTAAGTAATTATCGATAACACAGTGAATGATCGATAATTAATCCTAGTACGGCGTTCGGCTAATTTTTACATTGATATTGGCTAAATTATGTCGGATCAAAATTGTCATCCCGTTAAGGACGAAGACTCGTCTGTAATTTAAACATTACATGTGCTATATTAAAATGAATATGTCAGTTTAAAAATTGTCTAAATACACTATACGAATACACTAACTTTAGTACAAAAGCAAAGCCCCATGATTCACTAGCAAAATAAGATATAAAAAAAGGAACAAAAACATGAGATGCATACACCACCAAATTCATTCTCTAGTTGAGTCAATAAATCCAGTTGTGAATATAACATAGAAGACAAGAAGTTAGTGTTTAGAAATTCATGACAAACTGTTTGAACATTTAATTATTGTTTGTCCACGGAACGTATCAGTTTTAAAGAAATTTCATTCCTTATTCTTTTTATATTGCGAGATAATTTTGGACCTTTCTCCTCTAAACGATTTGAAGTTGATTACATTATTTCTTATCTTTAGAAATAACATTTTAAAATATCTGTTTCATTACTGGAAACCGGGAAGACGTAATAGTATTGCGGAATAGGAACAGGGTGAATAGTTGATAAAGTAATTGTTTTGTTCCTTTTAAACGAAACTACATAGTTATATTATAAGGCTATTAGAATATTTATCCCATTAAGTGACATGGTTCATTATTAAGGTGTACGCCGCAGTGTGACAACCTTGTCGTCACCAGCATATTTACCTATACGTGATAATCATTATATAAAATTTTAAAATTTTAAAAATCATTATGTAAAGTAAAATAGTTCAAACGCTGTTATTTTAAAAGAATTACAGAAGTTCGAAGAATCATTATTTTGTAATAGTATTTACCTATGTTATCTTACAAAGTGTAAATTTATCATATTTATATTTTTTATGTAGTAGGTACTTAAGTACGTCTTAAAATATGGAACTAGACAAGGTCTGTTGCGCAGTCTCTTAATTAATATCCTTATTTCAGAAATGAATCTGATTTATCTTTATTATACTTTATCTAATCTGTGAATTAAGATTCATATTTTATTCTAATTTATTTATCTAACTTAGTATATTCACTTTAATTTATTTTATATTCTAATTATAGTTTATAATTTAATTCTAAATTATAATTATATTTTATATATATATTTGATTTAATTAATCCATTCCATTTATTATTTTAATATCAAGCTTTAATATAATACAGTCCTATAAGCCAGCATATTCGACATAAACATTGACATATACAACAATTTTTATAATTCGATTATATTCCATATTCTCCTTGTGGATTGACCTTTGACATGGCGTACACGTAAATAAATACTTATGTGTGACATAATCGCTTAAGGAGATAAAGATTACTGTACAAATAATGTAAGAAGAGAATTTATATAAATTAATATAACTGTATTTGTAAAAAAATATTTATGTTAATATACCTTATATTATCCTTATCGTACATTTATTCATATTGATGAAAAGAAGTATGTCTTTAAATGAACTTTAAAAACACAAAAAATGAATGTTCTGAAGTGTGGCGGGCGTTTTGAATATTTCTAACATATATTTACATTATTATGTATTTGTGTAAAAATTTTACATTTGCATATTATGCATGAACACTTTTGCTTCGTACAGTGGTTAACGCAAAAACAATAAATCGTATTTACATCTGTTACTGTAAACATATGATAAATGTTCTCCTGATCAGTATCGTATCTTAACAAAATCATAGAATACTAAATTTTACGATCGATATTTGTCAGCATTCCTGTATGAATCGAGCACCTGTGTTTGGTATATAACGCATTTTGGTTACTTGCCAGGATGGCTGACCCCATTTGTCATCAAATTGTAAATCCTGGAGGCGTAGTGGCGGCGTAGAAATTGAAGAATTACAATTCACGCGGAATCAAATTGTATCTATCAGAGGAATATTTCAAAACAAGGTGGAGAAATTAATTTAAACAGAAATCTTTTATAAAACGTCAAGTTTTCACACGTCGTAAATTAATAAATTGATTTTTTAACAATGATTAAGCAAGTACGTTTTTAATACATGTTTAATCTACATTTAAATTAATTTCATTTTATTCTACTTTACTTCCGCTTAATTCTATTGCGTTTTATGTTTCCTTTTTGAGAATGTTTATGTATATAATTGTAGCACATGTAATTATTCAAAAACACTATAGAAATAGTATCGCTGTAGAATTTAATAAAATTGTCATAGAATCTTTCACAATGCGATTCTTTATGAAGAAAAAAGAACATCGACTTGGCTTGGAGCTTTACAAATTTGTTTCTAAAAATTTGCATTTGTTTTTTACTACAAATCGGCAGTCTAGTCATAATATTTTTTAAATTGAATAAAACATGTAATCAATTTAATAAAATCCTTAACGACAAAACTAAACTTGTATTTAATAAACATCCACAATTTATTACATGCGAACATAACTTTCCATAAATATCCAACTATCGTGTAAGACTAAATGAGTAATGAATTATTCTCTATAAATGGATATCTACAATAAATAAGTAATTATCAGAATGTGTAATTTCCTAGAATCTAATGAAGTACGCTTATTTTTTTTATTATAAATCGCAACAGTAACTAGTTTCGTTAGCGCGATGAACGCGCTTTGGATTGTTCGGTGACGATTCGTGAAAATTGAAAACGTTTCTAAGTAAGTACCATCGTCTGATCGTTCAAGTCAGAAATAAAGGATGAAATGCAAGGGTCGGGTGAAATTAAATCTGTCGGTGAAAGGAGAGTGGTAGGAACGATTGGTGGAAAGCAAAGGGAAGACCAGAAACGGGGGAGAAGAGTGAGCTTTCGGAATTGTAACTGTCTCGCGCTGTTCTTTGAGTTCATAGCTAACGTTTGTACATGCTACTAAGTCCTGAGTTATCGAGTGCCATGATTCAGCGAACTTTATCGCGCTTCTTTCAGGAGGATGTTTCCGGGGCTTCTTTTGTGAAATTCGTGGATGTGCTTCGTAAGCGTCGTTGCAGTTGTCAACCGTTAATAGCAGCGTGATCTTTTGATTATTTGTATTTTTTATTATTGTAATGACTTTTAGATTGTCTGTATATTTATTAGTATTATCTACACTTTATTTTGATTATTATTATGCATTACTATTATTATACGCTGCATCTTTGTCTAGCTATATATTAATATATTAGAAGTAAATTAATGAAAATTTCTAAACGTTGAAGATATTTCGAAAGAGAAATTCATACTCACGAAAGATCATACTACATTGGAATTTGTTCAAAGTTACAAAACGAAGACTGAATAGCTTCAACTGACGTATAGAAGGATATTATAATATTATTATACAGCTACATATAAAAACGTTAGACATCCAATAGAATTATATGAATGGCTCATTTGCCGAGTCGATTAACCCCACTTTTTAAATTTTTTAAAATTTTATCGTTGAAACGCTTCATTAGCTATTGACTTTTCACATTAAAAATAAATTTTCTTATTACTAGATCTGATACCACAAAATAACAAAAATTCTATTGCCTATGGAGAACTTGCAGTAATAATAAAATTTACTTCGTAATAATGAAGTAAAATAAGTTCTCTAATGATTATTTAATTTTCTATTTAAAGGGAGATTTTGAAAATCATTGTATATCACTTTTCCCCACTTTTTGTTTTATCGAGTTAATCGATTTAGCAGGTGAGCTATTCATATTAAAACTCAGGAATGTATTGTATATAGAAACCAATGATGTTACATAGAAGCAAATTTTCAGTCATAGATCAAACCTAAGAAATATTAATGACACGCTATTAAAGAATTGTTTACCGTATAATATATTTTATAATACGAATAAATAGTATTTGGCAACAATGAAAGTCACCCAATGTCGTTGTTGTTATACCAGAATTTAAAGTGGAGCTCGATAATAGAAGTGCAGTGAATACTTTTAGCGTAAGAGGATAACGCGCTGAATAAAGTTCGATCGGGCTGTCAATAATGCAATTAATTTGCGTGAATGGGAAAAGAGAATGAAAAAGCGGAAAAGCGAATTTGTTTGAAAATTAAGCGTTAATACCCTCATAAACGTGATTACGGTTTCAGGCGGTAAAGGGGTTATTCGTCTGTTTACTGAAAGGCATTTAGCCAGCGTTACGGTCCTAATGTTTATTTCACACGAAATTAAACGGGTCACGGAATTTTAGGAAATTCCACGTGTTAGTTTCGCATCAGTCGTTGCCTCGGTTATTTCATCAATGTCTCGTTACTAAATCAATTGATCTAAACAATTGTCTCGTTACGTTTACAGTAATTATTACATCATTCTGTATCATATACAGTGTCTTGACCACTGAAACTAAATTAGCTAAATTAAAACAGCAGAATATCATTTGTTGATTAATTCAAGGATGAGAGGAAACAATGATTTAGAACTAAATAAAAGGAAAAACGTATTTCCGTTACTGAGTTCCCCGTTTAATTGTACGTAACTTCCTTAATTTTTACTTCGATCGAATGGACGAACATTTCCATTGTATAATTTCATTATTCTTACGTGTAACTTTGTTGCTAGGTTTCATCCGACATGACACAAGGACAATGCAATTGAAAGAAAGGATTGCATCATAAAATTGGTTAAATTTGTAAACTTATGAATTTATCTCGATCCGAGGTACCCACTTACGACCCATCGAGCGTTCTATTTTTAATTCGCGCTTCAGCTTTGGGCCGAAAAAAGTTGGCAAAGGAAATTCGATGTTAACACGTTAAGAGAGTACTAATTGATAGGTTTTTGATAAAGGATAGCTATCAGCCGGGTACTTTCGATTCGCGGTAGAAGAATGCTCGAGATCAATTTCCAATGGCCGTCTGATTTTGATCGTTAGCCTTCACGCGTCCGGTTACCTTCGACTTTTTCGCGTTGTGTTGAGCGAAAAAGTAATAAAACGTTAGCAATCGAACGCGACGATGAATCGAGGTCGTTGCTGTGGAGAAAAGACAGAGAGAAAGAGAAATGGGACAGAGAACGAATCATTCGATCAATTAAATTCGGCTGACTAATTCAACGCGATCGAGCTTTTAACTCGACGATTAAACCAACATTGCCCCTTCTTTTTCTACCTCGTGGCATGGCCTGGAGTAACTTGTTCGTTGCTGTCCTAGCACAATGGAATATTCACTTTGACCCAATTTTCAAAAAAGTCGATTGAATTTTCTACGCATTTGATGGCGGAATCGATATTGAATTTAAACGTTCCGGGAAAGAAGAAACTACAGTGTCTACGAATAATTTTCGAAGCGATACTTCAAGTAAAGGCATTTGTTTTTAGAAATGCAGTCTGATGGTTGATTATTATAAAAACAATTTTTTAATACTAGAACTATAGGTTTAATGTGATTAATACGCAATCCTTGTAAAAGTTGAAACAACACATTTTTTTATATTTGCATTGTAGTATCTAAGTGAAGCTATTTGTTTTTTAAATCATTGCGGATATTTAACACTTTTATGGTATCAATAATTGCGAAATCAGAAAAATGCCACTCGTGAGTTTAATAGGTGCGGTGGTTTTAATGTTAATATCATGTTTGAATTTTATTTTTATATTGAACTAGAAATATTGATAGTTATTGGGAACATTGTTCATACAGTTATGTATTTGAAAGTTCAAATGATAACGGTTTAAACTATTTTAATGGAATACATATTATTTTCCTGATTTTTTGGACAGAGGACACCATTTAATGTCATAAATGAATAACAATTACTAACTTATATATTCTTGAAACTATAATGAAAAAACAAGAGTTCAATTCTTTCAATACATGTCATTTATGATGATCGTAATAATCTTGCTTGTAATCAAAATGTAAACAAAATACGAAGGAAAAATCTGCGTTTCCACCATGTACCATATTTTTATATTTATTTTGTTATTGATAACAACAGTTTCTGAAATAAAAATTAAAATCTGTCATGTTCTGTACTCCTGAGAGCATCGTGGAGCTTATCAGTCTATGAAATTTGCCATGCTTAAATCTTATCTATGATAACCGTTTAAAAAACATTGAAAATACTTTGATTAAAAAATGCTTAAGTTCTTGATAATTTGATATTCAATAATTTTATCTGCTATTGTCTTTTCATTCATTTGAGCAGTAGATCGAAATTAAATAATTTTTTAGTTTGAGTATAATGACAATAATTTTGCGATGTATTCACCTTATAACGTATTCTTTCCGCTTTCCAGTTTAAAGTGGTTAAGTTGGGCAAATTTTTGAATAGAACGACACGCACAGGTAGTTTACAGTTGTTGCTTACGGCGTTCTCGTATTTAACGTCGCAGTTTCATTAGTATTCAGTTGTGAATCTGACTGTACGTTCACATGATGAATTTTCTGCATCTGTGGTACGACTTAATGAAGAGTCGTACGTGTCTCGCTAATACAAAGGATTGGCACATCTGAATTAGCAGAATAGCAAACAGTGGAATTTATAGTTGCTTCCTTTAATTACAAAGAGCGTTTATTTGCGCTGGTGGAAATAAATATTAATATGTTGACGTTAGTGGAAGAAGTCAGATAATAACAATGATTCAGTTCGATTTATGGAAATTTACTTTAAATTGATAATCACTTTATTCGGATAATGAGTTTCGTATAACAATAATAGCAATGACAGCATCGACAATAATAACAAAACAGTAACCTATACAATATATAAACGAACTTGAACAAATTCTGTATTTCAAAGGACACAGATTACAAACATAATCAGTCAATTAAATGCCAGATCGTTTGCCACATTGAAAATATAAAACAACGAGACATCAATAATTTATTGCAATAAACAAAACCAACTTATACCAAGCATACACACATTAATCAATTAAATTCATATTTCGAATTTCCACCAACCGTTAACGTAAAAGCACAAAAAATGTTCATGGACATCAATACAGAAACCTTTCATGTTTTATTTGCGCCATTCTTCGACCGAAAATGTATTTAGTGCGAGGGTCGGCGCGTTGCGAAACTCCTAGCGACACTATTATTTTATTTTTATCGTTCCGATTGACGAGGGCTACAGATCAATCAGTCAATTTATTGGAAGATCGATGAGGGCGAGGGCAAACGGTGCCGAGGTGGCTCGTAATTCTTTCGCTGGCGTCCGCCGAAGTGGCCGAAATTAAACGGAAGCCGGCCGCGTTGCAGAAAGAACAGAAAGAAGGTTCGAAGCAAAGTAATGGGCGTGGAAAAGGTGGCCCGACACAGGATCGTACATTAATTGAATCAGTAATTTCTAAGCTGAACATTTTCGGTATTCGTGGTATTTGTACCAGTGTATAGTGGATCATTATCTACAGCCGTATTCGAAATCGATAGATTTGTTAGGGTTTAGGATAAGTGACGACATAACTAAACAAACTATACTTAATAACTAACTAGAAACTATTATATTATATTTATATATTATATATTTTAATATAACATAAAGAGAAAACTGAAATACATATAAGATACACAGCGTAACGTGTTGATATGCAATCGAAGTCACATCACGAGAGACGAAAAAGTAGAAATGTGACGACCTGAGAAATTAACAAAAGTTTCTACATCTTTCACAATACTGCCAACATAGTGGCTGACGTGGGTTGAAGAATTCTTCAATATTCGTAATAGAAATTGTTAGGGGTAATAGGTTAAAGAACGTTTTATTTCGCAATAAGTTTGTACAAGACGTTTTTAAGCGTAATGGAGCCCCGGATTTACGTTCTAATTGCTTCCGAAATGGGCAACGTAAGCTGAAAAGGACATAAGTCTGAATACACAGGGTGGACATGTATACATGTATGCGAACATACGTATCTGTGCATGTGTTTATCACGTTAAGAGATAGATTTTCTTTTGAATGTTTAAAAATGATTTTCCCATTTTTCAAAGGTAAAACCTCACCGATTTTAATTATTTGCGAATACCTTGTCAGGGATGCAATTCTAAGTAACTTGTATACCAATTAACGTTTTATTTTTCAAATTCTGTAAAGGAGAATCTCAAGTTCCAATTAGTTTAACAACCGACGTGATAGTGTTACCGACCGGCTCTTGCCAACCGAGAATTTATCCATACCAAACAAAAAAGAACAAAAATTCAGCAGCTCTTTCTAAAAAAGGATTTCGGTATTAGTTTGCGTTAGATAAATTTTTGACTAATGAAAAGTGACTAATAATACTGTCACCGTATTGAAATCAGCAGCACGTCAAGGTAAAAAGTATTCAAAAATTTTTGTGAATCCTTCGAGAACTAAAGCAGCATGAAGTTTTGTATCCGACAACATACCTGAAAATCATCGAAATCGATGAGATCGTCCGGTTTGTGATTAATTAACATTAAAATAATAAACGCTGTTTCCAATCGTCTTTGATTATCTGTTGATAACGAGGTGCTTACAACAAGTTGAGATTTTACGTACCCGTACAATATTACATGTACATAACGTATTAAATGTTAATCAATACTAATCGAGTAGAAGAAATATGTTTTTCATATGGTTTCATATAGTTTACACGTATCTTGTAATGTATGTAAAGTACAAGAACATTATACTGTTAGCAAAATTTCAAAGACCTAATATTTGTTTTTAAGAAGAGAATAATTTTATGATAATAATTCACTTATTCTATTCATTGTTGATGAAACGAAGTATTTTCTAAACTAACCTCGATTTAATTGTCATAACATAATCACAGAGACACAAAAATGATATCAAACAAAAGCAAAATGTTACTGATTCGTAAAACGTACAATAAATGTTCTAAAGTTCGGCACTTTGAAATATTTCTAACAATAGTTTATAGATGTTAGAAGGTTTTTGCAGTCGAATTTATGAATAATGCAATCCGGAACCATGATATTACTAATATATATTATAGTTATAATAAAAGAGAGGTTTAATGGACAAAATCTCCATTAGGGACGATGCTTTAAATTTCTTTAACAATCTCGGTTTTGCATTTTCCGTGAAGCAAGTGAAATGAATTTTATGGATACTGTCGTTTAAAGCATGCCGCGAAATTCAGGATATTAATAAGTCCCGTTTATTACAACTTTATTATTCCATAACGTGGATACGTTGCGTTTAATGAAATGTTCAATCTATATAGATTATTACCGAAACAAATGCCGGCAGTAAACGTGTTATATCGTATAATAGCGTATACTAAACGAAATTGGTGTCTGTGTGATCTTCATTTCTGTAATCTCATTACTTTAATTTGATTATGTCAATAAATATGATCAATAAAAGTAAATTTAAGGAATATTAATTATTATTATTTTGCACTCTACATTATTAGAAATAATTAAAAAAACTATAATTATATTAGATAAAAATCCTTAATTTAGTAATTTATACAGCGTGCGATTTGATTCTTTAATTATTTTAATTTCAAGAGTGATGAAAGGGTTGATCTGGCTGTCTAATATTTTACATTTCCTGCAATGTAATTGAATTTGAATATTATTTACTTTATCTCTAAATGTTATAATAATCGTGTTTAATTAGAGTGATCACTTTGTGCCGAGAATGTACAATACAATTACATTTCTATAACCGATATCGCAAAATTACGGTAAATTGGAATTTATTTTAGAAATATTTAAAACTCGCACCAAACCTCAAAACATTCATTTATTTTTTAATCGATAACATTTTTTTTGTTTAATATGGATTTGTGTCTTGCTCTCTGAATTAGTTGAAATGAAATTTATTTGTTTAAAATATTTCCTTCTTTTCACATCAGTCACTAAATAATCATCCAGTTATAACAATGAAATAATTAAATAAAGTTTATTTAAGAAAATACTTCGTTTCGCGTCGATCTATTTCATTATAAATAGTTTTAGGAGGTTAGTAGTAATATAAAAAAGTATGCGGTTCTGTGAGCCACTTTATTTTATGCCTGCTTGAAGATCATCATAAGAGGACGAAATTCTATGCATTTATGGCATATAAAATTATTTAATTTCAGTATATTGAAAATATTTAATAGAGTTTAAGAAGAAATCCGTTTTATTTGAAAACTTGTTGCCTACTTATAAGTAGACTGCTAATTGTTATATGAATATAAATTTTTATATAGTAATTTAGGAAAATTGTAATAAAAAAGAAACACTTTTATATTTAACATTAAAAATTTTACCAAGGTCAAAATAGAATTGATAATTTATTACACTTTGTCAAACTTTAACGTGTATGTAATTTTAGAAAGTGATATGTGCTATAATGAAGCAAGTGTTACAAAAGAATAATAGATGATTTTATATTGAAATATAGAATGCAAATATAAAATGACGATGTCTCGGTTCGAAATAGTCGAATTTAAATATTTACGGGAACATGTACTATACGATGGGAATGTGGCTAACGTGTCTGTTCTTGACTTACTCTTTCCTCTGTTTCTATACTTTAAGGAGTTGCACATAATATTATGGCCAGAATAAAAATAAGGTTATGTCAGATTTTTGATCATGTGTAATAAAACGTAATCATATTTTATTGAGTAATCATTGTTACTACATGGAACTTTACGATTCTCACAATAATTTTTCATAGTTTCTTCGACAACTTTTGGAAAATGTTGGAAGTATAGTAGTTTACGTGAAGCAAATGTATAAACACGTCAATTATAGTGTTAAAAATATTTTCGTTATTTTATATATAAACTAAAAGGCAAAATATTTTTCTAAAGTAAATTGAGATAATTAAACTTCTATATTCGTATAAAAATACACAGATTAACAATGAACACCAGTTAGTTTGTATCATTCAATTCAAGAATTTAATTGTATAGTATGAATTTGAATTTAATTGTATACAATTTAATTGCATTTGATGAGGAAATTTAACGTTAGTAGATTACGAACCTTAAATAAATACAGGTGTTCGCAAGTTAATTAACCAAACCTGAAATCCAATAAAAGTTTTATCTTTTTGTTCATGATTTTGTTTTGCGAGGGAAATGAAATGAAAACTTTATTAAACTATATTAAATGTTTTATTAGATTGTCATTCACACAATTCAGATCGTAATAAATGTATCAAGTTTACGGTTTAATTATTATACATAATTATCATTAGAGTTTATCACTATCGTCGCGGACATTATCGTTAGCATTCCCGCTTGTGACAGACCTTTTTTGCTAATCGCCTCCGGCGGAGTGTCTGCCACCGTCTTCTTTAGTGGTCTACAACTTAACTGGGCGCCATTAAAATTACATTAACAATGATTAACGATAATTAATGTGTCACGATGATTAATACGCCTTTTAATTCGTGTAAATTAACTGTTCAGACATTTCCAGTTATCCTTTCAAGTCTCCTTATTTCTTTCGCGCAGCAACTACAATATTACTGATTTTTCGTTGCATTAAATTCACCGTAAATTTAAGCGTTACACTTTTCCTCGTCCATTATTAAAGGAAGTAAAATCAAATTTGTTTACTGTTATTTAAACAAACTGAAATTAAATGGATGTTGACCTTTTGTGTTCATCATTATTTAAACTATAAATATATCATTGAATTTAAACTTACTCCGTACATTATTATATTTCTTAGATTCGTATTTGATATAAATACATAAATATCCGTAATTCCGGTTCTTGTCAATTTATGTTGAACCAAACGTTTATACTACGAAAAGGAGTTACGTATGTAGATAATTTTATTTATATGAGAATATATTTAATTAAATATTTTCCATTGTTTTTACTCCCACACATAATAGCTGATGAAAATTATGTATAATAACATTAACGTTTTTTCATATAAAATACCGTGACATTTATTATTAAGCACATCGTTAATTTTCTCCGCTCATGGCGATTAGTTTAAACAGGCGACTGCGTTGAAACTGATAAAGGAGTTTCAGTACATAAATAAACTACGTAATATCATACATATAATTCGACACTCTATATCATATTTTAAGTAGTAATTGTTTAATATTGTATTTTATCTTTTACCACTTTGTTACACGAATTCGATGTATAAAACCGTTAATGTGATGCGTGATATATTGCATTAATTTATGCACATTGTATTCATCAAAATTCTTCCACAATATTCACGTAAACCCGCATTATTTTTCAGCCGACCGAACACATTCAGTATTTAAAAGTGTAATTCTTCTAACAGCAGTGTCACAGATGCAACCTATTCGGCGGTGTCGATGAAATATGTATATTCAACACGTGTCACCATATGCGAGGACGCGCATAAGAAATCTTCTGCGACGTTTCCAAAACACCTTAAGCGTGGCTATTTTCGTAAAAAATATGCGGACGCGCATTAAAATCAAGTGGCAGGGTAGTCATTCGACAACTTTTTCATGTCTAATGAAAGTGAATGTGGAACAATTTGTCCGACGGCCGAGAGCAAAATAAGAGTACCGAAAAAAAAGTCCGAACAGATGAACCAGTAGAAATAAACTCTGTTGCTGGTACCAATACACACTGCCAATCCGGCTTTTTAGGCCTGCCACTGTCGGGCGACCGCGAGGGATCGTTTCTTCCACCGACATCCTAACTACCGATGTAACCGGATTAAATGCCTTCGCAAGGTTGTATGAACTGTTTGCACTCAACAATACTTTTCATTATAAGCATCCATTATTTTCTAACGAAACTTTTGACAAAACTATTTGCAACTTACACGAAGAAGAGTGTTACCTAAACTGAGAGACGAAACTGCTTTATTTCTATATTTCATACGTTAATGACTTATTCAATATTTAAGATTGAATTTTTAATTTTATAATTTTGCTATACTGAAGTAAATAACGATTGAAAGTCGCCCATTGAGTACAAAGGGTTCACTCGAGCGTTAGAGAATTTTCTTGGACGCATACTAATACTTGCGCAGTAAAATGTATATTTTTTGCTGCTTGGAAAAACAATAAAAATTAATAGTTTACTTTGATTAGCTTGATATTGTGTACAATGTAGTTTTTATCAATAAAAATGATTAAGATTTATGCTAGTAAAAGTTACACTTGATACTCACATGTCTCTCATTTTGGCAACTGAAATAGTCCTCCGCGCGTCGAATTGACACAATGGCGAAACACGTAATAAAAACTGCATATTTGATGTTATTCTGAATTATTTTACATAAATACATATTTATACAGAAAATTGCTCGCATTTCCCGCACAAAATGAACTGACGTGCTAGCCGAACTGCCCTTTTATATTTAGCGTGGCGTGCATTATGCGCAACTTGCATTCAAAAATATTCGATCGCTGAGTAAAAGGTTATCGATTTGCCGAAACGCATGCTAGCGAAGAACGATTAGGCATTTAAACTCGAACAATCGAATAGTAATGTACGACGTAGGTACGAAGATTGAATCGACATTTGAAATATTTGTTCGCTTCAAGCGAAACTCCAATTATAGTTTGCTGTCATAAGAAATCATGATTTAGACGCAGCAATTTAACCGTATTAGAATGAGAACTGGTTAAAACGATGCGCAATCCAACTTGCATTTAGAACCTTCGCCATAAGTCGCGTTTGGGCCACAGATCCCGCTCACAATCGTAACGTTTAATTTTCGGGTTATTGTTCAAGAAGTATGACGCGTTAGAGAAGTTCACGCGGAGCTGCAACTTTGTCTGGGTCTCACCGTGGCTGTCACACGGTTTCAGTGGTATGATTCCCTGGCAGTGTTAGTCCAAAGTTTTAGGAGCAGAAGGGAACTTCAACCGCAGCTTTAAACTCTGAAGCTCTTTTGTATATACGGGTTGTTTCGCCGTAAACGTTACACGCGGCTATTTACAAACCTATTAATTATATTGAGCTAAATTTCATGGTGCCGGAGGACCATCCATGATACACGAGCGAAAACGTTCATTATCATTAGAAGAACTTCAATTTTTTACCACACTTGTTCATTCTAATTAAATATCAATGAAATGTATCTATTAAGTATAATGCCACGAAATATCAGCAAATCTAATTATCGTATTTTGATTTGTTCTACAGTGTGTAATCCTGTTCAGAATTTCACACCTGTTGAAAGTAGCAGTTTAAGTTAACGTGCTTAGAGTGATACGATGTGCTCGATATTATTACGATATTAGCGCGATATTACAGTTCTCTCGAGAATGAAATCTTCAGTGACGAAATTTAACTCTATATTTCTAACTTACTTTTTCGAGTACTATCCATGATTTAGAAAACACCCTCTGTAATATAAATATGTACGTATTCTATAATAAGTACAAATACATACGATGTGTGTGATTTATTTGGAAACGCATGATTCACGCGCCTATCCTATTTCGACCAATGAAAAATCCGTGTAGTTAAACTGCTGATGGGAAAACTACTGTTTCAAGATTTTCGGAAGTCGCCGAAGACACCTCTACCTTTTATCAACGACGAGAGTTTTTCTAAGAATCAGCAACCAATCAATAATAAGACCACGTGCTCAGGAGCACTTTGAATTTACGTTTTACACATTCTTTGTATATTAATTCTAGTGACTAATGTCGTCATATAAGTGAACTGCAAGGATTCAGCAATCTCTGCTGTCCATTCTAATGTTAACCCTTTGCACTCCAGAAGTTTTTCACTGGAAATATTCAATATTTTCTAATGAGATACAGATGACATTTTCTTAGATTGAATTAAGAAATCTCACATGCATTCAGGAAGAGAACTATTTTCTTTCAATATTTCGTACATTGATGCATTATACGAGGTATAATATTAAATATGAAAGTTCACAGTTTTGCTGTCTCAAATCATTTGGTGACTTAGAGGCGCCTCTGGAGCGCAAAGGGTTAATAAATAATCAGTTGTTTGGAGCTTACGAATACTGTCATTCTGAAAGTGTAGCAAGTCGACTCGAAGCGTTAAACAAAGGAAGAGGGTACCGTCTTCGCCGCAAGTACCCGTTATAATAAGCGGTGGAATGTAATACCTAGCCGGGTTTTCTAAACCAGTCGATCTTCGTCGCTCTTCGGTGAGGCGTGGGTTGAGTAGTCTTTCGCGGTCATGGTAATTCGATAGAACTGTGCCAATGAGGGTACCGTTCGGCAAAAGTTCCTGCGGCTTGGAAAACCTTCGTCACATTGAATGCCGGAACGAGTCTCCTCGGCGTTGACGCTTCGAGTCACAATCCAACGAACGAGAAATAAATAGGAGTGTAGAAAGAAGGGTCATTCCACGAAATTTTTCGAAAGACGTCCTTTTGTGAAGGAAGGAGAGTGTGCGATGCAAAGCACGTTTCTGCACGTTTTCGTGCTTTAATTATTATTGTAGATGTTAGAAATCAAATATAAACGGAAAGTGAACGTTGGTGACTGTATGGAGAAATGGCCAATGTTAGGAACAGCCGACGTAACAGAATTTAATCATTTATCGACTTTTTTTTACAATTTATTGCCTGTTAGCGAAGAGGATAAAGGATTCGTATTTTTAATTTTCGATGTATTTATACAGTGTGCTTTAATGTTCAAACTTTGTCAGTATATTCTGTGGCACTAAATAAGAATAAAATTTTATAAAAACATAGATCACATAGGGCTGTATTAAAAAGTTATACGAAAAATACATAAATATAGTATTTTTTACTTTTACATTCTGTTTCCTTTCTTTCTGACAGATATTTTATATTTGATATATTAATTAGAATAATCACTATAATTATTATTATCGGAATAATTACCTATTTACATTGTGGATATTTTTGCTTTTGAATTTCTATGATGTAATTAAAAATGTATTAAACTATGAGCTTCTAGAATAAAATTTGTATGAAGTCTTAACCAATATAGTCTTGATTAAAGTTTGTGAATTTGCACAACATGCATTGTAACGGTATAGGCTCTTAATCAGAAAGAATCAGTTTAATTACAATATTCTAGATTAAATCGTGAATTCAGGTATAGACTTAACACGTTGATTGCTAAAAATTGGTACTCAGTGAGTTACTCGCACAATCCAAAGTAATTTTCCTAATGGAACAAAAACTTAAAACATAATATTTTTCATAACGACTGTTCTTTTAACCTTCTTGCATCTTATAGGTTCAATAAAATTTGGTTCCATCCATACCTTGTCGAGGAAATTAATGGTTTAATCAATATAAAGAGTTATGTCACCCAAATTTGGATAACACGGTGATCACAGTGTAAATGCAATTTCACATAGAAATGACTAATTTTAAATGTAAATGTCATGCAAATTTTCGTAATATATACCCACATATATTAAAATTTCTACTGCCAGGGTTATAAATATATTATGTAATATATATTAACAATATTACATACATTTGATATAATTCATATTATGAATATATGACAAAGGAAATTTAGATTTTTCAAGAAATTTTTAAAATTATGTTTCTATTCTAATTAAGAATATGAATTTTCAACATCTTCCTCGTGTAAAATTAAAAAAATATCTCAGAGAGTCTGTAGATTAAATCGACATCGCAAATAAGCTTAGTTAATGACAATAAAAAATAAACTTTAACGTAACATCGTTTTCTCTATGCCAGCGACATGAATGTGCAAAGCTTTATTCTTTGACTTGAGCTGTGCATTGCACGCACGCTTGCCCGTTTTACTCCTGATTTTATATAAAAACGTCAAATGTACGTGTCATGTAGAAACGACGTTATGTTCTAAGTATGAGATTATAATAAAGTACCGAGGAAAGAAGATTAGAGAGGAGAATTGTGAGGGTGGGCGAATTGCGGAGTGCAAGTTCATATTGTTAAGCGGAGGGCAACAAGGAACGAAATAATATAGCGATCCATTTTTCCTTGGTACGTCTGAAAACATAGCTGTGATAATTTCGAAATCTCATTATTGTAGAAAATGTTGTGCTTAATTATCATGTGTTATTAGATCCTTTAACACTAAATATACGGAACGAGCTAATTTGACTCATATTGACTTTTCTAAACATTACTTGGTAAATGTTCAGGACGATTTTGATTGACACAGATACGACAATATGTATCTTAATTGTCTACTTTTCAACCTCAAATTTCGAAAATCTAAATGAATGAATATCAGTTTCTCTAAAAGCGATAGGATAAACTGTTTAAATAATCTATCATACATTAAAACATGGTAAAAGATTTCCCAAATTTATTTAAACAACTGCTCATATCGGATTTCAGGAAGGCAAAGACAAAGATACCTATAAATAAGGATAAAATACTTACGAACAAGTATACGAGTATAGACAAGTAATCTATCACACGTTAAAAAATGGTAAAAGATTTCCCAAATTTATTTAAACAACTTCTCAAATCGGATTTCAGGAGGACAAAGTCAAAGACATTTCGAACGCATAAAATCCATTGTATACAAGCAATCTGACGTAAGCTCTTTTGTTACCGTTAACACGATTAATGTTCCGATTTTCCCAAAGCTCGAAGATCCAGAATGGTGATCTGTGTTTGCTGGAGGGGGCAGGGTCCTTTTCGTTTGGGATGCAGTTACTTATTCGCTGTTGCGAAACGGGGCGCCAACAGGCGACGGATTTATCGGGTGAAAAATTCAGGAGGAAACGGGAGCCACGCTGGATCAGTTTCGCGTTGCCAAATGGGAAACCGTTGTCCGTGTTGTGGAGGATCCAGTCGACCATCAACTACCTGCTACAGGATGGCGCTACAGTGTGCGCCGTAAGCATGTGAAATAAATAGCACAGGAAACGGACCGGGCTCAATGCACGATCTCTTCTCACTTGATACGACTAATCTCTGAGAGGTGCCGTTTTACGGTTTCATTAAGCGACGCGAGCTCATGGGTAATGGAACAGTTTCGTTGCTTATCTAGCTGCGAATCTTTTCCACACCGCGATTATTTTTAACAAATTCACTGTCCATGAATCATGTGTGATTCATTGAACATAGAAACTTGCACACCCATGTATCATATTTGATTCAAATGCACACTTCTATGGGTGCAACTACGGTGTACCAACCGTTCGAATAGGAAGCACCGCTGCACTGTTTAAAAGCGCCAGACTATCGGTTCGTAGAGTCAAATTAAGTTTATTTCGTTTTCTTTCTAACTGTTAGAACACAGTGGGACCACGAGTTACGTCCTCCCTATTTACATCGTTTCGCAGTTACATCGCACAGTGGACCAGGATCGCGAAAAAGCGTGCTAAAGTGAAATTTTCAACTTTCCTAGAAATGAATGGAATTTGGAATATTGATTCTTAAATGTACAGAGTAATTATTGGTGTGAAAATAAATTGCCATAGGTCACTCGAAACGATTTAAGAGAGATTTGGAGTTGAAGGAAAATGAACGCCTTACTTTATTAAATCAGCTGGAATTTAAAGTTTTATTAACAATAACTCTTTGATCATTACGTTTTGGGGCTATGTTTATATAACATTTTTTACTTGAAATCACATTCTGGATCGATTGGTAAAGTTTAATTTTCTTAGGATGCTTACAACCCTTATAAGGGTAGTTTTTTATCTTATTAAAAATAATACCAGAATCAGATTCTGCAACCCCCAAAACCCTAAAAAAAAGTTATTTCATAGTTATTGATATAAAAATAATAGAAATATAAATTTTGCGCACGTTTTTACGATTCTGGCCCACTGCGCGTCACCTCTACATAACGCACTAGTGAATTGTTTTTAACCAATATTTCTCGCCCCATGTTTTGACTATCCATATAACGAAAATTGAAGGTTGCCAATGTGATGCTAAGTAGTCCCTGTTATAAAAAATGATTTTCATTTCAAAAATAAAAATGTTATGCAAATAAATTCCGTTTTTCTATTTATATAACGTTGGAATCGAAACACAAAATATCCATTGTCATTTAAGAAACTTAATAATACATCTCCTAATATGATAAATACATGCACAAATATGTATGTTCGCATATACGTATACCGTCAAGTGCTAGGAAGCTAACACTCTCGTCTAATTCGACAGATTCCGTTCTAATTACACGATTCATTGAGACGCTTACGCGTAACTAATCGAATCGTACAACAAAGAGCGTGGAATGATGTCCTATGACGTCACGAGTGCTAACTTCCCAGCACTTGACGGTACTTACGTGTCCTTTTCGACTTATGTCGCCCACTTCGAAATTACTTAGGACGTAACTCGGGTATTTCACTGTATAACGTTTCATCCCCATCGCGACATCATTAAGACAAATGAACGACATATATTTAGGAACCCAATGACTCATTTCATTTGGTCAATATTTCGTTTGGAAGATTGATTGGATTTAATAAAACATTATAATTGAGAATTATATTCGAATAAACGCTGTCGAAGTCGTAGTAATTATGTATCTCTGTAAACCCATTGTCGTAAACAAATACAAATGGTTTCCCATTAATGGAACGAAATGGTTGTACTTTATTTAAAAAATAACACTAATTATTTATTTTTATTTTTGCTATTACCCGCTTAGAAATGGAAACGTGAATCGCACTATTTAGAATTTTTTATGTCAAAATAGAACAGTGTAATTCAGTTTCTGAGCTGAAACGGAAGAAGTGCGATCGCGCCGCTTGCCAATTTTCGACCTTGTTTTTGCAAAGCCCCGTGGCACTCAAGTAGTTAAGTGAACTGCTAGTTCCAGTAAGTTGAAAATTTACTGAACGTATGAGAACGATGTAAATCGTTCAAGTATTTTCATATAATATTATAAACATTATAAAGAATTTTACTGTTTCTTGATGGACCTGTATTGTGTAAAGAGGCATTACTATGATAGATGTCATGCACGTATAAATAAAGCATATTTAAACCTACGGTTATTTACATTTCACGTTCCAATTTTTTAAAGTAAATTGTATATTATTTCCTGTCACATTAAACAAAAATATTTACTTAAATCTAATTTTTAGATACAATTAGAACTCATAGATACAGTTCCAGAATAAATTACTTAATATTCTTGCAAATAGGAATATAAAAATATTTTAGTGTTCAATTGTATACGTGACACGGTTAAAATAATGTTTTGAGCCAAATTAAATTCACAAAACTATGAATGCTTTTAAATACAGCTTCCTGCCACTAACAATACGTTGCATACATTGTCGAAGATTTCCAAATGTTTCTTTTTTTCCTCTTTCGTTTGTAATAATTCGTGAAATTAAGCTAAAGGCGTTTAGATGTTTTTAATACTTTGGACAGCTCCCTTTTATTGTCTCATTCGGTTGCTCGCAGAAAGCAATGGGGATTGGTGCATCCAGTTAAGAAGCGGCAACAGCGGCTCGTATTTACGTTTCAAGGTCATCTAATTTAGGGAGACACGAACATCAAAGGTTCCGACAGCAATGTTGCTGCTGCAAAACTGCTCTATAGTGCTACTTTGGAAGAGGAGACTTGATGTACGCTATATGTGTATTGGTTATAATAGCTGTTCGCTCTGTCGTACTTTAGATCGCAGTCACTTTAAACTAATGAGATTCAGACGTTCAAAGTACAAGATATTTCAGGTCCCTACTTTTGAAGAATAGAATAATTTGAAAATTAATAGTCAGCTCTTCATTAAACTTATTTCATTCGTTATACATTTCTTCCTAGATTATAGGTGTTTATCAAAAATTTCTAGTTTATTTTTTATTTATCATTTTACACACACTAGTATGTGTATGTATATGTGTACTATTTTACTAATTTTCTTGTTTTAATAGGTTAACATTTTTTGGTAAAGAATTATGTGCTCTATTACATGATTATACTTGTAAAAATAGTGGTGACCTTCATATGTCCTATACACGTTCACCTAGAAACAAGCTAATTGTAAGTGTACCAAATGATTGCTCTCGAAAAACGGAAATAATTTTATTGCAGCAATTTTTTAAATATTAGTTCTGGAGATAATTGCATTTGTAAATCAAAATAGGACACCCTGTATAGGTATAATTGCGTTGGCAGCTGTAAAAACTTATATTGGCGTACTTAGTACACGTTTTCATATACAACAAGTGGAAGGGGAATGTGTAAAAAAGAAAGCAATAAAATGATGGACGTTGGTGATAAACATTGAAAGTGTAATGATCTGTTTTAATTAAGCAATCTAGTTCAAACGTGAAATTGAAATGAAAATGTCAATAAAAAGTGCTTTCAAATTTGTATTCGTATAAAAGAAATATTGAACAAGATTGTATTTTTGTATGGTACACTATATAATAGTACAAGCGTCTGGCCAGTACAAAATTTAAGCACAAATGAAAAGCGAAAAGAAAATTGTAAAAGGTGCCGGAAAAAGCAAATTGGGCGAAACGGATAGTTGGGGTCATTTGGAGAAAATTGGGTGTACTGTATCGAATGCGAAGGTTAGCCACACGTTGAATGTAGAAATCAAGAAAATATTGGTTCCTTCTTTTACGATGTCTTACTTAAAAACCTATTAATTTAATAAGTGTAATTTAATAAGTACGGGACAACACTGTTTGTTTTTTTTACAAATTATGACCCCTTTGCTTTTACGAATTATCAATTATTACTAATAAATTTGAGAACAATAATTTTGCTCCTTTATTGAGATTCGTTTACACTGTAAATACCTTTTTGAACTTATAATTCTTGTCATCTCCAACACAAGATTTAACAAAAAATTTAGCGGGGTCGGTATAGCACGACTCTCCCATGCTCTTATCGCGGAGCCATTCAAATGCAGTAGAAGTTTACTTAATGCAGCTCAGTTTAATCAGTTAACTGTAGTTGAAACCACAGGTAATTCCAAAAATCTCGGCGAGGTGTGCAATAAAAACAGCCAATGACTAGTGTACACGTCGAACGCAGAACATATGCATCTAATATATACTAAAATAAAATACTAAAGCAAAGTGAACAAGATTTATGTGTTTATTTGGAAAACTAATTAATTCTTTGTTGAAAAAAGTTATTGTTATTTTAGATTTTAAGGTGACATGTATACTCGTTGAACACAGTTAATTGGTTAATGCTGTTTCGGTGTATGCAATGCAATTTCTCTCGAATTTTATATTTTTAATTGATTCACTTTGGCACGGATTTTCAAATCGTCATACGCGCGTAATACACGTTACAAAAAAAAACAAACAAATGGTATATTTTTTACTCACTGTCCTATTTCATCTATCTCGATTATTTATCTGTTAAAATCATCTTATTTAATACTGTTTCAGTTAGTGCTTGGTTTTTTTAAACGTATCCACCTCGTTAATCCTTTGCGACGAAATGTTTGTAGCTTTTAAACACCTGATTTTTCTATTATTTCGCATATTTTCAATGTGGTTTCAATCTGCAAACACGCTTTGGTTATACGAGGACGGTTCCGTTACTATTTTCACGCAAAAAGTCAATTCAATCTGTAAAAATACGTATTCATTATGTCTTATTAAAATATTCCAAACGTTTTTTAAATATTTTTTAAGAGATTTTCATGATTTAGAAGTTACATGTCACAAAGAGTTAAACAGGGTCTTACTGTATGTGAAATCACATATGTTGCATTCGAGCAACGACAACTTATATTATTCTTTGTACAACACCTTGTTTATCTACGTTTATTCCCAATAATTCACGTGCATAATATTCATTGTTAATGCACTTAACAATAGATATTGTAGTTAAGATCGATAAAACAAAGCGAACAGAGTGAATAAAGTAATATTCCATCTTCAAGTTATTTTATTAATATTCCTCGAAATTTTCCATGAATATAGAAGATCCGTTGTCAGGATGTCTCGTTTAAAGCATTTATTTCGCCTTGCAGATTGAAATTTCAAATTAAAAGATTTTATGGCGAATAAAAATTGCAAATTGCGTAGATAACTACGTAGCTTAACTTTAATAGGAAGTTTTTATCTGATTTTAATGTCTGTCTTTCTTATTTCCGCTGGGACGAGAAATATGAACATTTGGGAGAATCTTTTAATACGTTGGAGAGAGTTTGAATATCTAGGTATTGTGTTTTAGCATTATTTTACGTGGAATTGTCGTATAGTACAAAAGTTCTGTCACTTTAATACTGAAAGTGTGTAATCAAAATTCAATTCAAATTCAATATTAAAAAATTAGATTTTATATGGATTTATATAAAATGATTTAATAAAAGTGTTAGTGACTATTTCAAATATTATTTCAATAATTTGTAATTATTCTCATAATGTAGTAATCATCAGTTAATTACTGTTTATGTATTCATATTGACGATGGTAAATATTCCCTGACTTCTGTACGAAAACATACAATATTTGCCATTAAATAAATAAAAGGAAATTACCAGTGTTCACGATTAAACCACCATTATTAAGGTTTCTGATTTCCGTTTTTATATATTTAAAAATGCATTATTTTCTATCTACATACATTTAAATATAATACAAAATTCAACATTTTCTCAAATTCATATGTTATGAAATGTTAGTTGAGTAATTAGTTAGTTGAGTAGTAAATAGTATTACATATGTCGAATATTTTAAAGCCATTGTGGGTACCAATTAAGATATTTGTTAAAAATGTTTGAACATACATTTTTATCTATATACCAACCAACTAAGAAGTTTATTTTATTCCCATATGATATTTCTTTTACGTTGAAAAATGATTAATTTTTTTCTTTATAACGTGCCAGTCAATTCATTTATATTTTTCTATTCGATCGTGAAACGAATTTCATCCACGATGTTCACGTCATCTTTTTGCTGTCTTATAATCATCTGATTGGCGCCTCAATCAACTGTGTTTATGAGCCAATCAAGCTTGACGTTTATGCATGCAAATGATGCGTGTAAATTCTTATGCTCCTTTGCTCGTCGGGGATTTTCTTATCATGATTATAGGGGGAATTTATAACAAAACTTATTAGCTACATGTTACGTATTAAAACGTACCATAATAACCTATGAATTAACACAAATGTGTACTCGGTATAGAGTTTTACAATTATTTCATATTAATGACTATTACTGTTGGTATTAAAATAAACATGTTTTTATCGCAATTACCGTGTCTTAATGTTATTTTAGTTGTACTTTTTATTTCCAGAATAATTTAAAATAAAATGAAAGCATAAGTATAAGTACTTGAAAAAAAGAATAGAATAGCTAAGTAAATTCTAAATAACAAGTAATTATAAATTATTCATTGATGAAAGGTGTGCCAATGTATATTTGTTTTTATTATGGAAACTATGAAATAATATACATTTATTTTAAATATGGAAATATAAGTAGTCTCATTACTGTACGCTGAGATTTAAGAACATATTGCAACAAGTTAGATATTTGATTTTTGAAATTATATTAACTACTTAAAATAAAACGAACCATTTACTGCACGATATTTGAAATAATACTTTATCGGAGCATTAAGTTCAATAGTGTTGCTTAAAAAAGGCTAACTCTCCCTAGCACTCCTCCTCCACGTCGATATCCGCGCGATACATCTTGTTAACGGTCTATTCATATCGCCGTACCGACGCTCATCCTTTGCACGTCCTACCGGAACACCGATAAAGGATTTTTTTCCTGCGCAACATCCTCGACGATTGTGTTCAAGGAGCATGACGCCGTGGACACTTGGGCGCACGTATACAGTACCACTCAGAATGATTCGAACGACATTAACGCTAGGTTATATTATGTTTTGTATTTACCAAAATATTATTTGATAAATGTTTACGTTGTTTTTGTATCATTAATTTGGAAAAGAAATGGCAAAATTTATGTTCCTCTCGAAATATTGATACGATGTTCAAACATGTTATTCAAAGGATTATAGTTTAGTGATCTAGAGCTAATCTAATCTTAATATAAACTTATCTTTGTCCACTAGATTTTCATTTAATTCCAGACTTGGTATGTCACAAGGAGAATATGGAAATTTTTGAAATTCGTATAGATTTTTATGATATTTACAATAAGGTACCCTAGAAACGATAATAACAAATCTTAATTCAAAGCTCCTCAATTGTTTCTCATGTATACATTACAAGTTTCTCACGGCTTTGTTGTGGGTATTTCAACTTCGATTAAATTCTTTAAAACATATTTGCTACGAGATTTGAAAAAGTAGATAAACATCTTTAGTCTTCCATTTTGTAATCCATTTCTGAAATATATTTTTCTATTAGTTCCTTTAGGATATAAATCTATACTTTATCAAGTATTTAAAATATATTTTCTGGATCTTTAATTGTGGGTCTAAGACTCGACTTATTTCTTTCAAATCTGTACAGAATAATACAAAACAAGGTGAAGAAAGGATAGTGGTTTATCAAATGATAAATGGAGGAAGAATGTAAAGAAACTGGTGTGTTTTTTGAGAGGGCACCAATTTTTAAGCTAATTGCAAGACTTAAAACTGACAAAAACTGTTAGTTATTAGAGAACGAAGGCATTCTAAAAATATTCGCATAACACTGAATACTCAAAGTAAGATATCTCGAGAAATATTCAGCTTTCAATAATAGTATCTGGAGCCTTTATTACGGAAAACGATGCAAAGAAATTATGTAGGTAAAAAAGCGTAGAGTTTCGTTAAAAAAGTGCAATTACCCTCTGCATTCACGAAGAAACTGGCATTTTACTATGATTCATCTGGTTAAAAAGTATAAATATTCCTTTTACGATTTTCTTTAACTTCAACAGGAATAAAGTTATAGTTTGTCCCGGTTATCAGATATCCCCCGTATACCTCTAAACCTAGTGTCAGGGGAATATTCTCGTTTGAAGAAGTCGTTTCTGGGTAACTCTTAAATTAAGTTTAGATGAAGAGATAATATACATAGAAATTTTGAATTTTGCTTCAATGATTATTTACATTTCAAGAGTATACATATAAAAAATGTTTATTTTTATTACATATACTCACTTAGTTAATGTATACTATGAAAATAAATGTATTTTTCTTAAAAATGATTATTTGGAGCCTAAAAGGTTAAAGAATTTCGAATATTCGTCAAACTAATTCTATTAACGTCTCTGAGATGTGTATTCGAATGTACAGTTTCTAACCAAAAAATTAAGGCTATCATTTTTACGCTACACTCAGTGTTAACCTTTTGTACTCCAAAAGTATATTACCGGAAATATTCAATATAAAATCAGATCAATAACTGATATGGGCAACGTTAAAAAATGGACTTGTGCTGTTTTCGAATTCACGACTTCACTTGTTCCTATTACTTTTTAACTCATGCCATAGAAGTTGAATATAACTGATATTAGATATTAGAATAAAATTTTCGTGAACTACTCTGATGGCAACAATAGTATCGGATACTCATCTATGAAAATTGAAATAACTAGAGTAACTGGAACGATTGATGAAGTCTCTATCGCTCGAATAATTATGAACGGTACTGTATATATGGTCGAAGTGGAGAGTTGGGAAATACGTCGAATTTGCGATTTCGATCATGAGGAGACTTAATGGACGCGCGTGACTAACCGTTTCCTAATGCGGCGTGTTGTCAAAGCGCTTGACACCACGGGACAGAGGTGGAATGCTCGAGAGGCCGCGTTAAATCGCTACACGCTCGCAGATTCGCGTTACGCGGCAAGGATTACCTTGCAGACAGTCCTCTCGAGATACGCCTCCGCCTTATTATATGCCGTATGTTTTCTTTCTGACGTTGACCCTTGGAATCATCGTTCAGTATAACAGTTCGAGCATCGACAGCAACATCTAGATCGTGAATTTCATATTGAGTGGTTCGAAATAGTATATCTTCTGTTTCTGAATCCTCGAGAAAAAGATTTTGTGAAATGTTTCTAGATCAATTGGATACTATTATTACAATGTTAATAATAATATAAATTATTGTTGATTATTAATATTGGTAATTGTATGTTTAATGTTTAATTATTCTAAGAGCATTTCACGAAAGCCACCATCGTTTAGTATAAAAGTTTGAGCATCCATGGTAATATTTAGGTCGTGAATTTTATATTGTTTATGTTATATTTTATATTGTTGTAATTTTATATTGTATAAAGTTTATATATACCAATTTTTTTCTAAGAGGTTTCATTTTCAAGATTTTGACAGTCAACGTGAAACATGTATCAGAACTTTTAAAATTTATGAGAAGTGGAAGTGTCCAACTATGATCAGACACGCCAGAAGTTTTCTACTAAACAGTAGTATGATACATCTGACAAATTTTTCGACGCAATTAGTTCAGAATCAGAGTATTACACATCAGAAGTTTATTACATATTTTTTGCATACTTTTTCATATAGAATTATTTCAATTTTATGTGGTATATAAACTATTGGCATCACTTTGATTGACAGTTTTTTAATTTCTGTCATACTTCACTCATTTTTGTTGCTACTCGACAGCGAGAGATTGAAAAATATTATATTTTTTTATATAAATACGGTAACTCCATATTGTTTTTATTTGTTCAATATTAATATACGATGTTAGCATACTGATAGATGAAGCAATTTTCAATTTAATTTCAGTTTTTGTGAATTACACGAGAAATGCTGTATTGTTTGAGGATCCGTTGTTAAATTATGAATGAGTTTGCGTTGTCTTTTTTCTCTCCCCCCCCCCCCCCCCAAAGTGTAAATGAATTATTCGTTGGTTAAATAGGTTAGCTCCACTTTTCGAATTTTTACAAATTTTACCGTTAAATCGCTTGAGTGACTCTTAACCTTTTTTATATAAAATAAATTTTCCTGTCGTCATGCTTAATACCATGAAATAAAAAAAAATCTATGGTCATATAAAAATTGTAGTAACGATCAATATTACTCGAAGCACGTACTATTTTACGCATTTCACACGGCCGTTATATAAAATCTATATCTCTATAACACTAGAACAACCGAGCGTTTAATATGAATAATACACAGTCATTATAAAACTTCTAACAACAGAAATTTTGGTTTCTTCGTATATCCATAACAGTATTCAACTGAAACTATTCATTTTTTAAATCATTTCAGCTATTTAACACATATGAAATATCAATAACTGCGAAATAAGAACACTGAAGCCTGTCATTTCGATGGGTGTGGCAGTTCTAGTGTTAATAAAGTAAAATGCATTTTATAATATTTATTTAATTTCCCATTTATCGCGTTTACACCGATGGCTCACACTTGGATATCACATTAGACGGTGTCTACCATAGAATTAAAGTTCGTTAACGTTAAAACTACCGAGCAGATAAATTCATTTCTTCAAATTCCACTATAGAAACTCCAAGAATACATCTATTGAGATTTTAATTGATGTACAATTCAGTTTGCGTATTGCTAAATCAATTACCTCGGTAATTTCTCAGGGAAGAATCTATAATCTTTTTAATAATCGCAGAAAAAAAGAAATCAGGCTATTTTGATCCGCTCGGTAGTTCCAAGCCGGTAACCGGTGAATAGAAAAAATCGTCGTATAGCTGAACATTAATTTACTTACCGATAATTTGAATATTTTCAATAGTTTGAAGAATTTCACCGTCGGATAGGAGAAATGTGAATTACAACGGCGGTGTGATAAAGGGAAATTTCAGAAGTACCCCGTTGCATCATTTTTCCCTGCTTCCCGTTCTACGGAGTTAACCGATTTGGCCAACGAGTGGCTTGAATACCGGAGCCAGCGTAATATTTTCGAGCGGCAGTTTCTATCGCTTTCCTATATTGTTAATAGTGGAAGATTTATCATCAACGGCTCTTATCGCGGGCACACTGCAGTACGTGTGCGCCGTTGATTAAGCTTAGTCGAGAGTTTTTATCTCACGTGGACCGTAATGAACCGATTGCTAGACGAACTGGAAGCTCTTTCTCCGGATCGCGACAACCCAGTTTCGCTCAGCGGTATCTCGTATCTCGTTGGGGGTCGACGGATAAAAAGCCACTGTTCCTAACAAAAAATCCCTCACCACGACCTCTCACTAATGAGTTCATTACAATCGGCGGTGATCGTTGACTGGCTCTATTCGCATCGCGGAACGAGGAAGCCCGTTTTATGCGATATCAACGCGAGCGCACACATGCCGAAGTACATACCCGTATGAGGACCGAACTGATCGATAACCAAGGCACCAATCAAGTGATAACGAGCAAGCAAAACGCGGTGTCGAGGTTGCCGGCACCATGCGAGCGTCAAGAGTTGTCCTCCCGAAAAAGCTGCGCTGAAATATAGTGCGTGACTTCAGATCTGCTTTTTCTAGGAGATTTTGTTCACTTATCTGAGAACGTAGGCTCAAAGTAAGGATTCATATACGGTTGCTTCTAACAGTTTTAATATTTTGTTTGGTATTTGTTAGAAATTCGATGTACGAACGTTTCATCCAGTGCGAGGGTTGATGTAACGAATGAATTAGTTTTCAGCGTATTACGTTCTAATTATGGCGGGACGACTTGGTATTCTGTTAAACGTGTTCGTTGCTTTTACTATTTAAAGAAATATATTCTGTTCACATTGTATATTCCTCGAATAAATAATCTGACAATATTTAGGTAGGAAAACAGTGTATATTGTAATGTGTGTAGGGTCTGAAGGGGTCATTAGATATAATTACTTGTTGGCTAAATATTGTAATATTTCATTTAATCTATGTAATGTCTCAAATAGTTAATAGTGAACGATCCATTTCGTTTGTAACATTTTGTGCTTTGAAAGTATTTTAAAGTGGAGTGTAAGATGTTTTCATTTTGTAACAGAACAGTTTAAAACAGAAAGGCAAGTGAAATTAAAATGTAATAATTTTCAGAATCGTTTAAAATTAAGTTCCATCGATGTCGTATTTTTATACAAGTTTCTCGTTTTGCTGTTTTAGAATTTTGCGTGTTGCTCATTTCCTAATGTGTCTGCTTGTATTATTTATTTACGAAGAACCTCATTATCATAATGGTTTTTTCAACAACGTTTTAATCGTCTTACAGGGAAGCAACAACGTAATTTTTAATTTGCGTTATTTTGACGTAATTTCTTTAGTTTGATAAGTGTCAACATAAACTTAGATAAAAGTGCATCAATGAAATAGCTTCATATAATTTTAATGAGTTCGGTTCTTCTAGTGTTGAAATCTTTGAACTTTTTATTATCAAACTACGCAAAAGATCGAGTTTATCAAGAAGAAACTACTATAACTGACAATTTGAAAGGTCAAATTAAAATGGCTGTCAACAAATCAATTATAAAACTTTCGAGGGCGTTTGACTGATAATAAATGACTTTGAATGATCTTTATAGACATTCGTATTAGGCAAATCAATTTGTTTCGGAATAGACTATGTATCTATCTAAATGAAAACATATAGTGTCATTTAATAAAATCAAGGTCACCTTGACACATCTAAGACACGACCAGCTAGATAAAATTGTTGACTATGATGAAATGCCTGCCTTGAAAAAAATTAAGCCGCCCTTGAACCAGTGTTTATAATGACAGATAGAGAAGTGGTCCTCCAAAGAATTTGTTCAAGAATAATGTTTAATTAGGAAGAGTGTTTCAATTGAGAACATTTGTACCACAGTGGAATAATGATTAGGAACTGTTATCTTTATTCGCTGTGGTTTGTCAATCTCAGCATTCAAGGTGAAATGACCAGGAAATCACTGCAGAAACGGTACTGTTAACGTCAGGGATGTTCGTGCAATAAAGTGAAACGAGCCGATAACATCCGCCCGATCATACTTTGACCCGGTGCAGAGTTTCTATAAAAAAACTACGGTAGCTCGTAAAAGAAGTCCAAACTCTGGTATGTCAATTTTGTAATCCCTCAGTGGAAATACTGAAATGAAATAGTTAACTGAAATATGATTAACCATGATTAATAAAAGCTTAATTAAAATTCTTCCTTGTCGTTCAACAACATTAACAAATAATTTTTAATAGAAAGAACATCCTAAAAATGCTGTTTATACTATATAGTATCTATGTGAAATATAATTATAAATGCATGTTCCTTGGTGGTTTATTGTTTCAAATTCTGTAACATATATGTTGTTATACCATTTTTGTTTATATGTAGGTTTATTTTAAAGTGGTCACATTAACAGTAAAGTCAATTTGTACGTGATTACTGTAAAGAATTTTCGATAATTTTTTGGTCGCCAAATTATATCTATGTATATTATTAACTACAAAATTGCAATTAGTAATCTTGATGAATTAAATAACATAGTACAATGTGTTAAACCATTTGTATAGGAATATGAGAAAGAGTATATGTGCAAGCGTATAAAGTGCAGAATGTAAGGCAGAAAGCGAGCGTATGATTCTGCCTCGCGTCGCCAAAGAAGACAAAAGAAGGCGTGCAGTGAACGATGCAACGATTGAATATCATCAAAGAGAACGCGATTGGCTTCGGAAGCTTGTTATTCTGGTTATTCGGAAGCTGTGGTTCTGTTCAATCGTAACAGAACGGTTACACAATGTGTACATGTATACACATGGAAATATAAATACAAAAAATATGGGACTATAGAGATGTAGAAATGTAGAAATGTAGACATATAGAAATGTAGAAATGTAGAAATGTAGAAATGTAGAAATGTAGAAAATGTAGAAATGTAGAAATGTAGAAATGTAGAAATGTAGAAATGTAGAAATGTAGAAATGTAGAAAATGTAGAAAATGTAGAAAATGTAGAAAATGTAGAAATGTAGAAATATAGAAAAATATACACAAATATACAAAAATATGTATACACGTACTACCTTGGAAAAATGTGTCATGCTACATATAATAAATATAGAAATGCATCTTGGAAAGATTTTCCCCTCAAAATTCCTCGATTATACAGATTGCAAGAACAATTCAGACTGCAGCAGCGCGAGGAAAGTTCCGCGTTAGCGTGAGTCTTAATCGCGTCATAAAAGTAAAAGCAAGATACAGAGGAAGTTACCGTAGTTTGTCCGTAAATTAAGTATACGGTATACGAAACTTTTCGTGGTTTTCTTATAACATCCGTTGTTCAATCTGACGCTGATTAACGTAAACAAAAGAACCTTCTATTCGGTGTTGGCTTTATTCCTTAAGCAAAACATGGACAATTCTCTTAAACAGTGTGCATTTATATTTTTCCCTTTTGTTCTTATCGATCTTTCACAATTTTTTAGGAATTTCGTGCCCTTATAATGCATGTATATTTGTATGCTCGTTTTTAGACTGAAAATTTTTATATATAAAATTCGTCGAATTAATGTTTTCTCAGCTTGAAATATATCTGCTTACGAATATGTTTATTCCTTATTGTGTTGTCCACATTCCTGCATGCAAGGTTATTTCATCCGAAAATTATTTTTGGTTCAATTTTTGAATATAGACAGGCTAAGAAATTTTAATTTTTAATGATTTATCATGAAACATGTTTCTTTCTCACTATTCAAACACAATTTTCTGCAAATTTATTTTCTTCTTAAAATAGTTATTATTCTTCTAGCGGAACACGTGGGTTTCCTATACGTAACACGTTGGTGTTCTATATTGGGTACATATTCTTTCTTAATGTTACACATTATTATGTTATATTTCTATTTTATCTTATGGTAACATAAGAATTGTCATAGTAAATCATTAATAACTGTTTGTCCCTTGCCATACAACGACGAGTGAGACTCGTGATGAAGATTTCTAGATTAATTTAACAAAACTCAATGTTGTTCATTTCTCACGAATAAAAGCAAAGAACTATTTTGCTATTATCAATTTATTATCATCAAATGAAATTTCTACTTAAAGTAGAAGAGAAAATTTCGTTACATTTCTTTGAAATTGTTTACAGTAAAATGCTACACGAGCTCAGTAGCGAAAGTAAATAATACGCCAAGGGGTTAAGCAGACTTTTTGAAGTTCCTCTGTAGAAACTTGAAGAGTGCATCTATCGAGACCTTAATTGATTTACAATTCAGTTTGTGTATTGCTAAATCAATTCCTTTCATAATTTCTCAGAAACATCTGTTCCTGTTTCAATAATTGCGAAAAAAAGAAATCAGAAATCGGTTATTTTGATCCGTCTGGTAGGTTTAGTGTTAAAGGTGCGAGTCTATTTTGGTTACGTTTCCATTATATTTGTAAGCAATTCGAAACTCTTTCGCCTAGATTCGAATCTCGTTGCCGGTATTTCCTTTTTTATTTTTGTTATTTAAAACACTTAAGCCTACGAAACTGGCCAGCCGGGTCCGAACCTACTTACAATATACTTCATCCCATCTCCAACCATGATCGGCCGTAATTAAATCACGATCGTGCCGGGGCTACAGCAATCCGGGGTCGAGATCGTAATTCCTTCACTCTTTTCTACGGAAAGGTTATCCACTGGAACGACTCTGGGCTCCGGTTGGCTGCGTTGTTCTCGCGAAAGCCGAGGATCGACACTGTCAAGGTGGAAGTGGTCGCTCGAGGGCTAGCTCCCGAACAACTATCAAATTTTATGCATATACTCCAGTTACCTGCCGCCCTACCGTTGTTTCGAGTCAGAATTTCCGACGTTTCACTTGAATGTTGCTCTAACTATTGTACACTGTTCGCGTAATTCTGATACTAACGGAGGAGCGTATTAAACTTTAGTAATGTATTTCAATTCAATATTAACATTTAGTTCGTCTATATTAACCCCTTAACGCACAGTTTTTTTTAAAAAAAACCGGCCAAGAAAAATCAATTTTGATATACTGCGCTTTTGTTCCATGGAAAAAGGTTATATTTTATTCTTGAATAAATAAGTGTTATAGCTTACAATCCCATGTAAATGATAAATATCAATAAAACGATTTCTTTTCCTTGCTTTCACATTGTTATTTTCACAGTTTGGCCTGTTTAGCGTGCTGGAATTAACTCGAGCGTACGAGTTAAGGGGTTAACGAGAAGTTTTTGTTAAGAAAAATTGTATGGTCAAGATTTTATATTGATAATCACGTGGAAACGTGGGTAATGATTTTGAAGTTTGTACATAACATTGCGCACCGAGAAAATTTGTTCATTAAGGGATTAACCCTGTTGCTCTTTTTAGTTTATCTATGTATTCGAAATGTTATTTACAAAAATAGGATCACGTAGACAAGTAACAAGTTTCTTATAATATTTAATGCTTTCGATCTTAATGTTTTTCAGTTTTCTTTCATTTCTTTCGTTTAAAAATTCACGTGTCTATACAAAGTACAAAATAAATTTTTAATGTAGGTATTTTTGATTGCATATTCCTTCTTCTCTATTTTTACTTTATGTTCATGTTTAACAAAAATTCCGACATTTCCTAACATACAAAAATTTTAAAGGGCACTCGTGAAGAACGTATTTATGATTACTGATTAAAAAGAGCAATTTAATTTCATTATATTTGTCCCTAATGGAAGTGTTACTTTTATACATTTTAATTCTCGTGTATTATTTAGGCTATTCCAGTATTTAAACCGTGCATTAAATAATAATGAATTGAATTTAAACAGAAATTAAGAAATAAATTATTTATACTTGGAACATAATATATAAACAGTCGGCATTGAATTCCTGTATGAATTTTAATTTGACATCAAGTAGACTCAAATACTCAGCAAGGATTAAATATTAAAGTGATAAGTCATTGTCTTCAATGGATTAGCTTAATAATATTCAATATTCATTAAATTATAATGAACGCAATATATGCATATACATAGGTGTTTGAAATTTAAAAGATTATGAATGACTACGTCAATATAATTGATGTTGTGGTTCACTTCTCATTAAATTAGTGAATATATCAGTAGAACCAAAGTTACAATACTAGCGTAATAATTATGAAGAAGTTTAAATTTTAATTTTCTGTATTAATTTATACGATTACAGAGATCACAGAGAGTTTCGCGTATATATTAGCATAAAGGGGTAACTGAACTAGAATATGTATTATGTAAAAAATATTCGGAATATTATAAATTTCACGTACTCGTTACGAACTCTTTTTAACGGTCGATTAGCGAACTGGACCAGAGGGATGTTTATAGATTTTCGATGCACGCATCGTTACCTTCGTCCCGAGAGAAAAACAGAATGTTTCGAAATTTCCAAAATTAATGCTAAATTCCCTTTCATAATTTACACACACACACATTTTTGGGTCTCAAAATTTTTTTTCGTAAAAAGCATTTTCTCGTAAAGTAAAATAAAATTATTAAAGAAGCTATCATAATAATAAGATACCTATTTACTATTTCTATAAAATCGCAGTATTAAACCAGTTTTTTAAATTTATCAATATATTTATTTTTCGATGGATTAACGTAAGCCACAGAAAATAATTGAAAAATTCATTCTACATTACCTAACAATCTACAAGTGAATTGTTTTTGATCAATAAATGTCGCAAAGTAATTATAACAGCCTTAAATCTTGAAATATTCGTTTATCGAAGTTTATTGAAGAAAGTTGCCCATAAGATATAATACACTTTCAAAGATAAATTTACAGTAATGTTAGTCAAATAGGTATTAACATCCTTTATCAGGAATTTTATTAGATTCAAAGTTACATATCACTTTCGTAAATTTTTCAGATGCTTACACTGCACTTTATTTTCTATTATATTGATATTTGCTGTCAATATACGAAATTGATGTTTACGAAATTTTTGACATTGTTTCTTGATAATGCGTCTTAATGACTTATTCTCATAATTATAATTTAGAACATACATTAAGGAAATACTTTTTATAATTTAACTTTAAATCGACTTTTGATATATTAGGCGTTGAAAGAATAAAAAAATCAGCATTAGTGGAGACCGAACATTCTTTCAAACCTTTCTCTGAAACTTTCTCGAGACCGAGAATTATCTACGATTCGACTTATGGTGTAGAGGTCAGGGATTAATGCAAACCATTAGTCTGGGAAAGGATAGGTTGCCAGACGAAAAATGTATTCAATTGACACAGTAAGAGTAATTGTCCTCCGGAAAACCGAGAAATTAAATTAGCGTTTGAAAACAATCTAAAGTACATGAAAAAATAACAAATAATGTGAAATTCAGGAGAAACAATTGAAAATGCAGGAAGGCATTGATTGTACACATGTAGTTTTTTATTAAGAAAAGTAAATCCGAAAATTCTTGGAGTACATATTTAAATTTAACATGAAAATAATGATAAGTTGCTAAATATTTACAAACGATGACATGCATATATGAGTACCTTTTTAGCATTTGAATATCATTTCTTTAAAATGTGAACACAGAGCACACATAAGAAGTATTGATTCCTTTTCAAAGTTGCTGTACTGTAGATTAGATTTAAATTTAAAAAATTTTAATTTAAAATTTAAAAGAATTAAAAATATGCTTTACTAATCATTGATATTAACAGGTCCCCTTAGACGTTTACTATATAAATAAAAATACCAAACTTCCAAAATAACAAATAAAACAACACGGTATATAAATCAAAATTCGAATCTGATGATATTGGAAAGGATATTTACATGTACATACGTATTTGATTAAAAAATGTTCAACTTTACTATCGTCTAAAAATATTTTATCACCTGAGGTAATCATTAATTTAAAAAAAAGTACTTAGATATCGCATAATGTATAAGGAAAAGTAAAAAATAACACCATCTAATCTATTATTTTATAATGTTTCATTACTATTTTTGTTGAGATTTATTTATAAATGTTGAACGTATAAAAGTTCAAGCAACCATCAGCACGTTTTTCACGAAAAAAACAAAAGTCGTTGCGAAACAAGTGATCAACAATTTCTGTTCGGCGTTATACTTACATATACTTGAAAATTTTAATTAGCAACGGATCGACGGAATTGAATGTATGTCAAGTGTCACCGATATCGTCGTTTCTTCATCGTTTTCATCGCGAACAAATCTCCACCGTCGAAGAACACAAATTACAACGGGGCACAGGAGTAGTACTCTAAAGTTGAATATATACAATCCAGCCTTCCATCTCGAATTCTCTTGTCAAGCGGAGAGAAAGGCCAGAAACAGCAAATTTTTTGAAGCATAAAGGATACCTTCTTGTTTCCTCGGTGTGCATACTTTTCGCACACACGGACACGTTGGCAACAATGTTCTTTGTTACGTTGAAGCTGCTGACCCATGAGATGAAATTATTGGGCTAGTGCACATGAAATGTGGACTGCCTTCGACCAAATTTTGCTGGTACAACAAGTTTTTTGAATGTCCTACACAATGAGTCCTACAGTGATTGATAGACTTTTTCGTGTACTACGGTGGAACGTCGAAACTCGAAAATTTTTTTCGTTCCCTTCCGCTTCACTATAAACCCCCCTGCAATGTGTTTTTATTTTATTCTATTTTCATATGTATTTTATTTTCATTAATTGTGTTCAGATGCATTTTACCTTTACAATTCGGATTCCAATAGCTTCTGATCTCTATAAGTCGAAACTTACTTCCACATATCAATCATTTACTATACACTAAAATTGTTGTACTATACACGAAAGATTTGATAGACCTACACTAAAACATGAACAGGAAGTACAATTATAGATTACTTTTATTAATTAAAATTTATATTTATTGCAAACTTTTAACATTTTAATTTGGTTTTCTTTATATCTACATAAGTTGAAGACTCTTACAAAATTTCTATAAATCGGATTTTTGCTTGCTGAAATTTTTTTACTCTAAAACTCAAACATTTTTTCTATTCCCTTCAGGTTCGAGTTATGGATGCAAAATAGATATAGTGTAGGTAAAAATTTCTGATTTAATTCAACAATTAATTGTATAGGGCTGGAACTCATACTGATCAACTGAGAAAAATTACATTGTTTAGTTAAAAAATCTATAAAAGAGAAGATTTTGCTCTTAAAATTTTTAACTCCCTTAGACTTTCGATCAGTTCAAACTTCCCTTTTCTTGGGAAAAGGTTAAAAATATATGAGATTGAAAACTTTGCGAAATTTTCCTTTGCAAGTAAGCGTACTTGTATGAATTCATTTGGAATTAACTTTTCAAACTTGGTCTACATTGAATTTCACATTACATTACTTTCCCTAGTTTTAAGAAACTGAGGAATTCAGATTATCCGCCATTTAAAAATTAACGGAAGAATATTAGAAATCTATTTCACTGATAATTGGTAATAAAAATTTTAGTTTGTTTGTTACACTAAGAAATGAAGGCAATACAGTAAGATTACTGAAATATTATAAAAATCGCCATATTTATTACATACTAATTATAATCAAACCTATTTAACATGCATATAGACATCAATACAATGAATATAAAAAGGTATTCAGGAACAAAATTTTCAATACTGAAAGTATTAACCCTTTGCGACCGAATGTCACTCGAATTTGAAGTTTTAATATCTAAAATCAAAAACTGCACATGAACATTTCAATTATTCGAAGAACAAGAGATTACGATATGATTTTTTTCTAGTATTTAATATTTCGATGCATAATTCGTTTTTTCCTGGAAAGAGCTTTTAGAAGTTTGACAAATTCTCGACCGAAAAGGGTTAAAAACTTTGACTGAAAATTTTAATATACATCTTATAGTGAATAAAAATCTATATATGCATAAAAGTTCTCACTGCATGTTAACATCAGCTAATCTGTAAAAAATATTTCATAGTGAATAGAACTCAACGTACGCATAAAAGTTTTTAGTTCGCGTTAAGATCAGCAAATCCGCAATCAAGGATCCGTTTCCGGAAACGAGTAGCGAAGGTGGTAAAACGCGTGGGGTATCAAGAATCAAGAAATCCGTCGGCTTTCTTACGGGCCAATTCGTGAAACACGATTAACGGTCAAAGTTCGTTTCGTTCGAGCTCGGTGGCGGCGGCTGAACGTTAATGAACCATAGTTCGCTGATTCGACGATGAGTATTCGGGAGTTAATCGTCCGCGCCAGGAAAGCAATTTTGCCAACTCGACTTGTTTCGCTCGATAAGGTCTCTCCCGAGGCGATTGTACTTTTGCGCGTGTATATACAGCCACTCTCTGTGACCCTTTTCCGGGTCAGGCCTCGCGTTCTTCTTCCTTTCGGCCAACAATGTCGACTTTTACAGTCAATCTCGTTTCGTCGGAATGGAGAGTTCGAGTCCCATTTCATCCGACAGCGAAACGTGTACGCGCGTTTAGGGATACGAGATGGATTTGCTTCCTCACGGTTCACGGCTTCGCTCACGACCTTCTTCCTCCATGTATCTTGTCCAATTCAAAGTTTCTTTTCATTGTTCCGATATTACTTTAACACTAGAACAACCGTGCGTTTCATATGATTAATATGTAATTTAATAATAGAATATTTTTAACACTAGAATTACCGTACCAGTCAAAATGACTGGTTTCGGTTCTCTTGTTTCGCAATTATTAATACCTTAAAAGATTATTCGAAGAACACTATAATAAATGTCTGAAGAATCTCAAATTAACCGATTGTCCAAATTTTTACGGGGATTACATATTAATCATCTTAAATGCGGTAGTTCTAGTATTAAATAAGTTTTGATACTGTCCTATCTTCTGAATGCACTTTCACTCGTGCATTCTTAATACACACACGTAACAAATTATGTAAATATTATGAATCAGTCTACGACAATATTGATCCCCTTTAGGAGCAGAATAATGAAATCTCCTACCAATATTTGATCTCTATTCTCATAAAGCAATGTCTTCCTTATCAGAGAACTCAAAGAAGTTCCAGAGAAAGGAATCGAACATTTCTCACAAAATCCACCTACGTTTTCTTTGAATAATTCTATCCGTGAGAAAGTATACCTTTTTGATGGAAGAAGGGAATCCATTAAGTTTCTCCATATTTGAATAGAATTTGGAATAAATTTCACAACTTCTGGTTCCTCGTATGAATAACACAAGAAATTATTTTATTACTTTTATTTCGTATGTATTACAGTGAAGACACATTAAAAGTACTCTAAAGTACTTCTTAGACTAAGATTAGAAGTATTAACACTAGAACTACCGAGCATTTAATACGATTGATATCTAATCTCTATAAATATTGTAACAATCGATTATTTTCGGTTTCTTAAGACATTCATTATAATCGAACTATTCATTTTTTAAGTCATTTTGGATATCTAATGCTTTAAAGGTATCAATAATTGCGAAACAAACAATCGAAACCAGTCGTTTTGACTGGTACGGTAGTTCTAGTGTTAACAATTCAAAAATGTTCAAAGTGTTATACATTTTGCAAAAATATTCCGATTTAAGATCACAATGCCATTCAAAATACCGAAATCAATTATGTTATTTCATGTGAATTAAAAAATTTTCTACTACTCATCATTCGAGTTATTTCGAGGAATGAGTAAACTATTATTTAAATGATGAGTGTTCAAAGTTTCCGTATGTGAGTTGTGTTCGTTAGGGAAGATTTCCCGTTGTTTTGCTGACATTGCAGCTGGCATCATTAGGGGTTTGTGGACTCGCTGATATGATCTATATGCATAAATGTGAATAGTTATATATTCTCCAAAAAATTTGAGATATTCAGATATTCTATTCAAATCGTTTCGGAGTGGGTGTTGTTATTCTTATTATTTTTCTCTTTTAGTCATATTAAAGATGAAATAATTACAGTTGAATGAAAAAAATCATTTGAAGTATTCTTTATGTTATATATACTTTGATTTTGTTCTTTTATTTTGTATCGAATATTAAAGCACCTTTAGTAGCGACAAAATATATAAGGTTAGTACAATTGAAATAATGATAAATTAACTTGCAAAATAATCTACATGCAACAAGTCAAAATTTTATAAAGGATTTAAATTCACGACGGAAGTGCACCATTCCCGACAATGTTCGAAGACGAACAAAATAAACACGAATTGCCTATTTTTTAACTGATTTGGTATAGATTATAATATTTGACGAATACAATGAAATATGTGTAATTTTCCAGAAAATGCAAATACTTTTTTAATCTTTTTATAAGTGCTTTTATCAGTTCTTTTTTACACTGCGTAATCCGAACACGCCCACCGAATACGCTTCAAACATACAGCAATTCTGCAGATTATGGAAGTATGTGCCGTTTTCCTTTTTTCGCCTGTGGGGTATTTTCCGTGGGTTTCTCTTGTAATAAGCTTATTGCCTAGTTTAGCGGTTGAAGGTTCGCGAGTTCGTATAGGTCTGGCTGCCAAATATGAGAGATAAAATTGAATTGGCCTATACGAAGTTTTAAAACAGGTATAGAGATGAGAATACGTTGAAAAAAATTGAGAACAGTTAAATCGACAGTATACTCGTATATTTTTGAAACGGAAGTATTCACGTGAGGTGCTCGTGGAATTTCGTAACAAGTGATAATATTTTTTAAATGCTATATTATTACAATATATACGGTATAATGAAATTAAAAAGAAAATATTATACCTTTACTATGTAAATATATATATTATTATAGTAATATACGCATATTAATACCATCATACGCAGTACTACCATAAAGTGTACAATGTTTGTAATGGTAATTTATTTCTCACACATGCTGTTCAAATATTTTCATTGCTGACTATGTAGCGAAGCATTTTTCGAGTGCAAAGGGTTGCTTCGCAGGCGGTCAACGGAAATCACCGTCCTAAATAAGACAAAGGTTAAAAACGAAGGACTGCAACCTCACAGTGAACGCCTGGATTTGATCATTACATGTTCACAAATGCGGAAAACGGTGGCCGCAAGCAATGCGTTAATTGCAATATCCGTCGACGACAACTGACGCGTCAGTCGTGAGGCTGATTAATGGACGAAAAAATTCAGACACGGCGGCAGGTTCATTATAAAATGTGTGCAATAATGTTGGAACTCGGCGGGCAGCTCGTACATTGGTGTCCGCGTGCAAAGAGGAAGGCTAACGAGCCGTGCTACCAGTACCGCACGTTCCGGCCATTGTTGTCAGCTAAATCGACGTCCGAATCAATTCTAATATTTCTCGTGAATCGATTGTTATCGGCAGGAGGGATGTAACAGTTGCCGGTGTACCGTCGTTTCCCGGCTCATAATAATAGATCTCCATGACAATGAACCGGAAAAGCGCTTCGAGACACGGCTGTCACGGTAATTCGCCGACTGTTGAGAGAAACAGCTTATAATGTTGATGTATTAGAAGCGGCGTGTCACCTGGGAGCCATTCCGTGCCCCCAGTACACGTCATACGTCTAATTTATGGCCGGTTCTGTCCAGTCTGCGAGTTTTCGTCAGTTCGAAGTATGAGGATTTCTAATTATGGGCATACTGGCGTATAAGATTTTGATTAATAGAGGAGGACAATGACCAGAACTGGGTTAAACAGTGAAATACATCATTTTAATACGTGCGTCGATGTAAAAGTTTCGGGGAAAAATGAGAAAAGTCGCAAATCAGTTTGGATTAATGGTTTTATTGATTTATAAAGTATTCCCCTTCAACATTAACACTAGATTTACCGACATTTATCATATGCCATATTTTGTTCGAAATATATATCAATGAAAACGAAAAGAATTAGAACACCAAACTTGACAAGAATTAAGATTACAAATAGAAAACATCAATTGTAAGTGTAAGTGTATCAGTTATTTGTAGAAGATAATAGAATAATAGATAATAGAAGCAAAGCCATCCCCACAGGAATTACCCTTTCGTCTTTTTTTATATTTGAATTTATTTTAAGGTGGTCACGTTAACTATAAAATCATTAGTGGCCATTTAATAATTTTTAATTAGTGACTACTTAATAATACTTGATATACAATACCTTATTGTTTAATATTATACTAGTTGTATGAGTAATAATACAAGATTTTTTAATAGATGTATCTTAATTATAATGAATTTAGAAGGTTTATTTGTCTGAAAAGTTTACATACATTTTAGATACTGGTGGGATCATTTAGGTTCATCTTTTTGTTTTTTTTCGGCACTATAAGAGTTGGGAAGGTATAATGTGAGCCCCAAGCCTGACTACCAGTTTTGTTATTACTCTGTGATATAATTTCACTCTATTATCCATCTTTATCTCACCTTCTTATTCTTTCATTTCGTTTTCCTTTTTTTCTTTAGTTTATAATTTCCTATACCATATTATTTGTTCACCGTTTGTCGCACGTAACATGCAGCAATATCTTCATTAATTAACGGACAGGATTATTTTACTTGTGTGTTGGTGCATTACACAAAATTAAATATTACAAGCCGTCTTTCCAGTGAAGAAGGTAAAATATCTTTATGGTAAGAATCAATTGTAAGTTTTTGCTATACTTCGTATGTCTAGGAAAGTAAAAATAGGAAACTCATTTAAAATTCAGCAATCGAATCGTCGGACGAATTTTTTCGACGGATGCACAATGGGGGGAAATCTGACGGTTGAGTTTGAAGGTGTATAGATCCGAAGGCTGGATGGAGAAGTTCGTAAAGAGTTCCACGTAAACTCGAAAGCACGGCGCAACGAATCGTGGCGAATACGAGGAAGTGACGAATGAAAGCGCTTGCCTTAAATGACCTACATACAGCGGGAGCTGCGGTGTGCGTTTCCAATTTCCAATTTCGAAACTTTAAACCGTTCCGTGGCGACATTTGAAATTCCTCGACTTTTCTCCGAATTTTCTACTGTATGCAAATCCGTCCGGGACGTTTTCCGATTTGCTACTGCTTTCCACCTGGAATTCGTCACGAATTCCAATGTACACAATCGATGCCTTGGGTAGTAAAGTTTCGTTGCAGTGTAATCAGAAGTAATACTGTATGTCTATAGTTCTATTGTTGTTGCTGTTATACATCAAATGTTGGCTATGTCTCGCGTTAAACTTTTTGGTAGTTAATACTATCTTTCTTGACGGTTTCGTTTAATGTTTCTCACTTATTAAATATTCTTTAACACTATTCCTACCGAAGGTGTCAAAAGACACCTTTTGAAATTTCAACTAAAAATTATTTTCTCAGTTTAATCATTTCTCTTTAATTGAATTTTCGACATTTCCTATATTTCATTTTATAATCGTTATTGGAAAGGTCAAAAAGTCAATGCAGAATATACGACTAAACGTGGAAAATAATTTTAAGTTAAAATTTCAGAAAATGTCTGTCGACATCTTCGGTAGAAATAGTGTTAATCTTCAAGTATGGACGTGAACTTAAACTAATAAAAAAATTTATTGTGTTTATTGGTTTTCACTTATTTAGATATCTCTACATAGCAATAATATCAACTATATAACAAGAATTTCACTGGTTTCAAAATTCAAGATATTTTATGTAGAGGTCTGTGAGAGCAAATAAATCAAAAGGAAAGCAGTACTTAATGACAAACAACAAAAGCTACGAATGGAAGTTAGAAGGTAATGACAAATTTATTTAGAAACCTAGAAAATTATGGAAATAAGAAGGGTTTTTGTCATCCACGAAGTATAATTATTCAAGATGGACGAGTAATTTCAAGAACAGCAGCGAATGTTTAGATAAATATAGGGCAAATTGTTAAAGTTGATGATGCCAATGCTGATACGAATAGAATGAGACATACTTTGCAAAAGTACAAACACATTATACGAAGGAAAATGCAGGACAAGACGTATCTGAAGAAATTATCACACATTTGATTAAAATTTGAATTGAATGGATCTGACAGATTTAATTGTTATTAACGCAATTTAAATAAAGAATTTTTTGAATTGCTGTCAAATGAGAGGTAGCAGTGTTATGATTCGAACCGTTACTGGCTATCACGAAAAAAATGGAAACTGAAGCTGTTATCGGGAAAATGAATAACAGGTGTCCGGAAATGATGGATCAGTCGATAAACGCACGTGACACAAAAATTGCTGGAAATAACTATTTTTCAAGATAATCTTGCAGTGCATGCGAGGAAAATAATATATTTATTTCTCTAGCAAAAGAATTTATATTGTAGGTTGTCTTGCAAGATCTTCCAATCTGAATATTATTAAAAATTGTTTGGACAATTAACGTGGCCAGAGCTGTATACGCACATTGCAGAGGATTTAAAAACGATGATTTATAATAACTTAAAAATTATACATGTGAATCTTTCCTGAAAGAAATGATTGGTCATTACTAAATTAGACAAAATTCCACAAAATTTTAAACAGTAAATAAATGGGTATTTAGAACAAGTGTACTTATGATACATTTTTTAAAGTTGTTTTTTTTTAATGAGAAAAGACAAAACGTGATGTAAATGTTCGATTATAATTTGCTATACATCGATACGATTACACGTAACCAATTAAAATTATAAATAAAGCACATAGCAAAGGACTCCTGTTGTGCTAAAATGTCCCGTTTTGCTCCACGCATCATAATTTAGAACAGCATTTAAAGTTTACAGTTTGACATGAGATAAAGAAATAACCAATGTGTCAAAAATTCAGCTGAAGCAAATTAAAATCCAGTACTATAGTCATCTTGTTAAATTTTTGGAATCGAAAGGTAGATAAGAATGCATCAAACATCTACGTAACATCAAAACTGTTTCACTGAATATCTTTCTAATGCTTTTAATCGAAAAATAGCTTACGCACTGTTCTGTAGTCGATCTCAAATTAAATCGTGGACTTATTAAAACCATGTCATGCGATATCAATTCGATACGAGCACTTAATTTATGAAAAACATTATTGTCCCGTTTTACCTGATCGTTCGGTTTTGCCTTACTTTCCCCTGCTTGGAAAGTGTATAATATGTATCTATGGAAAATATGATGTATTTTAAAAGATGTATAAAGATATTATATATTTTAAGAGATATATAAAAATTGTACATATAATTATAAATTACTAAACAAAATATAAAGTATATAATAAATAAATAAATACTTTATACTTTGTTTAGTAATTTACAATTATACGTATATGTATATCATATATATGTATATATATATACATATGATAAAAAATATATATCACTTATGTATATAATATGTATATATATATATATGTATATATATATATACATACATATACATAAGTGACAGCAAAAAGCGTTAAATTGCATGGGACATCGGAAGATCTCCACGGGAAGGAAGGGAACGCTCAGAGAGGGTTTCGTGGGCATAGCTTTACCTCGTTCCCGCCTTGTGCAAACGTATGCACAAACACTTGATCTCATGTTTCGGAGGGCGTAGTACACGCAGGTTTACCAACATCACGGTCGAAGAGAGCAGACGAAACGAACGTCGGAGCTTTTAAATCTCAACAACCGTGTCTGTCCTGATATGGCAGGTTGGACCAGGCTGGATCAATCGACGACCAGGAATAATGAATGTTGGATGAGTAGCGTGATTGCTCGCCCCGCATGTACAGGGTGGTTTAAAAATGTATACTGTTCCCAGACGTTGTAAATTTGCATTTTCCGATAGATAACCGGTCGCTGCACGATCACAAATGGCCCGCTCTATGCTTTCCCCGTCAACCACTTTAAAATGCCTTTTCGGTTTTATTTGTTATTTGTTATATTTCGTTCGTGAAACAGTATTTTTGATTGGTTAAAATTGATGATCTAAATAAACGAAAATAAATGTGTGTTGTCCTAATTTTCTAATTTTTGTTGGTTATTCTATGATTTCTTCTACACACTTTAATCATAGAAGTGTTTTATACGATGACTCAGAAGTTTTGTTTATATAAATTGTTATAGGTATTAAGTTGTACATGTTATAGGTATATTAATATTTGTTAAATTAGTGTTTTCACTGTTTTAAATTGTTAAGCGTATCATCCAGTCTTAAATTAAAGATTATGCGTATGTAGATATTCTACATGTATATATTTATTGTGTATACTATTAAAGTTTTCGTTTTTTTATTTTTAAGGCTTCAAATTTCAAAATTCAAGGTATGACAGTCAAAAGAGATTTTATAACTGTTGCATATACTTTTAATATATAAATACATATATTTGGGACACTGTGTACATATTGCAAACGTTACTGCTTTGATGTTGTATTGGCAAGTAGCTGTATAATCACATGATTCTGTAAAAACGCGAAATGGCAGGAAAAAGGTAATCGGGTTTCAGAATATATTACTGCAAAAGACAAATTAAACCAGTCAATCAATTTTCGATTGGACGTCGAAGAAAACGATAAATAATCTATGTAAATTATTTGAATCGTGAATACGTCATCGTCATTCGTGAATATTTATTTTCTATAATATATTCTATGATAAATAAACCTTCGATATGTAGTACTTTCCTTGCAGAAATGAGCGTAATTAAAATCTTCAGCGTGGTCATTGAAGAAATTATTTGTCTAGATATTATGAACAGAAAACAATATTCTATGCGCATTAGGGGAATAAAATAAAATATTTAACGATGTAAAAAAAAGGAACATAGTTAAAATAATTTTTTGATTAATTATAAAATAATATGGTATCTAACTTTAGGTTAAAATTATGAAAAATTGTTAGGTGGCAGGGCAAGTATTGGAACACTTTTTATTCTCCGAACGAAGAAGACGACAACAAGGGTTGTTGAAGAATTTCCTATTAACGTTTGAAGATGATTGAACGATTCCGTGAAGCGTTTCCCAATTTCTATACCTACTGTACTTTTTATAGAAAGATATTCATTCTTATATTAATAGATATTACACATAATGTATAATATAATAATATATGATATAAAATATATTCCGTTAAAATAAAAGATATACACACATAATACGTTTATAAAGTTTCTGAATTTCTTGTATTATACAACAATGAATGAATAACTTCATCACCAAAAATGTAGTATTGTATTAACCCTTACAATTAGGCTATAAATGGGATAATATATCTAAGAAGGTAATTAAAAATTTCAATTGGGCAAACAAGCCGTCTATTTTATGAAATAAATCAATTCGATTTAGTGGCGGAGATAACTTTATCATTTGATTGTTTTGTTAAAATTTTCCTGCCTGTTTATTCATTTTAACTGAATTTTGTCTCCACGCGAAACAAAAAAAGAATTCGGTAGTTGAAAAGTTAACCTATTAACTGTGGAATTTAGTTTCAAAAGTCTCTCGTGCAATGTATTCCGAAAATCTTGTACTATTTATTAAGTACCATTAAGTGATAAGTAATTTGTTCAAATGTAGTCGCTAATGACTTCACTATTAATGTGACCACTTTAAAATAAACTCAAACATAAATAAAAAATTAAAAAATGAAGCGTGTACTCGTCAAACGCAGGACGAAATTAATGAGTGACCAAAGTAAAACTAAAGAGAATTACATGTTTACCTGAAAAAATAAATAATCTGTCGTTGAAGCAATTATTATTATTTCGAGCTTTAAGATGGCGTGTATACTCGTCAAACGCAGTTAACTGGCTAAACAACAATTTCGAAAGAGAAACTTCTTTTATATTTATTTGAAAAAAATGTATTCATTTCTAGAGGGTAGTGCATGTAAAACAGTATATATCAGTTTGTGTACCTTAGCCTGTATGTGGTTTATCGAGTGCTGCACCTTACGGTCGCAGGTCGAGGGTGTGTTTACACGAGAAATTTCTGCTTTCCGTGTTTACAAGCAGGATCGTGTCGAGTAGCAGTCCGCCAGTTGTCCGATAGGAACGTTCGCGATCGTCCTACTTGAAAGTCTGCGTGGAACATGTTTCCTTTCTCTGTGACTCCTCGTGAGCTTTCATCGTTGTTGATACCGACATTTTCAACATCTGCTGTAACCATTGATTGCCATGCAGGCTTGAATAGCAATACACAGAGTAGTCGCACGTCGGATTGTTTTACCCAAGAGGCACTCCGGGCGCACTGTCAGCGGTTTATAAAACTGTTAGTATTCACGAAAATAGAATTACTAAGCAATTTTTTTAGAATTGGGAAGGAAAAAATGATGAAATGTGGATATATCATAATTTCATAAATACAGATTATAAATAGAAGTGTTTGGAAATAAGGTCGTTAAATGGAAATTCTCTAAAATATCCACGAATCACATTTCTTAAAAACAAGATAATGAAACAATATGCAGGGTGCCTTATTTTATCCTATATGGCGATGTAAATCAGTCCTGGAAGTATTCTTTATATTTTGATGGGTTCTTAATGTACATAAATTTATCTCTTTGTAAAGATTGATCTGTTGCATTGATTGATACGGCAGAATTATATGATTATAATTGAAAAAATAGTAGTGACTTGCGTATATCCTATACATGTTCCCTTAGGGACAAACTAATTGTAAGTGTTCCAAATTACTGTCTTTCAAAACAAAAAAATTGGATTTGAAACATTTTTAAAATAACGATCTGGAGATAATTGTCTTTATAGATTAAAATGCGATACCGTATATGTGTAAGAAAATATATAACAATTGAAAGGTTTACGAAAATTTTGATATACTTCTGTTTATACACAAAAAACACTTTGGCGATTTGAAAAATTTCCATTTCCTGAAATTTTACGGGTATAAAGGATAAAAATTCCAAAATGAGTATTAAACAATTAGTAATTTAATAAAGACTGAACTAAAAATCCTATCAATGGTGAACGAGTACGAAAAGTTGTATCGTTACCTTATAATTAGTAGATTGTGAATTTTTACCCATTTATAGCGAATGTGTAAAATCCTTTTATATTTAAAATTTTAAATCCTGTTATATTTAAAATTTTAAATTCTCTTATATTTTAAATTTAAAATGATTTTATATGTAAAATGATCGTACAAAGTAGGATATATGTAAATGATCATATAAATATTAAATATTCAGCGTTATGAAATGAACTTTTTAATTGCAGTCTTTCAAAGTTACAACGGGCGCATCTTTTCAACCTTTCTCAGGTGACTGGATTATCTGAACCTATTTTCGACGAAATAAAGTTTAGCATTGTGCCCTGTTCTGTTTTGAAACGCAACTGCAACTTTCTTTCTCAGAGTTGCCTGATAAAGCAAACTTGTTTGTTTATCCGACGATACTTCACGCTTTAAGATTTCAAACTTTGTTCAGCGTTCCTTATTTGCGAAACGATTTACTTTGCGATGTTCACTTGTTCTTTATTCTGGACGAAAACGGTCAACATTGCAGAGAATTATTTTCTCAGTTCTAAGATTACTTTTCTGCTCTGAAAATGGTAGTATCTATAAATTCCTGTTTTATAAATCTCCAATAGAGAAGAAAATGTTTACACTCTAAAAGAATAAGTGATATATAAGACGCTGAAGTTTTTCGTAGCAATCAACGTGTTAACCTGTGTATGTGTCCACTAGCCATAAGTAAAAACAAAACAAAATATTCTGTTTCAAATATTAACCCTTTACATTCGAGAGCTCCGGAATAGCTCCGTTTAAAATTTCTCATTAAAAACTGTATAATTCTGTAACGAAGTATATTATAACATCTATATCTATAATCGATAGGAAACAGTAAAATACGTCTATTCTATTCATGTGCGTACCATGTATTCATATGTTCGTACGCTTTTTCTATTAAAACTACTTCGAGTTGCCGGTAATGTCAGTGAGAAAAAGCTTCGAGTGCTAAGGGTGAAAAACATTATTGCACCTGTTTCCGAGAGAAGCATGTTAGTGCTCTATAAATACCGGTGATTATCATCTTCGAGCATGAATAAATAAAAATCAGGAACGGTGATTAAAAAGGTAGCTGGTAGCTGTCTCGAAGGTGAATAGTTACTGCTACAGTGCCGTCCATAATTGTGCGTGGCCGTATTTCACGGTAACGGCGTGTGTGTACCGTGCATTCTATTCGTAAAAGATGTGTATGCACGTGCGCGAGGAGCACGCATTGTTGTTCGACACGATTCCCGATCCCGTGCATCACGGCCCATTCTTTCGCGCGATACAACGATTTGTTAAAGTGAAACCGGAGAGAAACGTTTTAGAACATGCTCGCCTCTCTCGCCACCCCTCCATCGTTCATCCCGCAGCCGCCCCATTTCTTGAAGTGCGACTAAATCGTCAAAGATCGTTTGAACACATCTTTCGGGGGGAGAAGTACCGGCGTAGTCTCCGGAAAATAGACTGCAACGGATGGCGAAACCCAGGGAAGGCAGTTTGACGGGAGGGTTGGGCAGGGGTGGGAGAACAGTTTTAGCATGACGAAACGGGAAACGCGATTTGCCTCGATGGCAGACGGCGCGATAAAGTTTTAACAGGTTTAGTTTCGGAGGAAATAGACGCCACGACGGCTAATACATTATATTGTGACAGTACATAGTATACGTCTGCTATTCTTCGTGGAATTCCTTTTTGTGCCACGTAGGACCGCATTAAGATTTTCTTGGACCATAGGTATTTCACTGTTGTACAGGGCTTTTCACGCAATTGGGACGGACTATGCAGGGTGTTTCATTTTAATATATGGTAATTCTGGGTGAGACGGCCCGATATCATTTAGATTGTTAAGTATTTGTAATTTCAATTGTTTCCAATTTGTCAACTGTGGAATTTTGTTTGAAAAATCTCTCGATTAGCGCGTAATAAAATAAAAAATGAGCTGTGTACTCGTTAGACGCAGGAGGAATGCACCTAGGGTATATTTCCATGGAAAACCAAAGCAAAACGAACCAAATAAAACGAATTACATGTTTATGTGAACAAATAAATAATTTATTGTTGAAGGAATTGTATAGTATCATTTCGAGCTTTAAGATGATGGCCGTACTCGTCAAACGCAGTTAACTGGTTCATAGTATACTGAATCTCGCATAGATGACTACTTAACTATTTTTCGTATATGTAATTTACTGTCATAAATGTATTTTACTTATTAGAAATAATTTATACTGTTTGAAAAGATTCTTTAATAAAAATATTTAATTACAAAGGAACATACGATTTTTTAAAGGTATTGAAATATCCTCTTCGCAAAAATGGTACGGGAAAACGGAATAATCATGCAAAATCATATAAAAATACAAAATCTTTATTTCTGCTAAATCAAAATTGCTAGCTGAATATATTTAATTGTTAGCTGATATAAGTGAACTATAAATTATATCAATTCTGATTTCTACACTATTTTTTATTAATGCTGTTTTCGTAAATCTCAAACATTATGTTTGAAATTTGTACTGAATAGGGCTGCTCAAAGAAACGACTTTTCTTTCTTAAGTAGTAACGTGAACTCATTCCACGTAGCGAATATCGCGGAGCTCGAAAGCACCGCTGTTTAATTGCTTGCGGATAATTGTCAAGTTTATGATTTTCGGAAAGAGTTCTAATTAATCTGTGATAGGCTTCATTACCCTTGGTTCGTTAGTTTATTACAAGCTTTCCTGTTCAAAAACTGTAAAGTTTCACAAATTATGACATCGTATTATTAGTACACTGTGCATTTCTATAACTAACAGTTATGAAACCGAGATAAACTAAAATTGTATTTCCTATAACAATAGTTTACATACCTTCTTTTTTGAGATTGTCGTAACTTGTAGAAAATATGAATTTAAGTTATTATTATCTGATTTCGAAAAACTAGAGTTGATGTAGGCATATTTTTTTTACAATGTGTATCACGATAGTCCTTAAATAAGAAATACTTTAAATGTCGATAAATTTTTAATTTTATTGAGTTTCATACGTTTGCAAACAGTATAGATACATAGAATTTTTGTAATTAGTATGTTGCAAGTCATATTTAAATGGAAATTTATTTTACATAATAATATGTATTCTATAAATGATTTTATAGATTAACATTAATATTTTCCACATATTAACAAATAGCATGCAACATTGTAGGTCTTAACTTTTTTATTAATATTCAATCATTCTTTAACACGTTTACTGCCACTAGAATCTTGACCGTTTTATATAACACTTATTCTTTCATGGCAAAGATAATTAGAAATAATTATTGATTATTTCAACATCAGTCACCTCACATATTGTAATTGTTTTTAAGCAGTTCAATGACAATTAACGCGTTACGGGGGAATTCTAGACCACAGCTTTCAAGAAATAAATTTTTTTCATTTTTCATTTCATTAATGTTTGAGGAATGTGTACTTAGGCTGATATATCAAAATTTTGAAAATTAAGGAAATTACAAATAGGTGTTTTGTATTTTCCGAATTACAAACATACTGCAAATCTTTACACAAAATAAAATTAATTGTCCGTTAATGATTTTAATATGTTTACATTGAAGTTAAGATAATATGAAATTTAATTTTATATTTTATTGTCTCTTGTTATCGTATTTATTTCGTATAAGTTCGCAAACATTAGTGGATTTAATTATAACACCGATTATACGGGCATTATTAATGACAAATTGTGTTAATATATCTGACATTTAAAATTGACTTGCCATTAGACTTACAGGATACGTTCTTGTTATCCGAGAGTAACTGGAGTGTGAAACTCAAGCTGACACAGAGCATTAGCATACGACACTGACATTTTAATCTTCTAGGATAGTATAAGGATGGCATTGATATATTAAGTTACGGCGTTATCAATTATAAAATACTAACATTGAAATTGGACAGGAGCAAAAGCAATTTGTATCGCTTATTTATGATCATGGCGTATCATGAGAGTTACTGTCAGAGCTGTCTATGTTTCTGAGTCATATCTGTTTTGCCTATTTCTGAGTTTCTGAAAAGTTCAACGCAAAATTCAGAGGATATGTTAGAGTCAACTCAACTCTATCGTATACGTGTCAATTTATATAAAATAATTTTTCGAAATGAGTAACGTCATGTTAATACTAATTGACCTTTACATGTATAGTGTTGTTATTTGACAATATATATATATTGTTTACGTTATTGTATTTGGAGCCTCCTCATGTTTTAACGATAGTTACAATTGTTAAACGGTTAAAACAAGTAAGATTTTCTATGTTCGTTAACAATATTCAGTATCGTCAGGTAATTGAACAGTGACCAATAAGTAATCACCTGAAATTACTTTATTTGAGCGATTATGGATACTTAATTACGGAATATTTAATTGAGAAATTAGTTGAAATTTCTTATCATGTTACAAAAAATAATTCTAGAAAACTTTGAACATAATTCGAATTCTCATATTCAGGAATAAATAAGGAAACGATTATAATAATTAAAATTAATAATATAATATCGGCCAGAATTAAATTAATGAAAATCCTGAGGATCCGTTTATGCGCGTACAATTACAACTTTTGTAAATGTGTCATAAATTTTGCTGTATAAAAAAGTATTACTATCCGATAAAAAATGTAAGTTTCGAAATTTCTCTTATCATAGAATTTCTTGTTATAATTATAACCTTGGCAAGTATTGTACCGAATGAAGTATTGGTTTTACCGTCGTAAAGAACAGTTATGAGATCCACAGGCCGCATTGTTAGAAATTTAGGGAGTAATTAAAGTACCAAAGGTGTCGATAATCTAAGAAATACTGGAGGCATCTAGAATCCCTGTAACGCTAAAGTTTCAGTGTACTAGATGGGCCAAGGATTTCGAGACCTCAGTGATTACCGATATCCACGCAACTCCGAAGTTACTCTAGCTTGTTAACACCAAATTCGATAAGTCTATGATCGATACTGTCGGGTTCCCCGATTCAGCAGTCACATCAATTTTCGTGAGTTCAAGATTAACTATCCTGTGTTCCACAAATTTTGATCATTAGAGTTTGCTTTGCAAACTTTTAGTCATCGACTAAAAGTACTTACTCGTAATTTGATGTGTGTAAAAGAAATACTAATAAATTTTGGGTATACAAATATTTAATATTAAAGTCTGTCAAGAGTATCTTTCTTTCATCAAGTTTAATAACAACCTTGTAATCGAAATTTTTTTATTTCTTATTTTTATCGAATGAAACCTTTACACACTAATTCAATTGCTAGTTTTTTTTAAATCAAAATGAGATTAAACACGATATAATTTGCAATACATTAGCTCATTTAGTAAATAACAATGACTTATTTACCTTTTTCACCTAATAAATAAGAAAATATAATTCAGATTACATTGTGACGAGTTTTAGTTTATTTACGAAATCTCACAAGTATATTAGTGAATATATTAATGAATGTTATATTTAAAATACAGTAGGACAATTGCATAAGGAAATATTTTTGTAATAAAACAGAAAATAATATGCATTTTCTAATTTTTTCATTTTATATACAGAATAACTTAGAGTAAAAAGGTAGGTAAAATTAAAATTCAATCGTTGTCAGAAGAGCTTAAATTTAAGAGGAATAGCTAAGCATTTTTAAAGATTGCTCTATTTAAATAATATATTAATTAATTTCCTATAATTGAAATAAGCTCCTTTTTACAATAACGCAACTAATTATGTATAGAAATTACTGTCCAACAGTCTATTCTTTACGCAAGCTTTTTTTATCTCGCATGATTCAGTATAAAACTGATTTTTAGGTGAATTCAAAGAAGCATACGTTTTCATATCAGAAATAAGTGTTATTCAGCAATTCTTTTATCGTGTTATACAGGGCCAGCAGTACAATTTTTAGTTCGCGACATGTGGAGTCCTACTGTACTCGAAAATAGAAAAAGTTTTATCATTGAATGAGTATTATTTCTTCATTATTTGAATCTGGGTCACGTTACACTACTCGGCAGGCGAGTCTCGTTGCGTTTCAAAGAGACGCTTCTCCTGATGCAAATGGTGAGGATGACTACCGTGCACTTGAGATATTTGGTGTTGGGCAATTATTCAATGGTTACTACATCTGTGAGTGTGACAGAATTATAAAATAAGCTAAACAATTGCATGAAAACACGTACGGAAGAAAAATAAGGTAGAAAAATCATTTTAGAAGTTTAAGAAATAAGGAAGGCGTGAAAAAGTAGGCTAAGAAGAAAGAAAGTAGATAGAAAAGTTGTCGGGAGGAATTAGGAAAGTAGGATAGATGAAGTTAAGAGGTAGACAGGAGGGTAGAGTAAAATGGAAAGACTGAAAAGTACAAAATAAAAAATTTGTAGTGGCGAAGGAAACAGTGTAGGTGGGGAATGAACAACAGAAGAAAGAGTTAGCACTAAATCTACTAGGTGGGTCAAATTCACTCATTCCTGGGTTCTCCTTTTAGAATCATTGAGAAGGTAATAAATGCTTCTCTGAGACGTTATTGAAGAAAGTGATTTAGTGATATGCAAACTGAATTACACTTGAATCTTTGTTCGTGCTGTTGTCATGTGTTGTTTATATACTATGTCAATTTGTGAGATCTGAATTCATACGTCCAAGAAATATATTTTTCTAGAATTTGTAAACAATAATAATCACACTAATAAGAACGTTCATAGTGTTTTCTACGAAGACACGGTTGAATGTTTATAATAATAATAAATAATACATTTTTATAATAACGAAAAAATTTACTTCTGTTTTTTGGTATGTCACTATTATTATTTTTTGTCAATCTATGTGAAATAAATATATACTTCTAAAACTTATACCAGCTTTTCTTTCGAATACAGTGATGCTCGCTTAAATTCCACAAATTCGAGTTCCAGCAGTGGAATTTAACCGAGCAGAGAAACAGTATGATGCTATTTGTTCCCAGGACTTGATTCGAGCACAGCCTGACAAAGTCAGAGAATCGATATAGTGAGCGGAAGCGGGATAGACACAATCCTCTGAGGATCAAGGGTCGAAACGCGAGACTTTAAAGCGATGCCGCACGTGTCAAACATAAATATGCAACGAAGAAAATTTCAATTGTAGTAATTTTAATCTTACCTTCTCAAATATACTGCTAGTGAATTTCTGATATTGTTCTGATCAAAATGAGTCGAAACACGATGGAAATCGGACTAGTCTTGCCGACTTAATGTAATTAACGAAATTAAAGGTTGATTTGCCTCAAATCGATAAAACTAGATCGATTTACGACGTGTTTCAACTCATTTTAATAAGAATTTCTTAGTTTAGCCATGGACTGATCTAACAGTACATGTAAGCATCATTTTAATTAATGAATTTATCTATTTATTTATTTGACGGGTAGATGTCCTTTAGTACGGGAAACAAAGAGATATAAATGAAGCGTAAGGAGTGTACAAAGCAACAATAATAAATTATAATACAATCGATAATGAAATAATAAGCAAAAAAAAGAAATGAAATTCGTCACATTAAAGTAAGAAAACAGATCCATTTTGTCTGACATTGTTTCCGAGTTACAACTGTCTGTATTATACCAATTGTTTCCCAGCTTCACAGAAATTGCTTAAAGTGAGGACAGATGGACTTTCGACTGAATACGAGACGAAAGTTTTGGTTGACTACCTTTTGCTTGAATACAAACTTTAAGATATCTCAGCATTGATCTTTTCACCCGTTCAAAATTCCGAGGTGCTGTTCGAATTAATTGACAATCTTCGATTATATGCTGCCGTAATTTACTTCTGTGTTATAAATCAAATCAAAGACTTGAAGCCTTCAAGCATCTCCATCAATTAAACTTCATTAGATTCGAAGTTTACGATTGAATTCAATTCATTAACGAAAAAAGGAAAATGACTGTTTTCAAGCTGAAGAAAGTTATTGAAAGGAAACCTTTGCACTCTTCGAAAGTAGCACGAGTAAAGGTATTCACTTTTTAAAATTTGCCACATAATTATGGAAATCTGGGTCTATCAACGTTTAGCTGGTAGAATTAGCAAATTAGCTGGCAAATTAAAAATTTTTGATATTTTTTCCAACTTTCCTCCTATTTTGTAAACATTTGTAAAAAAGACCCGTTTATGTACAAACGTTTTACCAAACTGTCGTCGCATTCACCGTGATCCTACATTAAATGGAATGTAAACCGTTTCTGGATTTGTATAATTTAAGTAAGCACCAATGTTAATTTTTTGCGGAAAAGAATTCTTTAAACTGCTGAGAACTTTTCCCGAAAAAATTAAATTATGCATCGGACTTTAAATGCCAGAGAGGAAGAAAACCACATACTAATCTCTCGTAATTTAAATATTTAAATTATTCATTAGTCATTTTCAACTTTAGATATCAAAGCTTGGAGCCACGATTGCGGCAGTATTCGACCGCAAAGGATTAATTTAAATGTAAACGGTAGTTCATTGCTGTGATAACAGATCTGTGTTCAACAGTTTCTATATGTATGCTCGTTACTCTGTTTATGAGGTACCTTTTTACGTGGTAAATTATAACATTATCTAGGCGGTGTTGTTTATACAAGAGCTGAATTTACTGACATCAACTAAAATTTGCTTTTGTTTTCTGAAATGTCGTTATATTATTTTTCTGTTGATACTTTAAACGTCATGTCAGTCATCGATGATCGCCATTTCCGAATCACTTGAAAACAATTATAATATTCAATATGACTGATGTTCCATAAAAATGTTTAATAGCGAAAGCTAATTGGTAATAGTGTAATGCCATGATTGTGATGCTGAATAATTAATAATTGTTCATACTTATATTTGCTACAAAAAAATAAGGGTTACGCGAAACACTAAAGATTTTCGTGGCATTTAGCGTGTTGATTTGCGTGAAACGCGTATGTGTTAGAAATATTTAAAACGCGCGTCAAACTTCAGAACGTTCGTTATTTGCTTTTATAATACACTTCTCTGTTTAATATCGATTTTGTGTCTCTATGAATTGGTTAAAATGAAATTAATTTGTATCAAAATATTTATTTGTCTGAATATAATTTATTAAACAACCATCCAGTTATAACAATTAAATAAAGTTTATATAGGAAAATACTTCATTTCATCAGTATGTATTTCTAAAACTGTTACCAAATGTTCTTTCCAATATTTGTTTTCTTTTGGACTGATGGACTCTATTTTCGCGATTTTCATTGGCGTAAAACGAATCCACGCGAAACGGATACTCCGCGTAAATGGAGGGACGAATATACTGATATTACAAATGAATTTACTGAACTGACTCAGAGATATTACAAGTGTTTCTACAATAGCTGGCAAGGTTACTTTTGTTATACCAAACGTTTATATTTATAAATAGTTAAATGGAGAATTCACTTTGTCAAAAGGATTATGGGAAGACGTTACTCACTTGACTTAACCAATGAAGTTATGACCATATGTTTTAGCACATGTTGTATGGAATCTACATTTTATTTTGATATATGTGGATTATTATGCTTATAATCTGTTGGGACAAGACAAAATATTTTATGTTGCATTTGACATTTTTTGCTAACAAGGAAACTTCAATCCGCTTCTGAAAATTTTTAAACTTCGCAGGGGTTTAAGAGCCTTGAAAGAAATATAGAGTAATCTTTTTTAACCGCTTTCGGTTCTTCAGGGCAAAAGCATCCCTTGAATGGAGATATATATACTACTCCGTATTCCGGTTTATTTTTAAAATTATAGCAAATATGAAAAATAGGTTCAATAAAAGATCGAATGGTTGTTCTTTAATTTATGGAATGATGCCGCTGAATTAATAAATATTTTTTGTTTAAATAAAATGCTCGACTATCGTTTTTTATGAAAAGTTTCGAATTTTCTTTGAAGTCGAAAAGTATATGCGGAATAAATGCATGTAACATTCACTCTGAAGAGCCTAAAAAGGGGCAAAAAAGTTGGTCGATGGTTCTCTTAAGGTTCTCTACACACTTGCAATATTTGAAGAAATGAAAGTTTCCGAATTAACGAAGTTTTTCATAATTAATGAACGAGTCGATTGTGGAAATTGTAGTCTCACGTGTAAACACCTATCATCAAGGTGCTAATACGCTAGGAAATAATTTTCGATATTTTTTTCAGACAGCAACCGTTGTGGCGTGTGTGAACGCATTTGAGATCAATGGTAGCAAGTTCAATTCACATATGACAGTAAAAAAATTAGATAAAATGAAATTGAAGTAGAAACACTTTTGCAAGTGACTATCAGAGAAAAATATAGCAAATTTCTTCCTAGTCTGTCTGCACTTTTAGGTATACATTTCTTTTTTTCTTCAAAATGAAATAATCGATTCAAGTAGATTACGGATATTTATGTCGACGTAAGTTACTCTAATATTTACCGCATCTTTTCTGTTATTTTACATTTCTATTAATTCACATCGACATTAAGCTTTATTTATACTCTATGACAACCGTTTCTACTTTTATGTCATTAATAAATTGTTTGATTGACCAATTTCAGTGCTTTAATGGAATCTTGCTATCACTGCTATCTTAATGGCATACGAGGCAGAGTATTCTTATGTTTTTTCTAATTTTATAATCTTTTCGCTTTTACTTTCCGGAGCTACCCCTATGATTAAAGGTCTCTTGTTCAACTTCCAGGAGTTCTCGGGAATTGTCCCTTGGTACAGCCACCTCAGTGGGGCGCGGTGAGAGAGAGGGTCCTTAAAGATGGCACTCTGCAGACCGTATACTCGTGTGAACCAAGCCGTAGATTGAAGGGCCATAAAATACTGACTTGCACCGTCGACGGTTGGAATCATCCTATCCCGAAATGCGTCCCTTATGGTAAGAGACATGCACTTTAATTTACACGCTTCATGCCTCCGAGACTTTAACAAGCTAGAAATGGCACGGCCAGCCCAGGACTTCACGAAAATTCGGTCAAGTTTTGGATTACCTATTCTCTATCTGATTTTCATAGTTTTTACACATCAGATCGTCCTATAAGTTCGTGCTGTTTATTTTTCTACCATATAAAATAATATTTAATTAACGGTAAAACTACCGTATCAATCAAAATGACTGGATTCAGCTTCTTGTTTCGCAATATATTAAAATCATTAAATACTCGAAATAATCTTGAATACTATAATGAATGTTTGAAGAAACTGTACATAATCTATTGTTATAATTTTTATAGGGATTACATATTAATCGTATTAAATGCTCGGTAGTCTTAATGTTAAATATAAAATTTGTATCACTTTACAATCTGTCGTTCTAGAATATCTTCTACTGAATCTAGTAATCTTTTTATGAGTATGAAGAATCTAAAAATGTTCAATGTTTTTGTAAGAGGGAAAAGTTCAAAATATTACTTTTCACGTCATATTTATAAGGTATCAGAAATTAACGAGGGAGTTTAATTTAATCAAGTTTATCGAAAATTCTATCATAAGAATGTAGCACCATGAGCAGATTTTAATATTTATAAAATCAACGTCGACGTTACTTGGAGAATGACCTATGACTTCTTCCATAATAAAATTCAAACTTGTAATTAGGCTGTAGATTGTTCTTCAAAATTCAATTACTAAAGTTAAGAACTGCGAGACTGAGGCAAAATAAAATTTTAGTTTATATACTTATAGTTTCAAAAAGTTGGAGAGAATGAAATTTCGTGTAAGATTTTGTTATATAATTTTTTGAAGATCTTTAGAACCCAGAATCTTTTAATCGCGTTATAATTGGTCCGACTGTAATCATTTTTTATCCATGTTACCCTAACACTTTTCTACGAACAATGAAGAAATGATTCGATGCAAACAATGAAAGACGCAGGTTCTAAATTATAAGGAATAGTGTAATTATAGAATGTATCTGCATCATTGCATCTCTTAGAATTCTGTGGACGTAAAGATATACAGGACCTCAAATCATTTATTTATTCTATTCTGCAATATTTTTTTCTAACTTTGATTAGAAAAACAGATATAGCTTGTAACATTTGCTTGAATTACCCTGTATAAGGACAAAGTATGTACAATACTTACATACAATATTTTTGAATATAATTAAGTAACTTGTAAAATACGGTTACTTTGGTTGTATTTGCGCTGTCCAAATTTGGGTCCACTTGCATGTTTGGTAACACCTGTTAAAATTTATCTGTTGCATTTTTCAGTTTTTTTTTCAAACTGTATATTTGACTAATACATATAGATAAGCTTATGTTCCGTTATTACAATTATATGTTACATGCACGTTAAATTACAATCATACGTTATATGTATAAAAATTCTTAAGTAAATATTGTTTCCAACACTTGGTTTGCGAATATTTATTGCTCGGTATATTCTACTATTTCTAGAAAACTTATTGTTCGTTCAAACCTGTTAACCCAGTAAAGTTTGGATACCAATAAATAATTCTTGATAAAATTGCAAATACGGCTCTTATGGATAAAACGTAATGAAAATGTCCAATGACATAATATGTATCATGCAGAATAATGTTAATTGCTGAATTTGATAATATAATTCTTGGTTAAACAATGGAGGTTTTTCCCTTATGCTTGACTGATAGTTCTATCCTTCATCGTACGCAAATACTTCGACAGAAGAGAAATATATTCTTATATTTTATTTCAATATGTATATAAAAAACAATTCTTTCGTGTATGATGAAACAGCAGGTTGCATCAAAATAAAAGGTAACAAATAACATCGAACCAGCGAGAGAAACGAATATTCGCATATTTGTAGATACCACCTATTTGCGTAAGAAAAAGCAAACGTTTGAAATCCGGAATAAACGTGTTGTTCGGGATTTATTTTGTTCGGCGTACCATTCAACGGACATATTTCACTACTTTTGCACGAATAGACACGTCTATTTTACAGCACGAAATTACAATATTGTCGGAGGGAAAAAATAGTTCGAAGTTTAAATGCGCTCGGTGAAAATCCTGGGATGTTTGGCTTACCTCTGGCATAGCAGCAGAATAATATGAAACGAAATACCGATGAAAAATAATGTTTATTTTCATAATCTAAACCATAAAATGAAATATTTTAATCTTGTATTTAATCTTGTATGTAAAATATTTACCTGATGTATGTTTTGACATTAAACACAAATTCAGGATAGAAATAATATTGTAATGCAGGAAAACGTAATATTTGACAATGCTTTTATTTTAGTTGAAAATAATTATTTTCATGTTGTGTATATAATTATTTTAAATCGATAATAATTATTGTTTAAGTAACTTTTATTATTCAAAATAATATTATCGTGTATTATTCATATAGATGTTTATTTTATGTCATTGTTATGTTAGTTGGAATTTTAGTAATCGTTACTTGAACTTTTATAAACATATCTACAAGGAAAATTAAAAGTCGTATAGATGACAAAAATTAGAGCTGCCCTCTTTTCTCCTTTTCTAGTTTGGAAGTCCCATGTAAAACTAAATGGTCATGCTTCCGAGTTACTTCAAGTTCTCTGCCGAATTTGTTCAACAACCTACCTTTTTCCCTCATGCAATTCGCTGATATAGAATATACCATTTAGTACTTCCATTACTGAAAGTCATTTTAGTTCTTCTTTTGGCAGGCACTGTGTATTCAATTTTCATTAGTGATCTCATTAACAATAAACAATTTTATGAATTTCGATACATTTCAATCTTAATAAAATATTTATAAATAAAATCTAAGCTTCTATTTCATCTCATTTTATTTAACACTAGAACCGCGGTACCGATCAAAATGACTGGTTCTGGCTTTTTTGTTTCACAGTTATTGATACCTTGAAAGCATTGATTATTCGAAACAATTTTGAAAATAAATAGTTTCACTCGAATACTCTACCGTAACAATTTTTATGGGGATCGTATATCAATCATAACAAATGCTTGACAGTTCCAGTGTTGAAACCTATTCAAACTAATTCATATTCGTATAAAAATTTGCAACCTAATAGCAAGCGTAATAAACTCCTAATTGAGATTGTATAGATCAATTACGCAGATGTTTCCGGCGACGATTAGCGCAAACGCGTGACAAATATATTCGCAGGAAAATCAGATTTAACAAACATGACAAGCTAATGCGAATAAAATTCGCAAATGAATTGCTAAACTCAATTACGAAATGAATCAGATACGTCCTCCATAATTTCCATTTTAAATTAATCGTTATCTCGAGTAAGTGTGCTCTCTAACAAGCTACGCGCACTGCGGTGGGCGGCAATGGCGCGTATCAAAAATAGAATCCAATTAAAAGTGAATAACTACAGTTTTTTTTTCGCGGCGTTATATCAAGCGGGATCATAAATTAAACACGGAAGATGTATTACGATGTTATCATTTTACGTGACAGAAGCATCGTCACGGCGGGAGTCTTCGTCGACGTCCCGGTGAGCGCGGAATTTAACGCAGCAGCTCGGATATATTCCTCCAGTCTGCACGAACAACATAGTCATTAAGTTGTTCCTTGATTTTACACCTTGGCACAAACCGAAACGAAACGGAATTGTTCGACGAGCAGTTGGAAATTAATGAAATACTCGTGATAGCGCGCTAACTATCTTGAATAATTAAAAACAATCGTTCGGATTAAACAGTTCACTGCGTTTGACGAATATACCCGTCATCTTAAAGCTTTAAGTAGTACTAATTCTTTCAACGATGAATTCTTTATTTTTTCATGTAAACGTGTAATTCTTCTTTGTTTTGCTTTAGTTTTTCATTAGAATTCTTTATTTTTTCACGTAAACATGTAATTCTTCTTTGCTTCGCTTTCATTCGAATATACCCTAGGTGCATTCGTCTTGCGTTTGACGAGTACGCATTTCGCTTTTTGATTTTATTGCGGGCGAAACTAGAGATTTTTGAAAATAAATTCCACAGTTAACACATTGTGTACCGGCTAATTTTCAGAAAACTGAATTGCGCGGATGGCAATTTTCACTGAGGTCAACTTATATCACTATACATAGCAAAACTCAGACATCATATTGTTATGTAATATGTTTTAAATAGATAATCAATTCGAATTAAATTTAATATCTTTCTCAATGCGGTGGTAATTAGCGAAGTTGCATAGCTAAGTGTCTTTATATAAAAACGATTTTTCTCGTTACCGGTACGCAATGGGTTAAGAGGTTAACGTCATTAACAGACATAAAGTGTTTTGAAAATTTATTGATATTTACGTACTATACAGAGTACCTTTGTTAAGATCTAAATCTTAAGAAGATTTAAAACCAACTCACGCTCTACATTTATACAAGGTGAACCAGTAAATGTTAGCACTCCATTATCGTTGCAATTTTTGAGGAAGCGTGAAAACTTTGTTAACCAAAGTTTCTCAATATAAAGAGTACTATACTATGACAGTAAAAGTTTTTGTAGATGGAAGAACTTCAAAATCAATTTCATTTGCTTTAATGGAATCATACATTTTCTTATGTAGTATTCGATGCAGCTTTAATTTTGTTGAAATCTTTAGATTTCATTTCCCATATTTTGAAAAAATGTTAAACTCTCAATTTCGAAATTTGTTAATTTTAATTACAGTACTATAATAAAGTAATGTTTGTTTTTATAATGTAAAAATATTTTATCACGTTCAAACTATTATTTAATTAGACACTTTCATGCAGTTTTTCGGATATTATTCAATCTACTTTTGGAAATCAAAGATTTGTAATGAAATCCAATTATATCGTGTAATAGAGCAACAATTCTTGTTTACGTGGGTATTCCTTCAATGAAAGGGGATGTCAATACAAGTCGTGTTTCCATACCAACGATCAACAACATCAGCGAGTGCTTGACATAGTTCTCAGCGCACCGTTGCATCCTTAAGGAAAATATCAAGTATCTAGCATCGCGAGTCATTGCTGGTATTTGGAATCCAGGGAAACTATTTTACCATCTCAATCGGAAGCAGAATGTCTGTTGTAGTAGCTCCCTTTGATGGTTTGCGTTCAAATAAAGCCTGTTCTATTGCATACCATTGATTTTGCCTCGAATCCTAAGTATTCGACATCAACTGAAAAATATTCAAAGAAGTAGATGCCTGAGAACCGCTTTACTCTCTTGAAATATTATGTAAACGTATTTAAATGTTCCTGGTGCTATAAGAATATATTGTACATTATTTTATTCGGAGCAGCCTGTAGAATCATTCTCTACAAAAAAGTCTGTTTAACGTTTATAGTCAATACACATAAGTTTTAAAAATTGATCATATGATTTAGTTAAAGCTAAAAATTCAATAGTATCTACACAAAAATCTACATGGATCTTTTATTGAATACTGAAAAATATAAAAAGTAAAATTTCGTTGCACAGTGTAATTTTTATAATGAATTTAAAGTAAATTTCATTTACTTATTAAAAATTTATATATTAATAAGTATCTTATTCATGTAGTTTTTTACGCGAATTACTAGTAAAATAGTTGACTAATAGGGAACTTGGTCGAAAATTTAAGTTATACTGTCTGAAAGAAAAAGATAGTACATCTTTTATATTTCTATGTTTCATACCATAAACTGAAAAAAATGTATATTTTATTTCGTGAATAATTTGTACAGGTATTTATATGTGACACAGTAAACATCGTCCGCAATAATCGTGTTCATAAAATTCTGTGGAAGTAAAAAAACAGAACGTGGAAAAAAACTGAGGGAATATGAGATACATACTGTATTAAAATTACAAACAGAACGTTACTCAGTGGCACAAACAGTAAAAATTATGAACAGAAGCCGGAAGTTCATTATGAATTTATAAAAAAAATCCAACAACTTGTGGAAAGAAAAAGAGTCTGGCCGTCGGCGAAGACTAACATCTGGAATGAACGAGCAATTTTAAAAGTAGCGTCGAATTCTCACATGACTGCGAGGCAAGTTGTTAAAAGTGTTGGAGTAAACACTAATGTGAAGAACATGAGACGTGTTTTATAAAAATGCAAGCACGCAGTACGAAGGAAGTTACTGAAGAAATCTCAGTTAAAGGAGGAACATAAAGTAAAACGTTTATAATTTGCAGAAAAGTATATACGTCTGAGGAAAAACTGGCGAAATGTGATATTCGCAGACAAACAAAATGTAATCTAGACAGACTTGACGGTTTAAATTATTATTATCATGACTTAAGAAAAGAACAACACAATTTGAGTTGTCAAATGAGAGCTGGAAGCGTAATGATATGGGTTGGTATTGGATACCACGGAAAAATGGAAATAAAATTTATTAGCGGAAGAATGAATAACAAAGTGTATGTGAAAATGATTGATCGGCGAATAAATACATATGCTACAAGAACTGCTGGAAATAAATTTGTTTTCCAACATGATAACGCTGCAGTGCATACTGCGAAAATAGTAAAAGACTACTTTGTAAAAAATAAAATTCGTATTTAAAATTGGTTAGCGAAATCAGCGGATTTAAATGCTGAAAATTATTGGGGAGTATTTGCCAGAGTTGTACACGGAAATGGTAAACAATTTGAAAACGTTAATCATTTAGAACCATGTATTCAAGATTAACGGGAGAAATTATAACGAAAACGTATTACAGGAGATCAGACTAAATACCAAACATTAAATATTTATTATTTTATTTATATTTTGAATATATATATTTAAATGTACTACCATTTTGTCCATCCATATTTCATCGACGCCACTACTTTTGTTAATAAAACTAAATAGGTAATTGAAGATCAATGTCTATTTATTTATAAATGTTAATAAAGACATTCTGTAGTAATTGTTATGTTAAGTAAATGAAAATTAGGTTAATTTCAAAATCTGCTATATTTTTGTGCTGAACTGTGTCTACATTTCAAAATTTTTAATGAGGTAGAATAGAAACATATGCAGTAAAGTATGCCACAACGAAAGTAATTGGTTCTCGAATCTGGTTCGTTATAGTGTGTATTCGTTGTAGCATACATTTAAACCTATGTAAATATTTACGATTAATCCGTTCGAAGCATACGCTTCACCCTTTGAGTGTTAATTATTTTATAAATTTGTCGTATTATAATCAAAACATTTTCCTTATTTCCATAAACAAAAACTGAACCTTTAATACTGTAACTTTCATTGTGATTGTTTTATCCACAAAATTGCAACAGAAATAAATTCCCTAAAACCGATATTTCCGTATCTCGTAAAACCGATACGCTTTATCTAATAAAACATCGTAAACCCGAAAACTGCCACTGAAACAAACACCAATAGCAAATAGGTTAATGATGCAAAGCAGTCAAAGCTTAAATTCAGAAATTTGTCAATAAAAACTGGAAGTCGAACAAACATTCTCTATCTAATTACGCGACAGACCAATTAAACGCGGGGAGATCCTTCTAACCTCATTAGCAAGGGGTTCGGGTCCGCTTGAAAGATTTGCTCGCAATATAGTCGTCGAACGATGCACGGAGAATAAAATGAAAGCGGAAAGACGAGTGGGGGGGAGAAGCACTTGAGATGGGGGTGGCTGGTTTCGAAGACGGTTCGGGCATTGAAGCATTTGCGAAGAAAGGAAGACGAGAGTAGAGGAGGTGGTGGGCTACGATGACGAATAGCTTTTTCGTAGCGCGACATCTCCCAGGGGCCGTGGACCTGAAAACCACCCTTTCCCTTGCGAACCTGTTCGGGATCGAAAGCAACGGGATTTTGCTTTGATTTATTGCCGCGGCCTCTCACGCTGCATTCGAGAGGCAAGACGACATCTTTCTTTCCGTTTGGACGGACACGCCGCCGCCACGCCATGTACCGCGAACACTCGCAAATTTCTTACCTCGGGAATTCTGAATACGATGCATCGAATGGTTTTATTATTTTCGTTCGTGCAAGGTGGTCTGACTCGTAGTCACCAGTGTATACCTATGTAACGTCTATTAACACTTTGCACTCGAGATGCGACTCACAGTTGCCATTTGGTCTGATACAGTAAAATTATAAAGATCAATATATTCGAGATGAAAGTCCATTTAATGCGGTTCCTGATAAAAAGATTAGGGTTACCATAGTTATCAACATTTTTCGCGGTAAGTGTTGAAAGTTTAAGAGACACTTTATAATAATTATCATTTTTTTCGTCATAGTGTTAAGGCCAAGAGTTAAGCAAAGAAATTAAGCTTCAGTTATAAAAAATTAGTATTTAGGGGAAATGATCAGAAAAGAATCAGATCTTTAATTCATTGTTGATCTTCTTAGAGATGGCATCAATGGTGGCCCTAATTTTTGCTTAGGGAATTATTCATGGAATATTGAAACGAGTTCTATCGTCTGATTATTGTTTATATTAATGTTAGTTATAAAAAAAAAACAAAATGAACGAAGTACGTTTTGTTAAGCTACATGAACTTTTTACATTGTATGTAAGCTTTTATTTAGTTAATTACTACTGATCTTTGGCTTTGTAAATATGTGCAATTACTTTAAAATTTTCCTGTATGCAGATATTTTGTTAAAGTCAAAGGTGTATAAAAGCTTCCTTATAGAGACTTCTTTACCATAACGTTAATAATATTCATTTTTTATCATTATCTTCTTCCTTCAGCACTGAATTTTTAAAGGGTGTTACCATCTCGTGGCTGTGAATCACGATTCTGGGAAGCAGAAGGTATCGCATGCTCTCTTGTACTCGCTTGATACTGATTCAGTGGCGTTTCTGCTTTTTCTATAGTACAAGATCGGCCACTTTGACCTCGCGATTACAATTTTAAAAAAGAGTTAAATAAAATATTCGCCGCTACCGTTACTCGTTCGAAAATTTAATGTTGCGGAAGCTTCTCTAACGTATGGAATGAATAATGAAGTTTCCATGTTACTTGAAAATGTTCATGTTTCGAATTTTCAAAATTTTACATAAAGACATACATTTTTTATATATACACCTTAGTATTAAGATATGTTAAGTAGACGATCTAAGTGGCTAATTTATCTTTATTTATACTATACTAAAGCATCTGCGATGAAAATTAATCAAATTTTATTCATTAAACCTAAAGAAAATTCAATTAGATATCACAATTTCACCAAAATGAATTATGTTAATAGTAAAATTAGATTTCTTCGGATTTCTATAACTGCTTATTTGTAGATATAGTTATACATTTCACTTCATTTAATTTGATCAGCAATTGTGACTTATGAGTCTACCATTTATAGAATGGTATTGTACCTTAGGAACGACCGAGTATTTACATTGTATATTTTTACAGAAGTAACACTAACTTCCGTGTATCTAGGAACGAGGATTATGAGTTTGAATCGACGTATTAGTTCTAAGTCGGAACTTTGTTACATACATTTAGTAATGCCTCCTATCGATTCAAGTTGCCTTTAAGTTGATGTTGACGTTTGATTTAGCGTTGAAGCTGGAGAGATCCTTTGATATCAAATTCAGTAGATTCATGATTCTACTGCCCCAGAAATGTAAACTCTCTTGCTAATTTGGAATATCCATCTAATTTTTAAAAAGTTCTCAAAACTTCCTCGTCCCGAACATAAATCCGTAAATAAAATTGCATTGTCGCTGATGAGTCTAAAAGTTTTAACTTTTAATTAAATATGCTGAATGAGTTAATGGTGAATTTGAGATTGGAGATTTAAAATTAAAATCAAATTTCGTTTAAATGTCTGCTTCTAAATTTTTTCTTGTAGGATTTCCTAGAAAATCAGGTGAAATGTCAAGAAACAAATATAAAGGTTTATATGTTTTTATTGTATAAGGAAATAGAATAGTGGAGTACTTATTATTATATAATTGGAATAAGTTTAGCATATTTTTTGTAGTAACAAATTTAAGCAAATTAAAGAGTATGCGTATGTGTATGAGTAAATAGCAATTTCAAATTAACAACGGTATGGTATACATTATGCCTCATGCAATATTCAGAACAGAATTGATATGCGCCAAATATTGAAGGTTATATGTTAATAACAATGGACTTGTGTTGAATTAACGAAAATAAACGAGTGTTTAAAAGTTTGAAAATTTGACTCTGTTAGATATAAAAAGAAGTTTCTCTTTGTAGATGAATTTAATGAATGAAAAATAAAGGGCAACTGTGTATCCATTAATTTTGTACTTTAAAAGTTCTCAAGAATTTTATTCAATATAAATATATTTATAATATTAAGAATTTTAATTAACGAGAATTACATTTCATACATACTCATTAAATTTTCATTACGCATGTTAGAAATAATTAATCAGAATACAAATATTGTGTACTTTTTTATTGTTCTGGAATACGCATTGTATGAAAAACAGTTCTCCTATCAAAAGGCATCCTGGTGTTCATTATTCCGTCGTCAAATCGAATAAAAGCAACATTCTTACTTTCCTGTTAACTTTCACTCATTCATTAATTATCGTTTTCTTTCATTTAGCTTTATTCACCTTTAATCGAAAGCGTACAATAGATAAGTGACTATATATCATAAATTCTGTGAAGTTAGAATATAAATACAGTTCCCACGTGAAAGAAAATAAAAACATGATATTGTTCAAAGAATTTTCAGTTATATTTATGTTTACCAGAAATATTGATTTACATTTTAATCATTTCTATTTTTCGTTTCCTATAATGTATTATTCGATTATAAAGCATTTTACAATTAATATGAAGTGAATATATCATATATTTTTCATTAGTAGTAAAAATTCGTAAAACGGAAATTATGTGACTATTATGTCCTTGTGATTTAATAAATTTCTATCGTCTACGATGGAAATTATTTATCATTTTTGATGCTTGAAGAATTACTCTCATATTCTCGTTTATTTTGATAAGAAATGTTTTTGCAATGAAAATGAGATGTAATTAGCTGCATTATTGATTGACCCGCTATTGCAGCGAAGCAGCGAAAACGGATTGTTTAAAGTCACAATCTTCGAGCACCATTTTATAGGTTTACGAGGTGAAAGAATATATGAGTACCTGCATACATAATTTCTATGAAAATTCATAAACATGTAATACGCTCTAAACAATTCGAATTTCAAATACAAACAGTAATTTTAATCTTCTTTAATCGGTTTATTCATTTCTCATTTTGAGTTTCAATAGAATTTCGAAGAATATAAAATGCTGTGGATGCAAAAATACGGTGCTTGGTTTGTGACACTGCTAAATAAAACGCAAGTGAACGTCGATATCGAACTTTATAGATCGTTATCACTCAGATCCAGGTGCAGAATTTTCAAAAAGCCATTACAACCGGTAGACTGCTCCCGATATACTTCCGGATCGAGTCTTTGTACGAAGTGCCCACTCATCGAAACGCTCCTTAAAGAAGGTCGAGAGGTCAGGGTACTCGACTCCGGTTGAGGAGCACACGACACACTCATACACACATGTACAGGGTGGGCTAAATATAGTGTTACGAATTGTTTCTTTTAAAGTCACACTACATATCAACTGCATTTCTTTGTAATTTAATAAAACTACCAGACCGGTCGAAATAACACATCTGGAAATTATTATTTCACCATGATCAAAATTGTGAAGGTGCTTTTGTGAACAATTATAAAGCAGATCTGTGTATTCGCATGAATACATGAGTACAGGGCGCTTCGAATCTCGAGGAATGCGCTTTTTCTCCATTTTTTAAAGACATTATGGAAAAATCACTTTAGTTGCTGGGTAGTTCTGGTGTTAATGGAATAAGATAACTAATTATTCCGTATATAATAAATTTTTATGGGATGATTACTACGGTGGAAAAGATGATCTTCATCTTAGTAGTTTTAACACTATTTTTACCAAAGATGCTTAATGTAAATTATTTTCTGAGTTGTACATTATGTAGATTATTTTTTGAGTGTAATCATTTTTTCTTAATTAACCTTTCGACTTTTCCTATAATACTATACAATTAATTTAATGTTATGTCTTTTTACTGGATTATATTAAATTATTTATTAGATTATATTACGTAATTTAACAGATTTTATTAAATCATCTCTTGGTAAAAATAGGTATATACAAAAGAGTAGTAATAATAGTGTTAAATGAAATGATTATTTTATTCCGATGACCCGACATATCGAAGTGAATGAAAAAAGTCATTTTGACTGATACGATAGTTTTAGTGTTAAATATTTTTGTGGGTCAGTATAATTCAGGGTTCGTGCTTGTTTCTAAACCTACCGTGCGTTGATGAAAAGCTAACACTCGCAATGGCAAAAGGGCAGACAGGTCATTCGAGTGTGCTCTGTTTACTCTCACTGACACGCGATTGAATTATGTAATATAGTAACCGTTTTAGCAGAAAGTATATTATTGCTGAAAAAAAGGTCGCGTGAAGAAGTACCACCCTTCTGATTATATTTTATTTATTTAATTATAAACTCATTTTCTTAATTATTTAGTTATAAATTAATTTTCTTAATTATTTAGTTACGAATTTGGTTTCTCAATTGTTTCAAGTGTATTTTGGTATATGTTACCAGTGCAAGTCATAATATATACATATTTCGTATACTTCTTTGAATAAATGTAGGAGCTTAAATTAGTCGACAAACGAGAAACATGGTTTGCCGATAGATAGCTTTAACAACTTTATCTTCTACGCTTTCGTTATGTAAATTTAAATATCCACTGTTTCGCGTGTATAAATAGTAAAGACTGTTAGAAAAGTTAATTACATCTTTTAATGTTTTTTTTATATACCTATTCATTATATTTTCTATAATAAAAAATTCTATAAATGTAATTGCTCAAATATTACACGTTTTCAAATAGTTATAACCGATTGTTTTATTATTTCAATTCTCTAGTGAATGTACGTATATATGTATAAGCATATTTAAATATACGAAACGTTTCAGAGACGCTTGTGTATTATACATTCAAATGTAAATTATGTTTAGTTTTACGTAAATGTTTAAATAAATGTTATTCTAAGCTTAAAGTCGAATAACGATGACTATACAAATATTCTTTCGTATCTTGTATCTTCTATGATATTTTATCCAGAAAAATCTTACACGTGTATTTTCTATTTATACTAGTCTATTTTTTTGTATATATTTTTAGACTTCTTAAAATTTTTGATTTTTCATAATATATAATAGAATTCAATCCCATAAGGCGAATCTACAATCTACACCAGAAGAAATGTAAAAATTGATATTGTTCATAAGAATTGTTTCTTTGATTTATTTTCTTAATTCAAAAACGACAAGAAAACATAGATAAAATATCTAAAAGAGTTAACAAAAATGAAGCAAACATTCTGTATGAATACACTAAATATGAGCAGCAAAGAAGATGTTATAGAATTCATTTCCCCTCGGCCTTTACTTCCGAAAATCATACTAATATCCACACTAGTAGCGTTTGTTGCTCGTATAAGACGCGTATACTCGTCAAAGGCAGGGCGAATGCGCTTATGATATATTCTGACGATAGATTAAAACAAAATGAGGAAGAATTACGTGTTCTCCCGAAAAAGTAAATAGTTCACCGTTAAAAAAATTAGTACCATTTTGCGTTTGAGATGATGCGTGTACTCGTCGAACGTAGTTAACCGGTGACTGTGACCACCTTAAAATAAACGCAAATAGAAAGAAAATAAATCGCAGATTTTCGAAATTTTTGCCGCAACCTATATATTCAGTCGCTACCGACCTAGCTGTCGATGCAACTTCAAATCCTTATGTAAAGGTAAAAAATAAAAATAAAAGGTGAAATCGACACACGCTGCAGTCTTGGAAAAAAAGCAGCTTGTGACGCTTCATTTGATCCACCCTGTATAGGCGCATACACGTGCACAGCCCCAGAACGGCGCGGTTGGTCATCAAAGGAACCGAGATATCACGATGTACCGGCGAAACGGCGTGCCTCTTTCGTTTGTCAACAAGACCGACCACGAGCGATCCCCTGTCGCGACCGCGAAACCGTAGATACTTGCACGAAACCAGAAAATATGTCCGCCTTATCTTTAGATTTCGTTGGAGCGAAAAAGCACTTGGTTCTGTCGCTTGTAAAAGTTCTAAAGAAAGGACAAAAATTGTTTTCACTCGCGGCAACGTTGGAACGTCGGGATGGGACGTTTGTTCGTGTAGTTGTTTAACCATTTACATTTCAATTGGCCACGAGTTCTTTATTTTATAACCGACAGTCTGTACAATTATTAATTTGTTCTGAATTAAATATGACTTTGTAGTTAAGCACAACTATTAAAAATATTCACGTTATTAGGGACACCATTACCATTTCGCGAATTCCCATGTTTAAACGAGAACCGAATTTATTTCGTTTCAATTACACCACTTGTCCCCTGAATTTATTTTTACTGCCAATGCGTGCTTTAGATACAAATTTGAAATACGAGCCAAAAGTAGTGAAATACTGGAAATATCGTTTTTACCGAAATAATCCTACGATTTATGTTTATACGCAAATTATTGTACAAAGTTGCTTGCATACATTATTTAAATTGAATACAGCTCCGAGAATAGACACACAACTCACAGAGTTCGAGTTTGCTAGAATCAGGTGACCTAAACTGGGAACTTTAGTTTTGCTAACTGGATAGGATCTATGTGGCTAGTGATGACACAAGAAAATCCAAATACGAGGATTCCTAGTCACGGACTTATAGAGAGGAATAGAGAAACGAAGATTCATGACGAAACGTTCGCCTTTTGGTTGTCCTTTGAACACGGAAGACGTTGTATCGCAGACCAGGATACTCTAGGATTTATTCTTTTTTAGAATTTTCCAAACGGTAATTAATAAGTGAAAATGTCTGTCTCCTCTGAAGATCAGTTTATTTTAACTCCGCGCCTTGCAATATCGTGTCAGACTTGTGGCGAAAAATTGAAATAGAATTTAACAAATATAAACGTCACTTAATTCTGTCGAGTCCGAATGAAATATTACTTTTCTATTCTGAATCGCGGTGTTTCAGAGTAAACGTAGGTATGGAATGACTGTGGAATACACTTGCACTTTTTTTTAATTTGAAAACTGTTTGGAAGAGTAGAAATTTCAGTAGCTACAACAGAACCTAATTTACCAATCTTGTACAAAAATTGATTGCCTATTAGCAAAGAGGGAAAAAGGGACAGGTAATCAATTATTTCCATTCGCTACAGTGAACAGCAATTTGTTTTTACTCCTCCCTTTAACACTGAACACACCGATAGTACTTACACATCTATTTCTACTATACCAGTCAAATAACTGATTATAAAATAAAGGTAAACAAGTTGGACGATCAATTTTTCTTATAGAAACAAACGCCGAAAAAAGACAAAAATTGGGAAACTGATTAATCGAACAGTATAGCAATTGAAACAAAGTTAATTTAAATTTTAAAACAAGTCACGTGACTGTTCGTGGTTCGTTTAGTGTTAAAATTTGTGGAATGTAACATATATCTTTTTGCACCGAAAATTAAAACTCTGGCGTATGTAAAACATGGCCATGCATCGGTTCGTCATTTAGCCGGTTTCGGTTAATAGTTGAAGGGTTAACACACACGATAAGGGTAATCTAAACGATGAGCAACCGACATTCGCGAGTTATATCGTGCAGAAACGTGCAATAACGAATTTTTGCTTGCTTTTATCCGATACCCTTTCAAAAGGAGATCTCGATTAAACTGAACTGTCTGTCTTAATGGAATTTTATTCCCGCATGATAGAAATGGACGAGTATTTTTCTGCATGCGACGCCGATTCTGGTCAGTTTTGATAGAACAACACGCGATACCTGAGTTATAGGATTTCTTCGATTTATAAACGTATAATTCATAAAAGCTGATGAAAGCGCAAAACCGTGTTGTACCTACAGTGGCTATTTCAAGTTATTGGCAGCGTTCAACACGCCAAATAATAAAACTGTTGATATTTCGACCTGTAACTTTATCGCGTTTACATAGTTACGTCTGTTTTTGCGCGTAAATGTGATTCGATTAAAACAAACTTCGTTTGACTAACGACAAGCATACTGATTAACCCTTAAGTTTTAAAAGTCTGTCAAATTATAAATTAATGCTGAAACATAGACGCAAACATAAACCATCCGCAGTTTCAATGCTTGAATATTATAGTGTAAATTAAAGGTGTTTTGGCGTTGTAAGTTGTGTAATAAACAAAATACAGATAAATAAAAATTTTGAATGTTCCGACAAACTAACAGTAGCACTTAAGAGTTAAGAATTTTTCTGATCTTTTCATTTCGATTAGTACGACTTTTAAGACATGTGTTAATTCTGAACGTGGCAACACGGCGAAAACATTAATTAAGGCTGTATAAAAAATTGTTATGTATAACCGAAAAGTACAAGATAAGTTACAGAAGACTAAAAGTATTATTGGATCTGCTATTATAAAAAAATTCATGAAAATTGATCATTTCTTACGACGTTCATAGATAAGTACACCCTTAATTGGTACGACAATACTTTAGTACAGGCTTATCCTTTTTATAAATGCAACGACGTACCTGGGTCGCTATAGGTCAATTAATCATCCAGATTATTTAAAAAATGTTAAGAAACAATGACAAAAAAGTGAACACTGTCTGAGATGTTTTGAATTTTGCGTATCTTGCATGTTTCATTATTATAGATTCTATTTATAAACACTTGCGGACCTAAGAAATATCATTCGTCATATTACAAACGACGTTATACCGACAATCCGCTAAAACTATTAATTACAAATTATAAATTATTGCGTTCAGGTGTAATACGTACGAAATTTGTCATTTATCTTTTCACTTAAGATTATTGTAAATGTATGATCCAACTGTAACATAGCTGAGTTAAGTGTTATGTTGCGATTGCATTTTCACAGAATAAACGTGCGTACTAGAAATCTCAATTCGATGAAAAAATCGAAAGCTTTGTAAGGGAAAATTGCTGATACCGGGACAAAATTTTCAAATGGAAACTCATGCTTGCATTGTGCACATGATTTAACCCGTAGGATTTTATTTTAATTCGAACTTTCGACGGACACATGTTCAGGACACACTTTAATTGCTCGTCGCTGAAAACTCGGTTAACAGTGTGGCCATTGTTACCGAATATGACTACAAATTCCTCGCGCAGGAGTGCGGGGAGGAATGGTGGACCTCGTATTGAAATAATGACGTGTTCCAAATAGGATTTTAAAAGTGAATGCGGATCTCGAACATTTCGCGTTTAAAAAGAATGAAACGCTCAAAAATAGATTTTCGTCAACGGAATGTTCGATTGATCGCAATTCGTTTTCCGTTTATAATTAAATACTCATGCAACGTGTCTAAAACCAGTAAATAGTCGCAAATGTTCTTTGTTTCCGAGTTCGTTGACGTTTTAAACACTGATTGATAAAATAATGGCAATTTACCGATGATATGTTAATTACTGAGAAGTTAATCGTTAAGAAATCCAATTGGAACTGTGCAATAAAGTAAAGTATAGCGTTTTATTAATTTTGAAAATTTTCACTTGTAACAAACATTCAACGAAAGATCGTTTTACACCCGTGTGCAATATAGAATGGCTCACGCAACTGTTACAGGTCAGTGCTCTTTCCTCAGGGCGGTTTAATAAAAATGTTAGAAAAAAATTGAATGGTTAACAGAGTACTGCGCTTGTAGAAACACATATTTCTGTAAGTGTAATGAAGTGTGCATGTGAATTTAACAATTCTATTACTTTGATGACAGAAATATGTATTTTCTTTTTGCTAAAATCAAATACTCCAGCTATTTATAGTATGAAAGTATAAAAAAAGTGTTAAGGTAAATGATTGATAAACAATTCATTTGTGACAGCTTCAAAGAAATTTCTTTAACAGAATGAATATTCAAATGCTACTTTATTTTGTTTTGAGTCCCTTATTCCATTTTTTCCCTGTGAAATATCGAGATATAATGAACATATCAAGGACACAGAAACTTCATATTTCAATTTGAAATGATTTCCTTTAATGAGTTTTGACACAATCGATTCTTTTAATGAATGATTCGTAATATATATTTGCTTCTCAATGTTACGTTAGTCATTTCAATATTGACAGATACCAATATATAGGGTATCCCATTTTACTTTATAAATTCAATTATTTCTGGAATTATTTGTTATTTAAAAAATGTCTCAAATGCACTTGTTTCTGTTTTACTGCGTTTTTGACGTAGAGAGATTAATACTTTTTTGTAGAAAATGACCTGTTGCGTCGATTGATGCAAAAAATCACACAATTATACTTGAAAAAAGTGTTTATATGAAACTAAATCTGACAAATCTAAATGTGATTTATTCTTCTTAAATATAAATGAAACTTTCTTTTCCTATTATCAATCGTTAACCTCTAAAGTAAATATAGCGATTAGTGTGACTTCTAAATTATTTTTATTTTCAATACATTATTAACGTCAAATTACTTTATCAAGCATAGTTCTGAAAGGAATCACAAGGCAAGTGGTTAAAACAGAAACAGTTGTATTTGAGACACTTTTTAATGGAATTATTAGATATGCGTCGTTGAACAATTTGTTATTTCATTTAAATGCATGTTAAACGACATATAAAATGAATCTATAAAACGAATGGAAAGTATTAATAATGGTCTGAGTCGAGTTGTTATTTAACATCCGTAGTAGAAAAACATCGACCACTTTTGTTGGAAACTATTGGTCTGGAGGTTTAACGTTGTTCTTTCGTTGTATTGTTTTTCTAGCAGTGAACTTTATACGTGGCGCTTGGGAACTCGACCCACATTGCCATCGACCTTACTGTTTGGACAGGTTTTATTTCAGTTTCTGGATAAGAATCGAATGCATATTTCATAGGTTGTTGAATTTTTATGTAATCGTACTACCGAATCATTTAACAAAAAGTATCGTAAGCAAGAATATCTGGGTCGAAGTATATCGTAAGGCAAAGTGTTAAACACTTATTGACTCATACCATTACCTTTTCCGTAAAAAGTCATTTCGATCGTAAGAGACGAAAGAAATTCCACATTCTATGGCACAACTTCTGCGAAACGATAGCCTGTACGGATCTTGGTACAGATTCGAGGGGACCCGAGATTTTTGCTGGGTCGACTTGCCAGAGGGTGTTCCGACGAACGATAATGTCCTCAAAATGTCGCACCACTTTAGATAGGCTGCGTAACGATTGACGTAACGCGTCGAGCACTCTGATCGTGGGTCCCACGATGAACATTTTCGGAACCGACGGCGTATCGGCGGTCGTAAATTAAATAAGTGATACTTTTATGGAAATATGAGACGCGAATGGGGAAGGGCGAGAAACGATGGTGCTGCGGCTTCTCGCAAGACTGTTCACACGAAAGAGTCTTGGGAAATGTACTTGTATAAAAGCTTTGCGATTTATTTGCAAGATACGCCGTTAACCTGCGTTATCCTCGTGGCAGCTTCTTATTTCGAATTCCGATGGGCGTGATTATATTACGATTTCGAACAGATTAGTGACTGATAATAATATTAATGGTAATATTTGAAAAACTTCGTTACAAGGGTAGTGGAAGTAATTAAGATGGCAGAACTATACGATTACTTTTAGAAGCTTAGGAAGTTTAGAAGGAATTTGTGTTATGATAATGCTCTGTTATTATATATTTTCACTTAGTTTTCTATATACCACAATTCATTTCCTGTTGATACCCCGATTTCGAAAGCAACTTGTACACAATCGGCCTCTTATAAATTACAAATGTGTAGAAGTAACAGTAATAAAACTTAAAGCTACATGTAAAAGTAAATTTTGACTCGTAAAGGTTGGATTTTCCCTTAGTTTAGGTTCAAGAGACAAAATACATATTAAGCATGAGGGAAATAATTTAAGTTACAAAATTTGTATTAAGTTACAGTGCAAGGGAATGAAAATAAACTTTACGAGTTATAGAGGTTCGACTTATCGAGACTCGACTGTATACAAAATTAAATAGAATCCAATAAGCTGTAATCTACATACCATTTGTCTATTTAAAAAATAATAATAATATACTCTATATAAAATTAGACAGAAACCGGCGGGCTGTGATCTATACAGGGCGAGGCAGTTAAAACCGGCCACCTGAATAATTTGGCTGCTATTGGTGTCATGAAAAATAAATCAACGGTGCTTGACCATTTCCTCAAATTAAATTATTTTCCATCGTAATTGGCTTAACCCAGACCACGGATGACCTTTCCAATAGGTCGTTGTATTCGTCTTGAAATACTCTATCAGAATGTAAGTAAAAAAATATACCGTTCCATTTAAAAAAACAGAGATGACCTTCATATCTCCTTGACGCCTCCACCTATCAAAAAACTGGTAACATCGGATGAGCCCCTCGATGCCAAATAATTTTGGCCTGATGCATTTTTCCCTATCACCAATAGCAGCCAAGTTATTCAGGTGGCCGGTTTTAAGTGCTTCACCCCGTATATTATCTGTGACGTTGATAGTCAGGATCATTCGTTAAAACATATTGTTGGTAAGTGCACATTGTCTGGTAGTGAATGGCCTTGAATGTCGAAATTGTTCCGGACACCATCAATACTTTGATCGATTCGTCCGTCGATCCCCCCAAAATAGCTCAGGGCCGTCGAGAACTCGAGAACGTTCCTGGAGTGGTTTGCAAATTTGTCGAGTGGTGGTTAAGGAACGTGCCCTCCAGGACGCGTCGCCCCTTGTTCTATTCAGCGTGCTTCAGGGGCACGAATTTCAGCTGCATGGCATACCTTGAATTCGCCACGATCGAAATAAGCTCAAGGATATCGTATACGGTGTAAAAGGTACAAGGACAGTCTCATATGAGCCATTCATTGGTCAAATTGGTTGATACAATGAAACAAAAAGTAGAGAAACGTGATATATGCGGGAATATAAAAGAAATAACACTAATGAAACATTTGGGTAACGAAGTGAGGAAACTAAAGTAAGAGGAACGGAGGCAGTGTTTATTAAAACGCAATGGAAAATTTAAAAGTGGATTCGATTCGAACGACTAAGGTACAATTTCTAGCCTCGACGCACAGTGAGATGTTTGCCTTATCTGGGCGACCAAAATTAAAGATAGGTATCTATCGACTTTTTACAAGAATATATGGCAATGTAATATACAATAACATGCAATCATATGGCATAATAACGATACATTTATTAATATATTATATATAATTTTATATAATTATGTAAAAAATTATATGTTTATATAGCATATATTATATGATATAATATACATAATAATACATCGTAATATATATATATATATATATATATATATATATATATAATATGAAAGAAAGAAATGTAGAAGTGAAAAATAACAGTTATATTGTAGAACCGATGTAATATCGATTCTGAAGAACTGGAACCGAAATCGATATAGCTAGAAAAACGATATACCTATGTAATAACAGTTATGACCTTATTTCAGTTTTCCATAACTGTTTCAGTCGGAACCGATACGTAACAGTTTGAAACAGAACCTTTTCAATCCCTGATGAAGATTGCTACTGATACAAACGCTGGTCGCGGACGTGTTAAACAACGCTCACTTTCAGCTTCAATAGATACTATTACGTCAGAATTGAACATTTCCGAACGCGATGCCAGTGATACAGATACCCATTTACTATTTCTAGGAAGAAATTCCGTTAATGACGGTGAGCGAAATCAGTACGATCTTTGTCGCGCATCCTTTCAGACTGAAGAAACCGTTGAATTTGATGGAGTCATCGATTCCGAGATATTGTACGGAGTCGAGGAGCAATAGGGGTTGCTGTACTTTCAATTAGACACGAACTCGAAGAACCGGGAACGACGAAAATTGCGGGACTTTCTTGATTGCTTGCCCGCTAGCTCGCTACCATAATATCGATTCGCAATCTCGCGGCTGCTGCTGGTCGAGGCATGCACGCGGGACCCGTGGCAGCTTCAACGCCGAGATTTAATGGTCGCGCGAGCAAAACTGTGAGAATTAAAATCGCCGCGAGTCCCGGCGACGCGATTGGCTGTTAATTTTGCTTGGATCCCTGGGTTAATTGGGTTTTTGCGTGACCAACAGCATTGCGCCTCTATTTTCTGCGCAGGAGGCCTTTAAAATGACATTACAATTTTTAGCGTTTACCAATTTGTCAGCGAATCAATATTCGAGGACTGCGTGCTTTCCCTTGACAGAGTTGTTATAGTACGATGACAAACGTATTTGTAGAACGGAAAATGTCGTGTTTTGAAATCAAAAGTACTAGAAAATTATCCGATGATATGTAATTTGCTTTTCTTTTTAATTCTTTGTTGCATCATTGTCATTAAACGATTGGAGAGTTTAGAGTGTTATGTTAAAACTTAATTTGTTTACGTAACTCATACTTTTTACTGACATTGCGTAAAAATGCTGAACTGCCGAAAATAATATTTTTCTAATGGTTAATGAAACATTCTTTTATAAAACGTTATGTGATATGTTGTTTAAATAAGATTTTTTTAATTTTTAAAGATATGAAATGTGTAGGTGCAGAATTTAGTAATAAGAAAAATTAGCCACTTTATTTAAGGTTGAATTTAACAACACTCGTATTGAACTTTTCTCATTTTCATCACATTATTTCTATTAATATTATACATTAATCATCATCATCATCATCATCATCCTCATCCTCATCATCATCATTACCAGCAGCATTATCATTGTCATCATAATCGCCACCATCATCACTATCATAATCATTATTTATTATAATAATCCAATGATAACGATATGATAATTTGAATACACCACAACAGTAACGAAGCACTGCAAACAGAAAAGTTGGTCATCCATTTACCTCGGCTGTACCAGCAGCACTCCATTAATTACAACTATAAAATCTGCGCGAGTCAGTACTTTCACGTAGTTCCGCGGATGCTTGAGAATCAAGTAGCCATCAAATCCGACATTAGAAAATTTATGACGCTCGATAAAGAGAGCCGTGGAACTGTATCCGAGCAGTCTATCCAGGGTCAACGTGTGCGTCGAAGTTCTGGAGTACGGTGCAAGTTCGAGCGAAACGAAATAAAAGCAAAAGCAATATCATACCAGGTCGTGGCGAAGAAAAGGGGAATGAAGAAGAAGGAAGAGATGAAGGAGAAGAAGAAGAAGAAGAAGAAGACGAAGTTTTTTAGCCTGAACGATGAACGGAAAACGAAATCGGTTAGTATTCAGAACGGGGATATTAATTTCCGGGAGAAGCGAGCAGAAGAAATGCAGCTGGGGACGCGATTACGGAATTTTTATTCGCATTCCCTCAGCTGCGAAATGCCATTCCCGTTCTTTTTCTTTATCTCCCTTTCAGCCCGAGAAGCTTATTTCTCGCGGCCGACTTAGGTATAGCCGGCATTCCACGCGAAAATCACTTTCCATTTCGTTTGCCTTTCGTACCTGCTTATTGCCAAAAATGAAGACAAATTCTACTGCGTTGCTGTCGCCAGCGATACCTTTATTTGTAAATATCGTGAATATTTTTTTAAAAACTGGATGAAACATGAAAATATTGTTTGGAATGAATAATATCTCGACCACTGTAGCTTTGAATATTTCATAAATCGTTGACATTTTTTATCGAATTTTGTTTACAATTTTTGTTCTGTATGACTTCTATTTTTTATTCCAACTCAGGTATGTAATAATTTTGTTCAATTATCTAGTTTTCCTTACTTATATATTTGGGTAATTATATATATATGATTAAACAAATGTATATGGATTATTTTATAAGATTACATATCGATTAAATTTATCCTGAAAATAATGAACTAATCAATAATTGAAAAAACAAATAATTATTGGTTTTGTAATTAAAGTATGTAACGATAGCCGGAGAAGAAACTGCAAACTATTTTATATTATATTATACTGTAATATATTATTATTATTACAATAAATAATTTTTTCAGTTAGTTTATGTACTACGTTGAAATTGTATTACCCTTTTGTGTTCTTTGAAATATGAGAATATGAAATTTTAAAATACAGAAAAATGTATTGGTGATCGAATAAACAGAATTGACGAAAGTTTTCTTCTTTTTCGTTCTCCGTTAACCGCGAGAAATGAACTCGTGTTATTTTAAAATACGTAAATCTGCTTAAAATATTCATAGATATTTCCACTTTGGTTACGCAGTTTCATTTAGCAGTAATCTTTCCCTATGAACTGCAATTAAAATCTCTTTTTATTCGAATTTCACATGTTTAATGCTTGTTACAGCTCATAATTCATTGTGTTCATCAATTAAACCACAATAAAAAATGTTGTTGTGTAAAATATCCACTAACCGCAGAGGGGTGTTGTAATATGGTACTGTATATACAAACCAGATGCACTAGCCCTTGTGTGCCGCACCCAAAACAGGAAGCACGATTGCATTATGCGTGGTCGAGATTCGATCTCGATCACGATCATGCGATTATACACATAAGGAAGTTAATTAGCCAGTAAACTTTGTCATCTTATTGTCTTATATTTGAATGAAACTCTTCTGAGTTCAAGTATGGTTCAAACATATCACGTTTATAAATAAACGAGAATTTCACAATCTCTTATGAAATATAAAAACAGCAAATTTTAGGTTACGTGTAAAAGGAGATGAAATTTTACTTGATAAATAAGTAATAATACGAATATTGTATTGAACAAAATATTAAAGAAATTTATAAAATGTTAAGAAAAAGAAATATGTAAGTTATCTGTTGTACGATATTTTTAATACATTTCTCCACATTTTTTTAACATATAAGTTTCATTCGGATAGATATCTAACGGTATATTATAATATGTATGTAAATATTATAATTAAAATATGTCTCGTAAGAATTTATTGAGATAATAAAGAAATTAAATAAATTATAACGCGTTTTAATATATCTTTTTTAAAAATACGACAATTTCTGCGCACAGAAGGAAATTGTAATTGTCCGGATAAGTTTAAACAAAGTGGATTTAACGATTCTCTTTCCTAAAAAAAACAAGTTGGAAAGATATATAAGAAATAGTGTTATTCATTATCTTTTGCATTAGTACAATGGTGAACTGATTTATAAATCAAAGAATGTAGTATAATTACATGCGTGACGTGAACATGTACCCTTATGATAAGAAAAATTGTTAAACAGTAAAACGTATACATATAAAATTTTAATTAATAATAATTTCTTAATTACTTTAGATTTTCTTATTGTTAGTATAGTACATAACGTAAATCTTAACTTCAATAAAATTTATTATTATTAATTAAAGAGATTAGACAAAGTCTAATGAAATCCATTATTATGAAAGCAGTCATAGTTATAAAACTGTCATTTGTAATAATTATTATAATCATATGAAAACATATTTTTATTTGTAAGTAAATAGATCTGTTCAATGTTATTGAGTAGTTCAAACCCCAACTCTTTATATAAATTATATTACTTATTAAGAGTTTATCAACTCGGACGCTTGTGTAATTATTGTCATAACTTCTTGGTTTGTTATGACATTGTATGTATGATTACGCATTATTGAATTATAAACCTCTATTACATCCATTTAATAACTTGTTCAAGATAAATATAAGTTTCTTTATAAAAACACTGTACATTTATATACCATATTATATTATATTGTACATAGTATATTTTAATATTGTTATTACAGGCGATTCATGCATGGGTACTATAGAACTGCACTCCAACTTTTCTCGATATGTGAATATATTTATTAATTTTATCAAGAATAAAAAATACTTACTGTCAAATAAATTGAATAATTTGCGAATTTAAAGTAATAAAAAATATACCGTTTAGTTGTACGGCAACATCCATTCATTCAGTAGACACTCTGTATGTTCCAATAATTCCATCAAGAAAAGTGTCTTCGATGTACAAACTCGCGCGTCATCTTGGGCGACATGATCCGCTATGATTAATAGTTGTCGATGTCAACGTGGTTTTCACGACCCCGGTACATAATAGCTGGATTATCATTGAAAAGGAGGAACTTCCAAAATCACGTAATTACGAATTACTTTAGCAGCTTCTCATGATGTTCATTGCGCAAGCGACGTATCGATTACAAGTTAATTCAATGCGGTTTCCACCCAACACATGAAATTAAATTCTTGTCAAATTGCCAAATGCATAGACTGTGATTTAGAAACCTTGGGAACAATCTTGAACGTGAAATTTATTGGTTATTTAATTGCATCAGCGTGAATACACTTAATAATAAATAAATTAAGAATTTTCTTTGTTAAAATATATGTATTTCTATTTATTCTATTTAGGTGCTCTGAGAAAATGGGATCATTCTAAATATTCGTGTTCACACAAATAAAAATCATTCTTTGTTGTTTTTTTTGTGAAATATCTACTTCGAGTGCAAAATGTTAACTATTATAATTGGAAATTTACTAATATAATTACTGATAATATTAATTATTGTTTATAAGGGCAACAATCATGACTTTCCATACTAATATGTTCAATTAAATTGGTTGTGTCCTTATTACATTTTAATTTTTTAAACACACATCACAGATAATATATCATTTCTGAGGCTAGGAATGTTTTCCAAGAATATTTCTGCGTATTTGTTATCTATTAGAACCCGAATGTGTATGGTAAACTGAACCGTACGGCGATCATGCGACAATTGATTAAACAATCTATTTGTGATTTTAATCATTACCTCCGGATTGTTTATTTACCGTTGCACTAAGGTAATGTTTGTGTTTTGATTAATACCGAAGAACACACATTTCAGAATACATATTAGCGTAAACACTTCCTGTTTCATTACGTGTACAAACCCGTTACATGTAATTTCATTATACAGAACCTTTTATAAGTAGAATCCACTATTTCTATGTATAATTCGTGCTGACCCAGGTATACAATTTTTGCTTAAAAATGTATGCATATAAAGAAACGTGAATTCCTTACTAGAAATATTTTAGAAGACAGATGGACCAAGCAAATGAGAATTTTTCCATTACACTTAATTGTAAAATCTTGATTTTTTACAGAGAATACAATTGTAAAACATTGTGTCTTCATACAGAATTGATGCTTCATCAGTAATTTATACACATATTAATTTTTGAAACCAAGGTAAAGGAATTTTTCATTCAGATTATAATTTTATTGATCTGAAATTACGCTCGCGTGAAAAGTTACAAAGCTAAATCTAGACTGTTGTAATTTTTCGTGATTCTTTTCTATGAAAAAACTGTTTGTGCATCGTGTAACAGTTGGGAAAGTAAACATGCTTTTTCGTTTCGAATATTTTGCACGTTCAGGCGTCTCTTTAGACTCTTAAACGTTTATTTTGTAAGTCCACGGTGAAATTGAAGATTAGGTAATGCAGGGTACACGAACAGGGGTTGTATGATCAGAATTGTCGATTAATGTGTATCTGCAATGTGTATCTGATGTGTGCTTAATATACCAATTTGGTATATGTGTTTAGTTTGTGTATTTAATACGTTAACACTGAACAAACACTCATGAGTGCTTCGATACAGTCGAAACGTTTGTTTTTTTCAAAGCAGAAACTACAAATTCAAGATGCTCCATAACGATTGTTATACTGTCCTTAAGTTAAAACGATTAATCTATTATCATTTGTTAATATATTATTTTCAGTTAAAAATTTGTTGATACCTTCGATAAAAATAGCTTTAAGAGGGTATTCAATAATAATCTAGGACACTGGAAAGTATCGTGAGAGACATAATTAAGCCTGATTCACATTGCCAATCAATAGTACGATCAGATCAAATCAAATCATAGCTGGTTATGATCGTTGCCAATATAATAACATGTAATTAAGGGTAAGCACTCACAGTTGGCGGTACGGTCAAGTTAAATCGAAAATTGATAGTAGATTCGGTTTGCCGGCGATCAAAATGTGCGGTACTCTTGATCAGATTTGATCCGAACGGCAACTGTGAGCTACTAACGATCAGAAACGATCATGGGTGACGAACAATTAATAGAATTTCTGCTATAATAGTGAATTATATTTTATATTATATTAATATTTATAATAATATATAATATTTTATTGTGTGGAGACAATGAATTATGTTATATTATTTTAATCACAGAAAATGTGACTCTTCGCACAAAATGAAAATATGAAAGGGAATCAGAATAAAATGAGGGTACAAAGTAAAAAATTCGCCTTCTGTGCGACGACTATGTAACATTCGATTTACTTAAAACCGTCATGTGTTTTATTCAAGTGCAATGTCTTCCTCATCTAAAATTTATGCAATTTTTATTAAATTGCATGTAAAAAAAATTGTTCCTTTTTCGAATGAACGAACAGAAATGAAATACACATTCATACCTTAATGAGAAAGTCTAATAACTGATAAAAATATCTTTTTAAGGATATTTTATTAGGAGTTTTTAAGGTCACTGATACTTTTTTATACAACTACGTATATTTTTACTGCATCGTGTACCTTAATAAAAAATACATTCAGACATACGAAGAACGTGGCATGGCTTGAAATGACATTGATATCCAAAAATTTTAATTTTACGTATATACTTATCTCTATCGAGATCGTAGGCCTCTGCTGAGGTGTCTGATAAATTTGGGGATATGAAGAAATCATTTTTATCCCAAACATTTCAAAAGATTTTATCACAAAATGCTTAAGGCAGTACCTACTTTTTTAAAGTTATTACCGTTATAGTAGATATTCAAAATGCTGTTCTACTATGATGAATTGCGTGAAACGATCGATAAGCGATTCCAATAACCTTTCGATTGCTTCAGAAGCAATAGCAGTACAAGCTCTAACTATTGGATTTTTCATAGACTCTTGTGCAGTTGGGCGTTCGTTACAAATTGTTTGTTTCAATTTTTGGCAGAAAAAAAATTTATTGGAGTGAAGTCCAGCGAACATAGAGGCCATGCAATAACTCCATTACAACCAGTCCATCGGTTTGAAAATTTGTACTTTGAAGTATATTTTACAAAGCATATTTGTAAAGAAGACATCAATGACCTTGAAAATACAAATAAATCACGTTAAAAGAAACATTTTCACAAGTTATTGGCTCTTCGATAGTATTCATGTTAGGCAACAAATATTCTTTGTCTCATCACAATTCGAAAATATTTTTAATATTTAGATGTCGCCGTTTAAAAGAATCATCTTGTATATTTATTTTATTTTGAAAAATTTCGCTGCGCAATTAAGACATTGATTACCGGCTAATTTTCAGAAAACTGAGCTGTGTAGGCGGCAAGTTTTAATGAGGTCAACTTATATTGATATATTAAAAAAAAAAGATGAAACAATCAGTTCCGATCAAATTTCATATTTTTTAAATGATATGGTAATTAGTAGAGTTACGTCGGTAAGTACCTGAGTTTCTGCAAAAGTTTCGGGAAAGCATGCGATAGTCATAAATAGGTTAGAACTAATGGTTTTGTTATTTTCTAAAATATTCCCCTTCGACATTAACACATTTTTCATGGTATTTTTTAACGGGTTCTGACTTTAAAAATGGAAAGCTTTACAAAAATAATCCTAAGCAACTGAATGGCAGCGCTAGAAATGTCGAATTCCTGAAACTTCTGCAGTGACCCACATATTTATATAAAAACGACATTTCTCGTTTCCGATACGCGATGTGTTAAGACAATATTTAATCTGAATTAAATAACAACGAATTTTTGTAAACAGTATAAACTTCAGAACAGTCATTATTTGTTTTTATAATCAATAACATTTTCTTGTTATATCATCTTTATGTTTCTCTGAACTGGTTGAAATGAAATTTATCTGTTTCTAAATATTTATTTCTCCTGGTATAATTTATTAAATAATCATCCAGTTGTAACTATTAAAAAAAGTACATTTAACAACATACTTCGTTTCATTAGAAACTTTCTTTCTTCTAGGATCTACTCAATTTTGAACAAAGCAGTTGTAAGACAAATGTCATGGTCTCGTGTTATTATTACTTACATGATCTTTCTTAAGGAAACAGTAGTAACCTGCAGGTTTCAGTGCTCGAATGAACATATACGTTCACTCGCAACAAAGTTCTCGTCTTAGCCAAATCTCGAATATCCCGGTGTTAAAGTTACTTGCTACGTCGGGAACGTATACGGGGTGTGCATGTTCGAAGAGGCTCACGACTTCGTCGACGTATTGTCGTGATTCAGTAGCAATCTTGGTCCTTGCGATAAACAATATTAATACGGTAATATGTGCATACCCACGCGTCGTGCATCTAGAATCTAGGAATCCCTATGCAGGTTGAATTTAAGCGATCATGCTCGTTGCTAATAGCGAATCTCATCAAGATCAATATACAGGCGTAGCTTATCATTAACATACTCTATCATATGACGGAGTTGGGTATATTTTGACGCATATTACCTACTTTCGATTAGAATTAAGGTATCCCGCCGTTTCATCATACAACTAACAAGCGTAATCCATAGATAATTGTAAACAGTGTAACTATTATACAGTATTTATTTAATGAAATTTTATAAGTTTTACTTATGTGCAATGAATAAATGTTGTGTTTCAATTTATATGTTCTTTTACTTTCATTAAGGGGATATTCTGGTCTGGTCTTTTTTATGCTTCTTTAAGAATTCTCTGAGAAAAGGTTATTAGTTATTAATTAAGAAAGTTATTAAAATTAAAATTATCATGTTTATTAGAATTATAGAAGTTATTAGTAGAAGCTTAGTGCCATAATATTTATATATCTTTGAAAATCAATTAAAAATTTTCTTGTTCAACAATATTTCAGAATTGCTGACACGGTTAGTATGTGTGATACTAAACCATGAGTATCCTGCTAATGACAGTCATCGAACGCACGATTCTTCTACGCGCAGAATATCGCATCCTGGGGTCACTGTATAAATTGAATTAATGTGATTGGTTACATACTCTGAAACACATTGTTGCGATAATGTAATTTGAATGTGTATAGCAGATATAATATGATTTCAATGAAGATGCGGAGCACCATTTTAGTGGCATGCGGATTTATTAATTTGAAATAATTTGAAATAACTTTTAATTCTTAATTAAATTCACTTATTGTAATATCAATATATCGGTATTAACAATTATGATGACAGGAACATTGTATTGATTTTTGGTTAACATTCTTCCTTAAACAGTATATGATAATAGATTCTGCAATAATTCAAAGTGTTTTCTAGATCGAATCTGATAATATTTCATATATAATATAATATTTTATATACAGTGTAATTTCTTTTCTGTTTTCATATATCAGCTTATTAAATTACCTAGTTCTCCTAGTGAACGTTTCATCGTTAATGTGTTGTAACGTAAAATCTACGTGTGGAATGAAATATTTTATTTTTTTAATTATTTGAAATATTTGCTTGAATATTATATTTAAGAAGGGGATAAAACAAATAAATATATAGTTTTATATAGTTTTATATACTTTTATATGGTTTTATATACTTTTATTTAGTTTTATATACTTTTATTTAGTTTTATACAGTTTTATATAATTTTATACAATTTTATATGATTTTACAGAATTCTATATAGAGTTTTATATAATTTGATCAATTATACATACTTTTTATTTTGGGAAGTTAATCACTGTAGTAAATGAACTTTTGAAAACAGATATTAATTTAGTTTATTTTTATCCGTTTGTTACCTTTAGACAATAGATTTCAATACTCTCGGAAGGACCTTTATCAAGGCGATGACCCAATCTCGACATCACCGTCGCCGGAAAAGGTGGCGAAGGATCGGCTGAAGGCTCGTAAAAGAATCGGCGAATTGAAGAAACGCAGAAAAGCAAAGGAAAAACGGCGAAAACAAATTGCTGAGAAATCTTTGTCCGAGTCGCCCCCAGCAGCATCAGCTTTCGTCGCCTTAAATGAAACAATAATGTCGCGGTTGGATTTGAGCTGCTTCATGAAAGCTCGCAAGAAGGGATTTGCGAAAGCCCCTCAGATCGAGCACGCATATCCTGCCAAATATGCTAGGTTTGTATTCCATGTCTTTCAATCTGAAAGCGCAAAGTATCTGCAATAAAAAGTTATTACTTGAAACATATTTCTCCATTTAATTCACATTTGATTCACATTAAATTTTGTTTTAGTTACAAGTTATAAACTCACAACAAGGAGCATTTAAATATATATACTAAAAGATAGTTTTAAGATTAGATTTTCAGGAATAATTTATTTAAATTCATTCAAAATATTATATAATCATGTGTTGCAATAAAAGTTAAAGTTATATACATTTATATGAATAATACAGAAAAATTAGTTATGCTTTATCTTAGTGTTTCAGTGGAAATTTGTAAATTTATGTTATAAAGAACATTTGTGCCAAATATAATTGTGATTGTTCTGTTGTGGAAGTTTCTGTAACATTATTATAACTGACTTTGTGTAACGCAGTAAAATTTCTTAGAATTTTTATATCACTTCAAATAGTTTGTACAAAATATATCTGATCATTGATTTTACTTATGCAGAAAGTTTTAAAGAAATGAACATTGAATACTTATATATTCGCACTTCTATTAACTATTGAATAGTGACTCTTTATATGTACACAAATAGAAATAAACCGCTTATTGTTAGTTTTCATAGTGTAATGTATTTAACAGTAATATATAGTCAGTACAAAATTATTGACGTATGGATTGCTCAGTATAGCAGAATTGTTATTAACTATCAATTGGTAAGGCAGAGATTCAAAAACACAGAAAATCTAATCAGATTAGTAATTTAAAAAATTCTGTTTCCTATGAATCAAATTCGTGTTGTACTATTTAATCTAATATACACATTATATTGTATGAAATTTTATAATATAAAGTAGTATTGTATATTTTTATAATTGTTATAACTTTCATAACTCCATTATTCCGAAAACAATTATGGTGTAGTTTAGAACTTTCCCTGTTTCGTAAGCCTTAATGAAGTATGAATTTTGGGATACGGCTGACCAATATAACTATTCACTACTTGCTATTTCTACTTACTATGATCAGAGACGGTCGTATACCATTATCTACTTCTCATCAGTTTTACTATCTTAAAACCAATATCTTCGTAATGAATAATTTCGAAAACAAATAATTTCACAGTATCAAACAAAATCAAGTTTAAACGAAAATCAGATAATTACATACAAAGTGGACGACCTCTCAGATTCTTGTGAATTTCGGCTATGTTTTCGGATATACTGTTTTAAGAAATTTTTTCCTATATATTATAATTATCGTTCTGTTTTACTTTCGGAGATAGTTATAAAAGTATCTGTTAAATATATTACAGAGATAATATTTTACCAATTTCAATCATTTTTTAATGTATTGTCGCGAATACAATTTTAAACAACTTGTCATACCTGCGTCTTATTTCACGAGACATAAAAGTTTTTCGAAATTTTTCACTTCAACACGAGTTAGCTTTATCCACAGGCATGACGATATGTACGTAACAGTCGCGATGTGTCTACGTGTCTTCCGTTTCAAATCGTAAACACTGGCACACGATAAGGGGAATCTCAACTTTTCATTAGTTCGGTTACCAAGGCGATAGCGTTACCGACTAGCTTTGGCTGGCAGAGAATTCATTTAACCTAAAACAAAAACCGAAAAAAATAACTAGCTCTTTTCAAAGAGGAGTATTGGTATTGATCTGGTTTGGAGTAATTCCCGGCAAACACCAGCCGGAGGTAGTATCACCGTTTTAATATTAAACGACAGATCAAAGAAAAAAGTAGTGAAAAATTCGGTAAATTCTTTTACATAAATCGTTTGCATGCACTATTTGACACAAAAAATGTGTAAGATGCTATTATTGAAAATTCAATATTTCTCATTCATTTTGAATATTCAGAAATAAGCAAATATTTTGTCACATTAGAATCAGTATCTCTATTTTATTTTCAAAGTTCTTTTATTTTCGAATTATCAAAGTGAAACATCTGCAAAGGTATCGAGCTTTAATGATAATATCTTAACGATTTCAATTTTACTGAAACCAGATGTAAATTAAACCTACACGCTATTATCAACTCTGAGTAATTGTTTGCACAGTCCAGATGTTTCATGCCATTTATTAAATTGACAAACATTCCATCCGCAGTTGGGTAAAATTAGACAGGTAGTGCGAACGTATTAGTTTCTCGAGGAGCGATTGTATATTTTTATATGTTGTTTTTGTAGGAGGAAAAATGTACTCCCCCCATACAATCGATATCTGGTTGCAATATACGAGTGTACGGAGGATTTCATTTTCGAAGACTCAATGGCGGATCGGCTCTTCTGCAGCGATGCCACTTGGTTGGGCGTCCTTCCGCGTTGCATAAAGGAAGGGGGTAAGTACTTATCGGATAGAAACGTTATGCCTACAGAAACACGTTACCGATCAAACTACAGATAATCTAACTCGACGAAAATTTGTTACCTTTTTAGCATTAAAACTACTAGACAGGTCAAATTGACCCACTTCCGAATGTTTATTTTGCAAGTATTTCAATTACGACGACATTTCTGAGAGAGATTCTAAATTAAACCTATGTACTTGTACAGATACTAGAAGATCCTTCGATTCTCAAGACACTTATTATTCTAAGTTTTTATAAAAAATTGAAAATAAGTCACTCTAATTACTCGGTAGTTTTAGTGTTAAGAAATTTTCTTTTCCTAAAATTAGGTGAAATTTTCTACTACGATTGTTTCAACATACCTTAACCTCTTTAAGGATACTAGCACATAGTATAGATTTGATTTTAGTTTAACATTAAAGTCTATCGAACGGACACTTGTTTTATTTTTGTATGATTTTCGTAACTATCTTCGTCCGTGTTCATACTCTTAACTCCTTATCCTACGATTTCTTTCGCAACTGCCGTTGATGAATCTACTTTATTGTTAATGATTTCGTAGAAAAAGAAAAGAATTTGATACTTATTCTATGTCTACGTTTACTGTAAAAGTGGAAGCTCGATAATAGGAAAGTATTTCACTTGTATGAGAAATAAATAAATAACGTTTACATTTACCGAATTATAATTGTTCCAACACTATCGAAATTCTGACAAGTAAAATCGACCGCGATAAAAATGTCAGGAACAGATTTCAGCAGATTGTTATAATGTGAAGGTTGAGTTGAAATCAGTATGTAGGAGTATGTATCGGTTTTAATCTCTTTCTTATAGGAAGTTACCTGAATTCACCAAATGGAAAGAATCATTCGTGTTTGTTGCAGAATCGACACTCAATAATGTGAAGCGTTGCAGTCAAGAGAAAGGAGGGTGCCAGCACATCTGCGAGAACACTGACACAGGTGTCAAATGCACGTGTTTTGATGGATTTCGCGTCAAAGGATATTCCTGTATAGGTAACTTCTATTTTTATTAAAAATAATTACTTTTATGTTTATAACGTTATAACTGTGATTAGTAATACTAATAAAAACCATACATACGGTTTCCATACATAGTGTACATGTTTATATATATTTTAATTTGAGAAAATGTGAAAAACTGAAAATAATTCGTTTTTTATTTGTAGGTAAATAGTTTTTAAATGTATTTTTACATGTTTGTTCACAGTAGAGAAAGGTTACGGTAAGATGGTAATTTTAAGCGAAAATATGTATTGCATAACTTCTTTCTAACTTATTTTCTTATACAACAGAATACTTTATTGTTACCTTTGGTTGAAAATAAAAAGATTAATTTGTGAACAAATTGGTCATCTTATTCGACTATTGGATAAAATAGTTCACGCACTATGGTTAGATGGTTTCATTAATTTATTGAATACAATGCCGGTATATGAATAAGTCTTTCGATATTCTGTACAATTATTCCTCATAAAATTGTTTAAATTGATAAATTATTTTTTGTATATAAATCATGCCACCAGTTTAAACATTTGAAACACTATATCCAGTTCTTCCAAGAAGGATTTGCATATATTTTATTGTAGTCAATATCATGGTACCTATGATTACAAAAATTATTGCAAAGCACATAAATCATAAAGAGAACGAATATTATACTTGTACCTTGAATAAGATACCAAACGCATCATATAACCCACACAAGATAAAATGCAAATATGCCATCTTATTCAATATAAAATTGAGACATCAAATCTCTTTTTAATATCCATGCGATATCATTCTAAACTTATATAAAATTCCGAAATTAATTACCCATAGGAAATTTACCCTCAGTTAACTTCTTCTTCACTAATTTATGATATTGAGTCCTTATAATTTTCTACTACATTATCTCCTACCTGTTATAGTATGGTAAAGTATTTATCTATTCATCTGAGTGGATGACGTTTATCAAAGGAAGTCGTCCTATAAAACCAATAAAAATGAAAAATGATCCTGGTCACCTTACGATCTATATGTCTCGTAAATAACTGAATGCTATAAAATAATTTTACACAGCTATAAAAAGTGAAATATTAAATCTGTATCTGTATATGTGTCCTGCATACGTAGAGATTGATTTTGGGGAAATCTCACATGATGTAATGGTAAAGTGTAACTAGTTCGCAAGATTGGACAAGAAAAGAATTTATTAAGAAACATGGAGTAAAAATTATTATAATAAGACTCGTTGATTCTGACTCACTATCTTATAGTATTCACTCGTTCGCCAGCTCTCACAGAATGTCCTCTTTCAATTTCGACAAATACCCTTTCTCTCGGCCACCCGAAATCCCGCGCAAACTCTTGGCAATGCACCCGGTTCGTGCACTCAGAACCGTCCATTCTGTCTCGAACACCCTTCATTCACACCCGAGATTTTCCAAGCACACAACTAGACCCACTTTGATTTATTGCATCCGCTTCCACCAAACTTTCATTCTAAAAAATCCTACGTATACTTCTTTCTACTCTTATAAAGGAAAAAGAATACGTTTCTTGGATTTGATTTAACCCTTTGCACTTCAGAGCCGCCCCTCGGATGCTATTTGATTTGATACAGATAAATTACAAAGACTGAAATGTAATGTTAACCCTACGCCGGCAATATGGTTTTTCATCGATATAGTTGGCAATATGGACCATTTATGGTCAGGCTTGATTTTTCAGTGTTGTAATTTCAGTAGAGATCTGAAAAAAATGTTGGGATACTTACTGTAGTCTCTAATTTAATATACAAATGACACTTTAGCCAAATCATATCAGTTTGCAATAAAAGTTGAGTAGGTTATATCAGTGAAAAATGAAGCATTAATTTCGAAAATAAAATTGTAAATGATGTGTAAAAATAAATTATGAATACCTCACAAAATTCACATAGTAAAAGGGACAATCTTTTGAACAGAGATTGTTATCCTTTTAAAACTTGTAATTGAACTGATCACAGTGAACGGTATTTGGAGTGTCTAGCCTCTATGGGTACAAGTTTTTTTTAAGTGGAAAACTTGGATAATTTGTTCTCTCCATTTTAGGGAAATTACGGAATGGAATTTTCGACAGGACCTTTTATAGAGCATATTTCCCGCGGAGAATTGAGCTTTGTACAATACAGTAATATGTGAAAAATTGAAATAAAATAACCTTATTCCTTAATTTATGTGTAATTTCTCGTTAAATGAATTTTAAAAAATGTCATTCACGCTTCATCATAAAGTGTCGATTATTTCTAATGAAAAACTTTTGAAGTGCAAAGGTTAGATAGTTTGTTGCTTTCGGAAATCATCTTGTGTTTTCGGCTCTATTAGCCAAGTTAGCAGTTGGCAACGTGTGATTTGGATGTTCGTAGCACGGGTAAAGGCATAGACGGAACAGAGTATAAGATGTTATTCAATTGTATGCTAATCAGCATCGGGATCTCTGTGAAAACGACTACAATGTTGGCATCGCAGTGTGTTTCAAGTGCAACCACCGTCGCCCTCGGCAAGCGAGCAAGCTTTCTCAATTCTGCATTGGAATCCATGTCGCGACACTAATTTACAACCTATAATTTATATCCTAGTTGCGGTTACGTGAAATCTTACCGAGTAAAAGTCCCAACGACCGATGATGCAAATGTTGCCACGTAATTATCGCGTGTTTTCGTAACGGATACCATACGTATTGTATACGATGACGTGTAGCGTCTGAAGATGGTAAGACGAAGTACTGACACAAAATTCAATAAAATTTCATTTGTTAGTTTTTATAATATATTTTTCGTTTATAATAGTGCTATATAAATACCTATATACCACAGGGTGCCTCGTAACTACTAACGTATGAAAGAGAGATGGCGATTCTACAAGTAAAATTAATGAAATCTTTTCTATTTATGATATCTTGAAACAATCGAAATAATCGAATATGAATATTTGTCGAGTATACGTTAAACTGAATGAGAAACAGATAACATATTTGTTCATATTTCGATACTTTTTATTTTTAGTAAATGATAGTGTATGTGTGCGAGGAAAACTTTCAAGTACGACCATTCCAAAAGTAAATCCCCCCTTACAAATAATTCATTCTGTTTTCGAGTTACAGTTAGTTTTTCATGTAAAATTACAATTTTCCCAATAGTATCAATAGTTATGTGGCCTACTGAATAATATTGGTAATATTAAGTCAGTGTTAGATGTTGATAATAAATTAAAATTTTTAAATGTCAAACGTGTATTAAGTATAATAATATAGTAATTTCAATGGAAAACATAAAACGCTGATATAGAAGTTTTCATTAAAACTTTTGAATTAAATGGAATGTTTCTTTTTCTTCTTATCCTCCACCATTGTTGGAATTAATTTGAATATATTATCTATGTATGACTTGTACGTATATACATGTATTGTAGAATGTATATTAACACGTTCACTGCCATCGTGAGCACCGGTGACCGGAACTTCATAATTACTGGGTAAGAATTATAATCTGTGATATAACCGATGTCGAATAAAAATTTTCGGACAAAGGAATAACTGATACGTGAAATGTAAAAGTTTTTCGTGGCAGTCAATGTGTTAATAACAGTGTTTTATATTTTATTTCATTTTTTATACTGGTATTTACTATACAGGACTATTAAAATATTAATGATTACTTTAACAATATCATTATCGTTTTTTCTTTCGTAGATATTGATGAATGTGCAGAAGGTGTAGCTGATTGTTCTCAAATTTGTCATAACGAACCTGGGAACTTTCGCTGTGAATGTCATTCTGGTTTTCAGTTAGGAACTGATAATAAATCTTGTCACGGTGAGTAAAAAGAGTTTGTTTTATCTCCTGTTAATAACAAAGTACATATATCACTGCCATTGACTACCAAACATATTTTATTGGAATGTAAAAAATACAACTAAGAGAGGAAAACTACAAAGATACGCAGTAATGTAGACACAGTACTAAATTCAAATAATAACGTACAAAAACTTACTGATTTTCTAACTTTCACAAAATTATACATAAAACTATAAATTTTTAAATGTTAAATGTTGCTAATGATTTTAGAAGTTGAAAAAATGATATAAAAATTTATTTAAAAAATATCATGCTAACATGCTCATTGTAACATCTATTCCATTAAATTATCGTTCATTATGACGTTTTTAAATGAATGGTTATCTTTGATTTTAATTAGGTCCTTCATTATCTAAATTCAGAGTACTAAAACTTAATGTTTAAAAGTACAATTTAAATTTGTTAAATAAAAATGTTACCATTAAATTAAAGCAATTAAAAGCTACATTGAGAATTTGTTTAAAGTCTCTTTATTATTTGCTTACGCGAGTGCGACGAAAACTGTATACTAGTTCAATACAAATTCACAAGGAACTCCTTATTGCAAATTCAATAATCTATGTAAGTGTATATTTGTACTTCTGTTGCCTAACAAAAGATTCAAATTATTGTCTTTATTTGCATTCTATAATTTTCTTCTAAAATTTCAATGGGAAACCAATTTTTATATTCAAAATAGAAAACTCAGTGAACTAGTTTTTGTTTTATGAATACGAAATCTTCTGACTTCAATTATCAGCGTTCGCGAGTTTTATTCGAATGTTGGAACGTTATTCTGACAAAAATATTTTAAAACTTCCGAAGCAAAATTAAATTGTTTATATTTAACATTATTAATAATTAGAAAAAGAAGTAGCAGGAACAATATTTCAAAGTGTTTAGTTCATAATTATTATTATTATTACAACTTGGTAGTAATTGAAGTGAAAAGAATCATCAATCAATAAAACTGTACGTTACAAAAAGTGATAGTAAACGTCATAAGAATTTATAAAATTAAATTAAGTACATTCATTTTTGGTCAAGATATTTTTAAAATACAATATATTATTATACTGTTTCCAAAATTATTAATAAAAAGGATTGTTTACACTGCATTCTGCGAACTAACTATAAAACTGCGAAAAAAACTGCTAAAGGAAATTGGAGTGCAAAGGGTTAAGGGTTGAAACTTGAGATATAATATTTTCCCTGTAAATTATCGAACGGTTCGCTATCAAGCTTATCGCGGTACAAGGACTTGTCGATTTTTGTATTCGATTATGCCTTTATAGCAAGTAAGAAGAAAGTTCATCTAAGAATTGAAACGTTCCCTTTCTTTTTATATAGTGCGTGAGCTAAAAGAGAATTATCAGAAAATACACGTTCTTAACAGTACAATTCAACGATTTAAACATTCAATGTAATATAATTTAATACTATCGGTGGTGCTCGAAGAAATAACTTAAGAATAAATGCACCAAATCACGGAAACAATTTGCAACTTCTTGGTTGTTTTCGTTTAGACATTAATGAGTGCCTTTCGAATAATGGGCACGGACCGTGCCAAGGCACTTGTATCAATCTCGAAGGAAGCTACGAGTGCAGCTGTTCCGATATTCCCGGTCACAAATTGGCGGTGGATAATCACACCTGCGAAGATATCGACGAGTGTGCTACGAACAACGGAGGATGTTCTCATGTTTGTTTGAATACGCTTGGGAGTGCATTCTGCCTCTGCCCTGATGGTTTTTATTTAAAAAATGACTGGAAAACCTGTGACGGTAAGTCTTAGGCTGTATGTACACGGACGTATATTGCTACATCACATTTCAACATTAACACTTAGCCAATTGAAGGGGGAGATTACTCATTTGTCTCTTAGCAACGTATCGCCGCTTATATTGTTTATTTTTTTTTTGTTATTTAGTAAGTCTTGGAGTGAGAGTATTTGCAATTTAATAAATACATTTCTTGTTACTGTAAAACGCAATTTTGAATCAAATCTGTTGAATGAGTTTAGTTAAGGTTAATGAAAAAGATTGTAGTTGTACATAGTTCCTTTTCAGACGGTTGCCTGAGTGTTAAGTGAATTCATACATCCATCTTCGTTTTATAATTGCATGCTGTATGTTAAGTTAACAGTCGAAAAAACAATATACATAGCCGGTCCAATTTTAATCTATAAATTCAATTATTTTTGGAACCATCAGTTGTTTAGAAAATATCCTAACTGCATACTTTCCTGGTTCGAGAGTACAATCATTTTATGCATTTAGCTTGTTACTAGATGCACGTGTATAGGAAGTATAAAAGTTACTACTAGTTTTTCAATTGTAATTATCCATTGGTGCAGCAGGCCATTTTTACAAAAAAGTATTACCATATCTACAACGAAAATCGATGAAAATGAAAAAATTACTTTTCTTTATGTTTTGATGGGTTTTCGGTGTAGACAGAGTAAGACATTTTTTAATAGAATGACTTGCGTCGATTACTGCAGAGAAATTACGTAATTACATGTACGTGACGTTCTTTCGTATATAAAAATACACAGAACGTTTTACAGAAAACTTTCATATGAGTAGAAATAGTAAAAGGTAATTTCATTTAGTATTCTCGAGTTACAATATTTATAAAATATTCAGGAAGTCTGACACTGCTTGAAACATAAAACAACAGAAATTTTGTACAGTATTCATCTGTGTCAGAGCCTTTAACATTATTTTATAATTTTTTCTTGTACTGGTACATACACTTGCTTCATTTATCGTCCTTTGAAAAATTACAGTTAAAATTAAGTTTGCTCAATAAATTGGATACTTTGCATGAGAAATGAAGTTCATTACAAGATTATGTTTACAGCGTTTCGGTAATTTTTCATTAAGTAAACAGTATTTTACTTTTATCTGGACTTTTTGATGTTACCTCCTCCTATAATATCGTGCCAGACTTATGATGAAAATTTTAAACAAATTCGACGAATCTAAATGTTATTTCTTTACTTTTAATGTAAATCAAATATTACATGTTTATCGTCACTCTTCAACCTTTAAAGTAAACGTAGACATAAGATAAATATCAAATTCTTTTCATGTTTTATCAAGCACTGTTGCGAAAGAAATCATAAGACAAGGGGTGAAAAATAAACAGGGAACAACGGGCTAAACTCACAAAAATATTTTAATTTTTAGATGCAATTATTTTATAACATGTTTATAATAAAGTAAATATTATTCGTTACACATACATAGTGTTTGCTCTTAAATACGGTTTTGATTTATTTCCTTGATAGATGTGAATGAATGTGAAAACGCGTCGAAGGTTTGTACGAATAATACCGAGTGCGAGAATACCATTGGCTCGTATAAATGTGTCAGCAAGCCGCAGAAAATGACGAAAGTTCTTCAAGATGAAGATTACGATGCTGAGGATGACGAAGACAATGACGATTACGACGAGGGAGGCATCACTGAAATACCAGAATTAGGAAAGTGCGAGGAGGGCTATAAGAAGGACAAAAATGGCGAATGCATTGGTATGAAAATAATTAATATATTATTATTTTTACTTTTAATGCTTCTTACAAATTAAGGATGCTTAATATTTTGGTAATATACGTGAATCATATATAGCAATAATAAATATCAAACATTGATGCAACTTTTGTAATAATTATAACATATTCGTAGAATCAAAGAAAAATATACTATAAAAATTTACCCCTAGAAAAATATAATTATCTACAGAGTTTAATTTAAAGTTAACATAAAGTAAAAATAAAAAATAAATATAAAATAAAAAAGAATGATTTATCGTCACATTGTCATAAATATTTTCGTTGTTACAAAATATAAAGTTCATTGCCAGAAAACGTTCAATGTCTACTTACATTTCCATAATAAGACTTTCTAATTTTACCTATACGTAATGGACAACACTGACTTTTCAAAAATTAATTCATAAATCTTCGAGTCTCACTGGCGATCATATGACAAGAGGTTGAAAGGATTCTAAACAAGGGTATTATAAGTATATTAACCCTTTACCCTCGAGATGTGATGTGATATAGCAAAATCATAAAGTTTGATGTTTAAAATTAAACTTTCGATTGAAAATGAAATTTTGTATAATGCATCAATACACGAAATATCGAAATAAAATGTCTACGCTCTTCAATTTATGTGCGATTCCTCATTAAGTCGGTTTAAAAAAATATTATCTACATCTTATCAAGTAACGTTCAATATTTCCAGTGAAAAGCTTTCGAGTGCAGAGGGTTAATTTTGAACAAGTAGGTGTATTCATGAAACCTGTTATGTCGCACTTTCTAGATATTGACGAGTGTGTCGAAGGTGACGAAGGCGAGCCTCACGGTTGCCAGCACGAATGCATAAACGAGCCCGGCGGTTATTATTGCACGTGTCATTCCGGGTTCGAGCTTCACGAGGACGGTGTGTCCTGCAACGACATTGACGAGTGTAAGAAGACACCGCCGCCATGCTCTCACGGTTGCTCGAACACAGAAGGTTCGTACGCCTGCACCTGTCCCCCGGGACACAGTTTGAAAGCGGATAACATCAGTTGCGCTCAAACGAGAACATGCGAGACACTGATAACACCTTGCTCTCACGAGTGTCAGGAGTCAAAGACAGGGCCTAGATGCATATGTCCTCCGGGATATCAGCTCCTAGGGGATGGCACTACCTGTTCAGACGTGGATGAGTGTGCTTTAGGGTTGTGCTCTCATTCTTGCGACAACTTAGAAGGTAGCTTTCGATGCCTTTGTCCAAGCGGTCTCCAAATCTACGAAGACGACAATGTAACTTGCTCGGATGTCGACGAATGCGCAGAAAATTCCCACAATTGCGAACAGGAGTGCGCGAACGTCTATGGTAGCTATCTATGCAACTGTCGAGATGGATTCTTCTTGCACGATGACGGGAAAACGTGTTCCGACGTGGATGAGTGTTTGAACAACGAACACAAGTGTTCTCACGCTTGTTTGAATACCCCTGGGAGCTACAATTGTTCGTGCCCCGAAGGATACCAGCACTCGGGAGACAGTTACACTTGTAAAGATATAGACGAGTGTGTTAAAAGCGAACACAATTGTTCCCACGAATGCGTGAACGAGGAAGGAGGCTACAGGTGTGCGTGTCCCACCGGTTTCGTTCTAGGAAACGATTTGAAAGCGTGCGTGGACATTAACGAGTGTTTGGAGGGAACTCACCAATGTAGCCATGAGTGCGTGAACCTACTAGGATCCTACACCTGCACCTGTCCCACAGGAATGTCTCTGTCGGATGAGAAACTATGCGTTGCCATCGACCTTTGCAATTTCGCCAATTGCTCCCATATTTGTGACAGGATACACGATACTTACAAGTGCAGTTGTCCCGATGGCTATATCCTCCAAGATGATGGCAAAACTTGCAAAGATTTCGACGAGTGCGCTGAAGATGAACACGATTGCTCCCATGAGTGCGTCAACACTCCAGGAAGCTACAAGTGTGTTTGCCCTGAGGGTTTGAAACTCTTCGAGGATGGTTTGACGTGCAACGATGTTTCGTGTGCAAAAGGACTTCGGCAAGATGAAGATGGTAACTGCCAGGATATCGACGAATGTCTGATAGGTGACCACGACTGCTCGCACATTTGCATTAACGAGTTTGGCTCGTATCGTTGCTCTTGTCCTTCGAACTGGATTCTAGCTGGAGATGGAATTACATGCACGATCGTAGAGTCTCCTGATCCTTGTGTAAACTCCAGCTGTCTTCACTTATGTGTCCCCAATGGCTCAGACAGGTATCAGTGCGAGTGTTATTCTGGATACAAATTAGGTCAAGATAATTCAACTTGCGAGGACATTGACGAGTGTCAGGAACATTCGAATAATTGTCAATTCCTATGCAAAAATGTGGAAGGTTCTTATTCTTGCGAATGCCCTGAAGGATATCAATTAGCGAAGGATAATCGAAGCTGCGAAGATATCGATGAATGCGCTGATGGACGCCACGATTGTCTGCACAATTGTACAAATCTCGAAGGAAGCTACGACTGCTCTTGCCCTTCTGGATACGTATTTTCTAAGGAAGAACGGGTATGTGTCGATATAGACGAGTGTCAGGATGGTCGACGCAAACACAATTGTTCTCACGAATGTGTGAACGTCGTAGGTGGCTATAATTGCAGTTGTCCTGTAGGATGGAATCTTCTCGAGGATTCGAGGAACTGTAGAATATTCAGTGAGTTGAATTGTTCCCATACTTATGAACAGAATGAGGAAGATATCCGTTGCGGGTGTCCCGAAGGATTCCAACTAGGAAGAGACGAAAGGACTTGCGAGTATATAGACAAATGTGCTGAAGAGTTGAACTTCTGTAGCCATTTCTGTGTGAATATTAATGGATCTTACCAGTGCGAGTGTCCTTCAGGATTCGAATTACAGGAAGATAAAAAAACTTGTGAAGACATTGACGAGTGTGTGGAAGATATTAATAACTGTTCCGAAGGCTGTGTAAATACCGAAGGCAGCTATTTCTGCACGTGTCCAGCCGGGTACGAATTAAACGACGACAGAGAAACCTGTCAAGACATTAACGAGTGTACTGACAGTTCCCACAATTGTTCTCATCGATGTGAAAATTTTCATGGGGGTTATAGTTGCTCCTGTCCCGAGAATCTGATTCTTGAATACGACAATAAAACTTGTGTTGAGAAACAATTGTGCGATCAACGGAATAATTGCAGTCATCTGTGCATCGATATGCCTGGCGGATACAAATGTAAATGTCCAGCAGGAATGAAATTAAACTCTGATGGTCAGACATGTGAAGAAATTGATTTTTGCACGGGAAAACACAATTGCTCTCACGAGTGTGTTAGTGAATTAGAAGGTTTCCGGTGTGAATGTCCAATGGGATATGTTCTGTTTAAGGATAACAAAACTTGCGAGGACAGAAATGAATGCGAAGATATGGAAAGTAAGTCAAATTGCTCCCATTCTTGTAAGAATACGGTTGGCAGTTTCGAGTGCGAATGTTTTATTGGCCATCGACTAGCCGAGGATCGCAGGACCTGTGAAGACATCAACGAGTGCATCGAAGACAATGGCGGCTGTTCCCATCTTTGCGCTAACACAGAAGGCAGCTTCGAATGTGCCTGTCCTGATAATTACAAATTATTAGAGGACGATGGGAAAACTTGCGTAGAAATTGACGAATGTCTGATCGACAATGGCGGGTGCTCTCACTTGTGCCATTACGAAAACGGCACTGTATCGTGTTTCTGTCCGCCAGATATGCTTCTCGACGACGATAATGTCACCTGTATCGAAGAAAACAAGTGTTACGTTGAAAATGGTGGCTGTTCCCACTTGTGCCACTATGAAAATGACACTATATCTTGTTTCTGCCCACCGGGTATGCTACTCGAAGCAGATAACGTTACCTGTGTTGAGGAAGATAAGTGTTACATCGAAAATGGTGGCTGTTCCCATTTATGCGAGTACCACAATGGGAAAGTGTCCTGCACTTGTCCACCTGAAATGAACTTATCCGAAAATGGTACCACTTGTGTAGAGAAAAATGAATGTCTTCTGGGCAATGGCGGATGTTCTCACCACTGCAATTACGAAGAGGGAAAAACGTTCTGTTCGTGTCCATCAGGAATGACAATATCAGATAATAGAAAAGATTGCATCTATGAGAATAAGTGTCTTGTAAACAATGGTGGCTGCTCGGACATTTGCGTCTTTAATGATGGCTCTATCACTTGTGAGTGCCCTTCAGGATTCCAGTTATCCGTTGATAATGCCACGTGTGTCGATATCGATGAATGTTTAAGCGTGAAAGACAACTGTACGCACAAGTGTATAAATGTTCCAGGCGGGTTCCAGTGTGCATGTAACGAAGGATTCAAAATTAATCCTTTAGAGCCTGAGTTCTGCGATGATGTAGACGAATGCGAAGATAATAACGGAGGATGTTCACACACTTGTTTGAACCTTTTAGGATCATTCCGTTGCTCTTGCCCATCAGGATACGTTCTTGGCAACAATAATAAAACTTGTAAATTGACTGATGGCTGTAAACAGAACAATGGGAACTGTTCCCATCACTGTCGCTATGAAGAAGACACTACTCATTGCTCCTGTCCATTAGGGTTCAGGTTAAAACAAGATCAAAAGACGTGCGAAGACATTGATGAATGCGAGGAATTTGAAAATGATGTGGACCTAGGATGTTCACACATTTGTAAAAATACTAATGGTTCTTACTACTGCGAGTGTCCTGCAGGCTACATCCTCTTGCCTGATGATAAAAAAAGCTGCACCGATCTGAACGAGTGTCTGAACTCCCAGCACAATTGCAGCCACGACTGTTTGAACCTACTGGGAAGTTATGTGTGCACCTGCTACGAAGGACATTACCTGTACTCCGACAGGTCCACTTGCCTGGACATCGATGAATGTTTGGAAGAGAATGGTGATTGCTCGCATCAGTGTACCAACACTATTGGCGGTCACTTCTGTTCCTGCCCTACTGGATTCGAGCTATCGCAGGACGAAAAGACTTGCGTCGATATAGATGAGTGTGAAACCGGTGTCTCTGAGTGTTCCCACGAATGCGTTAACGTTTTAGGATCGTTCAGATGTACTTGTCCCGAGGGTTACGTTGTAGCTAACGATTCCAAGAGCTGCGTGGACATAGACGAGTGTCAAACGAACAATGGCGGCTGCTCGCACGCCTGTTTCAACGTGATAGGTGGTGTTAAGTGTAGTTGTCCTGTTGGGCTGCGTTTGGACGAGACGGAGAAAACTTGCAACGATGTAGACGAGTGTTTAACTGAAAATGGAGGCTGCTCGGACATCTGTGTTAATTTAGAAGGCAGTTTCGTTTGTCGTTGTACGAACGGGTTTCATTTGAATGTGGATTCCAAAACTTGTCAAGACATCAATGAATGTGAAATGGAAAACGGTGGTTGTTCAGATGTTTGTGTTAACGTTGATGGTAGTTATCACTGTGAGTGTCCGGGTGGATATCACTTGAAGGAGGATAAAAAGTCGTGTCTGGATATCGACGAGTGTCAGGAGAACAATGGCGGTTGTTCCCATGTTTGTGTCAATGAGCAAGGATCGCACAAGTGTGAGTGTCCTGTTGGGTATCGATTAGAGAATAGTTCTTGTCGTATTGTCGATCCCTGTGAAGGTAATAATGGTGGCTGCGAGCAAGTTTGCAAAGTGGAGAGTAATTTGACAGTTTGCAGCTGTAGAGAAGGGTTTCAGATTGATAATACTGATCCTAAGAAGTGTGCAGATATCGACGAATGCATTGGGCATCATGGCTGTGAGCAGGACTGTGTGAATACTGTTGGCTCCTTCGAGTGCAGGTGCAAGGAAGGATTCGAGATGCAGAATTCTACGTGCATAGGTAAGTTTTCGTGTGTTGGAGCTAGATTATAGAGCTTATCAGGAATGACTAGGTAAAATTTAAAAAAATTATTTCGAATGTGATTTGAAACGTCTAAGTAATGTTCAGAAGAAATGATATTTTTTAAAATTCTGTATATTTGCATTTCATTTCTTAATATTATTTTTAGGAATAAAGTATAAATTTATAAAAATTCCCATTCATAGAATATACTTCTTTTTATTTTTAAAAGAAAAAAATTGTAGAATTTTTATCACCCGAGCTATTACACAAACAAAAATTTTTCTCAGTTTTTGAAAGAAACAATGAAAGTAACGATAGAAATAAAGGATAATGTTTCAATGTATTATTGTCGCAATAATTTTTTTTGAAAGGCGTGTTCAACAGTGTTTTAAAGGAATGATCTAATCTAAAAGAAAAAATAATATTATCTGTAAAATCTATCGAATTAATACTAATCTATTAAATTAAATGAGTCGTAAAAGACCCCCAACAAAGAAAAAATTTGAAGAAATAAATTTGTAGAAATGATATACGTTTTCAGACATTAATGAATGCGCAAGTAGCCCCTGCCAGGAGACTAAATGCATTAATACTTACGGCAGCTATCGATGCGATTGTGAAGCTGGATACCGGTTGGATGGAGAGATTTGTGTAGGTTCGTGCAAAATATCTTTCTTATATCATTCATGTTTCTATCAGGTCCAACTGTCACTGATCAGCAGACGTACACTCAAATTACAATTCAAATTTGTAATGTAAATTAATTCTGTATATATTATTTAACATTTAAAAATGAGAATCGTAGGAATATTAACTTTTCATACTAAAAAGCGTTATTACATTAAAAATAAAATGGAACAATTATTGTAAAAGTAATTTCATGTTTTCATTGTAATTGCTTAAATGTTCGAGTTTATCATATGCAGATCACGAAATGTTTGACAATCATATTAAAGAAATTAAATCTAAATGAATCGGATAAAATTTTATTAAGTACTACATTTTATTAAAATTTCTGATTTTCAAATTTCTGAAAATTTATATATATATTATGCAATGTATAGATGCCCTTATCAAACGTAAAATGTATAATTCGATCATTAGAATACTAATTTACAGCGAAGATATAAAATGCAATAAGCGAATAATGTCAACAAAAAGAGGTCAAGTTTTCCAAAAAGTTCATACTTTATTAATCAAATATCAACGAATGCATCTAAAAGCGGTCTAATAGAAACTAGATGAATCAATCCGCCATGTTTCGTGTCTATGTATTCATTCTATAGGATTTAAATTCAATACCGGTGATTGTATAGGCAGATACACTGAAGCGTATATTGCACGTTCATATATTGACAAGTTTATGAGCATCGCTGAGGCCAATGCATACTTGCCAAACGTGACTTGAGGGAAATGCAGAGGATAGCAGTGTATCGTACAGTATTTCAAAATTATTTAAGAAAACTCCTCTACTGTTATTTTTAAATGAATTTTCAGGCTGAAAAAAAGTATATCAAACACAGAATACTTTTTACTAGACACAGTCTCATTTTTATACTCGTACAGCAAACTTTTATCTTCAAGTACAGAGGATGTACGATTTTAATCTACAAATGCAATTATCTCTGGAACTACTCGTTGTTTAAAAAATGTCTGAAATGCAGTTCATTCTGTTTTGAGAGGGTTGCAGTTTGATACACTTAGTTGGCCTCTATGTGGACGTGTGTGAGAGATACGAAGGTTACTAGTAACACTAGAGCTACCGTACCAGTGAAAATGACTGGTTTCGATTTGTTTGTTTCGCAATTATTGTTATCTCAAAAGCATTCAATACCTGAAATGACCTTTAAAGTAAACAGTTTCATTTGAATACTATAATAAATATCTGAAGAAACTGAAAATAATCTAGTGTTACAATTTTTATAGGTATTACATATTAAACGTATTAAATACTTGGTAATTCTAATGTTAATCGAATACAGTAAAATTCCTTTCAACGTGAAGGATATATTCTAGAAAAGACGAGCGTTAAATAAAATGGCGTTAAATAAGGTTATTTTAACACGTAAATAATGGGGATACGTAAAATAGAACAGTGTATAAAAAATATACAATTTTGTTTATTTTCCGATGAAACGAAGGATTTCAATAAATAAATTTTATTTATTGTTATAACTGAATGGTTATTTAATATAGTATATCAAGAGAAATAAATATTTTGGGAACAAGTAAATTAAATTTTAACGAATTTAGAGAGACGAAAAAACGATATCAAATGAAATGAAAATATTATCTATTCGTAAAACAAATAACAGATGTTCTGGTTCGGCGCGCGCTTTTAAATATTTCTAACATTTCCCTTTGTAACGTGTATTATATGAGTACGGTTTGAAAAACCACGCTGAAGTGAATCAACGAACAATATAGAATTAAGAAAAAAACCACGTTATACCGAGACAGAGTTAAGTGTTGCCTTACTGCATAATCATGTAATTTTCTTTGCGTTAATCGATGCAGCGGATAATTCGTTGTAAAAATGTGTTAACCTATCTACACCTAAAACCCATTAAAACAGAAAAAATTGCATTTTTAGATAGCGTCTAAATAGGAAATAATTTCAAAAATAATTGCATTTATAGATTAAAATGAATCACCCTCTGTTATTACGCGTTATTATATTTTAATATTAACCCACCTGCATAGTCAATGTACATTTACGCATTTAAATTTACCACGAACTTACTATCGTCGTTATTATCGTCATTATCGTAGCCGTTGTTTTTCTTGTGTTATAAATTATTACTATCATTATAATTTCTCCGATCAAATTCTACTTATTCTCGTATGACAGGAACAGGGCGGACTACGTTGAATGAAATTTACACGAAAGATAGTTCCTAGAAAAACATTTTGCATGTGCTCTTTTTTATCTGCTACCGTCCACATTGAAGAGATGATGGAAATGAAAAGATAACACCTGGAAGAATTGATTTACTGGAAAGAGTATGTGGAATTTAATTTGGAGAAGAGTCAATTGCTGTCTGTTGTTTAATTAATAAGTAAAAGATTTTTGTAATGATTCTCTGTATAAATGTATTTGAAACATCTCTTATTTATAAATCAAACAAGAGATAGTAAAAAGAGAGGGTATAGAACAATAGACCGTCATAATATATCGTTCGACTCTTTTTTCTACAATTCTTTTTTCAATCTCTAACTAAAGTAGAAATGTCAGCTGTCTCTATATGTGTAACGGATCCGGCACTTCTCATAGTATGCTATGTCAGTGATTATACGTATCTCTATATAGGGCAGCATCAGATTTTACTTGCAATATCTCTTCCGATGTTGACGCGGCAACAGACCACGTAGAAAAAACTAATTTTGGAAAGCGTTGTGAAATCTGACAGCACCTCTTAAAATACATCACCGTGTATGACGTTCCCGTGTGAAGTAAAAGAAAACAAAGTAACTAATAATTTATTGTTGAAAGGTGAGAAATAAAAAATTTATAACGTTCGTATCCACTATTTTAGCTTATACATTTTACACACAATTTTAGACAAAACTCATTTAACATTTAGTGTGAGAAATTATTAATATTTTATCGATCAGTGTATGAATGTTTATTAATTTCTTCGTGTTTTAATGCAGGTCTCATTGAGAAAATGCATATATCTCGTTTTGGCAAGCTTTTCACATCAGGTATTCCATATTAGTTACCGCTGCTCTATAAGCATCTGAAGAGATATCGTTGACATTAGTTAGGCAACAGACTTTCTGCCATGCATTACAAGTTTTTCCTTCACTTAGAGTACGACCTTCAATGCGATACGATGTTCTTCCGCGCAAAGAATAAAATAAAGTTAGTAAAAGAACCCACAGTATTCATGAATTATTTTAACCCATTTGCAATAAAACGTTTCCAACCGGACTTCAAATAACGTTTTTCTCTTATTTCCACTAGTAGAATATTCTTCCGCAGTTGTGCGATATGTACATATCTTGATCGACTGATAATAAGTATTCTATACGATGAAACCGCAAATTTCCTCCTTGAGGGAATTTCCTCCCTCGTTAGGAATCTTTTATATAGATCACGAGGGACCAACGATGAACTTCAACAAGGTCTGAAATATATTTGTGTCGCAACTGATAGGTTCTCGAACATGATAATGTTTAATAAAGACAGTTGGCACTGTCTATGTCTAATAGAGGAGTAGTATTTATAATTTCTTTGGCAGTTAATAGTAGAGAATTATCACTCAGGTACCGAGCAAAAAAATTAACTTTTAACATTAACTAAATTAACATTTTTTTAATTTTGTTATAGAAACTATGTGTGCATTTATTACCCCTCTGCACTCTGAATTTCTTCCGCATTTTTTCCTCGATAACTCTGTTATTATGATATTTTATTTGAAATGCATTTAATCACACTTATGAATAAAATTGATGTCTAGTCACGCACGACATAGAAGCGCGAAGGGTTGAGATATCAATTGACTTATATTTCAGGTTGTATTACTAAATTAATTACTTTAATCATTTCTTTACGCGAGTTACGTCAGTTACTGGTGACCGACACCGACACGATAGCTGACACTAAATGAATATTAATGTAACAGATTGTGATAAAGTGCATACAAAGAAAACATATGAAGATACACATGTAATCTTATGGCTATCTTACGTACAACTTTGGACGCCAACATGTCGACGATATCAGATAGGAAAGCGAAACAAAATAGGCTTGGCGCTTAACACGTTCGCAATCACGGTCAAATTTAATATACCCTTACCGTGGACCATGCTTTCTTGCAATTAGTATCACGCGATGTTATTCATATAATTTAAACCAGGCAAAGCATTTTATAGAAATGTCATATATGTGATATTTTGATATAGTCAAAGCGACAATACGTTATACCATGCGCCAAATATATGTTAATATCATCATAGTAACGTAAATCAACAATATCACACATGTTCCGCGTGTGGAATGGCTCACTTTAGAACGGCCCATCTGAGTTTATTATACTTTTGATCGAAATATATTTTTTAAATATATTTGTTTTAAGTGTACAGCATTACGCAAAGGGAAGGGAATGATGTAAAAGAAAGATCCATGTATATTAACTTTCTTTTGGTGTGTTTTAACCAGTTAACTGTGCTTGACAAGTATACACGTCATCTTAATACTCTTAATGGTGTTAACTTTTTCAACGATGGAGTATTTATTTTTTGAGACAAACATGTAATTTTTCTTCGTTTCGCTTTAGTTTTTCGTTAGGATATATTTTAAGTGCATTTCGCCTGCATTTAACGAGTATACACTTCATTATTTGATTTTATTGCGCGCACAAGGAGAGATTTTTCAAACTAAATTCCACACTTAACTGGTTAAACATTGACAGCTTAGTAACAATTCTCAGTTCTGTTAAGATTTAACGATGAATAGTATGACAAAGAAAATGAATAGAGCAATTTATGCGGCCTCCAAAATGGTATACGAGTAACATCATTAAACGCAGAATAATAATATCTTTTATGTAACTAGATATAAATGAATGCGAGTGGAGCAACGGCAGATGCGAACAGGATTGCATAAATACAATGGGATCTTACATGTGTGCTTGCCGTAGTGGATTCGTGTTGAGTCAAAGGTAAGGGGTTTGATTAAAATTATTAACACACAACAGCCTTGGCGATGAAAATTAGTTCCTAAGCCCTATTAATAATGATTAAAGTATCTTGTTTAACCTATGTGGCCTTGTATTATACAGGGTGTTGCGTTATAACAGCCATTTGATACAGCAAAAATCTACAAAGATTTTTATCGTCATGTTTATATGTCTAATGTCATAGAAAGAAAAAGATTTTTTTATTTCCATTATTCAATACCATTCGAAGGCTATCTCATGACTTTTTATTATAATGATATACTTTTTATTTGATGTTATGAAAATGCCGATAATAATTGATTTTAACAACTAGAACTACCAAATGTTTAACATGATTAATATGTGATCCTTATGAAAATTGAAAGAATATAATTTCTTTCGGTTTTCATATATTCATTGTAGTATGTATGTAAAACTATCTAATTTTGTAATTATTTTGAATATTTAACGCTTTTAAGATACCAATAATTGCGAAACAAGGAAACTGAAACTGGTTACTTTGACGGGTGCGGTTGTTGTAATGTCAAATAACTGTGATTGCTTTAAAAGTTAGTATTTTTAATATTGAGTATGACAAGTACTGGTTTTATTTGTCTATATTTAACAAAAATCTGATTTTACGGTTCGCAAAAAGATTAACACGACGAAAATGAAATAAATTCATAACTGAAACGTTCGTAGACATCAACGTGAAAATCTTAAATGCGTGGCCTTTATTCTCCAGAAACAGAAGCCAGTGCCAGGATATAAACGAGTGCTTGAACCGTAACGGGGACTGCAACGGTGAATGTATTAACACAGTCGGAAGTTACTACTGTACGTGCAGCGAAGACTTGGTGTTGGCTTCCGACGAGAGAACTTGCGTTTCACCGGAATTGAGATGTCGTGCTATGGAACCGCCGCTCCACGCTGAAGTGCGTAACAATTTATTACACAAAATATACAATAGAACTACACTTACCCAAATTTGTCACGGAACAGGAAGTTTCGGACAATGGATCGCTCTGATTATAAGTGAATCGCAAACTGTATACATTTATGGGGAATTTGAAAGTGCACAATTGCACAGAACGCACGAAATTTCAGAATATACATGAAACATCGGAAGCGTAATGCTTTTTGTAGTGTTCATTAGAAAAAGCTGTTTTAAAACTATCGTAATTCTGTTTTTCTAATCATTATCATTATTTCCCATTATTTTATCGCTTTAGTGGAAATTTTCATTTGGAACGACAGTTTTTGAACTTTGAGAATTTCTTTCGGAAAATCTGGACACTACTTATTGTTGATTTTGTACAGTTGTATTTACTAATACTTGACCTATATAATATATTTTTCACAGTCAAAATATGTAAAAGAAATAAGCGAAAAATACATTGTTCAAAATTCAAATTCAAAATGTTGGTAAATTTGAACTTTTCGAAAAATTTTCTTTTCCAATTTTATAGACGCGAAAGAACAACGTATTTTTCGTTTGAACCTTTCCCGTCATTTCTTACCGTTTTAACATAATCCACGAGAAAAAGAAATTTGCATTTTTTTTCAAGGGTTGGTTTTACCTCTTCAAAGTAAAATTCGGCACGAAAAAAAGTTACAATGTATTAGGCTTAACATACTCTACTTACACGCAGAGTTTCATAATTTTTTGAATTCCCGAGTCCGATACCTTCTCCTGTAAGTGACACAGTCAAGAGAAATAATACACAATGAAAAAGAATATATTACAGATTACTGTAATATTCTTGAAATCTGAGACTGTTCTTATTCTAGATCAGATGTCCCGGTCATTCTTCTGGGGCAGTGGATTATCCTGTCGGAGCCAGATGTCATATACGATGCCGAAGGGGTTTTAGGTTGGAAGGACCGCACACGAGGTATTGCATGGCCGGTAACCGATGGAACGGCAAGGAACCTACTTGTATCCGAGAATCGATCGCAACCGATTCCCATTATCATTCCGGTAAGCCCAAGCTTTAACACTAAACCTACCCAGCAATTAGAATGACTTATTTCCAACTTTTTATTAAAATTAGAACAATACGTTTCTTCAGATTCGAAGGGTGTGCTAGTTTTGTATCGGTGTAAATACACAAATTTAACTTACAGTCATTCACAAAAATGGCTTCATAACTTAAATGCTTGCGAAATAAAAATTCTGAAGTGTGTCAGTTTGACCTGTCTGTACATCAATTTCTATATTGTCTAGTTAACATGTTCGCGACCAAGGTAAAATTCGAAATACTCTTACGGTGGGTCGTGTCTTTCTTGCAATTGTTTCACGTAATATGTTATTCGTATAATTCTGGAACGTTTTAAACGTAGAGGAAAATTCAAACAAGACACTCTACATAAATGTCATATGGTAACCAGGAAAAAAGCGAACAGGAAGAAAACGCTGAGTTGTGATTTGAAAAGAGCATACGTGACTAGGAGAACGCTAGCAAGAGACAGGGTGCAAGTGAGAAGGGATGTTTGTCAAGAGAAGGAAAGAATGATTGGGGATGATTGTTAAAAGTGTATGCGAGTTGAGCGGCAGGCCAGCATGATAGAAGACAGTAAGGCAGAATAAGCGAAGGGAGTATAAGCGAGAATAGTATAACGAAGTTTAACACTAGAATTACCGTATCAGTTAAAATGACTAATTTCGATTTTTTGTTTTGTAATTATTGATATCTTAAAAGAATTGAATATTCGAAATGATCTTGAAAATAGATAGTTTCACTTGAATACTATAATGAATGTCTGAGGACATTGAAAATAATCTATTGTTACAATTGTTATAGGGATAACATATTAATCGTATTGAATGTTTTGTAGTTCTAGTGTTAAAGGAATCTTCGGCAAACGTACTGTAAATTTTATAAACTTTTGTTGATATTAAAGCCTGTTACGACGTCCCAATCCTACATATATGCATGATGTTTTGATATAACCCAAGAAACAATAGTGATATATAGCTATATCACAGATATGTGACGCGTGATCGCGACCTTGTTAATTACTTTTTCAATTTTTGTCCGTTCTGTTGTTTGTTTCCATTGAGAAAAATTTATTATCTAACTTTCTTACCTTTCTTTTGTAACCAGTCATTTGATTGGTTCTGTAATGGAGTAATGAATCAGTTTTTTATTTAGCTAAGACAATAAATAAACACAATGTCTTTTCAGTACAATAGGTCGGATGGAATGAGACACTACATTAACTTGTTTTGTAAATATTGTCGTGGAAATTGAGATCCGTTTTTCTTTTTAATGGATCATCGTTTTATTCAGTCGAGTCCATAGATGGTTGTCATTGCCAATTCTATTCTTAACACGTTGAATGCCACGCGACTTCACGGAGCAGAATGCACGAAATGACAAAAGATATAATATTGAATTATTGAATTGAATTGCATTATTGTTATTGAACGTTTGTCTTGTCGAATGTTTTTGCTGTAGGTAATATTATTTATAATATAGAAACGTCTTGAATTGCACATCGTTTAATTGAATGAATTATTTATGAATGAATTATATTTATATGACACGACTATCTCGATTATAATATAAACTTTCTTGTTTTTAATCACAACAAGATTTTCTGCTCAATTCGTCAAAATGAACGTGATAGTCTTTTCCAAACATTTGTTCGAGGATGACGTCACAGTTCAGAAGTAAATTACAGCTGACTTCCATTTGGCATAGTATACAGAATACATGTTAATCGAGTAGTAGGTAAGCAGATGGTTGTTGGAAATATTGGAAAAAAGAACGATAGCCGCGGACAATTGTTTACCAACGGAAATCCTCTGGCGCATTTAATTAGTCACGCGGCCACTCTAAACAGCTTTTAATAACAGGAAGTTCCAGCGTAAAGGCCGGTTGCTAACGACACTATACGTTAACGCCATCCCCTAACGAGCTTGCAGGGGTACGTTTTCGTTTTTTACATTTCATTTCTCGGCTTGCCTCGTTCTTCCCCGCTGTCTTCAATTGCATCACTTTTTACCCTCGATACACTACTTTTCTTTGCCGCAACGTTCACCGGTTTTTTTGAAAGAACAACAAGTCGCAGCGAACATTTTCATTTTTACTCTGTATTTCGAACGTTCTTCTTTCTACGTGCACAGTGTATTTACCCATGTTTTATTGAATGTGTAATCGAATGGGTATCCGAAAGAAGGACCTTCGTTGAAAATTTTTCAATTGTCTCTTTCGGAGAAAAGATAGAATGTGATGTAAAGAACGCTTCTACAAAGTTTTGATTCTTAATTACTACTTTAATTGTAAGAAATTAAGCGTAAAAGAAAATGAACATTAATTACTCTATGGAAAGATCACCTGTATGATACGAATTTCAATGGAATACTGGAAATGAAACAACTATTTTCAAACTTAAAATCTACGGCAGAAAGAGTAATCTTTATGATTTAGTGTTTTGAAGAAAATTATTTTCTAAACGGAATTAGCGTTTCCGGGTTTTAAAATGTTTACACAGTCCTATATAACGAAGGTCGAAGGGTAAAAAGCGCGTTTAAACTTTCGAATACTGTTTATACCTATTTAAATATAATTTAATTTTTATACGTGTATGAAGTTATCTCTTTTAGAAATTTTTTAAATGAAGATAGTTTGAAGTTCTTATATTCGAAAAGAACATGTTTTCCCAAAATTTATTTTACTTCCTAACTAGGTTATGTAACCCTTTAACTGGGGTAAACAGTTATGCGGGCTGGTAAACGATTATGTCCATTATAAGAAGGTATCTGTATAAGCTATATAAGGACAGTTACGGAGTAGAAGCGAAAAGGAACGCTAAAGTAATTAAGCCCTGCAGCAATTTGGCGAGTAGTCGATAATTTGATTATTAGAATGGGGACAGTTGCGAGGAATGTGATAATATCAGTATGATATAAGGATACACTTCGTCGATGTTACGATATGTCCAGTCCTCTATTAATTCTGAAGCTATATAATTCCAGCAGACATTTCTGGGAAAACCACGTGTTTAATAATAGACTCTGTTGCTTCAGACACACCGCGGCCGTTCGTGAGGTGCCCCCGAGACATAGATGTGGAGCTACCTGACAGGCAAAACACGATACGCGTCTCATTTCCGCAACCAAAGTCCAACATGAACTGGTGGAGGTATTTATTGAAACACCGTTTCCTATTGCTATGATAAGCTTGGATTTTTAACCCCTTGCCCTACAACAACGAGTGAGACTCGTAGTGAAGGTTTCCAGCATGATTCAACAAATATATGTATTACTCAGTACATTCGAATTCAAAGTAAATAGTATTCCTATGTAATCAACTATTATACTTAAAAGGAAATATAGGCATAACATATGCTTAAAATTTTTCTCTTTTCTCAGTAAATTATTAATGACAAAGTAACCGTATCGAACAGAGTTGAGGAAGAAATCATAGGTCAAGGGGTTAAGCAAATTCTCATTCTTGTGAACAGGGTAGGAAAGTAAAGCAACTTATCTACAATAGTAGATACTAAATAGAGTTTTAGTAGGTATGTTAGTGTATAGAAGGTATAAAAAAGAAACGAAAATTAGGTTTTTTAAATAATGATAAATTTACCATTGCACTTATTTCAAGAACGATCATTTTCTTCCTTTATTTACGAATTGTAACCGCATTAGCAACGAAGGTTATTAAGAATATTCAAGAAATTTCTATCAGAAATTAAATATTCCAAAGTTAGTTCTTTCAAGAATTTGAGATGGGTCGGTATATCGCGACGAGATTAAATTTTTGAAAGTACCGGTAAAACCTGTGCTCTAGTGGAACTGCAGGAAATTAAGGTTCACGCGATACAAAATAACTCGAAATAGAAAACTGTCGGAAAGAAGGGGAACAGTTGTTGTAATCAACTAACTCAAAAGCAATTGAGATTAAACTAAGAAAAATCAGGCGGCTCGTCTTCACTCTTTCATGGTAACGACTTCAGCGGCAGCTTGTTCGGATGAAATTAATTAAGACATTAATTTTGCTATCAATGCGCGTTTACCGTTCACAGTAAAATCCTGCGCGACATTTCAAGAGACGAAATTAATTTCTTTTCGCGGCTCCCACTCCAGCAACACGTTGCCACAATGGAATGGTTTATCTTCCGTCGCAACCAGGACAGCCTGGCAAGCCTGTCGCACAATGAGAATTCCAAACGAGCTTAGGGGGTTGCTTCTAAGAGTGTATGCGCGTCTTTGCTCCGGTATTTGTGCACCCGACTCTATTTATTCGCGCTGGCTTTAACGCGAACCTTGAAACAGAAATCATACCCGACTCCGGACACATTAGAAATGTGGATTGCAAATTTGCTGCTGATTTACATGTTAATTTTTTAAGCATCACGTACATCCGGTCGAAACTTTTCGAAAATATTTTTGTGCGTATGTGTGATCGTTTAAGTGTTTTCCTAAAAGTATTTATTGATCAAGTTATAAAGATGATCATCCTACGCGAGCAAGAAGAAAATCTTTACACTTACGCTTACAATTTAAATTCATGCTTCATACTCAAACAGTTTATCAATGTTTCTGAAATCGGTTCCAAAAATATTTGGGACATTACTTAACAGTGTAATTATAATTTCTCTAAGTAACTTCATGCTTGAATCGTGAACTGCATAGTTTAGTTTTGACAATTATGGGTACAGACATAGAAAATATTTTATTTAATAATGAAAGAAATACAATGATAATGATAGTCTTTGTTTAAATAAAACATTGATAGAAATATAAGTAGGTATTTGTTTCTGTAGATACATTGTCAGAATAAAAGAAGTTAATACTGATCTGAGCAAGGACTCCATGGCAATCTTTACTGTCACTTTCATCGCGTATAATTGTATATATTTAACACTTGTAGCAGAACTAACAGATTCAACAAACTATAGTTTGAAGAAATAGTGACTTTAATAACACTCATACTTTCTAAAACATTCGCGTGCAAAGTTAGGAGATTACTAAGTCCTTGAAGAAAAATTGTCGATGTTCGAATCATTGTATCTTCGTAAAACAAAATTGTTCAACAATATTCTGACTAAATTCACATACGCGAGTGAAAATCTTTTTTACGGCCGTAGAGACGCTCAGATTTGTGGAATTTTGGAAACGAATAGGTATGTTTATTTTCCCACCCGTTAGGTGAGGTACAAACATTTTACAACGAAACAAACACGGCATTGCGGAAATGAAAGCTTTATTATTTAAAACGAGTCCAACTAGAATGTTGCATACTTTTCTTCAGGGAGTTATAAAAGTTAAAACATGGACAAATTTTCACCGAAAATTAAACGACCTCTAAATTTTGCACACAGTGTACTGTAATTTCTAATAGATCAGTTGTAAGTATTACTATAATCCACATATATTATGTTGTTTATTATGTCGTTCTTAAAACTGTTATTTTCGATTCTATATCTGTTATGGCACAGCAGAACCGAGCATTAATTAATTGACATTAATTAGAATCAAAAGGAACGGTTAGACATAATTTAGTTTCAGAAGCCAAAACCGATACAATTGTTTTTCAACCTGAAAAACAAAACGTCGAATAAACCTCCACAATCAGTTTATAGTAATAAAAGTATAAGTTTAATACTTTGTTATGTCACTCATTAATATTATAATTTTTACCTAACATTTGATAACGTATCGTTAAAAATATTTTTAAGTATATTTTATACTACTTCCTAATGTTTAATTTTTTTCATGTTTAATACACCTGTATGTACATATTTCTTTTCTGTCCACTGTAGCTATCACGTTTACAACAATTCAGCGATATCAGAAACAACATACATAATTTTTTCAGAAATTTAATTGAAATTGATTTAATGAAAATTTGTTATGAATTAAATTATTTAATCTGAAAGATAATGTATGCTGTTTTTGATCTTACATTTTCAATTTGTTTGTAACTGTAATGAATAAATAGCTTATACGTTTTGCTTTCTTTTTGTTTACAGATACGTAGATGCATCGCCATCTTGGGCTAAACAGTTACAAGCAGATTTGCCAGCGGGCACAACGATTGTCACCTTCACAGCTTGGTCACCTGTATCGAATTACACCAGTACGTGTCGGATTGTGATACGAGTACGAGGTGAGTACGCAGAAAAATTTATCAATTTTAATCGTAATCGTATCAGTGGTAAAAGCCAATGTTAAATTAATCTTAGATTTTGTTAAACGTTCGGAACCCTTTGCAGAATACAGCATAAATTAATAGTATCATGTAATACCTTTATATAGTGATTCACTGATACGATGAATTTGCATTTTATTGCTCGCAGATCTGATTTTCTTAAACTTCACCTTTTAAACGATTGCGTCGTGTATATTCATCATGGAAAGTTAGCAAATTTCTTGTTTTATGAGGAGTACACTCGTTACGGTAAAAAAAGAATTCCGTTTTGCTACTTACAGTAAAATTTAGATGAGACTAGAAAAATGGGGCAATTAGTTATATTTTCTTCATTTTCACCGACAATGAGCATCACAAAAGCGACAAATTTGCCGGTCGCGAATGTGCTGATACTGTAGTAAATTTAAAGTGTGCGGAAAGTAATTTCTTCGCATACGTACGTTTTTCAATTGATTCGTGCACGAAAAGTGTTGCGTTAAGATTTGACTGGCGCGGAGATAATACAAGGCGCAAACCCTTAATTTTCAATGCAAATATATTGAGAAATCTGAACGTTATGAAATCATGTTTTGTGATTGAATCGGTATTAGTCTAATGGAACATTTTTTAAATTGCCGTTTACGGGCATAATGTAATACTAAGATTCCGCGAGCCCCGCAATTTAAACTCCATTTCACGTATGAGCAATCGGCAAATAGCATTGCCGTTTCGATTCGAACCCCTTTCATTCTCCGTGTCACGCAAAACTCGCATTAAATGAATCGATTCCAATTTTATCTTATTACCGTTATACCTCAGCTATTAAATGCTAATATCTACATGCATTTTTGTGCAACATTAAAATTTGCAATCCGGACATTCACCCACAGAGTGTCTTACTTTTTGCTTGAAAAAATTTACGTCACACAGGATGTTTTCGAAATTCTGGTTCAATTGAGAACGTGTTGTTCTTACATGAAAAATGATCCCTGTCACTTCCAATCCGCTGTGAACATAGTAATAAGCGAATGCCATTGCAAAAGGAACAGTAGTGTTTACAAATTAGTTGATACTGCGTCTATTAACGCGTATATCCTACTACATAGTAACGTTAGATGTATTACAGTAGGAAAATAATTAATTAAAGATAATAATAATGCAACGAAGTGACATAATTCATTCATATAATATAGTACTAAACAGAAATCGAAAAAGGGTTGACATATTTAGGAAAAAAGTTCTTTGGAAATTTGCTCATTTTTTGGGCTTTTTGAAAAAAAAACTTCAGAAAGAAATGTTCAGAAAGAAAGGTTGGAACATTCTTGGAGCTTTAGTGAGTGAGAATCCAATATATCCCCTGTTCCTTGAACGAGCAGGGGATGCCTATGGAAAGGTTGTCCAGGAAGAAAAAAAGGGTCTTTTTGGACCACAATCGAGATTAATTTTTTATGTGACTTTTTTAAGGGCAGGTGAAGGTTAAGGAACGAAGTTTCATTATTGCATTTAACGAATGTAGAAACAAGAAATGCTGCTTATTCGGGTATGTAAACGAGACAAATTTCTCGAAGATGGACACTTAAAGTGTTAAAACGTGTTACCAACGCGTTCAAACATGTTAGGGTTTGCGAACAGTTCCTTTGATGTACCGCTCCAGGGTGAATACTATACGCTGTTCGTTGGCCAATTCGCTACACATTGCATAATATCGCTGACGGTCATACTTTACGAATAGTTCACATTCACGACTTTTATCGTAAATCACAGTGTAGATCTAGTACAAGTACTATTAGCCTCTTGCGCTGGAAAGACGTACCACGCACGTGAAGAAGTTTTCATTCCACAATTGCCAACGACGTTTTATGTACATCGGTAATCTTGTGTGACAAGTATCACAAATGATAAAATATATTGTCGTATTAAAAAGATTTAATTAAGCCTTAAAGTTGAATATTTTCATTGTAACAGGCTATAGGAGAAATACTGGCCAACCAATCGTGAAAACCGTGGGACCGATGAAATAATGTTTCCATGCCACGAAAAACTTTTTTTAATCGTTAGTTCGATAGTCTTGCTGTGAAAGCAACGAATAAAATAGAGTCGAAGGTACAGTACCGTATATTTATGTGATATTGCTACCGAGAACCCTGCAGCCCCTGGTCCGACGCGGCCACATACTCGCGGAAACGAATAGTGGAACAGTGGAGCATCGATGAATTTAATGCACCGGGATTTTTATTTCTTACTTCGATAGTCAAGATTTATAAATAAATATCTCTACAGAATAAATACTTCTTTTAGTTTACACTTCATTTCAGTTTCATAGCCACCATTTAATCTCATTAAGGGGACATTCCAATTCAATTATCTTGGAAGCTAAATTCCAAACACAGACAAAAGTAAATCATTTCCTTCTTTTTAATCTATACACTTGTAATTTATCATACAATGATAATCAGTACTACCTGTGCTGGCTTGTATCGATTTGAATGTGAATAGGCTTAATTGTGTGTTATAACGATAGTCACGTTTAAGAGTTTAAAAAACAAGTACTTAACTTAAAACTTAGAAATTACGGAAGATATTTCTATATTCTGAATCTATATATCTTCTCTTTTGTTTAATGTAAATAATGAAGGGTCATAGAATTCGAGATTTTAAGGGAGTTTTTTAAAACGATGAATTGTTTCACTTCTGAGTCGTGTGTTCCAAATAAGAAGCATCGGTTTATTAACACGAGAAGAAATATAAGATAGGTCGCTTTAATCCATTTAACGGTTCTACTATTAAGAGATTTAAATTTCTTTCGAGGCTAAACTTGAACGAAATTGCATTTTCTGGCAAAATAATATTAGATGTAAGATACGTAATTTACGCTTATTTTTTTAAAACAACAGAAGCAGTGGGACCTAGACCGAAATTTGTTTTGTCATTAGAAAATCGTAAAATTATATTTCTTATTTTGCATATTTTTAATGCTAAATAGTTCGTACATATTTTATATTGCAACTGTATTAACAATCTATTATAAATAATAGAAATTAATGTCTAATATAAACGCAGAATATCAGAATAAAGATAAATTCTAAACTGACGATACGAAAGTAATATCAATTTCAATATAGTTTCCGAAATGATTAATAATCAGTCATAATTTAAAACGCATGTTGAAGGATCGTGAGGTTGCTTATAAATTTGTATACCATAAAATACACACTTTTCAGCATATAAGTTAATTCCAACAGATAAATGGCAATAATTTACAACCGATAACACAGAAATGACTGTTAGAGTATATTGTAATTTATAACAGAAAGATAATAATACGATTAATGTTTCCAAGGCATGCATACCTATTTTCTATATATTTCTGGTATATATTTTGCATACACAGCCGATTCCCGCACAGCATGGGGGATGCGCTCAGCATTATAGAAAATTCAGTTATACGAATCACATGGGATATATACAGTGTGATCACGAAGTTACTAACCAACGTTTTCTTCTTTAACGATAAATACACAGAAAAACTGGAAGAGGAGAATATTTTAATTTGTCTATAATAATTATAACACACTATATTAATTTTACCGTTTACAATATTTTTGACGAAATGAGGATTTAACTTAGAGTGTTGCATAGCTTTTTATATTATGTAAAAGGTTGTGTCAATACAATCTTAAGGACACAAAATAATAACTTTTAAGAACTAATATTTAATTCAATATTTGATCATTTGAAAAACACATATTTATAACTATTCATTACTGTTGAAGACTACATAACATGTTTAATTAGACTTTCATGTTTAAAAATACTTTTTCACCTGTATAAATCACATTTTTATTAAGGCCAACACAGGACTCTCTATCACGCACAAAAATGTTCTTCTCCGCTGTCTCTCACCAAAATGTCCTTCTCGCACGCATTCCCACTCGTTTTTAACACACACCCCCATTCGTTCTGTCTTTCTCACCCTTGCACCCTTCTCACTCGCATCTTTCGTCCATAGTCAAAATTCACGCAGTCACGTACACGCTTTCCTCACGGTCCAGTCGCTCAGTTCCAGACACTCTTCCTCGCATTCTTTCAGCCACTCGAGATTTTCTACACGCAGTCACACTATTTTCCAAACACCCCGGCGCCGGTCCGTCACAATACGACCTGGTCGCCCTTACGCACGCACAACCATTCATCCTACAATAAATATTCTAGATACTACAATATATATATACATAACTTGTAAACCGATTAATTTCTATACATGAAACATAATTTAATCTTTATTCATCGATTATTATCGATATGTAATGAAAGAGTTTAAACAAAAATTTAGTGTCCCGAAGTAAAGTTTGACCTACCATAATATAATATAATATATACAATACATAACAAACAAAGTGTAAATCTTGTCATTTTGTTATCATTTTTTTTTAATATAACTCGCCATTGTCAAAAAATAATTAACCACACAAATGTACACTTTCAAAATGAAATAAAACACTTAAAGGTTGAAGATGGAATAGTTATTATAGGTCAGTACTATTTTAATAGTGAAATACGCATTCCAGAATTGGTTAAGAACAATACCGTGTAATGTGCAAGGCAATGAATGATCGCAGGCACGAATCGAATAGAAACGTTATTTAGCGGTATTATTTGATCTCGCTTATGCTGTGATTTACGATCGCGCTGCTTAACCGTCAGATAATAGCTTCGTTGCCCCAAAGCCGCTTTTACGTGGAAAGAATTTGTGTATGCGGTCACATATCATCGCGGGAACAAGCCTTCTCGCCTGATCCCATTGTTTTTGAATTTTTCTGGAACTTGCGAACTCACTCCCATAGCGCAAGAAATGTATTTCATAATTCTACGTGCTGATTGTTCGGTCCAACATCTAAATCATTCGTATCTGCTTTCTGGAATTTGCCCCGGGTTTTCTGCGGCTGTGACACCATGAACAGCTTGTAAATCGAGATTTTATCGTTTCATCGAATTTCTTAAACGGGCGATGCTTTAGGCCATATAGTATCGATCCCAATTGTAACGTTAACATCAAGGCTGCTTTCACACTACGATTCCTGAATCGCAATTCCTGTCACCTCGTACGTACAGTAATGCTCGCATAAATTCCACTATTTCGGGTGCCAGTAGTGGAATTTAGCCGAGTGGAAAAAACGGGAGGAAGCTGTTTGCTTCTAGGAATTAACTTGAGCACAACCTGACAAAGGTAGAGAGTCTAAACGATTGGGCCATGTAATTAAACGAAAAGACATGTAATCAATTAATAATATGTATATTATTAATTAAGAAAGTAATAATTCGTGAAACCTCTGAATATTTTTGCGTCGTCAAAATTAAGAATTATTTCATTTAACATTTATTAACAGGGAAAGAGTATAAATTACTAACCAAAAAAGGTTAAATTGAGAATTAAGTATATAAATGATATAATAAAAAGTGTGTTCGTATCATCTAAAATAAGTGTTCTTACTTATTACAAAACAACAAATTTATTAATTCCACAAGCAGCAAAAATATACAGCAAAAATTTATTAAGCACCATGGTGTCCAAATATTAATGCGGTCCACTGTATGTAAATACCATGATTTCGACAATAGACTGAATTTATAAAATGAGATGAAGTGAAATGAAACCTTAACTCCTTGCCCTATGATTTCTTTCATAATTAAGTTCATTAGGATATCTTCGTTTTTAATAATTTACCAAAAAACAAAGAAATATTCCTTATTCGCTTGTATCCACTTATACTATAAAACCTAACAATCAATTATAGAAAAATAGTATTTAATTTGAATTTGAAGTAATCGAGTAACATTTAATTTTTATAACTTCCCTTTGACAACATTCTCACGAGTGTGATTCGAAATTGCATGTCAAACATTCTCTACTTTCTATGACCTTCAATGACCTTATGTAATAGGTCGTTGAATTCGTTTTAAGATCCTCTATCATGATACGGAAGCAAAAACATACCGATCCATTTAAAAAAATGGAGTCACCCTGTATATGTACATTTGTAATATCTAAACCATCATGTGAGATCAAAGTGTTCAACGAAAGAAACGAAACGAAAGCAGCAGAAAGAAGAATTTTAGAATTAATTTCTATGATACGAATTTGCCAGTAAAAATAATAAAGGGATAACAGTAAAACCATAAGCGTCGGCGTGACGTTTTCCATGTTCAATTCAGAGCATTTAATCCGCACTCGAGCGTCGCTCGTAAATTGCGGCTGCTTTTCTCGATCACACAAAAGTCGATTGTGCCATTGTGCGCAGCGAACGCCAGCATTTCTGGCTGCTAAGTTCATTTCTTCGCGAAAATCCGAATAACCGACGACAGCGGAATCTTTGCCTGCCCGCACTGTCACCGGCAAACTTTCGCTTACCGTTCGCGATTGCCGTCCGAGTGCCGTTTCTGAAAAGAGACGTCGCCATTTCCCCAGCGAAATTACCTGGAAAACAATTTGAGGAATTACGGTTGAACAGCACTTGATGCGATTTAAATAAAACAAGTAAATGTATAATTGCTAGATTGCAAATTTTATGCAGCCAAAGTGCGAGGAAACATAACGAACGCGATAGAATGCAAACTTCGCCGGAGGTCACAGAACTTTTTCATCTTACTCGTTGCCAGGTAGAATTCCCGAGTTATTAACCTTAATTTCAGTCATCGGAATAGGGACTCAAAAAATTTCAATTTGCATAAAGATCCGCGATCTAATTAATACAGGTAGGATCCTAGAAGGAAGGAGGGTCATACGCCAGGGGACTTTCGTGCACTTGAAATTTGTCGACTAGACCGGTCATGGCTTAACGATCACAGCCACTGTGTCCTCAAACTTTCCCCAATGTATAGAACGTCTCTTGAAGGGTCTTGGGCAGAGGTCACGGTTTTTGATTAGCACTAAAATACACGTGACAGGGTTATTAACCCTCGCACGACGGATACAGAATCATTTTAACCCACTTGTATATAATATAAGAAGAGAAATATGTACTAAATTTACATGTCATAATTACATGACATATACAACTACTTTATATACTAATTGTTCTTGACTTGTTAACTGTGCGTTTAATTTCAAAGAATTCTGATAGTGCTTGAAATCAAATCATATAATGAAGTGTATACTCGTCGAACGCAGGCCAAATGCACCTGTAATATATTCTAGCGAAAAGCTAAAGCAAAACGAAGAATTACATGTTTATCTGGAAAGATAAATAATTTATCGTTGAAAGAGTTAGTATCTTCTTGATTTTAAGATGACACGTATACTCCTCGAACTATTATATTTACAAATATTTATAATGTAACTATTATAATTATTTCTTAATAACTATTATAAATTTTATTTTATTTTAGTTCTATTTTAATTTTAATGTATAAATTATATGTATACATATTTTACTCATATGTACTTATATTAACATTTCTTTCTTAGACCAAATTGTTCTACTGTTGTTTTTAAAAGCTTCGGGTCACAGACAACCTTCGTCAGACTTCGGTAATGTAAAAAATATCCTGTTCGTAAGAAGGGAACGTATAGACTGTCTCGTTAACCGTATCTTCTTTTCTATCTCCCGTGTATCTCCCTTTGTCGCTTTCGCTTGATCCGCTTTGCAATCTCTGAAGGATAAAATTCTCCACAGAAAGACACGCTTTCGAGTCTGTATCCAGAAGTACACGATACAAGTTAACAGTAGTAGCATTTGCTTGGAGACCGAAAGCCTGATCTATGGACATTAGCTAACAATTGAACTAATTACGAAATCGTGGTTCAGTCATGATCAGATAAGGAAAGAAAGAACTTAATTTTAACCGTTCGAGCGTTGAAGAATTTTCGTGGATTAAGTATATTAATGTATTGAAATACATTGTTCTGTGGTGTGGGTGGAAGTGATATTTTTTTATTACTTTCGGTCTAATGAAGCACAACACCGGCTGTGTCGGAATTTCAAATCACCAGAAACGTTATTTATTTATTTTTCATTATTTTTATTTTGCTTTTTATTATTGGGTTATACCGTTGGAAAATATTTACCTTGGCTTTTTTCGAGAACGACACGATACAACATTTTCGAGCCTCGCATGTATCCACCACTATTCTACATACAGGAACACATTTTTCCCACATTTACATGTTTTACTTTGTCAGCCAAAAGTTCGATGGAAAGGATTAAAGTAAATACCAGTTGAAATTAAGTAAAATATAATGTAATTAGTGAAAATTAGTTGTTATATTGTTTGGGTGAAACCTCTTTTTTTTATATATGACAGAGTGTCGGTGAACACAATGTTTTCACTTTTAAATAATTTGATTGAGTACACTGAGTAGTTATTAATAGACTGCGGATTTTTATGCATTTATGGGAAATCTGGAAATGCAAAATTGCACGGAATTCACAAAAAACGAAAAGATCTATAAAATATCGAAAGTGGAGTGCTTTCTATAATGCTTGTTAAGAATAATCATTTCCCATAGTGGTTTTATTTTTCTAATTATATTTATAAAATTTTGAATTTTCATAAAGATCCGCTGTCTAGTTATTAGTGACCATTTTTACTTTTTACATTTGTTTACTAATTGCAGTTCTAATATTAAAAGTACGTATATGCAATTTTCGATTACAATTTATTTCATATTTCTCAGTTACTCAGAAATCTCGTCATATTTGGTATTATTCTTCTGTTACGTATATTTTGTTTCATGTTATTTACCATGTTATTAGCCAGTTTTGCTTGTACAAGCGAATATGGTTTTTGGAGGTTTTTTGTCGATAAATATTTACAGTTATACCCGCGTGAATTTTTTTTTAAATTACAAAGGTGACAACACCAAATTTTAGTGATATTTTGTTAGAACAGTACAATAAAGTACAATATCCTAATATTAGAATGAAAGTTTTAAATAATAGCTCTTACAAAAATGTTTGATACATATTTATATATTTAAATGATACGTCAGAAACAATACTTATCTTTTTTTCATTTATGTAGACCAAGTCATCGAATATTATCAATGTACCACATGGAGTTGAATTTTGTGTTACAACTCTAAAACGAAAAGTTTCCTCAAGATGCAATTTATACCGTTTATAGAGCATATAATGAACTTCTCATACTGGGTGTTTTGTTATAATTTGATTGTAATTTCATTGTATTTTTCTTCAGCACGAAAATTAGAGAAACGCTCAAAAATTAGTTTAAAAAAAGAGTCGTGTACCGTTCGAAGGCTTGACTTTTTGTAAATTTTTATCACAAGAATCAAATCGATATTTTTCTTCAGTCAAAAGTTATAACCTCCGTAACATTTTACCAAATGCGTAACTGCTTTGATCACTTCCCTCTCCAGTTTCTTAGGACCTATAAAAAAGTTCCGCCAGAAATCGATGACCCACATAAGGGTCTATGAATGTGCAAAGTTTTAACAAAATTGAAGTGGAAGAAAAAAGATACGGTTTTCGAATAGTCTCCTTTATTGGATTCAGTAATTTTATTAAATCTGAAACAAATTTATTTGTGTAAAGTGAAATACACTAATAAACGTGCAATCAGTAAAACATAATTGTCAGATTCACAGTACAGATAATCGTTTAACCTCCTAACTGCTTGTATCGTAAATATATTATGTAAGAAATATTAATAAATATTACATGAATATTACGAAAGTCTTGTTATAAATATATGATATAAAGAAAAATCAGATCTTCCAGGAAAATTTGTATCTACCATTTTTCTGACTTATTTTAAAGTACGAATAATGATTTCCAATATCCATTGCGTAAAATTGAAAAAAAAACTCTAGCCATCAAGAGGTTACATATAAATCTAAATATACCTATATTGTACTCAGAAAATGACTGTGAAATTTTTCTGTCAGGAACACGTGTGTTGTATTTATTTTCCAAACACGTTTCGCTATTATCAAAAGTATATTTAATAATTGGTTGAGATTATATTTTCCAGCACTGATATGAGGTCCAAGACTCCGCGACAAAATTAGCTCTCCGCAGAGCTACTTAATTTTACCGATTTGGAGTACATTGGATATAAATATTCTTTAACTTTTTAATTGGCGATAACGACTTGACTCGTTGTTCCAATTTAATTCAATTTCTCTGTAGTTCTTCGCTCTCGACTCCATTCAACTAATTAATTTTTCATATTTACGTTTGGAAAATATACAGTTAAAAGGTTAAACTGGATTTACTTCCAATACCTTGATGTATAATAACGAATGAAGTTTGTAGGGAATATTATTACATGTTTATTTTACTGTCAAAGGAAATTTACTTGCACTTCTAACAGGCAGAAAATTTCTTTCCGTTCCTGTAAATCATTAATAGTACAATAAATCCAACGAGCTTAATCGGGAAGAAGTTGTACGACAAAGTAAAGCAAATTGTGTACCGTAACATAATTATGTACTTCAAACATCTTGAAAGTTTACAACCTGTTTGATTGCACGAACTTTAGGGCGTCGTGTCCTTGCAGGTAATACGAGGAAAATTCAGCTACAATAACTTTCTTTATAATACGAGAATAAACAATTTTATTCCTACTTTGTGTTTATGTGTCTACACATTTTTCACAAATAAATGTTCAGGAAAGTGAATTGAAATTTAACTATAAAAGTGAATGAAAAGATATTAAAATTTAATGTATTATTTAGTCAAACGGAATTCTCTAGAGTTTGACTGTACAAATATATTCGGCATTAAAAACTATACAATTCTTTAATACATAGGATAAAATTCTTTTTAATAGTTTCCAAGATATTCAAGCAAATATGCTTTTCAGAGTATACTTTGAGAGTCGGTCTCACCCTTTGAATATGTACGGAGGTCGATAAAGAAATGCGTAGTAAATATTTTTATAAGAACTGCTTTGAACCAAAGTTTCATTAAAATCTGTTGCTGTTAGTGCAGTATATCCTCGTTGCTCTCCTAACAAAGGACATCAACTAACACGAAGGCTCGAATTTTAAATGAAATTTGGCACACACGTGCACTCTCAAACAATATTTCACACATATTTTTTTATGGCTGCCCATGTTTATGTTCACGGGTTGAGAACAGTCCATACAGTTGGAGACGAAAAACATGTTTCGTGGAGTAGGTCTCGTATGCAATAAAAGAACTAGACAAAGATCTTAAATACAAAAATTATTTCCTTTTTCACGAGAAGTGATATAATCGGTTGTTGTTAATATTTTCAGTACTACATAATAGAGTAAACATTGACACAGAATAAGTAGAACATTCTGTTTCTTTCTACTAAATTATTAACGATAAGGGATTTATATAAGAAACCTTTCTCTATAGATTATTCACCATTCAAAGTATCATTCGATGCAATATCACCGGTGGGCATTACTCCACTGATATACTTAAAATCTCATAAAACTTCACGCATAGATAGAAGTAGGAATAAACAGTCGGCGCTTTTGTTCCTTGCGATAACCGTCCGTATTCGTGTTTAGAGTGCGAGAATAGCCTGCGAAGCGAGAGACGAGGAAACAGTTCGTTTAATATTTTCGGAAACTGAAAACAATAAGAGATAACCGGCAAATATTGAAGTTACCGTTCGAAATGTTTTCATATATCGGTGGCGGGCATGTAAAACACGGGTTGGGGGGAGGCCGGGCGATCGATATGCGTAATAAAAGGAAACTTTTTCAGGCAACGAAACCGTGGCCGGTCGCATTCGTAACGAAAGGGGGTTTCGATACTGCGAAGAACTTTGGTTCCGCTGGTAAAGTGCACTTAGCCGCGTCCCGCTTAATTACTCATTCCGACAGTTCGCGAAACTCCCTTTAAAGCAAGTTCCTTCTGGTGGACAGAGGCGGTCGGACGAGGTTGTAGAAGTGCAACGGCGGATGGATCGAGGCAGTCGATATGCAATTACATGAAACAGGCCTCTGTTGATACAACCGGGCCAGGTTGCCTCGTGGTAATTCTTAATTGCTTCGGAGAGCGATTTAACTGTCGCTGGGAGTTTCTTAGTGAACTAATTACGACGATTAAAGCGACTCCATAGCCTACGGGGGGTTGTTTGTCGGCTGAACATGTGGGCGTACTTTAGCACTGAAAAAACCGTCGGCGAGAAAACGCCATACGAGAGACAGAATTTTTGACAATTGGAAGTTTTGCGAGATATTTAGGAGCTGGATTGATAGCTTGGGGGAATATAAATTATTTTTTCGTTTTGAGAGATCGTATCTACGTAACCGTAACTAAGAATGACGATTGCCACAGCAGAAATGTGGGATAGCGAATGAACCTTTCTATTTACAATATGTAATTTGTCCATTTTATTGCAAATTTTTACTAAACGGTTAGTAATATAATACTTTCTTTAATGATTTTCAAATTTTCAAAATATATGTACAAAGGGAAGTATATATGTAATCAATATTCACAGCAAAAATAATCGAGATTAATATTAAATTATCGAAGATATACAAAAAACATTAATTTTTTTGGAATATTAGTTACTGGACTTGTGTTGTTTTGGAATTCATGGTTTCAATTGTTTCTGATTAAAAACTTAGGTGCATTCGCCCTGCACGAGTATACATTTCATTTTTTAATTTGAATTCGCGCAGAATGAGAAATTTTTCAAACTAAATTCCACAGTTAACGATTTAATGATTATTTCTTCTTAATCCCTGGTAGAGAGTATGTAATGAAAAGTTCCATAATACTATGGTACCCAAGTATTTAATTAAAAAAGAATCGTGATTAAGGAACTACTTGAATTTAATTCATTCTGATAAATGCTCGTTCGGCGTCCAGCAGCGGACCCAACTTCTCTGACGTAAGCGCAGGTGTCAAGGATATCGTCGAACTATGAAATCGGATTTCCGAAACTTTTAATTGTGTGACATCACCTTAACCCAGGCGTTTCGAAACGCTATTCGTCACTCTTCAAGAGATCCCGGTGTGTTCAGTAACTTTTAAGTACATGATTTCACCAAAAATATAATAATAAGGTACTTTGAAGTCTTCTATGTATGTGTCCTGTAGCGCTAAAAAGATTGTTTAGAAACGTCGTATTACTTTTTCACACTAGACTTATGGAAGGAGCCGATTCGACTCGTATTGAATCTTATAAACATTATTTGGTGAGTGTTTGGTCGATTTTTATTGATGCACTTACGCCAATACGTATCCTAATGATATAGTTTTAAACATCTAATTTTCTAAATCTAAGCGAACGAGCATCAATCTTTCTAGGAACAATAGAATTAACTGTACAATAAATGTCCTTAAATCTAGTGTTAAAAATGACATTCTCGTCTAGAATGTACAAATATTCAGTTAACACTATTCTTACTTATTTTTCATATATACCTATTAATACCAAGAAGTAATTTAATAAAATCTATCAAATTACCTAATACAATCTAATATCAATTTAGTGTAATACAATAAAAGCATATATTACTAAATTAATTTTACAATCGTTATAGAAAAAGTCGAAAAGTCAATGAAAACTGATTAAACTTAAAAAATAATTTTAAGTTAAAATTTTAAAAGGCATCTGTTAACGCCTTTGGTGAAAATAATGTTAGAGGCATTCTTTGGAAATTCGATAACCGAGTTATAGTTTCGTAAATGGAACGGAGCTTTGAGTTAATATCCGAACGCAATTTTAGTTCGAATGTTCAGAACTGAAGTAACACCGGATCCTAATTAGCGGAGTGTACAGATATTTCGATAATAAGTTTTGTTAGGTTTGAGAAATGTTGAACGGCAACAATAAAACAGCGACTACGAAGAATATAACATCAATACCAGCAAGAACGAGGATAATAATTACATTTAATGTTTTTATTTTATGTTTGTCTATCGTTGCTATAAACTGTTAACTGACTAGGAGAAATTATAAACAGATAAACAGGAATGTTTGCGGAAAGTTTAAAGTGTAAACTCGCAATCATTGATAGTCATCCTACGCCAGCACCGTGAAAAACAGGAATAAAAATGTGTGTATTATTTCCACAAAACAAAAGGGTGGTTAGGGGGTATTATTCATTTTGAAAGTAACTTAACTCCATTTTCCAAAAATCATCTTAACACTAAAACTACCGAGCATTTAATAATATAAAATATTTAATATAAAAACCGTAACAATAGATTATTTTCACTTTCCTCGGACATTCGTTGTGGAACTCAAGTGAAACTATTTATTTTTAAAATCATTTCAAATATTCAATGCTTTTAAGATAACAATAATCGCGAAACAAAAAATCGAAACCAGTCATTTTGACTAGAACGGTAGTTCTAGTGTTAATGGTTATAACAATTCGAATCCTATATTATTTTATAAATGGATTTACTAAAAATGATGATTTTGTAAGTTTTTTTTCTCAGTAGTGAATGTACAATAGTCACGATCTATCGTATTTGTAATTGCAATTGAAACTGTCTGCAACGTGATTAGGAACAAGTATCTACAATTTGTTCCATTGGCCATGAGAACCGACGTAGGTGGTTTTTTTTATCGACAAACCGATTGATTTCATTTGAGCCTGAGCTTTTATGTAGGTGCTTGAACTAGTGATATAATTTTAGCTAACAAGTGTCGATCAGTTATTGTGGAAAGAAGTAGTTCTCGATGGGAATTGTGTCATGTGAATGAAAAATTGTTGGCTTTAGTAATAGTTGAAATAATACTTTTAACTTATTTAAAAAATAATTTTATGAAGTTTTATCTCTCCATATAGGAAGTATTGTTATTTATATAGGAAAAATTATCTAAAATACCTGTGCAAATTTATATTTGAAAACTCGAAGCTAGACACAGCGGCAACTTTCATAAAATTTTATTTAACTTTTGTGCGCCATTCTAATATTCATAATATCCAATATTATCCAGCTTAAATTGATTTAATATTGAAACAGTGAACAAATTTATTAGTTTATACTATTTCTCGATAAAAAATAAATAAAAGATATAATGTTCCTATGTTTGATTAGAAATATTTAAATAAGTAAAAACCAATAAATACGATAAATTTGTTTATCAGTTGTTACAAACTAGAATGTTTAACATTAACCGGTAACATTCAAACTTCCGTACCTAAAGGTTAAGTTCATATTCATATGTACAGGTTAACACTTTAGGGAAGTATCGAGAAACATCCATACGGGGCAATACAAATAAAGTCGAACAACAAATGACAAATTTCTTGATTTTAACCCAATAAAAGGTTACATTATTCCTGATTCCCATCTTCTTTCCCGTTATTCGCAACCAAATTTTCACCGTCACCGTGTGACACCTGCGCTGCTGTACAATGTCCGCTGACCTTGTCTCGACAACGGTGCAATTTGTTTGGCGTGCTATCACAGTTGATTATATTATCATTTCCAGACACCGAGAATCCGAAAGTTTCGACGTGTCCGACGTCCTTTGAAGTGCGTCTAAGCCCCGGCGAACGAAATCGCTTAATATTCTGGCAGGAGCCAACGTTCACCGACAACGTCGGCGTCGAGCGGGTCTACAAAACGAGGGTGAGTAGACATCGAGTTTGCGAGTGTAATCCTCGTCGGGGTTGGTGTGTGCCATCGTGTCTCCGTTTCCCCATGAAATTTCGACTGTTTATCTCGAGAAGATGACGTTTTCGCAACCGCCCCTTTATTTCACTGTCGAACTACCCTCGCCAGCGCTGCTCCATCCGTTTATGCCGCCGCAGCGCCTCTTAAAACGGCCGGTCTCCTTTCTTCTTGCTCTCCTTTTTTTTTCGTGCAAGAGGTTTATTAAAAGTTCCCTACTAACGATCGAACTTGGCAATCTCGCGGTTATCTTTGGCCAAGATATCCTTCATTAATTATCGTATCATGTCCGGAGCACGGAACCGGTAACTGGCCGACGGTGGAGGGTACCTGAAAATAGAGGACAACGAGAGAGGATTACACGTTTTTCTCACTTTCTTTCTTTTAATTCTAGTTTCATGTATCGATACATTTTAACCTATTTTTATCGTTGGCTTACGTATTTGCATTTTTTGAAGGTACTGAGATTATGAACGAATAAGAGGATGAAATAAACGGGATACTGTTTTGGTTATCTTATTATGTTTACGATTATTGTTATATTGTTATTAATTACGTTGTTATTATTTACGTACTTACTTTGTAGTTTTTACTGTTCATTGAAATACTCTGTTTTCAATGCTTTTCATACGCGAAACAAGGTTTAACAGAGGAAGTAATTACGGTTAAAGGTATTTATTGGTACTTTAAAGAACGATATTTCTAATCGTAGACCATTACATTTTTCCGTGTATAAAAATTCATCTAACGAATTCTTGTGTTTAAATTTTTAGTAGCTGTACACGTGATAAAGTATTTTAGTAATTGTGCAATTTGATAAAATATTTTTTAGATTAAATACATTGGGTAAAGTAGGAAATGTATAGGCTTATATTTTCCTTATAATGTGACATAATTGTTGATTGAAATCTAAAGGCTTCATTGTATACAAAAATTTATTATTATTACTATTATAGAACAAAATCTGTTAGAAGGTAACCCAAAAAAATTATCAATACATTTCTTAACGTTGACGATGTAGAGTAGGATACTTTTTTAAAATAATATTTAGTTTTCAATATCAGAACTGAAACAGTCTGGTTGACTAACAAAATTAATTCATAATTTGCCACTTTGCTACTTTTGATAATTTCATTTAAGATTATCATCCAAAAAATATAATTACAGTCGTCACAAACACAGACTAAAAAATGTTATTAACGCACTTCCGATAGGTAAAGAATTGTTTATCCGTCACGTTGAATGATGCTCGATTATTCCAATTAAAGCGTCTCCGACATTTTGGATCGAGGGCGGTATAATTTCCGCATTCAGGCGTAAAGTTCTGAAATTATAAGGCAGGGGAGTAGAAAAAGCAAGGCGGAAAGAGATAAAAAACGAGGGGAATTTAATCGACGCAACCCAACGGGAGAATCGGACGGTTAATTTGGAATTCAGTTGGAGAAATTGTGGGTGGTCAGGAAAGCAAAGTTATCGACCGATAAGCTGCCGGTCTGCCGTTACGAGAACGGAACTCATCGCGGTGCTCGCACTTTAGATAATAATCCTGTGCGCCGTGTTATCATGGACGCGGAACGTTCCTATTTCAATCTCAAAGGAGGATTCAGTTCCGCGGCTGTCGAAAGTTAACTCGCCTGTATTCCACACAGGAACCCGGACAACTGATGTACCCCGGCATTCACAACGTACGCTACATCGCTTCCGATGCAGCCGGAAATCGAGCCGAATGCCATTTCTCGATACACGTGCGAGGTAAATTTATGTAATGCTGAGGGAGGCCTGAAGTCGTATGTCCAGTGATCGATGATATCGAGAAACGACGTCCATCGAATATTCTTACCGAGGAAATTGCTAAACGTTCAATACGACGCGACACAGTGACGTCTAGAGGGCAGGTTTAACTATTATTTCAAACATATTGAACATTTCTTAATGAACTACTTATATCAATATCTTAATACAATAATTATATTCGTGATCACTGACGTGAAGTCAAGTCTTTTTATTTCTGATAACTTTCAAAGCATTTCATTTTTCTGCTCTTTTCCATTTGAGACTTCTCTACTGGAAAGTTCTTCATTTCAGACAACCGATTGTTATAAGACTAATAGTTCAAAACAATTTTTCGAATGTTCGTCCTTGTTTTAAAGAATTTATGAGAAAGGTATAGCAATTGAAATATTTGACTTTTGTTGCAGTTGGTGTTTAAAATAGTAGAAGTTCTTTATGAATATGTATATATTAATTTCTTGTGATTTCGTTTGAAAGATATTTTGAAATATAAAATTCATTAATGACTTTTCAATTACAGTTGCAGATTCCTAGTGAAAGTTTATAATTTGATTTCCTTCGGGCAATTTTAACTAAATCAAAAACAATTAGTTAGAAGTTTAAACTATGATACAAACTACATGTTATTATTTCGTACCATCACCATCTGTTATAGATCCAGTATGAATATATTGCAACAATAATTTGCAATGTTAATTCCACTTTATTCTTTCACATAAAAATCAATGAATTTTCAAAGATTCACAAAATATCTAATAACCTATGAAACAACAACAATAATAATTGATCTAATAAAAAAAATTCTATATCTTTTACCACCTTGATACGTAACATTAACCTTTTCAAATCAGTGATAATTACTCACTTCAAATTTATATTTTACAATTGCCGATATTATACAGATTTCTTGTACGAAAGTATTAAATTCGATTGCTCGTGTGCGAGTTACAATAAAAGTTACACTAAATCTCACCAAATACGTCTCCATATAAATAAGTCATGAACAGTGCCCGATACTTTTAATTAATTGAAATTAACCATTATGGGGAATTGAAAACTTCCGTTTTCTAATTTTGGTCACGTATTTGAGAAAATTCATTAACGTGCAACATATTGCACAGAAAATGATTATTCTGTCATTTAGTCTGGCCGAACGTCGTTTCGATAACATCGATTGGATGCTATAGAAAATGATTAATTGAACTTATCTGGTGTTCGGTATATTTTCAGAATCCGAGCATCGTCGGGATTCCGAGGTGAGCTGAAAAAAGTCGCTGGCCGAGTTTCTGGCAGTTGGAATTACTTTTGTAAAAAGATGAAATCCTGGCTGGTTCCTCTTCCATTCGGAAACATAATTTTGTCCTATTCGTTTCACGGTATCCTCGACACCATTTCTTTTTTACCAACCACTAAGAAGATTCAATGTTATGTCCTGCACGTCGTTGTAATAGAATCCCAATTATCGTTGAATTTGCTGTTTCAAGAACTACCTTACAAGTTTTGTTCTCTTTTCAATACATCCGCGACTGAAAATATTACTGAGTTACTGTTACGCTGTTGAATAATTAATTACCTCAATCTCTGTATGCCACCAAAGCATTTTAAAGTATCTGAAATATTTTTCATTACAGCACTGCTATGAAACAAATATGGTTAGATACTTAAATATGTTTAATTGAACTAAACTTTATTCAATTGAATTGAACTAAATTTAATTTAAGAAATGTTAATTGAATTTAATTTAATTTAACTCAATTTAATTTAATTTATTTTATATTAAAGTACCATTAGACAAATTGATTGTCCTCAGTAATTGTAGAAAATATTTATATTTGTTAAATGTGCTATTTAAACTTTAAAATGGAGTAGATATTTAAAATAAAAATAACAATCGACAATAAGAATCGCATAATTCAGAACACAAATGACTTATTTAGTATCATATAATTATATAAATATGTTGAACCATTGTTTTTCACGAGTTCAAAAAATATTATTTTACGCTTCGTCTCTCAGAAAATTAAATTGAAAAGCATTACTCCATTCATGTTACCTCAACTTAACATGACATATATGTTTGATGGAAAAATTATTCTCGAAAAGGTGAAGGGAGTTTTCATAAATGGCGTGTCTAAATTCTTTGCCACTGCATAATTCGACAGTGACGGATACAAGCGCCCTTCATGCGATTCGGAAATCCCTAACATGTCACGAGATCTTTGCACTTTTCTATCTTTCTGCATCCAGCGAGAAAAATTCTAAAAGCTTCCGGAAATGGTGTTGCATGTTGGAAAGCTCGCCGAGAAACTTTCGAAACGTTTCCCACGCTTATTTAGTTCATCACGCGATTTATGTGTGAGGATTCCCGTAGCAGCACGTGCTGACAGACAACTTTATGGCTGTGCTTCGATTTAAAAATGAAAAGGAAAATAGATAAAAACGAAACGTTCTTGTAATGGATGTAACTGCTCCGGCTTGTAGAAGCGAGAAAAGATCCTTTTCTATTGGCTTAAAGACCTTTTTATCGTTGATCTCGATTTTTAAAAATGCTTTACACGAATTTGTAGTGAGGAGCATAAGGATTTGTACAGTAAACATTTCTATGTGAAAAATGTTTCTTCGTATATGATATAATATTATCTATTAATATAGATGTAATCATCATTGAGTACATTGATAGATTCTTATCGTTAGTAGAAAAGATTCTTTGTCTTAATATGTAATCATTTGGTGATTCTTGTATAGGTTATACACTTAATTGAAAATTCAGGAGTAAAGTCTGCTATTCTAATAGAAGCTTTAATGCTTTCAGAGTCTGGAATATTATTATTATTACTATTATTATTATATTATTATTATTACATTCATAATGTATCCAATAGTGTCCAATAGGAATTTGTCCCCAACGCTTCGCCATCATTGTAGCTGGTTTCATCAGGGGTTGAAGACATGCTGATACTGGTGTATGTCTGAGAAGACTGTCTTTTGGTAAATGGTCAGCTGAACAATTAAAAACTACTGGTGACTACTGATCCGGAACATGAACCAGGTACCTATATAAATACAGTTTTCCTAGACACACACCAGTATCAGTGTCTTCAGCCCCTAATAAAGCCATCTACAATGATGGTGAAACGTTGGAAACAAATTCCTATTGGACAGGGCTCTCACCCGAAAGCCACTTATAAATCTACTATTTTAAATACTCGTTTCTGGAGAAATTAAAAATATTTTCTTTCTGAGAAATTCTACAGAAAAAATCAATGTAAATTTTTTAAATTCTTTGTTAAGAATTATTAAGCATAAAGCTCTTTAAATTCTTTGTCAAAAACAAACCTATATAATCTCTCAAATAATACAGGCAACACATAGTCTTATAACACTGTAAACATTTAAATATTCTTAAACGATCTTCCAAGCTAGCGAGAGAACTTTCGCACGCTAATTTCTTCAAACATTCTTTGATTTATTCTGAAAAGTAGAAGTCTGCGATAGAACCTAATTGTCTTATGTTATAAAGCAGTACCTTGTTCGTACAGAAACCATCGAAGAAAATTAAAACGCAAACTTTATTTCTGATTGAGAAAAGAAAATAATTTCGTGGAACAGGAGGTGCTGCCAATGATCCTCCATAACAACGAGCACTTGATATACCTCTTACCGTAATATTGCTCCTTCAACTCCTTGCTTTATGATATCGTAGCAGACTCGTGGTGAAGATTTCAAAGAGAATTTAACAAACATACATATAACTCAATTCCTTTAAAATCAGATTAAGTATTATCTTCTATTATTCATTATTTAACACTAAAACTACCACATCCATCCAAATGACGGATTCTCATTTTTTCTCCAAAATACCAATATATTGTATTTTCATATTATATTTACTTAGCTGAAATTCTCCGAAGTAGAAATGTTAAATGTAATTCTCGTCTTTTTATTCTTCGAGATCTGAAAGTACTATTATGATTGAAATATTCTCAGAATTTTATTTTTTATTTATTTAAATTAAATTAAATTTACATTGCCATTAAATTCATATAAATTTCAGTAATTGGAAAAAGGAACATATTTATACTTAACATAGCTACGTATTATTTAAACAATTTAGAAATATCTTAAATGAAGATAGAAGTAAAAGATGAGGATGTCTATACAAGACATAAAGTATTAAAATGTGTCTATAAACGCGTAAGTTGGAAACTATTCAGTTGATAATCCGACTATATAAATAAGATGTGATAATGACTGTTTAGCAATTTAATCAATCGAAAACTACGAGATTGTTTCACTAACGCAGCAGCATCGCTATCAATGGAAAATCAATTAACCGCTCAGCGACTGTTCGAATGCCTATTAATTAAATACTTGATTATCTGCATGCACAATAGCCGAATCGTTAGTAGGGCGTAATTGGTGCATCATCGGATTAATCAATTACGTGGATGCTTTTGGCACAGTTCACGTTAACTAACGTTCATACGAGTTCTCTCCTTTACACCTGCACAATTTCTATTGTAGTATTCTCGAAAGTAACATCAAAAGTAATAAAAGTAATGAAAATACTAAAGAATTGTAGAAACAACATTTAATTTCTACTGACTAGTTTAGACACTAACTCCAATTCCTTTATATTAAATTTAATATTTCTAAAGAAAGGTTTTGTTTCGAAACAACTGCTTTTAAAAATTTATATAATACGTGTGTAATTGCACAATTTTTACCATTCGCTTATTATTACGAATAACAAAGTAATAACATTTAAAATATTGATATCAGTATTCATATTTCCAAGTAATTAATAGATATACACCGCTCGATGCATTGTCACATTGACAGACTTTATTCGTATCACAGTAAATTAAAATTAATATTTCAGTAATAATAGAATTATTTTAATTCCTTATTTCTATCATCTACCAAAAATATTTACGTTCAAGATTTTAATCGGATTGTCCCCCCATTAGTGATTTATTTGATCCAATTTCTTTCATTGCATCTAAATATTTAAATATGTTCGTCCACGTACGGATACGGATAAACTATTAAAAACATTATCCAGGAATTTATCTAAATGCGAATGTGAGTGACAAAGTTTTTAAATCAAATTCAATTATAAATTTGGGGGGAGAGATACCAGATTTTTAATCAATTTTTCTTCTGATTATATTTACGTTAACACAAGTTTCTAAAATTCCCTCAATTATGTAAAAATTAAATAGAAAATTGTTACTTGGTCTGATTGAATTCCGTATCCCATGTATACCTATTCTGTATTTATCTATTATGTAAAATATGTACTATGTAGAATAGTAATCTAAAGAGTCTCGATTTAATTTGTTTTTTCTATCGAGAAGCTTCTTAACCTATGCCTTCTGAATTTCATATAAATTTTGAATAATGTCTTCTCGACAACGACCAATTTGTGCATCAATTATATTTATCCGTGTCTCAGTTCAAATGTTATTATCCAAGTGGAACTAGCCAGGTTTGCGATCTCCAAGATCTAATCAGAGTCCCACTTAATCTTGTTTTATGATCTAGGCGCGATATTACAGAAGAAGGATACTGATGTGTCCCGGTAGACCACCACAGCCGATACCATCCACCGTTTACGCAGTAAGTCAGCTTCTTGTACCACAAATTAAACCCTAAATTCAGAATTAAAAAAAATATTATACTTTCTAATATTGAAAATATTTACCTAACACGTTGAAAAACATTAGAAAACAAATGTTGAAAATTTTTAATCACTTTGTACAATTTTTTTATTTAAAAAAGAATTATTTTGTCAAATCTGGTAACGATAATTCCACGTAGGATGGCCCAGGCTCATTTAAATTGTCAAATACCTATATTTTCAATTGTTTTGAGTGGTATACTTAATCCTGCACAGAAGCCTATACAATTATTCTGCATATGTGTAATTTATTTTCATAAATATATTTTGTTTTGTTAGATATACCAACAACATTTATGATTTAATACGCGAGCTGCTGTAAAAGTTTCGGAAAACAAAGAGAAAATTCGGAAATAAATTTAAACTAATGGTCTCAATTGTGTCGTATTGGTACTCTCTAACCTTAAAAACATAAAGCTTTACGAAAGTAACATAAACCCTCGAGTCGACAGATTCCCGAAACGTCTGCAGCAACCTACGTAGTTTTTTTTTTTTTTAAATTGGGCCATCTCTTTCCACCATCACCACGATGTAACTGCACCGTGTAGATAAAAGACAAAATATGCATATAATTATTTTTTAAGCAGTTGTTATTTTTATGGGGATACGTATAATAATAGTCTAAGTACAAATAAGAGAAGATATGTTGTCAAAGAGCAACATTTTGCATTTAAACATTGAAGAGGAACCGGAAGGGACCATCTGTATGGTCTAATCCGATTTTCAGTTGCAGATACCGAGTGGATGCTATCTCAGATACACGAGGATCTTCTCCGGAGCGTACGCACTTCAAAATTATCGGGGGCAGAGGCAGAACGGGTACCAAGACGTGAGAGCGGCTTATCACGAAGTTCATCCAATTCATGGAAGCCAAGGACATCTCCCGCTACCTAGCCTATATCCTCCTAGTGACTGTAAGTACCTCCACATCTCTACATTCTTTGCTCTTCACATGCTGCATATATGCGAGAATTTTTATAAACGTTATATATTTTTGTAACAATAAATTAATGTAATATGTGTCATTAATTTATTCGTTTTTCATACAGATAAAATATTGCTTGTGTATTATCAATTTTTAACCTTCAGAATAAACATAGACACAGAATAAGTATCAAATTCTTGTCTGTTTCTACTAAATTATTAACGATAAAGTAGTCCTACCGAGCGCAACTGTAAAACAAAAAGTAGGACAAAGGGCTAATTGATTTAATGTTAGAAACATACTTCGAAATATTTCTTCCTTATTCACCTCAGCTGTCAGTCGTCTAGTTACATCGGATAATCGAGATTCTATAGCATCTTGTTTTTCACCTATCAAGTTGAATCTCATGCGTATTACAGGCTGATAATGAAGCATCGTTAGTGGACAATAATTTCGCGCAACATTTGCGACTCCTGCACAGGAATCGCTTTTAGTGAATAAATACATAGCTTGAAATTACGGTAAAAGATCCTGCTACTCGGGATTTAATAACGATTCTCGGGCGAGCAAGGTAAGTCAAAAGTCCCCGATATCATTAAACGAGAGAAGTAGGGTAAGAATATTTAATATGAAACACCTAAGTTGAAAAGGTTGCTAAGAATAAAGATATATATGATTTCTCCAATGAAACCGACGTTAAAACGTGAAAAATTAAGTCTCCCAAAATCATTGTAAAAAATATAAGAAAAGTCAGAAACGAATAATTCAGAAACGTTGAAAAGGTACGAAATATGTAATACCTAGGTGTTTTGTAAACCCCTATAATGATGTAGTAAGTTAAATCTATGATATAAATATATTACATATACTAAATTACATTATATTGTATATTATCTTTCCATACCATATTAAATTGATATATTGAGTTAAATATATGATACACATATAATATATTTATTACTTATTTTACAAAATATTCTAGTATTGAAAATTAAGCGCTATTCCATATTAGTTATACTTATGCTACCTCTTAGTCTGTGTCTTCCTCGGAAGAAAGGACACTTCGCAACCAGAGGCGAAGCTGCCAGCTTACGTGGAATATGTCTCATACAGCTGCCATATACTTTAGGTAGAATATCTCTGGTTCTTAGAACAGAATCGTTATGTAGAAAATTTCAGAGCTTAGAACCTCCGACATAGCGGCGTCCAAAGACCAACGGGACTATTGGACGGGTAGGGCGAAGGAATAAATTAGTGAGCCATAGCACAGTGCAGCGCCAGTATCTAGGTGTCGAGAAGCTAATTGTCATTAGAGCACTAGAGTTGTCGTCGCGACAGCGTGACAAATTTTACTTTTGTATATTTGGTGAGCGTTTTAATGTGAAAATCAGAGCGAGAAAGTCAAATGGACCCAAGATTTTAGTGTCACTAAAATTGGGTCAAGTTTGCACTTGCTTCTGCTGACGTAGATGCTATCTATAATTCTGCAAATGCTTCCTTCACTAAAGTTGGGAGATCACTTGATGGCTAGATTGGAGGATGCGATTTCGATTGATTAGTTTTGATCTGTCTTCATTTCAATGCCAATTTGCTGTTCGTCAATACGGTCACACGTAACCAATCAAAACTATAAACACACAAGGAAAGACCCATTTTTTCTCTATGCCTCCTGATACACATTAGCACTAAGTATACGGCTCGTTGCGTCGCGTTATCGTTGTGTATTAAATTAACGATTGCATATGCTTGGCGTACAATTTGACGAAATTTTGGTTTCTCGAACAGTACGGGGCCAACGGAGGACTTTCGTTGTTTTGTTTTCGGTATCGATTAATTCTTGTGTAATTGAATAGCACATACTGGTGAAAATATTATCAGTTTAGAAAATGTCGCTTCGCGTTTGTCGCTGTTTTTTTATTTAAAAATGTTTTTAATTTGAAATACTGATTATTTGTTTGTTTATGAATTAATCACATTTTAAATTCTATAAATAATATTAATGAATGTTAAAACAATAAAAATATAAATTTTCTTAGAGATTCAATAAAAAGTTTCTCGTTTCGTTATAATTTATTTTAATTTGTTCAACATTTAGTCTGTTTTTGTCGACTATAGTAGTCATGGCTTCAAAATAAATAACCACATATCTGCGCACTTCTAAAAATAAATGAAACACTTAAACGGTTGATGCTTTATTGATAAAGCTCAGAACTCCGTGTTCGTAGCTATTAATTTAATGGAAATCTCGAAGTACGGCAAATAAATCCATAAACGTATAGAAGAAAATGTTTCCAATGCGTTTAACAGTTTACTTTTAATCTTCACTGTGTATGTTTATCCGTTTACATTCATAGCAACGAGAATTGAAATTATCAGCTCCCTTGACACATTCATTACCAACGATTCGTGACAACGGCAACCCCATATTTTATATAAAAGAGATTTATTTGGAAACTCAATGTCGGATTATTTAATTGAGGTATATACAAGCTGGAACAAATAATGTATTTTAAATGGAACAAATTATAAACGTCATTAACAAGTTGCCAGATCGCTTCGTCATATAAATGTATTATAACATCCATTATAACAACCATCCAGGAATTCATAACTTATTATAATAAGCAAAACGAAATCCACACTGAACATATACGCATTAATTAAATAAATTCATATGTCAAATTTCTAACACTCTCTATAGTTTCACTGTTATGCGAAAATATAAAAAGAAATAACACCAATGAAGCGGGTAACGACGTGATTGTGTTGAATTGCAGGGAAGACGTTCCAAATCAAAGCGACTGACACTTAACATTAACCATACCGGCGCTTTTTCTACCGTAACTCGTCAAATAACTGGTTATAAAATATAGATAATCAACTTAGATGATAAATTGTTGTTAGTGAAAACAGAAATAAAAGGAAGGATGAAAATTGAAAAACCAATTAATCAGACAATATAGGAATTGATATAAAATTAAATGAACAAAAGAAAACTCAGAATTTTAAAACTGGTCATTTGACCAGCGTAATGGTTTACTCCAAAAACTGTTGGAGTAAAAAATTCCGCACATTGATAAGGCAAAACTTTGTCGTGAAGGATGATTACAAACAATATTATCATGTTCCATAGAAGATATGGTGTCAACCACGTCCTCGTTAAATGGAAACTTTTTGTATTATTCCATGTTTTACTAAAATAATGTCATATTATTCATAATAATATTTTTATTAACATAATAGTATTTTCAGACTAGAAAAAAATCAAAATGTATACCATATTTTCGAACGTAGGGAGTATTAAATATCAAACTTGACAATTTTAGTGTGCCAAATCAATTGGCGTCCGAGCGGCGCCTCTGGAATGCAAAAGATTACGACGAAGAGTTAAGCAAAGAAACTAAGCCTGGGTTATAAGAAATTAATACGAGGAAACGACTAGACAGGAACCAGATTGCTGATTCATTACTGATTCTCTCAAATCAATTCACTCAATGGTGGCCCTAATTTTTTGTTCGGGGTCTCTAAATCCTGGATACTACATAATTTTAATATTTTTTGATATGAGAATAAATATATATTATTTAGAAGATTCGTAGGATTTCATAAAATATCGCCAAAGCTTCTACATATTATGATCCGTGTTTCTGATACATGCTTCAACCGAATGTGTGGACTAGTGAAGCAGTATGAATGCAATTAGTAACTGATACAGGAGTGAAAAGATGATGATGTCCAGTATGCGTCGCGTCGCGAAACAAAATACGCTCGAATGATAGAATATATGTTTTCCAGGTGCATGTAAATACCTCTGTGCATTCGCAGAGTGTATTCCTTATGAAACAAAGTTTCAATGTATCAGCAATATGTGTCATAATGTGCACAGCCATTGAATTTAATGCAGGTTTCATGAAACCTGGTGTCGCTGCATGTATTAGCAACATGTATCATAATCTGTAGATGCTTTTAGACTGATTTGAAGCGTCGCTTTTAATCACGTCCAACCATTCAAGTGGATCGCGCCGATCGACGTTTGTGTGTGCAATCGTGGTATTCAAAAGGGCACTGTTCTACGCTGTACACGTGAAGAAGTGTAAATAATAGGTGGTATATAGGTCTAAATTTGTAAGACAGAATTTTGTGGGCTGAATAATGGGATGGTATAAACAGGATTTGAATATTACTTCTTTTAATTTGATGTTATTCGCTTGAGCCACTGGCACTGTTTAGCCAGAAGACTCTCTCCTATCAGCGTAGCTGTTGTTCTGTTTATTGCGCCTCAAGACTCGGAACGCTTTCCCTTAACTCTTTATACTCCGAATTTCTTTTGTGTTTTTTCCTCGATAACTTTGTATTATTACGATATTTCATTTGAAATGCATTTTAGAAAATAGATAGTTTGTAGAGAGCAATGTAAACGATTCTTCTTACTAATAATATTGAAAACAGATTATATTATTATGTCGTTTTCAATATTATTAGTAAGAAGAATCGTTTACATCGCTCTCTACAAACTATCTATTTTCTAAAATGCATTTCAAATGAAATATCGTAATTATTTTAAAAATATCTTGGCAAAGAAGCACACCTATGAATAAAACTGATGTCGAGTCACGCTCGATATAAGAGCACGAAAGATTAAAAGGACACTGATTGACGAAACGCAGACGACCAGCGTTCAACTTTCCCTTCACTAAAATTATCTTGTAAATTTGTCAGTTTTCATTTCTTCTTATCTCATTTTCCGTCGTCTCCGAACTTTCTTCATATGCAACGCAGAGTAAAGTTAGAAGATCTCTTGATGGCGAAATTGGCGAACTCGAGTCTGATTGGTCAGTCTTCGTCTATGTCCATCTCATTTCCAATGTTAATTTGCTATTCGTCAATATGGTTGCATGTTATCTGATGGAACAAAGTATTTTCTTTAATAAACTTTATTTAATTCTTACAACTTGTTACATCCTACCCCACTGAACACTCTGTATATTCGTAATAACTATTATTATTACTATTATTATCGATATTACGATTATTTCTATTCCCATCACTCTTGTTAATTCCACCTTCAACGTTTCCATCATGACATCATATCATGTCTGCGTCATCTGAAAACGTGTTCATCATCACCGCTGTCTTAAAATAACAATTATGCATACCGAAATGCTCCGTTAGCGTTCTAACTGAGTTTACTTGTAAACATCTTGTACATCTGACGAACTCTAAACATAGCTAGCAGTCCGACGTGCAGATTCTTAATAGTCACTCCTACCCCCAAAGTGAATCATCGAGACCCAAATGTTTTCCCCTCTCTACTAGCAAACTCTCCCTTTCCCGAGTTTCCCTAAATTCCATTAACCAAAACGAAGAACAAAATTTTCCCAACCGCGCAATCGTCAACGACAAGTCAAAACCTCCAGCACGTTTTTCCAGCTCGCAATCGTCATCGTGTGACTCAATAAAATATAAAACCTAAGTAACTTTGGTTTTCCTCTGGATTCGGGCAGGATCCCACCGTCTTTTTTTCGGGAGTATTCTTCTGTGTTGTGGCAACATAACACAACTTTATGATTATTTAATAAATTATATCAAGAGAAATAAATATTTTTAAGCAGACCAATTTCATTTTAATTAACTCGGAGAGACACAGAAAGGTTATTAAACAAAAATTAAATGTTATTGATTCATAAAACAAATAATGAATGTTCCGAATATTTCTAACATTATCAATTAAAATTGCAATGAAATGTTCAATGAAAGAAAGCCGTCTTTAGCCGAGGCCTGTAAATTATAGAAATACATTTCAGACATTTCAGAAAACAAATGTAAATTCTATTCAGTATTAAATTCAAATCGCGTATAAAAGGTACCGCGTAAATAAGAAACTAGCATAAAAGAAGAGCCGCATACATGGACGGACGGTGTACATTCGTATCTATCAATTTATCAGCAGGTGTCGAAAACATTGTTCACATATTCATTCATATATACGTTCGCCATTTTGTATAACGTCAAGTTTTCCGGAGCGTTGCTTTCCTTGCTGGCCCCGTGAATTGATGAATCGCTAGTAACTTCAACCACATTGCGTACTCCATCCCGCAATTTTTCACTTGCTTCAACTCGTTCAGATTGATCGACAAGTGTTATATCAAATATCGTCTTGCCATCGTTCTTCGCTCGCGTTTGCTTTGTATTACCTGCATATAGCTTTCGCTCTTGCTGCGTCACCCGCGGCACTTAATGTTTAGCGGAATTTCCACCCACGTGGCCTGCCCGTCATCTTTGATCAAGATTGCTTTCATCCTCATGAACATTGGATAATTGCAACGATCCATGGGACTGAAAGATTGCAATTATCAAGAGGTAGAATCAAAATATTATTGCAATTATCAAAACACGGGCAGTGGGATTAAGTTCACGAAGGCAGATCGTCGTCGATTAATGGACGATTCGTGAATATGCGGTAACACCGTAAAACGCGTTGAGTCATTCATAGAATCGGCGGCAACAAGCACGCGCTGGACATCGAGCGGCATCTTCGACGTGTCTACTCCGGCATATTTTATTTCATTATTCAGTTGTTATGTATGGGTTCTTTTCGTAGACGTGTGGTCGCGTGGTCGATCGTGTAATGTGTAATCTCGTTTTGTTAATATAAATTTGTCCTATTATCAAATGATTCGTTTATTGGCCAATCAAGCATCAAGGTTTATCTCCTCATCAAAACGTCGGTTTTATGTACCTTCAAGAGCTCTTCTTTCATAAACAGACCATAATCACTCATACATACACTCGAAGAAACGAAGATTTTAGCATGGCGGACGTTGAAAAGAACAACGCCAGTGAAGGAAGAGGAAAGACTGAGAGTCGAAGCGTTCAGCAACACTAGAAGCTCGTTATAATCTTGAGACCTTTAACTCAACAATCAAACTTTTCATTTGTGACTTTTGAGAAGGACTGTGAAAATAGAAAAGAAAGGGACGTTGAAATCGTCGAGTTTGACTATCGTCGAGTCACGTTACACCATACAACCGCAGACGGTCGTCGAACACTATGGTGTGTTAAAAGGAACTTGGTGGAGGTATGGTGGGGATATTGCAATTATCCAATGTTTACTGTATATCTTCTAACAAGGCAACACCGTGAACCCGAATTTGCCGATTTGCAGAAAACTTTGTGTGTTTGTAGAGTGATCCAATACAGGAACAACGGTACGTTCCAATCGTGCCCAACCTCCCTTTAACTAATAATTAACTCCATTTGACCGGTCGCGGTAGGTTTAGTGTTAATAACAATAGTTTTAGGAAAGGTATTCAATTTTAGATTCTGTAATTTGGTTATAGTGTCACATGGTATCCTTATATTTACGAAATTAATCATCACGTGGAGAAACTAGTCATCAGTATTATTAATATTAGTAATTAATATTCGATGAAGCCAATGCAGATTAGTTAGTACACCGGATTGTTATGACTACATAGTCAATTATCAGCTTCATAATTTCACTATAACAGATTGCAATCAATGTGCGATTGCGTAAGTGAAACTATATTAAATATTACAAAAATAAAGTTAGATGTAAGAACTAGGTCCTGAAATCTAGGTCTCAGAAACGTGGTTTACGTTGCAGTGAAAAAATCTTCCGTTATTTTATGTCATTTACAATGATTTTAATATAGCTATTGATATCGAAATTAAAATAGTGATGTAATTGGCTTCTGCATTGTTTTGAATTCCTTATGTTATTCGTTGCAAATGCATAAAAATCCATAATCTAAACATAAAGCGCATCAAGAGGGATGGTTTGTGAAATAAGGCATACATGCGCAAGAATCCGGTCTCGAAATAAAGATAGAACCATTTGCATTTTTCACTCACAAACTGGGCCAAGATGGTAGCAAAGAAAAGAAGTAGCGGTGGGAAATGAAGGTAAAGCCGTTGAGTCTCCGAGAATTCAGTAAAAACAAGGCAAAATAAGTTTTCGTAAAATACCAACATGTTTCGATGATAAATCTGGATTACAAAATAAAAAAGAATTTTCTATGTCGTATTATCGAAGCTGTATATTCCTTATCAAACGAATTTTTGTTATTAAAAAATGTTAAAGTTGTTGGATTGTCAAATTTTCGCGACGCAGGGAGCGATGCTTCATTTAAAAGTCGAATAGAACCATTACTTTCTGACCTGTATTTCCTCCGGAGACACGTTTGCAAGTAAAACGAATCTGATATAAAACTTGTTGAAAATTTAAAGCGGTACAACTTATTACGAACAGAAATTTGAAACCATTTTAATTAAAATTTTTTATAAATAGTTAGATTTTATCTCTATAGTGTATTATATTCTATTTAAGTTAACATTAAAGTCCATCAAACAGAAACTTGCTTCTCTTCGAATCCTTTTCATAACTGTCTACGTCCGTGTTCGTACTGGTCAATTAGTATCAGAACTAATTGACTACTAATTGACCGGTCCTTAGTATTTGGACAAAGTAAACTACCGCCAAACGGAAACGAAAATTATTTTTGCCTGTTTTCAAAAACAATTCAGTTCTCAAGAGGTTAATTCAGATTTCTTCTTTTCGAGTGTTCGTTTGAAACTGATTGCGCCAAATTTTCCCGTGTCGCAGTATCTGCATCTTTTATGGAAACTTACGTGTACCAATTTCAATATTCTTCCATTATTAATGTTACGTTTTCCTGGATACAGAAAGCGACGTCATTTCAAGGAAAACTGTTCACGAGGTTATTCCGACCTAATCAAAGGACTCGATTCTGGGAACTGGCAGTAAAGACCAACAAGGGAATGTTGCGAGGGTTCATGTCACTGTTGTCTAACGACTCAAGGTATCTAAAGATACCAAAAGGATTCTTTCTTGAAATAATATAATGATTTTTTCGAAACATAAATATTAACAGAACCATTTGATTATCTTACACATCACTATTTCTTTACTTCACGTAAAAAAGGTACCATTTAATATAAAATTAAAAGGAATATAAAATAGTACGTGAAGTATGTGTTAGTTTATGAGGCAAGGTTCACAATATATCAATAATCAATACAAAACATTTAATTTATCTTGAGTACCTCAATGTTTTTCTTACATTCGTGATACATAAAAGTATTTCAGAATAATGAATATTCTAATTCATGCTTTCTTTCTCAAAAAAAACATCTCTTACAGTTTTTAAAATCAAGGACTGATTTTTTAGAACAATGATATATGTTTATTATCGTATTATGTAGAAAATAATGAAAATGTTAACCTCAAAATGAAAAAGTCTGATGTTGGTCGTCTGTACCGTTGCTAGAATCGCCGGTACTGTGAGGGTTAAAACTGTGATCATACTGAGCTACATGTTCGCCAGTATGTTTCTCTTAGAATTTGTCTCAAAATATTGTTTTCAATTTATTTTGTTTTCTTTTCATTCCTTTGTAAAACAGAATGCACACCGAAGATATATCCACCGACTATTTCAAGAATTGTACGTTTCTTGTCTCTCACTATCTGTATACTGCCCGCGGGCAACAGTCTTTCAGTCTGGACTAACCTTTACAGCTTAGCGCTAATGCTACTGACAACAAACGTAAAAATCCGCGTAAAACACGCGGCAAATTTATTATTACAAATAATCAGATTTTTGTGACACTGATCCTAATCTATGCTTGAGCTATAAAAAAGGGATTCCTCATAATGTAAGTTGTGATGCAATTTGTATTCTTTTCATCAGCTTTCGGAATAGTTAAAAAACTTATAGTTCTTATGATTGGTAAATGCTTTAATGCTTGTGAAAATCTTTATTCGCATTCCTTTTTTTAGCGAAATAAAATCTTCAACGACAATTGATAGTAACTGAAACGTTATATTATTAACTGTTTTTTTCACAATGTGAATATTTTAGAAAAAAATCAGCATTATTCAATTTGAAAATTCATTTTTATTCTGTATAAATGTATCAGCACATCATTTCAACAATTCATCAGGCATAAACTTTTGACAAATTAGTTTAATGATTTCCAATGTGCCATTTAACGGTAGTTTATTTTATACATAAAGCTGTAACTTGTCAAGATTTTCACCGTACGTGTACCGATTATGATTGAATGTCTGAAAGCATGATCTTCTAGAAAATATTTTTATATAAAAATTTTATACAAGAATATTTACAGTAACTTCATATTAATACTAGATTATTTTGAGCGTAAGGAGGACTTTACTAATACAAAGTTGGATTGCCTACGCAAAGAACTTTCATAATAATAAATATTAATTCCAAAATATAAATTAAAAAATGTTAATTATCGATAGTTACCATTAAAGAAGGAAATACTATATATGTTATGTTAATGATACTAAATTCTATACAGTTTTATAACATTTACAAATTTTCAAGTTATATACAGTTGTATTGAGATACATTTTTATCAGTATGAAAACTAAAAAACGTTAAAAAGTTCACTCTCTTAATCACCTAGGTTAAAAGGTTTTCTTAAGATCACCGAAAAATTTCGGATGCCCATTAATTACGACGCGTACAAAATTGAAAGCTCTAAGGGGAAGTACCTATTTAAAATTTAAATAAAAGAACTAAATTCTGCTGTACATTTTGTTTAAAAGTTTGTTACAGTTCAAATTTTTATACATTTAGTATTGTGTTCACAAGAATTAAACAATGTTTATTCGGTAACTGAAATATAGATATATGTTTATGTGTAGAAGAATATTGATCAGCCTGTATTTCAATATTATATAATCAGTACTGGAAATAATTAGAATTGATTTTAATTTCACAACTTTCTACTTGGTATTTTTGATCGCAGAATTATCTGAAAGGATTAATATGTTTGGATTTCGCAGCTTGAAAGGATTGCCGCTTTAACTCCTATATCGAATTTGATTTGTGATGCAAATTTTACATTGAATTTAATATATCTGAATATTATTCATTCATTTTCCATCGATCGATGGAAAATGTTTTACGTTCACAAATATTTTAATCTATTCATTAAACTCTTTCTATAAATCTTTTTATTAAAATAAAGATTCCTTTTTTGTAAATCTTTTTATTAAAAGAAAGATTTCTTTTTTATAAATCTTTTTTATTAAAACCTTTAATTCTTACAAAATTCATTCATGTAGGAAACTCACAATTGTTTGTTTCGTGCGAAATTATTAAGTAAAAAGTAACGTCTGCAAACTTGACAAGTGAACAAAAATTACGATACAAGAGAAAAAATGAACAAAGGCAGAGCAACTTTTTAAGCAAGCATACATACCAGGCTTTCATCGTTGGTTTTTCGAAGGTGACATTCAGTTCCAGTAGAAGCTCACAAAAAACTGAATATTTCGCGTTCAAAATTACAAGGAATACTTAAAGCTGCAGACGAAAATGTGCTGAAGACGGTAGCTCTAGTTGTTTTACCAGGGACTGTTCGCTAAATACACAGGGAATCCCGATTATCCTTCAAGTTCCTGCTGTGAAGTCCTACCAAGGAGAGCCCCCATGGGTGTGGGATTGAGATTAAACTCAATCAAATGAGGCCGTAGCCTTATCAGCGTTCCCGAGGATCACGAGTCCCATAGAAGTAGACTGTTGGTAGCGCTAGCTCACTTTCCAAAATTCTACCAGATTTCCCATCTGGTCCAGGAGCAGGCGGGACGCTGCCCACGCGCCGAGACCCTCGAAAAGTCTTTTTTTTTTTTAAATACGTTTATTCATCAAGCCAACAATTACATATTTTAATGTTACATAAAACGCATAAAAATATAACAGTTCTTATATATATTTGGTAGTCTTAAAGCTAAATGTGCCCGTAAAGACTTGAGGGTGTCTAATCTTAATAGTTAAATTCTAGTTTCCTTTGGTTATTTTTTGGTTTATTGTTTATATTTGAATCCTTTGGTACAGCTAGCGGATTTTTGGCAGTTATGTTAGGTGTTTCCCTTGAAAAGTCTCCCGCCCAACATGTGGGCTTTCAACCAGTGTCACTACGAAGCCAACGTCAATGTCCGGACTGGTCGCATTGCATTGCTCGCAGGCACCCGGACCCCATAGTGCCAATCATCACAGGTCTATTGGTGGGACCTGTTCGGCTTCTTACATACATGAATAAGCAATGCCTGCCAGATCAAGGTGTCTCGTCCACACCAAGGGTTGCTTAAACCCTAGCTCGGGCACTTTGGGACCGCCACTTCCCGTACCACGTAGGGTGTCCCGTAAATACAGTAGGAAAACCTTATTTTTAAGGGAAACGAATATACTGTACGGCACAGAATTAAGGGATTACTGAATCGTCATCGCAATACTCTTTCCACTGAAAATGTTAAAGTGGAGTATTCGAGGAAAGCAAGCAAGGTAAAGTGAAGCAGCAGTGAACTGCGAGTCAGCCGCGTCGTCTACAGCTAGTGCTATTTCTGCTGTATCGTTTGCCTTTATTAATATGCACCCAAACGAAACGAGTAACGAACTGCGAAGCACGTTTAATCCCGTCAAAAAAGCGACGTTCATTGGTTCGCCGTGTGACAGCCTTGCCGCGATGCAGCCTCAGGCATGACGCGGTAAACACACTTCGCAAGACAAGCCCCGCAACTTTATAATTCAGAATAGCGGTCCGCTGTGTACCTTTATAATTCAGTGTAACGATACAGGACACCGTTTTTCTGAGCCTGTAAAGTGATCGAAAACAAAATTTTGAATGTCTTCCGGGCCAACGGAGTCGAAGTAGCCGCGCTGAAGTTTCATCCCTATGATGCAGAAGGGTGAGTTCGGTCTTGGTTTTTCAGCACCAACGAGCGTTCAATGTGATTAATGAGTAATCCTTATAAATATTGTAACGATAGATTTCTTCGGTTGTTTCGTACTTTCAATATAGTATTTACACACTTCATTTTTCGATTTTATTGCGCGCAAAACGAGATCTTCAAAACTAAATTCCACGGTTAACAGGTTAAGCATGCTGCAGAGTCCTGCACTTTTGTAGTAATCGTCATTATTTAGCGCTGGAAGACTTTAAGGCTGTAACTGAGAAACAAACAGTTCGAGGGTCTTCTGATACCTCAAAACCAACGATGTGTCATAAATCCACGTGCAGGCCAAGCGTCAAAGGAGAACATTTGGGACGGTCCCTAAAAATATATTTCAGTTTGTTAGACAAGCAGCAGAGAAGTCATCGCCACCTTTAGGAGAGAACAGTTTTTTAAGAACCTCCCAAACAATTCCAATTGGCTGATAGAAACTTCTCTCCGCAAGAGACAAACAGACTCGGGCGAGAGAGTTCATTTTCCTCCAGGAATTCCGAGAATTTCAAAATCAGCAGTCTGGTAAAAACAGTTTATAATTAGCAGCTAGTAACAGCCAACCTCACAAACGACAGTTCACAACAGACTCATCAGAGCAACATAAGCACAATATGCATACTTCTGAACATCCATTAAAGTTGTTTCTTTTTCACACCAATGGGTGGTCCTTCGAATTCTATAAACGACGCGTCGTGCAATATCCAAAGATTATTCGAAGTTAATAACTTTACCTGAGTGATCCTAACCAGTTAAGCGTGGAAGTTAGTTTGAAAAATCTCTCATTGTGCGCGCAATAAAATCAAATAACGAAGTGTATACTCGTTAAATGCAGGCCAAATGCACTTAAAATATACCCTAACGAAAAACTAAAGCGAAACGAAGGAGAATTACATGTTTGTCTGAAAAAATAAATAATCCATCGTTGAAAAAGTTAGCACCATTAAGAGTTTTAAGATGACGTGATACTCGTGAAACACAGTTAACTGGTTAATCGAAGTCAGTCGATGTACCAGACAATCAATCCTATCTTATTTCATATTATTATTTCAAGTCGAGAAATTGAAGTTTTTACTAAGAAATATTTCTTTTCGAATTACTTTTGTTCGGCACTGCTTGAGATTCAGCTCGGAGCTATAGATAATATCTCGATTCTTGTTACTGATGCCGCTCACGGCGCCTAAGGCGTGATTCAGGTAGCAGAGTATGAATATACAATCAGACGATCAAGTGCGGCCTAGGATTGAATAAGAAATTAAATTCCGTAAAAAACGAGAAATATGCAAATCGACGTTTAGCGGGGAACGAAGGATCTTATCCGTTCGCATCACGCAGAGACTCCGGTGTCTCGGAAATGGCGACCGGCCTGGTGTCCCCTCTCTGTAATTTGAACTGTAATTACGAATTAACGCGCGTCGCATCGTTCAATTAACTTGCCGAGCTTTTGCCGAAATTGCCGGTGTCCCGAGAACACGTTACTTGAACAACAATTTCCCAAGTAGCCCGCGGCCCGTCAAAACCACGGCAAATAGGATTTCGTAATTTCTCCATTACCTAAGTACGATGGATACTGATACGTACAAGATACAGCGACAGATAAAATCCTATTCCAAATAATAATATTAAGTAATATTTGAAGGGAAGGTCTTTTAAATACTGTTTCACTTGGAGGACACCGAGAATACAGGGCTCTTATTTGGAAATATTTATTAGTATATTACTTTAATTTATTATACACATTATTATCATTTATTGCGCCGGTTTTAGTATATTTTTTATTTATTTGCAACGTTTAGGCTGGATTTTCCAGAATTGTTTAATTATCCGAATTAAACGAAAGTAAGAATTAGTACAGAAAACAGGATTATATGGAAAAGAACAGTGTTGCCTACTCTTGGACTCACTGTGAAATTGTCCAGATTCAAATTATTGTATCTTTATGATGAACACTGTAGTTACAATGTCTCACTTATTTTTCTTACGGTATTTATACATCATGCAATTGATGAAACATGATCTCTGAAATGAGTTGAAAATATGAAATATGAAATAAATAAATAAATCATTAAATAGAAATTATCACTGGTAGCTTCTACTTTTATCTCAGAAAAGAAGTTTCCTGGGGACAAATTTTATTCTTTTTTATCAACTTTTATTTTTATATAGAATTATTGTCTTTCCCGATGTGTCAATTTCAGAAACTCTCCGTGCAAACAGTGTATATTAAATAAATGAAATATATCACTTTTTTCCGAAACTACGCTTACCCATGAAAATATTTAAAATTGATATATTTGTAATAGAAACGGACACCTCAGATGCGTGTTATTCGATTACAATGAAATCTATACACATTATTCTTACATGTACCCCAAACATCATACATACACAAATTTCAAAATCTCTACTATCCAAGAAATACATTTCCATTATGAATATATAAATTTTAAATACTTTTGTAGACCAGTGTATACTAAATTCTATACTACCTTCATTCTATGGAAATGCTCGATAATTATCTAATATTTATTATAAATATAATAATATTTGTTAATAAATATAATTCTTGTCTAATATTTATATTATATAAATACAATTCTTGCCCAACATTTGCCTATAGAAATGTAAATTTATATTAAAACTCATTAGTGTAATAATAAACAAAAGGTCCAAAACAAAAGGTATTGTCAAAGAATACGGTTCTGACTGGCACAACGAATTTAAAAAACGAACGAGTAGTTAAAGCCTTGAAAATTGAATTTTCTTTACATGGAAGGTGAGGTGTGCTCTCATCCGTCCGCACGCAACGCTGAAGGGGGAGGAAAATTCTCGTATGCAAAATGAAGGGGGAATAAACCAGAAATGGGCGAAGCCGGCTGGATAATCTTTAACCTCGTTACGGATATATTTCGTTGCAGGTTTTGCAACGTTGACGCTCTCGTTCCTCCATATTGGACGGCTTTAATGAAATTGCAAGATTAACGTCGGTACAAGTCTTCTTCGACACAGCTGTCGATAAACCTGCTTCAGGGCTTATGCACACGAGCGACGCGATCCGAACAAAGTCCTTCTGTTTCACAAAAAAAAAAAAGGATAAGAGAACTTTACGTTTTTGTTCTGTCAAAATCGCATAGCGTTACCGCTGCGGTGCTGCGTCGCGCGTGTGCATAGACCCTTAAAGTCGCTTCGTATATGTACGAGCTGAATGTTAACGCGTATTCCCGTTTCTCGACCTGTTTCGAAGGTATTTTTAGGATCTTTTATAAATGAACCGACTAACAAATCTGAATATTTACTAAAATATTTGCATTATATATAAATTATATAAAAATATAAAGTTTTTACGAACATTTCAAACTTTAAGTTATTTTTAAAATACATCGATATATGTTATCAATTCAAAAAGCATTGACACATTGTCCTTTTCTGAAATCTTTGCACATTGAAAAATACAATTAGAACGTGCAGAACGACAAAGAAGAAGCTCTTTATAAATGAGAGAAATATGCAGAAAAAGATCGGTTTTGTTAAAATATTGGTATGTGCAAAAATTAATGGAATTTTGGAAAAGTATCATATTGTTAGGCGAAAGTCAATTTAATCCATAAAAATTAAATTATAATATTACAACATTTTTACGTAAAACTTTTATTTTCACAGTGCAAATCGATATGAAAGGGCTCAATAGATAGAAATCCGGAATACAGTGATCGTCACTTAAATTTTAAAGGAATCCCCAGGGTTAAATTTTAACGAACCATCCCTACTCCTCCCCCACTACTCACTGTCTCGAGCTTAGTGTAACGTGATCCCAGTAGACAGGGATAAAAAATGAATACGATGAGGAGAAGAGCGACAGGCATAAGTAGGTCAAAGAGATGTCGCACGCGTCAAATATAAATATGCAATGAAACAAATTTTTTCCGGTTTTCCATTTTTCACAAATATGGTGCTGGCAGTTTATTGAGATTTTTCTGATTAAAATGAGTCCAAACACGAAGTAAATCGGTCTAGTTTTATCGATTTTGGGGAAATGAACCTTTCATTTCGTTAATTATATTAAATCGGTAAAACTAGTCCGATTTACGTCGTGTTTGGGCTCATTTTGATCAGAAAACTTTCAACAGCCCATCGGTACTACAATTGTGAAGCTAAGGTTAAAATTGCTGCAACTGAAGTTTTCTTCGTTGTACGTTTATATTTGACGCGTGCGGCGTCGCTCTGAATTTCACAGTTTGAAGTCCCGCGTCTCGATCCTCAATGCTCGACGAACTGTAAGTATCTACTCCGCTTTCGCTCACTATATCGATTCTCTGCCTTTGTCAAGTTGTGCTCGAGTCAATTAAGGGAGCGAAAGGCTTCCCTCCTCGCGAGACTTTTAATGCTGGAGCCAGACATTTTAAAATTTAAGCGAGGATCACTGTAATGTAGTCAATTTTTCAAATTCAACAGTGCATTCTATGTCGCGAAAGAAAACTCTCTGTTTCAGTATTAATTGAAAAATAGTATATTTCCGAACGTTTTCCCAGTACAACGTTAGTAAATTTTCTTTAATATTTATTTACTAAAGCCACACGTTCAAGGACAAAATAACTATCATTAATTGAAATCTTGATTTTTGTGGTATAAACAAAATTATTGTATTTAAAATCTCTTCTTCTAAGATAATTAAACCTTTTCTATGAAACTTCTGTACGAATGCAAGTTACTATCATAATAATATCTGGTTGATTTCGTATTTTTTTTTAACAGATTGTTAAGCATATTGCATAAATGTAGAAATATTTTAGTGTTATTTTAAAACGAGAATTAGGAACTTAATCCGAAATGATACAAATTTAACAAGGTTAGCTAAGATCAACCGAAATCTTAAAAATATCAAATTTTTGTATAAAAAATAAAAATGGACATTGGAATAGAATAATCTGAATAAATACCGAAGCTTTAAACATGCTCGTTCTCCTTACTTCTTTTCCAACTGATGAATCTAATTGCTCGCATTTCCCATAAGTGGTTTTATCACTTTAAACTACATTCATTGTAAGCATTTCAGTAGTGAAGTTTCAATTTATCTAGATATTCAAATATACGAACATTCAATTGCTCAGGCTACGAACGAGTAAATGTGAATGAATACTTTCCTTTGATATAGCGCCGGCAAATTTGCTGCTCGCTGAGATCATTTGTGCTCGTTTTCGAGGTGTCGACGTGAGTTAACAAGCTGAGTCCAGGAACTCGTGTCTCAGAATTTCACCGAGTAGAAGGAAATAAGATAAAACCAAATTGGCAGAATTTTGCAAATAGGCATATCCTCCATACACACTTGCATTAAGTGTTGGATTCTTAATTATTATAATTACTAGACAGTTGAAACGTTATTATCTGGGCTATCTGGGCCTATAACCTGTTGGGTTTCTAATAAATAATAAGACTTTTATTAAATACACAAAATGCAAACAACACAAACTGCAATACATCGCAAATATTGAAAATATGAATATAACTGAATAACAAAAGCGTTTCCTGAACAATAAATAAAATAGAATACGTTAAATGTATAAAATTAAACGACTCACCCCGTATATCCGTAAAATTGCAAATATTTAAGGACATATATTGGTTTTATTTATTTTATATATTTTTGTTCACTACATATTAAATAGTGATAAAGTCTTTTATTATAGTTGCATCTAAACTGAATCTATCACACGTTAAACATTTTTATGAAATGCAAATATTTTTATCAAATTTTCTATCTTGACGAATTAAATATATTTATTCGATGTATACTTATAAAAATTATCATCTTGAAATTAGAATTTATTGCTCGTCGTGTAAATGTCACAGTTCCTCATATTTTTTAAAACGATGTCACCAGGAACCGTAACATGTAATTTACAATTTAAATAAATGCTCTAAGCGTCTTATTAATCTGGTCATTCATAATAAATTAAAAAGGAAGTACTCTTGTGTATCTTAACTCTTGGAGTAGAAAATAATTTGAAAAATGTTGTTTGGCCTGGGGAAAACGGTTCATGGTGCTATATGTATCCACAGTGTTAAAACCGCATTTCCATTTATGAAATGGACGGTTGAATTGCAATCGATGCAAAGTAATTTCTGCAAGCGTATTTACGACTACTTCCACTATTTACTCGCAAATGCTGTTACAGAAGTAAACGGGAGACTTTTAATATTGTGCCGGAATATTAATTTATTGGAAAAAGCGTAATGACTTGATTCAACTGCACCCAACCGGTGACACAGATTTCAAATACCTCGAACTAAACGTCTTAATATATTTTCTATTTATCAGCTACAAAGATCTTTTCCAGCTATGTAGTAGATGTTACTAAAGTAACCCACCCCTTCCCACGACACGACGTTAAACGGAAATGAACTCGAGAAACTCACAATAAATAACATTATAATCCAACGAAAAAATATATTCAAAATGCACGTTAAAATTAAATATGATTTAAGTACTAGCAGTTGATTTTAATCATTTTGTTTGTATTCGACGTTTAAAATTCTACAATTACATCACGTTGAATTAAGAGTAATGTATTATGTACAAATTCTTCATTTAATCGTGGTATATGTATTATTTAGGATTATAAGAAAATGTATGGTAAGTATAATTAGGAATTTTCATTACGTCCACAATGACAAATTTCTTATCCGTATCACGCTGTCGACTGATGTACTTATTAATTTTCATAAAATAGTGTTTCTATCCTATACAATAATCAAGTATAATTAAGAAACAAATATCTTGTTTGTTATTATGTACATAGGTACTATTAATCACGAAATTGTTCTGTTCTTTATTCAAATTAAATCAACAAGTTAAACGGAACTGAGATTGGCGCAATCCCAATGCATCTCATTTACAATTTTATTAAACGAAATGTTATATTCAATCGTTGTGTAAAAAGTTAGCGGCCAATTACTTATATAACCGTCTGATTAGTAATGTCTTTACTTAGCTTAACAGTAATTGTAAAAATGTTTGTTGTAGAAATTGACAATTGTGACAATTCTAAAAATATATACTTAAAATAATATTAGAATATTTTGAACTAGAAATTTACCAAGTTTAAATTTACACTTGTTTTCATTCTTCTTTATAACATTAATCACAGTTATCACTTAAGTCGTTAATCAATAATACTAGAACTACATACCAATCAAAATTACTGACTTCAATTGTCTTATTTCACAATCATTGAGATCCTAAAAATATTAAATACTTGAAATAATATTAAAAGTGCATAGTTTCAGTTAAACATTATAATAAATATCCGAAGAAATTGAAACAAGTCTATCGTTACAATTTTTATTAAAAACATAGTATATCAATCATATTAAATGATCAATAATTCTAAAGTTAAAAAAAATATTTCCCTATAGAATTCTATTTTAATATTAACCGTACCGTGACCGGTCAAATGACCGATATTAAAATTTGATTTAAAATACGGATCGACCATTTAACCTTATATTAATCCTTACATTATCCGATCGGCTTTTCAATTTTTGAATTTCCTTATGTTTATGTTTCCACTAAGGAAAATGTATCGTCTGACTTATTCATTTTTATTCTATAACCAATTATTTGATTGATAAAAATAGATCATTATAAACTACCAGTACGGTTAGTGTTAATGAAAACTCATTCATAAAATTGTATCAGTCAGAATCGTGTATTGAAAACATCGGTAGAAGGATACGAGTGGGATCAGAGTCATCGGTGAATTCCCAATGATGGGTGACGTTTCCATGAACAATACTGAAGTTGCAATGACATCAATCGTGCTATTTTCCATCCGGTAACCGAGGTTCGATCATGAGACGCGGAAATGTTTGAACCATTCTTCTCGGAATAACACCGACTTCGAGAGGAAGGCGACGTCATGCTGAACGTCGTGGAGCCCGGAAAGCTTGTTCTAACCTTTCAATCGATACCGCCATTCGTCGTCGAAAGCATTTTCGCGCTGACTCTGGCTGTACTGCTAGCTGTGCCTTTAATCCTTCAAATTCAACATTTTTTAGTAAGCCACTTTCTAGACATCGCATATCACTCGACGGAGTCCCTAAATTGAATTCCCTGGAAACGATTCGAGACTGTTCGCTAATCTCACTTTTCAGAAAATCGAGACAATCGTTACAGTGTAATTAACAGACTGCGGATTTTTATGCATTTATGGGAAATCTGGTAATGCAAAATTGCACGGGACGCAGGCAAAAGAAAAATCTATATAAAACTTCTAAAATGTAGGGCTTTCTATAGTATTTATCAAGAATAATAATTTGCCACAGTGGTTCTATTTTTCTAATTATATTCTTCAAAATTCAAATTTGCATAATGATCCGTTGTCTAGTAATTAATTTAATTAAACAGAACACCTGTGTAAATAATAGGAATACATATTTTATTTCAAATATATATCATTTCTTTACTTTTCGTCTGTGTCAGTACGTGGAATATTTTTGTAGGACTTTCAAGGAATTTTCATATGTTGTTTTTAACCTATCATCCTTTTATGTCAATATTAGAGAAAGGAATTTGAATTTGATTAAGGTGCTTTTTATATTTTTTCACTGCATAGTTTGGATGGTTTATCAAATAATAAGACATTTCTTTTTTATTCTTAATTAAAAAGTGAACAAAATATAAACTGATCAACTTTGAAGCAACTGAAATTGATATCTTAATTATAAGTAG